>NC_073303.1:104293909-105493909 GCF_027595985.1 Sorex araneus
ACCTAACAAGAGATGATTGTTACTATTTATGATGTATATGTGTCAAGGTTTTACCCAAGTATGGCAGAACGAAATATTAACTTTTAATACCAGTATGATTATTAGGTTCATTACTTTTTTTTTTAATTTCACAGAACAAAAATCTGAGAGATTTCAGCATGGCAGTGACAAAATTTCTTCCTTCTTCTGTCGGATTCTATTGAGATAATCACATTGCTATTTCTAGTAGCTATAACAATTCTGAATTCCATGGGTGCGTTGGGAAAAAATGGTAAAATAAAAAAAAAAAAAATTGGAAAAACTGCCCAACCAGGCATCTCACTAAATTCTCACATTCCATGAGATTTCACTTGTCTGGATTACCTTACATAATTGAAAACAGATGTGTAACTCCTCGGCATTTAGAAATCAGATTAGAGGGGGAGATGAAAAATCCCTGTTGCCATAGTAGCAGCAGCAGATATAAAATGAATTGAGCCTGAGATACTATTGGATTGCCCTATTGTCTTCTAACAGTACCATTCTTTCGACTTCATTCCCTTTCTGCTGATTACAATCCAACCTACAGAGACAGAGAAAACTGATAAAAGCTCCTGTCTTTGAAGTTAGGTGGATTCAAATTAGAATTGTGTGCCATTAGCCTTCATTTCCTCTCTTGAAGGTGAAATTATGATGTCTACCACACAGAGCTGCTTTGAGGATTAAGGGAGATAAATGCATATAGAAAAATATAGACATCAATACGTAAAATGCCAAATTTGTGTCACTCATTTACTATGCAGAAATTCTGCTAGTCTCAACAGGAAAACTGAAGATGAGTTAAGTTATCATTTTTGGCCTTTATAGAATTAACTACCTGACGGAGAAGACTTAAGCATATAAAGAGAGACTAACAAGTGTTAAATGTATCGTAGAAAAAAAAGACAATAGAAGTTCAGAAAAGAGAAAAATCCCTGAGACAAGGATAAACAACCAAATCTTTTGCAAAGGTCAGCTTTGAATTTAGCTTTAATTGATGTGTAATAGTCAACTGGTGGATAAAGTGCTGACCCAAGAGAAAGAAAATCAGCTACTCCTCCTCTCTCTCTTCCTTTGTCAGTACTATTGTCCTAATAAAATTACTGGGAAGGGATCCCTGGAAGGATTAAAAAAAATAATTGAAATTCCCATTCAGGGGCTAGGGGGTGGTTGCCTGGGTACGTTGCAGGGGAAGATCGTGAAGCATTTCCGTGTCTCCAGGGCTGGCCTCTGAGCCCTTCCCTCTGACTTCCACCTGCTTCCTCTCCCCCCTCCCCTTTATATTCATACACTGTCATTTTCCAAGAGTTCAGAATAACAAACCAGGATCTGCCACTCAGTGCACCCTAATTTGCTTTATTCTCAGTAATAGCTCCGAGTAGAAGAAAGAAATAATGGGCAGGAGGCACAAGCGTGACTACGAAATTGATATAAACAACTAGGATACAAAGAAAGCTTCTGTAGCCCCGGTGATTAGCTTCCTTGCATCCGTCTTCTTTGTTCTGTGATTTTTAACCTCCTCCCTCGGAGGTGGGCTAGTCACTTGATGACTTGCATTGGCCATTAGAGTAGGGCAGGAATGGCAGCCAATTCCAGGCCGAGGCCTTACTTACGCCCACTCCTTTTCTTGTAGCACTGCTGCTATCACCTTTGTAACAAGCTTAGTCTGTTACCAAATGGTGGGTCTGCTACTCTTTGAAAGAGAACACAGAGATACTGAAAGAGGCAGCCTCAGTTTCCTCTTGCCAGCTGCTAGGGCAGGTGCATTCTGCCTCTCTCCATTCCAAACTTCAAACATTTCCCACAAAATCATGGGCTCTTCCTGACAAAGGGAAGTTAGCAATTTCCCAAGGCTATAAATTCTGCCACAGAGCTTAGGCTCATCAGAGACAGAAAGATAATGGCCATCACCTAAGGCAAATGATCAAGTAGAGAACCCAGAAGACCCAAAGCAATCAGATCACTCTGTAAGACCCCTGCATTGTCTGTAACATTCTGGTAACTTGACAAGTAACATAAAGACCCACAAAATTAGCTATACTAAACTTAGTCCTATTCTAAGTTCCTCCCTTCATGTGGAGTTCCTTTTTATTTCTCTCCTACTTTCCAAAAACCTCTTCTGTTTTCTAACTCTGAGTCTGAGCATCTTTATTATTCAATATTTTCATTCTCGAAAGTACTAAAGAACCTTGGAACCGTGGTTGAACAGAGACCTGCTGTCACCATTCTTGTACCAACACCAGCTAAAGTTATTCTAGACCAACCAGGAAATCCTTAAACTAAAAATCAGTCAAGTTACTAAGTGACCACAGGCACATAAATGACATATCTATGGCAACATGGCTTCAATAAAACTATCTAACCATGAATCATAGATTCTTGAGCCACCATAAATGCTTATTATTTTAAGCAATTGTGTTTGTAAATTGTCAGAAGCCAACCCATACGGTAAACTATACACAGAAAGTTATTGTTTTCTGGACAGTATAAGAACTGTCTTCTTATTTGGGACAAACCATGCTAAAATATCTTGCACTTTGGTGAATAAAAGAGCAGGGGAGCAACAGCTCCCAAATCTATCTTTTCTTGCTACGAGGGACTTAAGTCGGGATTTAAGACTCAGAGCTGAGAGAACTAGGATGGCAGTTGACAGGTCTGAAAAGACCAGCACTGCCATGTAGATAGTAGAAGGGGCAGAGACTCTGTCTTCCTATCTGGACCTCTGGATCCTTGGAGAGAGTGTGTTAGTGTTCTTCTCTCTCCCAGAGCCTAACGGGTCCTCACAAATGGAAGCGTTCCCTAAGTGTGTACTGGCTGCATGAACCAACACCGTACCTTCTCTTTGGAGGGGCTGAGGGAGTAGGAATGACAGAGACATCATCATAAGTCAAATCTCCTCTTGGTCCTTCCTGCCGAGAAGGACCCTCTTGAGGGGCTTCTGCTTTACTTTGGCCACCTAAAGAAGAAGCAAACAAAGGAAAAGAAATGTGATTGACAAGACCCACACTGACTGAGCCCTGACTCTGCTTGGCATGGGATAAGGCCACATACCACTGTTCCTGCCAGACAGAAAAGTCAGGCACAATGTCTTTTTTCTCAAATAGATTAAAATTTAAATCTATTAAGGTTGATTAAAACTATCTTAAATTTCCTTTTAAAAAATCATCTTATAGGGCCAGAGCAATAATATAGTGAATATGATATTTGTCTTGCATGCCAGCCACCCTGGATCAAATATATACAATCTCTTCAGCACCACCAGGAATGAACCCTGAGCACAGAGCCAGGAGTAAGTCATGAGCACTGCTGAGTGTAGCCTCAAAACAAACAAACAAACAAACAAAAAAGACTCTTGTAACGGTTTGTAAAAGAGAATGCATTTATTTGCTTGGCATTGTAGAAAAAAAACTGGATTTATAGATTTACAGGGCCAGAGAGATATACAGTAGGTAAGAGCCCAGGTTCAATCCCAGTATCCCATAGTGTTCTCCAGAGCAGGACCAGGAGTGAGTGATTTCTGAGTGCAGAGCCAGGAGTAACCCTTGAGTATTCCTGGATGAGGCCCCAGAAACAAACAGAACAAAACTTACAGATTTGCTTACAAGGCAAAGGTCTTATTTCAGTAAGACTTTTGGCAAATATTTCAGTCCCTCTGAACGTCATTAGCAAAATTCAGCATGCACAAGAGTCACTTGGGATGCTTTTGAAATGCGGATTGCAATTTAAGAATTCCAGGATGGGCCCTCTCGATTCTGCATTTGCAGCCACAAATTCCCAGGTGAGTCTATTTCTGCTATCTGAGAGCCCATTTCTTTTCCACGCTACATTGGCTTTTATTGACTTGATATTTATAATTGGTCAAAAATAAGTACCCAGTCCCTGGTTCCTAGGATGACACAGCCATCAATGGAAACACTCAAATTGCCACCAACAGAACCTCTTTCTCCCCCTTTGTCACTTGCCTTCTTTTATACCCACTCCCTTGAAGGCCAATTTTGTTTGTTTTTGTGTGTGTGAAGCAAGATAGTTTTTACTGAATGAAACTTGCTTAGACAGAAGTAAGAGGAAAAAGAGGAATATGTATTCAAGAGAGAAATGGGCTTCTCCAGAGTGAATATAAGAAAGGGAGGTATGTGTTCATGGGAGAACACAGGCTTGAGGTGCCAGCCCTCAAATAGTTTTGGGGAGGAACTTGTATACAATTCTCTCAAATGGTTTTTCCTGGAGTTTACCATACAGAAAAATTCATCTGGGCATTGTCACGGGAGAGCTCTGCTGTATTGATGGTTCCTTCATAACCTAATATACTCTTCTGTAGCTTCTCCTCTGCTGAGGAGTTCACCCTTTTCTGGGTGAGTCTTTGACTTTCTTTATCTGGGTGTGAGGGCCAATTCTGAATAATAAATTGTGATGGACTGGAGAGATAGCACAGCGGGTAGGGCGTTTGCCTTGCATGCAGCCAACCTGGGTTTGATTCTTCCATCCCTCTTGGAGAGCCCGGCAAGCTACCAAGAGTATCTCGCCTGCATGGCAGTGCCTGGCAAGCTACCCGTGGCATATTCGATATGCCAAAAATAGTAGCAACAAGTCTCACAATGGAGACATTACTGGTGCCCGCTTGAGCAAATCGATGAACAACAGGACGACAGTGCTACAAATTGTGATGGGACAAACAATGTTTCCTAATGTTAGTGGGTCCAAGGTCCCAGGTACCTGAATTATGACCTCATCTGAAAATGGGGATTTTTGCAGATATCATGAAGAATGTGAATAGGGGACAATCACCCTGGGTTACAGCACTGCATGCTCACAGCAATCATATGTATTCTTAGAAGGGGAGGTCACAGGAGTAAAGAGGAATGCCATGTGAGCAGCAGGAAGAGCCGGGCTAAATATTGCCAAACCAAATAACTTCATGCTCAACCATCAGGAGATGGAAGAAACAGGAAATGGATTCTCCTGAGGGAAGGGAGGATGGCTAACCACCAGTTCTTGACCCAGTGAGTGAGCACAAATTTTTTGTTTCCATCACTATGAGAACAAAAATTTCTGGATTGTTTAAAATCACCCAGTTTGTGATCATTTGTTTCTGGAATATTATGTCACTTATTATAGGAAATCAAACTACAAAGGTTTAAAATTTTTTCCATGTGCAGATAGTAGACTGATTCCATAGGCTTTCCCTTCTCCTCAGCTTGGGCGATGGTGTTTTCATCCAACAGAATAGATAGATAGAATAGATAGCCGATGGCCCATTCAGAACAGGATTGGAGGACTTTACAAAGATGTGGGTTAGAAAAACCAGAACACCTACTTAGCTGCTTAATGCTCCAGGCAGTCAAGCTACTTTCCCCCCTTCCCTACTGAGTAGGGAAGAGAAGAGAGAAGAGAGAGCGGTTACCAAACTCTGGGTGGAGAGGAAATTAGAGTCAGTCAACTTCCTTGAGAGGAGCAGCAACCATCTTTCATTTGAGGGACACACCCTACCTCCTGACCCCCCCCCACATCCCCTCAGAACTCCTGCTAGCATGCCCCATTGGATAAAAGACCTGCACCCAGAGACATCAGCCTCCTGGAAGAAGGAACAGGGAGAAAGTTAGAGAATAGATCTGGAGAGACAAATGGAAGAAATCTGCACAGGTATGTGCTTCTAGAATCTCCAGTGTCTGTTAATCATTCAACCAGAATTCTGCCATTCAGAGCCCAAACAGACCCAAAGTTCTTTGGGCACTCCTATATCAGTTGAGAAAGTGAATGGCTAGATAAAAAGGGGAAATATCAAATAACTACTCCTGGAACAACTAAATAACAGATAAGGTTTCAGGAATTTTAATAAACTAAAGCCTTGATAATAGACCTAAAGATACACAGACATAAGAGGCACAGACTTTGAGACCTGCCTGGTATTTCACCTGGTAGAGCCCTAAATTCCCAGGTCAGTCCATTAAGCATAAACCAAATAATTCTAAGTTCTGTGAACTCTACATTGTCAGTCTCCTTCAGGGCCAGCTACTGGCCATAGAATGGAAGCTGTTTACTTTCTAGGAGGCACTCACTCCTCTCTGCCCTGTTTGCTTTAAGGGATGAAGATTCTAATTAGAATGAGCCAACAGAGCCAGCTCTTCAGAAATACCCCTGGCTCACTGCCCTAAATGCACAGACAGTTAAATAAAGTGGAAGAGAGGCTAGCTTCAGTTTGCAGGACTCAATGTAAAATAAAAAAAGTAACATTAAGAAGTGATTGAGAGTTGCATGATGGTGACAGTAGAGCTTGATGAAAAGCACAAGGTCCTTCTAATCCCATGTGGCAGGAAAACCCAGATCTTCGTATAAGATTGAATCGGACTCAAGAGCCTGTGTGAGTGTGAGCAAGAGCCTCAGCTCCTCTCAACCTCTGCTGTAAAACAAGGGCAAAACCCTACATTTCAGAGATGACTGAAGCAATGACTCTAGACTCTGGGCTAGAGCAATAGTACAGCAGGTAGGGTGCTTGCCTTGCATGCAACCAACCCAGGTTCCATCCCCAGAATCCCATATGGTCCCTGAGCACCAACAGGAGTAATTCCTGAGTGCAGAACCAGGAGTAACCCCTGGGCATCGCTGGATGTGGTCCAACACCCCACTAAAAATAAGAGTCATAAGTGATGCATATCAAGTTAAAAAAGACCAGGGATTATTAAATATGTCATAAATATAATTTTTCGTAATGTTCTTAAGGGAAGGAACAGTATCTTCTTCAACCTTGGGTCCCTGGGACCTACCACAGGGTCATTGTTTCAAGGAGACCAGGCAAGACCCAAAGTCTTCTCCACTCACTCCCTGATATCTTCAAAGTAACAGAACAAATAAGACTTTTATAAAATGTTAAGTTTTGTATCCCCTTAGAACACAACACCTCTCTATTATATACAAGGATGACTGGAATAGAAACTAATAACATATGAATGGTATATTTAGTGAATGAGTTGCCATATTTTCCACTTGTCAGGTCAGGTATGTCCAAGGGCAAGAAATGGCATTAGGCAGGGCATAAGGTTTTCAGGAAATATCAAGGAATGCCCTCCGACCCCCCCCACACACACACACACTCACACACACACACACACACACACACATACACAACACCCACACACATATCCCTAAGACAATGAGGGAGTTGAAGAGAAAATCAAATCCACTACACCATTTTGGTTTAGGAATAACCAGAAAACAAGCATTGAACTGGTTGTTGTCAGTACTGCCCAGCTAAAGTCTCCATGTGTCTGTGAAAGCTCAAAGAATTTTCCAAGTAAGTTAATGGTAACTTTTGTTTTATCAGTGGAGCCTTCAAAAAGCTTCACAGGAACCCTTGAATTATCAGAGAGTAGGTTTGGGAGCACCAGTATACATTGGGCTTCCTTTCCCAACATGCTACATAGCTGTCATCCTTTCTCTTATGCCTTGATTCTCTTAGGATCATGGAGATGACCTCAGATACCCATATATCTCTATCAGAGAATGAGAGACACAGGGACTGAGAGTTAGTGGTTGAGGTACTGGTCACAGAGTCTACTTGGACATAAGTAGAGGTTTGAACCCTATCATTGTTCTTTCATGGGGTGCCTCCACAGCCTAGCTAGAGTTTGCCCCACCCTTGATTTGCCCAATGACTAGATGAATAGCTTCTCTGAAGTGGATGACCCTGGGCTCACATTGAGGATTTGCCAGAGGTTCATTTCCTGCTCCTTTCCATAGAGTGTGAACCTCATCCCCATCCAAGGGGGAGTCCATTCTGTGAGGCCTGCAGGACCCAGGGAAGAGGTATGCACCCCACCTCTCCCTTAACACACACATAACCTCACCTTGAGCAGACTTGTTGGCTAGGAATAATCCCTTTTCTGCTTTATTCTTCTTCTTCTTCAGTCCAAATATTTTCTTTCTGAAAGGAAGAAGAAAAACTAAATCACACGGTAATACAAACTTTGTTTTTCAGATAAGTTAAAAGAAAATGCACAACACACACACACACACACACACACACACACACACACACACAGAACCCAACCTGCTTCCACATCCTTCCAGGATTGGGGAGGGAGAAGGTGTCAAAGGACCAGCATCCTAATAACCCAGCAAGCTTTTCAGATAGCTCCATTTTCACAGAAGCCACCAAAATATACTTGAACAGGAATTATAAGGTCCACCTAGATCAGTGTTTCCCAAAGAGGGTGATACCTCCCTTTAAGGAGTGCTGGAACAAACCAGGGGGACAATTGTAATTTGGGGAGCCCTTTCTGCTTATTCCCAGGGGTTGCTCAGTAAATTTTTTTTTTCATAAAAAGTGGCCAAATTAATTTGGGAACCTCTGACCTAGAGCAGAACTTACATAATAGTAATGTCATTTCTCTCTTCTTCCTCACTCATTTGTGCCAGGCACTTGAAATTGACATTATTTGTGTTGACCACTTCCTCCAGCTGATCTTATACATGGGAAACGAAGACCCAGAGACAGAGGCTGTGTTTCTGAGCTCACACGTCTCTGAGCATCTGGTTTATGTTGATTTTGAAGCCCAAGCTCAAACCCATGATCAACCGAAGTTTGCCAGTTTCCACATACAGATAACTCACTTCAGTACCAAGCACCCCTATATTGTCAGAGTCAAGGAACCCAAACATTCCCAAGGTCAAGAATCCTAAATGAAGTAGGCAGGAAGGTCGGGGAAAAAAAGCCATGGAAATGAAATTTCTAGGAAGTAATAAAACCAATCGCTCCAACCTCACAAAGAACCCACCTTGTGTGTGTAAGAGCCTGATAAGACTTCACTCACAGACCCAGAGAAGGTGGACTCCCCTTCAAGAGAAGCTGCAGCAGAACGAAGGTCCAAAGAAAGGAATTCCAAAGAGGACCATCAACCACTCCCAACTCTACCCCACTGGCAACCACCCTAGCAATGGGCTCTTACCTAGCTAGAAACCCCACACGGGCAGCTTGGGAAAACCCTATAAAAGCCAACTTGAACAAAGGAAGTGCACACATGTGCTGCCCAAGCCCAGGTGCTGCTTGTGTTTACGTGATCAAACACAGATGGTGCTCAAGCACATGCGTTGCCTGCATAGCCCCTCTTGAGATGTTACTTCACCCTTGGAGAAGTCCGAGCTCTTTCTTGAGTACATTATCCTCTCTCCGTTTTTTTTTTTTTTTGCCCTTTTTCCCTCCCTCAAGAGCCCCCAAATAAAATCTGTTTTTATGTCACTGCTAGTTTATTCCTGAATTTGTTTTTCTGTAAGATAAGACAAGACCTATGAAGCCTGGGTAAGGCCTAGAACTGGCTTTCCTTTCTCGCAAAGAGCAATTCCTCACTCCAGCCTGAGTCCCAGGGTAGTAGTGGCAGATCAGGAGAAAGTGGCTATCCCTCTCCCCTCCACCTCACATGAGCCACCTCACATGTGAGTCCATAAGCCCATGGACTTCACAATCATTTCCTGAGACCTGGGGGAGGAGGAATATCATACTACAAATGTGCCACTCAACCAACACACGATAAATTGTCCAAAATGTCAGATACTCTGTTCATTTTTGCTATTAGTCATAAGAAGACTAATTGGGGCCTCCTCATCCCAGCAAAGGGCTCTAGTTCACTGTCTCAAAGAGACAACTGGAGTGTTCTCACACTCAGCAGGCCTCCTTCAGCAACCACTTCCTGAAGTTGAGGGTAGAGGAGTCTGGCTCCGTGTGGAAGAATGGAGGGACACAGTTCAGGGAAGTCCTGCCCTTGAGTCATATAGAGTGGTGGCGGCAGCCCTTGGAGGAAGGAGTTGGAGGGATAAAGAAACGGTGGAGCAGGAAGGAGAGCAAGCTGCAAAGATGCACCTTCCCTGAGGAAGTGTCCTGACCCCCGGAGCAAAGTGAGAAAAGTGGTGGGAGCATCATGGTTCCCTACTCATTTAGGACTTAGACGGCAGTGAGGACCTGTGCTAAGATCAAGGGAATGCACTAATGAAATGCCTGTTTTTTCCACTCCCAGGACTGTCTACTTTGTTACTTTGCACAGGGCACCTAGCCTCTCTGAACTTTTGGGTCCTTGTGTGAATTGAGGCCATAAATGTAAGGCCATGAAAACAATACTATGAACATACTAGATGCTCAATTCATGTTAGTATTTCTTGCTGTTATTCTACGAAATAGGATTCAGACCCACAAGCAGTAGCTAGTAAGATATATATATATATACACACACACACACACACATATATATATATATATATATATATACTACACTTCTTTGCTGTTTTAATCATTCTGCATGGGTTCTGCCTTTATCCAAGACAGAAATTAAGATTTGACCCTCCACGTTGATGCTGTCTCAACTGTAAAATGGGCTGCACTAGGTGGGGGTGAGTTCTCTGTTTGAAGAGGTATCAAGCAGACACCTAAAGCTCCCTGGTAAAGGATATTATAGTGAAGAAAAGCATCAAAAGAGGGAAGATTAGGAATCTCTAACATCTTTTGAGACACTGCCAGACAGCAAAATGAAAAGGAGATATTCTGGAACTACTCAGAGAAGGAAGGATGGGGTAAGTCATAGAACCTCTCTGATTCTTGGTTTGTATTGAGGATAATAATAATAAAGTTTTATTTTACAAAATTAAGGGAAGAAAGTACAAAGAAAGTACAAACCAAGGACAGTGTCTGGTATATAGGAGGCGGTAGAAAGGACCTTTCTCATAGGTTACAACCTCTCCCCGCCCCTCTTTGAGTTGCATCACCCTGGGCTAAGAGACATTCTGAGTGTCCTAAGAATTTTGGGAAAACACATTCAGTGGAGAGTCCCTTTGTCTTAAAATAAATTCTTCTTTTGTTTGTTTGTTTTGTTTTGGAGGAGTACCCAGCAATGCTCCTGGCTTACTCCTGGCTCTGTACTCAAGGATCACTTCTGGCAGGGCTCAGGGAATTATATGGAGTGCTGAGGATCAACCACAGGTTAACTGTGTGCGAGGCAACCACCTTACCTTACTTGCTATACTATTGCTCTGGCCCTAAGAAAACATTTCTTAAAGGTAACTTTTCATAATAGCTCTTGTTTTCCTATTTTTAGAGGCTAATGATAGTTACCAAGAGATAAGCCAGGACCTTCCAACCTCAAATTGTCACTCTTATCCCCAGGGCTCACTGCACAGCTCATTTCACAGAGGCAGACTCTTATGTTCCTGGGAACTTGACCAGAGGGCTCTGTAAATAAGTTGAAAACACTGAGTTTCTTCCATCTGCGAGTCCCCTCCATTTGATATCTACCAGAGGGAAATATAAGGTTCCTCAGGGAAACCGACTTCTTCATCTACGACAGCTTCAGCATTCTGATCTCCCAGAGGAAACAGGTGAATTAAGTATGTATGGGTCATGCCTGAGGTTAGAGACATGGATAAAGGGGGAAGGAAGGAGCTCCCACCTCTCACAGACAGACATCCATGCCCCTCTAAAGTCAAGGGTACTGACCCAACTCCAGGACAGACCTATAAGGGACTCTAAAAGATACTGACTGATATTCAGAACCACTTCAGAGATTTAACTGCTTTGGAAAGAGCCAGCACTGGAAATCTCTGAGTGAGTCACAGCTCATCAACACCTTAGAGAAACAAAGAGGCAGCCAGGGCAATGTTGCAGAAGTGTCCAAAGGATGACAAGCAATTAAGTTCTCTTGGGAGGGATTAAATTTTTTTCACAAATACACCATTTATTTGCCTAAAACCCTAGCTCATTTCCCATGGGCCGTCCCAATATCACAAGACTTTTTTGATTAAACCAACAGGTCTTGATAAAAATGATTTCTACTTTTTTTTGTAGGAGAGATGAACAGTAGGAAGAAATACAGCCTGTGAGTCCAGAACATGCATTTCATTTGCTTTTAGTTTGTGTATCCAGCCCACAAAGCAGAGCCTGGCAAACTCCCTGTGGCGTATTCGATATGCCAAAAACCGTAACAAGAAGTCTCACAATGGAGACGTTACTGGCTCAAGCAAATTGAAGAGCAACAGGATGACAGTGCAGTGCAGTGCAGTAGTACTACATAATCTAATAGTATTATGTAGTAGTGAGTGAGTGAAACAAGCAACCAAGACCCAGCTCTGGGACCAACCTGCTTGAGCCCACCTGTTAGCTCTAGAATTTGGTTCTGGACTTAATTTGGTTGGGTGTGTTTCATTGACACACTATCAGCCAGGCATTTCTCCCCAATACACTGTGATGTTAAAATAGTAAGCAGTACTTGTGGTGTAAAGTAGGCTGCAAATAGTACATTGAGAACAAAGAAATATAATGTGATATTCCCAAGTGAGTTTTAAAGTTCTAGACATGCAGTCTGTATTCTGCACATCATTTTACATATATTATTTCCTAGGTTCCAACAACAGACCACAAGGCACTGCTTTGATTATCTAGTTTTTCAAACAAGAGGTAGTCAGGTTTTCAACCAATGCATTGGGATCATCAGTAAATCAAGACTTACCTGAGAAGTCTCTGGGTAGTCTGTGACCATCACCCAATCCCCTCCTATTTGCCAAGGATTCCAGCATAGGAACCCTCTCACTTAACACAAAAGATGGGGTTATTTAATTAGGATCTCTTAAATTACCTCCCCAGTCATGCCAAGATAAATAAATCAAGAGACATCTAGGCCCTCATACCAACCTGGGCTCCTCGGGGTGGAAGCTACTGCGAGTCTGGTATCTGCATTCAAACAACAAGATCATTACAGATTGCACATTTTAGCCTTGTTCCAGAATATCTGTTCAAGATGGTGCCACTGTACATTGATCCTCAGGGCCTGTGTTGCCTAGGAGACAGTCTCCTGGGCACACAGAAGAGGAGTTGACCACCGGAGCTTGGGTTTCATCTCTTCCGTTTTCTACCTGTGTCACTGGGGTTGGCTGTGGCACTTCTCTGAGATCCAGGGTCTTTTTCTGCGGGAAGTGGTGATGTAGTAAACTCTGTTTTATCATTTGGGGCATCCTACAGATGACTCAAGTCGAGCTGTACTTCAAGTACTAATTTAATGTCATGTGGAAACATAAATAATTTACACATAGGATCTCCTCGTGGTTTAGATCTCCCAGTTGGAATTACCTCTTCTTTCTTTAGTATGGAATGATATAGGCTCAGTCCAAGCGGTCAAACACAAAGTTGATTTGTTTCAATGGGAGAGAGTAGTATTGGCATTCATTGTTCTACTGCCCACCTAGCACACAGGATGCAGTTTACCAGTCTGCTCACCCTTCAAACCCAGAAACGTATTACCCAGTAAAAGGAAAAACAGAAGATTTTGACTGGTCTGTTTATGTGTTCACACAAAAACTCATAAACTTAAAAATATACATGCTTAATAATGTTTCTTTATCAAAAACTCAATTTGCCTGGACTCGGATCTGAAAACTTCATGCCAAGTCTTACCATCAGCCAAGGTTCTTCAGAGAATCTGGGATAAGTTCCTTTTGGGAAATGTCATCTTGGGGAATCTCCCCTCTAGGTACTCATCTTACTTCTAAAGCTGTGATATATTCATCAAAGGCCAACCAATAAACATAGAAACAGCTGTAATGTGGTAAATATTGGTAAAATATAAATCCATGTAACACAGTGCCTTGCCAAGATATTCAAATTGTTCTTGCTCTTTTCCCATGTTCTTCCTATCATAATTTAACTGTCTTATATTCTCTTCTTTAAGACAACAACAACCACTTTTGGTTTTATGTCATCTTAAGGAAGAGTTTTCTATAGATGTTTCCTATACTATAGGCAGAATGCAGAGTTTCACTGATCAATGGTGAGGCCATGGCTCAGGAGTCCTTAGAGTTATTCAGGTAACTCTAATGTAGAGCAGGATTGGGGGCCCATGTAGCTAAATATTCTATGACAATGGGCTGTATTCCCAAAGATAATTATTCTTACAAAAATTCAAAAGATACTTTAAGCAAAAGGAACAATGAAATTGAGGAAACTCATAGTACTGCATGAATACATTTGGGCAGATTGGATTTTATTGTCCAATCACTTCCACTTAGCATCCACCCCAACAATTAACCCACTGAAGTGGTTTCCTTTTCTGTTTATGCATATATTCTGTCCCATCTTGGAGAAACTGAGGTTTTCAATTTAAGAGAGGTTGATCAGTTTCATATTGGGACCAAAGTGCCCCAAGCCATAGTAGCCCCAAGTAGTAGTCTGAATAGCTTGGGTATTGAATTCCAATCTCAAATGAACCATTCATTCTTAACCACTGTGATTTAGAATCTCTCAAATTTAGAATTTCCAAGTTTTTCAATCATGGCAAATAGATGTTCCTCTGTTAGGCCCTCATTTTGTACATGTTAGCCCCGGAGGCTCATATAAGATTCAAATCTCACCAACTCAACAGTCATTAAGAACGTTAACGTTCACCTGCAAGAGTCAGTTGAGTCTAGAAAATGCACCTCTAATTATGCTAATGAATCCACATCTCTGTGTTTTCTCTGAACTGAGAATGACTCAGAAATAATTCAGAGTCACATCATGTACTAGCAGCCTGGGTCAAGAGCCTCTGACAGTTTCCAAAGATCTTTGCCAAGTGTTAGAGGCAAGGTGGTAGGAAGGTGCTACTATAGGACTAGCTCAGAAAATGGAGCCTTTTTCCTTGAATACATCTCACTCATCTTCTGGCACACCAACAGTGCCCACTACAACTTCCAAGGCTGCTACTGCTGCTGGTGGTGCTTATTTTCAACTGGTAGCCACTAACTAGCCTCCATCCTCCCCTGCTTCTCTTCCTTTATAGTACAGATCAGCACGTGATTGGGGTAGAGTTCCAAGAAATAAGGAAACTTCCATTGGCAGATGGTGCCAATGACTCAGTACAGTTAAGGCTGCTAGACCCTGCCCCACAACCAAACTTTTTCTTGTTTCGAAATGAGAAAGTGTTCATTTCCCCAATTCTACTGTCTAAAGCCAAACTAATCAATTCTATTCTCCCTAAAGACAACAGAATCAACATCTGTGCCAAAAATAGATTCCAGGCAGCTTCCAGCATCTGGAACAAGCAATATCCCAAAGCTGCAGCATAGATTAATCTTTAAAATCTACTTCTTCTGACCCCGCTCTAGGCTGTCTTCACTGGGGCACCTCAGAGTGGGGCGGGTTGAGTTTCCCTTCCCTCCCTAGCAGAACCCTGGCAGCCAAAAACCTCCAGAACCCAGCCGCAGCCATGCTCAAGATCACTCTCCACATGCTTGGACGAGCCTCACCCATGAAGGAACCATGAGAGGAACCCAGGTATGTGGGACCTGTGACTGAGATCTCCAAGCCTACTCAGATTGGGACTGGGCCTCCTCCACCCAGATCCCCAGTTTTTCAGTAGCTTGTCAGTCACACCCACAAACTGCCCCTGGTGCCATGTAATCTCATCAATGGCCAAGATCTGGAGACTATAAAATAAAGCTCCTGGAAGAAAGCGATGCAGTACTTCCTGGAGCGTGAAGCTGAATTTGTGGCCACACGACCTCTTATATTCTAGCCCACTGATGTACCTAAAGTAGCACATATTTGTCTGGTTTTAACATACTTGCTTGTATTCTCTTATATGTAGGCTTAAATGTCTCTAGAATGAAATACAACAACTTTCACACACTTCCCTCTTATTGTGGTGGAAAGATGCTCACTGGTGGGGTGGGTATTTGAATACTATCTGCAATGAACTGTTGTGAACTATTTTATGAAAATAAAATGCATAAGAATCACAAAATAAAATAAAATGAAATACATAAAATCTGTTTCTTTGAAACTTCTTCTCTTTTACGTCTCTTTTGTCAGAATGACAAGACTCCAGCAATCCTTTTATCTAGGGTGAAAGTCCGAAGCAACTTTTCCCTTCCTTGAGTCTGCCTTTGCACAGAACATCTGCAACCCACCCCCACAACAGCAGAGGTTAAGTCTCTGAAGCTGGCCTTCTTTTTCTCCAGCTGGCTGAGATACACAGTACTGAGATTCATAGGGAAAATTGTGAAAAGCTATCTGAACTCTGGTTCAAACAGCTTTCTCTATTCTAGCTTTACCAGCAATGGAGGTGATCTTTAGATCCCTATTTGAAACTCAGGTCTACTCTAAATAAATATT
This sequence comes from Sorex araneus, assembly GCF_027595985.1. Classification (NCBI taxonomy): domain Eukaryota; kingdom Metazoa; phylum Chordata; class Mammalia; order Eulipotyphla; family Soricidae; genus Sorex; species Sorex araneus. The sequence continues at coordinate 104,310,045 of NC_073303.1, forward strand.
TCTAGAGCCTGCTTGGGATGGTAGATGTGTGCTGAAAGTAGACTATGGACCAAACATGATGGCTAGTAACTGTATTGCAAACCATAACACTGAGAAGGAGAGAGAGAGTAAGAGGGAATGTGCCTGCCACAGAGGCAGGGGGAGGGGAGGGGCGGGGGTGATGGGAAGCATACTGGAAACATTGGTGATGGAGAATGGGCACAGGTGGAGGAATGGGTACTCAAACATTGCATGACCAAAACGTAATCATGCAAGTTTGTAAGTCTGTATCTGTATCTCATGGTGATTCATTAAAATAAAATTTACAAAAGAATGATAAGGTGAAGTGGTAACATTTCTGAAAACTCTAATTTCCTGAAACTCATTCCACAAATACTTACTGAGGATATATTTCCATGCTAGAGATTGTGCTTAGTGTTCATACAACACCAATAAATAATATATGAAAAAAATTAAAAAAAAACAATTCAGGTGTAGGATGTCATTGGTTTGTCCTTTCTCCCTTGCCACAAAGAGTTTAGGTTTACCTGGTAATACCCATCACAGTGCTCCTGAAGCACCTCCCTTCCTCTGTGCTTATTGGAATGCAGCTCTAAACATTTTAGGACAACATTGGTATTCCTGTTCCCCTTGCCACAGGAAGCTTAGGTTTATCACAGTGCTCCTGAGGCACTTCCATTCCACTGCATTCATCTGTAAACTCCTCTCTATGCTCTTTTCCCCAACTGGTCTATCACCTTTTCCCCCTAATCAAACTCTGTTAACTTGGAAGGTCAGATTCCTCAGAAATCTATGATTTTATATGTATGAGTGAAATATTGCCTTTCTCCTCTCCTTATGTCTTTTGAATAGTTTAGTTTAAAGCAATGTTCTTTTTGGTTTTTTTTTTTTGGTTTTTGGGTCACACCCGGCGATGCATAGGGGTTACTCCTGGCTCTTCACTCAGGAATTACCCCTGGCGGTGCTCAGGGTACCATATGGGATGCTGGGATTAGAACCCGGGTCGGCCACGTGCAAGGCAAACGCCCTACCCGCTGTGCTATTGCTCCAGCCCCGCAATGTTCTTTTTGTATGGACAAAGGAAGACAGTTAATACTATGCTTTTGTAACTTGGGAGTAAATTGTTTCCAAACAATCTGCACTCCTGGGCATCTGTTTTCTCGACTTAAGCCTCAGTTGTCCTTAGTTCCTAACACCCCCAAAGCAGGGTCCCAATGAGGGACTGAAAGGACCCAGGGCAAGCTGTGAGCTACCCTGGCATTGATATAGGCCAGAGCAAAGTGTCACGATACTCAACTATAAATTGAGAGCTTGATCATGGACAAATGCTGTCATGATCCAAAAGTAACGATGAGACTAGGAACCTGCCAGGGATAGGAATCTGGCCTGAGCACTGTAGTCTGAGATCGAGATGACCCCAGGAGAGCAATTCTATAAGTTTAATGTAACCCTTACTGTGTCCATACAAAATGACTAATATTATGAATGCGTGCTTGTTGGACTAAGGAGAGGAAAAATGCACCCTAGATGGTATTTCACCCTTAGGTGGGTCATTTTGCTGTAAGAGTATCTGTCCTAGAAGAAGCGTCCCCTGAGGGAAAGTACTTTACCCCTATTGATTGTATGACCACACCTATGTGAAGGCCCCAACCAACCCCCTCATGCTGTGGGATTTAACTAGGCTGTAAGAGTGGGCTGGGGGATCCAGATGGCAAGCAGGAGGATAAGAAGGAGAGAGGCAGAAGGAGATTGGTGAGAGATCGAAAAGGAGAATGAAGTAGCATGGGGGAGAGAGAGGTAGGAGGAGAATCAGAGGAGAATGGAGATGGGAATGGAATAAACTGCAACTGAGACCAACCAGCCTGGCTCTCCTTTTCCCCTTCGCCTGCCCATCACCATCGACCTCCCAGCGTGGGGGAAGTGTCGCGAGACTATAGAATGTGGCCGGTGGGAGAGATGGAGCACCACTGTCCTTTTGTGTTCACACACTCAGGTCTAATAAAAGAGAATGATATGGTTGTAACTTTATATCAATATACTTACCTAGAATAGGTTTCATTACAAGAAAAAAATCTTTGCATTCCATACTGGAGAGAGAATCTGTGAAATTTTTTCTGAGTCTCATTTTTTGTCATCAAACACGTTGAAGACTGCATGAGTACTGTATTCAAGTTAATTTACATTCTGATATTCATGGTCACTCCCTAAGAGGGTGACTCAGAATTCATATTTTTTTCCAAGTAAGTTTGACTATGCTTCTATAATAAAGCATCTAGTAATACCTAAAAGGGCACTATTTGGGATTCCCAGTGAAAGGGAACTCTGGCACCTTTCAATTGTTATTTCCTTTTCTGAAATTTTTTGAGCTGAGTAGAGTTCTACTCGAAAAAAAATTTTTTGGAGAAAATTGGGAATCCAGGACATCTCTCTCAGAACATCCTGACACAGAATGTTCATGCTACCCCTTCAATTCAATACAACGCTAGAGGCCTTAACCAGTTCAACAAAGTAGAATTTACAAGACAGCTTTGCAAAGTGTCTAGAAATAAGGCAAATGAATGAAAACCAATTGCACCTCTCAATACCAAGAACAAATGATTATAAATGAAAAATATTAAAATATCACCCAATTTTTAAAAAAATTTATTTTCAAAGAGTTAGTTGTTCACAGTAATTGATTATATTCAATATTTCAATACCAATCCCACCACCATTACACTTTCCCAGCAACATTGTTTCAACTTTTCCCCCCCACCACCCATGCCTGCCCCAAAGGCAGGTGTTAATTAATTTATTTTGTACTGCTGGTTATAAATAATTGACTAAATTGGTTTCCTTGGAGGAAAGTGTGAATTAGAGATCATTAACATGTTGTTAGAGTTTGAGACTTGTGTGCTAATAATATATATAGATACATATACACACACACATGTATATGTATATATAAGGCTGGAGTGATAGCACAGCAGGTAGGGCATTTGCCTTGCACGCAGCCTACCCGTGTTTGATTCCTCCACCCCCCTCAGAGAGCCTGGCAAGCTACCGAGAGTAACTCGCCTGCACAGCAGAGCCTGGCAAGCTACCCGTGGCATATTCAATATGCCAAAAACAGTAACAACAAGGGGCCGGAGCGATAGCACAGCGGGTAGGGCGTTTGCCTTGCACGCGGCCGACCCGGGTTCGATCCCCAGCATCCCATATGGTCCCCCAAGCACTGCCAGGATTAATTCCTGAGTGCAAAACCAGGAGTAACCCCTGAGCATCGCTGGGTGTGACCCAAAAAGAAAAAAAAAACAGTAACAACAAGTCTCACAATGGAGACGTTACTGGTGCCCGCTTGAGCAAATCCATGAACAACGGGATAACAGTGATACATAAAGTGATACGTGATGTGTATATATACATATATATATAGACACACACATACAAAATACATATGCATGTATATATATTTATCAAAATTGGTTGTCTTCTACCTTAAACCCATCAAATGTGGTGTGTTGCTACTGGCATATCAGTGGGGTAATTTTATGAAATGTCACGTGGCCGTGAAAGTGGTCATGCGCTCCTGGAATTTGAAAATATTTTCACAGAGTGCTAGAGGATGTTGATTTTGTGATCAGGAGGCATCTCTGCAGCATGTTGCTCTCTTTCAAAATTCACTTGTGAGTCTGGATCATAGCCGTTAATGCATTTAAAAGGCACCCAGAGGCAGTTCATGGGCGTGACTGCCCAGAAAGCGGGACTGAGGGAGATGGGTGGATAGGGCCCATTCCCAACTCCAGAAGCCTAGAGAATTTAGTCACAAGTCCCTAATACCTGGGTTTTTCGGGGAATTCAATTTCATGCATGTGTGTGTTTGTGGGGTCGGAAAAGGCAGGCTCAGAGTGAGCATGTGAGGGTCAGCCATGAGCATGGCAGCAATTGGGTTATGGAGGTTTGCCGCTTCTAGGGTTCTTTTGGGACAAGTGGAGGGACACACCTGAACCCTCCAAAGGGCCCCAAATCACCCAAAATTTTAAAACCTGATCATCTAAGAAGCAGAACCAAGACCTTTACACTAGGAATTACAAAATAAGATAAACTGAGAGGGATTCCAAGTGGATGGATTAGAAAATACAACATTGGAAAGATATTAACCCCCAGCACACATGATTGATTTGAAAATTATTGGCAGTATTCATTTTATGAAAATTTTCAAGTCATAAATTTATGATTTGTATGTTTTTCTGTGTGAATGCCATGTCTCAAAATATTTTCTTAAAAGACATGGATTTGGAACTCAGTTGTTCTCACTTTGCTTTCAGTCACCTACTAATTATGTAATTTCGAGAAAATATCAGCCTTTTGAAATCTGTTTCTCCATTTATTAAAAAAAAGAATAAATTATGTCTCTCCTACAAGGCTGTTGTGAAGATCAAATGAGATGAAAGTTGCAACATTCTGTTTGTAAACACTCAAGTGTTATCCCTGCACGTATTAAATTAGAAAAGCAAATTCAATATCCTATAAATGTTTTTCAGGGTCATACACAAAATAGCCTTAGCCTACCATGTCAGCCCTTGGTGCCAAAATTCTACATCCTAGTCTAAGGGACAGATCCATTCAATTTCTCACACTCTTTTGCCCATGGAACTTTTCTCACTTCAGGGCCTCCTTTGAGGTGACTTAATTTTCTAGCTGACAATATTCAAATACGTCTTTCAAATTCAATTCAGCTCATTTCTTTCATGTGATGGCTTCCTCAATTGTGGAAGGAAGAACAAGTCTATGGATTCTTCTAACATTGTTCTTGTCTTGATCATAATATTTATCACATATATATGAATAGCTACTTTGAAACATTATTTATTAGATCATTTAGGAGGCAGTTATCATGTCTAGTTTATGGATGTACACTAATTAGCACAACACATGACACATAACAGAGTTCAGTGATGTTTGGATATGTGAATAGAAAGATGAACAAATAAAGCATGCATATAGAAAGTTCCATAAGAATTCAGAACAGAAGTTCACACTGGTGGTGGGATTGATGTTGGAACATTCAATGCCTAAACAACTGTGTTATAAGCAACTTTGTAAACCATGGTGTTTAAATAAAGTTTAAATAATATTTTTCAAAAGAATTCACAATAAATTCTTTGCCTCTATTGAATCTGTATCACATTAAATGGAAAGCATGCAAGGTCATCTCAAGACTGAGAGAATAAGGAGAATCTAAAATGTCACTTAGTAAGCTCTTCGCTAATTCTGGAGAATCTCTACTCAGGTTGGAGGAAGAGAAAAAGGCACTCATTCTTTCTGGGCCTGGATGAACTCTTTTACTCTTTTAAATAGTGCATCTGTCCCAGCTGTTTCCCAGGTTTGGTCTCTATTTGTTTCTTAAAATCACTCCCATTTTGAACGTATCCTTCTTTTTCTTTATCTCAGCCATTCCATATATCTTTATTTGAATTTTCACTACCAACAACCCCTTAGGTTTTTTCAAGAAAAATATGGAATTTATGTTTCCAGCACTGTGGAAATATGACAGTCTTTAATCTTAGAGATACTCACAGTTTAGTTGAGAATGCAGGTACCTGCATGGTTATAAAAGTAAATGAGCAGAATACTGATGGGTAGATATCAGGTGCTTTGGAGAATAAAGAACAGAACATCTTACATGGGCCTGAAAAAGTCAGGGAAGAGAGCCAGAAGAGGGGATACTCTAGTTTGGCCTCCAAAGAGGAATAAGATGCCAGGAAGCAGAGAAGTGAGTGAAAAGATTGAGTGTGTACTGAATCTCTACCATATGTCAGATTCCTTTCTGATATAACACACTGAATAGCCCCAACCACCTTGACAGGAGACAATATTAATCTCAATTAAAAATGGATAAAGTACCTTGCAGCTGAGAATGCTCTACTTTGGATGCATCTCCTTCCCCGAAACTCCTCACCCCAATCCCTCAACCTCTATCACAAAAGCCTTGTTTTGAAGCTCAAATTTCTTTGAAGACTTTTGGAGATTAGGTCTTTGGGAATTGATAGGGTTGGAATTAACTCCACGAGGTTGAACCCTCAGGATGGGATCTATGTCCTCTTTAGGGCAGGAAAGGCCTGGGGCCTTTCTCATGCTCACTCTCTCACTCTCTTGCTCTCTAGCTCTGTCTCTGTCTCTGTCTCTCTGTATCTGTCTCTGTCTCTCTCTCTTTATCTATCTATCTATCTATCTATCTATCTATCTATCTATCTATCTATCTATCTATCTATCTATCTCTGAAGCAGCAAGGAGCAGCTGGCTATAAGTTTGCAACCAAGCTCTTGTCAGACACTGGATGTGGGACTTTCCATCTTCCAGAATTGTGAGAAACAAATGTGTGTTTATTAACCATACAATCTATCCTTTTTTTTTTGGTTATAGCATCTGAAACTGAGAGAGTCATATTTCCAAGGTCATGGTAATACTGGATGCAGATGGAATTCAGATAAGGGGAAGAAACCTTATACAGAAATATACAGAAATGCTACTCTCTTCTCAAGAAATCTCCCTTTGAGGGCTGGAGCAATAGCACAGCAGGTAGGGCGTTTGCCTTGCACGCAGCCGACCCGGGTTCGATCCCCGGCATCCCATATGGCCCCCCCAAGCACAGCCAGGAGTGATTCCTGAGTGAAAAGCCAGGGAAAACCCTTAAGCATCACTGGGTGTGACCCAAAAAGCAAAAAAAAAAGTAAAAAAAAAAAGAAATCTCCCTTTGAGCATGAGGATGAGGAGATTGTACAAGAGAAGACGAGACAGAGGATATCTTTCTTTAGCTCTTACTCAGTCTCTGTTTCAGCTCCTTTAACTGAGTCTGAACTCTGAATACCTCAGATCAGCATCTCAGGCCTAATTTCAATAATATCCAGCCCATGAATAATGTGAAACATTTCTGCTTTGCATATCACTTCCCAAGCCTGTCTATCTTCCTTAGGGACTTTTCCAAGAATTATCATATCCCAACAAACCTCCTATGAAAATTGAGTCACATCTGAGAAAATAAACCCAGTGTATAGCTCTAAGTAGAGTCTTCTACATAAATAGAGCTTCTCCGAGATTCAAAACAAAGACAGCAACATACTCCACACTGGAGAAATTCATGCACTGCCTCATCTTCTGGGGGCTCATGCACACTAAGCTGAAGGCACACTTGAAGGTCAGCACTACTTGGCCCATGACCCCAGAGGCCATCTAACTACCCTCGGCACCAGCAGCTTCTTGCAGAGATGCCTTCAGACTTTGAACTAAGCCACGGCCCCATGCCACCCCAGGAGGGGAAAGGTTTTTCTCTCTCGGCTTTTCCTTTCTGGGGTGGCGGGGGCGGCGTGGTGACCGCCATCTTATAAGGCCCACTAAACAGAGGTACGAGCTTGCAATGATGGAATTTTTGGCAGAAATTTCCCTGGACTTAGCTACTAAAATACAGAAATCCAAGACCTCATATCTCTTCATTCTCAGCAAGGGCAAACAAATTATCAAATGCTGCCTTTTCAGTAGGTTTGATTTCGGGGAGAAAATTCCAAATAATAATAGTGAGTTTTATGTTGAAATATTGAATGTAATCAAAGAGAAAGTAAAGTGAAAATCAGTTACACAGGCGGGGATAGGGGTGGTATACTGGTGGTGGAACATGGGCACTGGTGAAGGGATGGGTGTTTGAGCATTGTATCATTGGGACTTAAGCCTGAAATCTTTGTAACTTTTCACATGGTGATTCAATAAAAAATTTAAAAACAAAAAACATAAAGTCAGCACTACTTGATCTGATGTTTGAATTCCTTTATGCTTATCACCATTAACTGCAACCCGCTATCTTTCTTGTATTCTGGAGAATGGGGAATTTACTACCTTCCTAATTATTTTGGTCACAGTTTTGGTCAAAGCGTATAGACATATAGGTGTCGTTTGGGGTGTTTGACTGTTTGTTTGTTTGTTTGTTTGTTTGTTTGTTTGTTTGTTTTTCCGCTTTTGGGGTCACACTCAGCGATGCACAGGGGTTACTCCTGGCTCTGCACTCAGGAATTACTCCTGGTGGTGCTCAGGGAACCATATGGGATGCTGGGAATTGAACCTGGGTCGGCTGCGTGCAAGGCAAACCCCCTACCCGCTGTGCTATGGCTCCAGCCTCTGGGGTGTTTGATTTTAACCTGAGAGAAGGCTCTAATATTTCCACAGCTACCTAATGTAAGAGAACAAAACAGAGGAAGTTCCTTCCAAAAAAGACTGACAATGAGAAGATGCGGGCTAGGAAGCCTGGGAGCAATGGCTGGTGAGAAGCTTGGAAGAGGGTCTTGTGAATCTCCTTTGACTGCATCCCAATGACAGTGGACTCTGTTCTGGAAGCCCCCTGCCTTCAGCACTGATGAACCAGAGGATGGCCTCCTACTGGCCAACCTCTGAGATGGGATTTTAGAGTATCCTTTTCACCTGGCCAGAGTTCTGGACGAAGGGGCAGCAAGAGAGAAGGCCTGGAGAGAAGTGTGGGCACAGTATGCTAGAATGCCCCTCTCTGCATACCTGAGCACAGAGCGGAGGAGAGGAAGGAGGGGTGAGGCCAGAGAGGAGAGCCTGACGGAGGACAGAGAGGAAATCAAGTCAAGGGAAAGGGACTTAGATTTTATCCTCAGAGTAATAGGGAGCTAGAGTAGGACTGACCAGCTGTATACTTCATTCTCTCCCCGTGTTGGCCACCTTTTTCCTCTCTGTAATCCCACTCCAACACAAACAACTCAGACCATATCTTTGAAGTTGCAGTTGGGCACACAGCCAGGTGGAACATCACAGAACTGTCAAGTATGAGTTTTCAGCTGCTTATGACTGGCAGGACCCAGCTAGGCCCCCTGCAGCCGATTCTCTTCAAGAATCCTAAATCACTCCTTAGCCATAGAGCATGGAACATGGCTCTTTGCGTGTGTCCACCAATGACCTCTCCTGCCTTTGAGCACTCAGATCTCAGCGTCTGCTTAGAGGAAGAGGAAAATTTGCAAAAGGGTCTCGGGAGTTACCAGAAAAAAAAAGGGATGGAGAGAACTTTGTGAAACGTAACTTTATTAGAGATTTTCCAGTGGCTTGTGTTTGTCATTGATGGAAGTTCATATGCAAGAAATGGAGTGGTGGCTGGCGGGGGGCGGGTGTCACCATGAGGATAATTGGTTCCTGGTTGGTGACCAATGCCCAGTTCCAAGGGTGCAGACTGGTGCCAGCCTAGGGTGTGGCTGAGGTTTGTAGCTCCTCCCAACTCACTGGTCTTGGTACTGAACATCCTATAAACCAGGGAAAAGTCTGTCAGATAAGGACTCCTTTTCAGGAGTCCTTTTGAAGAGTATCATTTTAACTGGCAGGAGCAAAACCTGATTCTGTATGGGCTGATGAGGTCTCTTTGTCTAGGATTGACACACAAAACCGCTTTGTGATTCTGAAGGAGTTTCAAAGTAATAAGGCATCCCTTCAGGAAAGACAAGTTGAACTTCTTTCTAATTTGCCTAAGCAGGTATCCTGAATGGTAAGTGGCAATGTGACTTTTCTTCACCCTTAGTTGGGAGGTAGGTTCTACCTCCATGTGGTGATGCTTATGGCTCTCTCCCATCCTATCAAGCAAAATACGGAATGTACTTCAGCATTTTGTGCATAATAAAGAAACTTGTTTAATAAAATAAATTTAGTTCTGACAACTGACAAACCAAGCCTTGCCTCACAGCTCCAGTACTGAGAAATGTATTACCTCAAAATTTAATATCCTTAAGACCAGATGTACCCACAAAACTTGGAGCAAGAGGAAGTGATAGATTATATTAGTTCTTCCACACAAAACAGTTCAGAATAAATCATCACAGGCAGGACATTGAAATTTCTCTCAGGAATAGATGAAACCATAAAATCACTTTTCACATCTATCTTTGTGCAAAATGATACATAAAAGAGATAGAGTGAAAGTAGGGGTTTCTAAAAAGAAGAGTGCCGGATGGTTCAAGTGCATCCTTACTCTGGGGTCACTGGCATCTCACCTTGGGATGGATAATTTCTTTCCATTTCTTTATGGCACTCTAGGTGCTCACCTCTGGTAAAGCCTGTGTTTCTCTCCTCTCTCCCTCCCTCTCACTCTCACAATCTCTAAATAAAACTTGTTACTACAACCTGAAAAAAGTTTGATATTTGATATTATATTTGAGGTATCTCCAGCCCAGGGTTCTACCTATGCACTCAAGCATGGGAGGAAGTGAGGAAAATAGTTGATGAGGTGACCCAATCTGCCCACCAACCCTTCCTCTATCCCTTAACTCCTTTTCCCTGAACGGATGCACTTTTATTTGTTTGACTTATTGAGGAATTCAAGCAATGAACGCTTTAAGGTTTTAGTTTGAAAGCCATTCCTCAAGATCATGTGTTTGATAACCATGCCGCTGGACCCTGCACCAGGCTGTTTCACTCGGGGCGCCCCAGAGGGGGGCAGGTGAGACCCCTCCCCACCCCAAGGGACCTAGCTCCAGCAGCCGACAACCTCCAGAACCCAGACACCGCCAAACTCACAGCCGCTTTCAACATGCTCATACAGAGCCTCATCCTGAGTGAGACTCCGGAAAAAAAAAAAAAACAGGTATGTAGGACTCTGTGACTGAAAACTCTGGGTTCAATGGGATGGGGAATGGAGATCCTCTGCCTATATCCACACCACCCCCGTGTCCAGCAACTCAGCAGTCCACACCCATAAACTGGCGTCAGATAATCTCGTCATCAGCCACCATCCAGATCACATGTCCTTCTCTTCCAGAAGGAAGCATAACATGACACTCACCATAACCATGCCTCCGGACCTCACACCAGGCTGTTTCACTCAGGGTGCCCCAAGGGGAGAGGGGCGGGTGAGACCTCTCCCAGCCCCAAGGGACCCAGCCCCAGCAGCTGGCAGCTGACAACCTCCAGAACCCAGTCACCACCATGATCACAGCTGCTCTCCACATGCTCAGGCAGAGCATCCCCCACGAGTGAATCTATTCCTGGACCGCGCGGCCTCAAATGAGGCCTTGTGATACTTCAAACCACATACCCTACCCATATTCCAAGATTACCACACCACATTTGATAGGGTTCAAAGTAGGAGGCAACCAATCTTAGAGGGAGTTATACATTTTTTTACACATATATATGTATATGTATATACATATATATAGCACACAAGGCTCAACCTTTAACAACATGTAAGTGATCTCTTATAGAAGGGCTTAATGGCCCCTAGGTGAAATACAACAACCTCCACATTCTTTCCTCTAAGGAAACTTTTTTGTAGCATTTTTAGTGTTTTTTCATAACAAATAATACAAAATATATTATTTTGGTTCTGCTTTGGACCAGGGATTGGGCTTTGGGATAGAAATATCTGAAATATGGTGGTGGGAAGGTGTAATGGTGATGGGATTGGTGTTTAAATATCAAATATAATCAAATATTGTGAACCACCTTATAAAATTAAAAAATTAAAAAAAAACATAACTATCTTTATCCTAGTATTGACTTTTGTTAGTTTTTAATCATTATTTATGATAAAACATATTAGTTATATATGTCATATAACCATAAGCATGTACATAATGAAAAATAATTAATAATAACAAATTGTCATAGTTATGAATAATCTGACTAATATCTTTTGCAAGTTGATCTTCAGAAATAAAAAGATCATGTATTTGTTCAACAAAAATTGTAACTGAGACTCAGGTGGGAATAAAGGAGTGAGATCAAGTTTCTTTATCTAATTCTTGAAGTTCCTGGAACTTATAGATATCCAAGAATCCTATACTTGGGGATGGAGTGATAGCACAGCAGCTAAGGTGTTTGCCTTGCATGCGGTAGACCTAGGTTCGATTCCCAACATCCCATATGGTCCCCTGAGCACTGCCAGGAGTAATTCCTGAGTACTGAGCCAGGAGTAACCCCTGTACATCTCCAGGTGTGACCCAAAAAGCAATATATATATATATATATATATATATATATACTATATTTATCCTCTAGGGATGCTAATATCTCAGCAAACATGGACCCACATCCTCTCCAAACCTAGGTCAGGTAAATCCGCATATCAGATACACTGGAATCCTTTTCTGTGAAAACTGAACTCTTGGGTAGGAACATATGCCCAATATTCACAAGATCCTGAGTTAATCCCCAGCATCATGTGGCCTCCCTCGCATCACTGAATTTATCCCTGTTTCCCCAGAACTCACCCCTCCACCTGCCCCACATACATACACAAGAAAAAATAAAGAGAAAGAAAAGAAATTAAAAGTGTAATCTATCTTTGAGTAAAACTCTTGTGCGTTATATAAAAGCTTCTGGAGAGTTAAATGCGGTAGCCTATATACTTTTCCCTGCATATTTTTAAAAAGAAAGGAAATTCATATCCGTTCAAAGCAAAAGAAGTCTGATGCTGAAATAAAGTACTTGGCCTTTGCAATGAGACCTGCCAAAAGCTTCTCTCCATGTCTGAGTTCCTTAACGTCTGCAGCAGCCAAGAGGAGAGAGAAATCTGCTCATTCCAAATGATTAATTTCAAGAGTAAAATCTTTAATTAGTGCAGTGAAACGAAGCTTTCTAATCAGTCAAAAACTTGAACTATAATGAGACAACTCAATGCACTTACTCAGAAATAGCTTCCAGCCAGCACCAGGCTGGGCATAGCCTCAGACACACAAGCAATTCCCACTGGATATTCATGGCTTTCCTTTCTACCGACACCCCACATAGAGGGAAATGAACTGGAGACTCATCTGCTCACCGATGCAATCAGGCATAACTCTGAAAGCATTCTGGAGAGGTTTTGCAGAATAGCGCATCTTGAGGGAGCATTTAGTGAGCTATTCACGGGGTCCGAGACAACAGTGACAACAGTATCCCAACAGACTTCCCCTCACTTGGCCAAGATGTCCTTGAGGGATCCACTTAGTTTCCTTTGAAATCGCGTATGCAAAATCAGGTGTGTGGACCTCTCAGAGGTGAAGAGTAGTAAGGCTCCTCACTTTGTTGACTTCCCCAGCAGAAACCGTCCTTGGGGTTTCAGCCTCTCCACTAAGGGCCAGATCATATTGCATTCCCCCCCCACACACAGTTGTTCCTGTCCTGTTGCACATAGAAACCTTCTAAAGTTCTGTCTCTTTCCAGGCCTGAAACTTGGGAGAAGCTTAGTAAAGATTGTGCTGCCACAGCATGGGATCATGAATTGAATCCCTGGCGCTATCCACATCTATCCAGTGAGGTCCCAGAAGCTCCTTTGTCTGGGACCCCTGACATGACAAAAGTGTGTAATCTCTGGCTTATAGCCAGGTGGTTACCCCACAAAGGGGATACCCCCTTCCCCAACATCAGTGACATTGCGACAAAAAATGTGAGGCAGGCCCCCACCCCCAGGGAGAACCACAGCTGAGTGTGAGCATCATAGCCCATGTGTGACTCCCTGTCATCACAACCATGGCAAGTGGAGAAGAGAAGGGGAAGGAAAAAATTTTGTCACATAAACAAGGGAAGTCTCATGATATATATCAGTGTGTTATAGGAGCAAATCAGAACTAAAGATGTCTACATGCAGAACTTAGATCTTAAAAAGAAAAAGTGATGTGTTATTTCCTATCACTGTATCACTGTCATCCTGTTGCTCATTGATTTGCTTGAGCGGGCACCAGTAACGTGTCCATTGTGAGACTTGTTGCTGTTCTTGGTATATTGAATACGGCACAGGTAGCTTGCCAGGTTCTGCCATGTGGGTGAGATATTTTCAGCAGCTTGCCGGGCTTTATGAGAGGGGCGGAGGAATCGATCCCAGATCAAAGCAAAAGAAGTTTGATGCTGAAATAAAGTACTTGGCCTTTGCAATGAGACCTGCCATGAAGCTTATCTCCTTTTCATGTCTGATCAGTAAACAGAGACTCAGAGCAGGTCCTGATGGGCTGCGCCACCAGCCTGCTTGAGTTCAAGTCAGGAGGCCATGTGCCGGGAGAGATTCTGAAGAATCCCAACTCTGACATCAGCAAAGCTTTGATCCTTTTCTCAAACCAAGATTTTTAAAAATCATTTTCACTACCTCCAGCTTAAGTAGTATTTTCATTGTTTACCATTACTACTATAACATGTACCCCCTTTTCTGAAATTTGCCTCAAGCCATGTTGCTTTTTATGAATTATCTACATTAGTGCCTGCTCAAAAAAACTCTAAGGCTTTAAGGCATCAGTTATGTATCACTATAGCACTGTCATCCCATTGCTCATCGATTTGCTCTAGCGGGCACCAGTAACGTCTCCATTGTGAGACTTGTTGTTACTGTTTTTGGCATATTGGATACTCCATGGATAGCTTGCCAGGCTCTGCCGTTCGGGTGAGACACTCGGTAGCTTGCTGGGCTCTCCGAGAGGGGCAGAGGAATCGAACCCAGGTCAGCCACGTGCAAGGCAAACGCCTTACCTGCTGTGTTATCGCTCTAGCCCAGCCATATATATAATAAAATAAATAAAATAAAATAAGAAAGCAAGCCCCTCTACTTGTTTATGGTTATTTCTTTAACACCATAGCTCACAGAAATTAATGCTTAATGAATGAATTAGTGACTCATTGAAATTCCCTGGAATACATACTTTCATTATCTTTTTTTTTTCTTTTTGGGTCACACCCAGCGATGCACAGGGGTCAACAATCTCTTGACAGAAATTTCCTACTTCCTCTGACAATTTACCTCTTCTTGCCTTACTTTTCTCATTGTGAAGAAGCAGAATCTCCTTAACTACCTGCAGATCTGTCTAACAGAGAAATACAGTAGGGGGTAGAGCCTATTCTATCTGAATCCAGCCCTGACTCCTCATTGAATGATGCCTTGCCTGGTAACATACTGGTCACTGCATGCCCCTGGTATCCCAGAGTTAGTGTTGGTATGTCCCTTGAAAGACTGTCTTTGAGGTTCAAGGTAGCATTGAGGAGGAATGAGTTTTCAGCTAAGGGCTTTGAAGTCTTTTTAGATTGTCACACAAGAGCAGGTAGAACCAGATCATTTTTTAGCTTCTTATTGAGATTTCAGATTAGTTCTTGGAATGTTCAGAAATGTTCTTGGAATTATTCTTTAACTAGTAGATCACAGTTAAACTTCATTTTTAAGTACCAAGGGCTCTTGGGAGCAAACAACAGATCTAGACTCTGTCTAGATAATTAAAGTGGGTTAAAGTGGGGCTGGAGCGATATCACAGCAGGTAGGGCGTTTCCTTTGCATGTGGCCAACCCGGGTTCTATTCCCAGAATTCCATATGGTCCCCCAAGGACCGCCAGGAGTAAGGCTTTAGTTATGCAGGTGAAAATTGAAAATTATGCACAGCATCTGAAAATGTTCTGCGATAGATCACTGCCAATAACTTCTTCACTGTATCCACTTCACCCTAACAGAAAGGCTTCCTAGGAATGCTCTACTTTCAGAAAGCAAATAAATTGTAATAAAACATGGTAGTACTACCAATAACAAAATTTAGTATTATTGAGCATTGTGTCTGGGGTCAGTTCTAGATGTCTCTACAGTATGATCTACATGTCTCTAGAGTAAGGACCACGAAAGCCCTCAGAGGCAGATGTTATTGTCGTTATATTATACAAGAGGCAACATTAAGCTGTGGAAAGGTTGGCCAGTGCTAGAATTTGATTCGAGTAAACCTGACCTCCTCATCTGTGGCCTCTTGCAGCTCTGCCTGCTGCCTGCCCTCTATGGCTTGCCTTTAGGAGCTCTGGTCTGATACTACTTCCAGGAAGTTTTATGAAAATTGAAAAAAAAATAAACTAAAATACAAGGACTTCTGGTGGGTCACATGCCTCAGAAAACATTGCTCATAGTGATTAAGTCATGCCTCCCTCCTGAAGATAAAGTCACGTTCTATAAACTATGAATGTGTCTTTATTTACAAAGAGTCTTTGTAGGTATAATTAGGTGAAAGATCTCCAGGTCACTCTGGATTACCCCACGTACGCCCTAAATTCAATGACAACTGTGCTTACATGAAACAGGAAAGGAGAAGGCACACTGATAACAATGCACATGAAGGCAGAGACAGGGACTGGAGGGATGTGGCCACCCTCCAGTGAAGCCACCAAAAGGGACCCCTCTCCCACAGGGTTTTCAGAGAGGTGGTAGCCTGCCAGCACCTCAGTTTTAAGCTGACTTCTGAAACTGTGTAAGTGAAAAATTTCTATTGTCTTGAACTATTAAGTTTGTGATTATTTGCTATGCGCAGCCCCAGAAAACTAAGAGGGTCCTTTGTCAACATTCACACACTTCTTGAGGACATCCTAAGAAGGGAAAGAATGTTGGGTTCCTCTGCTGAGCACCTTTCTACAGAAAATTCCTCACTTAATGCCATCGGGAGGCTCTCGGAAACTGCAACTTAAAGTGAAATGATGTGCAGTGAAACCAACTTTACCAAATGCTAATTAACACGAGCAAGAGCTAACTTCCTACATCTTATTTATGGTCACAAAAATATGACCAAACATCTAAGTACAGACACTTCTAATGGTGAATGCTCATTGGTATTCATTTATTTTCCGATGCACTTCCTTCAGTTTAAGAGTGCCCAGAACCTATCCTTGCAGCTCAGGAAACAAGCTCAGTGCTAATCCTGGATGAGAGGGACCCCTTCCATCACAACACACACACACACACAACACACACACACACACACACACTTCAATGGGACAGACCCATGAATTAATTAAAACACACCCACTAATCTCACGTGCATAGTTTTGAAATGTGTGGGGACACCAGAATATCCTGAAATACGCTGAGGAGACTCGGAGAGGACATACAAACTCTACACTGGGAGTTTACAAACTTATTTAGCCCACCACCTTTTATTTTTCTTTCAGAAAAAATATCCTTTGGTGCTCCCATCCCCACCTCAGAAATTTACCTTCTTTAGGTGAACAAACAAAAATCCTCCACCAGTTGCACCCAAAGCCACTTCTGCCCTGTCGATGAGGGTCATTGCAATACCTACAGAATCGTAGATTTTGGGAAACATGTTCTACACAACGGCCCTGGCAGAATTTCTTTTCTTTTTTTTTTTCAAAATTATTCAAGGATCTGCTATGTTTAAAATAAGAATCGGGGCAGAAGACCCTGCCTCGTTGGAAAGGCTGGGAGACTGACCCCTAAGGGTCAGGCAGTGGTATAAGACATGGCCTGTAAGGAGCAGAGCATGGGGCAGGAAGGCAGTCCCAGGAGACAGAGAAAACGGGAGAGGCCGCAGGTCAAACCCGACCAAGTTAAACAGTTCATAAATCATTTCATTTAAGATCCCCAACCTAGGGGCTGGAGAGATAATTACAGGGATTAAGGCACTTGCTTTGCAGGCCAACAGCCTGGTTTGATTCCTTGCAGAGCAAGGTCCCCTGAGAGCTGCTGGTGCAGCCTCAGAGACTCCTGAGCACCATTTTGGAAACCAATTACCCTCAAAAAAAGATTCGCAATGGAGCCCTTATTGTTCCTCCCAAATTTGCCTCAGATCAGGGTCCATTGACAGTTGCACCTCTCCTCTCTCTTCTGGTCATGGTAGGTTGATATCAGAATCAAGGATCAGTCATCAGAGATCTAATTACTAATAATCAGATATCTAGTTACTACATTAGTAATCCTTATCGCTCATGTTACAGATCAGGAAAAAGATCAATAGAGAGGGCAGAGGTCTTAGAGGAACACTATCAGAGCTGAACACCATCAGAGCTGAGGGTCACATTTCCTGATCCCTGATTCTTCCCAGAGAAACTTGGGAAAGACCCAGGCTTCTCCCTTTGTCTGATGTTTTGTTTTCCAAAAGAAGATCCTAGGACACTCTTATTAGATGACAACAGCCACAGAAATCCCCAAACATTCTCATTGGCTGAAGCTTAAATCCCTTTCCTAGAATTTGTTTCTTTAGTTTCCAGGAAGATTGTCATAGCCCTTATGTGTGATTCAGAAACAAGTACATATGATAACAACAGGGACCATTTGGTTACACAATAGACAGTCAGTAATGGCTGTTTGCTGATTGCTCACCATAGGAATATGCCAAAGGACAACCCTATTACTTGAAGTCCCAGTTCCCTCTAGTTTTCCTAATTTTCTTTGTTCCAGCCAATTCAGTGTCCCCTGCCAGCTTGACTGGAACATGCTCCTCCTTCAGGTGTCTACACAGGCTTTTCTCTGTGGTTCTAATCAGTTGCCTTCACTTCACACACCTCTGTGTTTGATTAACATGGTACTGTTACCCAGGGATTATCAACATCACATTTACAGAAAGGTCTCAGGTCCCCAGACCCAGAAGTTTCCCAATGCTTTTACTTTCCTTAATTTGTCATAAGTTTATCGTTTTCTTTTCTTTGCTCCTTTTTGTTTAGGGACCATATGTAGAAGTGCCGAGGGCTTATTCCTGACTACATGTTCAGAGTTTGCTTCCAGCTGTGCTCTGGGGACCACATAGGCCTCCAGAGTCAGACGCAGGCTGGTCACATGCAATGCAAGCACCTTTTGTGCTGTCTTGGCCCCTATCATTTCATTTTTATATGAGTATTTTTCAATTCTGTTCATGTCCATAACTAGAGACCAAAATTTTCCGCTGGAGTGATAGCACAGCTGGTAGGACGTTTGCCTTGCATGCGACCAACCCGGGTTTGATTCCTCCGTCCCTCTCGGAGAGCCCGGAAAGCTATCAAGAGTATCCCTCCCACACGGCAGAGCCTGGCAAGTGACCCGTGGGGTATTCGATATGCCAAAAACAGTAACAACAAGTCTCACAATGGAGACATTACTGGTGCTCACTGGAGCAAATTGATGAACAATGGGACAACAGTGCTACAGTGCTTCCATAGCACCTAGCACATCAAAAAATATGTCATTCATTCATTGGTTCATTTCACAAACAACCTGAATGTACAAAATGCTGAGTTGCATCTGTGGTATATAAAGCAACAAAGCTAGGAAATAGGTAGTATTGATGACAAAGCATTGGACTTGGATTAAAAAACTTGGATTACCGGGGCTGGAGCAATAGCACAGCAGGTAGGACATTTGCCTTGCGTGTGGCCAACCCGGATTCAATTCCCAGCATCCCAGATGGTCCACCGAGCACCGCCAGGAGTAATTCCTGAGTGCATGAGCCAGGAATAATCCCTGTGCATCACCGGGTGTGACCCAAAAAGAAAAAACAAACAAATAAAAAAATTTGGATTACCAAGCAGTAGAATTAGGATGTTGGGGGGAATTATGAGGGAACTAGAAGAAATTTAAGAACAATGATAGAGTTCTTGACCACTTTAGTGGTGGTAAGGAAGAATAATTGAGTGCATCAAAATGATAGAAATTAACCTTTTTGTAACCATGTTACCTAATTATATCATTTCTACTACTATTAATAATAAAATTCTAGGATGATGAAGTGTATAAAAAAGAAACAGATGAAACTACCAATCATCAGGGAAACGGAGCCAAACAGATGGATTTACATTAAGCACTTTTAACACATCAGAGATCACCTTTGCTACTTCACTTACTCTCTGTCCCTATATTTTCCCATTTACCATTTTAGACCTGACTGGTATTATTTTAAAAGGGGGGTGTGGAGTGGGAGAGAAGTGCTGGTAAAATTTTAAGTGGTCAATAATATAATCAATCAGTAGAAACTCTGGAAAACAGACCAGTGATGCTCTCCCATTTTGACTAGGATGAAAATTGGATGTTGTCTGAAATTTAGTAGCTTTAGAAACATTTTAGAGATGTGAAAGAGAGGATATATGGTGAGGCAAGTTTATAAAATCTTGCTCTAGCCCTCCTTCTCTGGGAAGAATAGTGCCCTTCCCATGAGGTTGCCACTTGGTTCTAGCTGCAAGCACAGATTCCTTTAACAGAAATCATGTCCCGCCTTCACTCTTGCTTTGCTTCCTTGCCATTTGCCAATCCCCCTCCCTGCCAGAGGAAACACATTTCAGTGTATGATTATCCCACATGCAGCCTTAGTCATGGAATGTTCCCTTGGAGAACTCACAACAGTTGTTACCATCCTTCAACAAACACTCCCTGAGCACCCGTTAGATACCCAGCACTGGTAGGCATGTGGGAATCAGGGACAGAGCTGTAAAAGACAATGTGTTGTGGTGAGTGGATGCCCTGGCATTTGTTAGCCAGGACACTTGAAAAAGTGATTCTAATCACCTCCTAAAAATAATGGCCTCTATTTCTAGAATGCTCCATAGAACACAGAGAGCATTCACATGCAACTGTGAGATTGGAAGGATAGTTTCTCTCTATTTGATAGATTGACTGCTTAGGTTCAAGAATTCTGCCTCACATGACTTACAGGGGTTGCATGGCTAGTTGGGAACCCAAATGAAAATTGTAGCACTGTAGCACTGTCATCCCATTGCTCATCAATTTGCTCGAGCGGTCACCAGTAATGTCTCCATTGTGAGACTTGTTGTTACTGTTTTTGGCATATCGAATACACCACAGGTAGCTTGCCAAGTTCTTCTGTGATGGAAATTGTAGTGGTCAAAAAATCTCTGCTCAGAACTCTGACTGTAGGAAGCAAGGCCAACTGTCAACCGCATGCTACACCTCTCAATTCACTTTTTGGGTCAAAGTAAGGCTACATGACCCATGGCTGCTTCCAGCTAGAGACAAATTCAGGTCTCTTCCTGCAAGATTTCCTTTCCAATTTGGAGAACTCTTTCTTGGAAGATTCTTCAACCCAACTTTGGACCAGATTGTATCCTGGTCCAAAGGCTCTTCCTTGTCTTCTCCAGAGCCTTCTTCCCCGTCATTGCCCCAAATAAATCTCAGCCATACCAATGCCATCTTGTAACCTGCTGCTTTTGAGGATACAAATTAACAGAACTCAAGTGTACATCTTTTCATTCACAATTAGGCCTTCCATCAAAGCCCTTGGCATTGCAAAAGAGCCTCATATTAATGACTTGATTATCATCTCTTGCTCTGCCAAAATGAATATGCATTAATATTGTCAAAAAATGGACTAAAAACACCCAAGTGGCTCAGATAATTCTCAGTGTCATCTTCCCTGGAAAATAAAATAATCATATTTTACATCAAAGCTTGTTCTGATTTTTAGAAAATGTCTTGCCTTTCAGTATATAAATAGACATCATCTCTCAGAGACAAGCAAGCTTTTAACATAAGCAAAGGATTCTAAATTATCTACAGGTTTTAACAACTATTGTTTCAGACACTGCTCAGTGAAGTAATATTTCAATGGTTCCAGTCAATGCCAAAAGTAGTATCAGACATCACCTCTTCTTCTTGATACAGCACATGAAAGAAAAGGGAATAAATCAAGGGAAACAAATTGTCTTACACAGTTTTTCCATAAGTTTCCTAGGTACCAAAAGCACATCAAGTTTGAAGCAAGTGTGAAATACATTTCTGTGTACCAAGGAGGTGTTCCTTGTGTAAACAGCTGGGTGAGAGTCATTTGAAACTACAAGGTAAGGTCACTTACGGGGCAAGTGATATATGTGAGACGATATAGTATCCAGTCCATGGTAAGGCCCCTGCTAGCCTTCTCTGCTTCTTGAGAAGCACAAAAATGAAAAGTGGGTCTTCTTGATAAGAAGTGGGAAAGGATTCATTAGACTGTGATGGAGAAGTATTGGTACCTCGGTGGTAAGGATGGTGTGGTAACATGTTTTAGGGAGGGGTATGAAGTGTAGCCCTAAAATAGACACTATCTGGTAAAATGACTTCACCTAATTTTTTTAAAAAATCGGAAGGACTGGAGATGTGGCTCAGTGGTAGAGCTCTTGACTTTCATATGTGAGGTTGACACAAACTCCCATCATGACACAATCCCCTAACAATAGAGAATGACACCCCCTCCCTCACCCCCCCCACACACACCAAGGACTAAACAGGAGTAGCCCTCTCAAGCACTGCCAGGTATGGCCCAAAACCCTTCCAAAAATGAATTTTAAAGTAAGTAAATTAAGAAAAAAAATCACAAAAGAACATGGGGAGTAATTCATTTTTTGCCATCTACTATGGAAAAAGCAAGCGCTATACAAATCATGTATCAGTTAGTTTTCAAAATCTTGGAAGTAAATAGAACTATTATTCCCCACCCCCTCTCTCCCACCTTCTCAGTTTTGGGGTCGTACCAGACTGTGCTCAGATCTTACAACTCTGCTCGGGATCACTGTTACTTAAGCTTTGGGATTGGGGAACTACAGGCCAGCTTTCAAACCTGGGTCAGTCA
This sequence comes from Sorex araneus, assembly GCF_027595985.1. Lineage (NCBI taxonomy): Eukaryota > Metazoa > Chordata > Mammalia > Eulipotyphla > Soricidae > Sorex > Sorex araneus. The sequence continues at coordinate 104,332,328 of NC_073303.1, forward strand.
CATAAAACACCTAAATTACATAAAATGCCTTCCCTGCTCTATTATCTCTTCAGCCCTTCTTTGAAGATTTTATTTAATTGAATGATTTTTGTTTTACTTTGGTTAGAGGAGTGGGCATCTCTGTTAGTGCTGAGGAGCTACTTCTTGGTTCTGTCTTCAGGAGTGAGCAGGGCTCAGGGAACCATATGCAGTGCCAAGGTTAAACCAGGGTTGTCACACTCAAGACAAGTGCCTTAACCCCAGAACTGCCTACTGCCTGCTCTCTGTTTTTTTTAACTCTAATATATATATATTATATCATACAGTACTTATATATATTAGCTATATATATATATATATATATATATGGCTTTTTGGGTCACACCTGACAATGCACAGGGGTTATTCCTAGCTCTGTACTCAGGAATTACTCCTGGCTGTGCTCAGGGGACCATATGGGATGCTGGGAACCGAACCCAGGTCAGCTACGTGCAAGGCAAATGCTCTACCCACTGTGCTATCACTCCAGCCCTGACCCTAGTATATTTTAAGATGAAGAAATAGAGCATAGTGCTGAAAGTATACTAGAGACTGAACACGATGGTCACTCAATACCCCTGTTGCAAACCACAACACCCAAAAGGAGAGAGAGAGAACAAATGGGAATGCCCTGCCACAGAGGCGGGGTGGGGTGGGGGGAAATGGGATCAGGGGGTGGGAGGGATACTGGGTTCATTGATGGTGGAGAATGGACACTGGTGGAGGGATGAGCTCTCGAACATTGCATGAGGGAAAAACAAGCACGAAAAGGTGTGAATCTGTAACTGTACCCTCACTGTGACTCACTAAAAAAAATAAAAGATAAATAAAAAATAAATTTAAAAACAATGTTTGGTAGCAGATACTGATAGTATGACTTTTCCCCATTTGAGTTGTCTCTGTAACTAAAATAAAAATAAGTGTTGAAAATCTAAAAAAAAAAAAGAAGAAATAGAGCATAAACCAGGAAAGTTACTGACACAAGATCACAGAAACTGCAAGTGGCATTTCTTAACATCTTGGTATTATGATAGAGTATTGATTCTGTCAGCTATAATCACTTAGGATTTCTTTTTATTTCTGTATTTTGCAACCATTTGGCAAGAAAAGTTATAAGGTTTTTGTTAAAAAGTGAAAAATAGATGATTTAGATACCAGGTGATGGTGATCATTTGATAGACTAAAAATGAATTTAAAACAGCTATCATTAGCATCACCCATAATTGCTTCCCAAGCAACTGAAAGCTCTTGGAAAACAAAGAAAAGATATTTAACTTTTCTTAACCATCAATATTGCATCCTATATCGACATCCAATACAGACACTAAAAAGGAGAGGGATTTAGGGGAGGGAAAAATCAGGGCAACTCTTTTATGTAAAGTTAATAGGAAAAAAAGATTTTAAATCACCATTTTACAAAGCTTCAAGGGAGCAATTATTAGCTAAGAATTATGAATAAAACCATAGGATGAAAGATTTGGGGGAGGACTATAGTGGGTATTTCATAATCAAAGGATCATACCTATTAATAACAACTAGCCAATGAATGCCACATGGTTGCTGTAGTATTTATGACATATGTGATCTATGTGCTTCTCTGAGAGAAATATTCAACCTAAATCAAATCCTGAATAATAAAACAAATATAAATTGCAGGCATTATCAAAAGAATCAGTTGTGATTCTGAGAAGAAATGCCAATTTCATCGAAGAATACAAAACAAGTCTCTTTATTAAAGGAAACCTTGATATTACAGGAAACTGTCCTCTATTAATAAGGACTAGAAGCAACAAAGACTTAGTACAACTTGTAATCCTTGTTCTGATTCTATATCCTTCCCCTCCTTCCCAAAAAAGAGGCTTTTTTCCAGACATACCAGGCATTCTTAGAACAACTGGATCATTTAAACAGGTATCAGTTGGACATTGGTAGACTAATACTAGTACTACTAGTGACATCAATATTACTAGTATTGATACTTGCGACATCATTAGTACTGTACCAATGATTATTTGATGGTATGTGTTGTTAAGTAGTTACTAAAATTAAAATGATTTAGCAAAATGTAAAAGGGACAAATCAACAAAAAGCCAGAGATACTTGGGAAGTATCTAATTCTAGAAACCAGGTTTCCTTCTCCTAGTTCACACTTCCTTCCACATGCCAAAGCTTTCTCATTTCAGCTACTTGAGTATCACATCAGGAAAAGGTCGAATTCTATTATCTCCTTTATCATTGGTACTTAAAGAATTTTTTCAAACTGGCTCATCATTTACTATTTGAAGTCATTAAAAAGTGAACTAGTAACAGAGGCCATTAAAAATTTACATTTAAACTTTTAAATGTTTACATTAAAATGTGTCTTTTAAATATAAATAGGGCTGGGGCAGGAGATGGCTCCACCTTCCTGTCTTGCCAGAGTGAGGCTGTGAGTGTAACCACTGGCGCCAGTGCATGTTCTGAGCGTGACCTGGGCAGCTCTTTCGTCTCTGCCCACAGCTCTGCTCTCCCGGATCCCTTGCGCTTCAAGGGATTTCCGGCTGCATGGCAGACACGGGTGTGGAGCACAGTACCTAATAAGGGTGCAGCTTCTGGAAAGCACTAGAACTGAAAAATAGATGTAACCCTCCAATGCATGGCATCGGAGAGTGTGACCCTCAGCAAGACCGAGTGAGCACCGCAGCACCCCCGAGTGAGTAGAACAGCCAGAATGTGCATACGCACCAGTGCATACGCATTGAGCCAAAGGAACTCAACCCCCAGTGAGCACAGGTGCAAACAGCACAATTCAAGGAATGAGACCCCAGCAAACACCAGGGTCAAGTGTGTGAGCATCACAAGCAAGCGTGGGTGTGACCCCTGGTTGTGACAACAGTGTCGACAAAGAGAAGGTTGAGGGGGATGGGAAAATAAACTAACTAAGTAGGTAAATAGAAAGGGTGGAGGTGGGGTGGAGAAATGTGCTAAACTATAGTTCAAGCTGTTGCGTGAGCTGGTTCTGAGGATAAGGTTTACTCTATTTAGTCTCTTATTTGAAAGTAACTCAAAATTTTTCGAAAACTGATTAAGGCAACACAGCCTTTGTTTGTTTATTTTTTGTTTGTTTTTGTTATGTTTGGGGGCCACCCTGGGCAGTGGCTCTGAGTTCAGCGGTCACCCCGGCAGGTCTGCTGCATGCAAGGCGAGCACAGCACCCGATCCACTTGGCTCCAGCCCCGAAAGGCAACATGTTTTCTTTCACTGAGACAGAAGTTAAAGGTAATCTTTAGAAGAATGGCTTCTCTGTGATTCACTATTAATTTGTGTCAATAACCTTTACAATGGACTGGAGCGATAGCACAGCCGGTAGGGCATTTGCCTTGCACACGGCCAACCCGGTTTGATTCCTCTGCCCCTATGGAGAGCCCCGCAAGTGTCCGAAAGCATCTTGCCTGCAGGGCAGAGCCTGGCAAGCTCCCCGTGGCATATTCGATATGCCAAAAACAGTAACAACAAGTCTCACAATGAAGACGTTACTGGTGCCCGATCGAGCAAATCGATGAACAACAGTACGACAGCCGGACTACAGTGCTACAATGCTAACCTCTACAGTCATTGTTTATTTTCCTAATAGCATGTGTCTTAGGTCTATGACATGGAACCACCCACAATCCACTCCCACAGCCCCTCCTTCCCCGTGCCCCACCAAAGTATATTATTGAAGATACACATGAAGAGAAGTTTGTGGGTCCTAAGTCCCTTCCCAGGCTCTGTTCTACATTGATCCTGAAAAAAGTCCAAAACTGAGGTGGCTCCCTAGAAGGCCTCTCTGAGGTGGCATCTTCCAAAAAAAAAAAAATGGGTTTCAGTTATGGAGATGGGTGGGGAGCAAGGGGGAGAGATTTGTCAGTTCCTTCCCCCAGATGCTGTTCTACTGTTTACGGTCTTTGTAACCCAACAGGATTACTCACAACAGGTGTTTGCACAGTAAGGTGCTCTCAGGGAGAGGAAAAGAAAACCCAACACTCTAATCCTGGATCAGAGCCACAGTAAACACCCCTTATTCATCCCTGGGAGAGAAAATGAAGGAAAGGGAGTTGTCGCTCAGAAACAATTCTCAACAAGCTCCTCGGGTAGTGGGCAAACTCATCCACTGACAGTGTAAAGTTTTGGCAGGGATTTGGTATAGAGGACTCTGGTGTTTTCAGGATGTGGTCTACCAGAACATTCACTGGTTCCCAGAACACAGTTGCCTGTGTGGCTATCATTTTCCCCAGAGGAAGTCCTAGAAAAATGGAAAATGCAAGTAGTGTCCCTGGAGCCTCAATGGGAATGCCTAAAAGGCATCTGGGCTAAAAGCACAGAACTGCAGTGTTTCTGGGGTTAGGGGCCCCGCCATCAGCTGGGTTACATTCTCCTAGGCTGGCCTCAGGGAGCTGCCATCTACGACTCCCCAAGAAGCTAGATCTTAATAGCACATGATTTTTAGAACATGGAGGCTCCTGTCAGCATAAACCAAACCAATTCAGAGCCGTATCCTTCCACCGAGGGGAAGTGTCAGCAGGTACCAGCACTCTGTCAAGGGTTGCACAGACTCCATCGTATTTCCTCCCTCACCCATGTCATCTTGATTTTGAAGATAGTAAAGTTGAAGAGACCAAGAGAGGTGGAGTCCCGGTGCCACTCAGATAGTAAGTGTTGGGAAGGGAGAGAGCATCTCAGGGTGGTCAGGAAGGTAACAGCCACACGCTGCTCCTCCTCCTCTGCTGTTTGCATGGCTCTGCTCAAAAGAAATGGCTTCTTCCTTTGCCCTCCAGAGGAGGGCTCTGTGTGTGTGTGTGTGTGTGTGTGTGTGTGTGTGTGTGTGTGTGTTAGCCTCTTAAGGCACTCAGTCATTTATTCATTTAACAAATGTATTTACTAACTAGCTTCATATACACCAAGGACATAGAAAACCAAAAACTTTAGGCCCTCCAGAAGAGGTGTGTGTGTGTGTGTGTGTGTGTGTGTGTGTGTGTGTGTTAGCCTCTTAAGGCACTCAGTCATTTATTCATTTAATAAATGTATTTACTAACTAGCTTCATATACACCAAGGACATAGGAAACCAAACACTTTAGGCAGGGAACAGAGGAGGTTTGATTACGAAAATGTAAAAACACAACAAAATAACCCTTGCACGATGGAACTGCTCTGTAGTTTAACTGTGGTGTTGGAATCACAAACTATCACAGGTGAAGATATTGTGTAGAATTAAATACACACAAATGGAACAGAGAGATGGTGTGGGGTTAAGGCCTTCAAGTTGCACACACCTCTAGTGTTCAATCCTGAGCACTTTATATGGCTCCCTAAGTGCCACCAGGAGTGATCCCTGAGCACAGATTAAACTCTGAGTACCACCAGCTATAGTCCCAAACTCACCAGAAAAAGAGAAACAAATAAATACTCATGGGTGTGAACACACAGCTAAATGAACACAAATAGCATTTAGCAAATCTGAACTCAATAGGTTATACCAATGTTGATACCCTAGTTGTGATATTATACTACAGGTTGGCAAGACATTGTCATGGGAGAAACTGAGTAAAGGGTAAGAGAGATCTTTCCATAAATTATTTATAAAATGGATGTCATTTTTGTTTTTAATAATTTATGGCTATCAATAAAATTTTCATTAAAACACCCATCTCACGCCACAGAAAGGCCCTGGAGAGATGAATATACATAGCTTGTTCAGCTAATCCACTGCAATGAAGTCAAACAGAATCTTCCAGAACCTCTGATTCTGCTCTCTCTGAGGAATTCGATTGATCTTCTCTTCCCTTCAGCAGAATGGGTCTCAAAGCATTTTAAAATATTTATTTGTGTCATTGACTTTCAATTCAGAAATAATATTAAATGTGAGCATCTGATTCATAAATCCTGGGTCACAAGTCTACATTTCAGCTACAAGGAAATATGGGGAAACAAGCTTGTGCCTTTTACCTAGGAAAGAATTCAATTTATAACAGGAAATAAAGTTTGATGATGTAGAGTAGTCAAAAAAATTATCCAGTTTAATATAAATGAGCAACTTAACATTTCATCATCAGACTGCTATGATCTTAGTTAATCTCACAATCATTTTTGCTCAAAAACTTTGAACATGTTGAAATATACATCTGTTATTTTTATGCAAAGATAGGTATTTATTAAAACTTTATGGGGAAAATATGATATGAAATATTTTTCCTATTTAATTAAAATGCAATCAATCAGTCAAATCATTGATTTACATTGAGGCTAACATGGAAATTAATATTTCTGTGTAAACTTTACTATCATTTGCAGCAATTTTATAAATAAAACTATCCATTATTCATGGTGTACACATTGCATCTCTTTCAGAAAGGAAAAAAACAGCAGTAAACATAAATCATCAGACAATAGCTTTAGAAGCACATTGATATATAGTGGTATAAGACAGGAGTCAGTTAAACCTTATAAAAAAGAAATCTTGTCAAACAAATCTAATTTAGCTCTTTCTAACCAAAACAAGTACAAAGCATCAAAAAGAATCAGTAAATGTGATACAGTTTTATGATTCCAGGATTGGAGCTTCTGGGTAACGTGAATATAAATGTCACTGTCACTGTCATTCCCTTGCTCATGCATTTGCTCGAATGGGCACCAGTAACGTCTCCATTGTGAGACTTGTTGTTACTGCTTTGGCATATCAAATATGCCATGGGGAGCTTGCCAGACTCTGCCGTGCGGGTGAGATACTCTTGGCAGCTTGCCAGGCTCTCCGAGAGGGGCCGAGCAATCGAATCCGGGTCAGCTGCGGGCAAGGCAAATGCCCTACCCATTGTGCTATCGCACCAGTATAAAGCAAAATATTATCAACCAGGCTAGACAGCAATTAATCAAAAGTGCAACTTTTCGTTTTGTTCTAATGAGTGTCACACCCAAGCAAAGCTCAAGACTTACTTAGGGCACTATACTCAGGAAATCACTCCTGGCAGGCTCGGGGACCCTATGGGGTGCTGAGTATCGAGCCCAGGTCAATCTCATGCAAAGCAAGCGCCCTACCCACTGTGCTTTCTTCTGGCCCCTCAAAAGTACAACTTTTGAGAAAAGCATCGAAGATAGATATCTAAGGTGCAAAGATCCATGTGAAAGTTTTCAAAACAGAGTCACTGCTGCACTGTCGTATATTAATTAAAATCAATTCCAAAAATGTGACAAATAAAAATGGGTTTTACCCTGTGGATACTAAAATAAACTATGGCTTCTATCCATGAATCCATACTACTCACAAGGTCACTTCATTTTTCCAGAGAATTAATATAGTCCGTAGTGTTGAACTTTTTCACTAAACCTCTCACCTCACCCAGATAAGTCCAATGCAATTATTTCAACCAATCCAGGAGAGGTTTTTTTGTTCTTATTGTTGTTTTTATTGTTACCTCCTATTCTTCTTTTCATTCTATCTAGAGTAATAGAATTGCCATTTTCAGGTGAGGAAGTAGTCACAAAAATACAAAATTACATTTCCCAGCACCCCTTCCCCTCTAAAGCTAGATATGGCTATGTAACAGCTTCTAAACAATAAAATTTTGTTACATTCACAAGCTGTTATAACTTCAAATTTTGTTTTTAGAGATAGGGAACATATATTTGTCTCTACCTTTTCATCCATTCTGCTTCCTGGAACTGGAATAATTCTGTGGACTCTCCTAGGCTGTGCAGATGCGGGGTGCTGTCAGGATGTCAGAACTGCGAAAGAGCCCTTGGGCACCCTCAAGGAGCAGAGCCCTCTTCTTCACCTTGCCTCTTCCTTCTGACCATTCCATGAATGTACGATAACATTGGTTTGTCCTTTCTGCCTTGCCACAGGGAGCTTAGGTTTATTGGGTTACTCCCATCGCAGTGCTCCCATTCCTCTGTGTTTATTTGTAACCTCTTTTTTTGTGCTCCGTTGACTTGTAAATATTGCTTTTCTCTTTTCCTTAAGTCCTTTGCATAGTTAATTTAGAGCAATGTCTGTTTTTGTATGGATACAGGAAAACAGTTATTGCTATACTTTTGTAACTTGGGAGTGAATTAACTCCAGATAATGTTATCTCCAGGGCATCTATTTTCTTGACCTAAGCCTCAGTTGCCATTACTTCCTAGCACCCCAAAAGCAGGGTCCCGACAAGGCAAGCAGTGAGCTACCGTGACATCAAAATGGGTCAGGCCAAAGTGCCATAATGCTTAACTGTAAGTTAAGAGCATGGTCATGGACAAATTCTGTCATGATCCAAAAAGTAATAACTAGATTCGGACCCTGCTAGGGTTAGGCAAGATTAATCTGGCCTGAGCACTGTAGTCTGAGTCTATAGCAAGATGTCCTCAGGAGAGCCTCCCTACAAGCTCAATGTATGTCTTACTATATCCATACAGAATAACTAATATTAAGAAGTAGAATTAATATGTTAACTAATATGTTAATTAAGTTTAATTAAGTTATTGGACTAAGGAGAGGAGGAAAACCCTTAAGCGGTATTTTGCCCGTGAGCAAAGGAAGGGCTTTGTTATGTTGATTTTGCTACCTGACAGAATGTAGTGTCTACCCCCAATGCTAGAGAGTGAGAGAGAAATTAAGAGAGACCAGGGCAGCAAGATGGAGCGCGGAGAGACTAGCAAGGGGGGCAGAGGGAGAAGAATGCCGGGGAAGAATGCAGGAGCAGGTGCATGGAGAGATGAGAGACACAGCTGTGAGAGGGAGCACAGAGAGATGAGTGGGAGAGATAGAAGGAGACGGGAATGAGGGACAGTGTGCGACCAGAGTGGGGAGCTTAGGGGGATTGGAACAGGTCCCTGGGGAGAATGGAATAAAGAGCAACTGATCAATCAACCAGCCTGGCGGCCTCGTTTCCGCCTTCATCCATCTATGGCATCGACTGTCCTGGGTCGGGCGAGTGGCCCGAGTCCACCAGACGTGGGCGGCAAGAGGGAGAGCTGCCAGAGCTTTCCCTAGCCACCCAGAGACTACACACACGAACGATTGTCCATTTCCGCCTGCTAAAAGCCTCTGCTCTTGGTGTCTAGACGGTGTCAAAATCATACAGCCAAACCACAGCTCTAATATATTTAGTACCTTATGCAGGGATATAATTCATCTCTAATAATCGGATATAAAATTTTCTAGTTTAAGAGATTCCACTTTGTAGAAAACTGAACTTCAGACATCCCACTAGATTTTCAGATGTAGTCAAAAGCATATCTTATATCTAAACAAATAAGTGGACTCAACAAAGACCTTTCCCTCCCCCGCCAAGCATCATATCTTACTTAGCCACTGTTTCGGCAGTGATGGCAAGTAAATAGGTATCTGACCAGGATATAAGAAGAAAATACAGGTATTTGCACTATCTAGCAGCCATTCTGGAACATTCCAGCATTCCTCATCAGAATCTCAGAACACCCAAAGTGATTTGTGTAACTCTCAACTCGCTGGGACTGGTAGATAATTTGTACTATTCTAGATAAGCTAGATTTTCTAGACAAGGAAATAAGAGTGCATGAAACAGCTGGCTGTGAATGCTAGTGTCTAGTCCTCTCATGGAGTGTGAGAAAGGCAGGAGATACTCTGATCCACTGACTATTGTGGTTAATTCGGTGCTTTCTCTTTTTTTTTTAGGGCTGGGGGTTCCATGGCAACACTAAGGGCCACCACCACTCCTTCCACCTCTCAGAGCCACTCTAATCTAGGTTGTTCATGGTGGCCCAGCACATCTCTTGGAATGCTCCATTTATCAATTGATGTGGACTACAGACCCCAGGGCAAGAGGAGGTGCACATTCATTTCCAGGCTGCAGCAAAATCACAGAGGCACCTAGGACTGGCCTCACGTCAGACCAAGGTTGGAAGCAGTTACCTGGTCCATTGCTTGCTCTGTTCCTTTGCCAGAGTCCTGCTAGGTCCTTACTCTGGTGGAGCTGGAGTGAGATTCAGGACTGGGTAGTGGTACAAGTGTATATTAGTTGAATTGAGAAAATGTCATAGTACAAGACCTAGATACAAGATTTATTAGCACTAGGTGAAAATGCAAGAAAGTTGAAGAGGAGGGCAGGTTAAGGGTTAAATTTTCCTTTGTAACTATTTGACTGCTTTGAAAGATGTTTTTGTGACCTGCCGCTGGGCAGGAAACTGTCACCAAATGGGCCAACAAACTGCCCTAGGAACTGTAAGCAAACATTTGCAGGGAAACAGTTAACAGTCAACAAATGTTTAGATACACAAATTAAGTGACCTATGTGTGATCCCCTTTGATCTATAGGTGTGATTCCCTTTGATATGTGAGATTTTCTTTTCTCCCCCAAAAGGGTATAAAAACAGCTCGCTTTTTGAGTTCGGGGCCTTCGGCTATGCCACGATTAAGGCACAGTTGAAGGTCCCAATATAGCTATATTGGCTTGAATAAACCCCATGCGTTTGCAGAAAGAGTTGTCTTGGTTTTGTTCTTTTGTTTCTCTGAGCCTCCCCCGGGCAGAGATCTGCCACCCCTAACAAAGCGATTCAACACTCTAAAATCCCAAGATGTTGTGATAAAAGAAACCCAGTGTTCATAGCCCCATTTTAATGTTAAATACTTCCTTTCGGTCATCCACCACAGAAAAGAACTTTTGGTGCATGTTGATAATGTGCAGAAAGGAAGGAGGTTATGAAACAGCATTTGCGGTGGTTTATATAAAAGTGTGTATATATGCGCAAAAAGATGCTTGTAGAAATTTTTCATCTAAAATGTGAGTATCAATGTCAAGGAGGAATGATTTAGGATTAGTTTTACTGTCATCATTACACCTTTTCTGTATTGCTTATATATTTTAAGACTGTGAGTAATTTTTAAATTCAGCAAAACCTTAAAACTCATTTTGTTTTTGAAAAAAAAAGAAATAGCACCTGGACCAAGACAGCTCTCATCAAATACTAGTTAATTGGAAACTGACTCAGAGTCCTTGGAACTATGCAGGATTTACATAAATATATCAAGGAAATGAATAGCTGAAATGCCTGATTCAATATTACATTGAACAAAAATGTACTAGTTTAATTAAATTAAACACCAAGGAAATTACACTGAACTCTTACTGTGGTAACAACCATAACCCAACATCAGAAAAGTCCTTGACAATTTCAGTAGGCTTTTGCTTTCAATGTTTTGTTTGCCCTTTAAAATTGTAAGCAGTGGAAACTGGCCTCACATGCTGGGGGAAAAGGCAGCAGAGACAGAGAAGGGAACACCTAGTAGAGAGTGTCGGGAGGACCCACTCAGGTTGAAAACTGCGTATCAAAAGCAAACTATAGACCGAGCATGATGGCCACTCAATACCTCTATTGCAAACTACAACACCCAAAAGGAGAGAAAACAAAAGGGAATGCCGGCCGAAGAGGCAGGGTGGGGTAATGGGGTTGGGGTTTGGGTGGTGAGAAGGGTACTTGGAACATTAGTGGAGGAGAACGGGCACTGGTGGAGGGATGTAAATCAAATCCAAACATGAAAGTTCATAAGCTTGTAACTGTACCTCACGATGATTTACTAATAAAAATTTTTAATAAATAAAATAAAATAAAATTGTAAGCAGTCCTCCAAATTGAAGTCCCTTCCTGTCTACCTGCTTATATTAAATAATATTTCAAGACTGGGGTTAATAGAGTGGGAGACTAACACCCAAGAACTGTAGAAATAAGTACCAGGAGGTTGACCCCATGGCTTCGAGGCTGGCCTCACGTTCCGGGGAAAGGTCAACTCAGAGAAGCGATCACCAACTACATTGTAGTCGAAGGCCATGTGGGGGAAGGGAGTTGCGGGCTGAATGAGGGCTAGAGACTGAGCACAGTGGCCACTCAACACCTTTATTGCAAACCACAACAGCTAATTAGAGAGAGAAAACAGAAGGGAATGCCTTGCCACAGTGGCAGGGTGGGGTGGGGGGGAGATGGGATTGGGGAGGGTGGGAGGGACACTGGGTTTACGGGTGGTGGAGAATGGGCACTGGTGGAGGGATGGGTTCCCAAACTTGGTATGAGGGAAGTATGAGCACAAAAGTGTATAAATCTGTAACTGTACCCTCACGGTGATTCTCTAATTAAAAATAAATAAATTTTAAAAAAATATATATATATATATATAAACAAAAAAAAAAAAGACTGGGGTTAATAGAGTTGTTTATGGAGGGATGGGTGAGTATATGGACAGGTGGATGGACGGATGGATAGATAGGTGAATGGATGGATCTATGGATGGATTAATGAAGCATTTCCCTCTTTTTCAGACAACAAACAGCAACAGAGAAGCAGGTGGAGTAACATGCCAAAGGCAATATTGTTAGCAAATGATAAAATCAATGGTTAGAACCATTATGGTTTCCTAACTAGCTCCCTTTTATGCAAAATGTATCCCAAAGCTATTCTTTAAGAGTAATTACTGCAAAAAAAAGAGAGTAATTACTGCAATACCATGGGCACGTATACTTGTTAATCAGAGGTGCTAGTCAAACTGTCAGTGGCAATGAGGATTGATCTGTCAAAATGCCCTGGTAGGATCCTGGAAGTGCTGTGCCAGGCATGGAGCCATTAATTGATGGATGTCAGTAGGTCTTAGGTATCAGAAGGGCATCCTATGAGCTTAGAAAAGAAGTTCCCTGGGTACTCTTATGGAATTATTTCCCTTTTAGTTCTTGTTTTGGACCATGTAAGAGCTGTATTCAGGGGCTTCCTCTTAGCATGCTTTTCAGGGGTCAACCCAAAAGTGGTTAGGGAACCAGGCAGTTCTGGGAATCAAACCAGGCCCTTCAGGATAAAAATATTATGCATTAGCCATTTGAGCTATTTCCCTGGCCTATTTTGTGGTGGTGTCCCTAAAATTCTTAGGCCACTAGGATCACACTGCGGGTGTTACTGAGGATGGAACCTGGAGCTTCCACTTGCATAACATGCGTTTCAGCTCTTTGAACAACGTCATGATCAACTTCATTATTTTAGCAATCAATGCAGCCGTGCCAGTGCATCACGCTCCACAGACAACCTGCTAAATCCCTCCGCAGCTCTCACAGGGTTGCTTGCTCTCCACTCACAGCAGAGCCCTCACTCCAGCACTATTTATGATGCCACTTAGAGCCTTCACCCTAATGAATCCAATCTGCATGAGTAAGTGAAATTAAAAGCCATTATCGTCTTCTGAAAATTACCCTGAGCCTGACTGTGGCAGGAGATCAGAACAGGCAACAGGGAGGAAGAGAATCATTGCATTGAGGGAGAGAATGCCTTAAAATCTCAACAAATGCTCAAGATGGCAACACAGGCCAGTGCTCCCCAGGAACTGACCCAGCATTCTCTGAACCTACAGGTCATGCTTGAGAGCATCTTTGTCCTTGGTACCAGGTAAGAGTCTAGAAGGCAACCAGACTGTTCTTAATTCCAAACTTCTCATTGCTCCATGGTTGGAAACCTGCCTCACGAACTGGGGGAGAAGACAGCTGGGATAGAGAGGGGATCACTAAGTCAGATGGTTGGAAGGATCACTCAATATGGGAGATGTGTGCTGAAAATCAGTAAAAGACCAAACATGATAACCTCTCAGTATCTGTATTGCAAACCATAGCATCCTAAAGTAAAGAAAGAGTAAGAGGGAAATTGTCTGCCATAGAGGCAAGGGGAGAGGTGGGATGGGGGGAAGAATACTGGGACATTGGTGTGGAAAATGTACACTGGTGGAGAGATAGGTGTTTGATCATTGTATGACAGAAACTCAAACATGAAAGCTTTGTAGCTATCTCACAGTGATTCCATTTTTTTAAAAAGGCAAAAGAGACATTGTAAATAGCTCTTATGTTAATGGAACTTTCAGGGAGGTCAAGAGCACTAAGGAAAGTCAGAAGAGGGGGAGTTTACTTGCCCCACAGGAAATCTGTGAAGACTGCCTGGGGAAGGTGGTCTTGACCCAGATCTTATTTAGAAACAGATGCATCTACATTTAATGAAAATGTGTCTTCAGAGATAAACACAAGCCAGTGTGAAGCAATTATTATCCAAGGCTTTGACTAGCAAAATAGAAGAAGTAGACATTGCAAATACAATGTATCAGTCCCCAATCCCTCCGGCTTTCTCACTTTCCAGGTTTACTCCTGCTGCTCCTCCTGCTCCTCCTTTCTGGAACATTCTTGCTCACATTCACTTCCTCTTTCACACTTAAGAATGTCATTTCTTACTTATTCTCCACTTCTCAGCTTTTACCAATGCCCCTTTTCTAAGACATTCCCACATTTCCTCAAACATCTTCCTGGGCATTCCCCAAATGGATAAAATATCTCTCCTGCCCTGGGCTCCCCCAATGCCCCAAGCAGACCCCTCATCTCAGCACACCCAAACAAAAGGGTCCTGTTCATTAACGCCCAGCACCATCTATTTGTAAGTACTTGAAAATAAAGTCCCAGTGTATTTTGGGTGCTTATCGGGTGCCTATTAAAGATCCTACTAAAGGTCCTACTGTAGTCATAAAAATCAACTTCAGTATTAGATTTTTTTTTTAATGATTCAACAGTTAATCTTAATAGGATTCGAGCATGTTCCCAGACGGAGCTCAGAGGTGTCCACATAATTCTACCACATTGCTTGGCTGATGAAAAATTTCAAACATGCCCCATACTCATGGATCCAGAAAAAGTCCCAAATAAAATGAAAAGCCCAAGTCGGCTGAGCTGGAGCCCTAGAGCTCTCTCAGCTAGTCCATGAGCGAGGCCAGGGGACCTTTTATGTAAAAGGTCTCTGGAAAGATTTCACCAGTCTCTTAGAAAAGAGAGGAGGACTTTGAAGCTGGATGAAAGGGCCAGAGAGAGAGAGAGAGAGAGAGAGAGAGAGAGAAGCCACAAGCTTAAATGGACTTTACCTCTTCATGGCAATTAAATAAGCAAAGGCTTGACTCCCCCCCCCCAACCCCAAAAAAAAAGTATTTAGTATATTAACCCTTTAGAACCCAGTTCAAGGAATTAATGTTTTAAATGTTTCCAGGTTCAGATGTGAACTATGCTATGATGATCCCCCCTTGACTCTAAAAGTAAATTCTGAGAGGCTGGAGCGATAGCACAGCAGGTAGGGTGTTTGCCTTGCATGCAACCGACCCGGGTTCGATTCCCCACATCTCATATGGTCCCTCGAGCACTGCCAGGAGTGATTCCTGAGTGCAGAGCCAGGAGTAACCCCGGAACATCGCTGGGGGTGACCCAAAAGGCAAAAAGAAAAAAGAAAAAGAAATTCTGAAACATCTCTTACTTTTACTATGTCCAAATTTTCTACCTTGAGTGCTGTATCCTCCTCATCAGAATAACAAAGGTGTCTCTTGAGTACACCATTAGGCCAAATCATCTCCCCCACCCCCACCCCCAGCCCAAGACCTTTGCTTACTGAAGTCTTACTTAACCTTTGAGGATTTTTGAGGGGAAACCCTCACCCATATCCCTCAGCCCTTTGGCTCTGTCATATCCAGAAACCTTCCGAATAGAAGAAAGAAATATGTTACTTGGCTTTGGCTGGCTTCTTCTCCATTCTTCCTCTTCTCTGTGGCTCCTCTGGGCTGAAACTAGAAAAATACTGAAGCCTGGCTTTATCTAGGTCCTGGGCACAGGCTTTGGGGTTTTAGAATAATCAGTGGGTGAGGCTGTTTGGGGGTGTGGTTGAATCAACACTCATTGGTATGTATGGCTGTTCTCAAGCATTATGTTACTCACTAGTATCAAAGGTGCAAATGCCAACTGTTCCAGATAAAGTGTGTCCACCTGCCAGGGTCCCTCCCCACTCCCCCAGCTCTGTGTGTCCAGCATTCTTTCATGGCAGGACACCTCAGTGCCATCAAACTCAAGCTCCTCTTCTGCTGAGAATTGGGTGATAAGACCATCTCATCATAAGGAAAACACATGAATAAGGTGAGGAATAAGTGCTTCATGTCATTACAACACATAAATAAGTTCTCAAATGTTTCTAATATAATGTTCTGGTATGTTAGAGGAAAACATTCTCTTCACTGACCAATATGGCAGCCACTCATTCTTGTGACTATTGCCCACTTGAAGCCCAACCAGGGCAAAACTTAAATAGTCACATGCAGAAAATGGCTACTAATTTGGACATAGCAGTTTAGAGTCTCAATTCTTTTTTTGTACCATGATTTACAAAACTGGTCGGTTTCATACATAAAACAGTCCAGCCCACACCCTCCACCAAAATGTTGGCTTCCCTTCACTGTCCCCGTGTCCCCATCCCCACACCTCTTCCCTGGTGGTAAGCTTCTTAATTGCTAGACCTAGAAAGAACCCATCAATTAACAGGAACTGTGCAGTTGTGAGACACATTTTTAACAAAGAAGTTGTATATGGTCTCCTGTATAGCAAAACCAGGAGTGATCCCTGAGCACAGAACCAGGAGTAAGCTCTGAGCACAGGTAGGTGTTGCCGCAAAACAAACAACAGACAAAAAAAAAAAGCTTTAATTGCATTTTAAGAAATGGCCAACATTATAAAAAATCAACAAGACTTAAAATTATATTTTATTACTTGTATACAAAAGCTTACATGTGTACATGCATATGTTTTTCACTTCTGTAAGCAATATACACATGTATTTTATGATTATAGAATATATACAATAGATGTGTGTGAGAGATGATTTTATTCCGTCGTCAAGCTTGTTGGACATAACAAATCCCAGACCCTCTTTAATAACTCATGCCCTGGTTGTCATTTCCAAGCACACAATTCATTATGGAAAGACCTATTCGAGAGGAGACCAACCTAAATTGCAGAGTGGGTGATCAGACGGAGCCATTCTCAGCCAGCACCATGCTCCTCTCCACCGCAAGGCCTGGAGAAGAGAAACTCACAAGAAAGATTTGACTGAGTAACTGGAAAACACCTCTCTTTTAGCCACCTTCTTTTTTGTTATTTTTATTTTTATTTTTATTTCTTTGGGCCTCACCTGGCTGTGCTCAGAACTTCCTCCTGGCTTTGTGCTCAGGGATCACTTCTGGCAGGGCCCTGGGGACCACAGTGGATGCTGTAGAGATAGAGCCTGGGTTGGCCACAGGTTAGGCAGGTGCTCTATTTACTGTATATCTCTCTCGAACCCTTTCCTAGCCTTCTATTGGGAACTTCCAGCAATGAAAAAAGCAGATCTGCAAAATATCAAAATCATATTTGCCGATGAGTTATAATTAGACAGCAGTGTTTACAAAGAAGGATAAGTAAAATAGAACTAGCTTTATTTATCTTTCAGTAAATTAAATAACTTTGCATTATCTCTGAAGGTTTTGTAACTACCTGGGGCCTTTCTGAGTTTGCAGCACTTGGCATTCTCTCACAGGTGAGCAATGAGACAGAAGCTTATCTTCCAAACAGACCAGAAGGAGGGGCAACCTTCAGAGACAGCAAACAGGACACAGAGAGTGTGCTTTCTTTAGTTACAGCGACCAAGGTCAACCCCAGAAAGATAGGGGTTGTCACCTGGGAACTCTGCCCCATTCTGTCTGTTCTGGGGACAATAAGCTGTCCCTCTACCAACACTCTACATCCTACCGACCCTGCAGTCTTCTTCTAGATCACTGGAGCTTGGTAGAAAAAACTGTCTACATTTGTTCTAAGAATTTAATGTAACTAGACTTACAGTTTCTCCCTCTAGAGTCCCCCAAATATATTTTTTTTAACTCTGACTACAGCAGCTGCCACCACACTGAATCGAGATGCTAATATTTGGTAATGACAGAAAGCTCGGTCATTTTGCTTCAGTCCCCCTAGTCTCTGTTCCTCATTTGTAAAACGAGGATTAAAATTAAAAGTCACATTGAGAAATTTAAAGTGATTCTATCAAGCAAATTATAATATAAATAGTGATTGATTCATATTTTAAAATAGTATAGATTTTGTCCAGAGAATAAATTCACCAAAAGGATTTCAACTTGATTTTTTCCCTTACCATCTAGCAAATAGTTCTGCGCATTTTACTATGAATGTGATTAATCTTAAAAAGAAAGTATAACCCCCAAATGTTTCTCATAAAGCTCTTAGAAAAGTGCCTGTTTGCCCCCTCCTGGTCACACACACACACACACACACACACACACAAACACACACACACACATTGATGTTCTCCTAAAATAGTCCATGTTATAATTTATCATGCATGTGAACATGCATATGTGATGTGATGCTATAAACATTGGAGTGCAGGAATTTTGCCTGTGTCTCCCAAACACCCGACTCCATGGGTACAGTTGTCCACAGGTGCCATGCAGATACATGTGGAGTTATGGATGGCAGCACTGGCACTGAACATACCAGGAAATCAAGGCTAACCTTTGGCTCCAGTGCTTGCTTAACTTTGACGACAAACAAACACAGGTAAGTTTCTTGATGTCCCTGGATTTCCATATCCTTGTAGCCTCATTGTGAGAATCAAGGGACCCTGGCACTCCACAAAGACTGGCTGGTAAGAGCACGTGAATGCATCATCCAGCTTCCAGATAATCTTCACGCTAGAAGATGCTGCCCAACAAGAATCTAGAGATAGATTTTTAGCAGCTCCCTGCCCACTGCAGATAGGAGCCAGAGGCCAGCCCGCCATAAACGCAGGGTGTGCTGCAGAGACAAACATCACAGTACACATGCCAGCTGTTTCCTCGGGGAAAATAAATTTGCTCTGTAATTCTCTGGAAGGAATCCAACAACCTGTTTGCAGGCGTGCATGAGAATGTAAGATCAACTGCTCACCAGAGTTACGATGTAGTATAGCTAACAGGCTGTTGATCCAAGACCCAAACGCCTGAGTTTTGTTTTGTTTTGTTTTAGCCTGAGTTTTGTTTTGTTTTGTTTTGTTTTGGAGCCATAATTGGTTTACTCCTCAGGGCTTACTCCTGGCTCTGTGTTCAGGGGTCACTCCTAGCTCTGTTCTCAAGGGTTCAATTCTGGCTCTGTGCTCAGAAGTCAGTCCTGGCAGGGTTTGGGGGACTGTATGTGGTGCTGGCACTCAAACCTAGATCTGCCATGTACAAGGCAAGTGCCCTACCTGCTGCACTGTTGCTTTGGCCCAGAAGCCCAAGATTTAAGAACTGGAGCTTACTCTGCCCCATTAGGCAGACTATTTCACTTCCCTGGGTTTTAGATTTTTTTTCTTTCAAAAGAAGGGTCTAGTGGATGAAATCTCCAAGGGTAATTGCTATACTTCCTGGGAGGAGAAAACTAAGTTAGCAAGAAGTTTGGAATAAACATGGAGCCAGAAAGACCTAGGTTTGAACCGCTAGCCTTAATTTTGATGACAGTTCCTAAGGAGAGGGAGGGATCTCCCAAGTGACTCTCAAAAGACCCATGGCTCCTCTGGAGATACTCATTGCAAGGGCTCTTGGGCGCAGGGCTGCTTGGGTCTTGTGGTGCCGGGGATTACTTGGGCCACCCTGATGGTGTTTGGGGGCCTCCAGGGGACAGTGTGGTGCTGGAATTTAATCCTAGATTAGGGGGCACAGCATGTACCTTGACTGACATCTATCAAGTGAAGTTTTTTCCATATAGTTCTATTACTTAGCAATGATCATTTTTATAATAAATGTACTTACTCATAAAGTTCTAGCTCACATGGAAGCCCAGATCTAATGGTAATCGCACCAATAAAAGCATCTACATTAACCCAAGTCTTGACCCAGTGTAATAATAATTGGAAACCATTCTTTTGGGCAGGAACTGAGTGTTGAAAGTAGGTAAAGGATCACTTGTATCACTTGTCATCCTGTTGCTCATCAATTTGCTTGAGTGGGAGCAGTAACATCTCTATTCATCCCTGTCGCGTGCTAGTGTAGCCCAATGGTGTCTGCTCGCTCCAGAAACATGAAGAGCCTCAAACCACTCACTCAGGGTCATGACAAAGAAGTCTGACCATCTCGTAGGTGAGCGGCCAGGCATTCTTTTGACATCCCGTGGAATCCAGTTGGTAACCGCTCTAGTCCAGCAGTCGTCTCCAAATCACATTACGTGTCCAGTCCATCTGGTTTTTGATGCCTTGGCAAACAAGACATCATCCCTGATTCTCGATCGTCGATGGAGGTCAGAACTCCAGATTCCAGAGAAGGAATTCCTTCTCTGGAATAAGGAATTCCTTCTCTGGAATCCAGAGTTCTGAGGTAAAGGGATATACCTGATAACTGTATTTCAGTATCTGTATTGCAAACCACAATGCCCAAAAGGAATAGAGAGACTGAGAGAGAAAGAAACAAAGAGAGAGAGAGAGAGGGACGGAGACAGGCAGAGATAGAGACAGAGAGACAAAGAAGAAAAGAGCTGCTATAGAGGCAGGTCGGGGGCAGGGGATGGGCAGGAGGGAAACTGGAGACACTGGTGGTGGGAAATGTACCCTGATGAAGGGATGGGTGTTGGAACATTATATGATTGAGATCCAATGATGAGCAACTTTGTAACTGTGGCTCTTACTGTGATTCAAATTTTTTTTAAAAGAATTGAAAAAAATCCAGGTTTTAATTCTGGTGGCTGCCCTGACATACCCTCTCCTTCTCTCAGTTGGCAAAGCATCCTGAAGTTGATAGAACAGTTATCATTGTCACTGGTGAGAAGAAAAACTATAGTTTAAGAGAAATAACCGGCTTAAGCTACAAAACAAGCTAGAGGTTTGGTTTGTCCTAAGTTAACCTCTGATGATGTAGAAAGCAGCCTTTATATTCAGCCATTCACAAACATTTTTTACTTCATATGCATCTCACCAATCTCCGTCCATCACGGTTCAGACCTTCACCCCTTCTGCCCTTAACTGTGCAGCACCCTCCTGACTTACCTTCTTGCCTTCACTCAACAACACTTTTCTCTCTTTCCTCCACAAGCAGCCAAAAAATCTTCCTAAAACAGAAACTTTCGCAAATAATCTCAATGACTACAGACACCTCACTGCCCATGGAAGCTCTGAATTCTGTCAGAGTGTCTTCAGGTCTTGGGAGGTCCGGTTCTGTCCCTCTCCTGACCTCTGTTCATGCCCATGTACCTTTCAGATGTGTTCCCTCCGCCAGCACAGCTTGCATTGTTCTCCTCTCTCCTTACATAAATCCCTGTCTATAGACTAGGTTTCAATGACTTTGGATTGCATGATATTTGGTGGTTTTCTTGGTCCTAAGCCATTGGAACTACGTAAGATATCCAGCTGCTCTTTAAAAAGATTAAAGTAACAAGTGAATCTAAGAAGTGGTTAATTCCTGTAACATACACCTCAGAGACCTTGGCCCTACACAAACAGGATGAGAAAGCTATTCGGGTATCCCAAAGAGGAATTGAAAAGAGCTATGCTAGGAGTATCACGTTCTCACTCAAGTGAGAGAAGGAATCCGGAGTTGTGACCTCTGTCGACGGTCAAGAATCAGGGACGCTGTCTCGTTTGCCAAGACATCAAAAATCAGATAGGCCGGACATGTAATGCGATTCAGAGATGACCACTGGACTAGAGCTGTTACCGACTGGATTTCATGGGACGTCAAAAGAGTGCATGGCTGCCCACCAACGAGATGGTCAGACTTCTTCATCAAAACCCTGAATGAACAGTTTGAGGCTCTTCCTGTTCCTTGAGCGACCAGATATCATTGGGCTGCACTAGCACGTGACAGAGACAATTGGAGATGTTACTGGCGAAAGCTCGAGCGAATCAAAGATCAGTGGAAAGACAAGTGAAGTGATACAAGTGAATTGGAAAGTGGGGGGGGGGTATTCTCTGCAATTAACCACAATCCCCTCTCTGCCCCACTTACATCCTGCTGTCTTCACTCACGTGACACGCTTGACTCAGATATTTGAGTTTGCACATTTATGTTCTCACTACCAAGGAGTGCACTTCTTCATAAACTTCTATTGAAATCACAATTCTCTCTCAAATAACTCTTCCATGAAGTTAAAACTGCTTTTCTGAGTTAGAACTAATATCTTTCCCCCACCCTCCTTTAAGTCTCTCCCTTAGTTTAGCTGATGCTTCGACCTACAAAGGCACCTGAAGGACTTCCCTAAATTGCAAGTGACTTAAGAGTAAGGTCTAATTATTCTTCCTATTTGTGCCCCCGATTTCCTAGTGCCTATCTCACATTTAATAAATGTTCAAAAACAGTCTTTTGACTTTAATTATATTTAATTCAATCAACAATTAAGGTTGTCAACATGTAACCACAACTAGGCTTGAACTCTCATTTGTATTCATGCATGTGCCTGTTTCTATCAAAGATCTTACCTAGTGATGAAACAAATTATTCATAAAGTTCTTTTGATTTAAATTTTTAAGCTCTTAAATTGCCCTCCAAAGAGAAGCAAGACCAATAAATTTGCTTTGACCCTGATATAATATCACTCCCCAGAGCCTCCACCTGGATGACAATTACAATCACCCTGTAACATATGGTTTACTCACGTCTAAAATAATTTAGTCAATTTAGTCAAATGTAAGATAATTACATTTTAATGAATTATTTCCCCAAATGCTGTGAATCTAACTTCTCTTATGACCATTACCCTTAAATTTAGCATGCCTTTTCAAGAATTTAAAGGTTTATCAGGAATTATGTTTGGTTCAAAGCTAAAGAGATATATTTTGTTCTGAAAAAAAGAAAAACTTTTTTTCTAACTTCTGAGTGGCTCCTGACCTAATGGACACACAAATCCTTTATGTACCATTTCTCAAATGCAACACATACATAGGCAGATCCTTACTGGCACCTGTTATGCCTGTAGTGTAGGGTACACAATGCTCTGGGGTGTACAATGCTCTTCCGTGTATTGTTAGATGTCCAAATTATGTAGTGGGTCTTTGGGACCTGTTTCCCTGCCCATATTCTGAGCTTATTTCCCCTGCTTTAAATGTCAATGAGAAATAGAAGTTTCTGATCCTGCAAACACTTACTCTTACAAGCTCTTGGACTTTCAGTATGGGATTAGGTCTCAGAGACCATTTCTCACCACAGTTCAATGCAAGACTTTCTACTTTGGTGGCAACTATATGTACAGATGTAAAAATACAAAAAAATTAAAATAAAACTTATATAATAAGAACAAAATAGTAATTACAGAGAAAAAAGAGGGTTGGTAGGAAAGATCCTCAGCTGAAGGAGTCGATCATACAGTAGAGGAGGAAAATTAGACTTTGGTAGAGAAAATTATACAGAAAATAAATTATTGAACACCTAAAACCTTTATAATGTTATAAATCACTGTTACTTCAATAAAAATGTTGTTTTTTTGTTGTTGGTTTGGTTTGGTTTGGGTCATAAAACAAAGAAAGACTTTCCTTCCAGACCATCCCAAGTTTAGTATTTATTCATTCTCCGTCCAATATTCCCAGTGCCCAAGAGAGCATATTTCAAGCTTCCTTGCTTTATGTTGAAGTGGTCATTATTATTCAAACAAGCTGGCTCTAAAGAGCAGTTAAACAATTCTATATTTTAGAGACAGCTCTTCTTTTCTGATCTTGTAGTGTTCTAGTCACAACCGTCTGCAGAATTTGGTTCTTATAAGTAGTTGCTTTCCCAGGGTTCCATTATCTCCCATTGTATAGGAAGTGACTTCAGGAGTAGAAGCTCATGGATGTGCAGTGTAGACAGGATTTGCTATGAAATAATTATGTCACCAGTACTGTATTTTCTAACCTTGCCTTGAGACTGGAATAAAATAAGGAATCTTCTGTGGCACCTCTGATTAGCCCCTCGCATCCTAAACACACACACACACACACACACACACACACACACACACACACACACTTTAATTAAGGAATATCAATATTCCAAAAAACCGTTCAGATGCAAAACCCATCATTTCAAGCCTTAGGGCAACATTTCTATACATTTTCTAGAAAAGGCTCCTGCTTTGGAGCGTAGGAAGCATTTGAGTGTCAGAGTGCTTATACTGGAGGAAAGAAACGTTAATTAACTCTCAACTCTTTTATCATGGTGAAATGAGATTCTTGCACAGCTAAGTATCTTTTCCCAGTAGTGTTTAGCATGCCTGTCTTGCATCTCTCTGTGCTATAATTTGTCATTCCAGGGACACTCACTGATTAGTACGGTGTTACCAAAAGCAGTACATAACTCCTAGGAAGAATTTTGCAAAGTTAAACAATCCATTTTAATTTTTTACTTTTTAAATCTTAGTGTAGTTTAGGCACCACGGCTATAGTAATGTTCGTTTTTGAAGTCTTAGTTAACAGGCACATGCTCACTACCCCCAAGGTACAGGAAACCCCCCCATTGGGATGTGACACTGTCCCCCCATGCTACCCCTAGCCTGTCTCTTTCCTCCAACCTACCCCACTGCTTGGAAATCTCAGTTTTGCAGTCACAAGTAGGGGGTTCGAGTTAAATGAAAAAGTGACATAGAAGCTAACTAAGTACAATAAACAATGCCACAGAAGGCTCAGCTAGCCCGGCAAGCTACCAAGAGTATCCCACCCACATGGCAGAGCCTGGCAAGTTACCTGTGGTGTATTCTATATGCCAAAAACAGTAACAGGTCTCACAATGGAGACGTTACTGGTGCCTGCTTGAGCAAATCAATGAACACTGGGACAACAGCGCTAAAGTGCTACAGTGCAATTCCATTAGCTATTCAGTTGTAACAAGAAATATAAAATTGTTAGGTTTAAGGAAGTGTGGAGGCTCGAGATGTGAGTGTTGGGTGGCCAAGACCCATTCCCCAAGCCTGCCTAGTGCAACGAATGGACGAAGGGCAGGGGGAAGGGAAAAACTGGTCCCCAGACTGGGTTGGTAGACAGTTTGTTTCTCTCTCCTCCCCAGTGTAGTTAGGTTTCTCCCCTTACAGCATAGTAATTTCTCCTCCTTTCTCACCAATGTGGTTCAACCTCTTCCCTTACAGCATAATAATTTCTCTTTTTTTCCCCATCGCTGTCATAGTCGTAATCCTACTAATATCATAGTCATAGTCCCTTCTCTCCCCTTAGTTATATAGAAATATAGTTTTATGGAAAATCATGGAGGGTGAGGGCACACAAAGGTGGGGTTGAACATTGCTGTAACAACAAACAGAGGTAAAGCCACTCCTTCAGGGGAAGTTCTAGGAGATTAACTCAAGCACAAGATCTCTTCTGAGGGTTCAGCATTCCGATTACTAGGAGATCCACTCAAGGGTGGGATTCCTCCTAGGGTGTATTGCATTTTCTTTTCCTCAACTAGTAATCCATTTAAATAATCATAGTAAATTTACTTCTTACAATATTCTAGTCATTTTGTGTGGACACAGTAAGAGATATGTTACGTTTAAAGGGTGGCTTTTCCTGGGGACATCTCGCTATATATCCCAGACTATAGTCCTCAGGCCAGGTTAGTCTTTCCTAATCCCAGGAGGGTCCTTATTCAGTCACTTCTTTTTGGGTCATGACAGAGTTTTTTCCATGACCATGCTCTTATTATACTTCTTATGGCACTTAGCTTGTTCTTTTTCTATGCCAAAGTAGCTTACAGCTTGCCCTGGGTCCATCCTTGTCCCTCACTGGGACCCTCTTTTGGGAGTGTTAGGAAGCAAGGGCAACTGAGGCTGAAGTCAAGTAAATATGATGGATGCTCAGGAGTAAATATTATTTGAAGTCAATTAACTTCCATGTTACAAAAGCATAGCATCAACTGTCTTCCTGTGTCTATACAAAAAGGACATTGCTAAACTATGCAAGTGACATAAAAGAAAGATAAAAGCAATATAGGATTATTAGTGTCTGATGGAATTTGGTGTGCCTCAGGAGCACTGTTGTGGGAGTAACTCAATAAGCTTAAGCTCCCTGCAAGAGGAGCATGAACAACCCAATGTTATCCAACATAAAATAAATGCTTGTGTGCCTACAAAGAAGGCAGACTTGGGGCGGGGGTGGGAGGGGGGCGTGTGCAGATATCTAAGGAAGGAATATCCGGAAGAAAGCTTCAGAATGAGTGAAAATTGGTGATTACTTTGCATTTCATCTTATGCAGGTTTTTTTTAAACTTCATGTCTACCAGACATCTACTAAGATATAAAAGTAAAAATCCGGGGTGGGGATGGAACAGGGGGGTTGATCATATTTGATATAACCTATCCCTTTATTTTTTTTCTACACATGAGTGAGATCATCTACTATTTGTTGTCCCTCTGATTTGTTTCACGTATCAAGATGCCCTCCAGTTTTATCAAAGTTGTGCAAACTGCAAGATTTCATATGTTTTTATATAGCTACATTATATTTCATTGGGTGTAGATACACACAAATTCTCTATTCATTTGTTCTCAACTGTTCGGGTTATTTCCCCAACTTGGCTATTACACTTAACTTTGTGATGAACAAAATGCTCATCTTCTTTTCAAATTAATCTTTTTGAATCTCTATAATGGATGCCAGAAAATGAAATCACAGTCTTCTGGAAGCTCCATTATTAGTTTTTTAATATCTCCATACTATTTTCCACAGAGATGGAATACAACGACATTCCCACCAAAAATTAAAGAGGGTTCCTTTTCAAAGTGAAACAATCCTTAATGCTCGTAAGTGTGTGAATATCTCTATGCAAATTTAAGATGATTGACATTTTGTTGATTTTTTATATTAGCAACCAAATAAATATCACATACTAAAATTACTAACAATTCCATTTTATATAATATTTATAATCTATAAGTACCTCTAGATAAATTAAAATAAAACTTTCATCCATATAAATGATTTTTGACTTAAAATTTGGGCAGTCCATTCTATTTGCATCCTTCATTTTTTTTCTTTTTTTTTCTTTTTGGGTCACACCTGGCAATGCATAGGGGTTACTCCTGGCTCTGCACTCAGGAATTACTCCTGGAGGTGCTCAGGAGACCATATGGGATGCTGGGAATGGAACCAGGGTCGGCCGTGTGCAAGGCAAACGCCCTACCTGCCGTGCTATTGCTCCAGCCCCCTGCACCCTTCATTTTGACTTGGGTAGTTTCCAATATTTTATAAGAAAGATCGCTATGAAGACATATTTTATTTTTATTTTTCATAAAAGTTTTATTAACAGGTATTCAAAATGATATATTTCTACTATAATTAAGAATGTTTTGATATTTTTGGTTAGGCATCCACAAACTCAGCTCACCACCTGATTTTGTAAATAAAGTTTCACTGGAACAACATCAGCATTTTTGTTTATGTTTTGTCTCTGGTTCATTTGCTGCTCCGCTGGTGGTGCTGACTAGTTGGGACTATGACAAATGAATGCCTCATCAAGTGCAAAGTTGCTGAAGATTTGCTAACTCCTGCTTACTGTCAAAAGGAAAATAACTTATGTGGAAAACTCCATTATGATAATATTTAGTTGTTTAATAAGTTCGCAGACATAAAGCAGGAAAAACCCAGTAAGTAGCTTGCTATGAGTTACATAATCATACAAGATATACCAAAACATAACTGACACCTTCACAGAAGATCTGGACATGCAAACTCATCATTAAATTTAGCTGCCCTTGCTACTGTGCCATCTTTAAATCCACAAAAGCAATTGCTTCGCCCATATATTTTTTGTTGTCATGATAAGAGCACCAGGGAACGCATCAAGGCAAGAAGTTGTTTCCCTGAATGGTGTGTAGCTTGATGTATAACTTTTCAATCTTTAGACATGTAAGCTTCAGGCTTCAATTCATCCACAGACACCAGACTCCACATACATTACGGGTGGTGTAGCGCTTTCTATGTTTGACTCACTTCATTGGCAAACTCATGAGATAGACAGGACTGGTCCAGGGAAAGATCTTAGTATGGAATGAAGAAGAGGCTATAGGGAATTTAGAAGAGCAAGTGCTGGGATTGAACTCCTACTTTTCAAAGGAACATTTTGATTGGTTTCTAGAGCAGTTAAGGGCAGAACAAGTCTGGGTGGTAGGTTACTACATTGCTTTAGAAAATATATAAACGGTACTTGCACCTTAATAGCAGCAAAGAAGTGGGTAGTAAGAGGTTATAAATCTATCATGATGGAAGAAACTTTGGAATCTGTTGATGGACCATTAGTTAGATGTGTAAGAAAGAGAAGAGTCAAGAATTTTCAGGTAGAGTTTTTGTCTAGTTAATGGAGCAAATGGAGAGGTCAGACTTCATGATGGTGAACACCTTGGTGCAATCTGGTTCAGAGCCTGGTTAGTTCTAGCCCCAACCAGGCTCTGAACCAGATGGAATGAGATAAATTAACTTCCAGAATCCCCATTAGACAGTCCAGTCATGCCGTTAGTCAGATAGAGGAGCCTAAAGCTTGGGGAGAGGCTGAGACTGAAGACAAACTTAGGGTTTCTCAGCACCACATGGACTGCAGTGAAAGCCGTTGTTTTCTGGGTTGATGGAGTTTTTATTTTGCTTTGCACCACACAGAATGGTGCTCAGGGATTACTCTTGGCTCTTCACTCTGGCATTATTCCTGGTGGACTCAGGGGAACCTTATGGGATTCCAGAGATTGAACCTGGGTCAGCCACATGCAAGGCAAACTCCCTACCCACTGTACTTCCTGACCCCAGGCCATTGTTTTCTAGCTAGAATAGATTCTAATCTTAGATGAAACCATGAACATGGTTCACATATCTTTAAGAAAGAAAACAAACATATTAAGGCAATACTCAAAAGCAAAATTGGTGGTGACTGTGGGGAAGATATGAAAACGAAAGAAGAAAAACAGAACTATTTTTAATAAGACTCGTGACTTTGGGGGCAAAAAGAAAACTTACTAATCATTGCCAAGACATTTCCTTCTAAAAATCTTGCCAGATTCAAAATACGAAGGCAGATTTTATGCAAAGAAGTCAAATCAGAACAGTTTCAGATTTTTCCGGAGTAATACAACATGTAAACACCATACGGAAAAAAAAAATTCCACACAGTTTGCCCGATTTTGTTGTGCTGTAGAGCAGATGCAAGGAAGAAATCAGGCTTTCCCAGAAGTTCAGAACAGCAGGAAGTGCAATAGCTAGTGCCTTTCCTCCAAAGAGTAAATCTGACTTGGAATGAGTAGCACAAAAAGGGGAGGGTGCGTTTAGAACTGGAATCTGGAAGCCTTTGGGGTGAGCATGTGCCCTCTGCCACCCACAGCTCTCTTGCAGACACTGGTTGGCTTGGATCATTCACCACTTCCCAGGTTTGCCTGCTCTGCTCTCCCCTTTTTAATACAACAGTTGCCTTCCCTAATGTGGTGGCAAAAGATTCTCCTTTATTTGTCTCTAGAGCCCCTGACTTCCTAGGCACAGTAGAACCATGAACAGTGCACGCCTGCCCTTGCTTTTAAGTCAGCCAATCAGAGCCTGCCTGTTCTCCAGCCTGCTTGTCCTAATCTTCATATTTCTATTTCTATTTCCCATCTCAGAACATCAAGAACATTCTTCATAAATTTGACTCTGATTATCTTTCCGCATTGAACTGAGAAATAGACAAGACCAAAGCTAATAAATCCTCTACATTTCTTGGTTTGATTTCACAAACAGGAGAAAGGACTTGACGAGACTCCATCTCCCTTGGCCCCTTCCATCTCTGCTCAGACCCTCATCTGCCCACTTCATCTCCATTGTAACACTACATTCCCTCCTTTAGTCATCTCCATTAATTTATCTCCCTCTACTCCATGACACGTTTAGCTCACCTGTTTGCTTATTGTTTGCTTGTTGCTTATTTCTTTATTAAGAGGCAGTCTAGTGCACAAAGAAGCATCCAGACTTCAGATTCTGAACAAACCAGGCTCTGTTGCCTACCGGCTGTGTGATCTTAATCAAGTTACTAAAACTCTCTGAGTCTCAGCTCTCTTATCTAAATTAAAGTCAATAGTTTCTCCTTCAGTGGATTGTTCTGAACATTCAATGAGACATGAAAAAAAAAAGAAAAAAAAAAGGGAATTAACATGACCTAATTCTAAAACCCCATGCAAGTTTCTTTCTCCAACAGCGTGTCCCTTAGAAAAGCTCCTTCATCATTCCATGCCTCCTTATCTGTAAAGCTGAAAGAATAACAGTACCTCCCTCAGAGGTGTGAAGACAAAATGGGTTCATGTGTGGAGTAATTATAGCAGTGTCTGCTGCTCGATCCACTGTATAAATGCTGCCTAATACAAGAGGAATAAAAGACTAGCAGTGGCATCTGTCATGAAGCCCTCAGTCCAGTTGTCAATGTTTCTGGAACAGTCAGCTGAAGGAGAATGTGACATGTTGATAGTGAAAGTTCTGGCAAGGGAGAATGACCAGCACCATCCTGGAAGACAGAAGCAAGGCGGTCAGTGGGCAGTGCCCTCACATGAGGAGGGCAAGTAGGAGACGTATCCATGGCCCTGGCTGGTTATCATAAAGTGTGCCATCTAATATAGCCAACATTTATTCCACTACTCTGGAAGCTAGACTCCTGAAATCAGGATGCCAGCAGGACCGTCTTCCCTTTGAAGTCTTTCGAGAAAAATCCTTTGATCTTTCCTCTGAGCTTGGGGTGACTCTGGTAACCCTGGATGTCTGTTCTTTGGTTTCTAGAAACATCACTGTAATTACAGCACTCATTTTAGCATAACCTTCTTCGTTGGGCCTTTCTGTTCTTTTGTGTCTCACATTTAAAGATGCTCACTGAATTAGAAATTAATTCAACACACTGTGTCTTAGCACATACTTCTCTTCGATGCCATTGAAATAACTAGGCCCCTAGTTCCTCTCATCGCTGGCCAGGCCCTGTGGGAGAGATTGAATCTCCTCCCCAGGATGAGACTGAACCTGCTCCCCAGGAGTCCCACAGAGTGGGGATAAAGACTCAGTATCAAGGGGTTGGAGAGAGAAGATAGCAGGTGAGGCCTTGTCCTATGTATGACCATTGCCAGATCAATCCCTGACATGTCAGATGTTTTGTTCCCTGGGCACTGCCAGGACTCACTTTTGAATATACAGTCAAGAAGAGCTCCTGGGAGCTGCCAGGTATAACCAAACACTCCCTCCCCACAACCACTCCCCCCCTCAAAAAAAAAAAAACTACTGTCAAAGCAGGCCATCCTGGCATAGAATGTTGGCAATAAAACCCCTTTCCTGCCTTGAATGGCTCTCAGGGTGACTGGAAATTGGCCTCAAAATTTCTCTTTCTTCTTCTGCAACCTGCAAAGTGTGTGTTCTCTGGACCAAAGGCTCACTGTTTAGAAAGGGTCAAATCCAGCCCTTTTGGAAAACAGTATGAATGATTCTCAAAAAATTAGAAATTGAATTCCCATTTGACCCAGCCATACCACTTTTGGGAATATATTCTGGAGAGGCAAGAGTATAGTAGAAATTACATCTGCACTTGTATGTTCAGTGCTGCATTGTTTACAATAGCCAAAATCTGGGAAAAATCCGAGTGCCTGAGAACAGATGACTGGTTAAAGAAACTTTGGTATATCTACACAATGGAATACTATGCAGCTGTTAGAAAAGATGAAGTCATGAAATTTGCATATAAATGGATCAACATGGAAAGTCTCATGCTAAGTGAAATGAGTCAGAAAGAGAGAGACAGGCATAGAAAAATTGCACTCATCTGTGGAATATAAAGTAACAGAATAGGAGACTAACACCCAAGAGTAGTAGAGATAAAGACCAGGAGGTTTACTCCATGGCTTGGAAGCCGGCCTCAAATACTGGGGGGAAAGGCAGCTCAGATAGAGAAGGGAACACCAAGGAAAGGGTATTTAGAGGACCAGCTCGGGTTGGGACATACGAACCGAATGCAGACTATAGATCAAACACAATGGTCACTCAATGCCTCTAGTTCAGATTACAACACCCAAAAGGAAAGAGAGAACAAAAGGGAATGCCCTGCCACAGAGGTGGGGTGAGGGGGGAGGGACTGGGGGGGATACTGGGATCATTGGTGCTGGAGAATGGGCACTGGTGGAGGGATGGGTACTCGATCATTGTATGACTGAAACACAAGCACGAAAGTTTGCAAATCTATAACTGTACCCCACAGTGATTCACTAATAAAAATTTTTTTAAATAAGGAAAGAAAGGGCAAAATCTCTCAGTTTCACTTTTGGAAATCAGAACTTATTTTTACTGAGAAAATATATAAACCTATGCTGAGTCAGCAAGGCAAATCAAGCAAGAAGATCTGAAACCTCAGAATAGAGAAAGCGTGTTACCCATTTGGGCCCAACTGATTCGGGCAAATTCTGCATACATGCTTTTAATTTGCAGCTCCCCAGCTCCCAATTTCCCTGCACAGGGATTCAGAAAGAAATCAGAAGCTCATATATGCATTCATATAGATAAAGCTAAATACAGATAGATGTAATCTCACAGAGAAGCTCAACAGTGTTTTATTTGCTTTCTTCTATTCACATTTTTTTTAAATTTCAGAGTATTTTATTAAAAAAATTAATGTCCCAATTAGACAAAATGTGATTTGGGCAAGAGACAGAAAAGCAGTCATGGTGCTTGCCTTGCGTGGTTCAGTGCCTGGCACTGCATATGATCCCCTGAGTAAGAGAGATCTCTGAACACTGAACCAAGAGTAAGCCCTGAGCACTTCAGGTATGCCCTCTCTCCAAAGAAGGTGTGATTTGTATTTCTTAAAGCTAAACTTTAATAAAATAATTAAAAAAGAAAACCACGGGGGCCAGAGAGATAGCACAGTGGGGAAGATGATTGCTTTGCATGTAGCCTACCTGAGTGCAAACTTTGGCACCCCATCTGTTTCCCCAAATCCTGACAGGAGTGATCCCTGAGTGCAGAGCCAGGAGTAAGCCTGGAATATTGCTAACTGTGGCCCCCAAGCAAAAAAACAAAAAACAAAAAACAAAAGCCTCGGTTCCAGGAAACGCCTTTCTTCTGCACTTCAAAAGAAATAGTGACTAAAATACAGAGAGAACCCACAGAATGGGAAAAAAAATATCCAATACCCATCTGATAAGGGATTAATATCCAGGCTATATAAGACACTAGTAGAATTGTACAAGAAAAAAAAACCCAACCCCATCAAAAAATAGGGAAATGAAATGAACAGAAGCTTCCTCAGTAAAGAAATACAAATGGCCAGAGGCACATGAAAAAATGCTCCACATCGCTAGTCATCAGGGAGATGAAAATCAAAACAACAACGAGATATCATCTCACACCACAGAGACTGGCACACATTCAAAAGAACAAAAGCAATCAGTGCTGGTGTGGGTGTGTCCAGCCTTTCTGGAAAGCAATATGGACAGTCCTTCAAAAACTAGAAATTGAGCTTCCATATGACCCTGCAATACCTTTTCTGGGAATATATCTTGAGGGCGCAAAAAAGCACAGTAGAAATGCCGTTGGTACCTATATGTTCTTTGCAGCACTGTTCACAATAGCCAAAATCTGGAAACAACCCAAGTGCCTGAGAACAGATGATTGGTTAAAGAAACTTTGGTACGTCTACACAGTGGAATACTATGCAGCTGTTAGGAGAGATGAAGTCATGATATTTGCATATAAGTGGATAGACATGGAGAGTATCATGCTAAGTTAGATGAGTCAGAAAGAGAGGGACAGACATAGAAGGACTGCACTCATTTATGGAATATAAAATAACATGAGACTGACATCCAAGGACAGTAGAGACATGGCCAGGAATATTGCCCCACAGTTGGAAGCCTGTCTCATAAGCTGGGGGAGAAGGCAGCTGGGATAGAGAAGGGATCACTAAGTCAATGATGGCTGGAGGGATAGTTTGGGATGGGAGATGTGGGCTGCAAGTAGATAATGGACCAAACATGATAACCTTTCAGTGTCTGCATTGCAAACCATAATGCCCCAAAGTAGAGAGAGAGTATGGGGAATATTGTCTGCCATGGAGGCAGGGGGAGGGTGGGAAAGTGGGGTATACCAGGGATATTTGTGGTGGGGAATGTGCACTGGTGGAAGGATAGGTGTTTGATCATTGTGTGGTTGTAACTCAAGCATGAAAGCTTGTAACTGTATCTCCGGTGATTCAATTTTTAAAAAAGGGGGGGAGGGAAGCCTCCATTTTCCCTCACCAGTAGTTGAGTGGCCCTGTTTAAACTGTTACCATCCTACATTCTCCAATTTCTGCAATAACTGTAGTTTCCCAAGGCTCTTGTTAAAACAAGGGAGCTCAGATTTCTCAAGACAATAAATTTTGTCCCAGGTCTTGGGCCCGCAAGAGACTGAAGAATAACAATCTATACCTAGGCAAATGACCAAATAAATAACCTAAAAGGCCTTAAATAAACAATGACTCTCCATCAACCTAAGAGGGAATGCATAATGGTCTTATCGTCACACAAAAGATCCAAAATTAACCAGATATCTCCAGGAAAACAAGCAGGAATCCTTTAAGTCATAGCTTAATGAGAAAAACAAAGGCTAAGGTTTCCTACGAACCCCACACAATGAGCTGCCATCTTATAAATATTCTTTTCTTTCCGATTTTTATTTAGGCATCATAATTTACAATACTATTTATATTAGAGCTTTAATAATGGGCCTGAATGTGACAGGGATGAATGAGAGGTTACTGGCACGGGCTCAAGCAAATTGATGAGCAACGGGACGACAGTGATACGGTGATGTAGTGATTAGTTATACAGGTATATAGATATATTAGATATTAGATATATAGATATAGATATTAGATATTGGGTATACAGTATTCCAAGTCCACACCTATCTACCACCAATACCAGTATTCCTCCCCAATGTCTCAAGCTTAAATTAGTATTTAATTTAAAAGTATTTTTAAAATTTGGTTATTGTGTCATACCCTGGGGGTGGAGTGATAGCTCAGTGGGTAGGGCATTTGCCTTGCACGTGGCTGACCCGGGGTCTATTCCTCAGCCACCCCTCTTGGAGCTACTGAGAGTATCTTGCCCACACAGGAGAGTCTGGCAAGCTACCCATGGTGTATTCAATATGCCAAAAACAGTAACGACAAGTCTCACAATGGAGAGTTACTGGTGCCAGCTCGAGCAAATCCATGAGTAACGGGATGACAGTGACATTGACAGTGTCACACCCTGCAGTGTTCAGGAATTACTGCTGGCTCTGTGCTCAGGGATCACTCCCGGGAGGCTCCAAGGAACATGGGATGCCAGGGATCAAATCTGGTTCAGCCAGCTCCCTACCTATTTATCTCTCTGACTCAGGAGTTTCTTTCTCTGTTCTACTTTTAAACAAAAGCTTTCTGTTTCTGAGTCTGAATACATCTGTTACTTGGTTTTTTAATTCCTGAAAATACTGAAGAAACTGGAAACTTGTGACCAACATATCAAAAGTAAATTGTAGAAGATAATACTCAAAAATGACTCCCCAGGTGCACATTCCATTTCAATGACTAGTCTGGAAACTTTAAACATAATTCTTTATAAGACAACGTTCCCAGAGGAAAAAATGTTATAGTCAAGTTTAAGATGAATGCAGTGATTCCCAAATTGCTTCCAGGCTAGGAGTGAGAGCTTCAGGGAATATTTTAATTCCTTGATTAATTGTCTGTTCAGTGTGTGAGGCAAAATCCACAGACTATCTCAATTAATTAACCACTGGATTTATCAGGCAGGTAATCCAGGATCCCTATTTTACTGTCAAGAATAAATCTATCAAACAAGGAAACAGAGATATTTGCCATTTTGTCTCCATTTTCTGGGGACCACCCAGGGGCTTTGGCTTTCCCAGCCCTTCTGTGGTTGAGTTGGGAGTTTGTTACCTAATCCCTGACCAGGAGGTTGGGGATTGAAATGATGGAAGCCACTTTCAAAAGGTCTGAGCCAACCCCCACTGGGTCTGTTTTCCTGATTTGCCTTTCCTGCCTGAACTTTCATGGAATTTAGGTGATGGAATCTATTTCAGTGGGAACTGCAGTAAAAAGTCCTCTGCTCTGTAGAACCTGGAGGTCAGGCCCAATCACTGATTGTTCTGCTGAAGCTCTCAAGATATTAACCTCCACGAAATAGTGAAGGCTTGGGGAAAAAATATCTGTGGTGGGCAGACATGAAATTAGACATATGATCAAACTAATCCCTATGATGGAGTACCATGAAAAGGGTAATATCAAACAGTAGAAGGAAGATGAGTTATATTGGTTGGTTGGTTAATTGGTTGGTGGGTGGGTTGTTATGCTAAAAGAGAATCTGAGAACAGAGCCAGGTTAGGAACTGGTTGCTGGCTTGGGGGAGGGGGGAAGGGGAGTGCATGTATCTCTCTTACAGAAAGATCTTTTACAAAGAGAAGCACTTTAGTAAGTATATTCTCCCCAGACTTTAGGCAAATCCTTGTTGTTCTTGTTTTTTTTTTTATGGCTATATGATCTACATCTAATTTGGCTGTTCCCTTTAGTTACTCCCTATCTTGGATAGAATATGATATATCTCTGTCCATTGGCAATAGTGATGAATAGAGAGACAGAATAATAAAAAGAAGCATAATCAGTCCCACAATAGTTGT
The DNA here is from genome assembly GCF_027595985.1 of Sorex araneus. Lineage (NCBI taxonomy): Eukaryota > Metazoa > Chordata > Mammalia > Eulipotyphla > Soricidae > Sorex > Sorex araneus. The sequence continues at coordinate 104,368,773 of NC_073303.1, forward strand.
TAACTTCTCCCCTGTTGCCTCTGGAAAGGAAATGGCATTTAATTGAGGGAGAGTGTCCACAAGACTCCAGCAATAACCAATAACACCTCTTCCAACAGAGCTGTGAGTGGAGAAGAAATTTAAGAGTAAACAACATCAGGGGCCGGAGTGATAGCACAGCGGGTAGGGCGTTTGCCTTGCACGCGGCCGACCGGGTTCAATCCCCGGCATCCCATATGGTCCCCCAAGCACGCCAGGAGTAATTCCTGAGTGCAAAGCCAGGAGTAACCCCTGAGCATCATCGCTGGGTGTGACCCAAAAAAGCAAAAAAAAAAAAGAGTAAACAACATCAGAGAGAGAGAGATGAAGTGAGACTGCCATTTTCCTAATACACTTGAATAAGTATGCGTGTTTATAAATATATATTTGAATTATTCCCATAGTAAAGAATACACCATGAGATATTTGTAGTCCTGAGATTATTTTTGGTGAGATTAAGTATTATTGAACCTTAACATAAAAAAGTTACTGTTAACTTTCTTTCTCCCTTGATCCTTGTGATTACAACAAAGGTAAGGTTTCATTTTAGTGCTATTGTGCTTTTAATGCTGAAACATTGGTTAATACCACTTTTCAACAGAAAGAAGGACTTCTTAGGGACTTTTTAAAGCATTTAGGTAACTTTTTTTTTGGTTACCCTCTTTTATACCTTGGCTTTTTATTTTTGATGCAGATATCATATCCTTTGAAAATAAATAACTATCAATGTAAGAGTTTATATTGATAAAGAAAAAGAGAACAAGTATTAGGGCAAGACAAAATAAAATATTTAATGTAATATACACACAATTCAGAGTATGTGCCATGCACTAGTGCAAATGCTTCACAAACTTTAACTTGTTATCCTCAGGGTAAGCGTGATGCATGGGGAAAGTCACTCAAAGCCACAGAGCTAATGCCAAGCAGGACCTGGCATTGCGCACAAGGAGAGACATGACGCCTACCTCTGCTTCTTACAGTGACAGTGGCAGGAAGCAATGCGGCTATTTGTAAATTAACTGACTATAAAAGTGTGGGTTTATTTCTGGGCTCACAATGCTATTTCATTTATCCATGTATCTATTTTTATTTCAATTCTATACAATTTAGATTATGGTAGTTTTTGTATTAGAGTTTCATTTTGAAGAAGAGTGTGATACATCCATTCTCATTTATTAATTTTTTTCTCTCAGGATTGCTTTGGCTATTCAAGTCTTTTATGGTTCCACAAATATTTTAAAAATTATTTTTTGATGTACTTGAAGAATGTCATGGGATTTTGATAGAGTTAGGACTATATCTGCATATTGCTTTAGGTAGATGGTTATTTTGGCAAAGCTAATTCTTCTAACCCAGGAGCAAGAAATATCTTTACATTTCTTTGTATCTTCTATTTATTTCAATAACGTCTAATAATTTTAATGAACATTTTCTATCTTTGTTTAGTCTATTTGTAGGTATTTCATTCTTTTTAATGCAATTGTAAATGGTCCTAAACTATTTCTATTCTAGCATTGTATATACAAATACAAAAATCCTTTATATGTTGATTTTTTTCTCTATATATTTATTATCTTAACAGGTTTTTAAAAGTGGAGTCCTTGGTGTCTTCTATTATGTTACCATGTGGTTTGCAATAGTGAGTTTTACCACTTCTTTTTCAATTTAGATTTCTGTATTTCTTTTTGTATCCTTGAAGCCATTCTATTATTTCTTTTGTTTGTTTCTTTGTTTTGTTTTTTGGGGTCACAGCTGGCGATGCACTCAGAAATTACTCCTGGCGGTGCTCAGTTGACCATATGGGACGCTGGGAACCCAACCCGGGTCAGCCGAGTGCAAGGCCCTACCCGCTATACTATCAGCCCCCTCAATTATTTCATTACTGCCAAATTTCCCTTTAAGTTTGTGAATATTTACCTTATATATTTCTATGCTACATGTACATTAATAAAATTTCAGTCACAAAAAATAAGAAGCAATGTGGCAACGAATGAGAAAGTGACAGGCGTTGGTGGAGATGGGAGTGGGTGAAGGCTATAACCATGTCACATCTTTATCAATTGCTCTGTATTTTAATCACTTCCAGCCAAAAACTATACTCAAGCTCTTCTTAGGATTTTGACCCTGTGATTCCTTAAGACTTGGCCATTAAAGAGTTAAAAAGCACCTTTATGAGCAAAATGCTTCAAATGAGTGCCCTGAGTTTGCCCGCTCTGAATCTCAGCAATCTTTGGTGAAAAGAGTTTCTTGTCTCTCATCTTTCTGTTCTATAACATATGCTAGTGCATTATCATCTCTCCACTCTTCCCAGTTCTTTTAGTTTTTTCTAAGACTTTCTCTCCCTGTTTAAAGAACAAAGGTGACTTAATTATTTTGAGCCTGACTTCATAAAGAAGAACTTTTTATTAAAAATGATAATAACCAAATTGTTTAGATGATTAGAACATTAGATTCTGTACAGAAAAAATTTGGAGCTCTCTCTCTTTTCCCCCCTCTCTCTCTCTCTCCCCCTCTCTCTCTCTCTCTCCCCCCCAACATACTTAGAATGATAAATCTGCTAGAGCAAAGGACCAAAATAATTTGTCACCTCTATTATGACTGCAAATTCTGCGAATTCAGCTTTATAATGGCAAAAGCTTTTTTAGGAAAGAATCATTCTCATTGGATATCATAATTTGCAGGAGCAGATTAGAAAAAGCAAAACATTTTCTGGTGGAATATTTTTAATAACATGCTGTGGAGTTTACTGTGTTCGAGCAATCTTAGGAAAATGCTAACTCAAATCCTGCGAGATGAAGGTTCGGATAAGATGAGACTAGCAGTGAGAATGCTCACAGAACTGGCCCAGAGCCTGCCACTGCAGCAGGCCGACAATGGCCCTCATGGTCTAGTGCTTTGCCATCCTTTTCTTTACCTCATTTGGTGTGAAACACATTTAGCTGCTGACACTCACCCCGCCCCCACCCCCGTCACCACCAGTGTCCTTCTAACCCCACTTGAGCCCAGATAACTCATGTATATAAGCCAGGACCTTCAGGCATTTATGAAGAGAAACAACATCAGTTGGAGAAAATAATATGCTATTTTAGGAGCCCAGAGGAAATGAGACACGGAAAAATATGCTAAATGGATTAGACTTGGATAAAACCATGGCAATGAACAAAAAAGAGGGCTAGAAATTCCAGGCACGTTCAATCAATCAACCATAACTTAAAAATAAATGAAAGAATGAGTCTTGGCAAGATATATGCCAAGTGCTTTCACATAAGTCATATGGGCCTTTTCAATGTCATTGTGGACTTATTTCCAACACAAACAAAAACAAAAATAAACAAATAGAGCCTAGGGATGTGAGCCCTGTGTCTTGGAAGTGGGACAGCCTGGGTTGGATTCCCACAATGTTATGTGGCCCCTAGACACCACCAGCATGGCCCCCACACAATAATAACAAACATTTAATAATTTGTAAATCAAGAATTCAAATAAGGGGCTGGAGCGATAGCACAGTGGGTAGGGTCTTTGCCTTGCCCGCGGCCAACCCGGGTTCTATTCCCAGCATCCCATATGGTCCCCTGAACACTGCCAGGAGTAATTCCTGAGTGCAAAGCCAAGAGTAACCCCTGTGCATCACTAGGTATGACCCAAAAATCAAAAAATTAATAGTAATTCAAATGAAAAAGTCTGCACAGGAGCTGGAGCGATAGCACAGTGGGTAGGATGTTTGCCTTGCACATGGCCAACCCGGGTTCGATTCCCAGCATCCCATATGGTCTCCTGAGCACTGCCAGGGGTAATTCCCGAATGAAGAGCCAGGAGTAACCCCTGTGCATTGCCAGGTGTGACCCAAAAAGAAAAAATAAAAGAGAGTCTGCACAGCAAAATAAGCATCAGAACAAAAAGGTCTCCTTCTGAATGGGGGAAGACATACAAGGAGCTAACATCAAAAATATAATAAGAACTCATAGAGCCAAGCAACAACAAAAAAATTAAAAATAGGCAGAGGATCTGAGTAGAACTTCCTCAAATAAGACATACAGATGGCCAATGACACATGGAAAGATGCTTGTCATCACTTACTAGGAAATGCAAATCAAAACCACATTGAGATGTCACCTTGTATAGATAAAGTGACTGTTATCAAAAAGAACCAACAGTGTTGGCAAGGACAAAAAGTAAAAGAAGCACTTATCATCCACAGTGGGTGGAAGTTTAACTAGCACAGTCATCATAAAAAAAAACAGCATGAAATCCTAAAAATGTAAGTCTAGAGCTACCATGTGATACAGCAATTTCACTTCTGAATATTTACTTAAAGAATCTGAAAACATATTCATTCACAGATATATATATATATATGCACCCTTATGTTCACAGCAGCAGCAGCATAATTTTCAATATTTAGAAACAAATATTCATTGATTAATAAATAATATTTATAAAGAGAATATATATGCACAAGTATATATATATATACACATACAATGGAATACTACTCAGTTATAAAAGATAAAGTTTTGCCATTGTGACTAAAAGCATGGACCTAAAGGAATTATACCAAGTGAAATGCCAGCAGAGCAAAACAAATACTGAATGAATTCACTTATATGTGGGGGAGAAAATGCAAAAATAAAAGAAACATGTAGACTTTAAGAACAAAGCAAAGTGGTTACTGGAAGGAAATGGGGAGATGGGTAAATTGGTTTAAAAAAGTTAATTGTGTTGTGTGGTGGAGGGTGGAAACTAGACATTTAGTGCAGGTCAGAATGTAGTGTTGGTATCAGGAAGGTCTTGAGAAGAGTAGACTTGGGTAGGAGAAGGCAAAGCTGAAGGCCGTTAGGAAGATTGAAGGTTTGAGATACTTTTGACATTTGGACAAGGAAACTTTGTGTGGGCAGTTGAACAAACACATCTGAAATTCAGAAGAGATTCATGCCGCTGGGTAAAATTGAAAGACAGTATTTAAAGCTTTGAAACTAGAGAAGATAACTTCAAAAAACAATGTGGAGTGGAGGAGAGTCGAGGCTGAAGAGAGAGTATGGTCAGTGGGGTACTTGTCTTGCATGCAGCTAACTGAGGTTGAATCCCGGGCATCTCATCTGGTCCCGAGCACCACCAGAAATAATTTCCGAGTATTGCCATCTATAGCGCCTCCCCTCAAAAAAAAAAGTAGAGAAAAGAAAGGAAGAGAGGACGGTGGTAAAGAAAGAAACAGAGGAGGAAGAGAAGAAAGGGAGAGGGAAAAGGAATTCTGTGACTTCAGTGGGGTGTTTCGATATTCTGAGTTTGAAAAGGAAAAGAGAAATGAGCAAAGGATATTGAGAAACAGTTGAAGAAAAATGGAAGGTGAACTAATTCAGGGGTGTCTGGGAAACCAGGTAGAGCATGAAATGAGCATTGCTGTGGGAACTGAATAATTCGGCCTCAGCAGAGCAGATTCAAATATTGAATTGAAGATCAGTCCGTGTGTCCTGAGGGACTAAAGGAGTGAGGGCACCGTGAGGATGAAAGGCTGGAGGCTCTGATGGCACTGAGACTGTCCCTTAGAATTAAAGAATAGAACATGGTTGTAGATATCAGCATGGACCTAAGATGTAGAACAGTGTGAACAACTCTGAAGAACCAAGAGCATGCAATATGCACAGCTGGAAAAACTTGGTGCTTGAGGGAATAGCAGGCCATTTTTTACTCTGCTCGACAGCTTTCCTCTGGATCTCCCTGAGACGGAAGCAAATGTGAAATCTAAGAAAAGAGAAATCACTGTAGGATCGGGGGAGAATGGCAGGGAGAGGAATCACAAAGCGAGTATGTCTCTCAGGGTTGTGGTTGGGGATTTTTTCAAGAGGAACTGGCTTTATTTATGTCTATTTTTCTTGAACGTAAGTATAGGGGAGAGGGGAAAAGTTCAAAATCGAAAGTGAATGAAGTGGCCTAGCAAAAGCCCCCTAAAAGAATGCCCAGTTTGGGGCCAGAGCAGCAGGTAAGGTGCTTGCCTTTCACGCCACTCACCAGATTCTATCTCCAGCATCCTATATGGTCTACGGGCACAGCCAGGAGTAATTTCTGAGTGAAGATCCAGAAGTTATCCCTGAGCATCTCCAGGTGTGACCTCAATACAAAATAAAAATAGCAGAGAAATGTACCAATAGGTGGAGAAACACAGTGTTCAAAAGAAAATGGTCTTTGAAGGGGGATTTCTGTTGCACCTTTCTGTGTTCATGGGATTAGGATGTAAGTGAGGGAACCTTTGATGATGCAGAATGAAAAGTCAACTGCCAGGGGGTGAGCATAAGTAGGTGCATAGCTCCTCAGACAGGAAAGAGAAAAAAATACCACGTAAACCTATGTATCCGTTCAGTTTGTTCATAGAAAAAGGAGAAAATGGGGGCTGGAGCGATAGTACAGCGGGTAGGGCGTTTGCCTTGCACGCAGCCGACCCGGGTTCGATTCCCAGCATCCCATATGGTCCCCTGAGCACCGCCAGGGGTAATTCCTGAGTGAAGAGCCAGGAGTAACCCCTGTGCATCGCTGGGTGTGACCCAAAAAGCAAAAAAAAAAAAAGAAAAGAAAAAGGAGAAAATGAAGAAGCTAAGCTAATATTACAAAGTATTGGTGGCTATTGTACCTGCCAGCATAAAATTTCTCCGATTGTTACCATCTTTGTTCATGCAAGGAAAGCAATCTCCCTGCTCTGAAGCATTTACAATAAGCCAGAACTGTAAATCATGTATGTGCATAATTCAATCACAGTGACACAAAGCAGTCATGATTATCCTCATTTAACAGGCGAGTTAACTGATATATAAAAATGCTATGTGGGAGCCAGGAGAATAATACATCAGTTAGCTTGCCTTGCACGCAGCTGACCCGGGTTCTGACCCTAATACCTGTATGGCCCCTGCCAGGAGTAATCCTTGGGCCAAAAGCCAAGAAATAGTCCTGAGGACTGCAAAACTGAAGCAAAAATGCTATTTTGACATGGCACAACTAGCATGTGGCAATGTCTGAATGTCATCTGAGGTAGTCTGGATTCTAAAATTTTAGGAAAGAAATGAGGAATTCAACCATTAGAAGAATGGAGAGTGGGTGGGTTAAGGAACAACCCTAAGGATTCATGATTTTAGTAGCCATTGGGATAAAACTAATCAACATAACTGGAAGTTTTTCTCATTTAGCTGTTTGGAAGCACCCACAGGGTAAATGGAATGCTGTAATTAACCATACCTATAATTTGACAAGGTGAATACAATAAAGAGAAATAAAAGCAAAATAATGAAGGTTTTGTGCAAGGTAGCAATTATTAAAAAGATGGTAAATAGAATTGAAAATTCTGCAAAAAAAAAAAGAAGAAAATTGTCATCATGAGGGCAATATTAGCGACAGTAAAAACACTACTATCCCACCAAGATAAGGACAAAAATACAAAGTTCCAGCATTGTGAGTACACTGATGTAAAATTCAGAAGATTATTGATATCCCATGGTCAGAGGATATTGGAAACAAGAAACTCAGGCAGAACAGAAGACAGGGGAGGGGAGCAAGGGACTGAGATATCAGCACATTACAAAATCATCCAAATGAATATTAAGATTCCCAGGCAGTAGGAGAAATGGGGTTGCAGAGAGTGATGGTGAGCCAGAAATTAAATCTTTAAGGAATGGCCAGGAATACTTGGGCCCGGGGAGGTGATCTGCTAATTATTTCTACAAAGAGGACTAGTAGGTACTGTATTCTGATGCAAGTTTAAGATTAGTAAAATTCGGGAAGGGAAGGAAAACATTGGCCTAGAACCATCAACCATCATGTTGATCTAAATCAGTAAGAACATAGGAAACCATTCCATGTGGAAGCCCAACAGTATGTAAAATTTATCGAGGCAGGCAGGAAGCTGTTATTGATAGGGCTTCAGAAGATACAGTGCCCTCCCCAGTGAACCAGGTAACTGTTAGAGCCCAGGTATTCTGATGAGTTTCCTAGAGGACAGGTTATAGATCTTAGGAGTTCAGAAGAATAGTAGGTGGTTGCTGCTGAGATGTAATCTTGGGGGCCGCACATGTGCGGCCTCTCCGCAGATGCACAAGCATGACTCCAGAGGCCAACTAAACTATTTTTGGTATCGGCAGCTCCTTGCAGAATGTCTCCAGACTGAGAACTAAGCCGAGGCCCCATGCCTGCCCAGGAGGGGAAAGGTATTTCTCTCTCTCTTGCTTTTTTCCTTGCAGGGGGTGAAGGGCGTGGTGACCACCATATTATGAGGACCACAGATGAGAGTTACAAGCTTGCAATGATCCAATATCTGGAAGAAATTTCCCTGGACTTAGTTGCTAAAATACAGAAATCCAAAACCACGTGGCCATGCAACCTCATATCTCTTCACAACAGGTCTGACTCTAGTGGGGAACTCCTAACAAGAATAGTGAGGTTTTTGTTGAAATATTGAATGTAACCAAAGTAAAGAGAAAGTAAAGTGAAATTTATCAGTTTGGGGGGTGGAGGGGGGCGGATGGGAGGTATACTGGGGTTTTGGTGATTTTTTTTTTTGGTGGTGGAGTATGGGCACTGGTGAAGGGATGGTTCTTTCAGCATTGTATAACTGAGACTTAAACCTGAAAGCATTGTAATTTTCCACATGGTGATTCAATTAAAAAAAAAAGAATAGTAGGTGGTATTAAACAGAGGATGTTCAGAGTCATAGAAGATGAGAGTGCAAGGGGTGGAGAGATAGTACAAGGGCTGAGATGCTCGCCTTGCATGTGGCCCATCCAATTCAATCCCTAGCACTACATATGGTGCCCCTAGCACCACGAGGAGTTATCCTAGACCAGGAGTCAGGGGGAAAAAAAAAGATGAGCATGGCAAATGAGAAGGAAGAAGCTTGTGATTCCAAGACAGATTATAAATGATTCTAAGGCTGTAGTAAAGGAGAAGAAAAAGAAGCACTTTTGTGGGAGCACTGTGATTGGGAGTAACCCAATAAACCTAAGCTCCCTCCGGCAAGGGCAGAAAAGACAAACCAATGTTATCCTTGTAGGACAGCTTGTAGGGCAGCTCTTCTGAGAACATCTTGCCACAGACTCAGACTACAGTGCTCAGGCAGCGAGGATGGGAGGTGGCTCTTGACCACCAAACACACGCATCACAGTCACCCACGCTTTGTGAACTCACTTCTAATGTCATAAATATGATAGTAAAAGGCTTGAAAAATTAAAAACAAAACCTTCTCAGTCTTTGTTTTATCAATCAGGAATTGATATAATTCCCTATTACCTGGAATTACCAACAGCAATTTTATTCATTGTTTCTTTAAAAAAAAATTCCTGTCTATTACTCTCTTTTAGTCACCTTGAACAACACCTCTCCAGTGTCATTTAGTAACAATCCCAAATGGATCTAGTCACAGTTGCATAACTCAGACTAACTTGACAACTTTCAGCCCCCAAAAGCTCCCTACCTATCTGAATTATTGATTAAATCATTTATGAATAGCTCTGCAGAGATTATGCTCTCTATTTAATTTCTTGTATTATACTTCTCTTGAAATATCTGGCAACTCTTAAATGACCTCCTGGCTCATTGAACCATTAGCTCTGAATGTCTTTTGTGGTTGTGGTGAAAGATAGAGAATACTTATTACACCTGGGTCCTAAAACAAAGCAGACAATGAGTCCTACTGGAGCACAGAAATAAAGACAAATATCCATTTAAGTCAACAGGCTATTTTTTATTTTTCACCCAAATAAGAGTAGGTCTGCAGGGAGATGTGCTCAGGAAACGAAGCATTGAGGTCAGCTGGGGCTACTTCACCAATGTGTGCAGACAGCAGAGACCATTTTTCTGGGAATAGAGAACATCTTGTACTTAAGAGTATGTTTCCATTATACAATTAAATGAACCTTGGTCATGATAATAAATTTATCAGGAAGACGTGGTGGAGGGAGATGAAAGAGCTCTGTCGAACTGACATCCCATCGAGCAACAGGCCTGCATTGATTGCTGCCCAGAAAAGGTGCTAAAAATGTTGTGGGTTTTTACCAATACTCTTTTTCTTTGTTCCTTTCCTCAAAGCCCAAATCACGAATTCAGAACTTCTTGCCATACGTGTGAGTCTTAAGGGCCAGGATTTTAATAAGGCAGCAGAAGTTCAGCAAATCCTTTAAGTTAATCTAATTAGCATATTTCATTTTTTGTACCTCTTATTAAAATCACCCATCCATCTAATGTTCCTCTGAACTGGCTCTTCTCATTAACAGGGAAAAGTAGGGAAGAGAGAGAAAGTGGAATGTGCAAATATAATGTGGAATGAAAGAAGTAACAAAAAGTATATGACCTATAGTTTCACATACATAAAGTTAAAAAATGGTCAAAGAATCCATGCTGTTAGAAGTGAGAATAGTTATTGATTCCTCGGGGTGAGCAGCAAATACTAGGGATATAAGGAGCTTTGAAGTTACTAGTTATTTTCTACCTATTGCTAGATGCCAACTATGAGGCTAGACCAGTCAGTAGAAATTTATTAATCAACATACTTAAGTAATCTCTTCTGTAAGTATGTTATACTCCACTAAAACTTTGTTTGGGGTTCACACCAAGATGCTGCTTGCAGCTTACTTCTGGCTCTGTGGTCAGGTATCACTCCTAAGGGACTATATGTGATGCCAGGGATCAAAACCAGGTCAGCTAACAGCAAGGCAAGTACCCAACCTACTGTACTGTCTCTCTGGCCTATCCACATTAAAACATTTGAAAAGGGGAAAGTATCGGGATGGTAGACGCATGCTGAAAGTAGACTATAGACCAAACGTGATGGTCACTTAATACCTGTACCATAACACCCAAAAGGAGAGAGAGAGTAAAAGGGAATGCCCTGCCACAGACGTGGGCTGGGGGAGAGATGAGGGTGCTGGTGGGAGGGATACTGGGTACATTGGTGGTGGAGAATGGCAGTGGAGGAGGGTTGGGTACGCGATCATTGTATGACTGAAACATAAGCACAAAAGTTTGTAAGTCTAACTGTACCTCTCAGTGATTCATCAAAAGATAAAATAAAAGGGAAAAGTAAAATCTGTTGCAATGTAAATAACCATATGAAAATACTGAGGAAAATGTTAGCATCCAATATTTTTAATTGTATTTTTTTAAAAAAACACCATGATTTAAAAATTTGTTCATAATAAATTTTTACAGGCATACAGTGTTTCAGTTGAATATGTCTGTCCCTCCACCAACTGGCACGGCCCAGTTTCCCTCCCAGCCACCAGCCTGCACTTTTAGCAGGTACATAACAAACTTACTTCATATTCACGCCACTGGTCAAGCAAGTGAAAACAGAGATAAATAAATGGGACTACCTTAAACTAAGAAGCTTCTGCACCTCAAAAGATACAGTGACCAAAGTACAAAGACACCCTACAGAATGGGAAAGGATATTTACCCAATACCCATCAATAAGGGGTTGATATCAAGGATATACAAGGCACTGGTTGAATTCTACAAGAAGAAAACTGCCTACCCAATCAAAAAATGGGGTGATGAAATGAACAGAAACTTCCCCAGAGAAGAAATCCAAATGGCTGAGAGGCACATGAGAAAATGCTCGACATCACTAATCATCAGGGAGATGCAGATCAAAACAATAATGAGATACCATCTCACACCACAGAGACTGGCCCACATCCAAAAAATCAAAAGCAACCGGTATTGGCGCGGATGTGGGGAGAAAGGGACTCTTCTTCACTGCTGGTGGGAATGCCGACTGGTTCAGCCCTTTTGGAAAACTATATGGGCGATTTTCAAAAAATTAGAAATTGAACTCCCATTTGACCCAGCAATACCACTCCTGGGAATATACCCCGAAGAGGCAAAAAGGTATAGTAGAAATGACATTTGCATTTCTATGTTCATTGCAGCACTGTTTACAATAGCCAGAATCTGGAAAAAACCAGAGTGCCCCAAAACAGATGACTGGTTAAAGAAACCTTGGTACATCTACACAATGGAATACTATGCAGCTGTTAGAAAACATGAAGTCATGAAATTTACATATAAGTGGATCAACATGTAAAGTATCATGTTGAGTGAAATGAGTCAGAAAGAAAGAGACAGACATGGAAAGATTGCACTCATATGTGGAATATAAAGTAGCTGAGAGGTACAAGCTTGCAATGATGCAACTTCTGGCAGAAATCCCTCTGGACTTAGTTACTAAAATACTAAAATACGGAAATCCAGAAACTCGTGGCTGCTATTGTGGCCACATGACCTCATATCTCTTCATTCTCAGCAATGGAAAACAAATTATCAAATGCTTCCTTTCCAGCAGGTCCAACCCTGGAGGGGGAAACTCTGAACAATAATAGTGAGTTTTTTGTTTGAATGTAATCAAAGTAAAGAGAAAGTAAAGTGAAACTTATCAGCTACACAGACGGGGTGGGGGGTTGAGGGACTGGGGGTGAGGGGGAGGTTTACTGTGGTTCTAGGTGGTGGCATATATGCACTGGTGAAGGGATGGGTGTTCGAGCATTATGTAACTGAGACTTAAGCCTGAAAGCTTTTTTTCTTTTTTGAAGTAAACAGATTTTATTTAGAGGCTTTTTGAGGGAAGGAGGAAGGGATAAGTGGAAGAGAGAATTACAATAGTAACGTGCTCAAGAGAGAATGCGGGCTTCTCCAAGGGTGGAGAGAGCCCCTACACACATCCTAGCACTAGACACGAAAGCATGAAAGTACACATCTCAAGAGGGGAGAATCGGGCAACACATGTGTTCGGCCACATAGGCACAAGCAGCACATGGGCTCAGGCAGCATATGAGCTAAGCCTGAAAGCTTTGTAACTTTCCACATGGTGATTCAATTAAAAAAAATAAAATAAAAAACTTACTTCATATTGCTTGCTCCAACAAAACTTATAGGAACGGCAAATGGAATTATCAGTAAATAAATCAATAAAAGTCAATTTGTGATGATAGATTGCTATACGATTTTAACCTAAGCTCTATCTCAGCTAGATTCTACCTTTTTAATCTATCCACAGAAAACCATGCATTCCATTTAGAAAACTCCAGAAGAAGTCAGTTCCTGGCCACTGGTGCATGCTCACAGGAAGCAGAGACTGGTTAAGAGGGGAGGTGGAAAATCACTACTTGCATGGTCTGTGGGGTCCTGTGGAGATAAAAATGTGAATAATACACCAAAAGTCACTTTGAAGAATTATTTTATATTCTATAAATATCACCTTGATACAAATTTTATTTAAAAAAAACTGGGATACTAGGCCAAGCATAGAGATTAAACAGAAGAAAGACTAAAATGCCAGAAGGCCCAGGAAGAACCCTGACTCCCTTGCCCCTCCTGCCTCTGACCAGTTCGGAACATCTCTCCTGCTGCTGCTCAATGACCCTCCTATCAGGATGGTCCACACTTGTCCCCTTGAAGTCTCATCTCCCAGATTTAGACAAAATACCAAGGGCAGGTGGACACACAACCATTTACCAAGGGACAGAAGGCAACTTTGGAATGGAAATCCTCTGTGCTATTTGCATCTTTCTTTTTCAATCCTGAAATATTTATCTCAACTTTTAAAAACTCTAGGTACTATGATTTGCAATACTGTTTGTGATAGGGGTTATGTGTACAGTGCTCCACACCACACCCTCCAATGGAGTGTCCTCAGCTCCTCATACCCGTGATCTTGACAGGAGGCGCCTCTTACTAATCCCCAGGCCCACCATACATGCTGTTGGTCCAGGGGGCAATTTTGTGAAAATCAGGCTCAGTTTCACAGTGGTGAGGACATGTTCCAAAACACCAAGTCCAGCCAAATCTGAGAACCCAGAAACAAAAGTGACTGTGATGATAAAAGTCTCCCAGCAATGCACAGCCAGGGGGTTGATGGGCGGGAGGGAGATTTTCCCAGAGCATGGAACTGACCTAGAGTTCTAGAAGGACACGGTTGCCACAATGGACAAGAAGGTTGCATTCAACATGCAGGTAATAATATCTGCTTCTCAACTCCCCAGGTTATAAATTAAACAGCCTACCTGAAGGCACCGAAAAGGCTTAGATTCTTTATAAATGCAAGACACCGTTGATGTTTTGATGGTTATGATTGTCCTCAGAAAGCATCTCATTGGACATTCGAGACTGGAAGCCTCAAGACAGATAAAGAGTCTTGCCCAAAATCACATATGTCTATAGTAAAGGGCCAACATTCAAATTCAGACTTCTAGTCATTGTCCCGGTGCCTCTCCGGCCTGCAGTCTAGCCCTGCCTCTCTTGCTCATCAGAGGTAGCTTTGAGGCCTCTCTGACACTGTAAGGGCTTGAGCAGGGGCTCCTCAGCCCAAAGCAGCATCAATGAGGCTTAGTCAAGTCCTGGGTGTTGCTAATGTATGCGATTGCCAGCATGCTTCTGGGTGAATGTTCCAAATCAGTCCCTTGACTTGATGCTGTAGAGCAGAGTTCTGAAAATGTCACCCCTCTGGCTCCTAAGCACATGCCCAGGTATGTCTTCTTGTGATCATAGTGAGACCTTAACAGCTGGGTCAGTCATAATAGAAGAAGCAAATATGCCTATGAGAAACTTCTGGGGAGTGCTCTAAGGCATGCAAGCATCCTTATCCATCAACTGAGATCTACATGAAATAATATAGTTTTAGCAAAATCCAAGTGCCTTCCACTCCAACCTCAGAAATTGTTTAACCTGTCTCAAAATCCAGCTCCACAAAATTTATTGTGCTGACTTAAATTGGGTTAGGAACAAAAGGAGGAAAAGAGTCAGAGGAGAATGAAGGGATATAATACAAAAAAAAATGTAAAATACAAATGCATCTCCAAGAATCCTTTATCCAACTAGATTATCATTCGGTTTTGAAAGAATGATGGAGAGCTTTAGGGACAGGAATCTTAAGAAAGTCATAGCCTTGAAACCAATTTTGCAAGAAACTTTAACGGAATACAAACATAAGACAAACTGGTCAGCACTTGGTGCTGCATATGGCATTCACTTGTGGCAGTTATAGTTGCCCTGTACCCAACTAAAAAAGATCTATTTATGTTTTAGAAAAGAGAGATAGAGAGGAAGAGAGAGAGAAGAAAAGTGTCTGCCATAGGCGCAGGCTGGGGTGAGGTGGGGGTTGCAGGAGGGAAACTTTGGCAATGGGACTGTACACTGGTGAAGGGATGGGTGTTGTAGCATCAGATGACTGAGACCTAATCATGAACAACTTTGTAACTGTATCTCATAAAAATTCAATATAGAAGAACACTATTTATTTCTAACTTGTTAAAGAATTATATGTCTACTTATAGTGAATTAATGTTCATTCATATGTTCTATGCCTAATAAGACATTTTTATTATCTACACAAAGATTTTTTATTATTATTATTTTGTTCAGCATTATCTATAACATAATATTTTCTAACATAAAGCCTGAATTTCCTTTCTCACTGTAAAACACATATACTTTTATAAGGTTATTCATGTTTTCTCTTAAAGTTTTTCTTAATTCTCCTCACTCATACTAAATGTTACATTTGTAGGACTTACCCATTTCATGTAAATTTTAAAATGTATCAAAACAAAATTATTTACAATATTAAAATTTCCATTTTATATATGTAAAAAATAGACATAAAGGTTTGAAAAATGTTTCATCAATTTAGTGAGTTAAATTTTGTGAAATTTCAAAAATTTAGCTTTATTCATCTATATGTGTGGGTGTCACAACCTTTGCAATGCATAATTTTTTAACATCTCTTTCCCATATGTGAGATTTAAAAAAGCATAGTAAATTTTATCAGAACTGAATATTTTGTCTATAAGCTTGTGGGCCTGAAGTAGGTAAGAGGCCAGAGATAGTACAACAGGTAGGGCACTTGCCTTGCATATGGCTGGCCTGGGTTCAATCCCCAGCATCATATATGGTCCCCCAAGCATCGGCAGGAGTAATTCTTTTTTTTTTTTTTTTTTGCTTTTCTGGGTCACACCTGGAGATGTACAGGGGTCACTCCTGGCTCTCAGGAATTACCCCCGGCGGTGCTCAGGGGACCATATGGGATGCTGGGAATCGAACCCGGGTCGGCTGCGTGAAAGGCAAACACCCTACCCACTGTGCTATCACTCCAGCCCCGTCAGGAGTAATTCTTGAGTAGAAAGCTGGGAGTTTACCCCTCAGCATTGCTAAGCGTGACCTCAAAACAAAACAAAAAACTGAACTTACATTGGAGGGGGTGCTGGAAGGGGTCCTTAGGATCCTTGTAGATGGATGCGGGTTCTCTGGTGATGAGTGTGGTATGGGAATGTTGCATGCAGGGAACTGCCATTGTCACTGTCACTGTCATCCCGTTGCTCATCGATCTGCTCGAGCAGGCACCAGTAACGTCTCCATCATGAGACTTATTGTTACTGTTTTAGGCATATCGAATACACCACTGGTTGCTTGCCAAGGCTCTGCCGTACTCATGCAGGGAAAGTGTGATTAAATTAACAGTATTGTAAATCCCTGGACCTCAGTAAAAATGATGGGAAAATATCAAACATAAATTTGATGTTCAAAATAGGGTGATAGAAAAAAATAGTAGGAACAGAGGAATCAGGTAGTAATTGAAAGTTTCCTGCAGGGTAGCAGTTGAAACTTCAGATGTCAGAGTGTGCGTGCACACACACACACACACACACACACACACACACACACACACACTCAAGAAGCATATAGCATCTGAGTCTTCCAGTTTTCTGGCGAGGTCAGAGAGAGGGAAGAACGGAAGTGTTATACTATAAATACAATCCATCTGGAACCATCATTTCAGGGTGGAAAAATCATGGATGAAGTCCTTTCAGACTATCTGCTCTGTATCTTCTCTTTGATTCTAAGGAGGAAAATGTATTTTTATTTAATCTTTCTTCTTAACCTTTAAAATGGATTGAGTAATCTCAATCAACACGGGTTAGAGGGTTATATGAAAGGGTACATAATTATCCACCTTGGTTTCAAGTTATTCAAATGCAGGCTTTCTGAGATTTCCCTGTTTATATTCAAACCATAGGTGCTATTGAGCTGTCAGCAACCTACTGGGAATTCTGACAGATCTGTGACCAATTCCTGACCCTACAGGACATACTATGCCTGGAAATTTGATTACTGATCCACCTCTAAAAGAAATGACCAGGCTGCTGAAGCCTTCCCGTGAATCTTTCTTTTTCATAAAAGGAAACAATTGGGTAAGAGATATTAGATATTAATAGGATATTAAACTCTGAGTTTTGGGCAGCCATATGAATAGGAGTGAGAATCCGTTCTGCTCATCAGAGGTCCTTACTTTACCTTAAGCACCCATCAATCTGTAATGTAAGGTTGATTATCTCATTTTTCTGAGAAAGCATGTGCTGAATGTAGAAAAAGTAAAGTGCTGAATGATCCAGCAAACTTTCAGTGTCACCCACCCAGTGTCCTCCATATTGATGTGCCTGCCACCCTTTTTAGAAGGTCTGGCCCTGAAAACCCTTAGCCCTTGGCTGCGGATCAGAGGTGAGGCGGGGGGATCTGTGCATCCCACTGACTTGTCCACACAGCATGAACACTGAGGTAACAGAGAACTGGAGTGAAGAACTGTAATGAGGTAGGGGGAAAGGTGCACAGCACTGAAAGCTCTGAGTGATCTCCAGAGCCTGCAGATGAGATGAGTGAATTGAATTGATGAGCTTCATTAAGTGAGCAAAACAGCAGGGCATTAGAGGGTCCGGGTGACTCCACAGAACAGGAAACATTATTTACCGTTGATGAGATAAGTGCTTGGAATTATGTCAGTCCTTTGAAAAATGAAAGAACTGTTTCTCTCCTTTCACAGTAAGGAGTAATTGAGGATTCTTAAGATAGAAGCAGAGAGAGGGGAAGAAAGGAGGAAATGTATTATGCACTTTCGTGCTTACCCTTCTAGTTACATTGTTGCATTAACTCTGTCACACATCATGGTGAGGGAAGGGTTACATCCTCACTTTATGAGAAGAAAGCCAGGGAATTAATACCTGTGCAAGACCATATGCGGAGTTGGTTTCACGGGCGTGACATGATGCTGATGTCAGGAAGCTGACTTAACTCAACCCCATTAAGTCTTTGGTGATATTTTGGTAGATAACATTTTCTGGTCTCATAAACAATTCATTTTATAAGATGTTTATGTAACTAAAAATTCAAACCAAATGGTTTAAGCAATAAGAAAATGTTATTAGCTCATCAAATAAGAAGCGGCAAGATTAAGCAAACTTAGACTCAATTAACCAACTAACTTCAGGCTCAATCTTTTATTGATGACTTTATTAGAGATACAGTTTTAGCCCAGTTTTTTCTCTGACGGGTCAGTATACAGAGAAATAAGAGAAGTTAGTTTTTACTTCAGTTGGAAATTAGCCTTTCCCATAAATTCTATGCTAATAGATTTTTTTCTCCAATCCCCACAGTGGGTAGGGAACTTGCTTTGAATGTGGCTGACCCAGATTCAATCTCTGGCACCACATATGATTCCCTAAGCACCGCCAGGAGTGATCCTTGATCTCAGATATCAGGAGTAAGCCCTGAGGACAAATTTAATTTGTAGGGGTAAATTCCTGTTGGGGACTGCTCAGGACCCTGAACAAAAGAGGGCCCCGAAACCTTTACCCTGGACAAACCGGAAAATTCCATTACCCGCTTTGCATGACCTGAGGCAAAGGTGCCCTTGTGACAAAGGAAATAGCCAAACTCAAGAGGTAAAAGTAGCCCAGGGCAGTTAACTGAGAGATGCCATGAAGCCCTAAAGTAGAATACCTTCCTCTACCTTGTGCCTTCCTCCTGCCAGATGCTCCTGCCAGATAAACCCTTGCCTTCCTCTCCCCACTATTTCTCAATCTACTCTTGAAGAATGTTGTAAGCCCACCTAATACACCCCGAACCTTTCCTTATTTGGTCTGAGAAGACACTTCCCTGATGATTGACAACTTATGTACCAACCCCCTGCTAAGAAAAGTATAAAACCAGCGTGGCAGTTAATAAAGTTGCCCTTGATCGGCATGTGTCGTCTTGGGCCCCCTGTTTACTAACCTCACTAGTCTTATTTCAGATCGGGACCCTCACAGAATCCACCTAATTAGGAGTGCTTTCCACTGTTGTCTCTCCGCGGGCCGGAGAGATCTCCGGGGGGAAAGCGCAAATTCCCAAACAAAATCAGGTCAATCTCTCCCTATATGGAAGATGCCCCTATGGGTGTCTTCTAGAGTTGTCAAGTAAAATATAGGACATAAGTTAGACTTGAGTTGTGATTTATTAGCATTGCAGATAAATAACATATACACATACTGTACCGTGTTATTCATCTGAAGTTCCAATCTAATGGAACATGTATTTTGAATGGCTAAACCTGGTCAAGCTAATTCCAGAGCAACTAAGGAAACCAAAGACGAAAGAAATGTGTGGGAAGTAAAATTCCTTCTTTGGAAAAAGAGATGTGCTGGGTCATTGTTTAAATTTGGGGGAAAGTTTAATGGAGCTCTTAGAAAAGCATAAAGTCAAGTGTGGAGGTGAGGAGCATAGGGGCTGAGGCACAGCTGGTGTCTTTATAAACATACACCTCTCTCTCTCTCTCTCTCTTTCTCTCTCTCTCTTTCTTTCTCTTGCTCTTGTGCATCTTCATCCCAAACCAAAGAAAACCTTTTTTATTTCATTGATAATAATATTTTTATTCGAAATAAATTTAGATATTTCACATAAAATTCATGTTAAGACCAACAACTAAGATTGCAATTCTTTTCAAATATTATGTGTTTTAAAAATAGATTTTTTTCCTTTTGGGCAGGGCTGGGGTGAGGGAGCTCCCAAGAAGTGCTGAGGCTTGGTGGTCTTGGTGGTCTTGGTGGTCAGTGCAAAAGCCTAAGAATGCCATACCCAGCGGTGCTGGGGATCACGTGGTACAGACCAAAGTCAGACACATGCAAGGCAGGCACCTGAAACCGTGTTCTATCTCTCTGGCCCCAATGTTTCTACTTTTTAATGGATCCCAAAGCAATTGTTTGCTTAAAGAAATAATAAGATTCAGTACATAGATATGCAAAATAAACTTCAGCAAAGCTAGAAGGGTTGGATTAGAGGAACTGAGAATACATTATTATTATTATATGTATAATACACATCAAGTGGTCCAGCTTTATTTGAATGTACACTTATGTTAACATAAACATATGTACCAAACTCCTGTTCAACCACTAAACATGTTTGATTATAATTTATACACTAACCAAGGAGATAAAATGAACTCTTAAAATGCCCCCAGGGAAAAGTGAATAAAATAGAAAAAAAATGTAATGATCATAAAACAGTTCTATATATAGTATCTATTAATTCAACTATAACAATCATTATTTTAAATAAGAATTGTCTAAGTACATCAGTTTAAACAAAACAATTGTCATAGTATTAGAATAAAAACACAAAAGTGAGGATCTAACTTTGTGTTGTCTACTAGAAACCTTCTTTCAATGTAAGATTCAGATAGGCTAGATGTCAACATAAAGATGTAGATCATCCTTTCTAACATCACCAATTAAAACAAAGCTGGAGTAACTGCTAAATTCAGGGAAAGGAAGCTATGAAGAATGAAAAGAGGGATATTACATAGTGAATTAAGAGTGAATAATCCCTATAAGGACATCACACCCCTGACATGAGTATACCCAAATAATAGCATCAAAATGAAAACTAACAGAACTGAAAGAAGAAACAGACAAGTCCATTATACCAATCAGACACCTCAACACTCAGCTCTCAGTAACTGATAGACCAAACAGGCAGAAAGTCAGTATTGGCAGAAAGGAGCTGAATAGTCCTACCAATCACTTTGATCTAATCAACCTTGATAGAATGAAGCACATCCTCCGCAAAAATTTCTGGTAGGTTCCTGGAAACTCCAATTTTATACAAAAGGCATGCAACAAAACCAGTTTTACCCTAGGTCAATTGAAATAAACAAGCCTTGTTCCTAAGATGTATTTTGGGTCACAAAAACATCACAATATTCTAACTAAAGATCCAAAATATTCCTAATATTCAACAATATTAATATTCACTAACTAAGTCATTTTCCAGCTCATTTACTTTTGGTATCACAGGTGATGAGAACCTATTCCTGCAGCTCAGCTCATTGCTCATGGGTCCTCCAAGCTAGAGTCACATACTAGTCACATTTTCACTTAGACAGGCTCAATGAACAGAAGCGAATGAACTTAGCACATCTTTGGTGGGATGGGTGGGAGGAAGCTAGAGATCTGGAAAAAACAAATATAGACCTGGGTGGGGGGAAGTACTAGTGCCTCACAAACTGGATCAGGCCAGGGACTGATTAATTTTTTGAACATTATACTGAAACATTGATTAAAACATTGTTCAAGGACCTGTAGTACCCCAGCTAAAACCCGCAGTATACCTTTCTTTCAAACTCAATAGAATATTCATCAAGATAAACACATGCGGGGGTCTCAGACTGATAGTAGGACATTTTTCTTGCACATGGTCCACCCAGGTTCAATCCTGGGCATTCCATATGGTCCCCTGAGCACCACCAGAATATAACTCCATATAACTCCTGAGTTCAGTGTTAGGGGTAACTCCTAACACTGAACTCAGGAATTCACAAACAAAAACAAAAACAAACAAAAAAAGATAAAACACATTCAGAACCATATATACATATACATATATATGTCAATGTTATGGGACAGGGACCTATGCAAGCCCCTGACCATGCTTTTGATCGCCATGCACCACAGCCCCCTGAGTACCACCAAGAGTGTCTCTGGTAGATCCAATGCTCCCCCAAGGCCCCAGCACCATAATTCCAAGAAATACCCCATAGCAGCCAGCCTGAGCCATGATCATCTGGCCCACACTGCTGCTGGCCAAGTATTGCTAAGAGTTACCCCAGCTTTTAAGAGCTGATGGAGAGGTTCCCCCAAATTTTAATACTTTTTTCTCTGAGGATTCTTAAATGGTACTCAGAGGACCTGGGCCACTTTTGGTGATACTCAGCCAACCAGTCCAGATGGTTCTACTTTAGGCTCAGCAATGTGATGCAATTTGAGTCCAGCATGACAGGGAACACAAGGGCCATCCCGGGGTGTGGGAGGCCACCAGAGCCACATCAGACAAGCACAAAGTGTTCAAACTTGGATTCATGTGCATGCAAGACAGCTCCCCAGGCTTTACATTTATTTGAAAAGTATAAATGATACATACATGTGCTCAGATCACAAAGGAATGATATCAAGAACCAATAACTGAAAGGTAGGTAGAAAACCCCAGATATTTGGAAATTCCCAAGGTCCTCCCTTCCAAAATCCGACACGCCATTTCGTCGGGAAAGATGTGTACAGCACCTGATCCAGACAAGGTCAGACCTGAACACCTGAAGAATCTGCCTCCAGTACTCGTGAATACACTGGCTAGGTTCTTCACACACTACCTGTCCATATGCAAGGTTCCATCCCAATGGAAAACCAGCAGGACCGTTGTAAAAGATGGGAGACATCCACAACATTGGCAACCATCGCCCAATCTGCCTGTTGTCTGTCATCTACAAGTAGTTCACTCGAGTCATCCTGAATAGTATAGGCAGAACCCTAGACAAAGGACAACCATAGAAGCAAGTTGCGTTCCGAAAAGGATTCAGCACGATCAATCATATCTACACAGTGACCAAACTCATTGGAGTTTCACGAGAGCTCAAGATGCTGCTCTGTCTAACGTTCATTGATTTAAAGAAAGCCTTTGATTCTGTTGAGACTGAAGCAGTCATTGATGCCCTAGCCAAACAGGGCGTTCAAACTCAGTACATCAAGATCCTCCACGAGCTGTATTATGGATTCACTACCAGGATCTCACCTGGTAGTGAATTATTCTACAAGGAAATAATCATTGACATAAAGAGAGGAGTTTGGCAGGATGTGAAGATAGATGGTTGGCAACTACACCACCTCTGCTTCACTGATGACATCATTCTCATAACACCAAACATTAACCAAGTGGCACAAATGCTGGCTGACTTTGACCGCGAGTGTGGAAAGGTCGGACTATAGCTGTATCTCACCAAGACAATTTTCATGAAAAACGAACTAGTCCCTGACATTCCATTTGTTCTCAATGGAATGAACATCTCCGAATGCAGTAGCTATGTGTACCTGGGTCGAGAACTCAACATGAAGAACAACTTGGCGCCAGAACTGCGCAGGAGGAAGAGAGCAGCGTGGAATGCCTTCAAAAGCATCAAAGAAGTTGTTAAGAGGATGAAGAACCTCCAGCTCCGGGCACATCTTTTCGAATCCACCGTTCTTCCTGCACTAACATAGAGCCCAGAGACCTGGGTAAACAGGATGAGAACGCTATTCGGGTCTCCCAAAGAGAAATCGAAACAGCTATGCTTGGAGTATCATGGTTCACTCAAGTGAGAGAAAGAATCCAGAGTTCCAACCTCTGTCGACGATCAAGAATCAGGGACACTGTCTCATTTTCCAAGGCATCAAAAACCAGATGGGCCGGACACTTAATGCGATTTAGAGATGACCGCTGGACTAGAGCTGTTCCCGACTGGATTCCACGGAACGTCAAAAGATCGAGTGGCCGCCCACCTACAAGATGGACAAACTTTTTCATCAAAACCCTGAATGAAAAGTTTGAGGCTCTTCGTGTTCCTGGAGTGAGCAGATACCATTGGGCTACACTAGCACGTGACAGGAACGAATGGAGACGTTACTGACTCCTGCTCGAGCAAATCAAAGATCAACGGGATGATAAGTGATACAAGTGATTTGGAACTAATTAATTTGGAAATTAAATTAATACTTCTGGGGCTGGAGCATAGTACAGCGGGTAGGGCATTTCCCTTCATGCTGCCACCCGGGTCCTGGCATCCCATGTGGTCCCCAGACCACTGCCAGGAGTAATTCCTAAGTGCAGAGCCAGGAGTAACCCCTAAGCATTGCTGGGTGTGTCTCCCTAAAAAAAAAAAAGAAAAAAAGATACTTCTATGTAACTGTGAGTTAAAATACAAAGTTCAAAATAAAATGTTTAAGTACTTTTTGACTAAATGAAATTAAAAGACAACTTGTAAACATTTGGTTACAGAAAGAGGAGAGTGTACAGCGTAGCATGCTGTATTGTAAAAGAAAAAAGTTTTAAATCATTCACTTAAACTTCTCCTTAGGAAACTAGAGAAAAACAGAACAAATTCAGTCTAAAGCAAGCAGAAGAATATAAATGTAACTATTATTCAGGTTATAATTCTTTCTAAGAGGACAAAGAGAGAGAAATAGCCTTAAGCAAAAGTTATGTATTACAGGGCCAGAGAAACAGAGGTGACACTTTCCTTGCACATATCTAATTTCAGTGCACTCCCCACATACAGTTTTCTAATCTCCACATTCATATCCAAATTCTGGGTCCCAGTGTATGGGGTGGGGTACCTGTTAGAGGGGACAGGCGGTGATCATGCAGGCTCAGAGGGTTCAGGTGAAGGCGATGCCCATGACCAGGAAGCCCCAGGCAGTGGACATAGGGGACGCAGGGCTGGACGGGAGTAGCACGGTACTGGAACAAAGGCAGATCTGCAGACCAATGGAACAGGGTGGAATATCCCTACACACAACCCCAATTGTATGAACATCTAACCTTTGATAAGGGAGCAAGAAATGTGAAGTGGAGCAAAGAAAGACTCTTCAACAAATGGTGCTGGCATAACCGGACAACCACTTGTAAAAAACTGGGTTTAGATCTAGACCTATCACCATGCACAAAATTAAGATCAAAATGGATTAAAGACCTCAACATCAGACCAGAATCCATAAGGTACATTGAAGACAAGGTTGGCAAAACTCTCCACGACATTGAAGCTATTGGTATATTCAAAATGGCATGCCACTGACCAACCAAGCGGAAACAGAGGTAAACAAATGGGACTATATTAAACTAAGAAGCTTCTTCTCTGTAAAAGATACAGTGGCCAAAGTACAAAGACAATCTATAGAATGGGAAAGAATATTCACCCAATACCCATCAGATAAGGGGCTGATATCAAGGATATACAAGGCACTGGTTGGAATCTACAAGAAGAAAACTACCAACCCCATCAAAAAATGGGGGATGGAAATGAACAGAAACTTTCTCAAGGAAGAAATACAAATGGCCAAAAGGCACATGAAAAAATGCTCTTCATCACTAATCATCAAAGAGATGCAGATCAAAACAACTATGTGATACCACCTCACACCACGGAGAATGGCACACATCCAAAAGAACAAAAGCAACCACTGTTGGCGTGGATGTGGGGAAAAAGGGACCCTCCTACACTGCTGGTGGGAATGCTGACTGGTTCAGCCCTTTTGGAAAACAGTATGGTCGCTTCTCAAAAAATTAGAAATTGAGCTCCCATTTGACTCAGCAATACCACTTCTGGGAATATATCCGGGGAGGCAAAAAGGTACAGTCGAAATGACATCTACACTCGAATGTTCATTGCAACACTGTTTACAGTAGCCAGAATCTGGAAAAAATCTGAGTGCCCGAGAAAGGATGACTGGTTAAAGAAACTTTGGTATATCTGCACAATGGAATACTATGCAGCTGTTAGAAAAGATGAAGTCATGAAACTTCCATATAAGTGAATCAACATGGAAAGTATCATGCTAAGCGAAATGAGTCAGAAAGAGAGAGACAGACATAGAAAGATTGCACTCATATGTGGAATATAAAATAAAATAACAAAATAGGAGACTAACACCCAAGAATAGTAGAGATAAGTACCAGGAAGTTGGCTCCAAGGCTTGGAAGCTGGCCCCACATGCTGGAGGAAGGGGCAGCTCGCATAGGGATGGGAACACCAGGTAAAGTGTGGTTTGAGGACCCGCACAGGATGGGAGATGCACTCTGAAAACAGAATATAGACCAAACACGATGGCCACGTAGTACCTCTGTTGCAAACCACATCACCCAAAAGGAGAGAGAGAGAACAAGGGGGAATGCCCTGCCGCAGAGGTGGGGTGGGGTGGGGGGATGGGGTGGAAGGGTGCAAGGGATACTGGGAACATTAGTGGAGGGGACTAGGCACTGGTGGAGGGATATAAACAAAATGCAAACATGGAAGTTCACAAGTTTGTAACTATAATGGTGATTCACTAATAAAAAATTTTTTAATAAATTTTTTTAAATTTTTTTAAAAATTAAAAAAAAAGAAAATGCAAACAAAAGATAATCCCTGTGACCCGAGTGTTTTCTCCCAACCAGTCAAACTGGCCCCATGAGTTCAACTTCCAAGCTCCAGAACTGTGAAGAAGACATTTCTGATCTCAACATGCCTCCCAGTCAAGGATACTCTGCCACAACAGCCTATACTGAGACATGCTTTCATCTCTCGAAGCCACCAGGATATCCTTGCAACACCCCTCATCAATGCTCGCAGCACCTGGACGTCACATTAGCACTTCTCCTGAGCCTGTTACAAGATGCCAAAGCTGTACTGTTCTGCCAAAGCCCCCAGTGCTCAGTTTTCATTCCACACCTCTGCCCAAAGCCAGCACATAGACTTCCTCTTTCCGCTCCAAACCCTAGCCCGGCTCAACTCACCTCTCCCTGCTCTTTCAGCACAGGAGACATTCTGGACATGCTCAGACATCAGTTTAGGCTCATAGGATACTGTTTGCTTGGCTTGTCTTGGGGACCACGCCTGGCTGTACTCAGGGCTTGCTTCTGGCTTGTGCTCAGGAATCAGTCCTGATAGTGCTTAAGGAATCATTTGAGGTGTTTGGGATTGAACCAGGAGGGTCAGCAATGTGCAAGGCAAGTGCCTAAGTATCTTAACCTCTGTCCTATCTCTCAAGCTCAGAGGTTAAGCATTTTGAGAGTGCAACTACTCATGACCCAGACAGAAGAATGGTACATCTCTGTTCAAGGAAATCTGTCCTCTTCAACTGAGCATACAGCATCGAGAGGGACACATGCAGAGTAATGGTGGAGGAAGGGGACACCTGTCGGATGAGCTGAATGAATCCTGGCAACCAATGGGGTAACATGTGGCAGTTAGATCTGCCTTGCATTCAGGGTTAAGTACTTTAAATGCAATTTTGTTTTACTCCTTGAAATAGCCATGATATATGCATTACTATCTCCATTTTATACACACACACACACACACACACAGTGGCTTATTGAAGTCAAGTGCATCAGTGATATACTCAGACACAAGTGGCATTAGTGATGGTGCATTTTTTAATAGGGGCCACACCAGGGAGACCATGATGGCCATACACAGTGTTCTAGGGCAGGAGGCATATGGTGCCAGGAATTGAACTCAGGACCTCGCACTTGCTAGACATGTGCTCTATCCCTCAAACTATCTCTCTGGAACTCCTGGTGGAGCATTTTGCGAGACTTATACATAGTTTCTTTTTGAAAAGATTGCCAAGAGGGGGCAGAATTATAGTACATTGGGTAGCGTGTTTGGAAGGCAGCTATGCTCACCACTATACCACCAACGCAGGGTAGCGTGTTTGCCTTGCATGTGACTAATCTGAGTTCAATCCCTGGTATCCCATATGGGGTCCCGAGCACTGTCAGGGGCAATTCCTGAGTATAGAGTCAGGAGTAACCCCTGAGCATTGCTAGATATGGCCCACAAAAAAAGTTTATGTTTTTTATTTAATTAAATAAATAAATTAAAAGGAAGAAGAAATATCGCCAAGGTCATCATCATGACAGCCTGAATAAGTCCTGGTGTTGCTGCTTTGTTTTATGAGAAAACCCAAACCTTTGAAAAGCCTGTCCGCTGCTGGCTGCTTGCTGTCCCTCAGGCCAGCCCCTGTGAATGGTTCTTTGTGGTTAAACTGTAGTCATGAGGGTTTTTTGTTTTTGTTTCTGTTTTTATTTGTTTTTTTGGTCATACCTGGTGTTGCACAGGGCTTACTCATGGCTCTTGCACTCAGGAATTACTGCTGGAGGTGCTTGGGGGACCATATGGGATGCTGCGAATCGAACTTGGGTCAGCCACGTGCAAGGCAAATGCCCTACCTGCTGTGCTATAGCTCCAGCCCATCATGAGGTTTTTTAAATTTTCTTCCTTCCAGCTGTCAGAAAAGAATCTTGACAAGTAAAAAAAAATCACTCTTATACTAGATGGGAATTACACTGAAAGGGGATGCCTAAATCACCCTTGACTCTCGTTTTAAGAGAGAAGGATAGAAAAGGAAAGAAACCAAAGGGGGTGGGGCGAGAAGATAACAAGAAGTAGTGGATGAACAGGCTTCAGGGTTTCAGTTATGCCGGGGATCTGAGTAAGGATATAGCCAAACATTCAAACACAGACTCAACAACTGAAAACATGAGCTCTAAGCTGCAACCACTGAAAATGTGTAATGTCAAGTTGACGGGCAAGGATAGGGTGGGGGTGGGGGTGGGGAGAGAATCTGGGAACACTGGTGGAGGGTGGTTGACACTGGTTGGTGGGATGGTGTTGAAACAGTATATGCCTAAAACGCAACTATCAATAACTTTGTAAATCATAGTTCTTTAATTAAAAAAGTTAAATTAAAAAAGGAAATCATCAAGAATGTTTCAGTATTGTAGATAAATGGTGTTTGGCAGTGTAGTTAAAATTAAAAATGCCAAACACTTCTACATCATTTACGTTGGTACAACTCTCTGCAGCATGAGACAGCAATTATAATATCTTTCTTTGATTTAAGGATACAAATGAAAACTTAACTCTAGACAGAAAAAGAGGCTTACCAAAAGAAAGAAAGAAAACTAACTTATTGGGAGATGGAGCTGAAGAGATTAACAGTGTGGCCCATATGCTCACTCTCAGCTCACATACCTGCCAAAGATGATGACATTTACCATCCGAGGTCTCCGCCACCAATCTTGATATCCATCCGGGATAGTTTGTACTTCAGACAAAGAAGAGATAGGCTCGGAAGGGAGACAATTTGACATCAAGGGAATTTTTAATCTCTTCGAATAGCATGTCAGGGAATACCAAAGAGAAAATGGTTTTAAAGAAGACCATGCTGAAGTTAGTTTCAATAACTTTGTCTTGGCCATACTAATTTTTCCAGTGTGTGTAGCAACGTTGGTAGATTGCTGAAAGATCCGCATCTTGGTAGCTCAGAGAAATGATAGACAACACAGAGCCTCAAGAAACAAAGTACTTTTACCTTTTTGTTTTCTTTTAAATTCATTTTAATTTAAATTTAATTTAAATTGTATTTTATTTTAATTTTTGTTTTATTTTTAATTTAAGAAAGAGAGAAGTGCCTGCCATAGAGACAGCCTGGGGGGTGATGGAAGAGAAACTGAGGACACTGGTGCCGGAAAATGTACATTGGTGGGATGGGTATTCAAACAATGTATGACTGAAACCTAATCATGAACAGCTTTGTAAAGTTCTATCTCACAGTGATTCAGTTAAAAAAATAAATAAAAAATAAAATTTTGAAATTTGGGTCCCATTGTTTACAAAGATATTGATGGCAGAGTTTTAGGCATCCAGTGTTGCAACTTCGAACCCACCACCAATATCCGGGTCTTTCCACCAATGACTCAAGTTTCCCTCCCTTCCTCCCCTCACCTCCTGTATCCTTAACAAACTCATTTTTTCAAATTTACTTATTATAGTTTGGGTCACATGTTTACAATAGTGTTGACTCTTACAGTTTTTATGTACATGGATAACTCACCTCTACGTCACTGAACTATCCAAGACCCTTGGCCTGTGTCCTTGTTTTAAGTTAGATTCCTCAATTTTCCCCAACCACGCAAACCTTTCCTTCCTTGGCATTCTTATTTCTATACTGCAGAGTTAAGGTTTGTATCATTTGATACTTCCATTCCCTTTAATTATTTCTCTATGTTCCACAGATGAGTGAGACTATAATATTTGTCTTTCTCCCTCTGATTTAGTGAGCTTAAGATGATACCCTCCAGTTCCATCCAGATTGTAGCAAACTATATGATTTAATCTTTTCTTATGACAGCAAAATATTTCATTGTATGCCTGTACAACTTCCTTATCTAATGACCTGTTGTTGGACATTTGGGTTGAAGAAGTAAAGTACTTTTAAGGGGGTAGATAGATAATACAGGGGTCAAGGCACTGCATTTATTCCCCAAGTATCACCAGGAGTGACTCCTTAGCACAGAACCAGGAATAACCCCTGTGCACAGTTGGGTGTAGTCGAAGACTTCTCCCCACAGGGGGGGAAAAAACATTTCCCTTGAATTCAGAAAATATTGCATGGTTTTGGAAGTGAATCAGATGAACAAAAAGCACAGTAAGTAGAAATTAAATGAGTATGCTCATGACTCAGTGTTGAACCAAATACTACTAGGCGTAATACAGTTTTAATCTTATGCAGTTTTAAATTATATTTTTCTTAGTCATATGTTGTTCAATTGGTCCAAATGGACCAATTGTTATATACAGGAAATTGTCATATACAGGAAGCATGAGAAACTCTAATGTTGGTGCATAAGAAATTAATGAGGATGCCATAATATTATAATGCCATAAATGATAGTAATGTTGGGGCAGAGTAATAATACAGTGGGTAGAGCACCTTCCTTGCAGGCAGCCAACCTGGGTTCACTCCCTGGTACTACCTAGGGTCTTCCAGGACCGCCGGGAGCAATCTCTGAGTGCAGAGCCAGCAGTAATCTCTGAGCACCTACCAGGTATGACCCAAAAACATAAGCAAATTATAATGCTGAATATTTTTCTGAGAATGATCAGCAGAAAATCTGCAACTCACATCAGCATTTTTATTTGGTAAGTCTATCTTTGGTACTTCAAGGACCAATGTTAAAAAAGAGAAAGAAAACAAAAAAAGATCATCATGTTTAACCTGTCATCCAATAAAGCCTATTCATACACTCTACGTTACATGCAGAGAATTGTAATCATTTTTAAGTGCATATGGTAATTCTTGAAATTATATATTACTGTGAGTCATTTGTCAGTCAGAAGAGACCAGACTTTAAGGTACAAGACTAAGGAAGAACAGAAATCAAATTTCCATTTTCCCCTTTGTCTTGCATAAGGACAACCAAAGGAAAAAGTTAGACATACTTAAATAGACTGAGTTGAACACTTAACCTGAGTGGCTTTCAATTCTGCTGCCCATTTGACTCATCTGAGGGGTTTTAGAAAAACCCAATTGTCTAGGCCCTAAGATTCTAGAGTCTAGAATCTTTCTAGACTTTCCTGGGACAAGTTCTGGGCATCTGATATTATGGTATTTTGAACTTCCCTCAAGTATTTGGGGGTTGTGTGTGTGGGTGTGTGTATTGTCACACTCAGCAGTGTTCACAGGCCGTACCCATGCTGAGGGGTTGCTCGTAGAAGGTTCTTGGACTGTTGTGTGATGCTGGGGACCAAATCTAGGCCTCCTGCATGCAAAGAATGAAGCCTGCTGAGCTATCTCTCCCTGATGTATGTCTTTAATAGGAGTTATAGTTCTTCCTAGTTAAAAATTAGTGTCTAACCTGAGTGCAAGTTTGAAGAAAAGACCCCAAGTTCAAGTCCAACTTTACGACTGCATGAAAATTAGCAAGTTACCTTGCTGCTTCAGTTCTGGGGCAGCAGTAAGACCAACCCATGGGCTGGAGCAATAGCACAGCAGGTAGGGTGTTTGCCTTGCACGCAGCCGACCTGGGTTCGATTCCCAGCATCCCATATGGTCCCCTGAGCACTGCCAGGAGTAATTCCTGAGTGCAGAGCCAGGAGTAACCCCTGTGCATCGCTGGGTGTGACCCAAAAAGAAAAGAAAAAAAGACCAACCAGCTAACCCAAGCACTCTAAGGTCCCTACAGCCTCTAACATATGGTTAAGCATTTGCAAGTGTCCTAATTGTTCTATACACAAGGTGTGACCAGCCACGACGACACAGCACAACATTGTGGTTTGTTTGCTTACTTGCTTTTTAATCAAAAGGACAGCATTTAATTCCCCCAAACCAAGATAGCAGCTGCATCCCAGCACTGTTATTTCTAGGACAGAAGCTGGGACAGAGACAGGAAGTGCCTGCTGATTCGAGGGTGGCGGCAATGATTTTAGAAAGGGGAGGCGGACACAACAAAATAGAAAGGCCTCTCTGCACCCCCAATTCCCTGATCCCCTTGCTGAAGGAAGGAGCTTTGCTATCCTGGCAAATCCTGCCCTGTAGGGTGACCAGTAAACAAACAAATAACAACAAAACACCTAGAAGATATCATCGATCTTTATTTTCTTTAAATCTCCTAGTAAAAGCTTTGAACTGTCTTTTGAGAAGATTCCAAAATTGGGCCGGAGAGATAACACAGTGGGTAGGGCATTTGCCTTGCATGCGGCTGACCCGGGTTCAATTCCCAGCATCCCATATGGTCCCCTGAGCAGCGCCAGGAGTGATTCCTGAGTGCAGAGCCAGGAGTAACCCCTGAGCATTGCCGGGTGTGACCCAAAAGGCAAAAAAAAAAAAAAAAAAAAGATTCCAAATGGCATTGCATAGACTATGGAAGGAGACTGAGATCTGAAGTCAGGCCACCCTGGAATATCCCAGCTCGGCTAACTTTCTGTGCGAGCTTAGCCAGGTCTGAGTCTTCTTTCAAGTGGAGAGCATTGGCCACAGCCTGTGGTTAGGAAGCCTCTCCTAGATAGAGTACACGCGGGGCAGGGGTGAGGCTCAAAGTGGCAGAGCACATGCTCACGAGGACCTGAGTTCCATTCCCCACCTGACTCGACACTTGAGCCCTCCCAAAC
Source organism: Sorex araneus (assembly GCF_027595985.1). Taxonomy (NCBI): domain Eukaryota; kingdom Metazoa; phylum Chordata; class Mammalia; order Eulipotyphla; family Soricidae; genus Sorex; species Sorex araneus. The sequence continues at coordinate 104,401,585 of NC_073303.1, forward strand.
TAACAATGAAAATCAATGAAAAACATCTTTGCATACTGTATGTCTCAACAGACCATATCTACGATTTGTTAATCCTCCAGTTTCATCAACTGCTGCTGCTGTTAGTATTATTATCCTCATCATCCTCATTGTTATTATTTCCTCTGCAGCAGGAAATAAACGTGGGATGTGACTGGAAAAAAGAACTTTCCATGACTTCAATGGACTTCGCTGGCCCTGATTGCTTGGGTTTCTCATGCAAGCAGCAAGAGGCTGACATGTGAATCCATCTGCCTGGGTGTTTTTGCTGCAAGACAGCTTTCCTCTCCAGCGACCTGCTGCGGAACTGCTGACTGTTCCCAAAGGAAAGCAAGCCCTGGCAGCAAAGCTGCTGGGACTGGGGCCACCGCTGTCAGTAGCCAGGAACTAATTGCTACAGTAGCACTTTAACCTCCCCCGCAACCTGAAGCGCATCTCCAAACCCCTCTCTGCACCTCCCAGCACCATGCTTGGGCAACTCAATCTGCTACTGGAGCGTGGGAGCAGAGACGATAACAGAAACCTGAAATAATGAGAGCTTAGGCCAGATAGAAAGAATCCAGCACCGGGGTCAAGGATCCAGATTTCTGCTCCCACCCCCCAGCCGGAGTGCAGGCTGGCTCCCCCTGACATTGTCCTTCCAACCAGCAGAAGGAAAAGGGGAAGAGTGCAGTATACACCTCCATTTATCTGTCCCCCAAATTGTACAGATAAATCCTGCGGTTTAGTCCTCTGGCCACTGTAGATAAATCTAGAGGGGGGAAAAAAAGTAATATTTATGTAGTCAGCAATCTTTAAATTATTTAAATAACTCTGAAAGCAGAGGATTCTGGCTTTGTGTGGACAAATGAGAGTAGCAAGGGGGGAAAGTGGTCAGGGAAGGGGATAGGATGGTCCGCCACTCAGGCCTGTCCTTGTGTCTGTAATCCTGGAGCTTCTCTCAAAGTCCTGGCACCTCTCTCTCTGGGGATCAGATTTTGTGCACCTTCACAAACTGCTCTACTCAGATCAGGAATTTGGTATGAGAGATAGTGACACATCGCTGATTCATTTTTCTCAGCAGAAAATGAATGGCTTTGTTTTCTGTTCATGTCAGAATGTCTCTTGCCATAGACATTTCAAAATGTTTTGCAATCCAGAGCTGTTCTTTGATGCATGAGAATTCCCTTTGCTCCCAGAAGCAGAGGACAGTCCTGGATTCTCAGACTTGAGTCAGGAAATCCTTGGTTTTCTTCAAATTGGTCCCAGAATCCAGAAAAGCTTACCACCATGTTCTGGTTGGCTGCAGCTCTGTTGGGGTGCATGTGGCTTGGGAAACTCAGAACTGCTGAGTGCTCCCCTCATCCCAGACACCTGTCAGGGAGCTATCCAGATTCTGGGGGCTGCTATCAATCACCTAAAAGGAAAATCCCCAGTGGCCCACTCCCAACTCTGAGAAATTCGGGGGAATTAAACGGTGCCAAAAAATGATGGGCATCTACAAGGAGGATTACATAGCCCCAGGGGGCAGTTTGTAGGTGTGACTGCCAAGCTACTGGAAAACTTGGAATATGGGTGGAGGAGGCCCAGTCCCAATCTGAGCAGGCTTGGAGATCTCAGCCACGGGTCCTGCATACCTGGGTTCCTCTGCCGGTTCCTTCATGGGTGAGGCTCGTTCAAGCATGTGGAGTGTGGCCTTGTGCATGGCTGCAGCTGGATTCTGGAGGTTTTCGGCTGCCCGGGCTCTGCTTGGGATGGGAAGGGAAACTCAACCTGCCCCCCTTCTGAGGTGCCTCTGTGAAAATAGCCTGGCACGGGGTCAGGAGATTCTGCGTCGCTTTCTTCCAGGAGCTTTATTTTGTAGACGCTAGGGCTACTATTTTTGTATTGTTATATTTTATTGATGTGACATTTAAAGTTTGTACCATACAAAGTTTCAGGTATGCATTATTAAAAGTCAACCTCTGTACATATTAGATTAACCTAGGAACAATGCAAATGACTACCTAAAGCTCTTTAGGGTTTTATTGTGAGTCTACAGAAATTGTGTCTTTTTCTCAACTTTGCATCTTCAGTACTCAACACAGTTCTGAGCACACTCCCAGCCCTATTCACCCTACAGAAACTAAGAAACTAAGCTTCTGCTACTACTATGTGCCAAGGGCCAAGCTGGGTCCTGGGACTTGATGCTGAATAAAAAGTCTTATCTCCAACCACCGATCAGTCCTCCTGGGCCCTGTTTTCCCTGGCCTTGGATATAAGTCTCATATTTTTAAAAAATATCTCACAAATAAATGCAGTCAATCTATGTCTGTCTCTCCTCTCCTTATTTATTTCACTCAAGATGATATTCTCCATGTCTGCCCATTTTTAGGCAAAGTTCATGACTTCATTTTTCCTAACTGCTGCGTAGTATTCCATTATGCAGATGTACCATAGTTTCTTATCCAGTCATCTGTTCTCAGGCACTTGGGTTGCTTCCAGATTACCACAAGTGTGTGGAAGGCAGAGGGCAGATAAGCTATAAGATAGAGGAGGGTCCAGTATGATCATTTCCAGCAATAGTTGGAAATGTTCCTTGCACTAGACATTTCAAAATGCAAAACAATAGTTGAAAATGATCAGATCCGGACAAGATCTGAGTGTTGAAAGTAAATAAAGGGATATACATAATAATATTTCACCTTCTGTATTGCCCAAAATGTATGTGTGCATGTGTGTGTGAGAGAGTGTGTGTGAAAAGAGAGAGTGTGTGTGTGAGAGAGAGAGAGAGAAAGAGAGAGTGTGTGTGTTGTGAGAGAGAGTGTGTGTGTTGTGAGAAAGAGAGAGAAAGAGAGAGAGAGAGAGAGAGAGGTGCCTGTCAAAAAGGCAGGCTGGGGGGCTGGAGCGATAGCATAGCAATTAGAGCATTTTCCTTGCATGCAGTCGACCCAGGTTCGATTCCCAGCATCCTATATGGTGCCCTGAGCACCGCCAGGGGTAATTCCTGAGTGCAGAGCCAAGAGTGATCCCTGTGCATCGCTGGGTGTGACCCAAAAAGAAAATAAAAAGCAGTCTGGGGAGGGCAGGGAGTTGAGTTGGGGTGGTGGGAGGAAAACTGGGAACATTGGTGCTAGGAAATTACACTGGTGCAGTGCAATCGGCTTTGTAATGCTCTACCTCATGATGACTCAATAAATAATTTTTTAAAGTCTAAAGTCACTGCAAAAAATTTGAGTTCAACAGAGACTACATGCACAGGAGGAAAGAGAGAGAGAAGGCACTTGAACAGAACTGCAGGGAATATCACAAACGCAGGGGAAAGGCAGAGACTCGAAGAGCAGAGGAACCAAAGTGCACGTGGGCTGCCCGCTGGGGTCCTGAGCAGGGTCCCGAGCACAGAGGCCTGCAGCAGGCCCAGTATTGCCTACTGTTTGTCCACCAGCACAGCCACACCAGCCAGCTCCTTGCCCCAGGCAGCCCTGTCCAAGTACCAGGACGAAGATTAGACGCAAGCCCTCGGAGCCCTGCAGAACATGAGTAGTGGACGACCGTCACTTGCTCTGTGAGCTCATGGCTGTCAACCCGGCCTACAGACACAACAGCTTCAGGACTGGCCACACTTGCCGCTCCCTGCCTCCCTCCTGCAGCACACCGTGAGAGGGAGTCCATGTATGTAATGTCAAGCTTTTAAAAATAGGGACCATACTTGGGGGGCTGGGGAGGCAGGGACTCTCGGCAATACTTCAAAAGTAGGGCCTTTGAGCTATCTCTCTAACCCTCTACTGCCCTCTATTTAAGAACTCAAGAAGGCCGGAAGGAGGCAGTTTATATGCTCAATAAAAGCTCCGAAGGAACTGCAAAAAAAGTAGTGCAAGAAATGGAACTGGATATTTGGAAGGGGGCTGACACTTCATTTTCTTTAACATTTTAAATTAAATTTTATTTCTATAAAGTCGGTTGGTAACCGACTGGATTCCACGGTACATCAAAAGAACGCCTGGCTTCCCACCTACGAGATGGTCAGACTTCTTCGTCAAGACCCTGAATGAGTGGATTGAGGCTCTTTGTGTTCCTGGAATGAGCAGACGCCATTGGGCTACACTAGCACGCGATAGGGACGAATGGAGATGTTACTGGCGCCCACTCGAGCAAAGGGATGACAAGCGATACAAGTGATTTTATGAAGTCGTTCACAATAATTCATTACATGTAATATTCAAACACCAGTCCCACCACCATGCACCTTCCCACCACCGACCATAAGAGGAAAGAGTGTGAAGATTGTTATATTCCATCCTGGAGCCATTAAGCCCTAGCATAAGAGATTACAACATGTTAACATGTTGTTAATAATAACATGATAACAAACATGTTTGTTAAGCCCAATCAAATCTGTGCTACTCTTGGTCAGATGGCCACCTTACGGTGGCCGATGATGTCTCTTCTCAGGTGTCTGTATCCCCTGCAACCGCAACAACCACCCTTGACCCCACCCCCAGGCTGTGGTTTGCGTGCACCCACTGCTTCTGCCCAAGGCAATGGTGAATATTCCCCCAGGCTGATTGAATCAACTGAAGGTTGATTTCCTTGGTGTTTCTCGATTGTTCCCCAGTAACGGAGAGTAGAGCTGGTAGGAAGCCGAGGAGGCCCGGCTGGACAAGTGAGAGTGGCCGATGTATGGGTGTGTCAACTGCTTGTGGAGTCACATCTCAGAACAGCGAGGGCTGGGGAGGTACTGAGGAGATCAGCTCAGAGCATAGCATCAATTACCCACCTTCCTCCCTCCCATCGCATCTTCCTCTTCATGGCACTGTCCTCATGACCTCCACCTTCCTCTCTCTGTGCTCCCTCCCTAACCTCCCTACAGCCACTCATCTCTTGTCAAGTTCTGAAACTTCATCATTTCAAGAATGTACTCTCTAAGTGGAAATGCACAGTGCTCCACGGTAGGGGTGAGGGGCTGTGCGTTTAACCACTGATCAGGTGACAGACATCGGGTTGTTCTCCATTCATGTGGATAAATGTGCAGGGTTGGTGTGGGCACAATTTTTCATTTTGGTGTGGGCTGCTCTCTTACTGCAGTATAACGGGTGGTTCCCTAATGGCTAATGATGTTGAATGTCTTGTACATAGCTGTTTGATAAATGTCCAGTGGAGGAGGAACAAATTGTCCTGCTAGGCTGGGTCTGGGGTAAATGTGACTTTCCAAACCCTGCAGGGTTCCTGAGCCTCAGACTGATGATAGGGCTGGGGTAAATAGGAAGCAGAAACAGGAGGCCCCAAAGCAGAAGTCCAATTATTTATTTTCCATAATCATTAGCAACCTTAAAGAAATGAGTCACTCCCTAAGTGACAAGCACCTAAATGATTGATTGCAACCTGATTGATTGGTTGATTATGATTCTTCACGGGTGCCAGAGAAGAGGTATAATTTTAGGTTTCAGAACATTTGAATTTACATATTCAAAAGGATAGTGTTCATTTTCTTGTATTTTTAGAGTTTTAGTTATATAAACAAGTAAGTGCTGAATGCTACATTATCAGGAGAAAAAAAAACCTTGAGGTAAGAAACACCAAACAATTGAATCTCTGAGTAACTGGAAAGAGCACAAACTATCTAGGGTTATCTGATGGCCTCAAACATTATGATATTTGGGGGCCAGAAAGATAGTACAGCAGGTAGTGTTCTTACTTCGTATGCACCAATCCAGGGTTCAATCCCCTGCACCCCATATGGGCCCCCCAGTCTTCGCCAGAAATGATTCCCGAGTGCAAAGTCAGAAGTAAGGCCTGAGCATTGCTGGGTTTGAACCCCTGTCCCCCAAAAGAAAAGAAAACAGGAGTGACTTCCCATTGGTGCTAGGCAGTGCTTTGGGATCAACAGGGCCAACCCAGTAGTGTTTGGTGTGGCGGGGAGGGGGGGCATGTGGTGCTGGGGATCTAACTTGTACATGAACTATGACCCTGACCTATCTTTTTTCTTTTCCCAAAATAGAACCTGAGGGGCTGGAGCAATAGCACAGTGGGTAGGGCATTTGCCTTGCATGCCTTGCACGCGGCAGACCCGGGTTCGATTCCCAGCATCCCATATGGTCCCCTGAACACCGCCAGGGGTGGTTTCTGAGTGTAGAGCCAGGAGTAACCCCTGTGCATTGCCAGGTGTGACCCAAAAAGAAAAAAAAAAATAGAACCTGAGCAGTTCAGGTTCCCAGGGAATGGCAGTTTTCAGCAAATCGTATTTTCCTGGGATCTGTCAACCTGAGCAGATAGCCCCCTTCAAGGGGTGGTGCCGAGCAAGGCAAGGAGGAGGACTGGCCCGGAGTAAGCAGAGCTGGCCAAAGATCCCTGGATATCAATCCACTCAAGTGGGAAATAAAATGTCCACCATACCATGGTAGGGAAAAAAAAGTAACTAGAGTTTTCTCTTGAAGAGGAAACTTAGGAGTGGAGAACGTAGGTCGGTGGTAGAGTATCTTGCATGTGTGACATGGATTATATCCTCAGCACAGAAAGAAGGGAAAGAGGGAATGAGGGAGGAAGGGAAAGAAGAAAGGAGGGACGAAGGGAGGAAGACAAAAGTGAGACTTAAGCTTAGTAATTACAGCATTATTTACAATAATCAAGTGCTGTGAACAACCTACATAGCCATCAATGTATGAAATCTAAACAAAATATAATCTATGACCAATAGGATATTATTTAGTCCTGAACAGGAATCAAGTCCTAATGAAGCACCAAAGGAAGGGAAATTAGAAATGATTGCTTACTGGGTATCGGGTCTCATTTAGGGTCATAAGAATGCTCTGGAACTAGATATATGTGTTTATTGCATAATGTTGTGAATACTTTCAATACTACCAAACTATACATTTTAAAATGCATAGTTTTAAAATTATAGTTTAAAATTCACATGACATTAATTTTGTGTCATGTGAATTTCACCTGGATGATGAAAGTAGGCTTCTTTTAGCCAACAAAAAATTCACTAATGTTTGGAGTAAAGAGGAAATAGAAAAATCCATGATAGCAAAAGCACTTCGCTAATGAGAAAATCTTTTTTTTTTTAATTTCACACCATAGATCTGGGTCGTTTCTTCTTCCCCCATTACCAAAAGTGTTTATGAAAGAGTGTTATGTTCCCTCTCAATTCCAGTTTTATAACTCAAACTCCTTATGTAAATTATTTGACCATAGGATATTCAGGGGAGAAAAGATTAGATTATCAAAAAAAGAAAATAGTCTCTCTCTCTCTCTCTCTCTCTCTCTCTCAAGAAAAAATCCTGTGAGGAGACAGCAAGAAGACAGACACCTGCAAACGCAAACCGGGGAGAGAGCTCTAGTTTGTTGTTATATTGATCATTAACATCTACATTATAGGACTGTGAGAAATATGTCTGTGGTTTAAGCCCCGTATTTTGTTACCACAACTCTAGAACACAGCTCTAGAGCTAGAGAGCTCTGTCCATTTTCCCCAAAAACATCTCCTAAATCTTTAATAGTCAAATCATCTGCCTCTAACATGTGTATCATCTTACCATTTTTTTAAATGTTTTCTGATTTTGAACCACCCCCCTGGTGCTTGGGAGCCACCAGTTTTTGCTAGGGGTTGTTCCTGGTGGTGCTGAATGAGGGAACGGGGGACCATGCTGTGCTGGAACTTGAACCCAGGTCTCCCACATACAAAGCGTGCGATGAGCCCATTGTACCATCTCTATGGACTATCTCTCCTGTTCTTTGACGAATGTCCCATGTGTCAGTGGTTTTGTGTGTTCCCAAGCAGGCCCCCTGTTAGTACCCTACATCAGCTTCTTGAGACCATCCACCCCACCTATCCAGTCAGGGGGCTCACTGCCCGAAGGCATGATCTGTACTTTCTGTCAGGCACTTTGCATCAACGCACATAGCATTGGGGGACAGTTTTTCACATCTTCAAACGCAGTACCGCAGCCCAAACATCACCATCTGCTTTCTCAAGCACTCTGTGCCTTTGCTCATTTTGCAGCTGCTCGTTTGCCCTTCCCTCTCTTTAAATCATCCCTCGCATTCTCTCCCCCTCCCAAGCCTTCTCTACTGGCTCTGACCCCTCACATTTCAGTAATATCCACATGCCCTGTTCAGAGGCAAGACTTTCAGACTCTTAGCTTTAACAAAAGGAGAATTTAGTATAATTTTTGAATATGTGGGCATGACATGCTTATTCTTTGAAACCTCCTAGTGAGTGTGAAAAGCAATGTTTACAAGCTTAAAAATGTGCAAATTCTATAAAACCAAATAAGATCCAAATCAAAAGCATGAACGTAATGGGGCAGACAGTGCCGCTAGCTGTTATGGGTGAAACTCACCATAGCTCACTGCCTGTTTGTGGAGCTGAAGCTCTACAGATGCTAATGGATGCTGGGCCGCTTGCTCTTCCTATTACTGACACCTACACACAAGCATGTACACACACACACACACACACACACACACACACACACCACCTCCCAGGCTATCTGAGAAGCTACCAATTCATGACTGATCTAGGCTCCATGGACCTGTGCTTTCAACTAGGCTTGTTTAGGATGCTCATGCCGAACAGAGGTAGAAGCTAGTCCGAGCTAAGGACAGTGCTCCTTCGAGCTGCTTCTTTTTCCTCTTTGTTCAGCGGAAATGATGCTCAAGGCACTCCCTCATTACTAGCAAGACTGGGATATGTTCCTACAATATTAGCAATTCACAACAGTCACCCAGAGACAAAGGATGAAGAGTAAATTGGTGATATATATTCTCAATGGATTGGTACTGTGCCATTTTAAAAAATTGGGGGACCAGAGTGGTAGTACAGTGGGTATTGCCCTTACCTTACAAATGGCTGATATGGATTCGATCCCCAGCATCTTATAGTCCTCTGAGCCTCCAGGAGAAATTCTTGAATACAGAGACAGGAGTAACCCCTGAGCATCACTGGGTATGGCCCCAAAGCAATAACAACAAAAAGTAGGCAAAATTCTTGCCATTTGGGAAAGTATGAATGGAACCTGAAGTGATTCTACTTACTAAGGCAATGAAAGATAATCAGTGGATGGTTTTGCTCAGGTGCAGAATATACATTACTAAAAACACAACTAAATCCTGACTATCAATGATAGCAGAGAGGAAAGGGTTGGCCTATTTCCTTGAATAATAGTAGTCTGACATTAAATGTCTGTTAATATTTTGTATCCTATAATTCTTTTTATCTCCCTGCATTTTTTAGAAATTCTTTCATCTACAAATAAGACCATCTAATTTCAAATGACTAAAATAAGGCTAATCTTTGTATCATCACAAGGAATGCAGACGTTGTTGAAATTGATTCATTTGAGTATTTGCCAATTAAACAGAGAGCCTGACTCTATTCACTGCATGCTATCTTTAGTTGTTAATTCTTGTCATATGCTTTTGAATACTCATAGTCAAAAAATGGCTGCTGAAACTCTGGGCCTTGCATCCCAAGAAAAGCGTGGGAGAGAAACTTCCTTACTCACAAGGCTTTGTCTTCTCCTATGGAAAAAAAAACAGTCATTAGTACTATTATACTGTAGCTCCCTCCCAAGCAGACTCCTCTTTCCATCTCATCAGTCAGGGTCTCAGGATCAGCCTCAAACCAATGGAAGGATGATAAGGTGAGTAAACAGATTTAGAAGAGTCACAATCAATCCCCTAGTGCTGGGAGGAGGCTTAGACTGAGAGAGCTTTCCCCAGGCGCCCCCACCAACACGTAGGCAGAGTGTTTTGAAAGACTAGTCAGAGGGGCGCTGAGGGCAAACTCTGCTGCTCCAGGCTCGTGCTGGCTTAATCCAAAGCCCGGCTCCAGGAACAGGCCAGTGACAGGCCAGAGACAGGCCAGAGACAGACTAAAGAGGTTTCTGCGTTGCCCTGGAAACAAGAAGGGCACCTTGACTGGGTGGCAGTCTACACCGGCAAACAAGCTTGTGGGGTCCACGTAAGAGCAGGAGGGCAGATACTTGTGCTCAGGGTCTTGGGAACCCCCAGGGTGCAGGAAGGAGCAGCCCCTCCTCCACTTCCTTCTACATTGCTTGAGAGACAGCCTCAAGGTAGGCGGGCTTCTCTGGGTCTCCATTCGGAGGGGGGCTCAGCAGATTCTGCAGACTATTTGGGGACCCCAATAAGCTGCGCTGTGAGGGTGACCTTACTTGGAAAAAGAGTTATTGCAAGCCCACTGAACTCTCTCCCAGAGAGCACTCCCGGCTTGGCAAGCCTGCTCCCCTGCAGAAGGGAAAAGGGCAGAGACAGAGGAGAAGGTTGAGTGAAGACAGAGGCGGGAAGGAGCAGCTGCACACCAAGGCACCAGCTACCAGATGTGGCAGGCAAGTAAGGACCTTTCCAGGAGCCCTGGAGAAGGCTGGGCCCTGCCAACACCTGGACTGGACTTGTCCAGCCTCTTCAACTGTGGGAGAAGGAAGTTCCAGTGTTTGAAACCATCTCTTTGGTGATGGTCACAGGCCTAGAACCCAATACAAGGTCCACGTTACCCAGTGGTCGTTTAGGCAGAAATGACCATTTCTGGAAAGACTCCTAGTGATGACAAGAATCTCCACACATCTCTCTCTTACTTACCCTCCATCACACACACCCTTGTGGTAGATTCCAGCCACTGACACTGGACACTGTTTTTCTTGGCCTTGGACAGTAATCTCATACTATATTTTTTTATATCCCACAAATGAATGCAGTCATTCTATATTTGTCCCTCTCCTTTTGATTTATTTCACTCAGCATGATACTCTCCATGTCCATCCATTTATAGGCAAATATCATGACATCATTTTTCCTAACAGCTGCATAGTATTCCATTGTGTAGATGCACCATAGGTTATTTATCAAGTCATCTGTTCTCGGGCACTCGAGTGGTTTCCAAATCTTGGCTATTGGGAATAGTGCTGCAATAAATATAGAAGTGCAGATGGTGTTTCTACTGTGTGTTTTTGCACACTAAACAAGAACTGAGTGTTGAAAGTAGGTAAGGGAATATACATAATAACCTTTCAATATCTGTATCGCAAAGCACAATGCCCAAAAGGAGGGGAGAGAGAGAAAAAGAGACAGAGAGGGAGAGGGAGAGAGAGAGAGAGAGAGAGAGAGAGAGAGAGAGAGAGAGAGAGAGAGAGAGAGAGAGAGAAGAAAAGTGCCTGCCATAGAAGCAGGTTGGGGCTGGAGTGGAGGGCTGGGAGGGAAACTGGGGAAATTGCACACTGTACAATTGTACACTGGTGGGGGGATAGGTGTTAGAACATCGTATGACTGAAACCCAATCATGAACAGCTTTGTAACTGTGTACCTCACAATGATTGAGTTAAAAAGGAAAAAAGAAAAGAAAAGAAAAGAAAAGAAAAGAAAAGAAAAGAAAAGAAAAGAAAAGAAAAGAAAAGAAAAGAAAAGAAAAAGAATCCTCATACAACCAAACAACCAAAGTCAGTGATGAAATAAAAAGCCACGGGCTGGGAAGGTGGTGAAGGCCCAGGCGAGGAGCATCCAGAGGACAAAGGACGCTCCCTGGCCACCTACGAGTCAATGTGTGCAGGTGCAAAGGCCCAGAAGCCAGAGGTCCAGGCCGCTCGGGACATGTTCTGAAGAATTGCCAGGGGGCCATGATGCTCTGCCTGCCTCTAGAAAGGTGGGGACTTCCGCACTGGGGGAAGACGTTTGGGTGGAAGGAAGGAGAGAGAAGGAAGAGGGAAAGGAAGAAGAGAAGGTGCACTGAGAGCGTTCCCCCACCCTAAGGGCATCGGACCAATGCTGGGGCCCAGAGAGGACAGGAAGCACATGGACCCCGCCATGTGCATGGCGGAAGGGGCAGACGTTGGGTCAGTCCAGCAACAGCCGTGGCTCTGGTTCACAGGCCCACTTGTGGAACCAGCTAAGGGTCCCTGCCTAGTGTGAATACCTTTTCTAGATCAGAACATACCACTTAGGGGGGTTAGCAGGGTTTCCTCACTTCCAGGCCTAGAAGCTTGGTTCCCCCCGCCACTCTCTTCTGGGGGGAGGTCGTCAATAAGCTTTGCACAGTAAACAAGGTACTGCTGTTTCATCTTCCCAAATTTAATTTCTGCTCTTTAGAGATAAAGAAATCCAGGTGGATGCAGAGTTGCATCCCTAGGAGGTTTCCATGGCAACAGCTGTGGAAGGGAAGGTGAGAGTGGAGAGTCCCAGCCATTGGAACACAGCATTGGCCTGGACCAGGGGTTCATAAACTGGACACTGGCAGGCCCATAAGTTTGTGCCATAATTTTGCTCAAGGCTTACTCCTGGCTCTGTGCTCAGGGATCACTCCTGGTGGGACTCAGGAAAACATGTGGTGCCAGGGATGGAACCCCGGTGGGCGATGCAAGGCAAGTGCTTTCTCTCTAGCCAGTAGGAAAACTCTTCCATATATACTCCCACTGAACCCTAAAGAACCTCTATGCCACAGGGGTGGCAGGGCAGGTGTGGGGAGGGGGGGGGTCTGTGTACAGATAAATGCACTGAACTGTAACACTGTCATCCATTGTTCATCAATTTGCTCAAGCGGGCACCAGTAACATCTCCACTGTGAGAGTTGTTACTGTTTTTGGCATATTGAATATGCCACGGGTAGCTTGCCAGGCTCTGTGGGCGGGATAAGAGGAACCCAGGTCACATTCAAGCAAACACCCTACCCGCATGCAAGGCAAACACCCTACCTGCTGTGCTATTCACTCCCAGCCACAAGGCAAGGCAGCTGGGCTATGCATGGCAAGTAATAAACACTTCTCACATCTTTGTGGTTCAAATGGCAAAGGTTGCTCACTCTGGCTCCAGGCCACCCATCTGTGATGTCCAGAACACCAAACTTGGTCCTTTTTCCTGCAACACCAAGTGTGACTGTGCTAGAGAGAAGGGAGAGAAAGAGTTCCTTGTTCTCTGGGCTTAGAGAATTGATTCCAGAAACCACAAGAGTCTCTGGTGCTTAGTCTCAGTCTCATTACAACAGCAAGGCTGGACTCAGGTCCAAGTTCATGTGCCAGATTACAAAGGAAAGGGGGCGGGGCCAGGGTAGCTCTTCTGGCAAAGCACTTCTTCCTGGAACCACAACTCTGAAGGAGCTTCCTCACTCCTCCTTCCACACCCTCCTCCTCTTGGCCAATGAACCATTTTTTGACCTAAAAGAAACAGAGAACAGAAAGGTTCTCTTCTTTGGGACCTCTATGCCATAGTGTGTGCAAATTAGCCTGACTAAATGACTTGCAAATTTGTTCTTAGACTGCTGTGAAATTCACTCAAATGTTTCCCCAAACACATATCACTTGAACTGTGGTTCTGAGACAGTCTGTCTCTTTTTTCCAAATCAAGTTCTACAGTCTATAGTGTCTAAGTCTCTATAAATAATGTTCCTCCGAAGCCACCAAAGCATATTGAGTCACTTTCTGTTTGTTTTTTCTTTGAAGAGAATTCATTACTTTGGATTTTCATATAGGTTTAAATGGTTACTCATCATGTATTTTTTGCATCTATTTAATTCCTTCGATTTGGTGGAGGAGGAAAGAACGTGTGAATTTGATCAACAAAGATAAGCAAATGTGGGCTAGAGAGGTGCTTGCCTAGTGAGAATCCCAGCATCACTGGCTACGGCCCCTGAGCACAGAGCCAGGTGTGAAGCCTGGTGTGGTCTCTGAGCATCACAACCTCTGACCATCCCCACTCCAAATAAATAAAGATAGAATCAAATACAGTTAAAGAAGCATAAAGAAGAATTTCAGGAACCAAGGAAATCGAGAATGCTTTCATAACACATATCATAATTCATCTTTAAACAAAGATATCACCAGATTCATCTGTGATCAGGGTCTTATAGGCACTGGGAGGAAAGGGGTGCCAGGTAATCTGGTGGACACAGCAGGTAGCTGGGAACAGCAGTTCTTAACCCTAAGGCTTGAGAACAAAGAGAAGCGCTGGGGAAAAGAGACCCAGGGCTCTGAACCACAGAGGTGACCACAGAGCCCCCTAATTACCTGGATTAGGCTAGCACAATTCAAGCCTGGCAATTTGCTGATTTGCTGCATTCTCACAGGCAACTCTCAGGTCCACTTTGACTTTTGTTTTCTTCTATAAGGATGTTGCCATCAAAATCTTGCCATAAGCAATGATAGTTGGAAATGGTCACTCTTGTCAAGCACTGAGTGTTAAAGGAAGTAAAGAGATATACAGGTAGCTTTCAGTACTTGTAATGCAAACCATAATGCCCAGGGTTTGGAGCGATAGTACAGCAGGGAGGGCGTTTGCCTTGCACGCAGGCAACCCAAGTTCAACCCCCGGCATCCCATATGGTCCCCCAAGCATTGCCAGGAGTAATTTCTGAGTGCAGAGCCAGGAGTAACCCCTGAGCATCACTGGGTGTGACCCCCTCCCCCGAAGGAAAAAAAACATAATGCCCAAAGAGGGGGAGTGGAGAGAGAGAGAGAGAGAGAGAGAGAGAGAGAGAGAGAGAGAGAGAGAGAGAGAGAGAGAGAGAGAGAGAAAGGACCTGCCATAAAGGCAGGCTGAAGGACAGGGTAGCAGAGGGAAACTGGGGACATTGGTGGTAGGAAATGTGCACTGGTGAAGGGGGGAATGTTGGAACATTATTTGACTGAAACTCAATTATGAACAACTTTGTGACTATGTATGTCACAGTGATTCCTTTAAAAATTTTTCCGTTTTTCATAAGGAGTAGATTTTATAACCTACACCAGGGATGACAAATATGTTGCACTTATGAATAACTCCATTTGCCTGAATACTGGATGATTTCACTCAGCTGCAATATTCAGAGAAATGAAAAGAAGGAATTGGCAGTATAGAACGATGACAAACTCTGGGCCTCGGAGAACAAAAGTGAGACGGCCAAGCAGGGAGGGAAATGGTGGGGGGAAATGAAGAGATGGACTGGAAGTGACCTAGAGTTGGTGGAGTGTCTGGGCATTCTGACGGTGGTAGGGTATAGCAGGGTGTGCTAACTATACATCAAGAGCATAAACATAACTATAATGACAAATTACAAATAAGAAACTGTATATAATGAGAATTATGAAACTGTAATGAGAATTAAGAAAATGTAATGAGAACTGAGATACTGAAACTGACCCTAAGGTGAGCAAGAGAAGGGAGGAAGAAAGGTTTTCCTTTTTATGTCCCCAATCAGCCGGGATAAGGGACCACCAGACGTATGGGAGTGACCAGGAGGTGCACACAAAGGCCACACCAAACGAGCAGGAGATACTGACACTGACTTTATCTTTTGGGCACCTGAAAACCATACCATGTGGGAAAGATGCTTGGTTGTTCTTCTTTTGTATCCCCTGCTTCACTGATAAGCATATATGTAGATTGTAGCCCACTCGTAGAAGAGAAAAGAGAGACCCTCTTGGGGCTGGACTGATAGCACAGTGGGTAGGGCATTTGCCTTGCACGAGGCCAACCTGGATTCGATTCCCAGCACCCCATATGGTCCCCTGAGCACTGCCAGCGCTAATTCCTGAGTGCAAAGCCAGGAATGACCCCTGAGCATTGCTGGGTGTGTTCCAAAAAGCAAGAGAGAGAGAGAGAGAGAGAGAGAGAGAGAAAGACCCTCTCAGCAAATGGGCCATCAAGTCTTTCTCTTCTGACTTGGGGTCCCCAGTGCTGAGCTTCTAATAAACTCACATTTTTAAAAAACTCTTTATTAGTGCCTCACCGTGAGGTACAGTTACAGACTTACAAACGTTCATGCTTGCATTTCAGTCATACAATGGTTGAGTACCCATCCCTCCACCAGTGCTCATTTTCAACCACCAATGGTCCCAGCATCCCTCTCACCACCCAGAACCCATCCCCTCCACCCCGCCCTGCCTCTGTGTCAGGGCATTCCCTTTTGCACTCTCTCTCCTTTTGGGTGTTGTGGTTTGCAGTAGAGGTATTAAGTGGCCATCATGTTCCGTCTATAGTCTTTCAGCCCGCATCTCCCATCCCAAGCGGGCCCTCCTAGCAAGCACCCTTTACTTGGTGGTCCTTTCTCTATCTGCTAAATTCACTATCTTGGGGCTGGAGCGATAGCACAGCGGGTAGGGCGTTTGCCTTGCTCGCGGCCGACCCGGGTTCTAATCCCAGCATCCCATATGGTCCCCTGAGCACCGCCAGGGGTAATTCCTGAGTGAAGAGCCAGGAATAACCCCTGTGCATCGTCGGGTGTGACCCAAAAACCAAAAATAAATAAATAAATAAATAAATAAATAAATAAATTCACTATCTTATCCTGAGCTCTCTCTCTCTCTCTCTCTCTCTCTCTCTCTCTCTCTCTCTCTCTCTCTCTCTTTCTCTCTTCATTCTCAGCTCATACCAGCACAACAATAAACACTGCTGCAAACATGTTAACTACAATAATACCAAAGTAATTTTTAAAATATCCTACCAACAGTAATAGCGACACCCCATTGTCTGGAGCACTGGGTTAAGGTTTCTGATGACCTCACACCCAGACTCTAAGGAGAATATGCTTATTCAGGGAGGGCTGGGGGAGGCCCTGCTGAGCCTGGAGAGCCATTCTCTGCCTCCCTCCTTCTCTGTCTCTTCCCCTCTCTCCCCCTCTCTCTCTTCATCTCCCTCTTTGCCTATCTCTCCCCTCTCTCCCCCTGTCTCTTTTCCCCCTCCCTCTCTCTCTTTCCCTCTCCCTATTTCTCCCTCTCTTTCCCCGTCTTCCTTTTTCTCTCTCTGTCCCTCCCTCTCTCCCCTCTCTTCTCTCCCCCTTCCTTCCTTTCTCTCTCTCTCTCTCTCTCTCTCTCTCTCTCTCTCTCTCTCTCTCTCTCTCTCTCTCTCTCACACACACACACACACACACACACATGCACACATACAGAGGACTGGCTCAATTACAGGCCTTAGAGCCCACTGCAAAGTTAGGACAGCGGCTGGGGACAGGGCTCCCGGGATGGCATGCATTCCATCACGTGCAAGAACCTGAGTTCCCTGCCCAGCACCACCAAAAGCAGGAGGTGTGTGGGGGGGCTGGAAGCAACTATCTCAGGGAGCTGCAGAGCTGCAGGATGCAGGGACTGGAGGGCAGTCGGCACGCACAGACACAGGGACCATCACCAAAATCAGTCTGAGACACAACAGCTCTCTGCAGCGCCACCTGCCGCCGCTCCTGTTTCCTCCCTCTGGCTGCGTTTGGCTTCACATTTCTTCTCATTCTACATTTGGAGGGAGGGATCAAATCCCCTGGCAGGATCCTGGGACACCCACAGGCACTCAGTGTCACCCCAGGTGATCTCCCCTCCCGCTGTCACTTACAGCCTCCCTGGCTGGCCTGGGGGGTCTGTTGCTGCCATTCATTGATGAGACTGTTCTCAGGACCGCAAGGGCAATAGGATTCGTTCCCAGTGATACTGCAGCAGAATTGCTCTCTCCCCTCAGCCGGGGCTGGTCTAGCATGGCTGTCTTCCTTGCTCAACAGCATTGAGAAAAACAATTATGTCCTCAGGGGCTTCTGCTCAGGCCATTTTCCTGGCATCGTCTCTTTCTACAGAAACCAATGGAGCAACTGGAATAAAGAAGCCGGTAGAACACGATGCTGGGGTCCAGGCATGCGCCATCTGAGAACCAGCCTCTTCATCCCTCTTCCTGGTGAGGTCTGGCGGTAGAGATCATCAGGCACTGGCAACAATGACAGGAAGGGGTCGGCTAAGACCACTGTAAAATGGGGTGGATCAAGAATTGAAAACCAAGCAATTCTTGATCTAATAAGCACCTTTAGAATCAAAATTACTGTAGCTTTAGTGTGAGAGAGTTAGACTCATTTATTTGCTTCCAGCAATTCCACAGAAAAATAAGTATTCTTATATTTATAGGCAAGAGAGTCTCTTGCCCGCACTTTCTTCCCCAAGGCCCCTCGGAGGGGATGGGCTCCAGCTTCCCTCCCCACCTCAAGCAGAGCTCCCGGCAGCCGAAGACCACCGGAACCTAGCTACAGCCATGCTCGAGGCCCCTCTCCACATGTTCGAACAGGCCTCACGCATGAAGGTACCAGCAGAGGAACCCAGGTGTGTGTAATCCCATCAACGGCCAACATCCAGAGACTTAAAAGCGAGCTCCCAGAAGTGTGCAGCCATGAAATACCTTGTAGCCTACTTCTTCTTCTGGGAGAAACTGGCAAGCTTCTGAGAGGTTTCCTGCCCACATGGGACAGCCTTGCAAGCTTCCCATGGTGTATTCATATGCTAAATCCAGTAACAAGCTGGATCTCATTCCCCTGACCCTGAAAGAGCCTCCAGTGTGACATCATTGGGAGGGCCGAGTGGAGAGAGACTTCTAAGATCTCAGGGAAAGGATGAATGAGAGGTTACTGAGCCCACTCGAGAAATCGATGATTAATGGGATTTCGTGATCGTTATTTTTATAATAATCCTGGGCAGAGAAATAGTACACTGTTAAAGCCCTTGTTTTGCATGCAACCAGCCCCAAGCACAGCCTGGTGTGACCCCTGAGTACAGAGCCAGGAGTAGCACCTAGGAACCACCAGTAGAGCCTAACTCCCACAACTCCTGCCACCACCATGCCCCCCACGCCCCCGCCAAAGCTGGTACAGGAGATCAGGCATGCACCTCGCCTGGCACTGGTCCTTGGCCTGGTTTAATTCCCAGAGTCATACCTGGTCCCCTGAGCACCACCAGGGGTCACTCCTGAGCACAGAACCAGGAACAGCCCCTGAACTCCTAGAGTGTGACCCAACCCCCCTCCCCCAATAAACCTTAGAAAGAGTTGGAGGGGCTGGAACAATAGCAGAGCGGGTAGGGCGTTTGCCTTGCACGTGGCTGACCTGGGTTCTGGTCCCAGCATCCCATATGGTCCCCCGAGCACCGCCAGGAGTAATTCCTGAGTGCATGAGCCAGGAGTAACTCCTGTGCATCGCTGGGTAAGAGTTGGAGGAGAGGATTAAGCTCCACATGAAGAGCATTCACAAATTCTTTCACACATGTTTTGTGTGTAGTTGGGGAGGTTGGAAAGTCCCCGGGTGAGCAAATGAGAGAAATCTGGAAATCTGTGATCTCCTCTAGCTTGCCTTGGTGGGGGGGAGGGGCAGGCAGGAAGGGAGGGACTGCGACTCACACATAGGAGACCTGGGGTCCGACACCTGGAACTGCAGAGAATAAAAATAAGCGGCACAAAACGAACTGCTAAAGATGTTAAGCAGATGCTCCAGAAGACGGTGGCGAGCGAGAAGCAGTGCGGGAAGGCAGCAAGGGAAGGTGCGGCGGGCTGGCCCGGCCCACGGGAACAAGCTCCACAGACCGCAGCGGCGGAGCCCAGGGGGGACTGTGCCCCTCACCCCTTGGCGGATGAGGCCGGGACTCAGCGGCTCCTGCAGCCACAGGGCTGGGTGGGGAGGGCCGGGACCTCGGACAAAGTTGGGAAGTAGGAGGCATTGGTGCTGGCCTTGGTCCTTGCACCCAAGTACTGTCCAGTTGATGTAGGCAGGTAGACAGGGAAGGCCCCTCCCAAGTCAATGGCAAAAGCCAACCTTGCAGAAAACAGGAAAAACAGGAACTAAGGCCAGATAAAACCCTCACGGACAACAGCAACAAAACCAAAGAAGCTCCTGCAGGAACAAAAGGCCAGGAGAGGAATTTCAAAGACCATCACCATTCCCAACCTCCCTGGTAACCTCCTTGGCAACAGACTTTTACCCAGGTAGAAGCCCACTTGAGGGCAGGCTGGAGAAACCCTATAAAGGCCACCTGAACAAAGGAAGGGCGCGCATATTCAGCCAGCCCGTGGGCTGCTTGTACCCCCCCAGCACGTGTCACCCACATCTCCCCTCTTGAGATGTGTACTTTCATGCTTTCGTGCCCAATGCTGGGATGTGTTAGGGGCTCTTTCTCTGCCCTCGGAGCAGCCTATATTCTCTCTTGAGCGCGTTATTCTCTCTCTCTCTCTCTCTCTCTCTCTCTCTCTCTCTCTCTCTCTCTCTCTCTCTCTCTCTCTCTCTCTCTCTCTCTCTCTCTCTCTCTCTCTATCTCTCTCACTCTCTTCCCCTCCACACCTTCAAAAATTCCAAATAAAATCTATTTGCTTCGCTGCTTGTCCACTCCTGAAATTCCTTGCTGCGAGGCGAGACAAGAACCCAGTAACCCTGGGTCCTGGCTGGCGGGGGCAGATGGGGAGAAAGTGACCGTCTTTCTCCTCCCTGCTCCAGGTAAGTCCCCCGTGGGGCCCACGGACATCACTGAGGGACTGTCACAGTCCTTGCCAGCTGTGTCTGGAACAGGCCAAGGACTGGGAACAGTCCCTTCCCTCTGCCCCTTTGTCCCTGTTAGGGCGCGGATCGAAATCACCCTATAACGACAAACAGACTCCAGAGACTGCAAACAGCAAGCAGGGTTTATTGTAAGACTGGCTAGCCAGGGTCCAGCTGCCTACACGGACACGCAGGTCCAGCAGGTTGGGCAAGACCCCAAGCTTCTGCAAAGGAGATCTTATATAGGCCTTCCCCGACTGTTACAGCAGAACCGCGCATTTCATAGCCAATAGATTTGTAATATTGCAAACTTTCTTAACCAATCCATTTAAAATTCGTGCCAATATTCAGGAATGTCCTGGTTCTGGGGGCAGTCCTGGGTCCTGTGACATGGGTCTTGTGATATGGGTCTTGTTATCTGGTCTGACCACCACCCTTCTTGCGACCCAGGGTGCCTGTATCCAAATTCCTTGCTCAGGGACAGGTAGACTAGTTATTCTACAATGCGGGCTCCTGTAAGAAGAGTCTTAAGAAAGCTAAATAGATTCCTGTGGTCTGTCCTCACAGTCCCCACAAACTCAGTCCGGGTCTTCCTGAGGGAGGTTCCCCAGGGAAGCGAGAGGAAAGGTTCCCAGGGTGGGTGAAGGAGGAGGAAGGGAACGAAAAGCCAGGACCGGTTTCCCCCTCCCACGGAGCCAACAGGCCGCTCTGCTGCCAGCTCAGAAAGATGCGGAAGGGAAACAGTGCCCCCCGCCGGCCGCCCCCTGCACCCAGCGCCCGGGTCCCGCCTGGAGGAGGTGGCCTGGGAGCCGCGGAGCAGGCCCGGCCCGGAAAACAAAGGACACCCGCGGGGGAGAGGAAAGAGAAACTCGAGCGGTGCAGCTGTGCCCGGGCTCATCTTCCTGAAAAACGTCAGTCTGACGCTTCCGCCGGGCTCAGGGACCGGCTGGAAAAGGAAAGCGACTCAGTTTTGCTTTTGTGGTTTTTCATTGACAATGAAACAAATACTTTGAAGGGAAATTTGACGTTTGAGGTTTGGCATTCGACAGAATTCTTTGGGCTTTTTTTTTTTCTCACATAGGAAGAGGAAAAAAAAAACGCACTTAGGTTGTCTTTGGACCTAAGAATGATCCTGTAAGTTCATTCATTTATTTAGGGCTACAGATGGGTTTACTCACCTGCAGAGATTATAGGATTGAGAAAATGAGACACTAATCAGTGAATTTAAAAAAAAAAAACACCTAAACTATTACTAATTTTATTTTATTCCATTGGTATGAGGAGAAACCACTATTTCAAGATTTGTTTGTTTGTTTGTTTTCTTTTGGGGTCATACCTGGCGATGCTCACGGGCTATTCCTGGCTTTATACTCAGGAATTACTCCTGGCAGTGCTCAGGGGACCATATGGGATGCTGGGAATCAAACCTGGGTTTGATTAAGATATTTTAAAAAAATTTCTTGAGAGTTGTGGTATACCAAATGAGGACTTTTTTATGACATCAAAAGTAGATTTTTCAGAGTAGAGGACTGGAGCGATAGCACAGCAGGTAGGGCGTTTGCCTTGCACACGGCCAGCCCAGGTTCGATTCCTCCGTCCCTTTCGGAGAGCCCAGAAAGCTACCAAGAGTATCCCGCCCGCAGGGCAGAGCCTGGCAAGCTCCCCGTGGCGTATTCGATATGCCAAAAACAGTAACAAGTCTCACAAGGGTGATGTTACTGGTGCCCGCTCGAGCAAACTGATTGACAACAGGACGACAGTGCTACAGAGAGACAGTACAGAGGTTAAGGTTCTTGCTTTGCACGTGTCTGGCCCTGATTCAAATCTCCAGCACCACTTGTCCTCTCAGCATGGCCAGGAGAGATCCCTGAGCAGAGAGCCAGGAACAGTCCTTGAGTCCTTTAAGCTTCACTTAAAGGACGCTTCCGAATTATTTCCAGTGTTGGGGCTGGAGCGACAGCACAGCGGGTAGGGTGTTTGCCTTGAACGTGGCCAACCGGGGTTTGATTCCCAGGGTCCCATATGGTTCCCTGAGCACTGTCAGAGGTGGTTCCTGAGTGCAGAGCCAGGAGTGACCCCTGTGCATTGCTGGGTGTGACCCAAAAAGCTAAAAAACAACAACAAATTGTTTCCAGTGTTCAATTACGTCTATTTGAATGTAAGAAGGGTGAGTGAAAAAAATTTTTAAAAAGCACCTCAGAAATACACCCAAATGTGTTCAGTTCTTATCTCTGACCAGCAAAACTATGGGCAATCTTTTTTCCTCATTTCCCCCTGCATTTTCCAAGCTGTCAAATTGAATGTAAATTACTCCCTCATCAGGCAAAATTGTAACTAAAAAGCTTTTGAAATAAGGGAGAAAAAAATGAACTGATCATGTAGGCCTTGACTAATGTCTGAGAGCAAAATTTTAGTTTTGTACATTCCTCAGTACTGTAACAGAAAAATTTAGGCCAGAAGTTTTCAAACTGTTTGGTCTCAGGATTCAATTACAGCCTTCAAAATGATAAAGGACACCAAGAAGCTTTTTGTTTGGGTGGGTTCTATTTTGTATTTATTGATACTTGCTGAAATTTAAAGCTGAGAACAAATTGAATATTTATTAGTTAAATTACAATAATAAATCCGTTACGTAAATATTTTCTGAAAAAGAACCATTTTTCAAAGCAAAAATAATTTAGTGAGAAGAATAGCGTGGTTTTTGCATCTTTGCAAATCTTTTTCAGGTTTGGCTCTCCAGAAGGCAGTGAGTGAATCTCATCTGTCTCAGCTTTCCATCTGTTGTGAGATGTTATTTTGGTTGAAGTAGATGAAGAATATCTGGTCTCCCCAAAACTGTGCATATGGAAAAGGAATCATTTTTCTTAAGATTAAATAAAACTGTTTTAATTTATTACAGTTTGAGTTAGACGGTTACCTGAGTGCCAAAGTGGGTGATATTGATGTGCAAAGTTACTGCACCCCACCCAACTGCCCGACATACCCCTATCACTATCGCTATGCCACCTGGAGTCCAATTGTTGTTCCCTCCCTGTTGCCCGCAGGTTTGGTAGTTAGCACTGTAAAGCAAGGCCCAGGGTTCATCATTGTTCAGACTGTCAGTTCTCTTGTTCTGTCCTATCATGAGATTATCCGGGATTTGTCTTCTCCCTCTGGTGAACTCTGCTCTCAGGATGCCCTCCAGGTCCATCCACTTTGCTGCAAATTGCAGGAGCTCATCTTCTCTTAGAAGTGCCTCGAATTCTATCACGTATCCACACAAAGTTATTTTTAATAATATATTTATTCCAATTCTCAGGAAAATGTTCTTCTCTAAACCCACAACTAGCTTTCTACTTTGGAATTAATATCAAAGATCGTACCTTGTTTTATAAGCCCCCTATGAGTCAGATAATACCTTTGTTTAAAAAAAAATTTTTTTTAATTGAATCACTGTGAGATAGACCCTTCCGAAAAAGTTCATGACTGGGTTTCAGTCACAGTATTCCAACACCCATCCCTCCACCAGTGTACATTTCCCAACACCAGTGTCCCCAGGTTCCCTCTCAACACCCCCACCCCCATTCCAGCCTGCCTCCCCCACACCCCTTTTGGGCAATGTCCACGTAACTTCTTTATCCATTCATTTGTCATCAGACATTTAGGTCATTGGACATTAGGACATTTGGCTTTCATTCCCTGGCTATTGTACTACATGTACACTACAATGAACATAGGTATACACGTATCTTTATGAATTGATGTTTGGGCGTAGATGCCAAGAGTGGAATCACCGGATCATAGGGAAATTCAGCAAGTCTCACAATAGAGACGTTATTGGTACCCACTCGAGCAAACTGATGCACAATGGGAGGACAGTGCTATAGTGCTACAGGGCTTTATGAGAGATCTCCATACTGCTTCCTAGCAAGCCCTAACCAGATGACAGCCTACCAACAGTGAATGAGGGTTACTTTAGCAATGCATTCCCAACATTGGTTGTTTCTGGTTATCTTGATATATAGCATTTTCACTGGTGTGAGATGTGTCAACACCTTACTGTAGTTTGTTTTTGCATTCCCCTGATAACACTTGTTGATAAGCACTTTGAGATGAGTTGTTTAACCACTATACATAATGGTGTATGTTCTATTTTCCCTACATTTCCATGGGTTCACTACAACTGTCCATTACAGTTCATGGTCAGGGAAAGGTGTACTCATTATAGTCATGGGGCACTAAGGCTGAGGAAGCTCCCACCATGTTAAGTGTTGCTGGTACCTTCTCAGATGGGAAGGAGAGTTCTAGAAGATCTCGAACTGGCAATAAAGTCTTCTGGCCAGAATTTGCATCATTCATTTCTATTCACCATAAGTTAAAGAAGTCTGTCTGTCTGTCTGTCTGCCTCTCTCTCTCTCTCTCTCTCTCTCTCTCTCTCACACACACACACACACACACACACTCACTCATCATGAGACTGCATCTATAGCCCACCCATGAGCCAGACACTGTAGCAACTGAAAAGTTGGTAACCAGCCCTGATGACTACCCCAGCTACATGGCAAGTGAATTTTAGTAATTGTATATTATTATAAAAAATATAGTATTGAAACAACATGAGGGAATAAAACTTAAAACCATCTCCGAACCCACCAGCTAAATCAAATACCCATTCCAGAGAAAATTCTTTAGAATTTTTCATTCCCTACCTCATACTTTCAACAAGTATGTAAAATTGTAAAAACCATTTTTTATTCTTCATATGGATTCAACTGATACAACTAAGAGGACTGTGGGGCTCGAAAAACAGTCCAGTGGGTAGGGAACTTACCTTAGACGGCCAACCTGGGTGCAACCCCCAGCTTCCCATATGGTCCCTGAGCACCACCAGGAATAATTACTGAGTGGAATCAGGAGTAAACCCTGAGCACTGCCAGGTGTGACCCCAAAACAAAACAAAACCACACTAAAAAGATTGTAACCCAAAGCCAAAAGACATACATAAAGATAGATGACAAACAGGTTGAATGGACAGATGACTCTGTAGAGCCGACAATGAAGAATTCAGCAGAAAAGAGAGTTGAGTGTAGAACACGGACGGCCCCAAATCCCATCTCTTCCTGCTCCGCCAAAGATACTAAGGAGAAATTGAACCGGGGTGAAATGGAATGAGGCGCAGGACCAGAGTCAGGCAGAAGATTCGATGCTGTACCTCCCTTCCCAACACCCAAAATTTGCAGTTGAACGGATAAAGTCTGGTCAGAAAACTGGCAACACCTTCTCTGGGGCCTCTCTTTACAGCTGCGCCTCCCCGCCGTCTTTAACACTGACCCTCTGAGCTCAGCACCTCCAGACCCAGACTCTGGGGAGCTCTCCCTCCCTCCCCACTGTTGCCCACCACGCAGATACTCAAAATTTACCATCACTAGCCTCAAGACAACCAGAAGCACAAACACAACAAAAGAACTCAGAAAATAGAGACAAAGGAGAAGAAAACATCAAAATTGTAATTAGTTCTTTCCAGGGGATATTAGAAAGCTATCTATCCATATCCATATCCATATCCATATCTAAATCCAATATCCAATACACACGGGTAGCTTGCCAGGCTCTGCCGTGCGGGCTAGATACTCTCAGTAGCTTGCCGGGCTCTCCGAGAGGGGCGGAGGAATCGAACTCGGGTCGGCCGCGTGAAAGGCAAAAGCCCAACCGCTGTGCTATCACTCCAGCCAAAAACAGTAACAATAAGTCTCTCAATGAGAGACATTACTGGTGCACTCTTGAACAAATCGATGAGCAACGGGATGACAGTGACAGTGATCAATAAAATTTAATGTAAACATTAGTAATTTACAAGTCCTTAACAGTCAAAAAGAAGCTTCCACTTCTGTATATTTCAGAGTGGCACTATTAAACATTCCTCCTTTCTATTGACTTTTGGGTTGCCCCCTCCTTTTCTTTTTTGGCCATTTTTTGGCCACTACAAACACAGTGCTGCTATTGGGCTCCTGAGGTTTTTTTGCAGGAATAATTCCTACATTTCAGGAAATGTAAAAAACTTTCGAGAATTTCTTAAGAGCTTGTTTCACCAGCAGCATACAAGGGGCCCCACGGAGACGTGTGTCTATGTGGGCACATCTTAGGTCTCACAGTACCCGTTGTAAGTAGTGACCCCGGGTCACTATTCAAATCATGGGCCCAGGGTTTGTCTGAAAGGGAACAGACATGTTTCATCTCCCTACTACATGCATAAACCATTTTCAGCTGTTTTGTGTCCTGTCTGGAGATTTTACTCTTGCTTTTATTGGTGGGGGGGGGGGGCACACCCAGCAGTGCTCAGGGCTTACTCCTGGCTCTGCACTCAGGAATTACACCTGGAGGTGCTGGGAGTGGGGGCATATGGGACTCCAGGGGATTGAACCAGGTGGGCTGCATGCAAGGCAAATGCTCTACCTGCTGCACTATGGCTCCGCTCCCCCACCTGGAGATTTCAGAGTTGCAGAGAAAGAATGCTTCCTTCAGGGAACACAGTATCTGGCCATCTCGGAGGTCCCCTGAACTGAGTTAACTCATCTGATTTTCCGCTTCACTTTATCAGCCGGGCAGTGTGCTCTCGGAATCTGAGCCCCCGAGCCCCGAGGAAGCTCCACACAGACCCTGAGGGGGCAGCCTCAGTCCCCACTACCCCTTCCCACCTGTCTCTTTCCTCTCCTGGCTCCCTCTCCCACCCGTTTTCAGCCAGGCCTCCATTAGTTTTGCCAAATGATTTGCTTCTGCTACTTATACTCCCCATGAGCAAAATTGCCCCTTCCTTCCCCTCCTGACTTATTTCATTTAGCACAATCTTTCAAGCTCCATCTGGTTTTGTTCAAAAGGCAAGCTTTCAATCTTTTCTGACTGGCACAGCAGCTTTCCACTGCATACATATTCCACATCTTTATCCACTCATGAGGGAATGGGCATTTAGGCTGGTTTCATGGTTTCGCTATTGTGAACGCTGCTGCTATGAGTGTGTGGGTGCACATAACATGGTGTAGTAACACCCACTTTAAAGTATACGGGCAGCAGATCTAAACACTTTACCAAAGAAAATACAGATAGCAAATAAGCACAGGAAAATGAATATTTCAACCGCAGTGAGATACCACTACAATGGGAACTGTTATTCAATGCTGATGGGAATCAAAGTGGCGGTTACTTTGAAAAAGAGTGGTCATTTCTTATTGCCAAAGGATAGATTTTCTATCTATCTATCTATCTATCTATCTATCTATCTATCTATCTATCTATCTATCTATCTATCTATCTACTAAACTGATGTTTAAATATAGGGCTGGAGCGATAGCACAGCGGGTAGGGCATTTGCCTTGCATGAGGCCAATCCGGGTTCGATTCTTCCATCCCTCTCGGAGAGCCCAACAAGCTACCAAGAGTATCTCCCCCGTACGGCAGAGCCTGGTAAGCTACCCGTGGCATACTCGATATGCCAAAAACAGTAACAAGTCTCACAATGGAGACATTACTGGTGCCCGCTTGAGCAAATTGATGAGCAACGGGATGACAGTGGTACAATGATATATAAACAAACAAACAAATAAATAAATAAATAGAGAATCTCTTGCTCGCACGCCTGGCTGTCTTCTCCGGGGCCCCACGGATGGGCTCCAGCTTCCTCCCCACCCCTAGCAGAGCTCCCGGTGGCCAAAGACCACCGGAACCTAGCTATAGCCATGCTCGGGGCCCCTCTCCACATGTTCGGACAGGCCTCACGCATGAAAGTACCGGCAGAGGAACCCAGGTGTGTGTAATCCCATCAACAGCCAACATCCACAGACTTAAAAGCAAGCTCCCAGAGCGCCCAGATACCTTGTAGCCTACTTCTCCCTCTGAGAGAAACTGGCAAGCTTCTGAGTTTCCTGCCCACATGGGACAGCCTTGCAAGCTTCCCATGGTGTATTCATATGCTAAATCCAGTAACAAGCTGGATCTCATTCCCCTGACCCTGAAGAGCCTCCAGTGTGACATCATTGGGAGGGCCGAGTCCAGAGAGACTTCTAAGATCTCAGGGAAAGGACAAATGAGAGGTTACTGAGCCCGCCCGAGAAATATATTTACAAGACACAGAAATACTTCTTGGTATTTACTCAATAAGCTATGGAAATGTACATGAATTTAAAATGCATTTTTGCTATGCTAAAGAAGCCACTTGAAAGGCCAGGAACTGCACAATTTTACTCTTTACATGATATTTGGGAAATAAGTGAAAAAGCAAAGTTATGAGAATGGAAAATAGGTGTTTATAGAAGTGGTTGCAAGACTGAAGACAAAGATTTAGAAGTCATGAGTTGTGAACTATATAGCACTGAATAGCAGATCCATGATTTCATATTTGTCAAAGCTCATATAGAGTAATTTTATGGTATGGAAAAAAAATCAACTGAGATGGCAAAAAAAGTTTCAGATGTAATGCCGAAACAAGTCAATCTGTCTTAAAAAGGCATTAACATGATCACAGTGGAGTGGGGAACAGCTATTCAACTACGTTACTTTAGAAAGGGTATTTTGATGGAGAGTGTTAAGTCTAATGATAAAAAACCAAAAAAAGCAAAATATTTACACTGGAGCAATAGCACAGTGGGTAGGGTGTTTGCCTTGCACGTGGCAGACGCGGGTTCGATTCCTCTGTCCCTCTCGGAGAGCCTGGCAAGCTACCAAGAGTATCCCACCCGCACAGCAGAGCCTGGCAAGCTCCCCGTGGTGTATTTGATATGCCAAAACAGTAACAAGTCTCACAAGGGTGATGTTACTAGTGCCCGCTTGAGCAAATCAATGAACAACAGGATAACAGTGCTACAGTGCTATTTAAACACTAGAGAGTTGATCAATTTGTTTCTCACAGGAGTATTACTTATAAATATTCTGGTGTTAAACAAATAAATCCCTGAAAAAAGGGAACCAAAATAATAACAATTATAAAAAAACAAATTACTATAATAAAAACATACTGGATAGCCATTGCACTGAAAACCTGAACTTAGAATTAAGGGACTTATAGACGATTAGACACGTATCAGCAGTATATTGATCAACAACACAGTTTATTGTAAACATAGTCTATTTGTCAACAATCAAATTGACAACACTTTATACATATCATTGTATACTATTAACATCATACAGAAAACAACCCACTGTACTCGGTTACAGTTTTGGTACGTTAAAATCTTTGAATACAAACTGTATTTTGAAACACTGAACAGAAAAGAGAAACATGAATATTCAGCAGAGAAAACTAAAAACATAAAAGAAGCCACACCCGCCCCCCCCAAAAAAAACCCCAAATCATCATCTGATCGCATATTTTAAATCAAAATCAGATGAGCATTAATCTTTAATGACTTAAACTTCGCAGGTCTTTTGACCCACATGAATGGTGAAACTGTACCATATTAAATTCTATGCCCTTTTTGATAGTTTTTCCTCTTGGTTTCTGAAAAATGTTTGCTGTGGTTTAAGCTACACTAGAGAATCGGGTGGGAGGGGGAGTGGAAAGGCAGCCCAAAGTATAATGAAAATACTTTAGACATTTGCACACACACAAAGAATTGATAAAATGTTTTCATAAATCTTTGGTAAATAATATGAACTATACTTTAAATTTACCTTTTGTGAACTGGATCAACATTTAAGATTAAGGAGACAGGTCCTAATGTGAGTTAACATCTGAATAAAACAGCCAAATTCACAGGCAAAGCACAAAAGCAGCTTTCATATAAGCTCGAAATAAAAAGCAGACTTCCTCTCCTTAAGAGAGGCTTTCAGCTAGGAATCAGTCTTTTCTTAGTCATAAGGGAAACCAGATATGACCTAATGTTTTTTCAGTAACTTTTCCTAAAATTCATGATCATTACTGGGTTTTATCTCTCTCTTCATTATCTGTGAAGAGAGACAGAGCAGCAAATCACTCCCATATTTCACACCCTAAATTCACCACTGGGGTTCACTGCAAACAACTAAAAATATTCAATTCTTTATTAGTGTACAAGTTATTACAGTATGTTCTCAACTACTAACAGAAGAATAAATACAGTTAATTCAAACAAAGCAAATAAAGATGAGATTAAAGAGCCCTGATTGAATTAATGAAAGTTAGAAATTTTGGTTGAAAAACTGTAGAAACTACATACATACCTAATCAATTGCACTGGGAATGTACAATATCAATAATTGGAAAAATAAATGGGTGATTCACAGTCATAAGAAATTATTTTACTATTGGTATTTTTTTCTCTTATAGACAAACATATAATAAACACTTGGTATCTACTTCATATGACACAAAGTAGAAAACTAAGTGTTACCACATTTACCCCAAACACAGCACCGAACGTGCCATGCGTGACCTGTTCCAAAAATTTCAATTCTACAGGCCATGGTATTGGATGCATGGTTCTTTTAACAGCTTTAAAAAAAAAGGCATATATACTTCCAGAAGTATGCTAATACACAAACATTAGTTCTATAAAGAACAAAAGTTATCAGCAAAGATGCTTAGGTTAGTTTAGTTCTAAAGTTTTAAATACATGTTTGACTGGATCATTTGGTTACAGTTTTAAACTAACAAACCATATTATCCTATGAGAAAAGCTAACAATGCACAAACTTCCCAAGGAAGGTAAACTGAAAAATCTAAAAAATGATTCCAATTATTCTAGTATTTGAGATACTAAAAGAATCAATGACTCAAGAAACATGTGAAAATAATAATTTTTTATCATTTCCTCCCAAAACTAGTCACATGAATTTAAAACCCATATTGAGTAATGAGGTCTTCAAAGTAGGTTTATCATTAAGAGTTTTGATCAGAAGACACAGACTTAATGCCGCTAATATCTAATCATAACCTAAAAATCACAATCCTTGGTTTGAAAACATAAAATTCAATCTCCGAACAATTCACTGGTAAAGCTACTAAACAAAAAGTGAGTCTGGGTGAAATGTGCAGCAGGCACAGTTATGAGTGGAAAATAAATTTTGTTTTTTCCATAGAGACTCTGAAAATATAAAGCCCAAAGAGAATGGTAAAAGAAGTCCACATATAAACATTATTTAAAAAATAGAATGTTTTCCAAAGCTTTTCATGAGATGTCAATGTAGAATCATATTCTGAGTTAAGACCTTATAAATCAAGGTTAAACTATACACAGCTATGCTGATTTACATACCTCCAACAATGCTCAGCTGATATACATAATTTACAGACATCCAGAGAAAATCTTAATGCCCCACTGGATCAGCTCTCGATACTGGATGTTCACTGTTAAGAGTTTTGCGTTACGTACCAAGAAACCTTTTCAGAGGAAGAGTTCCACCTCTCCCCCGGATCCCCCCAAAGAGTAAGTAACAAAATATAAAATTAAACAAGATTTATGTTTGATAAACTAACATATAAAATTACCACCGCAATATTCAGAGTGACTGTTGATAAACTTAACAGTCATCATAAAGCCTATAAAGTATATTGTTAGTTTTAAAAAAGAAATGCAGATTGTCTCCAGGTAAAAAATACAGTGCAAGCTGCTGAGAAGCTCTGTTGCATTCGGAAGTGCAGGAACAAGGCGCGTTCAGAAGCACTTGCCCCTCCCCCCAGCATTTCGCACCAGTCACGCAGGACCCACAGGGCAGCAGCAGGGCGCCTCTCGGTGGCTGCCACCATAAAGCTAATGTTAAAAGGAAAAAAGGCATAAAGTGTGGGCAACGAATGGCGAAACCGAATTATTGCAAATGGAGATTAGCGACGAGAAGTGAGGAGGGCGACCGTCCACTCCATTCTGATAAGATGCCATCTTTAAATATTAAGTTCTTTGCAGGCAGAGGGACCCCCAGATCGGCAGAGGAGGACGACTGGGAAAGCAAACTTGAAAAGCTGGCCTCTGTGTGAAGATCCAATGGCGAAGCACCTTCCTAAAAGATGAAGACACAAGAGCGGGATTCTGTAGTGTCAGCACTTTATCCAAACCACTTGCTACAGCTGAAAAACATCTATGAAATGCCAAGGTCCTGCATGTAAGGCGAAGATCCTCTCCACAAACCCAAAGAACAATGATTTTGCGTTAAGAGGTGCAAAAATGATCACTATGAGTCAGACTGTGGTGGCTGAGCTGACACAAAGAGGAGGAGGGGAGGCTCCGAGCTAAGGAAGAACAGAGTCCCTACAACTCCGAAAAAAACAAAAGAGCAACCTCTGCACCGCCAGGGTTCCCCGGTTCCCAAGTTCACCACAGATTTCTCCCCAATCTCCAACTCAAAACTTCCACCTTACCTGCCCTCTTTTCCTCAACATTCCACTACCCACACACCCACTCACCTTGTCCATTACCCAACTTCAAGAATCTCTCTCACCTGTCCCCCAGCCCTCCCCGCCTTAGGCCAAGTGTCAGCAGATGAGTACAGAAATGAGAGGCATTGTTGGTTCCTCCCTCCCCTGCCACGTTCTATCAGCCAGTAGTCAGAGTGACTCACTCCCCCTACCCCCCAGAGCCACCAGTGCAGCCTAAGCCATACCTGAGTGGTCCCCAGCACAGCGGCTCTCACTGCGCCAGTGTGCCTAGTGCAGTGAAAGAGCCCGTACATGAAAACTTCAGAAATCCTATCAACTTACTGCATCCTTAAAAATTTGGGGTCTTAATATGCATATTTACTGGCATAACAGAACTTATGTGTCATAAACTTCTTCTAGTAATATGTGTGAATTTATTGTAATCTTTTTGTGTGGCCTGGTGCTCCAGACCATGTGGTGCTGGGGAACATGAGTTCTCTGCAGTCCCAGTAATTTCTGTATTTTTTATTCACTGTTGTTTCATTAAGTTATGGATAACAGAGCCTCAGGTATACAATATTCCAACTGCAAACCCACCACCAGGGCTGGAGCAGGGTAGGGCCCTTACCTTACAAGTAGCCAGACCAGGGACCAGGTTGGACCCCTGGCACCACACAGGGTTCCCTGAGCATCACCAAGAGTAAGTCCTGAGCACCACTGGGATGGTCCCCAAACAAAATAAACCAAAAATCCACGGCCAGTGTCAGTGTCCATCCCTAATGATCTAAGGGGTTCCCTCCCTGTCCCGATCCCAACCCTCCTTGGCATTCAATTTTAAAAAATTTACATTCTTACAGTTTGGGTCTCACACTGACACCTTGCTGACTTCACCAATACCCTGACGTCAGAACCATCTGCCGCCTCTGCCTGCCCTCACCACTATTTTTTTTTTTTTTTGAGCTTTTTGGGTCACACCCAGCAATGCACAGGGGTTACTTGTAGCTTTGCACTCAGGAATTACTCCCAGTAGTGCTCAGGGGATCATTTGGGATGCTGGGAATCGAACCCGGGTCGGCCGCATGCAAGGCAAATGCCCTACCTGCTGTACCTGCTCCAGCCCCCACTATCATTTTAACAACTACCTTCACTTGGGTTGTTATAATAGTCTTGGAGCTTATGTTTTTGTTTGTCCTCTTTTAATCTATCCCTTAATAATGAACTTTAAAAAAAAATCCATCTAAAGCAATACCATTCCTCTGTCTAAAGGCTTACACTTTCAGACACAGTATAAGAGGTACTATTTAAAAACAGTACAAGGGATAAAAGTACTTGCCTTGCATGTATGTGACCTGGGTTCAAAGAAAAACTGTTTAAACCATTTTTTTTTTTTTTGCAAAGGAGAGGGGGTTGGGGTCAGGGTCACTCCTGAGCACAGAGCCAGGAGTAGCCACTGAACAATCCTGAAAATGACCCAATCTCTCACCCCAAAGGAAATTAAAGCCTTCCCATTGTATACTCAATATAAGGTGAAAATTCTTTGATATCCTCTATAGAAGCTCCACCATGCCCTGCAGTTACGCCTCTCTATCACAAGGCAGATTATATCAGGCCACAGTGGCTGAGTCTCCCTGAACAGAGACTGTCCTGACCGTGTCTTAGCACTTAGCATATCCTAAGCCCTGTCTGGAACCCTCTTCCCAACGCTCAGGTTCCCATTTATGTAAGATCTCTAAAATCTGCTCTACCACTGGATTCAACTCCTTACACTTGAAGGAGTTTGTTTCAATCTGAGTATTTACTTCCAGACTTCAAATTCCCCTTGACTATTATCTCGGGTAACACTGGAAGCCCAATAGCACAGGCTGCGCCGTTTTTCCAGCACTTGAAAAAGGCTCCAGCAGAGATTCAAGTATTCACAGAAGACACCCATGAAGCAAAAGTTTCAAACTACTGACTTCATACTGCTGGATCAGATATTCTGAGAGAAAATTCTGTCAAAGTTTATCTACAAATAATATCTAAGAAGTTCTTTCACTCCTAATAAGACAAAAGTTTAGAGCAAAGTTCCCAAACTTACTTGGCGTTAAGTTAAAAAAAAAAAAAAAAGACCCCAAATCCCATCTGCCTTCTTCCAGTGAGTAACAGAAAGCAACCCCAGTTGTACCTGAGGCTCCTACCACCTGCCTGGCCTGAATCATGTCAGCAGCCCCCAACGGGGGCAATTATCATTTGGGGGAACATTGGTCTAAACCAATGTCTTTTACCACAACAGACAATCCCATCTCGGCCACAGAAACACTACTGCAATAATCCACGCAGGGGGACTACGACTACAATCAGCACCTTATAGGAGTGTGGCCCGTAACAGATGCTGAATACGTTTCTACTGAGCCACTGGCACAGTTCACCGGAGGCTCCCAGACTTCTTTGGCCTGCCACCACTTTTCAGACAAAATAAAAACAAAAATCACTCAGTAGCCCCTGGAAATCTACCTCCTTTGAGCAAACAGAGAGAGAGCACCACTCTCCCTGCAGTTATGCTCCCGGCTACTACCACACAACAGCTCACCCAGCATCCCAGCCCACCCTAGGAGGGCATATTGCCCACTTTGCGTAACAGTGCTTTAGACCCAAGACCAGGTAAATGAAATCAGAGGTAAACTGATTACTTCCTGAATCTAAGTGTCTTCATTTATCAATTAAAATTAATGCTTAAAGGTGCAGGAGCAACAGTACAGAGGTTAAAGCATTTGCTGTGAACATGGCCACCCAGGTCCAAGCCCTGCCAGGAGTGATCCCTGAGCACAGAATCAGGAGAAAGCCCTGAGTACAGCTGAGTGTGTTTAAAAACCAGTAATAATAATGGTAAGTGCTTATTTCACATCTTGCAAGTGTGCCAAAGAGATCAAAAGGTGCTTTGCATTCTTTATAGCTCTATATAAAATCATTTATATTTATTAGATTTTGTTACCTGGAATGAGTGAACAAAGTTAAGGACTTGTAGAGAGAGTTTTCTACTGGAATGTAAAAGGTCTTGAAGGCTGGAAAAAAAGGGAGGAGGAAATTTTCTTAAAATTTAATAGCAAAACCAAATAGCTCACAGAGTTTAATTTTAGCAAATGAAATACGTATCTATTTGTATGTATATCCTTACTAATCACAAAGAATTTTGAGACACCTAAATGCAATGCTTGTGAATGCAATTCCTACCTGTTTTAACATGGAGTAATAATTTAAAAAAATTGTTTTTAATTAAAACATTACATATAATCAATATGAAAAATTCTTGCCAATAAATTAAAAACCATTAACAAGTAGAACGTTACAGAAAATCTTTAAAACAAATGTAAGAACTTTGAGGAATGATAAATATGACACAAACATTAAACATACAAGTAAATTTTAAAAGCCATCATGAGAAAAAGGCTAAATATAACATATATCAACTCATCTAAATTAGTATTTGTCAAACAGGTGACATTTTAAGTAGCTATATTTAAAGCTATGCATTTCTACTTTTGATTTATGACACTATTTTTTATTTTCAAAGCATAATTGAAATTATTTGCAAACTGAATAGAACCTACATGAAGCCAGCTTAATGATGTAAATAAGTTATCACGTTATCAAGTTTGTTTTCCTAAATAAAGAAGTTCCTGTACTCTGTACCTATCACCTCTTCACGTACTTGACCATGACAATCCCTCTTGCTAACCATTCCTGAGGGACCAGAGAGGACATATGGGGGTCACCTGCATGGCATCTGATAACTAGTTCAAGCTCACTTTAAAAAATGTATGACAGGAAGGAAATTCAGATACTCATCTACGTCACCACAAAAAAATGTAATCACTGTAAATATAACTTGAGTCTGTGTATGTTATTTACTTAAAAAAGCAAAGTTCCTAATCACTTATAAGGATGTCATTTCACCACAATCTCAGCAAACCGGTATAACATAACAAAAATATGCCAATTAACATGCTAATATAATTAAAATACATGTCGGCATATGCCTCGTATCCAAGCCACTGAAACACAGACAATATATATACACAAGCAATTCCTGTGGCCATGTGTGGGAAAATAAAGAAAATTAAGCTGTATCAACTACTGAGAGCTCCAAATCCTAGTAGTAGAAAAGATGACGATGAATACAAACCCTCACCTCTCTTTTCGGCAAAGGCCATGTGCAGCAATTTTTCTACACACTTTTCGGTTTAAGTCAGAGCTGAACAGTGGAATTCCAAAGCACAGCTCCAGAGGAACCCAATCTGCTTCTGTTGTGGCAACTACAAACGGACACACGAACTCATTAGCCATACAGATACTCACTTTGACTGTGGCTGGTGAGGGCTCCCAACTGAACTACTGTCCCACTGAGCAACAGCCACTAACAGCCTACACAGAGCAGGGGCAGGGACAGGGTAAGTACAGCTCCAACTCTGGAAATGTTTCTAGCAACAGCACACAGCTTTTCTCTGATGCTGAAAATACTATTTTATTCAAAAAAGATGAAAAACTAAAAATATTTAACACAGGAAAAATAAAACTGAAGTTATTATTCTTGAGTCACAGTTCTGGAATTTAATTAGTATTCTTACGTATGAATATTCTCAGAACATACATAATTGAAAAGTTTCATTAGGATAGGAAGAGAAAACAAATGACATTTAAAAAAAAACCCTTGGGGGCTGGAGCAATAGCACAGCGGGTAGGGCGTTTGCCTTGCATGCAGCCAACCCGGGTTCGATTCCCAGCATCCCATATGGTCCCCCGAGCACAGCCAGGAGTAAGGATATACATAAATGTTGAGTCAGGAGTGACCCCTGTGCATCGCAGGGTGTAGCCCCCTCCAAAAAAAACCCCCCCAAAAAAACCCTCAGAAATCAAAGTCTGCATAATTTTTAAAACCTTACCCGAATTTTGCTTTGCGGTTGAATCTACAGTTACTTCCTCAATGACCATTTCAAATGACTCTGTACTGCCATTTACATCTGAGCCGGAAGCCAAATCATGTTCTCCTTTTAATTAAAGAAAATACTCTTTATTAGTACCCTGGTAGTTAGCGTAAGTCATAAATAAATCAGTCGTAACATGAAAGGAGATTCTGCTCTCTGAGGTTGCTACATATCCTACAATACACAGGGCTGCTTCTGTAACTTAGCCAACTCAAAATCTAAACAGTGCTGAGGCTGTGAAACCTAGGCATACTGAAACAAGATTCCAAGGGCAGAACACGACTTTAGACTTTCACTTACATCAGAAAGTCACTTCCTTTCCTGTGGAAATACGTAATTTGATTATGTTCTTCCTCTTTAAAGTTCTCTCTCTTCCTTTATTATCATCCACTGTAAGATAAATCCTTTCTTTTGGCCAAAATAATCCTTCCATTCAGCTAATTCATTTTGCTGAAGGGCTGCTATTTTCTCAAGATCTATCCATTTCTGTCATTTTTCCAAAACTCATTTCCAGCTCTACGTTCTCTAAGAGGCCTTCTCTGACAGTTTAATGGGACCAAGACGTGCCTACCCTGTCTTCTTACAGCACTTTAGGTCACAGAACACCTCCCTGGCGATCTTGTTTGTTTTAAGGTACCACCTGGCTGATGCTCAGGGGTTACTCCTGGCTCTGCATTCAGAAATTACTTCTGGCAGTGCTCAGGAGACCATATGGGAAGCCAAGGAGTGAACCTGGCAAGGCAAGCGCCACTCTGCCTGCTGCCCTGTCTCTCCAGCCCCTCCACAGCAGTCATTCAACACTGCACACCAACAGCTGATTTGCTTGCCTGTTTCCCCAGCTACGGTTTTACTCACTGAAATAAAATCAGTATTCACCAATCTGAGTACCTCTAGCACCTAACTGCTTAGGTGGTCTGTGTTTGTAGAAAATTCTGTGTTTGTAGAAAACTAAAATAAAAATGTCAGCTATAGTAAACACACTTAGAAAATTGTTCCAAACCTAAAGGCGACGTCTCTGAAAAATGCCTCTGCCATATCTGGTAGTTGATTGTTGAAAGTCACACAATTGCTCTGGCCATAGGAATAGGTGAGGAAAAGATACCCCATTCAAAGAAAGCCCAGGCAATCAACCCACTGGAGGGCTAGCAATAATCACCTTCCCTCAGAATTTCAGACCAAGAGACTCAGACCAACCAATGACACACAATCCAAGAAAAATGTTTCTTTAGTGATTAATCCATATATATGAACAGACAGATGTCCAAAGAATGTCACAGTATTTCCTACCCTCACAGAAGAAAATTATTTAAAAACTCAAAATCCCCAAGGGTCACTCTGCTTTCTCAACATTAAGAATGTATTACTCTTAATTTAAACTCAATTGTTGG
This sequence comes from Sorex araneus, assembly GCF_027595985.1. Classification (NCBI taxonomy): domain Eukaryota; kingdom Metazoa; phylum Chordata; class Mammalia; order Eulipotyphla; family Soricidae; genus Sorex; species Sorex araneus. Next base: position 104,440,456 of record NC_073303.1, read on the forward strand.
CCAACCTCTCTCATCAGAAGCATCGCTGAGTTTTCTGTTCACAAGCTGGCTAGACGCATTCAACATGGTCACATAGCCACAAAAGTGCTGCAAGTCCACTTTGCTCCGTAATACTTGCAATGCCTTATGGACACCCATATTGACACGAGTGAACTCTAAAAATGAAGAGTAGACATCACATTTTAAGAGCTTTTATAACATAATACCAAAACATAAGTATACTTTCATTTTATCAAGTATCCATGAAAGCAAAAGGATACTGCACATACAGGACATATTGATAGCCTTCAGGAGGGAGGCATTTGATGTATTACAACTAATTATCTGCTAAATAAGCAATTGGACCAATCAGTGGTAAATTTTTATACTTTGTAGTTCTATTCTGAGATCTCAGATGTTTACTTGGTAAAATATTCTACTGGGACATGTATTAAATATACATATTGCCAAATATTTAAGAAAATTCAAATTATTCTTGAAGTGAAACTAATTTCTCTAAAAACCAAAACTACCAATTTACTTGGAATCATCTCAATAATCATTATTTAAATATTAGACCAAATTCTCATAAATATTTGAAACTGAAAGATGTTTTATACCTAAATATGAAAATTCCTTAAAAAAAAAAAACTCACAAAGTAATCGCCAAGGTTAAAGAGAACCATCAATCAATTCTTCAGAACTTAAAGTTTTGTATCTTTATATGAACAATTGTTTTGTATATAGAATTTATAAAGTATCAAAGGATAAAAAGGCAAAGTATAGCTCCAAAGAAATGCTGATTTTTAAACAGGGGCTTTAATTTCCAAAGAAAGAGAAATTTATCTTCAAATGCTGAGTACATTTATTCACAACAGCCAAAGAGAGCACCTTAGATTCAAAAAAGCGGTTCTGCAGTTTAACCATATGAAAAGGAAAGAGATATTTACAAAATCCTTTTCCTTTTCTCTTCACAGAAAAGGGGTACAATGGTGACTTAAATAATTTTGGAAGAACCCTAAGTTCTTTTATGAATTGATATAAATTAAACCCATTTATTCTCTAAAATCCCATGTAATATATTTCCAGGACTAGACAAACAGGTAATACAAAGAAAATCTGCTTTACAGAAGCAGAAAATACTGTGCTATATGAATATATTATTTTTAATACATTTTTAATATATAATTGAGCAATTAACAGAGAAAAGATATCTTCTACACTAAACAGAAGGAAGAAAGAATTTGCTTAAAAAGAAATTCTGTATGTTCTCCAAGTATACTTAAACAAACCTGGTGGGAAAGGTGGCACAAAAGAGACAGACTGTGTCTTTCTTTTTAAATTGTATTAACAACTTTTCAGTTTAAAATTAAAATCTGGATTAAAAAATTAAAAAAAGGAATTCTGAGCATCTTTCACCAAACTTACTCTAGTTCACATTCACCTTTAAGCTTTCCCTCCTAGATTCTAAGTAGGTGAATTTCTCTTAAATATTACCATCCACTCAAATCCTAATAATAAAAAAACCCCACAATTTATCAGTGAGAATATTATGAAGTAGTGCAAAAATGTTCACTAGCATCCATTTCTAAAATATCTTTTTAAAAGGCCATGAAAAAGAACACTATATCTTCGGGAAAAAAAAAAGTGACTTTCTGAGGATAAAATCTTCTTCCTGTGACTCCCCCTATTCCCTAATCTTAAACAGAGAAGAAACTTTCTCATTCATCTAGACAGGTATTTGCTTATTCTCTTTATCTCTGAGGCAGACTCATACTTCATCAAAGGTCCTCAACAATTAGTTCTTTCTAGGAAAAGTATTCCTTTGAAAGGTCCTCAATTGGCTTTTGATAAGAAAAGGCATATAATTGGAAAACTAACCCATGCCGAATTTTCTTTAAAAACAGAATGGTGGTTACTATACTAGAACTGAAAAATTTAAGACTTCTTTTAAAAAAAAAAATTTTTTTTTTTTTGTTTTTGGTCCACACCTAAAATACCTATATTTTAGGGCTTACTCCTGGCTTTGTGCACAAGGATCAGTCCTGGTGGGCTTTAGGGACCATGCAGGATGCCACGGGTTAAACCCGGGATGGTCACATGCAAGGCAAGTGCCCTACCCACTTTATTATCTCGCCAGCCCTTAAGACTTCATTTCCTACTGTTTTCCAACAAACGGTTGACAAAGAAGACTGATACATAAGTCAACTGATTACAATTCAAAAGTAAGGTACCTCCTTGTAGTTCTGTTTCATCAAATGGAAACGGTATGTGGACAGTTTCTCCTATCCCATGCAAACCATGTCCCTAAACGTGATGAAACACAAGGTGAAAAGGATATGAAAACCCTGCATTCCTGGCAACAGACTTTCAAACAGTAAGATTATATCATGTGATGACATATTCCACATTAACTCATTTTAAAAATGTCAACAAATTTCAACATTGTCCAACAACAAGACAATCTTATCTGATTACAAACCTATGAGGCAATGTGCCTTAAGCTGAGTTTATGAGTTAAAGGAGGCTGATTTAACAGGAAAAATAAGATGTTAGTTCAATGAAGATTTTTGGAGAAGATTAAGTACACTCATACAAGGTTTGGCCACAGTTCTGAAAAAGTTAAGGAAGAATTCCCATCATCATCTGGCATATCATGTACTAAGAATACAAAACTCTAGAATTTGCCTTGAAAAAAAATACATAATCTTTTATTTACTGCATCATTCCAATTACACATCTGATAACTGAAAACCACCAAAATGCCCATAATAGAAGACAGACTGGCTAAGTAAGCACGTATTTTCATTACAGCTGCAAAAGAGAAGGGGAAGCAATCTATACACTCTCCAACTGCTAAGCGGAAGAGGGGCATATTAGTGTGAACTGCTCGCAGACAAACTTTAGAGAGGCAAGGAAGAATCTAATGCTGCAGTTATCTCATTTGGAGGAGACATGGGGAGAAAGAAGTGGATCAACTATGTTAGAAGGGCAATGATCCTTTTCTCTATATATCTTTGAACAATTTATTTATGAGTCATCTAAGTGTGCTACATATTAAAAATTAAAATTTGTCTATGAATCTAACCAACCCACTCCCATATTAAAAATAATTGTCTCCTCATATCACTTTCAATGTATGCTAAAGTCTTAATTCCCAAGTTTGTTTTGATTTTATAATTCTGTAAAATTAAATTTAACTATTAAACAATAAATACTAAAATAATTTAACTATGATACTTATGTACATTAAGTATCATAAAATAAAATTTAACACTGGAGGTCTACATTGCCAGATACCCTCATTTAAATGAAAAAATTAATTTCAGAGAAAAATCACACTGATTAACAAACAACGAATATATTTCGTTGATAACCTGCTCCTACTCCATTGAGAGACTTCTGATTTAAGCTCTAAACAAGCAGGCTACAATAAATGTGGTTTTAATGAAAATCTTAAATTAGTTAAAGTTTTAAATGTTAATGAAGGATTTGTACCTTGGTTGGTCACAAAATATAGGGAGGTCTAGCATTGACTCTTCGGCAGGCTTGAGTGGTGGTGACAGTTGTCAAAATATCAAATGTAACCAAAGTAGAGAGAGAGTATGGAGAAAATTGTCTGCCACACAAGCAGGGGATGGGTTGGAATGGGGTGGGGGGGAAATACTGGGGATTCTGGTGGTGGAAAGTGTGCACTGGTGAAGAGATAGGTATTTGATGATTATATGACTGAAGCTCAAACATCAAGGGGGAAAAATAAAGTTAACATTCAGAATAGAATAAATTAAAAAAGTAATGTGGAGTTCATGCCCAATTCAATCAGTTTAATCAATGGCTGAATAAATAGCAGTACTCATACATTATTTTTTTTTGAAGTGCATAGATTTTATTTAGAGGTTTCTGAGGGAAGGAGGAAGGGATAAGTGGGAGAGAGAATAGTGAAAATAACGTGCTCATGAGAGAACTCGGGCTTCTCCAAGGGTGGAGGAAGCCCCTACACATAACCGAGCTTTAGACACAAACGTATGAAAGCATTAAAGTACACATCTCAAGAGGGAAGATGCGGGAGACACGTGATCGGGTGACACATGTGCTTGGCCATGTGGGCACAAGCAGCACGTGGGCTCAGGCAGCATATGCACCAGTACTCCTACATTATTAATGAAATATATATATAGGGAGGAGAAGGGGGAGAGAGTGGGGGGAGGGGGAGAGAGCGCACAGGGGGAGGGGGGAGAGCGAGCACAGGGTGTGGAGAGAGAGTGGAGGGCGGGAAGAGAGAGAGAGCGCGCAGAGGGGAGAGAGAGGAGAGAGAGTGGAGGGTGGAAGAAAGAGGAGAGAGCGGAGGGGTAAAGAGAGAGATGTGTGTGAGCAGGGAGAGCAGAGACAGATAAGCAACGGGGGCAACAGTCAAGGTACACTGGCACACTGGTATTGGTAAGGAATCATAGAGCTAAATATCCAAACGAGAGTCAACACTCGAATCATCAGACCCAAACGCATATGAACCAACTTTAAAAGGTGCCTGTCAAGATGTCAGGCTGCAGGTAGGGAGGCGCAAGCCTGTGATCACGGGTGGAGGGAAGATGAAACTGGGCAGGATTGGTGATGGAATGTCTAAATCCCAACCATGAGAAACTGCAAATCAGGTGTTTTCATAAAATAAAATTTGGAAAACAGAAAGAAATTTGAAAAAAGAAACAAGAAACTGAGGAGTATATGTATATATATATACATATATATATATATATACACACACATGTAAGCAAGCTTCAAGCATTAAAAAAGAATATAAATTACAAATACAGTTCATTAAATTTCTGGTTTATGATGTTAAAAAAGAAAATCTACCCTAAGTTGGCTTCATGCACTGAACACTGTCTACAGGACAGGCGGTGGCAGCAGCAATCACTTTACAGATAAGGAACTGAAGCACAAGCGAGTGGCTGGCCCACTCCAGTGCCCACAGAAACTGCCCACCCCTGCTCTCCTCACCGCTCCTCTGCGTCCTGCACATTCCCCCTGGCTGACGCCTGCTCACGTGGCTTCAATCACCTAAACCCTGATGCTGCCACTTCAGCCAGGCTCCCTGTCCAGCCCAACTCTTCCACTTTCAGAACACTTCTGACTAGCTAACAGAGAGCACGACCTTCCGAACACCCACAGGCACATGCCCCCAGCAACTCATCACCTGTCCCACGCCCCAGCTGCAGGCTAACTGCTTGAGGACTCAGTCTTCTCGTCTTCAAATATCCTTCTTAAACCTCCTTGGATGCATTCTCTTCTAGTGATAGTTGAATAATAATTCTCCACTTCCTTTCAATCCTTGTTAAACCACTACCCTAAGCCTAGGCTGTTCTCACAGCTTGAGTCCTACGGGGAATTCTAATTCCCAACAGATCTAAGCTGATGTCTTCAAAACACAAACTCACTGTGTTAAACTCCCTGCCCGGCCCCCTCTCCTGACTGGGTGTCACCCATCTATAAAGTCCAAGTTCATGCTAGGACAGTCAGGGATCCCACACAGCAGAGCCGGCTCACTGGCCTACTTTAGCCCCATTTCTGGTCACCAGACCCTCAAAAAATACCAACAGTTCAGAGGTTCACGGAGGCTGCCGCTTCGTCTCCCTACTCACTTGTTAAATGCTCACTGAGTAGCTCCTATGAGCCAGGCACTCTCCTGAGCATTAGAAGAGCAGTGGAAAAGAAGAATGAACAAATTCTTGTCCAGAAGTGAATTCCTGCTGACCCTGTCCGGCCTGGCTCTCTTCTAAATCATTCTTTCATACTCTGTTTGGGTCTAAGTTTCTCTAGGCAATGTCCCAGGAGCCCTTCCTGCCAAAGGGTGGACTCAGGATTTCTCTTCAATGCTTGAACCATCATCATTGTCCATTCAGCACCCAACAACAACAAAACACTGACTACAGCTCTTCCCACCAGACCTAAGTCTCGTGGAGACAGACCATGTCTTGACTGCACATCTTCATTAATAAACAGAGTTGGCACATACAATCACAGGCAACTAATGAACTCTTCACCGAAAGCCAACTACGTACCAGAAGGTGTGCTGTGTATTTCACACATACAGCCTCATCTCAACCAGCAACCCTCTCCCTACATACTGCTCATCTCACACCACGAGCTGTCACTACTATTCTGATATTATGTACTTGATATCTTCATCTCCATTTTACATATGGGAAACCAAGTAAAAGAGGAATATCTATAACATGGCACACAGCCCAAACATCTCAGTAAAAAAAATTTAACATCAGAACAATAAAAAATTAAAACCACAGTAACACTACAACCAACATCAAGTTGGTTGTAATAAAAATCTCAGGTAATTCCAAGTGGTGGTATGAATATAATATAAAATAGTGTAGCCACTTTAAAAAAAATAGCCAAACCTAGATTAAACACAGAAAAATTACCTCAGGTCCTTGTCAGAGTCCCAAGAGAAATAAAAATATGCCCCCACAAAAAACCTGAACATGGTGTTTACAACAGTGGCTATTATTTATGAGAGTCAACAGGTAGGAGAAACCTAAAAATCAATCAACTGATGAATGAATAAAAAAGAATATTTTACTGACACAGGGTAGAGTATTTGGTCATTACCAAGAATATAGTAGTGATACACTACACATGGTAAAACCCTGAAAATACTCTGCAAAGTGAAAAGAAGCCAGTCACAAAACACTAGACAGATATGATTTCAAGAATGTGAAATGCTCCAAATAGATAGTATAAAGATACAATATTACAGTTTTTGGGGGCTGGAAGACTGGGAATGTAGAAGAAGTAGATGAGAAATAGAGAAATAAGAACTAAAGTTATAGGATTTCTTTTTGAAAGAATGAAAATGTCGAACATGATGACGGCTTTAGATACTTAGTACACTAAAAACAACTATTGAATTTATAATTTCAACTGGTGAATAGTATGTGAACTATATCTCAATGGAGGTTTGTTGTTTTTCTCTTTTAAATACATCAAACCCAGGTCCTAACTTGAACGTCCACACTGGCTACCATCCCCACATTGCCAAGGCCGGGACTAAAAACCCAGCTCCCATCCCTCATGTTCAGTTCCACAAATTATAAAGTATTGATATTCGACTGCAACTGAGCAGAAGCCTGACAGATTATGGTTGTTAACATAAAAACCCAAAACTGATTGTTTCCCACAGTTACTATACCTGAATCAAAACCGCAGAGTGTGTTAAAGCATCGTTCAACATTGTGAGTACATTTGATGTGGGAACTACCCCAGGATCATGGCCCCAAGATGTTATTAGTAAGCGGTCATAACCCTATGGAAAAGAAACAAAATTTAGAAACAAGGGGGAGAAAAGTTAAATTTTTCCATAGTTCTGCTTAACAATTATGAGCTCCCTCAAAACTAAAATTTAAAAAAAAAAAAAACAAATACCTCCTATGACATACCTGGAATATATCTGGCAGTTTTCGAAGTCTTGTACCTTTGGACAGTAGAAGAGATGGTGGTCCTTGCCCAGTAATATGGTAAATATACAGTTTAAACCAGACAGAACTGACTTCTGGAATGGCTGGTCCAATATGCTACAGCAACAAAATATATAAGACAAAATTTTAATACTTATTTAAAAAAAAAAGCCAAATTCACAATCAACCAAGTGTAGTCTTATAACAACTACTCTAAATAAAAGTTATATATAAAAATTAATTTTAAGATCAAGTCACTAAGCTGTCAATTGTCCCAGGTTGATTGATCTTCAGGCTGAAAACTCTGTGGCCTTCTCAAAATAGGGGTGGGCAATATTCCCTTCCCTTCTGGATAGGTCCAACAGCCCCCATACCTGACATCCTCTGACATATAAACTGCCCAGTTCCACAGCATCTCAAGTGCAGTCACATATGCAGCCACAAAACACCCCCCACATTTCACAGTGCTCATAGCCCAGTAGGAGCACAGCGAATGTGATAGGAAAATTGTGTCGAAGCCCATCAAGTTCCACGAGCAAGAACAATGACACAGAAGGCTCAACCAACAACAACCAGCTCAGTAAATCTGCAATGACGTTAGCAATGCTATTTTAGATATAATAATTATGACAAATTCACTTTTATTGATCTATTTTCTGAAATTCTACTTCTTGCCATTTGGTTATACCAAGCAATGGGCAGTAAATTTGTTAGTGCCGGTTAAAAAGGCCGGCTTGGGGATGTGGGTGGAAACTGAGGACACTGGTGGAGGGCACACTGGTGGTGGGTCAACTGTGCAGGAACAATTTTGTAAATCATGGAGCTTAAATTAAAAATAATTTTTTTAAAAAATTTAAATGCTCCATTCAAAGTGCTTCTTCTGTTTTATGCTGGAATGAGAAAGCACACATTCTCACCGAAATTAAAAGGACTGAGGGAGACTTATTCAAGGGTTATCTCTGCCTACATACCCTCCAATCATAATGTCTTAAGAGGGTATCTAAGCACTCCATGGCTCAGTTATTTTCATCGGTAAAAAGACAATAAAATATTTAACACATAAAGATGTTAAGGTTGCTCAAAAAATATTTTTAGATACTACCTGACATCTAATAAAGCTCTATATATCAAAATGTCAGCTATATTATCATTAATCACATGCAATTATTCACAATGAGAATGTCCAACTTGCCTTCTAACTTATCATTCACACTATTCCTATGATTCTTCCTACACCTACAGTCTGTCGTAAAGAACAGGAGAAAAAATGTACAGGAATTGGATGTGGGAAGACACACAATAAGGAGTCATCAAAGTGGGACTAGAGTGATAGCACAGGGTTATTAAAGTGTCTGCGGTGCACACAGCTGACCCAGAGTCAACACAAACGCAGGCCCCTAAGCACTGCAGGAATACTCCCTGAGCATACAGCTCACGGAGAGCTCCAAGTACTACTTACAGGATTGAGGCCCCAATCCTGCATGCCCCCACTACCAAAACCTCATCACAGAATAAAGCCGGGAGGTGAGGACTAGGCTCACTGAGGCAGATAAAAGAACACACACAACAAAATCACTCTTGTACAAGAATCTCTTCTTTTCCTGTATGGCAATCATCAGTGCAAGTCAGGAAGTAGGCAGGAGGCTGCACTGGAAATAGCAACAAAATTCCAACTCTTCCACTTTTCAAAAATGCTGCAGGTCACTTTATCCTGGCTAAATACACAAACGCAACTTTAAAAGAAAATTACGGGACCACATCCAGTAAAGCAGGGGAAAGGTGAGAGTCTAGGTGCTTCCCTCAGTGATACCCACACAGAATTCAAGAGTTCTGTACTTGAGTCCAGTGGTGCTTAGGGACCACTAAGATCACACCTGGTTCAGGCTGACAACAGCACGGAGCGCCTCCTTAGGGGGCCAAACGGTACTGGACATTAGACCCGGGGCCTTGCACATGTGAGCCATACATTCTACCACTTAGCACCATAGTCACGGCCCATGTTCTGTTTGCATTTGTTTTCAGAATCGGCAATTCTCCGAAGTAAAATTTAAAGATCACGTCCTAGCTTTCAGGCACAATCTTTCCTTTTCAGCTTACTGAGTGTCATAACCCCATTCCCCAAACACTCTGTTTTGCTATTAGTCACCCCTCATGCAATACAGGCTAGCGCAGCCAAAAACATTCTCTTCAAAAGGCTGCAAGCATGAAGAAAAATTTAATGATCCATAAGCTACCAAATGATACATAAATAAAATGATTACATCTCACAAAATATAGCATGAAAAAGAAAACAAGCTTCTGAGTCAATGACTTTACTATCAGGTATTGGCAAACTGAGAATAGTGAAACAGTTAAACCTCTGCTTCAGGCACTGCAGAGGAGAATGAAAGGACCACACCAGCAACCTTCCAACTGGGGCTTTACCTGAGGGGTGCAGCTGCTGATGGGCCGGATTTCATTGGTAAGAGGAGCCATGGAAACAAGCAGTGTGTAGTTTTTGTTCAGAACTCGGCTACAAGTTGCAGGGTCCAAACCCAAAAGGCTTTCACATCGTAAAAGATCCAGAGGAAAACCTGAATATAACCAACCATATACGAAGAATGAAAGACTGACAATAGGTAAACAAAAAATCTGAGACAATATATTAATAACTGCCTTGATATTAAAAAAAAATGTAGGGGACGGAGTGATAGCACAGCAGGTAGGGCATCTGCCTTGCATGCAGCCAACCCAGGTCCAATCCCTGCAACCCATATGGTCCCTAAGGCACAACCAGGACTACTTCCTGAGTGCAGAGCCAGGAGTAAACACTGAGCATCGCTGGGTGTGACCCAAAAAGAAAAGAAAAGTATAAAGTAAAATAGCTCTGTGGGAAAGTAACAAATTTCCTAGATCACTCAGACACTTTAAGATTTAAATGAAAATGAAATTTAAATTCAAATGTAAATAAAAATGAAATTATCTATTCTCAGATCTAAAAAGAAAAACTGTTTACTGGTGTTCCTTTGGGCTGCCTTTCACACACACACACACACACACACACACACACACACACACACACACACACACACACATATATTTCTTTTTTTAAACAGATGGGGGTCTGATTTATCTTGGCTGTCTTCCTGCCATCTCCACCACCTGACGGCAGTGGCGTATGATGAAAATCTCGGTGCCTTTAGGAAACGGTCTCCCTCCCACCCCCAACTTTAATCTCTCTGAAGAACTTCATCATAGCCAAGTTCTCAATATAGCATACAGGCATAGACTGGTCATCCACAAAGCATGAACTTCTAAATCTTCAACAGTTTTTAGGGGCTGCCAATCTTAAACCTTCTGGAACTATCAATTTCACTATCTGAAACTATCAACTTTACTGCTCTTTATAAAAGAGATATACAAGGTTGAGAAAATTCTTAAATTCTGATCAACTTAGCCCAACTTCCTCTCAAGCAAGAATGGATCAAGAACAACTGATCAAGGGGTCAGAGCAATGGTATAGCCGTTAGGGCTTTTTGTCTTGCACTTGGCCAACTCAGATTTCATCCCTGGTATCACATAAGGTCCCCTGAGCACTACCAGGAGGGATTCCTGAGTACAGAACCATGAGAACCCCTAAGCACTGTCACTGTGCGCGCCCCGCCCCCCCACAATAACTATTTTATACAGCTGATGAAAGAATCTAGAGCAATAAGCACAATCAGCACCAGGTATTGCTGGTATTAATCCCAACAATAAAAGAAAACTGATTCCAGATATGCAATAGAAAGATAAGATCATTTTGAAGAAAGTAAAGAATTATCCCCTGACCCCCACCTTCCAACCACAAAAGAAAATGTTTTTAAAAATAGAGGTTCAGAGGCTAGAGCAATAGCACAGCGGTAGGGCGTTTGCCTTGCACTCGGCCAACCCGGGTTCGATTCCCAGCATCCCATATGGTCCCCTGGGCACTACCAGGAGTGGTTATTGAGTGCAGAGCCAGGAGTAACCCCTGTGCATCACCAGGTGTGACCCCCCCCCCCCAAAAAAAAGAAAAGAATGTCAAGAAAGACGAGCAGGTGGGGCTAGGGAGCTGTCTGGAACAAATGCTCTTTGCTCCTCGTGGTCCCAGAACTCCTCTAGGCAAGACATCGCCCTACCAACACAGAGCTGGGAATAGCCCGGGTAACACCAGGATTGGCTCCCAAACAAAACAAGATTAAAGGGTTTTAGATTTTGTTTCAAAACAATTAGACAATTAAAGGTAATTAAAAGCAGCCTGTCTTAAGTTAAATCCTATACCTGAGAGGTGCAGGATACTACTAAGCACATTTCTGGGGTCTCTGATAAACTGGAACGCAAATGGTAGATTGTTGTATCAATCTGTTTTGTTTTGGGGGCCACAGCCAGTGGTGCTCAGGGTTTATTCCAAGCTCTAAGCTCGGGGATCACTTCTCATAGGGCTCAGGTATCAAAAGCAGGTCAGTCACATACAAGGCAAATGCCCTATCCACTGCACTATCATTCTGGCCCTGTTCTATCAATATTAAATCTTCTGCAGCTGACATAAGAGAAATACCCTTTCTTTAAAAAACATAGCTCAAGAATATAACCTTAAGAAGTAAGTAATAATTTAAAGGAGAAAGCTATGACTTGCAACTTACTCCCAATTCTAGGTTGAAAGTAACCTATTTCTTCTTACAAATTTTTCTGTAAATTTAAAGCTTTTCCAAATTAAATGCCAAAAATAGGATTTAATGTGTTTAAATGGTGTGAGTCATAAAAGAGCACCTGGACAACTAGCAAGACATAAGTAGGAGAACAAGGGAAGGGGGACATCCCCCTGAAAAAAATAAAAAGAACAATGAAAAAGTCAGCAGGAAAAGGAGAGAAGAGAACAATTCCTTTGAAGACTAGGAATATATGTCTGGTTAAGTACAAACAAATTTACTCTCAGAATCAAACTGAGAAGTGACAAAAACATAAGTAATCCTGAATTCAACCATTCCCACAGGGTTTAAGGAGACTGTTACAATGGGGAGGGAAAACACCAAGCTAAAAAGGTCTTTGAAGTTAGGCAAGAAAAGGGCATCCCTTTAGAGAGAGGTATGAACAAAGCTAGGGAGAATCAGGTGCAGGGCCTCCAAAGACAGGGCAGCCTCTTCCTTCTCCAGGAAAGAGAAGAGCACCAGGCTAGCAGCCTGCCGTTGCAAGGGGGACTCACAGTTAAGGAGTCTGAAAGAGTGAGCCTGAACCAAAATTTGGTCAATGAGCATTTGGTTCTTCTTCATCAGTGGCAACATGGAGTTCAGCTATGAAGCAAAGAGAATTTGGAGGGTCTGTATATGTGAGTTTCTGAGTTTCTTTACAAACACGGCTTAATCTCTAATCATTTCCACAGAACTAGACTGCCAAGTTATCAACAATGGCTTTTATACCTGACTTGCTCTAGACCTAGTAAAAAGATGTTTTACTGAGACAAAGATATCTAAAAACATTTATAAAATGAAAAACAATTAGAGTGCACTCTTTTATTAAAAAGCTGAGCCTCATGCTATACTAAACCAAGAAATTAAAATTAGTTCTTTTAATATATATTAGTCATTTCCTGCTACGATAATTTAACAAAGCTATTTCCTTTACAGTGAACATCAAGTATAAGATAAACTGCAAAGGTGGGGTGGGGGGGGATGGGATTGGGGGGTGGGAGGGATACCGGGTTCATTGGTGGTGGAGAATGGACACTGGTGGAGGGATGGGCTCCCGAACACTGCATGAGGGAAAAACAAGCACGAAATGTATGAATCTGTAACTGTACCCTCACTGTGACTCACTAATTAAAATAATAATAATAATAATAATAATAATAATAATAATAAAAGATAAACTGCAAATGATCAGTAACAGAAAAAAATCACTTATATTCAAAGATGCATAAAACTAAACCAACACCATAGGTTTTTAACTTTGTGAGAGTAATACTAAGCTATCGGATCCAGTACCAACAACAAGCAATCTCTCTCAATTAGGAGGGAAAGTATTAAGTCCTACCGCCACAAGCTATCCTCTGTATGGAATAAATGACCCTTGAGGGTCATTACTAATGATGTGTAAGCTGAGAAATAGTCACTCAAATGATGTTCTAGACTGTGATTCCACTCAAAGCCCTAATTAAGAAATAAAAAACTTGGCTGAAATAATACAACTTCATGAAAAAATGAAGCTTGGCGGGAAAAGAAAACTTTATAAATAGTTGTACATTTGGACTTACGTGAAGGAATTAAATGATAATTTAACCTTGGAGTCACATTATTCTAAGTTTTAAATCTCCAACTGGTGCTATAATCAGTTCACTATTAATCTATCTTAACATTTAGAATTATATTTAACTATTGTCATACAGAATAGGTTTACTTGATAGTACACAGACTATTCACCAGGAAAACCAAAGGTTAATCCAGACCACAAATAAATATTTATAGATATAAATAAAAAGCTCTGTGCTCAAGAGAAAATAACATAAGGGACAGAGAAAAACTTCCAAAACATGGATTCATGTCCCAGCTCTTCCACTCACTCATCACAGGGACCTTAAGGACTAAATGGGCAGGAGGTTCAGCCAAGAAAAGGTTTAGTTTATTTCTTTTCTAATAGTCCATTACTTTGTGATGAATAGGAAAGATGGCTGTAACAGAACATTTCAAATAATCCAATACATTATTTCAAAAGTCACTAAGAAAATCCCAGAAATTCCAAGATGGTTCACAACCAAAGACGTCTCCCAGCTTGTGTCATTCTCTTAGATCAAGTCGCCAACTTGATAGCCCTCCAAATTGGAGACTATCAACAGATGCTCCTCAGACAGTACTTGAGACTTCAGGGCATCTAATGATTTTGTTATTGTCAGTGTCCAGCACAGCATCACTTGTAATTCTGCTAAGGTCTACCCCGGAACCAGAGTCAGGCTGAAGAGTGGGTCACCAGGTACTGATGGTGCCTAAACTTATTCACTGGTACATACAGAAATAAAATGCAAAATAAAGAAGCCATGGACAAGTGAAGAAATTTACAAAACAAGCCTTTAGTGATAAATTCAATCTGCTCCCTATACAATATGCATTAAATGAGTAATGATTCAGTACATGAGCATGCCAATTTTCAGACATTCCACAGGATAATATTTTCAAATCAAGTATATTTGTCATACCATAATTAGGCTGGTCTGGCTGTGCAGTTTGTGCAACAAGATCTTTATTATGACGCAGAAACAGTATTGTGTTTCTCAAAGTAAGGGCGTGATCGAAATATCTCTGGGCTTCTCCTTCACCAGTACTCTGCACCTATACCAAGAAAAAATTAATTTTGCAACAAATTATGCCACTTTCGAGTCATATTAAGACATAAAAATCAATACATCAAAAATCTGTTGAGACAATACTAATATAAATATTAACCTCACTGTTTCCATTTTACATCTTTGAACATAAAATTACTGAAACAATTAAAACTATCATTTTTAGCAGCCCAATAATGCTACATTGCATCATTATATAAGCTGTGTGACCCATATATCAGAGGTAGCACTTAAAAACTCTAAGACCTGTATTTTGCTTGATCCAGAAAAGTGCTCCATCCAATTATGATGTCTGACTCAAAAACTTTAGGCAACGGCTTTAAGGGACACTGGAAAATGATTCAGTGTAGCTATTAGCCATTGATGAACATACAGTTTTCATTCAATAAAAATACACTAATCCCATGCGCTACGATCTAAGAGATAAGAGTAGAATAGTAGATAATACATATCTTTAACAGGCTCTTAAAATAATATTCTTTCAATCAAAAAATATGTATTATTATGCTACTGATGCACATTTGCTGCCCGAGCCTCATGTGCTGCTTGCACCCATGTGGCTGAGCACACGTGTCACCCGCATCTCTCCTCTTGAGATGTATACTTTCATGCTTTCGTGTCTAATGCTGGGATGTGTCTAGGGGTTCCCTCCGCCATTGGAGAAGCCCGGATTCTCTCGAGCACATTTCTGTCTCTCTCTCCCTCTCCACACTTTCAAAAACCCTCCAAATAAAATCTATTTACTTCAAAAGAAAAAAAAAAACACCTGTTACCTATTTAATAATTACAAACATATACATCCCACAGACAATATGAAAAATAAAAGAACTGGTCTACAGGAAAAACTAAATAATAAAATTTGCATTAAAGGGCCTGGAGTGATAGCACAGTGGGTAGGGTGTTTGCCTTGCACGCGGCCGACTCGGGTTCGAATTCCAGTATCCCATATGGTCCCCTGAGCACCGCCAGGGGTAATTCCTGAGTGCATGAGCCAGGAATGACCCCTGTGCATTGCCAGGTGTGACCCAAAAAGCAAAAAAAAAAAAAAAATTGCATTAAAAATGATCAACCAATTAAGTTTAATCAAGGGCAGGCTTCTTAAGTCAAACGACTTTTAAAAATCATACTTCAGAGACTGGAGAGCTAGTACAATGAGTATGGCGTCTGCCTTGCACATGACCAACCTGGGCTTGAATCCTGGAACCTCATATAATCCCCCCGAGCCCACCTGAGTTCAGAGCCAGAAGCAAGTCCTGAGCACTGTCGGTGTGATCCAAAAACAAAACATAAAAATCAGACTTCAAGTTAAAAGTCTTTTCTAAGATTAGAAAGACAGGAGAGCAGGTTAGGTTGATTGCCTTGCTCAAGTCAACATGAGTTTGATTCCAGACACCACATAAGGTTCCCCGAGACCAACCTCGAGTGATCCCTGAGCACAGAGGATAAAGGTAAAACCCAGATAAAGGATAAGGGTAAAACCCAGAGCACTGCCCGGTGTGGCCCCCAAACAAAAGGAAAAAAAAAAAGAAAATGAAAAAGGATTTACTGTGACTTAAAAAAAAAAGGATTATGGTGGGGGCAGAGCGATAGTACAACAGGTAGGGCATTTGCCTTGCATGCAGATACCCAGGCATCCCATATGGTCACATGGACACTGTAAAGTGATTCCTGAGTGCAGAGTCAGGAGTAAGCCCTGAGCAGTGCTGGGGCTGGCCCAAAAGCAAACAAACAAAGAAAAAGAATCATGGCATAAAAAATTAGAGGAAAAAATGTAGCTAATCTAACCTGCTACACTTGATTTAAAACTTCTAATTAGGATGAAAAAAAAGGGACAAAAATTTAAAATACGCTAAATATAAAAAATGCACTGGCAGAAAATGATACAAATAAGAAATATGGTCTTTAAAATAGGTCTTTATAATCTCATCATCAACCACCATCCAGAGTCGCATGTCCATCTCTCCGGAAGAGAGCATAACATGACATTCGCCATAACCATGCCAGACCCCACGCCAGGCTATTTCACTCAGGGAGTTCCTGAGGGGGGCGGGTGAGGCCCCTCCCCGTCCCAAGGGACCCAGCCCTCAAAGCCGAAACTCTCAGGACTCAACCACCACCACACTCATGGCCGCTTTCCACATGCTCAGGCCGAGCATCACCCATGAATGAAACCATTCCTGGACCACACGACACTTCATACTACATACCCTGCCCATACTCCAAGAGTACCACACCACATTTGATGGGGTTCAAAGCAGGAGGCTTAGAGGGAAATATATACATATCACACATATATATAAAAGCACACAAGGTTCAACCTTTAACAACATGTTAGTGATCTCTTATAGAAGGGCTTTATGGCCCCTTTGGTGAAATGCAACAATTTTCACACTCTTTCCTCTAAGGAAACTTTTTTGTTGTATTTTCAGCGGTTTTTCATACCAAACAATACATAATATATTATTTTGGTTTTGCTTTGGGGCAAGGGTTGGAGTTCGAGATGGAAACATCCAAAATATGGTGGTAGGAAGGTGTAATGGTGGTAGGATTGGTGTCTGAATATTAAATGCAATCAAATATTGTGAACTACTTCATAAAATGAAAAAAAATTAATAAATAAATAAAATGGGTCTTCAAAGTATTAAAAGTGATACACCATGATCAAGTAGGATTTATCCTGGAGATGCAAAGACGGTATGATAAACACAAGTAAAACAACATAATACCACCCTATCAACTCAGGAAAAAATAAAAATTGTATGATTTTATCAACATATGCGAAGAAAACATTTAGTGAGATCCAATACCCATTCATGATAAAAATTCTCAATGAACAGGGAGCTGAAGGTACTTTCCTCACGTACTTAAAGCCACTTACCATAAGACCACAGGAAACTTGCTCTATGGTAAAAGCTTGAAAGGCTTTCCTCTAAGGCACGAGACAAGGTTACCCACCTTTCCACTATCATCAGTACAGTCTTGGAAGTTCTTGTCATAGCAATCGGGCAAGAAAGAGATACTAACAGGACCCAGACAGGAAAAGTCAGGCTCTCACAGATGACATGAGGCTACACTTAGAAAACCCTGGGGCTGGAGAGGTAATACAGCAGTTAAGGGCACTTGCCTTTAAAGGGCTGACTGGGTTCGATCCCTTGTACCCTGTACGGTCCCCAACACCCCGTCAAGGGTGACCCCTGAGCAGAGAGCCAAGAGTAAATCCTGAGCACAGCCCTGGCGCGGCCCTAAAAAAAATTCTAGAAACAATACACTTGTAAAGTGCAGGCAGAAATTCACGGCTAGAACTTTTTTTTTTTTCCTTTTAGTCCCATTCACAACTGTGCTTCAGAAAAATCAAATAACTGGGAATCAGTTCTACAAAAGAGATGAAAGATATATAAAAATATATAAAAAGTATAAATCGACTAAAATAAGAACTATAAATCGACTAAAATAAAAAAGGCATGAGGAAATGTAAATATGTCTTTTACCATGGATTGAAACGATTAATATTACCAAAAAGACAATCCTGCCCAAAGCATTATACAGATTCAACAGTCCCTATAAAAATATCATGATACTTTTTAAAGACATAGATAAAATAACACCATTCATTAAAGCCAAATCAAAATGGATTACAGACTTTGATATTAGAACTGAGTCTATAAATTATACTGAGGGAGACAGAGGTAGAACACTTCATTAACACTGCTGTTAGAGGTATCTTCAATGCCCCAATGCAGTGCACTGGCCACAGGGAAGCAAAAATAAACAAATGAAACCACAAACCAAGAAGTTTCTGCATAAAAGAAACAATGACAAAATAAAACACACTCCGTCCATACAAACCAGCTGGGAGAAAATTTTTGCCTCTTACCTAACAAAGAATTGCTATCCACAAAAATATTTAAGGTATTGGCATAAGAAAAAACAAAACAAACAAACAAAACCACAACCCATCAAAAGGTGAGGGAAAGAAATGAACAGAAACATCTTCAAAAAAGATATACAGATGGCAAAAAGCATATGAAAAAAATACCCTGCATTATTTATCATGAGGGAAAAGCAAGTCAAAACAAGGAGATACCATCTCACACCAGTGACAAGGGAACATACCACATACCACAAAACAAAAACAAACAATGTTGGCATGAATATGGGGGAAAGGAGACCTTCATTCACTGCAGGTGGAAATGTCAACTAGTCCATACTTTCTTGGAACATAGTACAGACATGTCTCAAAAACTAGCAATTGAGTTTCCATATGATCTAGCAACTACAATTCTTGACACCTACCTTAAGAACCCAAAGTTGCACGCCTATATTCACTGCAGCATTATTTACAATAGCCAAAATCTGGAACAGCCACATGTTCAGATGACTGAATAAAGAAAACTACAGTACAAAGGAGTATAGTACAGTACAATAAAGTACTCGGAATATTACTTGATTATGAGATGAAATCATGCAATCTGCTGCTGCATGGATGGATGGATCTAGAGTGTATCATGCTGAGAAAAGTCAGAGAAGAGGCATAGAGCATGGTCTCCCTCACAGGTGGGATTAAAAAAAAAAAGCATAGTAAGAAAATCATAAATACCCAAGGAGGCAGATGCTATAGGGTTAAAGGCAGGGTTTCATGTAAATCGTGGTACCTAAAATTTTTAAAAAGATGCTAAAAGGGATGGTGGGAGCATAAATACGATACCCAGGGGCAATGTTCCAGATTTAAGATGAAAGAACAAAAGTTTCCCAAAATAAATCAGCTTGCAGGATATTACACTCATATCAGAAAAATAAGAGGTAATGTTAGAAAAAGACAACTTTTTAAAAAATTCAGATTAAGGCTTCTATACTCAATTTCTTCATTATCTCAAATTATGCTAAGAGTTAGTACTACTTTAAAACTTAACATTAATTTGTCCACTCAATATACAGAAGTCTAAATGACTGCCACAATACTGAGGTAAGTTTCCAAATACCCTGACATGCCACAATGGGCAGGCTGGACTCACCTTTTCCAGTTCTACCAGAAAGCTATCCAGAGACTCGTCTGAGAGTTTGCCAACTTCAAACATCGTGACTGCGTGACTTTTCAAATTCTATAATAAACAAAAACAAAAACCTAAGTTGTACTCTAGAGGTTTTTACAAGTCTATTTTTCAAACTAAGGTGAGGTTCTGATTACAAAAACAGCCCTCACTGAAAATTTACCCCATTTCTCTGAAACAACATTATCAACCAGGACATTGCAAGGAGGCCACAGGTAAACCTTGTCTAAAGGGCTTCAAGGCATGAAACTACGGGGACAAGGAGCAGGACAGGGGCCCTCAGGAAGAAACCATGGCCAGAAGAGGCCAGTAAGTCAAAGTGCTGAAAAACAGTAACCTAAAAGATGCAAAGAAGTCAAGCTTGTTTCAAGAATAAAAACAGTACATAAAACATTTTTAAAAAGCACTGCATCACTTTTTATCTTTAAGACATTTTCATATTAAAACATTTTCATAAAAGATTTCATAATTCAAACATTCTCATATTTCACACTGTGACTTACTGGTGAGAGGTTTCCCATCATTAAAAAGGCAGTAAGAGTTGAATCAAACAGAAATGCAATACGCTTTGTATAGCCTGTAGACAAACTCAAACTGCTTATACTGGCTGTGTCAGCTGAAAAAGAAAATCATAATTATAATCAAGTAAATAAAAAGTATTGTTTGAAACGATAAAGTAGTTTTGACTTAATAAAAGGAAAACATCTAAGTCATAAGAGGTCATAACAAACCTATTAGCTGGCCAATATATATTATAGGAGAAATTTTTTAAAGTAGACTTTCACTTCTGGAATAAACTGCTTGAAAACTAGTAATTAATCAGGATCTAAGAAGTGTCAGATGAATCAGACTAACTAGTATAACCTCTTCAGAGCGATGTGGGCAGACACTGTGTTCCTCTCCCGCCTCAGGACATAGTCATGCACAGGGCCCAGGTCCACTAAGTCGGCCTCACTCTGCAATCTTGCCTTCCCTCACCCACTAGCTGGGAAGCTCCTACGCCTCCTTAGCCCAGTCTTCCATGGTGCCACCCAACCTCTCCAGGCAGTAAGGGGGCACTTTCCTCTTTGCTCCCCACAAGCACCAAAAACACTCCACACTGTTGTGGTTTGTGATTAAAGTCTTCTCTCTCTCTAGTCAGAATTCTCAGAAAGAACTATATTCTTGACAGTTCTGTATCCCTTAAGACCTAGCGTAGCACTCAACATCTGAGTGGTTACATAAGGACTACATACCAAAAGAACTCTAAAACTGTAAGTAACTCTGTGTGAGCATTCACTGCATGCACGTACGTGCAGACATTTGGTTTCTATATTGACAGACTCCAGTGAGAGCAAGTTCATGTTCACCTGGATCTTCCTGACTATTTGTATCGGTGTCAGTAGCTGATGAAGCTTCTTGCACAGGGCTCCTACTCTCTCCGCCATCCCACGAGAGCAACATCTTCTGGGGGTCCAAAGTACTTCTAATAATTAGGAAAAGTCACTTTAAAATAATCATGCCAACAGTTTATAAAATTACTAAATATGAACCACATAAATCCAGGCTTATATCTACATAAAATCAAAACCTAGCCCTCAAGTGCTTTGCTCACATATACTAACAGTACTTAGTCATAAACCAAAGACAGATTTCAAGGAATCCAGGAACTTTTAAAAATTATAACACATACAAATGAACAAGAACAATCAGTGCTGGGGATGAAATGTGGGGAGAAAGGGACCCTCATTCATTACTGGTGGGAATGCCAACTGATCCATCCTTTATGGAAAACAATATGGACAGTCCGCAAAAAACTAGAAATTGAGCTCCCATTTGACCCAGCAATACCACTTCTGGGAATATACCCTGGCGGGTCCAAAAACACACAGCAGAAACACCTCTGCATATCTATGCTCACTGCAACACTACTGGAAACAACCTGAGTGCCTGAGAAGAGACGTATGGATAAAGGAACTATGGCACATCTATACGATGGAATACTACACAGCTGTCAGGAAAAATGAGATCATGAAATCTATCTATAAATAGAATTGGAAGTATCATGCTGAGTAAAATGAGTAAGAAGGAGAAAGACAGATATAGAATGACTACCTTCATTTGTGGGATATAAAAAAAAAAGTATGAAACTAATGTCCAAGGCCAGGAAATCAGGTCAGAGGACTGGTGAGTGGTGTGGGGGATAGAGGGTAGTTATATGGAGGAGGGTCCAGTATGACAATACTGGTTGGAAATGATCACTCTGGACAAGAACTGAGCATTAAAAGCAGATAAAGGGATATACGTGATAACCTTTCAGCATCTGTATCACAAACCGTAATGCCTAAAATGAGAGAAAGAGAAAAGAGAGGTGCCTGCCATACAGTCAGGCTGGAGTGGGGGGAGGCTTGAAGGGGTGGGAGGGAAATTGGGGACATTGGTGCTGGGAAATTACACTGGTGGAGTTGGAAAATTGTATGACTGAAACGCAATAATTAACAATTTTGTAATGCTCTATCTCACAGTGATTCAATTAAAAAAAATAATGTGCCAAATACTATGTTCCTTCTTCTTGGGAGAGTTTTCATACTCTTGAAAGGACTACAACCAGAGAAGATTAAAAACCACTAATACAGAGTTCACTTCAACTGAAAGATTAAGTAAAATTTCTACATGAAAAACTGAATACTTTGTTCAAAAGAAAACACTATGATCTCAAACTGAATAAATGTATTACTTTAATCTGTTTACAGATGGAACATTCCTCCACGATGAATGAAGCTGCTCCACATTTATTACTTGTCCCTTCTTATGGGCAAAGCCCAATCGGCAATACATTGAAACAGCATTCTGAAAGGAATATAAAGAGAACAGCACTTAAAATACACTCAATTCAATCTACAGAAACAAGAGTCACAGACTTTTAAGTGATACTGAAAACATTTTTACCCCAGAACTAGAAAAAACAACTTTCTGAACTCCCACTCTTCGTAGATATGGGAGAGCAAGTACTCTCCGGTACGGCTTCCCTCTGCTATGAACCCAGGGAAGAGTGAACCCTTTAATTGACCTGGTCACTCTGCTTTCTGCTCCACACAAACTGAGTCCCCACGTTGACTCCCAGAGACAGCTTAGGAGGCCCTTTGCTTGCTCGTCTCTGTGCAGATTCCCTGTACTGTGCGTCACTCGGACAGCAACCTCCCTGCTTCCCTTTTCAGTCCCCGTCACTAGGAAAATCTACAGTAGGATTTACTGAGTGAGTAAAAGTACACAAGGACATACCTTAACCAGGGATAAGTCTATTTCAAGGACATTGGCAAGCTGCAAAAATAAAATCTCAAATCATTTTACATTCTTAAAACTACCTGCACAAAACACAGTTGCAGTAAACATGTAAACCACGATCACCTTATTTTAAAATTATGAATAACTGAAACACTGAGTACATTTTGGATCAAAAATTTCCAAGTCTGAGACAAATATAGTAGTATGAATCTAAGTGGTGCTCATAACTTAAGAATCTTTATACTTTCACATTTTGTATTTAAAAAATTCATGGGACTGGAGAGATAGCACAGCGGGTAGGGCGTTTGCCTTGCACGCGGCTGACCCGGGTTCAAATCCCAGCATCCCATATGGTCCCCTGAGCACGGCCAGGGGTTAATTCCTGAGTGCAGAGCCAGGAGTAACCCCTGTGCATCGCCAGGTGTGACCCAAAAAGCAAAAAAAATAAAAAATAAAAAATAAAATAAAATTCATGGGCCTCAGAGGTAGTAAGGGGGCAATGCCTAACACATACTGACCATTATTTGAGCCCCAGCATGGCCAGCAGTGATTCCTGAGCACAGGGCCAGAGGTAGGCCCTGAGCACTGCCAGGTGTGACCCAAAAGCAAAAAACATAAATAAGAAGGTTCCTAGATTGTTAATCTACCATCTATTACTATAAAGTAATTTTTTATCAAGTTATATGATTTAGAAAGTATGTATATATCAAAATTAACTTTACATATATTGTCTATAATCAGCCGAGGTATAAACTTGAAACATTTAGCAATATCACTAAATAATTTTTACCTATTTTATATAAACTTATAATCTTGAGATTAAATTCTTCCACAAATAAAATCACACTTACCTCTGCAACATTAGTGTGTTCATCTATTGAAACAAAGATCTTATAGAGAAGAGTTTCAAAATAATCGCCTTGCACTCGATTCATTACAAAGCCTTCAAGAGGAGGAACTGAAATAAAATAAACTTTTTTCAGTGATTAAAAAAAAGTATAATTCAAGTAGCCATATCAAAAGAGAAAATTCTAACTTAGAGACAGAATTCATATTTTTATTTTCTTCATTTCACATTCACTGAAACTTTCAAAGTAAGGCCCTATACAATCATGTCTGCACAGTACATACTGACATTATAGCACAAACCTTACCAAGAGTTATTTTAAGCTGTGGACGTAAGCATTACAAAGGAAGTGCTAGAAGACATGAACTAGGTACAAAGTCGAGGGACCTGGACTGCTCTAGAATGGAAAATCATCACAGATAATTTTTGATGCCCCCCCCTCCATGGCAGCAGGGTTGACTGCATAAAGCAGAAAAGCAAAAGATTAAAACTGAGTCGTGAGGCCAGATGAAACCAAGAGCTCTCCGCCTTTGTCCAATCTTCCCAATCAATCCTGCCAAGAGGAAAATCCATTTGCATGACTGCCTCTTCTCTCATCGATCACTAGGATAATCTGCCCATTGGGACTCTCCACTGTCTTCTTAAGGAAGGTTAAGAGCGTCTCAATTAAGGAGGCAGCCCCATAGCTGTTTCTACCAGAAGGCTGATCCATACGCTCTTCTCCAATCAATGCATGAGTTTACTAGAGCACTCTGCCAAGCTGCTATCAAAGGGGCACTAATGCTTTACCTTGGCATTCTCCCTATGTACATGTCCTTTGAAATTATTCTGGGAGAAGTGCCTAAGATACAGCACAACTTGAGAACCTTTATGTTCTCTAGCCCTAATACCATCTAATTATATGCAAAACTTAAATTGCTCCCAACAAAATTCACGTCATCAAAAAGAAGGCAGACCAGAGAGATAGCACAGGGGGTTAAGGTGTTTTGCCTTGAATCTGCGAATCGAGTTTAAACTGCAGCACAGCACAAGTCCCCGAAGCCTGCCAGGAGTGATCCCTGAGTAGTGAGGAGTAAGCTCTGAGCACTGCTGGATATGAGCCCCCAGACCTCCTCAAAAATGAAAACAGTATGTAAAATCTACAATGTACATTTAGCACAGGTTATTCACTTTACAGATCTAAGTCTTCATTTTTTAATACTAACTATATTTCTGGTTATCCAATTTGTTTTTTATGAATCAGAGGCTTTCTGGGGATACTTTGTTTGGGGGCCACACCTGGCCACATTCAGGGGTTACTCCTGACTGTGCACTCAGGAATCACTCCTGGTGATGCTTGGGGAACCATATGGAAGCTGGGGGATGAACCCTCATCAGCCACAAGCAAGGCAAATGCCCTACCCACTGTATAATCACTACAGCCAAAAAATTTTTAATTTGGGTAGGTGGCTCAAAGGACTAGAACACAGGCTCTGCTTACAAAATCCCAGGTTCAATCCCGCACAGCATGTGGTCCGAACATAGCACAAAGCCAAAACAGTTTTTGAAACAGAAAATCTGATACCATTCATTCCTTTTGGCACACTCGGCTGTGTGAATACTAGAAAGCCTTTACTGAACACCATGTAATTTACATCTACAATTTCATTCAGCCCTCCCACCTTGTGACTTGTTCAGAACTGCATTTCCATTATAATAATTAAGAAACTGAAACACTAAGAAGCTAGGAATATAACACTTACATCTAGCAAAAAGAATGAGCCAACTCTACAGAAAGAAAATATGGAATTGTCTATGAAACATTAAATTAAAAAATAAAAGGGGGGATAGAGTACACCATCTGTGTAAAAATACACACGAAATGTGTTTATGTGTACAGTAAATGTTTGGAAAGAAACAACTACAGACAGTAGCTGCTGAGAAAAATATGGAAGCTAACAACAGGGGTAAGAGATATGTAGTTTTATATTATGCCTCTATAAATTTAGAACTTCTAATTATTTTCACAAAAAAAGTTTTTAAATAGCTATAAACCTTTTTAAAATAAATATTTTTAAAAACCCTAAAATAGCTATGAACATGCAAAAAAACTCGCAGGGACTATCTAGTAATATTAACGGTTATTCTGCCACTATGATCGAAACAATGTGGTCTAAGAGTAAAATCGAATACGGGAAGCAGAAGGCTATCAGCATTAGAACCAATATAAAGGGGCTTTAGTGCCTGACATAAGTACTTCCATTCAGTGGCAGAGGGTTATGAAGAAAACACTGCTAGAGGAGCCGACAGACAGCACGGGCTAGGTACGGAGCTTGTCTTGCACACAGCCCACCCAGGTTCGATCACCACCATCCCATATGCTCTCCTGATTTCACCAGGGGTGAATCCTGAGTACAGAGTAAGTTCACCCTAAGCACCACTGGATGTACCTCCCCTCCCTGCCCTCCAACCCCAGCCCTAAAATGTAGCTAGCATTTATTCAAGTTATACAAAAGTTATACAAAACACTGGGCGTGGGGAGGTGGGGGGAAGAGAAGGCACGGGAGGCAAGTGGGGAATCTTTTGCATCAAATGTAACAGTAAGTTCTGAATAAGTTTCTGAATGTAAGTACTGAATATACACAATAAAAATCAAAGATTTCCTGGATTATTAATATTGTTTAAGAAGTATTACTCTATTTAAGCGTAACAGAAATCTAGAAGCTCTAAGAGGGTAGACATAAAACGTGCACCTAAAGTTTGATGATGGAATACTTTTTTATTTAACAACAAATTCTCTCATGATTATGCACCCTCAACACCCACACCCACTATTTCACAACCCACAGGGCTTGTTTTTTGTTGAAACACATCTGAATCAGTGTCACAGATTTCTGCTGAATTAGTGGCTTCCCCATTGTCAAACTGCTTTCATTTCATGGTTACTGCAAGCCTAGGAACAGCCAAAGAGAGGCAGCAACACGGGAAGTCTCTGAACCCCCGTCACTGCCAGGCATGTAGGGCTGCAGGGCACAACAGGTCACTGAACAGGAAGCCACCCACCTGACCATTCTCTGGCTACTTCTCTCAAATAATCTTACTGCTAATGAGCCAGTCTTCAAACTATCAATCAAAATGGACTGAAGTCCCCTAAACACTGACTACTCCTTTTGGTGTATCGCAAATTAGTCGACTCCATTTCTTTCAAATTAGAGGAGGAATTAAAGTGATGAGTTATGCTTTCATGTTTCCAAACTGACAGAAAATCTGTCTCCCAGAAATAATTTCCTTGTCAAATCTCTCAAACATAACTACAAGTATCTTCTTATTACATCTACTATACAAACCTAGGATAAGTATCTATTTTATCTTAACTGCTTTTTGGTTTTGATTTTTTTTTTTTAAGGTGAAAGCAATGTATATCTTGTGCATGGGTGTCAAAATACATTTTAAAGAATCAGCACACTTTCTTAACACAAAGGTCAGGACACACTTGAGCATGATAGACAAGATTCAACAATTAAACAAGGAAACATTTCTGAGATGAGCCCTATCACTACTGAGCTATTCATAATTTTTGACACGTCACATTTAATTACACAAACATGTCATCTTTTGTATGGTAAAGATGTCAGGAACAAAAACAATGGTCAAAAGATAAACCACCTCTACACTCCAAGCCACTCCCCACACACTCTGGCAGAGCCTCACATGTGAGTCAAGTCCCACGGAAGCCAGGTAATGCGGAACCAAGTCCAGTGACTTTGGACTCTGGACTCAACAAGACCCAGAACCTGAGATTCTCTGCCTATTCCCCCCTACCCAGTCTCCAGCGACAAAGGGGTCACTCCCATAAGCCACCTCCTGCCAGCACCAGATAATCACCATCCAGATCACACGGCTGTTTCTCCCAGAAGGGAGCATAACATGAGGGCCCCCATAGCCATACCACTCCGCGTCAGGCTGTTTTCACTCGCCCCAGAGTGGGGCAGATGAGGGCCCTCTCTGCCCTGAGGGACCCAGCCCCAGCAGCTGACCTCCACAACCCAACCGCCACCATACTCAGGGCCGCTCCCCACACGCTTGGGCCGAGCCTCACATGAGTGAACATATTCCTGGACCGCGCGGCCATGATAGATCATAAGACATCCCTATCCATTCTCCATAATTCCCACACCATATTTGATGGGGTTCAGACAGCAGGCAACAAATCATACAGGGAAATATATATATATATGCATATATACATATTTTCAGATATATATTCCAAAGTTCACATCACCCAAACTTTAACAACATGTTAGTGATATCCCATAGATTGTCTTAATGGGTCCTGCCAAAATAGAACAGTCTTCACACTATTTCCTACATAAACATTTTTTTGTAAGCATGTTCAGCAGTTCTTCATAACAGACAATACAAAACATATTCTTTCGGTTTGTGTTTTGGGACAGGGATTGGGGCTTGGGATGGAAACATCCCGAATTTAGTGATAGGAAGGAGTAATGCTGGTTGGATTGGTGTTTGATATTAAATGCAATCAAATATTGTGAACTAACTTATAAAATAAAAAAACATTTAAAAAAAGATATGCCGAGAAATATACTTGAATACACAACCTAAACATAGTGCATGCTTCTATAATAGGTAAGAATTTGAAGCGGTAAGGAAGAAAGCTCCAATCTGTTCATATACCAGCAAAAGTAAACTGCAGGGGTATGGAGCAACAGTACAGCAAGCAAGACACCTGCCTTGCATGAAACCGACTTGGGTTTGATTCCCTGCACCGCATACTTCCCCCAGGCACCACTAGACGTGATCACTGGGCAAAGAGCCAGGAGTAAACTCTGAGCACAGTCATGTGTGGCCAAACAAAATGAAACAAAAATCCTGGAAATAATCTAAACAACCAGTGATAAGGATAGTTTAATAAATCAATAGATCCAGTAAGATATAGAAGAAAATACAAGTCTTAATCTTTAACTTAGAAAGGTGAAGGTGGTAGGGAGGATAAAAAAATTTAAAAAAAAGAAAACCCATAGTAGTGACATGAGAAAAGACATATATTAAATGAAAATGAGCAACATAAAACTATTATCACATATATGTAACCGCTGTTAAGCACTGAACAATGACAAAAAGGTGACATCAGTTTATAAATTCACTCATCTTTTCAATATTTGGGGTTGAGAACTTTCTATCAGCTTTCTATTATTCTATAGTGTCACTGTCACTGTCATCCCGTTGCTCATCAATTTGTTCGAGCAGGCACCAGTAACGTCTCCATTTTGAGACTTGTTACTGTTTTTGGCATATCCAATACGCCACGTAGAGCTTGCCAGGCTCTGCCGTGGGGGCGAGATACTCTTGGTAGCTTGCCGGGCTATGTGAGAGGGACGGAGGAATCGAATCCGGGTGGGCCTCGTGCCAGGCAAACGAGGTATAGCTCCAGTAGTGTACATGACAATATTAAGTAAAATGAAAATAGGAAACCACCAAATGACACTATTATAATAAAGAAGTGCTTTCCTAATATGAAAAATCCTGGAGTTGTCTGCTAATGCATTAGGGTGTTCTGCAGTGCTCAGCAAACAGCAGTCACTCGGTACCCACTGAAAACTGTCAGCATATCCTCACCTGCGATACAGCTGTCATCAGATATGGGCACATCCAGGTAGATAAAGCCTTTGTTATACAAACCTGTGAGCAAAAATATCTTATTTTATTTATCATTAACATTAGGAATCAAAAAGATCACTGATTTTATGTAAAATTTCTAATAACAATGCTATGTGAACAATCAAGCTGAAGAAAACAATCAAGCTTTCAAATCTCAGTCTCCCTCATACACATCGAAGTCCACAATTATCCTTATGATTCATATGGATAAATTCTAATAATAGTATGACATAAGATTATTCTTACCTAATTGGTAAACAACTGCTAGTACCTAAAACTAGTTTTTGACAATACAAGTTTTATGTTCCAAAACCAAGTTTTTGACAAAAGACCTTTGCTACTAACCACTTACTATGTACTATATTGTAATCTAGTGATCCAGAGAGCTGGGGGCCAGAGTCGATGATCTTATCAATGGCACATTTCTCAGGCAAAGTGCATATCTAAGGAAAGCAAAATAGTTTTAATTAAGTTCTATGCAAATAAATAAGTATTCTCAAATTACTATTCACCAGTGCTTATTTCAGGGCTTGAATCAGTCACCAATGTTTTTCATTTATCACTCCGTAATTCAAACCAAAAAACCCATATACCTAATAATTAGGGTGCTCAAACATGCTACCAACAAAAATTTGAAACATAAATACCAATACTTGCTGCTAAGTGGTTAAGTACTCACTAATACCAACATTCTTCATTTCATTTGCCTT
Organism: Sorex araneus; assembly: GCF_027595985.1. Lineage (NCBI taxonomy): Eukaryota > Metazoa > Chordata > Mammalia > Eulipotyphla > Soricidae > Sorex > Sorex araneus. The sequence continues at coordinate 104,470,761 of NC_073303.1, forward strand.
GGAGTCTAATCCACTTGTTGGTTCTGAATCACTCAATCAAAAGTTTACTCAAACCCCCATGATTATTATCAGTGATGTTGGGGCTGGACTGAACTACCAGGGCGAGCCCATGTATACTGTACTGTACTGTCATAGGGACCCATGAAAATGGGCGAGATTTCTCCTGTGTCCTGACTGTTTTGGATGAAGCTGAACATTTTTCCCTTTCAAGCTGCCTTCAGAAAAATAATTTCAGTATACAGAAAAGAGCAGTTTTCCTTCTCTCACAGAAGCCTGGCTGGTCTTTGACATGCAGATGGTGTTAGCCAGGCCTGAACTTTGATATTGTAAATTGTAGGCTCTGGCCCAGCCTAGTCTTTGGGATGTAGATTTCAGGTGCAAGGCCCAGTTTTGTCTTTGGGATGTAAATCCAAGTGCTTCTAGCCCAAGGAAGGTTTCAGTTTTGGTTTTGCATCTTCTTTCGGAGGCCTAGATTACAGATACAAGGAAATAATGTTGCCTCAATGTTCTTCCTGTAACATCTTTTGATGCCTTTGGTGGCGTCACTATATTGCGCCCTTTAGAGCTACCATGATCAATAAAAGGAGGTCCACAAGGCCCTCTGCCTTTGCTAAGAGCCAGAGAGAGCCTTAGTCCTCCAATCAAGACATTTCTTCCGCGTTCCTTATCTCAGCGCCTCCAACCACATGAACATTCAGGCAACACAGTGACAAAAATTTCTCTTATGAGTTTGACAGCTCGGTGAGAAAGCTCTTATCTGAAGCAAAATTTCTCAGCCCTCCACTTACTGGGTTTATTCTGTCACCTGGAGTCCAATAACAGCACCAAGGACACCCACAAGCTCACTGCTGCTCCTTCAGCTAAGATGAAGCATGGCCTGGCCTCTGGGCTCATCTGCTGCCCCGCCCCTTCCCTCTAAGTCAGGCACTAGAAAACTTTCAGGGGCAAGGGGCAGATGTATCATACCAGCCTGGGGTGCTTTTGGGGGTGCTTTCTGTTTGTCTGCTTAGAAGTGTTTCCTTTACAGAGTGTTTCCTTTCTCTGGAAAGGAGGCAGTAGGCCCCGTGCATTTGGGAACTTATGCTCTAAATCGAATCTCTTTTAAAGCACATCATGCACGTATCAAATGTAGCTTCTTCCCCCCTGAGCATCTCCCTTCCCCCAAAGGAGACAATAACCTGCCATCAGGGCCCGATAGCACCTGGGCATGCTGACTAGGAATAAGTGGCCTCCGTTTCTACCACAAGGACCAGTGCCCCTTTTCACCTGGGGCTCACTTTCCTCACATGGGAAATGGGGTACAAAGAATGAAGTGTGGAGTTGCTGTGAGAATCAGATGATCCAAAAATGCTTGGAAGAACAGTGCCTGCCACATCTGACACACTGCACATGCTCATAAACTGTCAGCCAGGGCTGGTGAGACAGTAGGGCGCTTGTCTCGCACATGGTCCACCCAATTCAATCCCGGCTCCCGGTTTGGTAACTGGAGCCCTGCCATGAGTGATTCCTGAGTGCAGAGCCAGGAGGAAGTCCAGAGCACGGCCAGGTGTGGTCAAACAAAGCATCAGCCAATATTCTCAATATTGCTGAAGGACAAGACACTAATCCCTTTACTCGAAACTTAATCTAATCAAAATGCCCAGACATGAGTCACATTTTCCCTAATGTAGCAAGGACCTTGAAAACCTATCAATATTCTAGTCTACTACGATCATTTAAACTTTTATTTTCAGGAAAAATTAAGTGTTAAAAACAAAACTGTAGAATTATAAAAATTACTCAATAATTTTTTAAAAATTCTATAAAAATTCAGTGTTTAAAGACAACTACCTTTATATCGTCTTCTGTGATGTATCCGGACTGTACCACCCACCATGCCTCTATGGCAATTTCCACTGGTTTTACTGGAAGAAGATCCCGGGCTGTTTTCCTTCTGAAAAATTTCTGCAGTGGAACAAATATTTGAGAATTTGCAATCATTCCCAAATTATGACTTAATTTTTTAATCTATTACAGCAAGACTCTTCACACTGGGCTAAATAAGGCCCCTTTTATAACCTCAAATTTTAAAATCTGAAGTATTCTAGTTGTATTGAATACAAAAAAATGATTCAAATTACTTTGAAACTGCTTATTAATAAATAACCAATTTACCATTATGAATAAGCTGTGGTATATACAATTAATGGAATACTACCCTGCCAATAAGAGAGGATGAATGACATTGTACCACTTGGGACACAAATGGATGACATTTAAGATGACTATGGTAAACAAAATAAGGAAGTGAAAGACATCAGATGGTTTCACTAGTATGTCAAAAATAAAGCAAACAGATTGGCAAAAATCAACAAAACTGACTAAAGACTAGGTGAAAACTATGGTGGTTACTGGAAAGAAAGATGAGCAGAAGAGCAAGGGGTCTTTTTGCCAGTAGGTAGACTCTGGAACTTGGTGGGTGTAATGAATCCTACACACTAACAGAAGTAGAAAGTGTACCCCTAAAATAGCATAATACTGTAAGTTAACAACAAAGCAACAAAAAGGGAGGAGGCACTAATCATTACATCTGGATCGAAATCCATAAACTAAAATAAAACCTGAAGGGTGAAATACATTTAGATTATGTACACTAACTTCACCCATTTAATAAACCCTGAGAAAGAAAGGAGGAAGAAGATCAGCAGACAAAATTAATTTTAAAAATAAACGGAAGTTTTTGGGGCTGGGAGACAGTACTAGTTTGATTCCCAGCATAAGCGGGTCCGGCATGCATCACAGAAATAACCTCAAAGGCACAAGGCATGTTGGGTGTGGCCCAGAGGCTCTGAGCACCCAGGGTGGGCCAGTAATGTCCCACAGCACACAGCATAAGGCCCAGGCAGGACCACATCCACAAGCCCTTTCACTGAACGGCAGACTGTTGTTGGTGGGGCCCCCAAGTAAGTCAACCCAATGTCTCGTGAATTAATGTTTAACTGAATAATCACTTGAGCTACAACCAGGTATATTCTGAGTTTTGTACTGTTTCTGTATTAAGCATACTTTATCTGATCAAAGAAATGATAATTCACAAAAATTCCACCACTTATAAAAATGAGAGAGTAATAAGGAAAACAACAAATGAGAAAGGGAACAATCCTAACTTACTTTAGATGATCTACACTGATTCATCAGATCGATGTACTGATTTCTTCCTATGCCAAGAAGCCTCAGACCTGAAAAAAAGAACCTTCCCTTTAAAGAAAATCTAATACATATTAAATGTTAGGACACCTGCAAATCAGGGGGAAAATTCCTTGACAACTGATGACCAATACCAAACTAAAAAGATTTCTTCAAGAAAAATAAAGAGAAAACCAAAATGGAAGCAATGTGTTCAAGTTCAATTTTTTGGAAAAATGCTAAATGTTTCACAAACTCAGTCCTGGGCTGATAGTTCAATTTGCTGGAGCACATACATAATATTTCAGGGGCCCAGGTGGGATTCCCAGCACATCAGGAGCATCCCCCGAGCACCAACTCAGGAGCGGCTCCTGAGCACTCCCACATGTGACCCAATAAAACAACAAGAAAAAGAATCAAAAAAGTCCTTCCAAGTTTCTTCTTATGCCAAAGAACTACATTAATGCCATCATATACTTCATTAACATAAGCATAATAAGACTCCACAGACTAGTTACTAAGAATCATATTTTCCACTGTGAAAATACTGTGCACAAGTTTCTTTCCCTCATTTGGTAGATACAATATGGACCGAGTACTAGAAAGAACTTCATTCTGCAGAAATGTAAACTTTTTCTCATTCTACAACCCCAAAACATTCCTCAAGCATTTAGACTAAATCTTAACTTATATCACCTTATGCTAAAAGTCCCATCAATTATGTCACTTGCTGTTCTCAGTGCGTAAGTGTTTCCAATTAAAAGCAGGCATTATTTTTTTTTTAACTAGCGATAGTTTAATAAATTCTTTTTTTTTTTAATTTTTTAAATTTTATTTTCATAAAGTTGTTCACAGTAATTATTTACCTTCAACATTTCAACACCAATCCCACCACCATTACACCTTCCCAGCACCATTATTTTGAAATTTCCCACCACCACCCAAGCCTGCCCATAGGCAGGTGCTAAATAATTTATTTTGTATTATTTGTTATGAATAGTATGAGATGCTGTGCAGCCGCAAAAGCAGCCTCACATTTCTGGGATTCTAAATTTTTTTAAAATATTTGGGGTCTGGAGGCATTTTTGTGGCATGCTGTTCTCTTCTGAGATTCATTTGTGAGTCTCTGAATCATGGGCATTAATGCGTTTAAATGGCACCCAGAGGTAGTTTGTGGGCATGACTGCCAGGAAAAGGGAAGGGCGGGGAGATGAGGGGAGCTTGCCCATCCCTGACTCTGTGAAGCCTGGAGTTTTCAGTCACTAGTTCCACATACATGGTTTTTCAGAGGATTTATTCTCATGTGGGGGGTGCTCAGGACGAGCCCGTGAAGGTTGACAGTGAGTGATAGGATTCTGGAGGTCTGCAGCTTCCAGGGTTCATATGGGGCAGGTTGGGGGACACATCTGCCCCCCTCCTAGGTGCCCCAGTGAAATCACTATGTGGGGTGGGGACGCATAATGCCAATTCCCACTTCTTGGGTCCAGATTTTTTTTTTTTATTTATTTATTTATTTTTAATTAGAGAATCACCGTGAGGGTACAGTTACAGATTTATACACTTTTGTGCTTATACTTCCCTCATACAAAGTTTGGGAACCCATCCCTTCACCAGTGCCCATTCTCCACCACCCGTAAACCCAGTGTCCCTCCCACCCTCCCCAATCCCATCTCCCCCCCACCCCACCCTGCCACTGTGGCAAGGCATTCCCTTCTGTTTTCTCTCTCTAATTAGCTGTTGTTGTTTGCAATAAAGGTGTTGAGTGGCCGCTGTGCTCAGTCTCTAGCCCTCATTCAGCCCGCAACACCCTTCCCCCACATGGCCTTCGACTACAATGTAGTTGGTGATCGCTTCTCTGAGTTGACCTTTCCCCGGAACATGAGGCCAGCCTCGAAGCCATGGAGTCAACCTCCTGGTACTTATTTCTACAGTTCTTGGGTGTTAGTCTCCCACTCTGTTATTCTATATACCATAGATGAGTGCAATCTTTCTATGTCTGTCTCTCTCTTTCTGACTCATTTCACTCAGCATGAAACTTTTCATGCCCATCCACTTAACTACAAAATTCTTGACCTCCTTTTTTCTAACAGCTGCATAGTATTCCATTGTATAGATGTACCAAAGTTTCCTCAACCAGTCATCCGTTCTGGGGCATTCGGGTTTTTTCCAGATTCTGGCTATTGTAAACAGTGCTGCGATGAACATACATGTGCAGATGTTGTTTCGATTGTACTTTTTTGCCTCTCTGGGATATATTCCCAGCAGTGGTATTGCTGGGTCAAATGGGAATTCAATATCTAATTTTTTGAGAGTCGTCCAAATTGTTTTCCAGAAGGGCTGAACCAGTCGGCATTCCCACCAGCAGTGAAGAAGGGTCCCTTTCTCCCCACATCCTCTCCAACAGCGGTTGCTTTTGTTCTTTTGGATGTGTGCTAGTCTCTGTGGTGTGAGGTGGTATCTCATGGTTGTTTTGATCTGCATCTCTCTGATGATTAGTGATGTAGAGCACTTTTTCATGTGCCTTTTGGCCATTCGTATTTCTTCCTTGGTAAAGTTTCTGTTCATTTCTTTGCCCCATTTTTTGATGGGGTTGGATGTTTTCTTCTTGTAGAGCTCAACCAGTGCTTTATATACCATTGATATCAACCCCTTATCTGATGGGTATTGTGTAAATATCCTTTCCCATTCTGTGGATAGTCTTTGTATTCTGGTCACTGTATCTCTTGCGGTGCAGAAGCTTTTTAGTTTAATGTAGTCCCATTTGTTGATCTCTGTTTTTACTAGATTGCTTAGTTCCGTGTCACCTTTGAAGATACCTTTATCTTCAATATCGTGGAGGGTTTCGCCGACCTTGTCTTCAATGTACCTTATGGTTTGTGGTCTAATGTTGAGGTCTTTAATCCATTTTGATCTGACTTTTGTGCATGGTGTCAGGTCAAGGTCTAAACCCATTTTTTTGCATGTAAAAGCAGGCATTATTATATAGGCAATGACATGCAGACACACAAAGACATACTCTAAACATTAACTTCTCCAAATACTTACAGTCAGCTGCAGTAAAATTGGGCAATGAATCATAACTTTTCTCACTGTTCATAATGTCCTTTTAAAAAGAAAATAGAATTTCAAATGCAAAATCAATAAAAGTGTACATGAAATAAATATGATTACAGTTAAACAGTAACACACGGAGATATGTAAGTCTGGTGACCTAAATTAAGCATGCCACCCTGTGGAACTTATCAGGAAGGGTCCCTGCCTTGTTACCAAAGCGGAGACAGAGGCATGGGATTCCTAGAGCACTCTCTATGAACCCCAGGCAGCTGCTCTGTCACTCTGCCTTGTGGAAGATATGCAAGGAGCACCTCCAGTAGAGCTTACACTTCATATCTGATCCTAGATTCCCACCCTGAGGGAATGTCATTAAAAGTCATAGTTCCATCAACTTGCATCCCATTCCTGCAGCTCAACTAAGGTTTCAGCTACGTAAGCCAGCAAGAGTCACACTTAGAACTGAGCTTTTTCCAAGCCCATCTATCTCTCCAATCATAAATCAACTATCTACTTTAGAGATGAGGTCCACTTTTTTTTTTAACTGAATCACACTGAGATACAGTTACGAAACTCTCATGTTTGCATTTCAGTCATACAATGATCAAACACTCATCCCTCTACCAGTGCATATTCTCCACCACCAATGTCCCCAGTATGCCCTCTCATCCGACCCCTCTCCCTACCTCTATGGCAAACAACTTCCCCCATACTCTCTACTTTTGGGCACTATGATTTGCAATATAGATACTGAGAGGCTATCACGTTTGGTCCTTTATCTACTTCAGCACATATCTCCCATCCCAAACAATTCCTCCAAACATCATTGAGTATGTCCCCTATCAATTTCAGCTACCTTCTCCCCCACTCATGAGATAGGATTCCAACTATGGAGCAATATTCCTGGTGAGACCCACTTTCAATCCTGGCGCTATACCTAACAGCATACCTGGATGTAACTGAAAGCTGGAACTGGAACAAAAGTGCCTCTATTATCTCCCCTAAATCTACGGACAACACTAGATTAGATGCTGCCTTCATTATGCTGATCTAAAGAAAAAGAACGAATAGAAACCTGAGATTTTCCCAGATGCAGCATCCCAACATAAGGACAAAGGAGAAACAGGATGGGAGAATGACCTTAAAGAGACTGAAGGAGAAAAGCAAAGGGAGCTCTTCTTAAAATTGCCCCACATCAGAACGGGACCTAACCTCCCTGTCACTGGAGCTTCCCAATTCCTGGTAGCTCTTAAAGAGAAGGGTAATACAACACAGCAGGATTCAAATAAAATCAACAAATGAATACTAATAAATATTGCTGATCTTAACACAAAGCTCACTTAAAAACAGTATATAACTCATACCAAAAGTTCAACACAGGCCTAAAAATTACCTTTGGAAAAAGTCTAATACCTAAAAGTTAATAATTATAGAAAGAGATTAAGAGTAAGGGCTATTAACATATTTTTTCCTAGCATATTATATAATGCTGAATCTACAAGTATCATTTATTCTTCTGCAGTTAGTGAATACACTGTTTCTCTAAGTTTAATGTCCAAATCACATTTTTTACTTTAATCATGCAGCAAGAGCAATAAATTTTATACTCTGCTGAAATAAATGACTGATTTGTGCTAAAATGGCAGAATCAACAATGCTTTCAAGAGCACGGAATAGACAGGTTTTTTTTCCAGAGAAAAAGATGACAGTCACAATAAAGTGTGACTGAAACAGCTTGCAACCAACAGTCCTTTTCACATCATCCATGCAGAAACAAGGTGCCCTGTGTTTAAGAGCTATAGGGTTGCTCATCATAGGAAAAGTGTCCCTGATGTTGTCATCACCCATTTCTAGTGGTTACATGCACTGCAAACTCACCTCCATAATCCCAGTATAGTAAGAAAATGGTGTTATCCTCAGGCCCTTTACCATAATGTCTGATAAATGATATGGGTACAGCATGAGATGATCTCGACTATACTTTAGTAATTCCTCATAGTATTTGCGTTCATCTTTCTTGACATGTTTAACTGGAATTAAGAGGAAAATTCTCGTTTTTCATATAAGTTACACACAAATATAATAAGCAACACTTTGTAAGTCATTATTAATTTAAAAGTACATGCGGAACAATTATACCACAAGAAAAATGTTTCATATAGTCTATAATTAACGGCTATAAAATGCCAGACCAATAAAGAAGTAATTTTTAAGAAATCAGAAAGCAAAGAAAACATGAAATGTCCACCCAATAGATACCAAAGATTATAAACTGTAATTCATCAAATCCCTGACTCCATTTTTGTTTTTAAACATATAGAACTTGATTTCCATCGAATGCCTTTAAACAGAAAAACCATCTCTGAACTACTATGCTTAAAATAAAAGTAACACAACAGTTAATAGGGCAATGGATAATTTAATGTGACGAATAAAAAACAAGCACTGAATAAAGAGGGGAAAAGAGACAGGAACATGGCTCCATGTACTGCATGTCCCTGCTTCCAGGATGCCAGGTGTGGCCTTAGTGACCGCAGTGTCACTGGGACAAGCACAGCAGTGCCGTCCACGCAATGAACTGGCAGGACCACACTTCTGGCTGAGTATCAATGGAAACAGCCCCTGATTCCCAAAGTACCTCTGACCCCTATTTTAAAAAAGAGGGTGGGGGATTTAAAAAAAAAAAATTGAATCCTGGAACCAAGTATATTTTTAATTATAGAAATAGCTTACAACTGGTGAAGGACTTCTGACCCCTATTTTTAAAAAGGGGGTGGGGGGATTAAAAAAACAATTAAATCCTGGAACAAAGTATGTTTTTTATTATAGGAATAGCTTACAACCAGTGAAGGGACTGGTATTAGAACACTGTATGACAGTTCTAATCATGAACAACTTTGTAACTATGTGTCTGACAGTGATTCAATTTTTTAAAAAATAACGTAAAATAAAATAAATAGTTTTCATTCAAGTTACATTATTTGAAAAATTGATGGGAACAAAATCAAAGTAAATTGAAAACTAATGATTTATGGGAGCCGGGGATGATTCTGTGACAAAAGGACCTGCCACCCAAGTGTAAGGTGCCGAGTCTGATCCCTGGGGACACCCACAGTCCTGCTTGAGACCCCTAGCGCCAGGAGAGCGTATGCAAAGTTCAGCACATAGCTGGAGTGATGGGCGAAGCCCAAGTGTGCATTCTCAGGAGTGCTCCACCCACAATGTGCAGAGCTCCAAATTCAAGAACCAGACTCCTAACACGCACAAGTGCAAACACTACAACTGTGACCCAGTGATCACAACCATGAAACAAAGGAAAAAGAAGGTTTATTTAAAAAACAAACAAACAAACAAAAAAAACCCTGCAATGTACTTTCCTGGCATATTCTCCAACTTAAAAACTTAAAAGCAAAAAGAGGATTTCCCCCCACCCCCATCCCCGTTCATCCTTTTTACTGAGGAACCGTGATTTACAATATTGTTAATCACTTTCCATCACACCCATCCCCAGAGACACCCACAGTCCTGCCCTCGCCCCCCCAACGAAAGTTAAGTTCTAGAGATAAAAATCTTCCGTTTCAATGCTTTTGGTCACTTGTTCCCGTACTATGTGAAAGAGGATATTTAAATCAAAACTAAAACTCTGAAAGTAAAACAAAACTATAAGCAACTCCCTAAAACTAATTTTCAATCAGAAATAAGCCTATTAGTCAAAGTAAAAATTTTCTAGGTGGATGGTCAGCACAGCTTCTAAAATTCCATCCATGGGATAAATATATTACTATGAAATTTGTACTGAAAAAACAGAATGGGTTTCTGAATAAATCAGCAATGGTTATTTCCACCTCAATGCAAAATGTTTCTACTTACCTAAGTTATTCCTATATCGTAATTGATTGCGGATACTATACAGGACAACCTGCTTTTCATATTCTCTTTGTGAATTTCCAAGACTCTAAAGAAAAAAAGAAATTCAAACAAATTTAAAATTGCTTCTAAGTTCAATAGTAGTTATTCTAACCCATAAAAATTCATAACCATGGGACTTGAGCGAGAGCTATACACAGAGTGCCGGCTCTGCGTGCTGAGCAGGCCCAGTCCGACACCTGGCGCCTCATGGACCCCTCAGCACTGCAGGGAGCATCCCTGAGCACAAAGTAGGGAGTAACCTTATGCAACCAGATGTGGCCAACAAACAAATCAAAGTAAAAATCAAACCATTTATACAAAATATTGGGTTCCTCATTCATAAGCAATTTTAAAATAACCAAACATCTAGGCTTTTGGTAGGCATTAGTAACAATCTGTTGAAAGTAGGTAAAAGATATATCTGATAACCTTTCAATATCTGTGTTGCAAACCATAAGGCACAACGGAGAGAGCAAGAGTGACAGAGCAAGAGAGCGAGAGAGCGAGCGAGAGAGAGAGAGAGAGAGAGAGAGAGAGAAAGAAAGAAAGAGAAAGAGAGAAGTGACTGCCATAAAGGCAGGGGGATGGGGGTACTAGGACCATTGGTGGAAATGTCCACTGGTGAGGAGGTGGGTGTTGGAACATGATATGATGAACCCAATTATGAACAACATTGTAAGTGCGATTTAATAAAAAAATTTTAATAACTGGACTGATCAATCATTATATGGTATATATATATACACACATTTGAGATTTTATTCTTATACCCACATATTAGTATCAGCAATGTTCACATAGATTCACTATGTTCACATAGATTCCTTCTCTCCCATGCCTATCCCAAAGTTCTCACCAATGCCATTTTAACACAGAAGACCACTGAAGAGCTCAATTTGCTCTGAGGCAGGGCTGACAAATGAAGACAAGTTTCAAATAAAACAGTAACTGATAAAGTATTACAAACAATAAAATAGCCACTGTACATGAGATTATACTGAAAGCACAAAGAATTTTTTTCTAAAGCCATTGCTTCTTTAAACCCCAAATACAACATGCATTCCCGTACCCAAACACACACATTTTTAAATTATCTGGACCATACTCATCATAAAAGTTCTCCTAAAGTATTACTGGTTTTTAATTATCGACTTCAAAAATATCCTGAAAGAATGGCTCTATCCACAACTGCTTTTCCCCCCGGGGAGGGGTGGCGGAGGGATCTCCCAAGCGGTGCTCATGGGGCCACCATGCGGCCACTCCCAGCATTATTAAGCCATCAAGTTCAAGGCCAGAAAGTTCAAGCACAGGGTCTTGGGTATCAGGGACCATTAGGGACCATCACCCCAGCAGAACTGGGTGAGAGAGCTCATCCATAACCTCTTAATTTGCTTTGTCAAATCCAGTCAATATAACCTGTATCACAAAAAACATTTAACTTCATTAGGCCAGTATCAAAAACACTGGCATGAATTTTTTTTTTAAATTGGAGTCACCATCCCCTAGCTTTCAGAATTGAAAAACTTGGCAGGTTTTGAGCTTTCCAAATTAAACCCATCATCAAAACTTATTGGAAAACCTATTCTAGTCCTAGTAGCTATAGTGCCTAAAGACACATTCCTTCCATACACGGAGTATTTCCCACACTTAAGCTGAATTTCAGCTGACCTGGGAAAAAAAATTCAGGCTGGCATGATCATTCATTCACTTCAAAAAGGACCACTAAAAACTATAGGTCAGGAACTCAAGATACAAAAGCAAAGCAAGTAATGCACCCAGAAAATGTTACTAAAACACAGTGAGGTCAGTGCTATGAAGAGAACACACAATGACAACCCAGCCCAAGGTCAAGTGCTCCAGATTTAGACTTAGAGCAAAGAAACCCTTCCTGGTGTTGTTCCTGCGATGCAAAATGAAAGGTAAAAGTATTCTGTAAGTGGCAGTGACAGGATTGAGCAGGCATTTTAGAACCTTACCCTAGGGTGAAAATGGATGAGCGCTAGTACAGGGGGTAAAAGCACTTGCCTTGCACGCTGCCAAGCTGTGTTTAACTCCTGGCACCAGATGTGATGCCAAGAGTGATTCCTGAACACAGGGCCAGGAGTAAGCCCCAAATACACCACTAAAAGTGGTTCAAAAGCGAGAGAGAGGGGGAAAAAAAGGTAAAAAAGAGAGGAAAGAGAGGGCCTTACTCTGAGGAATCAGACCAGCGAGAAAACAGATGCAGTAACCAATAGGGAGCTTGATCCACTGAATTCAAGTGGCAAGACCAGACCAAGTCCACGGCAGTAACTTGTAAAAGGGGTTTTGCAATACCATCTTGGTATAGGAGTTTATCCCAAGCCATTCTTTTATTAAATCTTACCCCTCACACACACAAAAATGAACTGATGCCACTGTCATATTTGCATCTATAATGAAACAGTAACACTAACTTGTGGTCATATGTCACAGTCACAGACTGGAAATACTTCTGCAAAATTTAAGCCCAACTATTTATGCTGACCAGCGCCAGAGACTACTCCATCTTTCTCCCAGTATGGAACACCCCTTTCATGAAAAGAAGGGTAGGGACCGAACCTTTTCCAAAAAATACAACTGTCAGTTGCTCCAGGGGTTTTAGGGCAAGTGAGGCAAGGACAGAAGTGTCTGCCCAAGTCCTCATTCAACAAGGGAAACTCTCTCTCTCTCTCTCTCTTACCAGTTTAAAGAGCTTAACGTTTTCTCGGGCCAAGACAAATGTCCGAAAGCCACTGACATCCAAGAATGCTATGTTTCTGAAGTCTCCTCCGACTTTCTCGGCTTGATAATTACAGACCCACAACCGTACATCTTCTGGGCCGCGACACGCGAGGTCTCTACCAGAACGTCAAGTTATTCATGCCCTAGAAGGAAGCCCCCAAACCGAGTACAGGAGTGGGAAGCCATCCGCAGACCGTCCCCGACCACCCACCCGCGCACACTTTGCAAACACCTCCAGGACCGCAGCTTCCCGGCCACCCTCGGGAGAAGGGAGGGGCGGGAAGGTCTCCCGCCTCCACTGCAGAGTGGGTCGGTCCACTGCAACGCACACGCCCACGTCCCGGTCCGCACCGCCTCCGACCACGCCACCCTCCCCAAGGACCCTCGAGCAGAGCATCCGCGAGGGGACACGGCAAGCCGTCCCGGCGCACTCTCCCGTTCCCCAGGCTCCCTGACAACAATCACTGCATCTTGGTAGCGGGACAAAGTTCAGGGCTAAGGGAAAAAAAATAATAAGTTGGCTCAGCACCTTCGAGGCCCGACCCAGAGGGGGGCGTCCGCGGGGCTCCCCTCCGCCGGCGGCCCCCTGTCCCCACACTCCGGGGAGGGCGGGCTCCGAAGCCCCCCTCCCGCGCCCGCGCGCCTCTGACGACGCTTCTCCCGCTCGGCCCGCAGCATCCCTCCTCCTCCCCGCCCGCCCTCCGCCGGCCCCCGCGTCCCCGAGGCTCGCGCCGGGCTCGGACCGGGCGCGCCCCGGGGAGGCGCGGGGGCTGCGGGCCGGCCCCGTACCTGCCGCACGTTGGCCGGCAACTTGCTCCACGGGTAGTTGTGGCGGATGTGGAACTCCACGTCTATGTTCATGATGCCGAGAGCCGGGGCCCGCGGCGGCGGCGGCGGCGTCCGGCCCCGACACCCCCCGCCGGCCCCCGGGGACGCCCCGCAAGCCTCACGCGAAGGAAACCCCGGCCCGCCCCATGGCCACGGCTCCCGGCAGCTCGGCGCGGCCCCGGGGCCACGGGGCACTGGGGCAGCGGCGACGGGCAAGCCAGGGGCGCCTCGGCAGCTCCCAAGTTTCTTCCTAGTTTCGACCCGCCGGAAATGGCTTTGGGCGCGCGTCACTTCCGCCCGCTGGCGCCGCCGGACCGGAGGGGCGGGGCCCCGAGGGATCTGGCCCCGCCCCCACGCTTGGGGGGCGTGGCCACGTGGGTCTGCCGAGGGGGGCGTGCGGTTGGTTCCCCAGGTTGAGCGGGTGTCCCCTTGCCTTCCCGCTATGGGAGGATTATCAGAGGTCCCGTGGGTCCGCCCTACGGTTGATAAATGATCCGCTTTCCCCGAAACGGGAACCCAGGGGCCCAGAGCTGGAGGATGCAAACACTGGAGTGGGTTCTCTGAGGAGGAGAAACTTGGAAAGGAGGTGGTAGCAAGCTTCCAAGAGTGGAGGAGAAGTGTGCTCCTTAAGGGGGTCCTTCATGGCCAACTGTCAACCCCGCCCAGGTAGATGGGATCCAGCTTGTGAGAATGTACAAGTCTGAGCTTCACACACACACACACACACACACACACACACACACACACACACACTGAGCCCCGATGGGATCCAGGTTCGTGAGAATGTACAAGTCTGAGCTACACACACACACACACACACACACACACACACACACACACACACACACACACACTGGGCAGAGAAGCTGCATGGCGCTTCCTTCCAAGTTCCTTTCTTGCAGGATGTTGGACTCACCTTCGCAGATCCAAATTCTTAAACTGTAGGGATTGGCCAGAGGTGAATTCTTACAAAAACGTAGCTAACAATGGGGGAGACTCCAAGGGAGGCGAGGAGCTGAGGTGCTAAGACCTTGGTAACCTTTGGCTTAGAGCCTCTGGGAGACTGCTCTTCTCTGCTCCACGCACAAGCCTCTACAGTTCCTTCTCTTTGCAGAACTCTGTCCTATCTTCAGATCAGTTCTAGTCAGAGGTCCTTGATAACTGGCCTAGCAAATCCACGATCAGTTATCTGGCCCAGCTGGAGATAAATTCATTGGTTTCTGCAATAATTTTTTTAGGTTTAAACAAGATTCTAAGTGGCTTTCTTAGAGAATGACAGATGTACACTCAACTTGGTGGTGGGGGCCAGGCGGGGAGCAACCCTGGCAGTGCTCGGGGACTATATGCATTGCTGGGGATTTAACCCAGATCTACGCTGGGCAAGACCAGCATCTTATCCCTGTACAGACTCCCCCACCCTCCTCAGAACTTTTTATAAGCTGCAGGATGCATGCCTCAAGAACTTGCCAGCTTAAAGGGAATGAATGCATTGATTAAGTGAGACAGATGGAATGCCTGATGAATTGAAACAAAAAATGACCCAAGCTTCTCTGGTTAGGTTTATTTGTCTCATATTATCCAACTATAAGGAGAGCCCATAACTGTTGTGAATACTATGTTTACAGACCTTGTCATAACTCTGGCCAGAGCATTTATTTGACAAATACTGCTTGCCTGTCTGCCATGTAATGCTGAAACAGGTGAGAGTTCATGGGGAGAGCAATGGGGAGGTAGCTCAAAGGGCTGGAGCATGTGCCTTACATCCTCTGGCTGAGCACCTCAGCCCATTACCTGTTCCCATCCTAAGCCCCTATTTCTCAGCAATTACGGACCAGAGCAGAACCACATTACCATCCAAGCTCTGAAACACCAGGCCCACCACAAGGTGGAATATTGACCCCAGAAATCTTACACAATGCTGTGGTATCACTGTATCATTGTCACTATCATCACTGTCATCCCGTTGTTTATCGATTTGCTCGAGTGGGCGCCAGTAACATCTCCATTTGTCCTAGCCCTGAGATTTTAGCAGCCTGTCTTTACTTGTCCTTCCCAACGGTGCCGCATTGGAGGCTCTTTCAGGGTTAGGGGAATGAGACCCAGCATTGTTACTGTTTTTGGCATATGAAATATGCCACAGGGAGCTTGCCAGGCTCTGCCGTACGGGCAGGATACTCTCAGTAGCTTGCCAGGTTCTCCCCGAGGGAGAACTAGGCTATATGAAGTCGCATGGTTGCAAATGCGGGAGCTTTGTTTTATAGTCTCTGGATCTTGGCTGTTGATGGGATTACATGCCTGGGGCAGTTTTTGGGTGTGAAGGAAAACAATTCACACTCACACTCACACCCACACAATGCTGTGGTAGTTAGAAAAAATAATAGAAGGGGGGAGCCCTATGTGGACGTATTCTGCCAACTACACCCAGTCTTAAGACCTAACCATAGAGCAGTTTCAGCCATTCCCAGGGCTATAATCTTAAACCAATAAGCCTTGAGTTCTTTTTGCACCTGTGAGCAAATCTCACACACTCTCCCACTAAGGCAGGTGGTTTTTCCCAAAATAATCTTTGGCTAAGAATTTGGTCCCACCCTCCGTCAGTCCATGTAAGTCTTCTGCTTTGCATTGCTCCTTGTAGTCCCTTCTACTTGCTGTCTGATTTGTGATTCATACATTAGCTCTCTAAAGCTGGGGCATCTATTTTTAAGGATTAAATCCCCGTTTTTGTCATAGATTGTTTTCCCTCATAATTAAGAGAAAGAATACCACTGTCTCCAATCTACTTAATAGAGGAAGAAACTTTACAGGCTGCCTGGTTGCCCAAAAGATGGCAAAGGTTTATTGCCAGTCCCAGGTCATTCCCCTGCCCCAAACATCAGCTATTCTTTCAGTTCTTTTTTTTTTTTTTTTTTTTGCTTTTTGGGTCACACCTGGCGATGCACAGGGGTTACTCCTGGCTCTGCACTCAGGAATTACCCCTGGCCGTGCTCAGGGGACCATATGGGATGCTGGGATTTGAACCTGGATCGGCCACGTGCAAGGCAAACGCCTTACCCTCTGTGCTATCTCTCCAGCCCCTCTTTCAGTTCTTTGACTTAAGCTGTCACTACAGCTTCTTCCAAGTATTCCTATTGAGCTCATTTAAAAATCAACAGTCGATTTTCTGAGATAACCACAAGCTTAAGTATAGAAGAATCCATAGTCTTCCCAAGTCTAAGATATAATGCAGCATAAGTAATGATGATAAGTAACATAGTTTTTGAATCCCTGTAAACCATTAGTTTAGTCAATTATAGCGATGAAACAGGTGAGTGCCTGGAAAATTCATCTTTTGTTTTGTTTTCATCAATTGGACACATCAAAAACTACAGAAGCAGGTCCAGAGAGATTGTACATGGATTAAGGCACTTACCTAGCATGTGGCTGGCCCAGTTCAGTACCCATCATCCTATATGATCCTCTGAACACCACCAGGAGTGCTTCCTAAGCACAGAGCCCAGAGTAAGTCCTGAGTGCTGCCTTTGAGGTCCAAAAACTCAAAAACAATAACAACAAGAAGAAAAAAACTTTAGTAGCTAAAATAGGAAACCAACCTAGGTGTCCAATGACAGATGAATGGGTCATGAAGATGTGGAGTATATATATATGTATATATGTGTATATATATATATATATACAATGGAATATTATGCAGCTACAAGGAGAGATGAAATCACAACTTGTTGCAGCATGGTTGGAACTGGAAGATACTATGCTGAGTGAAATAAACCAGAAGAAGAAAGACATATAGGATGATCCCACTTCTCTGTGATATATTAGAATACTGGATCAAAAAATGTACTGTAGTAAAAGGGGGATGCCTAGATCACCCTTGACCCCAGTGTTCAGATAGGAGAAGGACAAAGACAGAAAAGAAATCAAGGGGGGGAGAAGACAATGGGGAATAATGAGTAAACAGGCATCAAGGCTTCAGTTATACTGATGATATGGGAGAGTGGTATAGTCATATACCAAAAACTCGGAGTCAACATAAACTGAAATCTAACCTGAGATCTAACCTGCAACCACTGAAACTTGATAATGTGCCTGTCACGTTGACAGGTGGGAATTGGGTAGGGCTTGGAGTGGGGAGGAAATATGGTAACACTGGTGGAGGGAAATTGACACTGGTAGAGGGATTGGTATTGAATTATTGTATGCCTAAAAGTCAAACCATCAATAACATAATAAATCACATTTCTTTAATTAAAAAAATCTATAAAAGAATAGCAGTGATAGTGGGAATGAATATGCACCTGCTGAGACAATAAAATGCCAATCTTTGAAAATGTCCAGAGTGTGAATACAAAAGATTCTAACTCGGCAAGTAGCTGAGAAAAGAGGAAATTTGATGGAGGAAATGACACTGGGTCAAATGTATGGAAAGTAGAATCCAAATAACTAGCTCTTTAGAGTAAGAACCGGTAGTTGAGTTTGGCTTATTAATTACAGGGTGCTAATGAAAATACCAATTTACCTCAATGCCCCAAGTTGACCCAACTGAGACTGGAAACACAGCCCTTCAGAGACCCTAGGTGAACCCATGGGGGTCAGTGTCTCCCTCTTCAGGAAGTACAGAGCCAGGTCTTTGCTGAAAAACCAGGAACAGAAGAATTCTTATTGGGCCCCCCAAACAGCACTCCTTACATGATCATGCTTTTCAGTTAAAAAAAAAAAAACCACCTATATTTAATTGAGGCTCCTGTTTCTGTTTCAGTAGACCTTTGTTTTTCAAATTCCAGAGAGGTCAGGAACTGCAGAGCTTTAGAAGTCTCAGCCCAGAAGCTCCCATCTCAGTTAGCCTTGTGGGCAAACAACGTGTTCAAAACCACCAGTGCAGTGAGATTTCATCTTATCTAACTTTACCAACTGAGACTTAGGAAAATTACCCATTGGTTTGGGCAAACTGCCCTTCACAAAGATCAGCTATTTCATTCCTAAAATTCCAACAAAGCGAACAGAAGCAACTGAAAAGTAAGAAGACTGTTGGGTGATCTAATTTCATACCTACCCCCATCGGGTGTCAATATATACCTCCCGGTGGTCATTAGAATAGTGGCCCCCAAAGATGTCCGTGTCCTTCTTGCTGGAACAGGAGAATGTGTTATCTCACATGGCAACAGGGACCTTGCATATGTGATTACCGTCAGGATCGTGAGACTGAGAGATGATCCTGGATTATCAGAGTCAGCTGGTGTGATCACAGGATTTTTATAAAAGGGAGGGAGGAAGCTCTGGGTGGAGGTGGCAACTGACACAGAGCCACAGGACAGAAAATGTGGGCAGCTTCCTGGAGCTGAAAAAGAAACCAGAGGAACCGAATTCTCCCCCAGAGCTGCCAAACCATCCCTGTGCTGCTGACTCATTTTGGACATGCAGTTTCCAGATCTCTAAGATCATAACTTTGTGTTGTTTTTAAGCCACAAAGTTTGCACTAATTTGTTATAGGAATCCTAGGAAATTATTATACTTCCCCAACCATAAACTGCTCTGATTGATACCCAAACAGCTGATGCATCAATTTTCATAATTAAATCATTATTCTTGGAATGTAAATACCCATAAGAGGAATCATCACCTTATCATTTTTTAGCATACACAAGCTAAGTGCCCTTTTCTGAGAGCAAGAAAGACAAAGAGCGTGGGGTCAGGTGAGGCCAGAGAAGCACCTAGAGACAGGGAAATAATGTCTAGGACAGAGAACAGCAGGAAAAGTCACTATCAACATTCCCTATTTCACAGTTTCACAAGAGCCTGCTCCAGGCTGTGGGTTTTCATACCATATGTGTTTGCTTTGCTCCACAGACCTGACACTGGACACTGTGACCGAGCTTTATTCTCCCTGCCAGCTTGTGCCCTTGCTATGCTCTTGGCCTTCAATGACTTTCCCCAGAACTTTGCACAGTAGACTTGGCTCATTCCACCCTTATCTCCTAGTTGGCCTTCTCCAGCTTCTCTATCCACAGGGCCACTTCTCCATCCTCTGATGCATCTTGGCTTATTTCTCTTGTTGTAAGGACTCTCTCTGTGTCTCTCTGTGTGTCTCTGTCACTCTCTTTCTTGCTCTCTCACTCTCTCATGCTCTCGCACTCACTCTCTTGCTCTCTCTCACTCTCACTCTGTCCTATTTGGTATCTGGCTTATTCCAGCAAGAAAATGCTCTCAGGGGCCAACAGATGGCTTCCTTGCTTAAGTTCCTACCTACAAACGTGAGGCCATGAGTTTGATCCCCAGTGACACTCACATATGCTGGCAGAGATCCTAGTAGCTACACTGATTATACCTGGCAGCTCTGCTTTCTGTGACTCCAGAATTGAAAGCCATTTCCAACTGCACTCTAGCCTGATATATGCTAGTCACCCTACAGTGAAAGGATGTAACTACTGGCGAGCACCAGAGCCAGAATGTGTAAACAGCACAATGAAATCCGTGTGTGTGTGTGTGTGTGTGTGTGTGTGTGTGTGTGTGTATGTGTGTGAACCCGGGTCATTGTAAGATACATGAAGAGTACAAAGGAAGGGGAAAGGAGATAATATGAAACTAATATATATGTGTATATATATACATATATATATTTATAACCACTGCTGAAGAAATATCCTTATCCATCCCTAGTAATGTTCAATCAACATCACTATGTCAATGAGTGCACCAGTCACAAGACATCTGAGCTCTCAGT
The DNA here is from genome assembly GCF_027595985.1 of Sorex araneus. NCBI lineage: Eukaryota > Metazoa > Chordata > Mammalia > Eulipotyphla > Soricidae > Sorex > Sorex araneus. The sequence goes on from NC_073303.1 coordinate 104,491,171, forward strand.
ACCTCTATTGCAAACTACAACACCCAAAAGGAGAGAGAACAAGGGGGAATGCCCTGTCGCAGAGGCAGGGTGGGGTGGTGGGGGAATGGGGTGGAGGGATACTGGGAACATTGGTGGAGGAGAATGGGCACTGGTGGAGGGATCGGTAAATGATCACTGTATGACTGAAATGCAAACACGAAAGTTCATAAGCTTGTAACTGTACCTCGCTGTGATTCACTAATAAAAATTTTTTTTTTTTTTTTTTTTTGCTTTTTGGGTCACACCCAGCAATGCTCAGGGGTTACTCCTGGCTTTGCACTCAGGAATTACTCCTGGCGGAGCTTGGGGGACCATATGGGATGCCGGGGATCGAACCTGGGTCGGCCGCGTGCAAGGCAAACGCCCTACCCGCTGTGCTATCGCTCCGGCCCCTCTAATAAAAATTTTTAAAATAAAAAAAAGACATCTGAGCTCTTAGGCCCTACTCTGTGGGCTCCCTCCAGCCACCTTCCTCAACACTGTACCACCTCTGCAGCCCTCCTCATTTTCCTCCCCAAGTTATTCTCCATAGCACTTACTACCACCAAATAATTTGTTTTTCATTCTGTTTCCTTGCCTTTCCCATTGTTGATGTTGTTGCAATTACCCAGGGGTCACACTTCTTCGTTGTGGAGTGCCAGAGATGACAGTGGTGCAGTACTAGGACACCCAAAGAACAGGGCCACCAGGATAGAACTTAGCATGCGGGCAAGTGTTAGGATCGAACTCAGGGCCTTTGGATGCAAAGTACATACTCTACTACTGAACTTTCACCTGATTCCCCCATCCAATATTTTTTATTTGGTTTTAAAATTATTTTTCTCCCCCATTAAAGTGGAATCAACTCGCCTCCCCAAAGTGTCCCCCTTTTGTTCTTTGCCATATGCCCAGGCTTAATACCCTGAAAAGTAGCCAGTAACGAATAAACAAATAATGTTACAGTGGGAGCAGAATCCTAAAAGTCCAGATGTGGAGATTTGCCTGAAAATGTAGAAAATCCTCCACCAGGTCAGGACAGATTTCCTGGCTAAGACAGAAGCTAGACTTTCCCTTCATCCACACCCTGGCTATGTCCCAGGGGCCCTGTATAGAGGCTGTCAGCCCATTTGCACTCTGTTTATTTTGGAATGGAGAAATACTCCTTGTCTCTGCAGCAAGTTAAGGAAATGAGTTAGACTGAAAGAACCAGTTGTCCAACCTCTCTTACATTTTTTTTTTCACTTCAGAAACACTAATCCATTTGCAATTCCCTAAACATGCACTCTTGAATTCTTTTGGTGTTTTGCATATAGATTCCCTCTCTTAGGAATGCTTTTCCCTTCTGCTCCTGACACTGCAAATGGAACTATGAAAAGGTATAAAATGAAGGTGTAAGCAGTGGAAAAGAAGCAAGATACAAGAAATTCATTTTTCTCTGCGAGGGGGTTTTCTAGAATTTCCTTCTGCATATGATGGGAAACTGTAGAAGAGTGTCTTTACTAATTCTCTCTTTTACAGACAGGAAGACCAATATTCTGTGACAGGGTCATGAAAGTCACACTGTGCAGCTAAGTGTGGTGGAGAGAAGAACATATTTCTGCCACCTGAAATGAGTCTCTGTTTAAAAATCTCTGTGACCTCTTTTTCTTTCTTTTTATAAAAAAAATTTATAAGGTAGTCTACAATATTTGATTACATTTAATATTCAAACACCACCATTACACCTTCCCATCACCATATTTGGGATGTTTCCATCCCAAACCCCAATCCCTACCCCAAAGCAGAACTGAAATAATGTATTTTGTATTGTTTGCTCTGAAAAACCTGCTGGAAATGCTACAAAAAAGTATCCATAGAGGAAAGAGTGTGACGATTGTTCTATTTTGACAGGGGCCATTAAAATCTTCTATAAGATATCACTAACATGTTGCTAAAGGTTGAGCCTTGTGAACTTTTGTATGTATATATCTGTAAAAATATGTGTGTATATATGTATATAAACATATATATATATATATATGTCCCTCTATGATTGGTTACCTACTATTTGGATCCCATCAAATGTGGTGCAGTACTCTTGGAGTATGGGTAGGGTGTGTCTTATAATGTGTCTCGAGATCTAGAAATAACTTGACTCAAGCGTGAGGCTCAGGCCGGACATGTGGGGAGCAGCCTTGAGCATGGCAGTAGTTGGGTTCTGGAGGTTTTTGGCTGCCAAGCTGGGTCCCTTGGGGCGGGGAGGGCTCTCACCCCATCTGGGCTGCCCCAAGTGAAACAGCCTGTCAAAGGGTCCGGTGGCATTGCTATGGCAGGCGTCATGTTATACTCCCTTCTGGGAGAGCTGGACAAGCGATCTCTGTGACCTCTTCTTTCTTTCTTTCTTTCTTTCTTTCTTTCTTTCTTTCTTTCTTTCTTTCTTTCTTTCTTTCTTTCTTTCTTTCTTTCTTTCTTTCTTTCTTTCTTTCTTTCTTTCTTTCTGAATCACCATGAGGTACAGTTACAGGCTTACAAACTATAGTGCTTGCGTTTCAATCATATAATGATCCAGTACCCATCAGTGCCCATTTTCTACCACCAATGGTCCCAACATCCCACCCACCCTCCCACCACCCCGTCCCCTCTATCCTACCCCACCTCTGTGGCGGGGCATTCCTTTTTGCTCCCTCTCTCCTTTTGGGTGTTGTAGTTTGCAGTAGAGGTATTGAGTGGCCTTCATGTTCGGTCTATAGTCTACTTTTGGCACGTCTCTTTTAACCCAAATGGGTCTTCCCAACATCCCTTACTTGGTGTTCCCTTCTCTATCTGCCTTTTCCTCCAGCATGTGAGGCCGGTTTCCAAGCCGTGGAGCAGACATCCTGGTCCTAATCTCTACTACTCTTGGGTGTTAGTCTCCCATTCTGAGACCTCTTGAGGAAATGAATGAACTCTACTACCCAGCTCAGCCACTCAAGGATGAGCAACTGTCATAGTCAGGATGTCCACTAGGGGCCGACCTGGCCCAACATTTCTAGAACAAAACCAGCAAATTCTTGACTTCATTTCTATGAAGAAATCCATACAAATAATTTTTTTCTATACAAATCATTTTTTTCTGACCTAAAAGTCCTTAAAACCCTCTCTCTAATTTGTGTCCAGTCCATGATAACACCATATACCAGCAGTTAGTTCTTAAGAGATTGTTCCACTGGAGCAGCTGGTGCCATTGGTAATGATACAAATTTCAGTCACTGTTGAACCTTCTTTTGTCCCCTCAGTGAGCTGTTGGGTAGCCAGTAGGCTGTAAAGCTTTATCTGACCCTATAAAATTATTTTCAAAATATTAAATTCTTAAGTAGGTGATATCTGTGAATTTCATAACTAGTATTCAATTCTATTTTTTTGAGAGATTGGGTGGGCCCCAAAAATTGAGAGATGAGAGTAAATACCTCATCAAATGAGTTATGTCAGTGAATAAGATAAAGAATTTTTAAAAATTAGTCCGAGGATTTTTTTTAAAATAGGAGATGGGGCAGGGCTGGAGCGATAGCACAGCGGGTAAGGCGTTTGCCTTGCACGCGGCCGACCCAGGTTGATTCCCAGCATCCCATACGGTCCCCTGAGCACCACTAGGAGTAATTCCTGAGTGCAGAGCCAGGAGTCACCCCTGTGCATAGCCAGGTGTGACCCAAAAAGCAAAAAATATATATATAGGAGATGGGGCAACAGAGACGGTACAAGTAGGGCACTTGCCTTGCAAGCAGTTGAACCAGGTTCAACCTCTGGCACCACATATGGTCCTCTGAGCACCTCTATGGATGAACATAGAGGCTGGAGTATGCTTTGAGTAACGTAAGGTGTACCTGCCAAACCAAATAAAGTATCCCTAAATGATTCAATACACAGCAGGGGTTGACAGTTATTGAGGCCTCTGGGCCTCAGGTAGATGCTCATAAACACTTGTTGAAATCAACTGTTAAAATGAAAAAAATTAAACAAAGATTGCTTCTAATATTCTCTACAACTTAGTAATTTCAGTCAATTATGATCCTCCTTTTGCATATGCTAAGTAATTTCCCAAGCTACACTTTTTCATGCAGAAAATAATCAAGTATCTATTTATTATCCTTGTAGATCAATGTTTCTCTAGGTCAGAGAGATAGTACAGAGTTAAGACCCCAATTCAATCCCTGGAACTATTTATGTTCCCCCAAAACTGTCTGAGCACAGAGTCCAAAGTAGGCCTGGAACACTTCTGGGTGTAAACAAACCCCTTATAAAAGAATATAGATTTTCCAGTGTATGTTTTGGGGTGCATACATAAAATAGGAATAGCCATTTGCTGAAGGATATTAAAACATAAAATTGTGCATTGAAGTCAACTTTATCATCGCCTCTATTTTTTCTTTTCTTTATTTTTTTCTTTTCTTTTTTTTTTTTTTTGCTTTTTGGATCACACCCAGATATGCTCAGGAGTTATTCCTGGCTCTGCACTCAGGAATTATTTCTGGTGGTGCTTGGGGGACCATACGGAATGCCAGGGATTGAACTCGGGTCAGCCGCATGCAAGGCAAACGCCCTACCCACTGTACTATCGCTCTGGCCCCTCATCACCTCAATTTTTGTATTTATATCTTGCTTTGAGATTTCCTGTAACAAAAATATACTATGTTCATTTCACTGTCACTGTCATCTCATTAATTTGTTCGAGCAGGCACCAGTAACGTCTCCATTGTGAGAATTGTTGTTACTGTTTTTGGCATATCAAATACGCCAGGGGTAGCTTGCCAGGCTCTGTCGTGTGGGCGGGATACTCTGAGTAGCTTGCCGGGCTCTCCACGAGGGGCGAAGGAATCAAATCCAGGTTGGCCAGCGTTCAAGGCAAATGCCCTACCTAGAAATAAACACATTAACCAGATTAGTATTAGTGTTTCTTAAGTTTATGAAGTTTTATTACAAGTTAAGGAAACACTCAGATTTTAAAAATCATGCTATAGTGGTTTGGGGAACTTAGAATAGTTTTTTCTGTATCGTCAACGCTACTGTAAATACATGTGTTTTGTTTATTACACAGATTTGGCTTTTTTGGTTTGGTTTTTGACCACACCAGCCGTGCTTGGGGGTTACTCTTAGCTGTATTCAGTGAGCACTTCTGGTGGGGCATAGAGAACCACATTCGGTGTCAGGGAGCAGACTCCCTTGGCCGTGGTGAAGGCAAGTGCCCTGCCCACTGTACTCTCTCTTCCCCCTTCGGGTTGGTGTTTTAAGAGCAGGATTTATTTGGCTTGCGCAGCAGGACAGTGGGTGGAGCACTCGCATTGCACGCTGCTGACCCAGGAGGGATACCGAGCACCACATACAGTCCCCAGGCATGCCCTGGGCACAGAGCCGGGTGTTGCTCAAACTGTACCCCCACTCCAAGAAGTTTATTGATCTCTTCATTGTTGTTAGTTGTCATTAGTTTTCTATGGTTTATAGACATAAATGGATACAATACTATCTCAGATGCCCTACTTGGATGGCAGGTGAGGAGGGGGAGGGGGTTTGGGCTGCATCCAGCAGTGCTCTCGGTCACTGCAGAGTGAAACGCTCTGCCTATTTTAAACCTTATTTCTTTATATTAAGTTACCATCCTTGAGTCACTTAGAATAATTCAGTCACTCTTGAACATATACTGTCATTAATTCAACATTACTCATTGTGTTTTGGATGTTATAGCTTGGGAACGAATATAAAATGAAAGGTGTTTAGGCCTATAGTACACACGAATGAAAGGTTTTATTTCTCCAGATAAAAATTTTTTATATTCATTTATATTGTATTTTGCTGGAAATCTGAGAATAGCAGTCATGTCTTTTATTTGAATACTTTAATATTTTGGTTCCTCTAAATGCATTCATTCTTGGGGCCAGAGAGATAGTACAGTGGGTAAATTGTTTGTCTTGCACACTGCCAGACTGGGTTTGACCTCTAGCACCACATATAGTTCCCTGAGCCCTGCCACCTGATCACCGAGTGAGATGTAAGCCCTAAACACAATCGAATGTGCCCCACACAAATGTATCATTTCTTTAAATCTTCCCCCAGTAAACTTGTAATCTTTCTGTGATTTTTTAAAAAGTTCAATTTCCAGGGTGGTGATGAGTTGTTTTCTGCAAAGGGGGAATGGGCCAACCCGGTTTGGGAACCCTCTGAATTGTTAGATTAAGGAAATAAATGACTGGATCTTGATGTAAACTGGGAGAGCTATGAAATAAATAAAGGATTACACACTACTGGACTAATATGGGAATGATCTGAGCTTATGTTACCCCTATGGCATAGGGCCATCTCAGACCTTTAGCTCATTCGAGTTTACTTGTCACAATGACTTAGAATTTGTCTAAAATGAAATATATTTTTTGTTTCCTTCTACATTATGTCATTCAAACTTTATATCTCTATAGCACCACATAATTTTCTTAACTGTCTAACAAGAAATACAGTTTGTCTACTAGTGTACTCTGGTCAGGGAGGAAACTCAAGTATAGAAGGACTGTTCTGTGACCTCTAGAATGAGAGATAAAATACTTTCTTGGCTACAATTAAAGCTAACATAAGGAAAATGTCAATTGGCTCTTTTTTAGCCCAGATGGATGTAAGCATTTGCTCTTGCACTTTAGAGAAATTTGAAATTCTCTTTCTTGGGGTGAGGGGTGTGGGAGATGCTCTTCCAGTGTTCAGGGAACCCGGAAGTCATTCACAGTAAAACTTGGCCACCAGGACTGGGTCATTCAATGCCAGGGTCAGAGAATGTCTTGCTGCTCTGGGCCCGAGATGCTGGGGTCCACTAGTTCCATACTTTTTTTTTTAGAATTTATGAAGATTTAGTTCAATGTTGTTGGTGAGCATATATTTTTATAGTTTGTATAATATTCATAAGTCTATGAAATCTAATTCTTTTTTCTCTCTTTCTTCTTTCTTAATGGGGTGTTGCGGGATGTGTTTAGGCCACACTCTGTGTTGTTCAGGGTTTATTCCTACTTCTGTATTAAGGGATCACTCCTGGTGGTACTTGGGGGACTATCTGGGGTGCTGGGGATCTAATCTGGGTTGGTCACATGCAAGGCAAGTGTGTTACCCACTGTAATATCTCTCCATCTCATTTTTTTCCCTCTTATTTTTCTCCTTCTGTTTTGTAAAGGCAGAAATGAAATTGTGTAGCCAACTGAACTGCATTCTGGGATTGTGTAGCCACCTGAACTGCATTCTGGGGAAAAAGATAAGCTCAAGGAAGTGAAAGTCAAAAAAAGAATCATAAAAGGGTATCGCTCATTTTCCTTTTATGAAGATAAAGATTATTATGAAGAATAGGAAAGGGAAGTCAAAGTTGACTTTTTGAAATTTAGACAGTCATCTCTAAGCCAGGCCTTGTGAGAATGTTTTCTCTTGATGATCACTGGCACATCTTGAGGAAAAAAATAGGCAGAAAATGAGTCTTTCAAGGTGAAGCCTTTGCTAAATAGAAACCATGGGCCCCTGTGGGGTGAGTATACTTATTTAGCAAGAAACTGGAGTGGAAGAGATAACACAGCAAGTAAGGCATATTTTATGTAACTCCAAAATATGGAATTATTTTGGAGTCAATTAAATCCCATGTTACATAGCATAGCATCAATTGTCTTCTTGTGTCTATACAAAAAGAACATTGCTAAGTAAACCATGCAAAAGACATAAAAGGAAGAGAAAAGCAATATAGGATTATTAGTGCCTGATGGAATTGGGAGTGCCTCAGTTTGGGGGAGGAGCAAGGACAACCCAAAGTTATCCAACAATAAAGCATGATTATTTTCATTAAATCATTTATGGTCTAACAATAAAATCGAGAATTCCAGGTGCTTCATCCAGTAGAATATGGTACATTAATAGACATGAGATGATCATGGTCTACAGTAGAAGTTCTCAACCTTATCTGGCCTACCCACCTTTCAGGAAAAAATTATTTAGCAAGCACGAATATACAGAAAGCTCACCTCAACTGTACCCAAGGCTACTATCCCCCTTGTTCCATAACCCCTTTGTGGGGTGTGACTTTGCTTACTTTGGGAAATATCAATTTGGAGCAGGATTTCTAAAACTTCTTCCACTTGGCATCCACAAAATTATTTGTAACCCCAGGTATATAGAGATATAAAATATTTGGAATAATAAAGCATTGACTGATAATAAATTATAATGAATCATCATCATCATCACCGTCGATTTTCTTGAGCAGTCTCAGTAACGTCTCCATTCGTCCTAGCCCTGAGATTCTAGCAGCCTCTCTTTTCTCGTCCTTCCCAACGATGCCGTATTGGAGGCTCTTTCAGGGCCGGGGGAATGAGAGCCATCATTATTACTGGTTTTGGCATATAAATAGGCCACCAAGAGCTTGCCAGGTCTCCCATGAGGGCAGGAAAACTCTCGGTAGCTTGCCAGGTTCTCCAAAGAGGAGAACTAGGCTATAAGATTTCGTGAGGCCACGTACTTCCGGGAGCTTGGTTTTTTAGTCTCTGGATGTTGGTCATTGATGAGATTACATGGGGGGGTGGGAGGAGGGGTTTCTGGGTGTGACCACCTAGCTACTGGAAAATGGGGGATCTGGGCAGAAGAGGCCTGCATTTTAAAACACTTACAGTATAAGGAGGCCTAAAGGAAGGAAGTAGTTCTTCTGATTAATAATTCTGGAAACATTCAAAAAGGACATTTTCTTCTTCCTCTTCCTCTTCCTCTTCTTCTTCTTCCTCTTCTTCTTCTTCCTCCTCCTCCTCCTCTTCTTCTTCTTCTTCTTCTTCTTCTTCTTCTTCTTCTTCTTCTTCTTCTTCTTCTTCTTCTTCTTCTTCTTCTTCTTCTTCTTCTTCTTCTTCTTCTTCTTCTTCTTCTCCTCCTCCTCCTCCTCCTCCTCCTCCTCCTCCTCCTCCTTTTTTTCCTTCTTCTTCTCTTTTTGGGTCAAACCTGGCCATGCTCAGGGAGTGCTTCTTGTTCTGCACTCAGGAATCAATCCTGATGGTGCTCAGGGGACAATATGGAATCCAGGGATCGAATCTGGGTTGGCTATATCCAAAGTAAATGCCCTACCCACTGTGCTATTATTCTGGCCCCCTCAAAGCTGAAGGATTATAGGGGAAGAGTTAGGAGATGCCATAGAGAGCAGGACACACTGAAACAAAAGGGATGGACTGAAGCTCTTTCTGGACTCTGGTGTAATAACTAGAAAGCCCCATAGTGTTCTTTCTTTTAGCTCTTTAATATTCTAATATACATATATACATATATATATGATCACAAGATAGCCTTTTACATCTAAAAACCTAGGGGGTCAGAGAGACAGTATAGGGATCAAGGTACTTGCTTTGCACAAGTCTCACCCTAGTTTGAATCCTGGCACTGCCAGGAGTGATTCCTGAGCACAGAGCTGGAAGTAAATCCTGAGCACTGCCCCAGGTTTCTAAAGTAACACTCAGATGTATAAAAATGGACATAAGCAATAACCCATCCAATTTTTAAAATAAAATGCCCATCCCTCCCAAATTCTTTGTTGTATTTGTTGCTCAGGTAACCCTCGAGCAACCCCAATGATGCTCAAGGGTTACCCCTGGCTCTGCACTCAGGAATTACTTTTGGCGGTGTTTCAACCTGGGTCAGCCATGTGCAAGGTGAGCTCCCTGCCCACTGTACTATCTCTCCACCCCCCACCCCCACTCTCCAAGTTCTTAGTATAATAGAAACAGTTATGGAAAGAAATGTGGACTGTCTTAACTATTGAAAGAGCCAGTGCTCACAGGTAGATTTTTGTCAAGCCATTGGAATCTAGAATCTTGAGATACTGGTTGTTCATTTTATAATCAACTACAAAGTTAAAGATTCACCACACAGTGCATTAAAAACTGATAACTGGTACAGGCTGGCACCGTATATTTATTTCTGATATGAGAAATCAGACACACCTGCTATTACAAATAATGACATGCCAAGGTGACATGATGTCCAGGAGAACATACTGGAGCTCCTAAGTTACATCATTTCAATGTGCTCGTAATTTCTTCTGAATTCCTCAAGCAGTCACTTCAGTACTCTCTAGCAGCGGTGCTCGGTGATGACTGAAGACATCTTCGATTGCCCAAAGTGGGTAAGAGGTGACGGGAGTCTGGAGGAGACAGCCAGGATTGCTGTCCTCAAACCACAAAGACTCATCACCCAAACATGTCCATAGTACAGAGACTGAGAACTCCTTAGACTACAAACCACCAGGCATGACAGCAAGCACTCTAGAAGAACTCAAACTCAACCTCCTCTCCCCTGGCTCTGTCTGCCTCCCAATCACAAATACATTCTGAAGCTTTTCTGTGTAATCATTGTACAGGAACCCACACCCACCCCAATAAATTATGTAGCAGGGAGGGAGTGGCTTGACTCAGAACCACAATTGACTACTAACAGAGAGACCTCTGTTCCTTTAGCCAGTCAGGGCTTTGGGGTCTCCATCTGCTAAATGGGGGAAGTCATTGTAACTATCTCCTAAAATTTCAAAATTGATACGGGTTTAAGTAAACAAGCAAATGCAAAATTTAGATCTGACCCATAGCACTAAATAACTATAAGCTGTTATTGTGGGCATTCATACTTAAAACAAAGTAAAATATAAACACTAGTATTTATTTAGATAAAGTCATCAAAGTTCAATCATTTTAGTATTAATTTTGTGTTCTCATGAATCATCTACTCTACCAGTCACTTAATTTTTTCTTTAAATTGTTGCATTTCACAGCTCCCACCCTACGTGCTAAAAATTAAACCTAGGGCCTTACACATGTGACACAGGCACTCTACCACTAAGCAACATCCCCAGCCCTACACTGCCCCCTCTTCATAAATATTCTGTGCCATCCACAGGTTTGGTATCTTTCCAAATAAAATAAGGGCTAGAGCGATAGCACAGCGAGTACAGCGTTTGCCTTGCATGCGGCCAACCCGGGTTTGACTCCTCTGTCCCTCTCAGAGAGCCCAGCAAGCTACCAAGAGTATCTCTCCTGCACTCCAGAGCCTGGCAAGCTCCCCATGGTGTATTCAATATGCCAAAAACAGTAACAATAAGTCTCATGATGGAGACGTTACTGGTGCCTGCCTGCTCAAGCAAATCGATGAGCAACGAGATGACAGTAATACAGTGATACATAAAATAATGCAATGCTATGGAAGCAAAATGTTTCATGTTCCACACAAAACTAGCTTACCTGCTACATGAGGATAGACCAAAGTATAACTAACCTCTCTCTAGGGATTTCTGTCACTTAACATGGTTGCGAAACATCAAAACATCTCATAAATCTTCCTCAGAGACAACATCTGCCTCTCACTGAAGAAGCCATAAATGCCAAGAATTCTCTTTCCCAACTGCCTTTGCAGATACAGGTTGAACATATGCTTCTCCAATCAGACACACTGGCAGCTGCATCTGAATTGGAGCTGAGACCCAAAGAAGAGATGCAAGAGCCAGGAAAATAGCTCAAGGAAAATAGCTCAAGGGCTAGAGCACATGACTCACACATGCAAGGTGGGTTCATGCCCTCACCACCAGGCCACTACTAGGCATGGCCCTGGTAGCACCATAGGACCTAACTGAACCTCCAGGCCCGTACCACCAGGTATGGCCCTGGGCCTTCCAAGTGCTACTGTGGGTATGGTCCATAGTTAAAAGAAAATAAAAGCAAATTCAACCACAATCTGCCCAGTTTCCATAAGATGAGCTCCAAAATCTGCAGTGGTAGAGACTTCTCACTGCTCCCAAGTTACCTCAGTATTTCATGAACTCCCCCAACTGCAAGTCCAAGGCCAGAACAGTGGTTTCCAACTGCCAGTCTGCAGATTGGTTTCAGTCCACAAAACGGTTCTTGTCAGGCTAGCAAAAGAAAAAAAAAAAAGGTGCCACATTATACACAGCATGCTTGGGTTGTGTATTGGTAAATAATCATAAATAATCTTCTTAAAAATAACGATTTCATGTCTATTTAGTGATCAATAAAGTATTTCTCCCTTTTTTTTTGGGGGGGGGTGGTCACACCCAGTGGTGCTCGGGGCTTACTTCTAGCTCTGTGCTCAGGGTTCACTCCTAGGAGTGCTCAGAGGACCATACAAGGGGAGCCAGGGATTGAACTGGGTTGGCCCCTCTCCCCTTTTTTTCAGTAGTTCATAGGGGTAAAAGAAAGTTTAACACCTCTAGGTTAAGGGATAAGATAATTGACACAAAGGAAGACTAGAACCCAGGCCAAGGAGAAGGGGACCACCTTATTGCGTCTTGCATTTGGCCTGGACATCCTTTACTCCATTCTATCCATTCTTTGTACTAAGTTTTCAAGAGAAATAGGGTTTCTGAGTCTCATGTGAAATGGCTGGCAGCCAATTCAGACACACCAGCAAAATTCCACCATATGGGTCTCCACTGATAGATGCAGGTGTGTAAGTAGGGCTCTGTCCTGGCCTACCCAGATGCAAATATCAGGCTTACCTAAATCCTCTCCTCCTACGTCCTCCTCAGGGAGTCTGAATGGAAAGAGAAGCAGCCTCTCTAATCCTGTCATATTAGTAAGATTCCCAAATGAATACTAGCGAGTTTTATTAGAATTAATGTTATGAATAAATAATATTATTATTTTAAAGTGCTATTAATAAGTTGTGTTAATATTAACCAATGATATTCGTCAACATTAATAAGTGATATTTTCACATATTAATATCATTAAGGGATAGTCACAATAAGTAGCTATGATTAGTAAAACTTCCAGACATCTACCTTTATACCAGCCTTCCAGATGAAAGTTTTACTCCTTAAATACAACACAAGTCTCTCTACTTTTTCGTATGTTGTTTCATCATCTTTTAGATGAAAGATGGCCCTACTTGACCCCACTACCTCATTTTCCCTTCTAAGTGCCATTCCAGAATCACCTCCTTCAGGAAGACTTTCTTCATTTCTTCTCTCTTCTCCTCAGCAGTCGAGCCTTGCATGTGTTCAAACCCTAGCACTGCAAAAAGAAAAAGAAAAAAGTAACACCCATTATCTTGGCCACAATTACCTAGGAAACAGAAGGATCAAGTTACAGGCTGACATTTTCCATGAGGGTGCAATACTCATGGAAAGCAAATAAGAGGGGAGAATGCTGAGACAGGAAAGAGCAGAAAGCAAATATAAACCACTGCGCAAATAGATTCCTGAGCAGGGTGCAGCCTGTGGTTTCACCAGCTATCTAAGCCACTCTCCGCCCAGCCAGGTTCACCTAGAAAAGGAACTGTCAGGCCTTATGGCCCAAAACACACTGACTTCTTCCTTCACACTGACTCTGATCTTTCTCTTCATCCCTCCTACACTGGCCTCAGAGACACCGAGATTCTTCTCGGGAACACAGGAGAACTCTCTGTGGGTGTATACACTTGTCTCCCATAACCTCTTCTGCAGTGCATGTCACAGTAATCATCAGAACACCAGAGGGTTTCCCATGGCTGATGCTGAGTGGTGTTCACATGCCTTAGCTGTGCAATGTGTTTCTTGACAAGGTGACTTCAGACCGTCTTTTCAGCCCAATGAAATCGTCCCTTTTAATGGTCTTAATTATCTAAGTCCACAATACTTGTTCTCATAAACCCCTTCACCCCTGCCCCTGAATGCCACTGGTGACACTGAATCAATAATAAATGAATGTTTTTCTATACGAGATAGTCCCCGTCCATATGGACATATTTTCATATTTGCTGAGGGTGTGGCTTGTGCCTTTCCCAATGCTTATCATTGTTTATTTTCTGTATCCACTTTCAAATAATTATTCTTTGTTTGAGTGTTTGTTTTCTCAGCTGTCTACTACAGATCCTATGGGTGCACGGGCCCAAATAAACCATTTAAAAGACTTCATAGCAAAGATGAAATGATGTAATTTGCCACTACATGGATGGACCTAGAGCTGAATGAAGTCAGTCAGTAGGAAAAGGACAGATACAGAATGATCTCTCTCATGTACGGGAATGAAAAAAACATAGTACAGGAGCAACAAATGGCCAAAAGTAACAGAACTGAAGAGCTGCTCTACAAAACTGAACTTACATAGGGGTGGAGTAAGTGGGGTCCTTGGGACACTGGTTTAAGAAAATGGACACTCTGGTGGTAGGTGTGGTGTTAGAATGAGATATCCTTCAACTGTCACTGTCACTGTATCACTGTCATCCCGTTGCTCATTGATTTGCTTGAGCAGGCACCAGTAACGTCTCTATTGTGAGACTTGTTACTGTTTTTGGCATATCGAATATGCCAACGGTAGCTTACCAGGCTCTGCCGTGCAGGAGAGATACTCTCGGTAGCTTGCCAGGCTCTTTGAGAGGGGCGGAGGAATTGAACCCAGGTTGGCCGCATTCAAGGCAAACACCCTACCCGCTCTGCTATTGCTCTAGCCCATCATGAACAGCATTGTAAATCATGTAAAGTAGCAAATAGGAATTAAAAAGTTAAAAGGCTTTATGTTTTCTATCTACTTCACAAAGAATAGTACAAAATTTTCAACCTACTCATTTCAGGAAGCAGATGAATATAAAAATGATTTGGGAGAAGGAACAGCTTACATTTTTTTTTCTCTGAGTAATAGAAGTCCCTATGTTCTTGATTAATCCTAGTAATGCTTGATATCATTTGCTACTTTAAGAATTCTATCTATAAAAGTAGGCTTGCCTGTACTTTCCATGCATGTGTGAAGGTCTGGAGCAGATCCCTAATACCACACATAGAAACACATATAACCACCAAAAGCAGTCTTGCTGATTAGGAAAAGTTGGGTAGCCTGAGATATCTGCTAACAGGAAATGTGGGGCATTCAACACTACACCCTTGGGCACCTACATCCTCTTGTCATGTTGGTCAGGAGGTTAATAATCTATTATCTGTTAACAGTTAATAATCTATTATCGCTATATGTTACCTCTATTTCTATTTTATATTGCCTTGAAAGATAAGTTATGGTGTCACCAGCAGGTCAACCTGTACCTGCAGGGTGAGTGCATGAGCAACCTGATGGTGACTTTAGACTTCCCGATACTCCAAAATTGCCTCTGTGCCTTTGGCTGGACCCCAACAACTTGGAGCCAAGTTTATCAAGAAATTAAATGGCCAAAAGTTAGGTATGTGGGAGCCACAACCACAAACCACCTCCAGCTCAATTATACAAGCTCATTTATTGGCCTTATTTCAGAGACCCATAAATCTTGAAGGAGATCAAAAGCCGCAGTTAGGGCAATAGTTTATTTGTCTGGAAAAGATGGAAACAAGGTCCATGATCCAGAGACACACAAAAGAATCTCCAAACCGAGCAGCTCGCTGCAGAGATGCCTCCAGACTTTAAACCAGGCCAACTTCACTGGGGTGCCTCAGACAGGGGCAGGTGTCATCCCTCCACCTGCCTGCTAAAAACCCCCGGTGGCTGCCAACTTCCAGAACCCAGTGAGAAGTGCAGGCACGCGGGTTCAGTGACAGCAAACTCCAGGCTACAAGGGATAGGTGATGGGTCAGTCCATCTCATCCCCTGTCCCCATAGGACCTGGAGGTCATGCCCACAAACTACCTCCAGCTACTACTTAAGATCCTTCATGGCCATGACCTGGACACACACAAAAGAGTCCCTGAACCAAGCAGCTCACTACAGTGATTTCTCCAGAGCCTAATTATTCAAAATTTTAGAATTCCAGGAGCACGCGGCCACTCTCATGGCAGTGCAACATCTTATGCTATTCATAAGCAATACAAAAGAGAATATGGGGGTGTTGGGGCTGGACTAAGC
This sequence comes from Sorex araneus, assembly GCF_027595985.1. NCBI lineage: Eukaryota > Metazoa > Chordata > Mammalia > Eulipotyphla > Soricidae > Sorex > Sorex araneus. The sequence continues at coordinate 104,506,977 of NC_073303.1, forward strand.
CATCAGGATGAGCTCAGGTAGACTGTACCCACACACAGGCAGGAACAAGGGCCCCATGAAAATGGGAGAGATTATTCGTGTGTGTCCAGGTTGGTTTGGATGAGGCTGAACATCTCTTTCTTTAACCTGCTTTCAGGAAATAACATAAAAGTATATCAGATATCAAAATAACATAAGAGTCAGTATCCCTCTTCTTACAGAAGCCTGGACCCAGCTTGTCTTTGACATGTAAATCCCAGGTGCTAGCCCAGCCTGGTCTTTGACATGCAGATTCCAGGTACTTTCTGTTTCTTTCTGGAGGCCCAAAGCTGCTGACTTGCAGACACAAGAAAACAATGCATGCCTCACTGCCTCAATGTTCTTGCAGTAGCTTCTTTTGATGACATCACTGTATTGAGCCTTTTAGAGGTATGTAAGGTAGGATGATAATAAAATGAGCTCTCAGGATGAGCTACCTTTTGTCACAGGATCTGAGTGAGTCCTGTGATGCCCCGTGAAAATAATTTCTCTGCGTTCCTTGTCTCAGCACCTCCAACTGAATGAATATTCATGCAACATGAGGGGGATTGTCTGCCATAGAGGCAGCAAGAGGGATGGGATGGGGGGAATACTGGGGACCTTGGTGATGGTAGATGTGCACTGGTGGAGGGTTGGGTAATCTATCATTGTATGACTGAAAGTCAAACAGGAAAGCTTTGTAACTCTACCTCATGGTGATTGTAAAAAGATAATAAAATAATAATGAAATAAAATTAACATTCTAAATTAAAAAAAAAATAATGTGGATTTCATGCCCAATTCAACCAGCTTAATCAATGGCTGAATAAGTAACAGTACTCCTACATTTAAAAAAAAAAAAGAAAAAGAAGTTAAAGATTTTCAAGGATCTCAAGTGTGGAATGAAAAGATACATTTCTAGAACTGAATTCTTTTTACTTTTGGCCATGTGTGGCCCATCAAACCACGATCCCTTGGCCTCCCAGGTGGAGCCCACACCTGCTGTGGTCTCAGGCGAGCACAGGGTCTTGGAACAAATTACTCTCAACATCTACCTTCTCTAGAGAAAGTTCATGTTTAAGGCTGGCCAGTCATAAAGAGTCAAAAGGTGGGGAAGATCAAAAGTCAAGGGGCTCTCATCTTCAGCATTTTAGGCAGAGGCTGCTCTTGTAAAGCTTCATTAATCACACACACTCAAAGTTTTAAAATGCCATATAATAAACTAAAAATGGAGATCTTGAATCTACTGACACTACCTTGCTCAGAATTGTGATGTGCAAGGTCAGAAATATTCTCCTGCACATGAAAATGGGCAATGCGGAATTTAGCAGAGATTTGAAATAGCCACAGAATGTGTTTTTTTTTTATTTAAATCGATGTTTATACATTCAAATAAAACAGGACTAGATACCCCTGTTTGGAATCATAGAATCAAAGTACTGTTAAACAGAAAGAAACTTGACCTGACCCCCTGGCTCGTACATACCGCAGTACGTGCAGATAGTTAAGTATTAAAAAAAAATAAAAACTATCCAAGAAGTGGTTACCTCTGTTTATTTAAATTATTTATATTGCACTATAATATTAAGATGGGGCTGGAGTGATAGCACAGCCCGTAGGGCTTTTGCCTTGCACGAGGCCAACCCCGGTTCGATTCCTCCGCCCCTCTCAGAGAGCCTGGCAAGCTACCAAGAGTATCTTGCCCACACAGCAGAGCCTGGCAAGCTACCTGTGGCATATTCGATATGCCAGAAACAGTAACAACAAGTCTCCACAATGGAGACGTTACTGGTGCCCGCTTGAACAAAATCGATGAGCAACGGGATGGCAGTGATACAGTGATAATATTAGGATGATTATACATAGTGAAATGGAAGTTATCCTAAGGCATGTGGCTTCCTTCATATTCCTCAGGCATGCTCAGCACAGCTCATGCTTTCTTTCTGGGCACACTTTTTTCTTGGGTCTTCCTTGGACCACCACCTTCCTGGTTTCCTCTGCTCTCTCCCACCCTGCCTCTGCCTCTTGCTATTCTACGTTCAACAGGTAAGCTCTGGCATACCTCGTGCTCTCTCCTCTCACCCAGTGTCCTCAGCCATGTCTTATCAGTGTCTGACTTACACATGTGCTGATGAGCTGTCCCCAGGTCTCACTCACATCCTCCTACATGTCTGACTTCTCTGCCGTGTACCCAGCATCCCCCTTTACCAAGATCTAAGTCCATCAAGTGCTCAGCACTACATCAGTCTCCTAAAATACTGGATCAGATCCTGACGCTCTCATAGAACATTCCTTTTTTTTTTTTTAATTGAATCACTGTGAGATAGAGTTACAAGCTTTCATGATTGAGTTTCAGCAGGAGGGAGTTCCCTCCCTCCACCAGTGTACGTTTCCCACCACCAACCCCTCTTGTCACTCCACTCCACCCCACTGCTTCTATGGCAGGCACTTTACTTCGTACTCTCTCTCTACTTTTGGGCATTATGGTTTGCAAGACAGATACTGGGAAGCCATCATGTCTGGTCCTTTGTCTACTTTCAGCACACATCTCCCATCCCGAGCAATCCCTCCAACCATCATGGACTTAGTGGTCACTTCTCTATCCCAACTGCCTTCTCCTCCAGCACTTAAGGCAGGCCTTTCCAATCATGGACCAATCCTACTCACCTTTGTCTCTATTGTCCTTGGGTGTTAGTCTCATAATATGCTATTTTATATTTCACAAATGAGTGCAGTCGTTCTATGTCTGTCTCTTTCTGACTCATTTCACAGAACATACTTGAAGCTCAAGACCACTCACCATACCCTCCAAGGCCCCACTCAACTATTCCTGCCTTCTCTCCATGTCTATCCTCCACTCTTCCAGATGCCACACTATTATCTTTTCTGTGCTTGCTTGCAGGGTTCTAAAGCCTTTCTACCTCAGGCTTCTTTTTTCTAGCCTTAAGTCACCCTTGTTCTTTAAATAGCAGGTCTTGGTCTCAGCTCCTCAGCCTTGTCCCTCCCACTCAACACACACACACGCACACACACACACACACACACACACACATATACACACACAAAATAAAGCTCTACACTTGGCTCACTTCCCATCAGCCTGCTTACTCCCCTCACTTAAGCTCACACATCATACTTGTGATCCAATGAACACATATTTTGAGACTTTTCCTGAAACAGTTATTAAATGGAAAACATACTGAAAACAAATGACACAGCACAATGGATTGGTTCTGAGAATCCCAGCAAATGCTGAGACTATTTTGGGTTTCATTGATGTTGTATTAGTTTCCCATAGCTGCCACTGAAAAGTATCAAAGACTAGGTGACCAAAAGCAATAGGAATTTATGGTCTCATGGTTCCGGAAGCTAAAAGTTCAAAATCAGGATGGTGGCAGGGCTATGTTCCCTCAGAACTCTTAAAGGGAAGGTCCTTCCCTGACTGTCACCTGGTGTCTACTGGAGGCATCAGACGTGGGTAACAGTTGACTTGAAGCTAAATGCTTGAAGCTAAGCTCTCCACTCTGCCTCTGTTATCATACAGCCTTATCCTTCGTGTGCATGTGTAACCTCAAATGGCATTTCCTTTCCCACATGAAGACACAAGTTATAGCATGTTCAGGCTCACCTTAAGGTCCTCATCATTACTTGGACACATCTACGAAGACCCTATTCCAAAACAAAGTCACATATGCTGGTACTGAGAACTAGGATTAAAAAGTAGTGTGTGACGCCACTGGCTAAGCTAGTGAAAACAAAAATAAATAAATGGGACTATCTCAAACTAAGAAGCTTCTGCAACTCAAAAGGAACAGTGACCAAAATACAAAGACAGTCTACAGAATGGGAAAGGATATTTATGCAGTACCCATCCGATAAAGGGTTGATAACAAGGATATACAATGCACTGGTTGAACTCCACAAGAAGAAAACTGCCAACCCGATCAAAAAATGGGCTGATGAAATGAACAGAAACTTTTCCAAAGAAAAATCCGAATGGCTAAGAGGCACATGAGAAAATGTTCAACATCACTAATCATCAGGGAGATGCAGATCAAAACAACAATGAGATATCATCTCAAACCACAGAGACTGGCCCACATCCCCAAAAACAAAAGCAACCGGTGTTGGCGTGGATGTGGGAAGAAAGGGACTCTCCTTCACTGCTGGTGGGAATGCCGACTGGTTCAGCCCTTTTGGAAAACAATATGGACGATTCTCAAAAAGTTAGAAATTGAGCTCCCATTTGACCCAGCAATACCACTCCTGGGAATATATCCCGGAGAGGCAAAAAGGTATAGTAGAGATGACATCTGCATTTCCATGTTCATTGCCGCTCTGTTCACAATAGCCACAATATGGAAAAAACCAGAGTGCCCGAAAACAGATGATTGGCTAAAGAAACTCTGGTATATTTACACAATGGAATACTATGTAGCTGTCAGGAAACATGAAGTCATGAAATTTGCATACAAGTGGATCAACATGGAAAGTATCATGTTGAGTGAAATGAGTCAGAAAGAAAGAGACAGACATAGAAAGATTGCACTCATATGTGGAATATAATGTAACTGAGAAGTACAAGTTGGCAACGATGCAACTTCTGGCAGATATCTCTCTGGACTTAGTTACTAAAATACTAAATTACAGAAACCCAAAACTGAGAGGCTGCTAAGTGTGGTCACTGGACCTCATACCTCTTCATCCTCAGCAATGGAAAACAAATTATCTAATGCTTCCTTTTCAGCAGGTCTGACTTTAGGGGAGAGACTCTCCAAACAATAATAGTGAGTTTTGTTGAAATATTGTATGCAATCAAAGTGAAAGTAAAGTGAAATTTATTAGTTACACAGGCGGGGGGGGGCTTGGAGGGGGCTAGGGGCGTGGGGGGGGGTTGGGGTGTGAGGGGGTGGGGTGGAGCTATACTGGGATTCTTGGTGGTGGAATATGAGCACTGGTGAAGGGATGGGTATTCGAGCATTGTATAACTGAGATTTAAACCTGAAAACTTTGTAACTTTCCACATGGTGACTCAATAAAAAATTAAAAAAAAAAAGTAGTGTGTGAGTGTGCATGCGTGCATGTGCACGCGCGCGCGCGTGTGTGTGTATAAAGACTTATAATAAATGTGTTCATTTTGTTTTGGAGCTACACCTTGGCAGTGTTTGGGGTCTTCTCCCTGCTCTTTAGGGACCACTCCAGGAAGTGCTCAGAGGACTATGTGGTGTCACGGTTCAAACTTAGGCCTCCTATATGCAAAACATGTGTTTGGTCTTTTGAAGTATCTCTCCGGTGCCAGAGACATATTTTTTGATGTGTCAAGTGTTTTACTATGTTGAGTAGTACAAAATAAAAGACTCTTTTATAAAACTCTTTGTCAGGATTTATGACTTACTTTCTATTGAGACTCATACGTTTGGAAGAAGATCTGAACTGTGGCTGGCACCATCATGTTGAGCACCACCCAAATTCAAGAGGTGTAAATAAACTTGTTCAGACAAGTAGAGGAAGATACTATTAAGCACCTGCAACAATTTAAAGTCACTAAATATTTCTAAGGATACTAAAACAAAACCTTCTTTTCTCTCTTCTTGTGCCCTCTTCTCTTCCATTATATCTCTCTCTTCTTCCCAAGAACTTCCTCTTTCCTCATGGGTCCTCAACTCTGACTTCCTCCCAAAGTTGGCCTGGGGTCATAAAACTCCCTTCCTTATCCCCTTCTGGTATTGCTTTGAATTATCCAGGCCACCAGTAACTGAAGAAGAAGATGAGGAAGAGAGGACACCAGGATTCACTCTGTGTTTAGCTAAACTTGACTATGTGCAAATTTAAATAATTAGCTATCCAAGATCATCCAAGGGAAGAGAAAAAAGACTCTTCAACAAATGACAGTAGAAAAACTGAATGTTAAAAAAAAAAGGCCCCTGAGCATGGCCAGGGGTGATTCCTGAGTGCAGAGCCAGGAGTAACCCCTGTGTATCGCCAGGTGTGACCCAAAAAGCAAAAAAAAAAAAAAAAAAAAAAAGGAAAAATAAAAGACTCTAGATCACTAATACACAAACACTAATTCCAAATGGACCAAAGACTAGTATATTAGACCGGAAGTCATAAAGTCACAGAAGAAAGCAGGTGATCCACTTTAGTTTTTCACTATAAGAGATATAGTAGAAGACTTAGGTTCAAATGAAAAGGTTTTGGCCAGAGATAATAGTACAGGGATTAAGGCACTTGTGTTGCATGCAGTTGACGCAGGTTTAATCTCCAAGATTGTTGAGGAAAAGAGACTCCTGTTCATATTGCAAACACACTAATGTCAGTCTGACTAACAGCAGAGGGCAGGACCTGTCAAGGGGCAGCTGACTCTGGGAGTGCATTCGGGACATCCTTGAGGCGGTCAGAGCCTCACTTGGTAATCTGGGTAACCTGGGTATATATCCTAAATGTTTTCATATAATTGAGGTGGTCCAGGCCCTGCTTTGCAACATAACATGTTCAGGAGTTCCTGATTCTGTACTCTCCTACTGGCTGCCAGCAAATGCTCCAACCCTCATCGGATATTTTATAAAACAGAGCTTTTGTCTTTTATCTGAACCGGGGTCTAGAGCTTGACTGGGTCCACTCAGTAACAAAAGTTTTATAACAAAAAGTTACAAAATACTGTAATGTAACAGTGTTTTCTCACTTCTCAATGCATGCTTCTTGGCTTTTAGCTGGCTTTGGTAGTACTTTACAGGACAGCCTGAGCAGCTACCAGAAATGATCCCAGAGCAGAGTCATGAGTAAGCTCTGAGTACTGCTGAGTGTGGCCCCAAATGAAAAAAGCCAAACTTAAAAAGGCTTTTGTAAAAAGACTTTATGCAGCAGAAAAAAGAAAAAATAGTCATTAAAAACAAAAAGACAGCAACAACAAAAAACTAGAAAAAGATATTTGCAGATAATTTATAATATATTAATAGCCAGTTATTATTCTATGAAAAGAGAAATCCCACAACCCAAAAGCAACAAAAATGAAATCCAATCAGAAAATGGAATCGTGACCTAAATAGACACTTCTCAAAAAATGACATACAGATAATTAATTCAATGCCAATTGTATTAGTGAAGTCAAAATCAAGACCACAATACCACCTCAGAGCTGTAAGAAAGGCCATATTAAAAAAGATTCAAAGTACTTCTTGTTTCTATAGCTTAGAAACAAGAAGTGTTTCTAATATTTTCTATATAATTTACAATATGTAGGAAAAGGAAATTCATGTAGTCTCTATGGAAAAATCACAGATATTTCTTTAAAAAAATAAAAATGGAAATTCCATAAGACACGTTAATACCACCTGTAGATATTTATCCAAGTAATATTAAGACACTAGAGAGGATATTTACAACTCAATGCTATGAACATGGCAGCACTAGTCACAATAGTCAAAACAAGGAATCAATGAAAATGCCCATCAATAGATATTGGATAGGGTTGGAGCAATAGCACAGCAGGTAAGGCATTTGCCTTGCACGCGGTGACCAACCCGGGTTCGATTCCCAGCATCCCATATGGTCCCCTGAGCACTGCCAGGAGTAATTCCTGAGTGCAGAGCCAGGAGTAACCTCTGTGCGTTGCCAGATATGACCCAAAAAGAAAAAAAAATAATACACTGGATAAAGAAGCAGTGTATATTCAATTGAATACTACTTTGTAGTTTTGGGGCTGGAGCAATAGCACAGTGGGTAGGGCATTTGCCTTGCACGCGTCAACCCGGGTTCAATTCCCAGCATCCCAATGGTCCCCTGAGCACCACCAGAAGTAATTCCTGAGCGTAGAGCCAGGAGTAACCCCTGTGCATTGCCAGGTGTGACCCAAAAAGAAAAAAAGGCACAAAAGTTTTAAAAAAATCTTTTGGAATCATCTTTAGATGATGAGGAGATTATGCTAGGTGAATGGTCAGAGGGGATCAGCAGATGATCTTATTCAAGTGTGGGATATGCATTATTAAAGTTTAAAAACTGGGGCTGGAGCGATAGCACAGCAGGTAGGGCGTTTGCCTTGCACTCGGTGGCCAACCCGAGTTCAATTCCCAGCATCCCATATGGTCCCCTGAGCACCTCCAGGAGTAATTCCCAAGTGCATGAGCTAGGAGTAACCCCTGTGCATTGCCGGGTGTGACCCAAAAAGCCAAAAAATAAAAATAAAAATAAAAAATAAAGTTAAAAACCCAACAAGATTCACTCCAACTCTCAGTGAAACTACTGTGATCATGGAGTTAAAGTAATGAGAAGGCTGGACTTAGTTACTAAAATACTAAATTACAGAAACCCAAAACTGAGAGGCCGCTAAGTGTGGTCACTGGACCTCATGCCTCTTCATCCTCAGCAATGGAAAACAAATTATCTAATGCTTCCTTTTCAGCAGGTCTGACTTTAGGGGAGAGACTCTCCAAACAATAATAGTGAGTTTTGTTGAAATATTGTATGCAATCAAAATGAAAGTAAAGTGAAATTTATTAGTTACACAGGCGGGGGGGGGGGCTTAGGGTGGGGGGGGCTAGGGGCGTGGGGGGGGTTGGGGTGTGAGGGGTCGGGGTGGAGCTATACTGGGATTCTTGGTGGTGGAATATGAGCACTGGTGAAGGGATGGGTATTCGAGCATTGTATAACTGAGATTTAAACCTGAAAACTTTGTAACTTTCCACATGGTGACTCAATAAAAAATTAAAAAAAAAAAGTAATGAGAAGGGTAGGACCGAGGGAGGGGATGGCCCTGTAACTTTGGTGAGGGAGGGGTGTGATGAGCCATAGATACATAGAGCGTTATCAAGTTATACTACAATATCATGAATCAATGGTAACTGACTGAAAAAAAATAAGTCCTAAGAAGTGAGTATCATGGTGACAATCCAGAAAAATATGTTTAAAGGCGTGTCTACCTCTTAGTTGACCTCTAAGTTTCCACTGGTTGGCCTCCCTGAAGCCATAAATGATATCTCTCCTCGAGCTATTCATTTCCTGTGCTCCGAAACTCAAAGGCACCCTCAAGAAAGCTTATCTGCGCAGCAAGTGTTGCACACCCAATTACCCCCAGTTCCCTCTGAACTTTGAGGTTTCAATAACTTGGGTGGGGGGGGCAGGAAGCGGGGGCAGCATTGAGGGAGATAAAACTTATTAGGTGGGTGTAAGAGAGGGTAGTGATGCAGAGGGGTTTCTAACACTAATGCAGAGGTGGGACAGGGGTGAGTCAACCCCGAGAAGATGCCAGAAACGGGGTGGGGTGGGGGTGGGGTGGGAGGAAAGGCCTGCAAGACACAGTAGCACATGCTCAGTTTTCCTCAGTTAACTTCCATCTTTTTGTCTTCTCCCCACTGTTCCACTGTCAATTCCCAGAGAATTTGATCTCAACAGCACAGTACCACCAACACTCAGCATTTGTCTGGGGTGCATTAGACGCCAGTCTTTAACACCTTCTGTTTCCTCCAATTTGTACATTTCTCATATTTCTGAGCCTTAGCACAAACTAAAAACTTCTGATCTGCGGCCCTTTCTCTTTTGAAACAATGGGCTCCTTTTCATCCTTTGGTTTATAACTTAAAGTTACTCTTTGAGGAATCCCATTTCTACTTAAAACAAGTCACAATCACACACATATGCACATATGTTGCTTTTCATTTCAGAATCTTGCTTATTTTCTTCAAATCTTATACAATTGTTTGAATTTGTCTTTCTCATATAGTTCCTCTATTTCACGATAATGTCTAAGAACAGTAATTTTATATCCGTCTTCTTAACTTTGGTTGTCCAAACATATAGCATAGCCAAGATAAAGATTAAAATCACACAATAAAGGTTTAAAAAACAAAAGAATAACCATATGTCATCAGAATTTTAAGACAGTTCTATATAGGAATTTATCTATCTTAGGCCAAATAAAAATACCATCTTAGACTTAACAAAAATGCCATATAGACCAAAAGAGAAAAGCTGAATTATTTAATAACAATCCAAGATCAATTAAATAGTCATAAATAAAGCTGAATTATTTCCTTCTTCCATACCAAAGTTCATTCAAATGTATCAGAGAAAAGCATTTTTAAAAATTAAGCTGTTAAAAGAACTTAATGAAAATGTACAGGAAATGCCAGTCATCTTAATACAGAGATATTTTCCTAAGCAATGCAAACAGTGGTTTATTTCAGTACATAAAACTACTTTCTTCACATACATATTTAGAACATAAATATAGACAAAACAGAAACAAAATTCAAAGGTAATTAATTATTACTGAAAAATTCCAAGATTAGATGAGAAAGTTTGCTTTGTTACAAATTAATAGTATTAAAATTTCTCTAAAAGGATAAAACAAGCAGACCACAGGATAAATCACACAAATGTCTTGAAAGGAATGGAATATTTAATTCTAAGAATATCCAAAGAAAGAAATGAAATTAAACAAGAAGATAGCCCTTTTTTCAATCTTTAAAACTAGCAGAAGTGGCAAAGTCTAAGAATGTTTTGTTTAGGCTAATAAATGGGGAAGCAAGCACTGAGTGTTATTGTAGCAGGTTGTATATTTTATCTTTTGATAGTTAATGTCACAGGCCTGGTGGTCTTTCAGAGTGGTTTGGTCATTTTATGTCTGCAGAACAACTTAGGAATATCCTTTGGAATTTAAAAAACACATACTGTTTGACCAGAAAGATTTTTGGTCAGATTATAAGATTTTATTCTACAGAAAAACATGCATACATACATAAAGGTGAAAAAAATGAAGATGCACTCATGTAAAAAATTATTATTATTTTTAAAAATTATTAATTTTTAACCTAAATGACTTTGGATAGCAGACTGATGGAATAAGGTTTGGGTTTTACCCAGAACTGTCTACTATGAAGCCATTGAAGAAGAAATCTACCCATATTATGTATATCTTTAGCATTTGGAGCACACAGGCATGGGACAGAATGCAAAATATACTAACTTGTTGAGAGAAAAATAAGCCATTGCTCAGAGAGAGAGAGAGAGGCGGGGAGACATATTATGTATGGGTACCCCTGCACCTTCCATTTCAGTAAGAACTAACAAACATATTGGGTAAGAAACTAAGAGGTCAATGGATTGACTTTTCATGGTATTTTTTCATGCTATTAGGGAAAATGTACCATCTGCATATACTACTTTTTTGAATTTTAAAAACTAGTTAAGTTATAAAAATTATGTTAACTCAAGGGAGCATTCAGAAGGATTCTCTGGTTTATGGGGATGTGGTTCAACTGTCTGAGTACATGCCTTGCATGTGTGAGGCCCAGAGGTAGATCATGGCCATGCGTCGGCCTGGAGTACCATCATCACCACAACAAGATTCCTTATATTAGTGATATTCATAAAACAGTATTTTTCTTTCACTGCTGTTTATGTAATGTGTTTATTATTATAAAGTATAATATTTCACTATTACTTTTGTCTTATAGGGCCACACCCAGCAGTGCTCAGGGTTTACTCCTGCTCTGAGCCCAGGCATCACATCTGGCAGGGCCCAGAGGACCATATGGGATACCAGGGATCAAAACTAGGTCAACTTGGGCTGCAGAGATAGCACAATGGGTAGGGCATTTCCCTTGCATGCGGACGACCCAGGTTCGAATTCCCAGCATCCCATATGGTCCCCTGAGCACCGACAGGAGTAATTCCTGAGTGCAGAGCCAGGAGTAACCCCTGTGCATTGCCAGGTGTGAGCCCCCCCCCAAAAAAATAACTAGGTCAACTGTATACAAGGTAAGCAATCTACCTTCTGTACTATCGCTCCACCCAAGGTAAGATGTTTTAAATAAATACCCAAGTTAAAGAAAAACTCAATAATTCAGAAATAATACAAGTTAACTTCTTAGTTGTGAATTAGTAATTAAACTTAGAAAGCCTATATTTGATTTTTAATAAATACATTATTTTTAAAAGATGGACTATAAGACAGATTGGTTAGTTTAAGCTAATTTGTAACTATTGCCACTCCCTAGTTATCCCATCAATATATTCAAATTTAGTGTCCAAGTTACTTATTAAGCTCAAGAGATATAATACCCTGGGAAAAACATTGTGAAGTTGTTCTGTTGAACTCTTCTCTTAATAAAATACAGAGGAACTATCTCAGAAAAACGAAAATGGGCAATCATCATGTGAGTATTTATTGCCTTGGAGAATCAAGAAAAGTCTTAATATTTTTTAGCATATAGCAAAGTTATGACCGACACTTTTATAATTAATTATTTGGATTGCTCTATTTTGTTGTCTTTCACAATATGTCAATCTTTTTAAAAATGTATCTGAAATATGTTTTTTACTTCTTTCTTAAAAACAACTGTCATAGGAGGTGTGTTTGAAACAAAGTCTTTAAGTGGGTTTAGCAGAGAGCAAGTGGTTCATATGCACTTATGGAATGTATGACCGTAGTTTTTAATTTGTTGTAAGTGGCATAAAACCTGAATGTGTGCAAAGACCAGAGTTTTGCGAAGAAGGCAGGTGCATACTGCAATTGGTAGAGCATGGCAAAAGTATTTCTTCAGCCCATAGCCCTTAGATTTAAGGAGGAAAATATTCATGTTATTTCTAAACTGTACCAAATAATCAGATATTTGAATATAACCATAGGATGGACTTACTATTTGACTTTCCTCTAAAATGTGTAGACTATCCTGAATTGCATGTCTATAAATGATTGATGACTAAAATCTGATAGAGACCCCACTGTTTGGAAGTAAGGAAGTAAAAGGCAGGTCAAAGTTCTATCTTAATTATTTTTCCATTGAAAAACATATGTTGAAAGCTGTTGCGATAATTATTTTCAATCAGGTTTTACTACCCCTACGGTTGTTTCCCATGGTGAGGATGATTTATTGTATGTTCACACTAGGAACAGAGAGAACACAACTCTAATTTTTTCTGTAAATGATGATTTTGTTTATCAGAGTTTTTCTTTTGCTAGTAATTAAATTCACACTCAGATGGTTGCAGATTTACAAGTGTCTTAAAAAGGCCTTCGTGGAAAACACCATCTGTAATAGCCAAAACTCTAATCTTTCACTTAACATCTTTTTGAGAAACAGAACCCCACTTTGGGTAGGGGCAGGGAAAGGGGTTAACCATACCTGGCTGTGCTCAGGGCTTATTCTTGGCTCTGCTCAGGAATCACTCCAGTGGCCCTTCAGGGGACCATATGAGGTGCCAGGGTTGATCTGAGATCAGCCGCATGCCAGGGAAGCACTTTAATTCCTGTGCTATCTCTCCCAGCCCAGAAACCCACTTTAAAAATATTTCAGATAGATGCAGAGAGGATCCCAAGAATCATCACTGATACATACATTAGCAACTTAAGAAGATATTTTAAATCAATTCCAATGGAGCACAGGCTTTTGTGAGTGGTCTAGCATGTTTTTGTATTTCTTTTTCGAATCCTCAGAGCCAGTCTTACACCTTCTCTGAAGGCAGTCAGAAGCTGCCCAAAGGGGACACCCAATCCTCAACAGTCGTGCAGCCACACGGCCACCTGGCAGGTAGAGGAGAGCCAAAGACCCAGCAGCCTGTAAGCATTGTTTTTCTCCTCCAACTTCCAGGTATCACCAGGAGCTCTCACTGGTCCCTGCAATTTACCAATGACTTGTCATTTCAGACCCATGGCAACTTGCAGCCTGAAAACGTCGTTTTCAGGCATTATTACCAAGCAGGAAAATCTACACACAAAAAAAAAAGGAAAGAAGGAAGGAAGGAAGGAAGGAAGGAAGGAAGGAAGGAAGGAAGGAAGGAAGGAAGGAAGGAAGGAAGGAAAATAGGAAGGAAAATAGGAAGGAAGGAAAAAAGAAAGGAAAGGAAGGAAGGAAGGAAGGAAGGAAGGAAGGAAGGAAGGAAGGAAGGAAGGAAGGAAGGAAGGAAGGAAGGAAAATAGGAAGGAAAATAGGAAGGAAGGAAAAAAGAAAGGAAAGGAAGGAAGGAAGGAAGGAAGGAAGGAAGGAAGGAAGGAAGGAAGGAAGGAAGGAAGGAAGGAAGGAAGGAAGGAAGGAAGGAAAAAGAAAACTACAGTGCTCATAAACAAAAATACAAAACAAAAGAAAAAACTGCAGTTCTGGTAGTTGTTGTTTTAAAATATATGTGTATAGTATTATAGTTTTATTATGACAGGGTTACAATAAGGTTCTGGTTTCTGGTACTGAAGCCCAAAGCTACTGCCCATCCCCACCACATGTCTCACATCCCTGTCACTTGCAGTCCAGTATTCCATCCCTCCCACTCTCATTACATTATTTGTTAATCAGAGTTGTGGTTTGGGTACATACAGCCTCACTAACGGGGACCTTCCCTTAGTGCTCCAGAACATCCACTTACACTCATGTGTTACTACCTGGCAGCCTATTCATTTTCCTACCTCTTCCCAACCTAGTGCGCTCAGGTCTAGTATCCGAGGTTGGTTATCAATTGATATTTTCCATACTTTTATTTGCTTTCCTATACCCTACAGATGAATGATATCATCCTGTGTTTGCCCTATTTTTCTCAGCATGATACCCTCCACTTCCATCTAAATTGCTTGAAACAGCATGACTTAATTTTTCATTTGTGTTGAACTGTTGGGTTGCTTCCATAGTTTGTCTATTGTACTCTAAGAGCTGCCATGAACTGTACAAACCAAACATATTTATAAATGAAATAAACATACTAACAGACAAGTCAGTGATGTACCAGTGAATGTTTTTGATTTAGTGTTGCAGACCATTGGTTTTTGGTCTTTCTTATATTTGCAGACCAGCACTGGTGTTTGAAAACCATTGCCCTAAACAATGCTGTCTTGATTAAATGGCTATATTCAACGTAGAAATGGTTCTGATTGCTATAATGTGGTTTCATTTGAGTTGCATCACACTCAAGTTAGGATGTGGACTGTGACTTCTCCTAATCTGTTTCTATTCAACCTGCTGAGACACCTCTGCTTGTAAGGCCCATTGTGATATGGTTGGACATTCTACTGGCTCAAAGCCATAATTTTCTTGGCTATGGGGAAAGTGCATACCCACCAGTGCTCAGGGGCTTTAGCCAGCTCAGTAATAGCAGGTCACTCCTGGAAGTGCTTGACAGACTATACAGTGCTGGGGATCAATCCCAGGGGACCCTCACACAAAACATTCATTCTAGCCCTTTGTACTATATTTCCAGCTGCAGGCATAATTTTTGTGTTAATCTTTACTCTTTTACAGCCAGCAACAAATAAAGTATGGTGGTGTAACATCTATGCAGTTGTAAATAGGAAGACAAATATAGGCATATGATAGCACTTGATCGTTCTGATGATCCACTATGTCTTGTACCAATTTTAAGTTATCAGTGTTAATTATATGCTATTTTAAAAGTCTTCTAGGAAATTTTTGATTTCCCAAGAATATGTCCACAGACCAGGATCCACAGATCAATATTTTCCAACCTTACTTTAGTTAATAAAATATTGATCAGGAAGTTATATTCTTCAAGGTACTAAGTTAGAATCCTGGCAATTCTCTGAAAACTAGAAATCACATGGTGTGTGTGTGTGTGTGTGTGTGTGTGTGTGTGTGAGAGAGAGAGAGAGAGAGAGAGAGAGAGAGAGGGAGACAGAGAGAGAGAGACAGAGAGAGACAGAGAGAGAGAGCATATACTTTCCCCAATTCTTTTTACTTTAATTTTTTTGAAGTTTTGGGTCACACCCAGTGATTCACAGGGGTTACTCCTGGCTCTGCACTCAGGAATTACTTTTGGAGGTGCTCAGAGGACCATATGGGATGCTGGGAATCAAATCCGGGTCGGCCACATGCAAGGCAAACACCCTACCCGCTGTGCTATCACTCCAGCCCACTCCCCAATTCTTTTGCTCTCATTGATGACTTTTTTAACCTGAAGATCTAGTGTCTGTGAGTAACTATTTGGAGCAGTACTATCTGAGCTGTTGGGTTATGATCATTTGCTCAATCGAACATGTTTCAAAAAGTTTGCTTAGCCTGAAGAGGCTGGCCCACAATGAGCTCTATGCATAAACATAAAATTCTGCTTAGGTTTAACTTAGTGAATCTTTCGGTCTCTTTCACCACGAGGATTGTTTCACCCAGAGAATCACTGGAGAGTAGCGATCGACACTGAGATGGTTTTGCTTTGTCTGAGTGTGGCTCTATGGTTCTGAGCCCAGCATTGTGGCACAATGGAGGAGAGCCACGGCTCAATGTGGAAATAATCACCAACTTGAGAAGTCTAATAATCACCAGTTCAAGAAGTTCTTGCTTTCTGGAAATTTATTTTTAAGGCTGTTGAACTAGGAGGTTGTTTGATAAAGATGTTTCCAACACTTGGCCCAATGGTGCTGGTTCACAGGCGCAGAAAGGTTGCATAGTGGCTGTAAGAGCTGTGGTCTGCATAGTGGCTGTAAGAGCTGTCCTGTGGACAGGTATGTGAACAGGCTTCAGGCCATATACATAAAATTGAAGAGCACTTGTTTTAAGTACAGCGGCATTACAGCCTAAAGTGGTGTCCCTGGACAAGAAGCTGCATTTCTGTTGCCTGCAGACATATGCAAAATGTCAGTTAGGTCCACCCAAACCTACTGAATTAGAATCTGCATTTCATTTATTTATTGTACATGAAGGGGTGAGAGTCGATGGGGGTGGTCCTAAGGATTCTCTGCCAGATGGAGCTCAATGCAAGGGCCCAATGATGTGGTGCTGCTTGGGTTCTACTCAAGTGCTGGAGACGACCCAAGCCATCCCAGCCTTGCGGAGGGACTTCCAGGTCCTCAGGGGACCATGTGATGGCAGGAATTGACCCCAGGTTGACTGCATGCAAGGCATGTGCATGCAGATAGTAATTTATAATATCTCTCTAGCCCCAGAATCTGAATTCTGACAAGCGCCTAGCCATTCTTTGGTTAAAGTCTGTTATTGGGTCACACTGCCAGGTGTGACCCAAAAACCAAAAATTAAATGAAGAAATAAAATAACCATATGGTAAAACTCTTGGTAAAATTGAGGTATAGAAAACATTTTGATTAAGAGAATTAAGAGTGCTATGCCAATCTCCCTACCCATTTTCCATAAAATCATAGAGGGAAATATATATATATATACATATATATATATATATATACACCTCTCTAAGAGCCCGGCAAGCTACCAAGAGTATCCCGCCCACACAGCAGAGCCTGGCAAGCTCCTCGTGGTGTATTCGATATGCCAAAAACAGTAACAATAACAGGTCTCATTCCCCTGACCCCGAAAGAGCCTCTAGTCATTGGGAAAGATGAGTAAGGAGAGACTGCTAAAATCTCAGGGCTGGTACGAATGGAGACGTTACTGGCGCCTGCTCAAGTATATCAATGAATAACAGTATGACAGTGATACCGTGATTGTATTAATTTCATTTATAAATCTGTTCGGGTTGTACAGTTCACCCAAGAAAATGTGTAATCCCAATAATATGGTTATATGAGTTAAATTAAATTAGATACATGAATCAAACATTTGCTGACGATAAATCATAGCACTTTATTTTAGAACAGACGTGGGGGGTAAAATTATGATGGACTGTTTAAGATGCTCGGGTAGAACATGCAGCCCTTCCTCTGTTATCAGCAAAGCTTTCGTCCCAGAAAGAGGGTCCTTTAGAACCGGGCTGGGAGCAGAAGAGGAGACAAAGAGGCATCTCCTGTTCAGACCTGGCCCCGGCCAAGACGAGCCTACTTATTTAAAGCTCCCATGCAAGGTGACAGTTTCAACACTGTCACCCAATTAGAAATTCAGGGGTATCTTATCTCAAGTAGATAGAGAGCTGAGCTTTTCAAAGAGGTGGAAAATAGCGATCGTGGACAAGTACACTGTCAGAAGAAGAGCAGTGTGTAAATGCCACAAGCACTCTGAAGACAAAGAAGCCAGATGACTCAGTGGACGGGTGCCAGTGCCGTGAGGGAGTGGCCCAGCAAGGGTGACCTGGCTCTTGCTGACTTGTCTTGCCCTGTTTCTTCTGGCCATGATGGCATAGCTAGACTAACACATTGATGCCACTCATGCAATTTGTGTTAATAAGACCACATTCAAGGCTGAGCCGCCAGTGGCATAAGCTGGTGTCAACTTGTTAAGGCCTTTGGCAATGACACAAATGACTGACATTTAGTAAGTAAGTATATATTATACTGTACATTATCTTGAGAAAATGAGGGCCCATGAGATTTGAACCTCCGCTCTATCAAGCATGCCACATCATGTGCCACTTGACACCTGGAAGACCCTATTTCCAAATAAGTTCAGATTCTGGGGATCTGAGTAGATGTGAATTGTGGGAAATAACTTTCAACCCACTATGCCAAGGAAATTGTGTTTGATGACCCTTAGGCTTGCAGTGGATTTAAGACATTGCACATCAGATTTCATGTAATCCAAAGGGTTGGGACACTCCAAAGGGTTTGAACAAAGCTGGGCCCCACCCAGTGTTTCATTCAGCAGACACACAGAGAACCAAGAAGCTGCAGTTTTGACCAGTTTCCCAGGCTTATTGATGCTGCTGGTCCACGGACCCCACTTTGAACACCATTTCCTTAGCGCAGTTGGAAAGACTTAAAGGATCTCAGAGAAGGGATTGATAGAGTCAAGGTTGAGCTTTGGATGGACCATGCTGGCAACTAGTGGAGAAAGGTTTTGAGAAAATGATAAAGGCAAGTAAAGCTCTTGCTTATAATATCCCTAGAGAGAGATGATGAGCTTGTGCCTCCAAACAGTGACAATGGAACTAGACAGAGAAGAGAGTGGAGGGTCCAGCGGCCATGACTCCTTGCATGAGGATATAGGAGAACAAGGACATGGACCAACTGATTTCTGGGCACCCATTTTTGTGTTCATGTGGATAGTAATACATCTTGGGGCAAACACAGATGAAGGTGTGCAAGGTGAAAGAATGAATTTAGTTCTGAGTTTTGGAGATCTCTGATACACTTGGGTCCACGCTGAGCAGGGAACAGGATCTGAAACTCAACAATTTTAGACAACTTGGGCTTCAAATAACTTGGGGAAATTAATTTTCAATTGTTATTGTTTGCTTTGGTTATAAGTTTGTATGTATTTACTTGCAAGTAGCAGATGTTCTAAGAACAGTGATTTAAATAAGACACATTTTCGGGAGGGGGGCGGGGGCGGTAGTTGGGGCCACACCCAGCAGCGCTCAGGGTGTACTTCTGGCTCTGACTTCAGGCTTCACTCCTGGAGGTGCTCAGAGGATCTGGTGCCAGGGATTGAACCTGGCTTAGCTGAGTGATAGACAAGCACCTTACCTACTGCACTCTCTCTCCTGTCAGACATTTCATTATTAACTCTGATAGGAAGCTAGAAAGGAAGGGATCTCATTGCCAGCTTAGCAATTCAGTCATGTCATTAAGGACCCTGGCTGTGTCGATCTTTCCACTTATCCACCTTCAATATTCTGGCAGTGTCCCCTCTCCTAGGTGCAAGATAACTTCTTGCGCAAAAGTTACACATCTCACACAGTAGGGTCACATGCAAGAAGGAAAGGGAGGGAGAGAAAAGTGAGAATCTCCCCTATCAGCATGGGAAATCTTTCTGGAAAACGTCAAGCAGGTTTTCCTTCCAGTCACATTGGAGGAATTAGTTAAAAGGCCATCTATGGATCAGCCACCAGCAAAGCAAAGGGGGAGATCATCATTAATCCCTAGAATAGTGTCTCCCTCCACTCAGCCCCATTCCATTCCTTTTATTTTAATGAGCATTTCTTCTCAAATAGTACAGGAAGAAAACGCATCTGTGAGGAGGAGGTACGGCTGCAGATAACAACTCAGGGGTCATCAAGTTCCATAGTCTCGCCAGCACCAAACTCACAACTTGAAGAAAAGAGTCTCTTTCTAAACATCTATATGTATACTTTCTGGAACAAATTTTGAGTAGCTTGAATGATACTACCCCTCTCACACTGTTGTCATAGGGCCAATGTTGGCCTTACTTGAGTAATATTGCTTTATCATTCTTACTTTTCTATAGCTGCTATTTTCATTACTATTACTATTCCTAATCCACTATTACTATTACTATTACTACAACTTACATGGACTAGGCATAAAAGAGAACAAACCCTTGAAGATCAGAATGAAACTCAGTAAAAATTATTTACCCCTCCAGTTATGGGGGGCTGGGTGGTTGTGATGGCATTTAAGAGGAAGTTTTAAATGCACACATGATTTTAAGAAAAGAATAAAGAGACTTGTATTCAATGCATATTTAAATTCTTATCCCACCAAAAAGAATGCCATTCATTGTTTTGCTTCTGATTGAGACATAAATTTGCTCCGAGCAAATCTATTTCATATTCATTGTTTCCTTTCCAGCATATCAGAACTTGTTCACATACTGTTGGTTCTTCCCTCCAGCTCAGTCCCCTGCCAAGTTCTAATAGCCTGGTCCATCTCCAGTGTTGCCTTCCCAATTCCATCTGCCTACTCATCGCCAACTGTTGAGGGTCTCCGAGCACACTCACCTTTTGTTGGTTTACTGGCCTGCATTCAATGAATCCCAAGTCACAGTCTCATTGAATGTGGGAGAAAAGTACAAAAACAGCCTTTGGCAATAGATGAAGGAAATGGATCATTCTTTTCTAATGAGAAAAGTGCTTTATCTTTCACAATTCTTTGAGGCATGGTTCTTTTCACAGTTAAGAAATAGTGGCCATGGCCTAGTACCCACTCAATCCTCCAAGTTCACTTTCATTGCTCCAACACAGCAGTTAAGTGGATATCAGAAGTTTAGCAATCTTGAGAGGTCTCTAGCTTCCTAAACAATCTGTAGATGGAAAGGGCTCCCCTGGAACCCAGCAACAAGAATATTGAGCGACTGGTTTCTCCACTTGATAAGCTGCAGTAGCTGCAAGGAAGGATATTGCCTGAAACTATTCTGAATCAATCTGTTTAGCTCTTCTCTAACTCACAGATATCCTCAGTACATTTTTGAGTTGTCTTTCTGATTTGTTGGGATATCAATGGAGAAGTGTATCATTCAAACAATGGTCTGTAGCTCTGGATGCATGTTACAATTACCTTGAGAGTTTTAAATCTACATATCAGGCTGGAGGGATAGCACAGGGGTAAGGTTCTTGCCTTGCATGCACCTGACCCTGGCTTGATCCCCAGAACCACATAGTTCCCTGACCACTTCTAGTAGCAATTCTAAATAAAGATCTGAGAGTAGCCCTTGAACATCACCTGCTGTGAGCCCACCCCCTCTCCCACCAAATAAATTAAATAATTAGATCGAGGAAATGTCTCTGTATCATTGATTCTGACTTAATGAGACTCAGTCATTTGGATGATTCTGATATGCACGCAGGATTGAGAAGCTCTGGATCTCTGATTCCTGCAGGCCATTTTCTCCAGAGCCCATTATTTCTACCCTAAGCCACAATTCCAAGGAACCAAACTCTATTAAGTCCCTACTTGCCCCCTCACCACTCCTCTTCAAGACTCAGGTCTCCCTTGTCACTAGCATTTCCTGTTGTCCCTCCCAGGGAGGCCTGGATGATGTCACCCAGACACCCCTGGTTAAGTATTCTGTCCCTCTACTCTCTCTGCTTCAACACTCTAGAAGGTTTGGTACCACTCTCAGCTTCATATCCTGAACTGAATATGTGTTTTTCCTCCTCCTCTGCCCCCACTATTGCCAATGACCCCTGACATTAATATAAACCAGAGTAAGGGCTGGATGCAAAGAGGAAAGGGTGGGTACTATGTATTCTGGGATAGACAAAAAGAGAAGACCCTCTTCCCTGGAATAGAAAGGCCACAGTTCTGCGGGGAAGAGCTACTCCACCATTTCAAATAAGCTTCCGCATGTAAACTTTTTCCAAGAGCCTAAAATATCGATGTCAGGCATTGTGATAGGTGTGGGGAAGATGACCTTGAATGGAACATTGTATAAGTTTAAGATGTTCAAGTGTTGATTCAAAACACACATCTTACAAAATAATTTTCACTGCAGGATTAGCATGCAATTACTATTTCTTCTGTTTATTTTTTTATTTTTTTATGATGACGATATTTAAGATTTGCTTTCTTGGGAACTGCTCTGCGTATAACTCTGTATTTGTTTGGGGGCCCTATACGGGAGTGCTCAGAGCTTACTCCTGGCTCTGCACCAGTGATTTCTCCTGGCAGTACTCAGGGGACCATATGGAATGCCGGGGATCAAACCTGGGATGGCCACAAGCAAAGCAAATGCCCTACTCATTGTACTATCACTCCAGCCCCCTGTATTATTAATAATTGCTATGCTGTACATTAGATGCCCAGAACTTATTTTTTTCATGACTGAAAGTTTATGCACTTTGACCAGCATCTCTCACTTTTTCCCACCCCCCTGAACCCCCCCAATCCCTAATAAGCACCATTCTAGCCTCTGCTTTGACGAGTTCAGCTTATTCTTTAAATTTCTTGTCAGTTGACTCTTTGTTATTATTGCTGTCACTACAATGACAACCCCCCCCACACACACACACTTGTGCCTACTCACCAGTGGTCACACTCAGATTTTTTTTAATCCCTGGGAGACACACACTTTAGTTTGTGCCCCCACGTATATATGGCTGTAAGTATTGAGATCAGACCCTCTGCTTTGGTGCCAGGGATTCCAGACAGCAGAGCTCAGCCCAAGTGGGCAGCTCCAGGGTGCAGAACTCAAGGTTTACAAGACAGGTATTTTTGCCACTGACCATCTTGGTCCCCTGCATTCTGCTTATTTAGATACCACATGTGAGTAAGATCCTATAATATCTTTCTCTGATTTGTTTTCCTAAGCCTAAAAGCCTTCAAGGTTCATCAATGTTGTTGGAAATAACAGGATTTCCCTTTTCTCTCAATGCTGCATAAGAATCCATTGCATTGTTCTTAGTTCTCTTATCTGTGACACTTAGATAGTTGGCCAACCAATATATCTTGGTAACTGCCAGCAGCATTGCAATGAAGCACATTGTCTTATTTCATCGTACGTATGTCCAGTTGGCACTCGTCCCAGCTGACAAAAGAGAAGCAGAAAATCGTGATTCCATTTGACTGTATTGGAAGCAGAGTTTGGCAATAAAATTCCTGCTATGCATTTTGCCCTCGGGGAGGTGGCTGCCATATCCTTGGCGACTGGTCTTGATTTTCATTCTACTTTCTATTGTCTCATCACCATGAACATTTATGATCTGATAACTCTATAAAGGGTCCCTGAGTCCCTCAGTCATGAATAAGTTACAGATTTCAGCTGTTTCTGTGAAAGACCAACATTCTAAAAGTTGTAGTAAGTTTTCCTGTCAATATTTTTTTGTTTGTTTTCGGTTTTTTTTTTTTTAATTTTATTTTTATTTTTTTTTAATTTTTTATTTTATTTTATTTTATTTATTTAATTAATTTTTTTGGCTTTTTGGGTCACACCTGGCGATGCACAGGGGTTACTCCTGGCTCTGCACTCAGGAATTACCCCTGGCCGTGCTCAGGGGACCATATGGGATGCTGGGATTTGAACCCGGGTCGGCCGCGTGCAAGGCAAACGCCCTACCCGCTGTGCTATCTCTCCAGCCCCGACGGTTGTTTTGTTTTTTATTCAGTTGGTTTGTGTTTGATTTGGGGGTCATACTCAGCAGTAGTCAGAGCCTACTCCTACCTCTGTGCTTAAGAATCACTCCTGGAGAGATGCATGCCGAAAGTAGACTATAGACCGAACATGATGGCCATTCAATACTTGCATTGCAGACCACAACACCCTAAAAGAGAGAGACAGTAAAAGGGAATGCGCCTGCCACAGAGGCGGGGAGGCGGGAGGGATGGGGGGATGGGGTGGGGGTGGGGGTGGGGATATTGGGAACACTGGTGGTGGAGAATGGGCACTGATGGAGGGATGGGTACTCGATCGTTGTATGACTGAAACATCAGCACGAATGTTTGTAAGTCTGTAACTGTACCTCACGGTGATTCATTATAAAAATTAAAAAATTTAAAAAAAAAGAATCACTCCTGGAGGCAGTTGGGGGGCTATATGTGGTCCTAGGGATAAAATCAAGTCAGCATATGCAAGGCCTTAAGCACTGTATTATCTCTCTGATGCCTGCTATTAAAATTTTTACAAATTGGAAGTCAATGAAAAAAGTCATTCTTACAGGTACAAAAAGAATCACTTCACAAGACTTCAATAACAGAATTTCTGGATCCAAATTGTATCAGTTTGGATTTCATTACTTACCAGTTGAAGACTCTTAGGTTCTCAAAGCATAGCCTTTCTTGTCTTGGTTTGCTCATCTGCTAAATAGAAGTTAATAATACCTATGTCATAGTCTATATGAGGATTGAATGAGTTATTATATGTAAATAGTTTTGACAAATATCTGGTATATGCTACGGGCTTTATCATTTTCTATTCACAATTTTTAATGTTTCTCCCATAAACTCCTCTTAAACACTTAGCCTCTGCCACTACCAACGTAGACATACAAAATGACATTCGATTTCTAACAAATTGTGCAATCCATTATTTACAAGGTACCATGTCAGGGGTTCATTTTGTATTTGACTGATCAAGCTCAGTTGGAATAAAGTAGCAATAACCCTGAGCCATGGAGCGCTTGCCACATGCCAAGCATCCTGCCCCGCCCATTTGATACATATTCTTACAGAATCCCACAAGGTGTGGGACTGTTCTAATCAGATCATCCGATAGGGACAAAGAGACTTAGAAAGATGAGACAAAGTACATCATACCAGGTTCTGGGGTAGATATCGAAAGGTGAGGAGGGACTTTCTGATCAACCAAAAGTCTCCTAACCTAATTGGATTTGGTTTCCCCTACTATAATGATTACAACATCTATACAAGATCCTTTGAACCCAAGCCTGGCTGGAAACACCATCAACTAACTAGCAGCACTGGTGGCGTAGCTTCTAGCAAGGCGGATGCAGCCCTGTCTGAGGTTCTCTCTTGCACCACCTCCTCCCTGTTCGTGTGGGGCTTTTACACAGAGAGCCCAACCTCAAATGCCTGGTTCTATTCCTGACCCTCCTTTGTAATCTCCTCGGTCTTCTGATTTCATGCCAGCGCAAACAGCAGCTCTCTTTACATCAGCAGGCAAGCCCTCTGCCCTCTGTCCTCAGTACTTCCCCGGGGGGCCGCCTAACTCTGAACCTCAATATTAGTCACTTTTTCAAATATTTACTGAGCTGACTGCAGCATATCAGGGCTTCCAAGGAGCTACACAGCGAAGAGCAAACAATCACAATGTCACTCCCTTTATACTTTGATGCTTCAGAGTTCACAAATGCCCCTTTTATTCCCAGGACACTGAATATCCTACCTCCTCTGTGCATCTGCCCCAGGGCGTACCAGCAGCTGCCCTGTGCTCCTGTGTCCAGAACACCCTCAATACCCTCCAGCACAGAGGCTGCTCCATCTCTAAGAAGAGATCTGCTCTGGGGGTCCTGTGACCAGCATGAGACCTGGGGTAGCTGAGCACTGTGTGGCCGAAACCCAGTCGACATTCTTGTTTCTATGTTATGCTAAGATCAATCAAGTTTGTTTTACAATAGCACCATGATGGGGTCGAAGGAAGCCCATGTGAACAGACTCTGAGAACACTCTGCTCCCCTCTCCCCACACTGCCCTTCCCCCCTCCACCCTTCTGATTCCTTTCATAATTTTGCTTGCCTAATTTCCCTTCCTATTTTGGAGGGGTGGGTGCTGTGACTACACCTGGAAGATCTACTCCTGGCTATTTGGCAGTGATGCTCAGGGGACTATATGTGACGCCAGGAATCAAATCAGGGTTACCTACATGCAAGGCAACAACTCCTTAACCCCTGTACTATCTCCCCGCCTTAACTCCTACATTATCTCTCCAGCTGCCCAATTCATCTTTCAATAACCAGCACACGTTTCAACTCATCTATATAAAAATTCCTTACTTTCATTTTAATGATTTGTACTGAATGTGCTTATAACACAGTATCATAAAGCAATTATGAATTTTATGTGTGTAATAGTTACATTTTCTACATGATGCTATATATATATACACATACATGTATATATATACATATATATAGGCTTTTTGGGCCACACCCAGCAATGCACAGGGGTTACTCATGACTCTGCACTCAGGAATTAGTCCTGGCGGTGCTCAGGGAACCATATGGGACGCTGGAAATCGAACCCAGATGGGCTGCGTAAAGACAAATGCCCTACCCGCTGTGCTATCGCTCTAGCCCCCAAAGCTATATATTTTCCATGTATCTACATAATGTGAATTTGATCTGGAATCCTTATATCACAATGTCCCATTAAGATCATATTTGCTTTGTTTAATTGAATCACCGTGAGCTATGGTTACAAAGCTTTCATGTTTGATTTTCAGACAATGATCTAACACCCATCACCCATCCTCCACCCATGTACATTTTCCACCATCAATGTCCCCAGTACCCCTTCCCCCGGCCCCCCAGGCTACACTCCTTCCTTGCTTCTATTGCAGACAATTTCCCTCTTACTCTCTCTCTCTCTACTAATGGGTATTATGGTTTGCAATACAGATAATGAGAGACCATCACGTTTGGTCCTTTATCTACTTTCAGCACACAATATAAGGTCATATTTGTTATAGACAAAACAGCATAATGCTACCATATCATGGTGAAATTACAGCTTTTGTCTTGTGACATTTAGATTTTTCATTTCTCCATATTTACATTAGACAACATTGGAACATACTATGGAATATATAAATAATTTGAACCTATATGTATGTATATATAAAGCCTCAAAGAACATCATGTGTGTAATTGACAAAAAATAATGCTACCATATAATAATACAATTGCACCGATGGGTTTTCATGCTACGTTCTTCCATGACAAGTACTGTATTTCAATGATCATTGAGTCCCCTTCCCTGGGGTAGAACTTTCCATACAAGATTTGTAATGCCTGTCTGTTGAAGGAAGGGAGAGAGGGTAGGAAGGGAAAGAGAAGATAGATGAATGAAGAAAGGGAAAAAGAAAGGAGGAGGGGGAGAAAGAAAACATTCAGAAGTGACTCTCTCTTGCTTGCTGCCTGTTGCTTTTTAATTAACCTGCATGACGGCCCTGGGACAGTGTATTTTCCCCTACTCTGAACAGAAGATCAGGTTACCAAGACTAACAAGTAGGTATGTGCTCAATATGAGTGTACTTAAGGTTGGGTCCTGGAAAGCCCTGGTTACTATATAACATACGAAACAACCAATTTGCAAACTTTATCCCTCAGCTCACATTTCTCCTGCAGAGCCCTTTTCACCATAAAAGTCAAGCTCTCCTTACTGAAACAGAAGCCTTTGGGACAGGTGGTCCTGTGTGTGTGTGTGTGTGTGTGTGTGTGTGTGTGTGTGTGTGTGTGTGTGGGTGTGTGTTTGTGTGTGTATTGTGGATATAAGGGAATCGGTACTAGATGAAGAATCTTCCTCCTTGCTTGTCTTATTCCTGAGTCCTTTTACCAAGTAATTATCTTGATGCTTTCTGCCAGGAGACACTGCCTCCTTTTCTGTGCCTCTTCGGCAAAATGTGTTATTCCTCTTTCTTTATTTTAGATGTAGGAATATAAAGGCATAGTGACATGTAGAGGAATTAGAAAGGATTAAGAACTAGGAATGTTACATTGCCAGATTATTCATGCATCAGGCAGTCTTGCCTCCTGGAGAGTGAATAGTATTTGTTTCCATTCTGAGCCTGACCTATTAGCACTATTACAAGTCCTTCCTTAGGGCTGGTAATGGCAGTGAGAACCTCACGGCTTCAAGGTGTAAAATCACACTTGTCAAATTATCACACTTAGAGTTGACAAAATGTGATGTGATGTGGGGTGGCACCCCAAGTTACCAACCTTTTCAACCTGATTTTTTAAAATTGAATCAACCATGAGATACACGGCTGTAAAGTTGTTCATGATTGAGTCTCAGTTATAAAATGTTCCAAAACCTATCCCCTCACCAGTGCACACTTTCTACCACCAATATCCCGTTTCCCTCCCTTCGCCCGCCCATGCAGCCTGTCTCTATAGCCGACACTTTTCTTCTCTCTCTCTCTCTCTCTCTCAACCTGATTTTTAAAGCAACTTTTCTGCCCTATTTGAAATGCACACCTAAACCTCCAGATCAGAGTCATAAGTGATCAACAAAAACCCTCAAAGTGAGATCCCCTCAAGCAGGAAAGCATTGAAATCTGTGAATGAATTATTAATCTGTCCTCGACAAATATTAGATTTCCTTTTAGATGCTTTGTATACATTATTTCATTAAAATTCTCACAAGAGACGTACAGTTAAGAACTATGGTTATTCCCGCTGTACGGAGAGGACACTCCAGCAGAGAGGTTGCAGAGCTTGCCCAAGGCCATACAGCTAAGCTGGTAATTAGAACTACTGAGACAAGACAGCCAAAGTCTCAAACCTGACAATATAGCTTCACTTCACACCCACGACAAGCATGGTGCCATTTGAAATATTGCATATACATATCAGTTTTGCTTAGTAATACATAAGCAATATGTCATATGTCACTTTATACATAATATAAAATTTATATAAATACATATAAGTAAACTAATATATTATACCATGAAATTTTATATTATGTGATACAAATATAAATTTATATAATTATGTGGATAACTTGAATTCCAAATCAAATATATATTTGTCAAGAGTAGAAGGCAGAGATATCTTCCAGACTTGACAAATCCAAATATAAACAATTTTTTAAAAATCTCAATATTTACAAGACAAATAGCCAAGAAATGCTCTATACTCACATGGAGAGGATAAGAATTCTGTGGTTCCTCTCTGTTGCAGGTGACTTAGATGGTGTGGGGAGAGGAAACAGCAGCCTTGAGAAGGGGGCCTATGCTTTCTTCTCTTTACCCACCTTGGTCACCAGGGGAAAGTTTACAGACCTCATGTCTCATCCACCCAACGAGGCAGCTGTCAAAACCACACCTGGGCTTCATTTGCTTTACCCAGCCTGGGAAATGATCCCTGCCACCCTATTTCTTGGGCAGCCGTGGCTCCAGACTGGAGTGAGAACTTTGCAGGGAAGAAAAGTCAGTCCTAAATTTTCCCCAGGTTTTTCATGAATATTTACTTCCCCCATAGAAAAGGATTTCAGGAGGGAATGAAGAGTGAAGTAAAACAGTTTAATTTAAGGATTATAAGGCAGGAAAAGGAGAGAATAAACTCCAAGAGAGGTCACAGGCTGCTCCCGAGGGGAGAGATGAGAGTCTGACTCTCTAGAGGAGAGATGCCAGCCACTCCCCAGAATGGGGACGCCTCCCTCTGGCCTTTGCAGAGCTGGTTTCATAGATTTTTCTACCAAACTACCCTTGGTGGGGCTTCCCACTTAGATAAGAGTCCGTGGTTGTGGCATTGTCAAAACAAAGAGCTTAGGACATTTGGTGGTACGACTTTGTGTCCTAATCACAACCCTGCTGGAGCTTCTAGAGATGAAGTCCTAGAGCTTTGGAGGCAGGTGGGGGCCCAGCCTTGGTCTGGACCCGTGCTTGGCACCAGTTTGAGTCTTATCATCCCTCAGTACCTCTGTCCACAAAGTGGGTTCATCCATAATGCTTTTTGCTACTTTAAGACTAGTGACAGAGTAGCTTCTTCAAATCCCATCTTGGCTTTATGACTTCCCAAGAATTCATCGCCAGACCCTCCCTTCAGCCCATCTACCTGCCAATTTCACTGTCCATATCGGGCACTTGGAATTATATCTCACAGAGCCTCACCCCCTGCCAAACAGACATTGTCTCGTTTTACAGATGGCAAGTGATGGTTTAGAGGTTCATCGACAAGTTCACATGGCTGAAAAGGGACAGAACTATATCAAACTTGAATCCATATGGCCTTAAGGCACACCTGCCTAGTTATTTTTATTAGCACATAATGTCCTTTGTTTTGTTTAGTGGGCAGACCTGACCAGCTCTGTACTTGGGGGTTACTCCTGGTGGTGTTTGGGGGAGCCACTCAGTGCCCTGGGCTTCCCAGAGGCAAGCATGTGCTACAGTCCTTTGAACTATCTCCCCAGCCCATCTTGTCTTTTTCAAATGTCT
Organism: Sorex araneus; assembly: GCF_027595985.1. Lineage (NCBI taxonomy): Eukaryota > Metazoa > Chordata > Mammalia > Eulipotyphla > Soricidae > Sorex > Sorex araneus. The sequence continues at coordinate 104,537,102 of NC_073303.1, forward strand.
AAATGTCTGTGCAAATGCTTTTTAAAAACACAAAAGTCAATATGCTTTAGGGCCAAAAGCAAATATGAAAACCTATGTATTCACTTACAACCTCACAAAACATGTCATCCAAGCTGGGGTCCCCGGCACCCTGCATTTATTGTCTGATCCACATTGCTGCAGACCCACTTTATGTAAGGTTATGCTCAGGAGTCTCCGTTTGCAAAAGATAAATTTCCTGGTTGGCAAAAAGACCTGGAGCTGAGGGTCCCAAGTCACCTGGCTGGGGATTTGGGCGGGCGGGGGGCAGGGGTGTTAGGGGGGAGGGGCGGGGCAAGAGGGGAGACACTAATAGAACAATGAACAAAGAACAGAGAAAGGCCCCTCCAACTTTCTGGAGAAGTTTGCTCTCCACTCCTCCACTGCCCAGACAGAATAAGCCAGGGTTACCCCTGCAAGGAGAAAATTCCAAATAGAATATTTTCTTGTTCTCTAAAGAGAATAATAATAATAGAATCACACAATTTTTCCAGCATCCAATGCCCTGCCATTAGAAGGAACAAGATTAAAATCTGGAGAAAAGTGGGAAAGATAAGGAGCACGGCTCAAGATGTCAGCCTGCCCTCCTGTGGCCATGCACCTGATACAGACCCTTAACCTGCATTATCCAGGAAGCGAGGAAGAAAACCGTCAGCCTCCTGATCATCGTCTTTTGCTTTGGTTTGATTTGGGGGTTCTCGGTGCTCAGGGATCACTCCTGGTGGGGCTCGGGAGACCAATTGCAGTACCAATAATGGAACTGGAGTACTTGGGCTCCTGAGAGACAATTCCATAACCCCTGTTCTTACCTTTCCAATTCCCTCCTTTATTCTTCACATGTGGTTCAACTACACATGTAGTGGGTGCCCACTACAGCCCAGTCCGAGCCTATTACAAATATCACTATTATTTTGTACTATGAGGCACTTGCTTGCTCACTTTTCAGCTTTGGGGATGTGGCCCTAGAGTTCTTTCCCCTGCCTCTGCTCCCTGGACTCCCTGGACCTGCATCGTGGAGCCCTTTACTTGCTGGAGGCAGGGCTGGCGTTTTAGAGCCCACAGTCAGTCCCAGGTCCAGCCCTGGCGCCACTCAGCAGTTGTCTGGTCAGGTGGTTGAACAAGATGCTACGGGGGTTCTGGCAACCCTGGCAGCATCTCAGCACAACTGAGGAGAAAGGGGCTCATCTGCAAAGGAAGCCACACTGCCTGGCACGGGCGGGCTAGAGTCACCTCCACTGGATGGCAGCCCCCTCCCCCATCCTCCAGCGGGGCCCAAAGGCAGCAGAGTCTGCAGCCTCCACAGAGCCCTGTGTCTCTGTATCACCGTGTTGTGTTAGCAGGAGAGACAGCAAGTGTCCCCACCCCAATACCAATTTACAGCATTGATGAAGGGACAATGACAGCAGCCGAGAATTAGCTTGTTAACCGAGATTTCTGCTAGTCAATTCAGTCGCACTTCCTGAGCCTACCATAGTATTTGTGGGGGGCTGGAGGAACCCACAGACAACTGTGTTCAGGGGACATTCCTGGCAATGTGCTCAGGGATCCCACTGGCAGTGCTGCAGAGACCTTATGTGGTGCCAAGGATCAAAGCAGGGTCACTCATGTGCGAGGTGAGTGCCTGACCCCCGAACTATCTCCCAGCCCCCGCCATAATACTTCTGATGAAAAGCAAAGGCATCGTTTGCTCCTTTGAGATTGTTCTTTCCACACTCCCACACCCAGTTCAGAATCCAATCAAAAAGCAGGGCAGGGGTCAGGTTAGAGTACAGTGGTAAGGTGTGTGCTTTCCATGGGGCCAGCTCTAGCTCAGTCCCTGCCTGGCACCAGGTGGCCCCTCAGGCATCACCCGGTCCAGCCTTGGAAAGCCCCAAACACTACTGGGTGTGGCCCTAGAGGTCCCTGAACCCTGCCTGGCTGGCACGGGCACAGGACCAAACAGTGCCACATTGTCAGGCACCACATAGAGGCGCCAGTGTGGTTGGCTGAGAATCACCAGGAGGCCCCCCCCACACCTCTGGTTCCCTGCATGGGTCATTCCTCCATGAGAGTTCAATCCCTGGCAAGCACCCAACACACTTGCTCTAAAACGATCTTGGCAGTAGAGCTGTTTGGGGTTCCTGGTGCCACAACATAAGCCACCCCCAGGGCAGTGCACCAAGTCTGTGCCAACACTACCTTGAACTGCCATAGCCAAATATGTGTGACCTCTTGTCACAGCAGAAAAAACAAAATATGGGAGCTTCAGGAAGGAAGGATGACAATTTAAGGGGAAAAAATCAGGTTGGAGTGGATAAGCACCAGCATAGGTGCCATAATCAGAAAGACCCTGTTTTGCTCTCGCACTCTAAAGTCACCATCTTAAATTCTTTATTGTTTGGGGGTTTGGTTTAGAGTTTTAGGACACACCTTGTGGTGCTCAGAGCTTACCTTGTCTCTATGTTCATAGATCACTCTTGACAGGTGGCAATGTGCTCAGGGATCCCACTGAGGGAAACCATACATGGTGCTGAGGATCAAATTGGGATCAGAATGTGCAAGGCAATTGCCTTAACCCTTGTCCAACATTTATATGTTTTATGCCAAAGCCTTCAAATTCTGTCACCAGTCCAGTCAGCAAATCTTTGGAAGTAATAGATAGTTTTCCCAGTCTCTTCCACCCCCACCCCGCCAAGATTTGTAAAGGAAAACCAGCTCTGCCATGTCCCTGCAGAACCCAAAGACCCCATTCCCGATGAGAGCAGGGCTGGACGCACTCCCCATCTGGGAGCCCTCAGACAATTCCCTTGATCTGTCCACACAGTTTCCTTCCCCACCGAGCAGTCTGTGAAGACCTACTCTTCACTTTAATCATAAAGAATGAACTGTATTGAAAACCATAATGCCCAAATAGAGAGAGAGAGTGAGAGAGAGAAGAAAATAGCCTGCCATAGAAAGAGAGAGACAGACATAGAAAGATTGCACTCATCTATGGTATATAGAATAACAGAGTGGGAGACTAACACTCAAGAACTGTAGAAATAAGTACCAGGAGGTTGACTCCATGGCTTCGAGGCTGGCCTCACGTTCTGGGGAAAGGTCAACTCAGAGAAGCGATCACCAACTACATTGTAGTCGAAGGCCATGTGGGGGAAGGGAGTTGCGGGCTGAATGAGGGCTAGAGACTGAGCACAGCGGCCACTCAACACCTTTATTGCAAACCACAACAGCTAATTAGAGAGAGAAAACAGAAGGGAATGCCTTGCCACAGTGGCAGGGTGGGGTGGGGGGGGAGATGGGATTGGGGAGGGTGGGAGGGACACTGGGTTTACGGGTGGTGGAGAATGGGCACTGGTGAAGGGATGGGTTCCCGAACTTTGTATGAGGGAAGTATAAGCACAAAAGTGTATAAATCTGTAACTGTGCCCTCACGGTGACTCTCTAATTAAAAATAAATAAATTAAAAAAAATAAAAAATAAAAATAAAAAAATAAAAAAAAAAGAAAATAGCTTGCCATAGAGGCAGACTGGGGGAGGATGGCAGGAGGAAAACTGGGGGGCGGGACATTGGTGGTGGGAAATGTACACTGGTGAAGGGATGGGTGTTGGAACATTGTAAGACTAAAACCAATTATGAACAACTTTGTAACTCTATCTCAGGGTGATTCAGTTTTTAAAAATGAAGAAGATAACACCCAGAGGATAGAGAGAGTAAGTGGGAATGTGCCTGTCACATAGGCAGGGGGTATGAAGGGGTGAGGGTCGGGGGAGGGACATTGGGAACATTGATGGTGGAGAATGGGCACTGGTGGAGGGATGGGTACTTAAACATTGACTAAAACACAATCATGGAAGTTTGTAAGTCTGTAGCTGTATCCCACAGTGAGTCATTAAAATAAAAAATAAATAGAATTTTAAAAAATGAAGAAAAAGAACAAACTGTAAAGGAAGGCGCTATGTACATGTGCAGATTCTCTGTTGGTGGATGCCCCCTCTATTTGTTTCAGAAATAGATGCTTCCACATCAAGCACAAGGACTGGGAAGTGGTCTTGAGAGCCTTGAACTATGTGATGACATGAATATCCTTTAGCTGTGGCTCAGCAGACACCCTCCTCTCCAGGCCTCCCACATTAGGACGCTTTGGGTCACCCCATCACAAATCCCACACATATAAAAACTTTGGGGGAAAGTGGCAGCTTGTTGGTCAATAAAATCAGAAAGTGTGAAGATACAGGCATAGCTCAATCTCTATACCTCTCTCTCTCACACACACACATACTCTCTCGTTCTTTGATCTCTGTTCCATTCTGAACTCACATTCTCTTTGGGTAGTGGGTGAGACAGTCTCTAATAGCCCTCCACTCAGAGTCTCTGCCTAGAAGCCCAAACCCACCTCTATATCTCCTTAGTCATTAAGAGAAAGAGTCATTCGCTCCCAACTCAGTCACAGTTACCAATGTGATGGGGGAAGAATGACAGAGCTCAAGCCTCGTGGCTGAGATCCAGTGAGACCACATGAAACCAGAGATGCGAAGCTCCCCGAGGAAATAGGACGTCCAGTCAGGTGGAGACAGCAAGCCAAGTATGCCTGTGTGACTGACTGTTCACCATCAGTGCCAACGGAAAGGAGAGGAGAAGGAAGCCAGGGTGTGAGGATAGTAGTTCTTAAGCAACCTTCATTGAAGGGTGGGAAATATGCGAATACGTCACCAAAGAGAATTTTTCTAAGAAAAGAAAAGGCAAAGACCTGAGAAGCAGCAGGAATATTCTAGGGAGAACTACAGAACAGACCAGGAGGGAACATCTCTAAGTTGTGTGTCATGGGGGAGTTATTTATTTATATATTTTTTTACTTTTTGGTTGAGCTAGTGATTGTCCTTGGGACCAGTGGTCTTGGATGGCCACATTAAATGGACCCCTCTGTTCTAAAGGATAATTGGCCTGGTCAACTCTAGAAGGAAGTTTTCCACCATTTCACAGCATAGAGAAAATATTCCATATTCTGGAAAGTATCACACTAAGTGAAATGGGTCAGAAAGAGAGGGACAGACATAGAAAGACTGAACTCATTTGTGGAATATAAAGTAACAGAATGGGAGACTAACACTCAAGGATAGTAGAGATAAATACCAGGAGGATTACTGCACAGCTTAGAAGTCGGCCTCACATGCTGGGGGAAATGGCAGCTCAGATAGAGAAGGGAACACCAAGTAAAGGGTGCTAGGAGGGCCCGCTCAGAATGGGAGATGCGGGCTGAAAATAGACTATAGACTGGACATGATGGCCACGCAATGCCTCTATTGCAATCCACAACACCCAAGGAGAGAGAAAGAAGAGAGAGAGAGAGAGAGAGAGAGAGAGAGAGAGAGAGAGAGAGAGAGAGCAAAAGGGAATGCCCTGCCACAGAGGCGGGGTGGGGTGGGAGGAATGGGGTGGGGGTGGTGGGAGGGATGCTGGGACCATTGGTGGTGGAAAATGGGCACTGGTGGAGGGATGGGTACTCGACCATTGTATGACTGAAATGTAAGCACAAAAATTTATAAGTCTGCAACTGTACCCCACAGTGATTCATTAAAAAATTTTTTTAATTAAAAAAAATAGAAAATATTCCATGTTAGCCCTAATAGAAAGCTTCCTTTCAAAATAACTTTAAGTGAAAATAGAGAGTCTGGAGAGACAGTACAGAGGTTAAGGTACTTGTTTTGCATGGGCTGACTCTGACTTGATCCCCAGAATCACATAGTCCTCTAAACGCCTCTGGGAGCCACCCCTGAGCATAGAGTTTGGAGTAGCCCCCATGCACTGCCAGTTATGGCCCACCCACACACCCAATAAATAAAAAGCAAAGTAGGTCTGTGGCAAATAAAAAATAGAAGTAAACAGTTGCTGCGAACAAATAAATATGTGTGATTGTGCCAATCACTAATCATAATCATGGGAAATGTAGGCTCAGCATATAAACCACCACTCTTCCCTAGCAGTAAAACCCACTCATTGTAGTCTTGTGATTCTATATAAAAAACTCTGATGAATCGTGTCTCTCACTGGTAGACCCATTCCTCAACCTTTTACTGACAATGGCCTTGTTTCCTTCCTGTGGGCCCATGTCCTATCAGTTGGTCCCCTAGTTTCATGCCACGGTGCCCCATGATTTTCACCTTTAACCGCCTTGGGGTATCCTAGAAGCCCACAGAGAGTATAGTTGAGAAATGCTGGAATGGGTGGCAAGTTTTAGCTCAGTCTGTCCCTTCAATCTGAACTTAGACTCCAGGCCCCTGAGCTTCTGGCTGGCAATACTATTCCCTAAACACATTCATGTCTCCTGGCTAAAGGGGAGAACCAGTGCTCCAGAACATTGGCCCACTGTTTCAGAGACAGACGCACAAAGGTAGGGTTGATCCTGGAGCTGACCAGGCTGATTGTCCTTGAGAACAGAGAAGTCCATTCTCCGTGGTCACCCAAGGCCAGCTGCCCCGAGAAGTACCAGCCATCTCTTTGGGACAGAACTTTTCCAGCTGATTTCCACATGTGTCACGTGTATAGTGGCAGCTGGCCCTTCATTTAGCTGACTGCTTCCATTCATTCAGAGATCATTTAATAATGCCTATATTGTCCACTCACCTTTTCATTTATTTTCTCCAGGCCAAAGATACAAGTCATCAGCGTTTTGATGTGAAACGGGATGCCAAAACCCTGCACAAAGCCTGCAAAGGAATGGGTATGAAAGATATTCTGTTTGGTTATTTACTTTTGAAGTTGATGAAACTTGAGCTTATGTCCAACTTTCCCATGCTCTTAGAAAGATGATTTGGTGTATTTTAAGCAAAGTCACTTACTTCCTAGGCTCTCTTTATAAAACATTTTATCATTATAATCAGATTTTCTTACTCTTCACAATTCAATATAATCAATAGAAACAGGATAGCATCACAGTGAATTTGACCTTGAGGTGAACTCCATGAGATCTGTAGTCCACACAATCATAATGTCATAGAAAACCCTCATGTGCCTTTCATGGGAGGTGGTGGGGAAGCAAATGCGAGAAGGCCTGGCTCAGGGACCTGGAAGTGACATCCAGATGTAAATGAAGTGAAGTTAAACCATGGCCCAGTTCATAGATCACAAGTCCAAACAGAAGAAACACATCTAGGTCTACAGGTAAGAAGAGCCTGCTAAGAATGAGAGAATGAGAGACTAAGGTCAACAGTCCAGTACACCCAGTAAAAAGGATATATATATATATGTATATATATATATATATATATATATATATAGAGAGAGAGAGAGAGAGAGAGAGAGTCTAAGACTAACATCCAGCAGAGGGGCTCTGGGATCTAAGATCTCTGGATCTAAGAAGTCTTTGATGAAGCAAGATTCTGGTCCCTGAAGCCAGGAAGAGGGCATAATCTCTAAAATAGACAGACAGATCACCTTCTCTCCCATTCTGTGAGCACTGCTGGATTTCCAGGTGTGAGCTTTCTCCTACCACAACACCCATGAATGTATCTATTCCTGTTCCCAACCTCTCCACGTTCCTCCCTCTCACTCCCACTCACTCCACATGCCACCAGTTTAAAGCCCTTGCAGCCAACTCACCTCAGCCCTCCAGCTGCTGTCTGTGACAGGGGTAGGGTTGAGAAGTTCTGGCTCTGTGCTATTAATAGCAGTTGGAGCCATTTGCGCCCACAGGTGTTTCACCGAGTTCTTTTTTATTGTGATTTTTATCATTCACATATCATAAAACATTCTTTTGCAAAGCGCAATACTGGGTTTTAGGATCTTCACAGCATTGTGCAACCATCACCCGTGATTTCAGAATATTCTCATCATCCAAAAGATGTCACTTCCCAACTTTACTCACATTACCACTCATTAGTTCCAGGCAATCATTAATCTACAGTCTGTCTCCAAGGATTTGTATATTCTGGGCATTACATATCAATATAAAAATATAAACCACGCGACACGTACCATTTGGTGTCTGAAGTTTTTTCGTTTGGCATGGATTAGCAAAATGACACTTACAACAACAAACACTAGACCTTTTCATTAGGAGTAAATCTGAGGGGGATGTACTTTCCTAGGCCGACCTGGGTTCGATTCCTCCATCCCTCTTGGAGAGCCCAGCAAGCTACTGAGAGTATCTCACCCGCATGGCAGAGCCTGGCAAGCTACCCGTGGTGTATTCGATATGCCCAAAACAGTAACAACAAGTCTCGCAATGGAGATGTTACTGGTGCCTGGTCAAGCAAATCGATGAACAACAGGATGACAGTGCAGTGCTACAGTTCTACTTTCCTAGGAATGAGCAGTATGGTTGTACCCAAATGCCTATAAATTCTCCGTGACTCCAGAGGAAAGAGCTGAGACCCATGGTAGAAGTTCTAAGATGGAATTTGCTTAATATAATAGATACACCTAACTGTAGGATAGTTTTCCTGGTCCTAGAAATATTGGGGGGAGTCCTAAAGACTGTGGGGTTGGAGAAGATCTGGTAGAAAAAGGGTCGAAGGTATTTCAACATAGTATGTCTTGTGGGAAAAAAATAGGAGAGAGCAGTCAAAGTTATGAAGGGAGGGTGGAGTCGTTGGAAACTAAGCCCTATTGAAGAGCTATGAATTGGCTGGGAGTTTAGAATTCCAACCTCTATTAGAAAGTAGGAGCCAAAGTAAAATAGTATCATCGGCCACACTTGTTTGCAAAATCCTGCAGCCATTCCATTGACCTATTCACCCTGGAGTCAATGTCAGGGCTGGAGTTAAGTATCTAAGGTCTCATCCAATTATCACTAGGGTGAGCCCAACAGGGAAATAAACACTTTTGAGAAGCTAACATTTATATAGAGCAATAAAGGCAGGGTGTATTTAACTAATCATATACTTTACTTACCAGTACTAGTAGCAAAGCTATCCTTGTAATTGGCAACTTCCAGAAAAAAAAATATTGAGCTATTTTATATTCTTTTTTCTTAAACACTAAGTTTTCAAAATCAGGAACTAGAGAGCTAGTACAGTAGGGTGCTTGCTTGCATGAGGCAGATCCAGGTTTAATCCCCGGTATTCCATATGGGTCCCATGAGCACCACCAAGAATGATTCCTAAGTGCAGAGCCAGGAGTAATCCCTGAGCATCACTGGGCGTGAACCCCAAACCAAAGCAACAACAAACACAGTCTGATGAGAATGCTACACTTAAAGTACACTTATACTCGGGGCAGCCACACTTCAAATTCTTAGAAGCCACCCATGTGTGATGAGGGCTAGAGGAGCGAGAGGCCCCTCACATCCAGCGGGGTATGTCTATTCTCCTCCCACCTCTGCAAAGCATCCTCATTACAATCAAGCATAATTCCATACCATAGGGCCAGAGAGATATTATAGCGGGTGTGGCCCACACCAGTTCAATCCCTGGAACCAACTGCTGTCTCCCGAGCACTGCTGGGAGCAACCCTCTGAGCACAGAGTTGGGAATAGCTTCCAGTATCACCAGGTATGGCCCATTCTCCCCAAATTAAAAAAAATAAAAAAAGAAAGGCAGAAAAGAAGATGCCCAGACAGAAGCCATGTGAAGAGACAGACACTGGGATGCTGCTACCAGTAGCCCAAAAATAGTAAGAGCTGCCAGAAGGTGGGAAAGGCAAGACGTAGACCACCCTCCCCCAGCCCCCACCCACTCTGGGAGTGTGGACTTCAGGAGGCTAGACTTCTTAGGGCCAGAATTGGGAGGAATAAACACTGCTGCTTGAAATCACCTGTGTGTGGTCATTGAGCAGCATCGGGAAACTGGTCCTATGGCCAAGGGAAAGGGTATGACCCCACACACATCAAACAGGCAGGATTCAACCCATTTGTTACTTCATCTATCTTCCTTTCAGTTTGGGGTCTGCAGAGTGGGTCACACCAGGTAGTACTCAGGGCCAACTCCTTGCTCTGGGGGTCTCAAGGATCACTCCTGGAGGTGCTGCAGAGTCAGCTATGTGCGAAGCAAGCACCTGAACCCCTCTACTGTATACAGTCCCTTCAGTCCCCCTATCTCTAAGACAAAGTGAGGTGCTGGGGAGCTTTGTGGGGTTAGCAGAGACTGGCTGTGGGCATTGAGACAGAGGCCGTTTCTAGCATTTGGAAACCACAGGGGACGTGGAGGACAAAACTTGATTTCTGTCTGCTTTTGTCTGGCCTGTAGACCCCCCCCATGGGAAGCAGCGGGTACTTGAGACCCAACACACCCATCCTGTTGTAACCTGGTCTCCTAGGAAGTTGCTGGTAATGCAAGAGCTGGGATGCGCTCACTCGTCCTCACCTCCCCCCACACAGTCACTCTGAGGCTGACTCTCACCCACATCTCCTCCCTGCAGCTCGCCACTGACCCTGCGAGGTTCTCCCTTTTCTCAGTTTATAGTCTTCCCCAGAACCACTGGGGACTGGCCTCCACGGCTGTCTTGTAAATGTTTATGGGAAACCTCTCAGCAGCACAGCCCGCTTAGATGACATACATACTGTGAAATGTGAAATGAGGTCAGTGCTCAGCAGTCGCTTCCCGGTTGGGCAGTGGACGAGCTCCCGAGAAAGACCTGAGACCCGGACATAAAGGGTTTTCAGGCAACCTGGTCTCTTCCTCACTTCCAGATGACCGCTAAGTCATCCTGGAACTGCTCTGCTCTCTTTCTAGATATATATGCATGGGCATGCATATAAATATAATTTTATTGATATACACATATAAATAATTTAAAAAACTGAACATAAAAATTTTGAAGTTCTGTGATGGACAATAAGTGTTAATGATGGTTTCCCGTGAACATAATTAACAACACTACATCCCTCACCAGTACAGCCACTTCCCAATATCCCTCCCCCCTTCCAGTCCCCTCACCTCACACACACATACATACACACACACACACACACACACAAACACACACAGAATTTTGTGGATCTGTTCACCTGATGTGTTGGTGTTGGCCTTTTGTTCCTACCTTGCTGTGTATCTTAAGCCCCACATCTGAGAGAGACTGAGAGAGATCACTCTGTATCTGTCCCTTTCACTCTGACTACACTCAGCATGATAACCTCTAGTTCCATTCATGTTGTGGCAAATTGCATGATTTTGTTCTTTCTTGGAGCTGGCTATAATAATGTTAACTGATGACTCTGATGTACACAGTGACTGCACCCACCACTGCCCTTATGTCTCTTCTAGTCTGCCTTCTCCTCCTCTCCCAGCCCCTTCCCCGCAACTTCTTTCTAAACTCAGTTCTTTTTTATTTAGTTTTGGTTTGGGGGGGGGGCTACAATGTCTGTGACCAGGGCTTATACTTGGTTCTGTGCTCAGGAATCACTCCTGGTTCTGCTATTTCTCAAGCCCAATATTATATCTTATAAAAGCATTACACAGGAAGGAAAGTTTAAAACACATTATTTTAAGTTTCTTTTAACTTGATCTTCCTGAACAACCTAGCTATGAGGTGACAACTTTGGTGGCAGCGCAGTGGATTTTCTTTCTATCCCTCCCCATCACAAATCCACTGAGTAATGCATGTAGCTTATACAAAAGCTAAGACAGACTCTGACATATACTGTGCCAACTTCACCAAGCATTCATTGATTCACGTGTGCATGCATGGGTGGAGACATGCTGCCATTGAGTGAGTCTGATGACCACTGAGAGTTTTCCCCATACATACACCAGCGAGTCAAACTCCACGCTCTCTGAAACTTGCAGTGTGTCAGAACAGAAATGTCTGGAGAGTTGAGGATCAAGGATCAAGGTGCTCCAAGCAGACGATAATGATGGTGCAAAGACCCAGAGACAAGAAAGAAACTTTTGCTTGTTCTCAGAGCTGTGAGGCATTTTTGGAGTGGATAGGAGGGATGCCTCAGGGGAGGCCAGAGCAGGGAGGGGCAAGACTTGGCCAGGTAAGTAGGTATCACTGTATCACTGTCATCCTGTTGTTCACCGATTTGTTCGAGCGGACACCAGTAGAATCTCCATTCATCCTAGCCCTGAGATTTTAGCAGCCTCTCTTTACTCATCCTTCCCAACGGTGCCACACTGGAGGCTCTTTCAGGGCCAGGGGAATGACCCATCATTGTCACTGTTTTTAGCATATCGAATATGCCAACTGCAAAAGGCCTCACTGCTCCACAGAAGCATTAAGGCTTTAGTCTAGATCTGAAGGACCCTTTACTGAAAGTTTCGATGCATGACCAGACTATGCTGCACATGAAGGGTTGTGCTAGGAAGGTGGGAGCCCTGTGTGGGCTCTCCGGAGTTCTGCTGAGCAGAGTGGCGGAGGGGAGGGTGGGGGAAGTGGCTGGAAGAGACACAAAGCAGGGGGAAAAGAGAGGTTTTCATGGGCCCCCAATTAGATGTGGGGTGAGAGCAAAGAAGGGCACAGCCCAACTATGGGTCACCTGGGAGACCAGAGCCTTCTTCCCATGACAACCCTGAGGACTGAGGCATAGATGGGGGCGTGGATTCTAGACCTGGACAGGAGAGCCCACATGCAAAGCGAGGGAGAAGGACTTGGGTATTTACAAGGAAGAGAAATCTCTCTTGACATGAAGTTTCTGTCGCTCGGAAGTTTGTTCTTTCAGAGATTCATGTCACAGAGGAAGTAACTGAAGCCACATGACATAGGTGAAACTGCAGGAGAAAAGGAAGCAGAGCAACATAAATAACACTGTGGGGATGGAACAGAACGAGGCTGGCAATTAATTCCTATTTTTGCAAGTGAGCTCATCCTCGTCTTCCTGTTCTTCCCATTGCAATCAAACAGCCAGATTGGCCCCAGAATTATAAGGGCTAAAATAGCTAAGTGAGCAGTCCAAGGACATAAAGCTGACAGTTGAGCTGGGACAGGAACACAGCTCTCTCACCTCCAGGATGGGGCTGTCTTATATGACGATGCCAGAGTCGCAGCAAGGAAGAAAACCTCAAGTATTTGCCAGAACTCCTTGTATTTCACATTCCTTCTGCATCTCCAGTCAGGGCTTACTCCATCCCTTGCATACCCATGACCCAGATATTTCCTGTTACCAGCCTTCCTATCAAAATGCCCCAACATACATCTGCACCTTTCCTTGTTCATTCAGGAGCCTAATCTTTCAGGTGAGTAGGCATGATTGTGTACATCCAACTAATTACATTTAAAAATTATTGTACACGTGCTTTGCACAGTAAAGTAAGTAACAGACACAGGGAGCAGAACAGGAACAGACCAGGCAGGAATGGCCAGATTTGGGCTGCAAAGAGGAAATTTTTGTGGTTATTTTCTTAAATTTTGGAGTTTTTGCTGAGGATAGTGGGTGTTTCATTTCCTCAAGCAGCTGCAACAAAGTGCCACAAACTGGAGGCAAACCACAGAAATGTCTATGTCACGTACCAGAGGCCAGAAGTCTAAACTCAAGGAGTGGGCCAGCGAAGGTCCCCCTAAAGGTGTGAAGGGAGATTCGATCTCTTTTAACTTGGATTCCTATCGCCTCAAAGCCAGCTTCCGTAGACATGCTTTGACATCCATGTGCATTTCTCCAATCACTTACCCTCCTTGACATTCTCCTTCTGTCTCTTCACAACAACGTATCTCTGTTGTGACCAAGGATGTCTCTTTGTCCAAATTTCCTTTTTTTTCCATAAGGACACTAGTCTTAGTGGAGTAGGTCCACTAAGTATGTCCACTTCATGATTACATTTTAACTTGATGAATTCTACAAAGACCCTCTTTCCAAGTAAGTCACAGATACTTCAGATACTAGAGTTAGAATGTTAACATGTCATTTTACGGGGAGACAATTCACCCATAGCAGTAGGCCACCCCAAGAGTCAGAGGACAGGAAAAAGAGTCAGATGGGAGTTTCTGTGGATGCACTTCTTGTAGAAATGTCACACTGCTGTGGGCAAGGATGAGCAAAGTGCTCTTACTTGAGCATCAATCTTCACTTTCAGTCTCCCCTTTCATACTCTCATAACTCTAGGAGATCACATGGTCATAACCTCAATCATTACCTCCATCTACAAAGAACAAAAGTGAGAGTCAAGGCAGCACTGCCCAACAGAAATAAAAGGCAGACCACAAATGCAATTTATGCTTTCCTAAAAGCCCTATCTAGGGACAGGGGGTCTGAGCCACATCTGACTGTGCTCAGGGCTTATCTTCTTTTTTTTTTCTTTTTGGGTCACACCCGGTGATGCACAGGGGTTACTCCTGGCTTTGCACTCAGGAATTACTCCTGGCGGTGCTCAGGGGACCATATGGGATGCTGGGAATTGAACTCAGGTCAGCTGCGTGCAAGGCAAATGCCCTACCCACTGTGCTATCACACCAGCCCTGCTCAGGGCTTCTCTTGGCTCTGTATTTAGGGATCACTCCTGACAGTGTCCAGGGAACTGCATGTGGTGCTAAGGATTGAACCTGGATCAGCCAGAGCAAGGCACTGTCTCTCAGGGCCTAAAACCCTATTTTTCAAAAAAAGTAAAATCAAACTGATAGGGGCCTGAGAGGCAGTACAGCAGATAAGGTCCATACCTTGCTCACAGCTGACTCTGGTTTGCTCCCCGGCATCGAACAGGCCCCCTGAGCACTGCCAGGAGTGATCCCTAGGCAGAGAGATGGAAGTAAGCACCAAGGACATCCAGGTGTGGCCCCCAAACCAAAATAAATAAATTGATCAAATACATTTTAACAATATCTTTTATTTAACCTAAGAATAAACATTTCAACAAATTATCAGTATATAAATTATTGAAATGTTTGACACTTTTCTTTGAGACAAGTCTTTGAGATCCAATATACATATCACACTGGGAAGTACATTTCACTTTAACCCAGTACCGCTTAAATGCTTGCAAGTCATAGCTGCCGCAGCTTTGGACAGACACAGCTTTCTTTTTTCTTTTTTTTCAATTTAATTTTATTAAACACCGTGAGATGCAGTTACAAGCTTTCATGTTTGAGTTACAATCATACAATGATCAAACACCCATCCCTCCACCAGTGTATATTCCCCACCACCAATCTCCCCTGTATACCCTCCCTTTCCCACCCTCCCCCTGCCTCTATGGCAGACAATTTTCCCCATACTCTCTCTCTATTTTGGGGCATTATGGTTTGCAACACAGATACCAAGAGGCCATCACTTTTGGTCCCTTATTTTTAGCACACATCTCTCTCCCCAACCAATCCTTCCAACTATCATTTACTTAGTGATTCCTTCTCCATTCCAGCTGCCTTCTCCCCCCAGTCATGAGGCAGGCTTCCAACTATGGAGCAATCTTCCTGGTCCTTGTACCTACTGTCCTTAGGTGTCAGTCTCATGGGACAAACACAGCTTTCAAGTGTGCCCCTATCACCCCAGCTCTGTCTGCTTCCAAGGGTTACATGTCACCCTCCACACCATCTGCTTCTAGTACCTGGAGGCTGCTAGGGAAGCGGTGATCTCCATGAACTTTTCCCTACTTCATGTGTTATTCTGTATGATGTTAATTCAGAGTAGTGCATTTTAGAAAGAATAGTTTTATTTAAGCAATTCCAATGGTAGGGATCCCAGGTCTTATAGCAGGTACCATAAAAGAAGATAATTAGAAATTAGGAGGTGCAACAATTCCTGAGATCTCATTCTGCAACCAGCTGATTGTTTTCAATGAACTTTAATTTCAAGAGGAAGAGATCTAACCAATATTTTAGATCAAGGAAAGGGAACTGCCTTGCACTGATGTGGGTGTGTGTGTGTGTGTGTGTGTGTGTGTGTGTGTGTGTGTGTGTGCGCGCGCGAGCGCGCATGCATGTGCACATGTTGTATGCACGTATTTATATATATAAACGATACCACATGGCAGAGCCTGGCAAGCTCCCCGTGGCATATTCGATATGCCAAAACAGTAACAACAAGTCTCACAATGGAGATGTTACTGATTCCTGCTCGAGCAAATCGATGAACAACAGGATGACAGTGCTACAGTGACAGTGCAATACATACATATATATGTGTGTATGCGCACATGTGCTCATGTGTATGCACATATTTATATATATATGATATTGTATTTACTCTTTACGAGTAAAGAGATGCTGCTAAAATCTCAGGGCTAAGATGAATGGAGATGTTATTGGTGCCCACTCGAGCAAATCGATGATCAATGGGATGACAGTGATACAGTGATGATATTGTATTGCACTGTCTTCCCATTGTTCATCTATTTGCTTGAGTGGGCACCAGTAATGTCTCCATTGTGAGACTTGTTGTTACTGTTTTTGGCATATCAAATATGCCACAGGTAGCTTGCCAGGCTCTGACGTGTAGGCAGGATACTCTCGGTAGCTTGCCGGGCTCTCCGAGAGGGACGAAGGATTCGAACCCAGGTCGGCCACGCATACATATATATATTTCTGAATTAGTGTATGTGCCAGAAAAAAAATAATGCGCTCTACCAAAATACAGCCTCTTAGCATCTTCCCTCATCTCTCAATAAACGTGGACTCATTTCTGGGTAACCCTGGGTGGGACATCACAGAAGCAAACCACTGCTGACAAGTGCATACTACCCCATAGCATCAATGCCCTGTGGCCCAGACACTAGGTTCAGAATGTCATGAACATACAGTCCCATATCATTACTGCCACAGTCCTAGCGATAGAGAGTCAATGTTCCACGGACAAACTGAGGAAGCAAAAACTCAGTGCTTCAGGGTTCACAGAAGGCTCTGGCCTCCTGACAAAAGAATGTGGAGTAGCTCTGCACAGAGATGGGGACAGAAAAGAAGTTTGAGATCAAATTACAGGAAATCTTAACGTCATGGAGGAAATTCTAATTTTGGAATCACGAGGAATAAGTAAAGGTACTGTAATTAGGGGGTGAAATGTGCACGCCTGTGCTTCTGGAAGCTGACTCGGAGCCAGTACGGAGGACAGGCTGCAGAGTGGGACCTGGTGCTGTAGGGCACAGAGGCCGGGGCAGCAGGAAGGGGCAGAGTCCTGTTGGTGTGAGAGATGAGACTTGACATATTGGAAAGCCAAGGAGATGGGAGGTGGGTCTCCCAAAGCGTCTTTGGAATTTCTTTTTTTTATATATAGTATTTTAGTTTTTAAAAATAATTGTTGTTTCTTTCTTTTTAAAAAAAAATTTATTGAACCACTGTGAGATAGTTACAGGCTTTCATGTTTGGGTTATAATCTCACAATGATCAAACACCCATCCCTCCACCAGTGCACATTCCCCACCACCAATATCCCGGTATACCCCCCCTTTCCCACCCTCCCCCTGCCTCAAAAGTAGAGAGAGAGTATGGGGCTTTGGAATTTCTAACTCAGGTCATCTCATACACAGAGATAAGGTAACAAGGTAAGACTGGGTGTGAGGACAGACAAAATGAACTCCGCCTTAGCTGCATATAATGGCTTGGGGAAATGGCCACAGGCATCTTGAAATAAGAACTGAACTCAGAGAGAAGGAATGAACTGTGGGCAGGAAGCAGGACTGAGATCATCCAGGCAAACTATAAGCTGTGTTACAGAAGTGAGAGGTGGGTGGGGCTGATGGAGGATGCAGGGAGGGAGCTGGAGGAGAGGGGCCAGAAAGACGCAGAGCAGTCAAGCAGAGAAGAGCCAACAAATTCAAATACTGCCACACTGTCAGGTGTACACAGAAACTAAGGAGACATGTCATGCCTCAGTTTCCTTGTCGATGAGTGAGTTTAAACCAGCTGGCCTCTTATGCTCCTCCAAGCTATCATAATTTTGTTTTATTTTTTTAATTTAATTAATTAATTTTTTTAATTAGTGAGTCACAGTGAGGGTACAGTTACAGATTCACACATTTTCATCCTTGTTTTTCCCTCATGCAATGTTCGAGAGCCCATCCCTCCACCAGTGTCCATTCTCCACCACCAATGAACCCAGTGTCCCTCCCACCCCCCAGTCCCATCGCCCCACCCCACCCGCCTCTGTGGCAGGGTATTCCAATTTGTTCTCTCTCTCTCTCCTTTTGGGTGTTGTGGTTTGCAATAGGGGTATTGAGTGGCCATCGTGTTCAGTCTCTATCTACTTTCAGCATGCATCTCCCTTCCCATGCAGGATCTCCAATCACATTTTACTTGTTGTTCCCTTCTCTATCTGGGATGACTTTCCCCCAGCTGTGAGGCGAGCTTCCAAGCCATGGAGACAACCTCCTGGTATTATATATTACTATTCTTGGGTATTAGTCTCCTACTCTGTTATTTTATAGTCCACAGATGAGTGCAATCTTTCTATGTCTGTCCCTCTCTTTCTGGCTCATTTCACTTAGCATGATACTTTCCATGTTGCTCCACTTATATGCAAAGTTCATGACTTCATCTTTTCTAACAGCTGCATAGTATTCCATTGTATAGATGTACCAAAGTTTCTTTAACCAGTCATCTGTTCTCAGGCACTCAGTTTTTTCCAGATTCTGGCTATTGTAAATAGTGCCTCAATGAACATATAAGTGCAGATGTCATTTCGACTTCATAATTTTGTCTTAAGTTCCTCAAGTTCTCAGTCACTGGGACAAGCAACTTCAGGAGAATGGCATGCTCAGGTCACCATGGTCTCCTGCAAGGATTCTCTCATTTACTTCCCACAAGAGTCTCTTATAGTTTCGTTCAAATTCTAGGTGAGGAGACGAAATCCTGACAAGGCACTACTAAGGATGGAATCATGATTTGGATCTCATCTGAAGAAATCAAATCTAGGGTTTGCTGGTTCAGTTGATGTTCTCATGCCCTCACCAGCAATACCTGCTCATCTTTTTTCTATCCTGTCTCTGTCTTCCAAAAAGGGACACTCTCCCCATGCTTTTCTCGATGATTTAGGGTACTGATCAAATGACCTCCAGCAACATGTGTTATTTTGAACATCATGGGAGAACACATGCTCGAAAGCGGATTAATTAAAAGTGCTACAGGAGTACAAACAGAAGTCACCATGCAGGCACTTAATGAGGGCTTGCCTTCTGAGGTGAACCCATTCATGGCTGCTTGATATTGTAGCTAACTGGGCTGATATCTTCATTGTGTTCATTCAGCTTTAAGTATTTGGAAACTAAGGAACAAAGGATTCTTTTCTATCTTGGTTGTTTTAATAGTCTCTCTGGTCAAATCATATTCCATATTGCACATATTGTGGATCCACTGTGCCTGAAAACAGTCAGGCTGTTTTCCTCATTGGGCTCTTCCAAATGATGCTAGCAACATCTACAAGCAATATGAGAACATATATTTTCATTTCTCTTGAATATATATCTAGGAGAGACATTAAGAAGCTGGTTGAAGGGCTGGAGTGATAGCACAGCGGGTAGGGCGTTTGCCTTGCACTCGGCCGAGCTGGGTTCGAGTCCCAGGAACCTATATGGTCCCCTAAGCACTGCCAAGAGTAATTCCTGAGCGAAAAGTCAGGAGTAACCCCTGTGCATCGCCAGGTGTGACCCAAAAAAAGCAAAAAAGAAAAAAGAAGCTGGTTGAGTGGAAAGTATCATGCTAAGTGAAATGAGTCAGAGAGAGAGAGATAGACATAGAAAGATTGCGCTCATCTGTGGAATATAAAATAACAGAATAGGAGACTAACACCCAAGAATAGTAGAAATAAGTACCAGCAGGTTGGTTCCATGGCTTGGAAGCTGGCCTCACATGCTGGGGGGAAAAGGCAGCTCAGATAGAGAAGGGAACACCAAATAAAATGTAGTTAGAGGATCTGCTCTGGAAGGGAGATGCGTGCTGAAAGTAGACTATAGATTGAACACGGATGGCCACTCAGTACCCCTATTGTGAACCACAACACCCAAAAGGAGAGAGAGAATAAAAAGGAATGCCCTGCCACAGAGGCGGAGTGGGCGGGGACGGGGGATGGCATTGGTGGGGTGGGAGGGATACTGGGTTCATTGGTGGTAGAGAATGGACACTGGTGGAGGGATGAGTGCTCGAACATTGTATGAAGGAAACACAAGCATGAAAATGTGTATATCTGTAACTGTACCCTCATGGTGATTCACTAATTAAAAAATAAATACATTTAATAATAAAAAAAAGAAGCTGGTTAAGCTCCTCCCTCTTCCCATCACAATGCCTGGTTCTGTCTTCTTTCCATGTGAGGCCTTGGTGAGCATTTGTGGAGGCAGGGTAAAGAGCAAAGTTGTCAGCAGAGGACATTAAAGCTAATCACCCATAAGTGTTCCATCCCAGCTTCTGATCACCACCTTGGAGTCCCCAGCTTTGCTGGAAAGCAACCTCCATCTTGTCTCTTCTCACTGTGGCTTTGTTTGCTTTTCCTGCCTTTAGGAACTGATGAAGCAGCCATCATCAAGATTTTATCAAGCAGGACATCAGACCAGAGGCAGCAAATAAAGCAACAGTACAAGGCAGCATATGGCAAGGTGATTCGGGAGGTCATCAGAAGGAGCATTGACAGTGCCCTTGATCGTGACTATTTCAGCATCCTCTATATTCTGAGAGCAGCAGGGAATGTCTTCAGAACTTGACTTAGTTAATTCAAGAGGAAAAAAATGAGACTACTTAAAACTTAAATTGAATTCAGAAAAACTAAAATTGCTTTGTTAACTTAATAACCTAGAAAATCAATATTCTTTAACTCATTGTTTCAAAAAGTTTACTTCATCTTTCTACAAGTTATTTTTCCACTCATCTGAACTAATTCCAATTATTATCTTACAGTTAATGATTTAAAGATCAATTTTAAGAGGACAGTCTTTATGTAGAAATGCTTTACTTATTCAACCACCTTCAAGAATTGCCTAGTCTTCAAAAGTGATTGTTTCAGAAAACCAAAACATACCCTCCCCCATTTCATTAAGTGACAGCATCTTTCTTTTCTTTCTTCACATCTCTTTTCTTCCCTTCTTTCTGTTGCTGTTCTATAAACAGAAATCTTTGAGTTTTCACCAGGGTTCCGTTATCTTTAATAATACACAATGAACACAATTTAACTTTCTCTTAAAAGTGCCATTGAAACATCATTATGCAATATGTATATCAATTATTATAGCTTATTCTAATGCATATTTCTAAAACCTTTATAGTTACGATTACTCTGTGTATGAGTATAAACAGATACAGAGATAAATTTCTGTATTTGATGTAGGGCAGGCAACCGCCTCTTTACATCTGGGTCCCCTTACAAAGAGAACGATACTGATGAGAGCTTCACTGCTTGGGGGGTGGGCTGGGGGTGGGAAAACCAAGCATCTTCATGGTGTACCAACCCAGTAAATAAAAGCCATGTTGGGTGTGACGGCTTCCACTTTTCAGGAAGGAAAGGTGAAGCCCGTGCTTCAATGCTGATGACTTAGGTACAATCACACACTCAGGAAGTGGGAGATCCAGGGTTCCATTCCCCGTTTTCTGGCTCCAGGGCCAATGTTGGCTCCCGGAGAGTACAACTCCAGGCTTCAACCTGTTTGCTGGTACACTGAAGGCCCAACCAGCCAGCCAAGCTTGCAGCGCTTTTGTTTCTATCCTCAAAACCTAACTTGTCAATGATACTCACTGATGGCACTGATGAAAATAAGCCAGTCTCTAGTTCAGTTGTATCTAACTAGTTGTTGATCCCTATCAAAGTGCCTAATGGTAGCAGCTCCACAAATCCTATGACTACTTCCTCCCAAGAGGGAGTGAACGCCAGACTTCTATAAATGTTACTGTGAAATAACAGCCTGGGCTTTGAAGTGAGGACCCTGGGTCTTTGCAAAAAGAAGAGAGGATATGATCATCTCAGCAAAGAACTTTGCCAACCATTGACTTACTTTCCTATTCTCAGTTGTGTTTCAGAAAGTAGAGGTCACCAAAAGGGCAAAAGGGTGATCTAGAAGGGCCATCACAAAGCAAGATATAAGAAATGATCAGGCTAATGTTCCCTTACCCACTGGCCTTCAAAGAGAATGGCCATTCCAGGGGATGCAGCTTGTTAGCGAGCAAACAGGGCTAGATTCTGAGCATATTCTGCAGTATTCTAAGCGGCCACTGTGTCCAAAACCCAATGTAAACACACAAAGGTTTGTTTCCATACTTGTGGCTTGTAAGAGGAGTCAGCTGGAGTTTCTCTTCTCCTCCGTCCAATATCCTACCCATTTGGCTTGAGAGAAAGACTTCCATTCTTTGGCTGGATCCATATCCCGGGGGCTTGACACAAGGATTTCATGAGATGAAGGCTGAAATGGAGCAGAAGTATGGGATGGAGGGGGTAACACCAAAGACTCCTTTAAGATTGCAGATGCTGGGACCTGTGCCAAAACTTCTGGATTTTTCTCTCAGGTCGAGAGCCTACAGGTTTACTTAAAAATAGTTGATTTTGGGGCCGGAGCGATAGCACAGCGGCTAGGGCGTTTGCCTTGCACGCGGCCGACCCGGGTTCGATCCCTGGCATCCTATATGGTCCCCTGAGCACCGCCAGGAGTAATTCTTGAGTGCAGAGCCAGGAGTAGCCCCTGTGCATCGCTGGGTGTGACCCAAAAAGCAAAAAAAAAGTTGATTTTGGCGGTGTGGGGGTGAGGAAATAGTAGTTAAGGTGCATGTATTGCATGCAGCTCACCTTTGTTTGAAAATCAGCACTATATATGGTCCCCTGAGCACTGTCAGGAGTCCTCCCTAAATAAAGAGCTAGGAACAAGCTCCAAGTATAGTTATGTATGTACCCCACAAAAAAAAAAGAAAAAGAAAGAAGGAAGGAAGGAAGGAAGGAAGGAAGGAAGGAAGGAAGGAAGGAAGGAAGGAAGGAAGGAAGGAAGGAAGGGAGGGAGGGAGGGAGGGAGGGAGGGAGGGAGGGAGGGAGGGAGGGAGGAAGGAAGGAAGGAAGGAAGGAAGGAAGGAAGGAAGGAAGGAAGGAAGGAAGGAAGGAAGGAAGGAAGGGAGGGAGGGAGGGAGGGAGGGAGGGAGGAAGGAAGGAAGGAAGGAAAGAAGGAAGGAAGAGAGAAGAAAGAAGACTGATTTGAGCACAGGCAGAGAGCATTTGCAGATCAAGAAGTAGGTCATTTAGGGAGCCAGGGATTCAGCTCAGTGAAAGAGCACTACCTTATTCAAACCCAAGGTTCAGTCCCCAGCACCACACAAAAAAGGGGGATTTTTCCTTCTTTCTGAAAGTTCCTTTTAGCATGGAATTGTTGTCATTATCATCATCATCTTATAATTCTCCCCATTTTTCAGAAAAGGAGAATGAAGGTCGAAGCACTAACTTTATTTCCAAGGCCACAGAGCCTTTGCATCACGTTGCCCAACAGGCAGCCCCCTCTGTGCCATGACTTGAGTTTCCGAAGTGCTAACTAGTTTCTGGGCCTGCGACACTGCCCACACTGCGCCTTCTCTCTGTGTGAAGAGCCAGCCTTGAGCACCTTCTTTTAAGCTGGAACTCTGACCAGTTCAGTTGGACTGTCCCTTTCCCTCACTAACCCACCTGGGCAGGCGGGAGACAGGTGTGCGAGGCCGGGCACCTGTGGTCCATGAACAGTCATGTGCACCACAGGGGGCCATGCAAACTTTGTGAGCTTCTTTACCCTGATGTTCCCCCACCCCCACATGTCCCTCTCAGGATCCAACAGGATTCCCAATGTTCCAGGGTTGCCCAGAATAGCCCTCGTTTATCCCTGCTGCTGCCCTGCAACTAGCGAGTGTTCCTCACTCTCCAAACATCCCACTGGGGAGACCATTGATGTCATCTCCCTACAGCTCACAAACCTCTATTTCAGTCCTTTCTAGTTGGATTTGGTGGGGGGTGAGGTTCACCTTTACTTATTTATTTAAATGTATCACTGTGAGGTACAGTTACAGACTTACAAACTTTCCTGCTGTTTCAGTCATATAATGATCAAGTATCCATCCTTCCACCAATGTCCATTCTCCACCACCAGTGATCCCAGTATCCCTCCCACCATCCCCACCCCATCCCCCCCTCCCAGTGACTCTGTGGCAGGGCATTTCCTTTTGCTCCCTCTCTCCTTTTGGGTGTTGTTTGCAATACAGGTATTAAGTGGCCACCATGTTCGGTCTATAGTCTACTTTCAGCACACAACTCCGATCCCGAGTGGTCCCTCCAAGCATCTTTTACTTGATGGTCCCTTCTCTATCTGAGCTGTCTTTTCCTCCCAGCATGTGAGGCCGGATTCCAAGCGGTGGAGCAATCAACCCGGTCTTTATCTCTACTATCCTTGGTTGTTAGTCTCCCATTCTGTTACTATATATTCCACAAATGAGTGCAGTTCTTCTATGTCTGTCCCTCTCTTTATGACTTATTTCACTCAGCATGATACTCTCCATGTTGATCCACTTATATGCAAATTTCATGACTTCATTTTTTCTGACAGCTGCATAGTATTCCATTGTGTATATATACCAAAATCTCTTTAACTGGTCATCTGTTCTCGGGCACTCGTTTTTTTCCCAGATTCTGGCTATTGTAAACAGTGCTGCAATGAACATACAAGTGCAGAGGTTCACCTTTGTGAGATTCAGTAGTTAAAATAATACCAGTACTTCTCCTGGCTCGGTCATTTTGAGGATCAGTGAAAAAGTTCTCTGAGCCCTAAAATGTTCTGACAAACTCTGGTTGCTCACACTCTGGTTGGTTCTTCTTGGGACTCTGCGGCCCTGAGATTCTCCCTGCCCCTCTACCAGCCTTGGGGGAAGATGAAGGGGAACCTGGGTGACCACTCCTTGCCAGAGTTGGCTGCCTGTGTCTATAGAGCCTCTCCGTGTCTCCAGAACGTTTTTGCATGTCCCTGAGCCCTGTGGTGTGGGTAGCAGACTCCCCACAGGCCTTTGCCAATGAGGGCTCTCTTGCTGTCTCTCTGAAGGACCTGGAGGATGTGCTCAAGAGTGAGCTGAGTGGCAACTTCGAGAAAACAGCCTTGGCACTTCTGGACCAGCCCAGAGAATACGATGCCCGGCAGCTGCACAAGGCCATGAAGGGTCTAGGCACGGATGAGTCGGTGCTCATTGAGATCCTGTGCACAAGAACCAACAAGGTTAGTCCCTGCCAAATCCTCAGACCTAGACTGGAGTGTGCCCATACCCCCATCATAGACGATGACAACAGTCAAAAGAAAAACCACTCTCTACATTGTGCCCTAGGAGTGAGCTCAGTGTGTGAGCACAGTCGTTCCTGCTCTTTCAGTATTGCAGAGTTGATTGTGGTAGTGTGGCCCTTGTGTTGACTGAACAGACCCTTCCAGAGTGATGGTCAACTGGCTTCTGCTTTTTTTTTTCTAGTGAGATGCACAGATTTATAGACAGGAGGCAAGAGTCCACATTCCCCTTTGCAGGGCTTCTGGGTGAGGCCAGGAAGGAAGAGGGTTCCAACCTCTTCCTTCCTGGCCTTTCTACATCCCATTAATTAACCCCACCCTGGAGTATTAATTTTTCTTTTTTTTTTTATTAACTCTCCTAGGAAATCACCGCCATTAAAGAGGCCTACCAAAGGCGTAAGTAACCTTTTGTTCTGACTTCAGATAAGGAATGTTCCTTTTCAAAATATCTCTGTGAAAATAAATGAAAGTAAATCATGTGCTTTCTCTCCTCCCTTTTTCTTCCTCCAAAGTCTTTAACAACAGCCTTGAATCAGATGTCAAAGGCGATACAAGTGGAAGCCTAGAAAAAATCCTGATGTCCCTGCTCCAGGTAGGAGCAAAGAATTTTCACGGGCTTAATGATCTTGGGAAATGGTCCTCAGCCACAAGGTACTAATGTAGGGGGAAGGGCACTACTAATCAGCATTTTCTTCTTTTATAAAAAATTTTATTGAGATCATCAACCAAGCCACTGGAAAATCATCCAATCAGCACTTTCTCCAACATAATAATATGCTAATCCTTTGCAATTTGTAATCCTTTTGTCAACTAATTGCCTTTTTAAGCATCACCACCTCACCTTGCTCTCAGAGAGGATGGGTAACCTGCCCATGCTTACACATCCAGGAAGGACCAATAACATAGGCACAAGAACAAAAGGACTATGATCTTCAAAGGGTCTTTTGCATAACACAACTCTACGTTCCCTTCTGACATTCACCCAGGTCTAGTTAGACCTATAAGAGCTGCAAAGAGTCGGTTGAGAAAGTGGTACTTTCAGAACTGGCCCTGTTAGGATCCAGCCCCAGTATTCCAGACAGAGTCTATCCTCCCTTTACTCTATCCATCTTTATGAATTTTGCACTTTTCATTTTTTCCCCCATGAACAGAGACTAACAGCAGAGTAGCAGGCAGGAGATAGAAGTTTTTCCTTGCTATAGTAATAAGTTGCCTCAAGCTTATTCTGATCTATGAACTTACAGTGGGTTAGGGATTCAAATACTCACTAGCCAAATTCTTAGCTTGGGGTCTTACCCAGTTGGAATCAAGAAGTTTGTCAAGTCTGTGTTCTCATCTGAGACCTGAGGCTCTCATTCAAGTACAAATCTGGTTGTGCACAGCATTCAGCTCCATGTGGCTAGATGATAACTGACATCAGTTATCATCTCAGTTCCCTTCCAGGTGTCCTCCAGACACTTCATAGCAAGGAGTCAGGCCAGTAAAAGTCATTTCTTTGACTTCTGGCATCTCTGCTCAGCTAATTGGATCAGACCAATTCAGCACATCCCTTTAAAAAAATTTTTTTTATTAGTGAATCACTGTGAGGTATTGTTACATACTTACAAACGTTCATGTTTGCGTTTCAGTCATACAATGATTGGTTATCCATCCCTCCACCAGTGCCCATTCTCCACTACTAATGATCCTGGTATCCCTGCCACCCGCCAATACCTTCCCTCTCCACCCCGCCTTGTGGCAGGGAATTCCCTGTTGTTCTCTCTCTCCTGTTGGGTATTGTGGTTTGAAATAGAGGTATTGAGTGGCCATAGTGTTTGGTCTATAGTCTATTTTCAGCAGCTCCCAACCCGAGAGGGTCCACCCCTTACTTGGTGTTCCCTTCTCTGTCTGAGTTGCCTTTTCCTCCAGCATGTGAGGCCGGCTTCCAAGCCGTAGGGCAAACATCCTGGTCCTTATGTCTACTATTCTTGGGTGTTAGTCTCCTATTTTGTTACTTTATATTCCACATATGAATGCAGTCTTCCTATGTCTGTCCATCTCTTTCTGACTCATTTCACTTAACATAGTTTCCATGTTGATACACTTATATGCAAATTTCATGACTTCATCTTTTCTAACAGCTTCATAGTATTCCACTGTATAGATGTACCAGAGTTTCTTTTACCAGTCATCTGTCTTGGGAACTCAGTCTTTTTTCCACATTTTGGCTATTGTAAACAGTGCAGCAATGAACATACAAGTCAGCACATCCCTTTATATAAACTCATCTGATTAGGGATCTTAATTACCTCTGTAAATATCCCCTTGGCTGTGTTAACACAAGATCATTATGGGAGTGATAGCTCATCAGAGTCACAGCCTCGCTCACACTCATGGGAGCCGGATTATAGAAGAGTGTCGGTCCTTATGGTTAGCTTTGATTTCTGACTGCCATAAAGGTTCAGTTCCAGGACCTTCCTTGACCAACTCTCAGGTTTCATGATACCGGGGACCCAGAGAGGGGGCATTAAATATTTTGGAAGGAAGCCAACTCGTTTCCACTGGATTCACTCTATGAGGTGACTTCCTGCCTGTTGTGCAGAGCTCAGAGGAGTTTTTAGGAGTCCCTGGTTTCTGTAAGAAAAGGAAAAGTGTTGCCTGGGAAGCTAATCAGCTGTGCCCAAAAGATGGCAGCAAAGAGCAGCACTGACAGACGCGACTTCGCCGGCGGCCAGAGCGAGCCCAGGACTTTCCCTTTTTCTGTGGCCAAGCAGGGACATAACAATATGTCGAACTTTCTAGGCTAATCGCGATGAAGAAGATGATGTGGACAAAGAATTAGCTGGCCAGGATGCCAAGGATCTGTATGATGTAAGTGTGCCCAGATGTGCCCGGTTTCGGCAAATTCTTCTGTTTTAACTCCTTAGTATTGTTTTCAATGTCTCTTTATTTCACATGACTGGGGATTACGCAGAAAAAAGATACGATCTCTGGCCCATAAATATTCATATTTCCACTCAAATATAAAGTAATGTGCTTGGTTACTCAATTTGACCTCTCTTCAGGGCTTGTTTTCTAGTTTCCTATATATTAGGCCTGCTCACAGGCCTGTAGATGTAGGGTTTTTGTTTTTGTTTTTGTTTTCACAAAAAAACTTTTGAAATGTCTGCACTTGCTCCCCCAGGCAGGGGAAGGCCGTTGGGGCACAGACGAGCTTGCTTTCAATGAAGTCCTGGCCAAGAGGAGCTACAAGCAGCTACGAGCCACCTTCCAAGCCTATCAAACTGTAAGTGATCAAGTTCTAGAGCATCCAACTTCGTCTAAAGCACAATCTAGAGTTCCTTCTAAAAGAAGCCAACAATGGGCAAGTGGTGCTGGAAGGATCTTTGACAACAGCAGTGCTCAGCGGAGGAGTGACTTTTGTCTCCACCCTTAAAACACGTAGAGTTGTCATATTGAATGGGGTCGGAGCAGGCAGTGCTTGTGGCATCTAGTGGGTGAGGGCGGCCACGAAAGCTACTCAGCACCCTACAATATGCCAGTGAAGCTTCACAAACAAAGAATCACCAGGCCCCAAAGGCAGCATCAGTGTAGCAAAAGCCCTAGACTCAAAAGTTGGGGGTCAAATTCTGGTTCTGGCAAATGAACTAACATCTCCTTCCTCATCTGTGAATCCGGGACCACGTTCACCACACTCAGTGGAGTTATTCTAAGAACTGAATAAGATAGTAGCCGGGGAGATGGTTCAAAGGGCTGGGGCACATGTCAGACACACAATAGGCCTGAGTTCCGTCCTTGGCACTGCATGGTGTCCAGGCACCCTGGGGGGGGGGCCACACGTCCAGAACAAGTATCTATAGAAATGGTCCAGACCTTTAAAACCCTACCTGGTAGCCTCCTCAGCACACTAAGAGTTAAATAAACTAGAGAGGCAGTACAGGGGTTAAGGCACTTGCCTTGCACATATAGTACTGGCAGGAGTGATCCCTGAACAGGGAGCCAAGAGTAAGCCTGGAGCACCACTGGATGTATCTCCCAAACCAATAAATAAACTCAGAATGGGGGCCAGAGAGATAATACAGGGGTTGAGGTGTTTGCCTTGCACATGACACAATCTCATTTGATGCCTGGCACCACCTACTGTGCCCCAGCACTGCTTGGAGTGATCCCTGAGCACAGAGCCAGGAGTAAGCCCTGAGAACCACAAGAAACAGACCCCCCCAAAAAGGAAAGAAAGAAAATCAAAACTCCGAATGGTATCTAGCATGTGTAAAGCATACAGATACTCACGCTTACTATAATTCCAGTCTACAAGTGGGCTAGTACTGCCCATTCCTCCAAAGCCAAATGGAATACACCTCAGATACACTCCTGAAAAGCTGGACCTTGAAATTGTTTTCAGACAGTTTAATTTTACCTAAAGACAATTTTAAGCCAACAAGGTGAGTGAGATTTTTCAAGGCACTAAATGGTGAATCCTTTCCTGAAATCAGTCTTTAACAGCAAGAAATATTTTGTTTCTTTTATCAGAATATTTTTTCTTGCTCAGAATGATCAGAATATATATATGTATATATATGTGTATATTTGGTTTTTAGTCTCCTATTTCACATTTGTAGACTGTTTTTTACCGAGTTCAGTCACTTTTGTGCCTGTACCTCATTCCAACCTCCCAGCAATATTGTAACTGTGAGGTAGGCTAAACAGCCATTGTTAGATGCCAGACGAGCAAAGCCTGCCCGAGAAGGGAACCATCTGTAACTTATCAGGACCACACAGCAAGCCAGTAGCTCAAAGTGGACAAGAACTCCAAGATTCTCCAGTCCGCGCTCCGGCCCCGGCTGGAGCTGGCCGCAGCTCACTCGAAATAGTGTTTCCTCTGACTGCCAGTAGATGGGAAGACAATAAAGCTCCGGAATTTTATCATCACCGTCTATGAGCCTGAAGGGCCATCTGCTCTCAGATCGTGCCCAGTGCTGATCAAAGGCAGCTGGCCCCCGTCCCAGGGTCTCCAGTGCCTGGACCGCTGTGGACTCTGAGTCTGAGGATTTCTCCCTGACTTAGACCCTCTTCCCACATAAATTCAGCCACGGGTGGAGTTTCTAAGAACTGCCGGTCACAGATGCAGACTACAGAAACACACATAACGTGCATATGTGTGCTTGGGTGTGTGTTGAACATACAGAAGCTACCCAATACCAGGGGATAGTTTCTAGGCCAGTAATTCTCAAAATTGATGCCCACATAGCGTCCTTGATGTTGCATGAGAAAAGATTCACATTAAGAATCTTTGGTTTCCTCCCTTTGCCTTCTTCTGCCTCAAAGTTCACCAGAAAGGAGAGACATAGTTACAAGATCAAAATAAGTATCATCAGTAGAATCACAGGTACACAGACCCACAGTCCAGCTGACTACTCCCCCATCACACCCTC
Organism: Sorex araneus; assembly: GCF_027595985.1. Classification (NCBI taxonomy): domain Eukaryota; kingdom Metazoa; phylum Chordata; class Mammalia; order Eulipotyphla; family Soricidae; genus Sorex; species Sorex araneus. Next base: position 104,567,548 of record NC_073303.1, read on the forward strand.
TAACACGTCCCCTCGCCTCTTTATTTTGTTGTTGTTGTTGTTGTTTTTGTTTTGTTTTTGGGTCACACCCGGCGATGCACAGGGGTTACTCCTGGCTCTTCACTCAGGAATTACCTCTGGCGGTGCTCAGGGGACCATATGGGACGCTGGGATTAGAACCCGGGTCGGCCGCGTGCAAGGCAAACGCCCTATCCGCTGTGCTATCGCTCCAGCCCCTCTTTAAGCATCTTTAAGCCCATGTTTGAGACTTTAGTCATTTCACAGCTGTAGTCAAAGCCAGATGGCAGAGGCTAGGCATACGTCAGCTTGAAAAGCCTGATTTTAAGAGAAAAACATCTCTTCCCTATTCTTCAGTTTCCCTGCAGGTAATGGTACCCAATTAGAAAAACAAAAAACTTAGAAGCTCATTTGGAATCCACCTTGCTAAAAAGTGTTTTTGTAGCAAGATCAGAAAGCCTGGGCTCCAAAGAGCCCCCTAAGCGTTTAAGATTCCTAGTAACTGCAGAGAAAAGTCTGTAACTTTGTGAAGAAGAGTGACAATAGCTAGGGGCAGTCATTCCCATGGAGCATTGCGCAGAGCCCCTAGAGGCACCTTTGTAGCCACAGTGGGGGAGGGGGGAAGAGGGGGTGGTGGCAGAAATAGAGAAGGGGAGCAATTGTCTCACAATGGGCAAATAGTGACCCCTAAGATATGCAATGAAGAGCCCCTGAGTGAGCAGAAGCCTGAGCTGTGCTGGGGGGAAGAAACCCACCTCCCATCTCCCCCAAACAACTGCTCTTCCTGCTTGGATGCTAAAATTCTACAGAAATGTGAAGAACCCAGTTCTGGGCCATCCTGAACCATAGAAACAGAAAGTGGATGCCTGGGACGACTTTTCTTTTAAGCAAATGCAAATCTGCGTGAAAGCAATATCCTCAGGAAACACACTCTCAGTCTAGGGAGCAGGAGCCCCGTTTGGAGGAAAGTGAGAGCATTTCTTTCCGAAAGAGCAGCTCCCACGTCAAACGCGAGACGGAGGGCAGCTCAAGGACTGAAAGAACCCAGGCCAACCCCTCCTAATCTACGCGCCCCCCCCCTCTCTCTCTCTCACACACACACACACACACACACACATGCTAACATCAAGTCTCAAGACTTGCAAATCATGACAAGGATGTGAAGGAGCCCTGCTTCGCTTTGCTTTGCTCCATCTGCACCTCCTCCCCCACATCTTTTGTGCTTTGAACCCCCAAGAGTATTTTGTTTACATACTTTTAAAACAAACTCCTCTGGTGTGTGCAAAAGGCCTCAACTATGTGGAGACTCCCAATCATGCCGTAGCTTCTTCCAAAGATCGCTTCTAAGAAAAAGTCTCAGTATTTTTCATCTCCGCCTGCCTTCCCCCAGCCCAACTCAGAGCTCTCCTTTCTTGCTCGTTGCCTGCCCTGGGCTCGGCCCGGATGGTACTTGTGTTAAGCAGAGTCACAATTTACTCTGAACTTCAGCTTCTATAAATATTTGGAAAGAGTCCTAACGTGCAGTGCTGTGCAGAGCCCCGTGTGATGTGAATATAGGATCATTTGGAATCAGCCCAGTGTGAGGAAGGGGGGTGTTTGGACACGGTCTAGCCCCCCACTTCAGCTGGTGCAACCCGGCTCTCTCTGAAACGTCAGGCCAAGTCTTCACCAGGAACAACACAGCCCCCAACTATCTATCCTAAACTGTAGGTACCCGAGCACTGCTTCTCAGGCTACAGGAGACCACAAACGTGTCAGGAAGATGGTTAGAAACACAGCCTTCTAGAAAACTGGTAATGGAAAGAAATTTCTAAAAAAAAAAAAATGCAAATAAAAAAACAAAGAATGATTGTGATAGTACTAATTGTTTTGATTTTACAGAGGAGGAAACTGAGGCCAAGTGGGTGGTCCTGGTGGGGATCAGATCTAAACTAACAGCCAGGAGAGTCCCCACTCAAATACCTGGAGACAATCACTCACAGCTCTGCAGGGCACAGAGCTGGGCGGGAGACCCTTAAAGTCACATGACCTGATCTGGAAAAATTTCAGGCTTTGATTATTTTCTTTTACAAAACAACCTTATTTTTTCCTCCCCCTCAAATTGTTTTTCTCTTCATGCCTCCTTCTCCTAAGGTGACCTTTGTTCTGTTGTCAATGCCAACATATTTGTCTCTGTTTTGTTCATCAATTTGATTTTTTAATATTCACACATGGGTACTGCCATCCAATATTTGTCTCTCCTTGTCTCTTTTCCAGCTTCTTCCATTTTGCTGAAAATGATAAATCATCTTTTTCATAGCTGAATAATATTCCATTATAGGCCTACTGCTTCTTTTCAGAAAAAAAATCATTTTGGTTTTTCATTTGGTTACTGGGAATACCCACTTGGGGGATTCTGTTCCCCTCAGGGGTGCAGTGTCACCCACTTTGGAAAACACTGGTATAAGTGTACCCCCATCTCCTCTAACCAATGCTCTCTCAGTGACACTTGGGCTGCTTTCCTATTTAACTCTTGTAAACAATGCTGCAACAGAGCTTAGTGTTTTCAGAAGAAGAAGGACCCCCAAATGCACCAAGGTCAAAAGCAAAACCTAGAGTAATGGCTGGGTTTTCTCTTTTAGCTCATCGGCAAAGACATCGAGGAATCCATCAAAGAAGAAACCTCAGGAAATCTTCAGAAGGCCTACTTAACTCTGGGTAAGAGGCTAAGAGCACCCCTGTCTTAGGGTCTCCCTGCCTCAGGTCAGGCCTCCCAGAAGCAGAGGCAGAGACGGTTGTGTGCATACAGGAGACAGCATAGGGAAATTATTGGGGGGAACATCTCACACATCACAGTATTGGGCAAGGGAGAGAGTGCACTTGATACAGGTCTAGCAGGGTTGGGGAGCCAGATGACTACAGCGCAAGAAAGGCGCCAGGTCGCTGCAACCCAGGCCGGCATATGGGCAAGAAAGATCCCTCATGGAGGCCATTCCTGGGGATGGCCTCAGCAGTGAGCAGTGAGCGGACCTGCTCGATTCCCAAATAGGGAACCTGGGGCATACTCCACTGTGGCACCCCCAAAGAAAGTGCGTCCCCCACAAGCATCCATCAACTGCCTGGGGCCACAGTCTCGGCTCCAGGGAAGAATGTGATACCTGTGCTACACAATCCAAAAGCACCACCTCTCAGGTCCCGTCCATGAATAAGTGTTTGCATACGCCTGATGGCTTGAGGGTATCTTTACCCACCTGGTACCTTTCAACATTTGGGATGAATGAGGTCTGTTTTAGAAAGAGAAGGAGGAAGACCAGCTCTTGACTCTGCCAAGCAAACCCCAGCACCTTCTCTCCAGGTGTTGCCCAGAGGCAGGAAATAGCAGAGCAATAGGCACGGGGCTGTGTCTGGCAGACTTCTTTCTCCTTTCTGCAAGCCCTGGAATGAAGGCATTGTCCATTGTCCATACTCCCGCCCATGGTGAGGAGTCCAGGGCACCATCCCAAATGGCACACGAAATGGAGAGACCAAATCCACAGAAGAGCAGGAAGAACTGAAAGGCAGCCCTGGTAGTTAAAAAATGTGCTCACACTGCCAGACTTTTTGTTTTGTTTTGCTTTTTGAGGTTTGTTTTTTCCCCCCCTTGGGGGGAACAATGTCAGCAATTGATATTTTTTCCATCCATCCTCATTTTGCACTCAAAATAGAAGATTCTGAGTGTGATGTACAGCAACCTAAGCATCCAGAGTGTCACTCTGACCCACACTGGGTCCATGTGTGGTGTCCTTAGGGCCTTCAGGAAGACTCCCTGGTCAGGCTCAAAGGCCTACAACCCTCTTTCATGCTTGCAGTGCAGAGAACCAGGGAAATATCAGAGTTCAGTTAAACGATATTAATTATCAACGGTAATAAAACCATTAACTTCTTTGACCTTAACGTAGCATCTGCTTGCACCGAGGTAATAAGTACATTAGGAGAGAAGATAAGTAAATAAAGTTCAGTTCCTGCTCTGAATATGTTTAAACTCAGGGGCAGGGAGATAGCTCAAAGGGTTGGAGGACATGGTTTGCATGTGTTAGTTTTGATCCCAAAACCACATGTAACCCCCAAGCCCCATCAGGATTGCCCTGGTGGCCCCTAATGCTTACAGCACTGTACCACAGGGCCCGGGAACTAATCATCTGGCCTGGTTGGTTAAGTATTATCTAGAATGCTCTGGGGTCCCTTGAATACTGCTCAGGAAACTCTGCAGGGAGAACCTGTGGATGACCTTCGCCATTTCCTTCTCTTCCGTCCCCTTCTCTTCTTCCCCATCTTCCCCATTTCCCTTCCTCTTCCTCCCCTTCCTCTTTTTCTGCCCTCCTCCTCCTCCTCTTCCTTCTTCTTCTTTCCTTTTCTCCTCCTCCTCCTTCTTTCCTTCTTTTTCTCCTCCTCCTCCTCCTCCTCCTCGTCCTCCTCCTCTTCCTCCTCCAATCTTGTACTTCTTATTTGTCTGAAAGAGGTTTGACTTGGTTTTGGTTTAACACCCAGGTACCGTGGCCTAGGGGGGAATCTTCCAGAATCCTTAACAGAACAGTATAAAGTGAGCTTCTTTCAGACATCTGCCTTCTGATTCAGTCAGATCCAAGGGCAGCCAGCTGCCACGTGAGGCCAGTCCAGTTCTCTCGATGGGTGGAAGGTAGGGATCTTTATGTGAATCCACAAAACCTGAATCCCTCGCATTCTCTTTTCCCTCACCCCTTACCCCCACAGTAAAGAGTGCCCAGGACCGCGCGGGCTATTTTGCAGACTGCTTGTATGAGGCCATGAAGGGGGCAGGGACTGATGAGAAGACGCTCATTCACATCATTGTGACCCGAGCTGAGGTAAGACCCCCAACAGCGCTACCTTCTCTCTGATACCCAGACGTCATAAGCAAACTACCCTTTGGACAGCCAAAGAATATACTAGAGACAGTCTGACCTTCCCAGGCGTTTTGCAGAGGGGTGGGGGTGGGGGCTGTGCTTCAGTCTCTTGAAGAAAAAGACAACAGTGATAGTTGCTTCCATTTCTGTCGTCGGTGACTTCAGAGCATTAGGAGGCAACCAGGACAGATAGAGGCAATGCTCGGGGCTCCAGCAACCCCCACTGAATCCATATTGAGGGTGACCAAACAGAGGCCCCAGGAGGGCAGACACAGACAGGCACCTCGAGGCAGAACTAGCAAGCTGATGAATGCCTCGCCCCTGAGCCAGGCCCTTCATTAACTCGAATATCTCAACAGTACAGTTTTGAACAAGAAACATCAGTAGAAGACAGTGTGTCTCATTCCTTCTCTTTGTTATAACCCAGCATGCTACAGAGGAGCCTTCTTACATTCAGTGCTTCCTTAGTCACAGTTTTCTCCCAAGAAATGCTCACGTCACATATCTATTGCATATCTGTTTGTGCTCTATGATGGAAAAAAAAATATTTTACTTTTTTACTTTGTTCACTCTCTGGGAACCAATGTTTGTCTCAAGAGGAGCCATATTGTCTCCCCAAGGGCTTGGGGGCCACTTTCACAATGAACAGTGAAGGATCTGGAATAGAGGTCACTGAGAGAAAGAACTACAAATAAAGGGGGAAGGGTATCAGGTCTATAGTAAGAGAAACCATGAGGAACAAAGTAGAACCAAATACCTGAAACCCACAGACCTTGTCACTAAAAAAAATTATTGAATAAAAGGCAGGGGAAAGCTCCCCACCCAAATTCTGGTCACAGCTTTTTGACAAATAATACTTAACACATGACATTGTTTTTAATAGAATTTAGCAACAATATCGTTCATTTGTTTTGATTTCTATTGCTGGAATTTCTTTGCCCCGCTTTCTCCTCCTCCTCCTCCTCCTCTTCTTCCTCTCTCTTCTCCTTTTCCTCTTCCTCCACCTCCTCCTTCTTTTCCTCCATCAAGTCACACTTTCCTTTCTTTCTTGAAGTTCATTTCTCCTTCTCCTCCTCCTTTCCATCAACCTCAGTTCCCTTCATTCACTCTCCTACCTGGCTCCTAATATCTCTTGCCCTTTGCTCTCTGATCTCTAACTTCTCTACTGCTCTGTTTTTGCAAATCAATCATCAGCTGAAGTCTTAAGAATCGCTAAGAGATCCAAAGAAGCAGGGTGGTTACACAGCAGGGAAAACAAAACAAAAACCCCAAGGGCCCCTGGGAATTGGATGGGTCGGAGCATTTCAGGGTTCCATGTTTCCATGTTTCTTCCCCACGGGCCAGAGATGTTTATTCCAAGATATTCAAGCCCATCTCAGTACTGGCCACATGTCTTGGGTCATTTCTATACATGAGCCATTTTCTCAAAATGCTTCAGGCCAAGTTAAATAGAATTGGTGAATCTTCTAAACATCCAACATCATGGGGAACAAAACAGAGCCCCCAGTGTTCCCTACCCCATCCCTGCACTTCCCCCTCCAGGAAGCACACCACCAGGGGGACACGCTCCACCTGACACTCCTCTCCTGCTCTGCACCCACTTGGAACAATTCCTCCGTCTCCCATCGGGCTCCTCTCATCTTTCTCCTATTCTGCCTCTAACCGGGGGCTAAAGAAAAAGAATCAGAAACCTGAGCCACAGCTTGTGAGTCTAGAATACAAGCTAGAGTCTCAATCATAAAACAGAAGAAGAACAAAGGCCTCCTGATTAAAGAAAGCTCTGTGCCTCTTATGAGACTCGCTGTTCTGTCTGAAATTCTACACTGGTGCCAATGCTATCTCCCTTGCAATAGGTTGTTAAGAGTCTTTAGAGAAGAACAATCTTTTCATATGTTTTCTTCTGAGTCCTTACCTCACCTCCAAGTCCTGGCTCTATCATGGTTTTAATGAATTAGACTGGTCACAAATCCCACAAAATGGTATTGTGATGAATTTTGTTGATTGGCAATAATATCTTTGTGGCTTGGGGTACAGAGGAGGAAAGAGACTTATTTTTAAATCTCTGTGCTAACAATTCTCTTAATTCAATACTGAAATTAGTAAACCATGGCCTAAAGCCCAAATCAGATCTATTCCTTGGTTTTTGTATTGTTACCTAAAAATAATTAACTTTAAAAATGACTTTTATTTTTGAAGTTCAAAAGCATCATTCGGTCCACATCAAAATCAGAGGAAGTGTAAATTTTCTGTGTCCTAAATAAATTCAGACTAAAATACAGACATCTCTGTAATGTTGGGCAGCTGAACTCAGCCTCCCTTTTCTGATTCATCAAATAGGAATAATAACAATTCTCTCTCAATGGGTTGTTTCACGACTCAAAATGAACAAATGAGAATCGCTCACAAGTTAGAACAATGCCTCCCTTTGTTTATGGTGAACGTGTTCCAGATGTTCTTGTCCCCATGGCTATTGTCATCTCTCCTCCAGGTGGACCTCCCGGAGATAAAAACCAAGTTCCAAATGAAGTATGAGAAGTCTCTCGCTGACATGGTTAGTTCTGATACCTCTGGCGACTTCCGGAAATTGCTCTTGGCCCTCTTGCATTGAACCAGGCCAGGCCAGTAGGAACACAGGGAAGAGCCATCGTTGTCAAGAGCCCATTCCAATGCAGATTTGTGAATGCAAGTCCAACACACATCTCTCAAGTCTTGATTTAGTTTCTTGGCAATTTGAGCATTATGGCGAAGTCAAGCTGTTTAAGTGAAGGGGAGCAACCACAGGATTGGGCAGGTCTCCCTGAATGTGGGTTTAGCAAGTATCCGGGCTGCTTCTTAACCTTCCTTGATGATGATAATAACCGGGGGCTTCCTAAGCATACATGAAATCAGCACATTATGCATGTGTAGTAAAACATTTTTAAGACTTTATAAAAGCACAGGGGTGTGCATATTCTGGGTAAAGACTGAATTATTAATATGAGGAATACAAAACCAACCAATTAATTTTCCTTTTGTGTATTCAATGCTAATTAAAGTTAAGGATTATGCCTCCATCAGCTTCTTTTTGAAAGATTGGGTTGATTTGTTTTTATTCTTTTCTTAGAAATGTATGACTTGTGGGGCCAAGGAGATCGTACAATGGGTAGGCATTTGCCTTTCATGTAACCGACATGGGTTTGATCCCCAACACCACATATGGTCCCCCAAGCCCACCAGGAGTGATTCCTGAGTGCAGAGCCAGGAATAAGCCCCAAGCATGCTGGGTATAGCCCAAAACAAAACCAAAATGTATAACTTGTAAGATTCAAACATAATATTGAAAATAATAATTTACATTTCTTAAAAATCCACCAGCTAGAGTAACCAAGACTAATATAGCAAGGAAACCATTACCTTGCCTAAGTGAAATGTAACTAAGTCAACTTCACTGCTACCTGGTTGAAATGGTTTTTCTGAATTCCCTAGATAGTATGCCTATTTGGATCCTCTTGTCTGATCCTCAGATGATTAAATCAGACACAGTGCCATTCAGACCCAAGTCAATATTCTGACATTAAAATGTATAGATCCCACACCAATAAAATCTATGTTCCAAGATGTTTGCAGCCACAGAAGTCTGTCAAAGAAGATGTAGGCTTTGGTTCAATGATGATAGTTCGCAGTCACTGGATAATTACATGTGCCTGGCATTGCCAATAAGTGTAGTTTATCCTCCCAAGGCAGAAGAGTACCTTCCCATACTAGTCATGGAGACACATGCCTCCAATCATCTGCAGTATGTTGTAAGCTCCTTCATTAGGGCATAGGAAGCACTCCCCTCTGAGTAAAGTGGGAATGCACGGTTCTACCTGGGGGGAGGAGGGAGTGAGCAAGTCACAGAGATGCAGTTGCACTGGGTTCTGCATAGAACCTATCCAGAAAAACAAAGAAAATGGCATGGGCAGAGGCACAGAGGCCGGAGAGAAAGAAAGGGCAGGGGCTCTGGCTTGAACTCCAGAGCACCATCCTTGCTGCCCGTGTCAGGACCGAACCCCACCTGCAAAGAAAGTGCCGCAGCTACACATTTCTTTGCCTCTACATAACACATAACATAAGTGTAAACATACAAAGACATCCTAATTGTATGTTCCTAACCACACAACGCACAAGAAACAATCCCAAACTGCAAAAGTTACAATAGTTAAGCAATGCAGAAACTCGACAGGCTTAGTGAGTGAAGATGCTAGCCCGGATGACCCAGCTGAGTAAGAATGAGCTCTACAACCTCTCTGATCAGGAATTTAGAATAAAACTGTTGAGGACATATGAGGAGTATGAAGAAACAATGGAATTCACTGCCAATAAAACACAAGAGGATATGAGAGCAGAAATGAGGAACATAGAAAAGAAACTACAAACAGATATGGCAGATCTGAAAAACCTGGTAGGTGAAATGAAAAACTCACTGAAAGGCCTCAGTAGCAGAGTAACAGCTGCTGTGGACAGAATCAATGAGCTCCAAGATGAGGTGGAGAAAACCTGGTCCAGGCAACATCGGAAGATGGAAAAGAGGCTTGAAGGGGGTGGGGGGTGCATTCTGGAAACAACAAAATCCATTCTCCTAGGGAAGGGATGTGATAAAAGGAAGATTATTGGAGAGGCAGCCAGGAGGCTGCAGAAGAGACTAAAGCACATTTGCAATGATTTTTTTTCCTGTTAGTTTTTTATTTAATTACCCCAGTGTTTGATGATGATTTTATTTTTTTTTTTATTTTTATTTTTATTTTTTTTTTAATTTATTTATTTTTAATTAGAGAATCACCGTGAGGGTACAGTTACAGATTTATACACTTTTGTGCTTATACTTCCCTCATACAAAGTTTGGGAACCCATCCCTTCACCAGTGCCCATTCTCCACCACCCGTAAACCCAGTGTCCCTCCCACCCTCCCCAATCCCATCTCCCCCCCACCCCACCCTGCCACTGTGGCAAGGCATTCCCTTCTGTTTTCTCTCTCTAATTAGCTGTTGTGGTTTGCAATAAAGGTGTTGAGTGGCCGCTGTGCTCAGTCTCTAGCCCTCATTCAGCCCGCAACTCCCTTCCCCCACATGGCCTTCGACTACAATGTAGTTGGTGATCGCTTCTCTGAGTTGCCCTTTCCCCGGAACGTGAGGCCAGCCTCGAAGCCATGGAGTCAACCTCCTGGTACTTATTTCTACAGTTCTTGGGTATTAGTCTCCCACTCTGTTATTCTATATACCATAGATGAGTGCAATCTTTCTATGTCTGTCTCTCTCTTTCTGACTCATTTCACTCAGCATGAAACTTTTCATGCCCATCCACTTGACTACAAAATTCTTGACCTCCTTTTTTCTGACAGCTGCATAGTATTCCATTGTATAGATGTACCAAAGTTTCCTCAACCAGTCATCCGTTCTGGGGCATTCGGGTTTTTTCCAGATTCTGGCTATTGTAAACAGTGCTGCGATGAACATACATGTGCAGATGTTGTTTCGATTGTACTTTTTTGCCTCTCTGGGATATATTCCCAGCAGTGGTATTGCTGGGTCAAATGGGAATTCAATATCTAATTTTTTGAGAGTCGTCCAAATTGTTTTCCAGAAGGGCTGAACCAGTCGGCATTCCCACCAGCAGTGAAGAAGGGTCCCTTTCTCCCCACATCCTCTCCAACAGCGGTTGCTTTTGTTCTTTTGGATGTGTGCTAGTCTCTGTGGTGTGAGGTGGTATCTCATGGTTGTTTTGATCTATTTGCAATGATTTTTGAATGCCAACCACACGCCTATTCTTCTGGGTCATGGAGGTTCCTGGAGATGAGAAACACAATCAGATCCAGGCCTTGGTAAATCACTTTAGTGGTGTAGTCAGCATATGCAAAGGGTCTACACCTTCAGTATTAGGACATAGCTCAGTGTGTATCTTCCCAAGGACTATAATGACGGTTGATGAATCAAAAAGTTCTGTTAACATAGGGTTTATCTACCTAACAGCTCTTGCTGCAAGAAATTTAACACATAAAAATGGTTTTATAGAGCCAAACTCAGTGACAAAGCATACTAGTGTTTACTAACTTGCTGTCTTTGCCTGTCTTTGGCTGATCTTTGCCTTGAAGATAGAAACAAAAACAGCTAGTTCTTGGGATCTGAGCTCACCGTAAGGAGAGAAAAACAAAAGGCTGAAAAGAGAGCTGTGAAAAAAACAGCACTGGCGATTGCTGGAGGCCATAATTCATGTCGAGGAGAGCAGGAGGATTTCAAGGCAAGGGAACAGGCTGAGAAAGATGGAAAAAGCAAACATATTTGCTCACCGGCACACACAGGAAGGATCAGAATACAAAGCCTGGTCCTCTGACTCTAATTAATGCCTGTACTCTTGCCCACAAGTACTTTCTCCGAAACTTTGCTGAGTTGGGCCTCAGGTCCTTCTCTCTGTGGCTGCTAAATATTGACTCAAACATACTGAGTCTGTGACTGGGGGTGGGTGCTACCTTGCTTGAGAACTCTGATCAGATCTGTCCCAGGTACAGCTTGGTCTGCCACAGCTGGATCTAGAAGGTCCTTTATTTCTCTTCTATATACCCCTGCTCTGCCCAGGGCAACCGCCACCCCCTGCCTTGCTCACCACTACCACCTCTGACCAAGCCCTGTCTCAGCGGGGAAGGGCCTGTCTCTGAGTCGGGGAAAGGAAAGGACAAAGGTAAAAAGAAGAGAGACAACAGCAAAAAAAAAGCTGGTCACCCACTATGGCACAGACACACCCAACACACTGCCTCCTTCCTCTGGGACCACGGTGGGGGGTTCCAGCTCCTGGCACCCTGATGTGTGGAATGGGGGCTGCACCAGGAGGCAGTGGGTCCAGGGGATGCACACAGCAGCTCACCATACACCTCGCCCAGGAGCAGGAAGCGTTCTAGAACTTTTGGGGTTTCATAGCGGGTCACACAGGCATGGTGAGTAATTTCAGGTGACTTTCCTGGGTGAACCAATGACATTTCACCTGAGGAATAACGAGTGTGACCAACTATGAGAGTCCCACCCCCTCCTGATCTGGGTTAGCAGCTCTAGGAGTCCCAAGTGATCCCTTCACATAGACCCACCCCAATATTTGTGGGTTTCAGCCATCCTCCCCTTTTTATGGCTCTGTTCTGAATCCTGAGGGGATCATGTGGACAGCTGAGTCCACACGATCAAGTCCCTGAGCACTGCCCACACTGAAGGGCCAGGTGTCACTACATACCCTCTCTGAGATTTTTCATTTTATTTTAATGAATCACCTTGAGATACAGTTACAGACTTATAAACTTGCATGATTACATTTCAGTCATACAATGTTCGAGTACCCATCCCTCCACCAGTGCCTATTCTCTACCACCAATGTTCCCAATACACCTTTCTGGGATTTTTTTTTAAACAAGAATTTCTCTTCTTCCCCATTTATTTATTCACATCATTATGTAGACTTAAGGATATTTTGTTTTTGGCGATAAAGCTAATACTATATTCTTTACTTTTGTTGTTCAGATCATCCCAGCTTCCTCTATCGGGAGCTCTTCCTATTTGGTCCTGTGTCTTTGGCATACCCCAACCCTATGCTTTTGGGGTATTTTTTACATTTCTGGAATTATACTGGGGTTCAACACTCATCTTATACATTCCCTTCACCAGTCCTAGAAGTAGCTATTTCTCAAAGAAGGCATTCTAATAGCATTCTCCCACAGAAGGGGAGAATGTGGGAGGGTTCTCCTTTTTGTGGAAGAATGCTACTGGAATCCAAGATCTGGGTAACAACAGTGCTCAATGCTCAGCCATAGAGCTCATAAATACCCATATAAGTATGCTTATCTACCACTATCAACACACCTATATGCATAGATCATATAGGTATACATATAGATGTAAATATAGATGTAGACATACATAAAAATTCAGCTGATTTTATATTTAGTCATGTTTTCTACCTTCAACCACATGCTGCATGACAGTGACAAATCTTGATGTTTAAAAACAGCAAGAGGAGACCAGCTGGTGGGAGGGGAGCCCCCCAAGAAAGGAACCAGGAAAAGAGAAGAGTCACAGTGAATCAGGTAGTAACCTGCATGCACCACTGGTTGTATTCCATTCAAAAGCAGAGCCTGTGCCCAGGGACCGGGGAAAAGGGACAGCCATGAACTTCCACTATCAAGCACCCAAGGAGTTATCTTAGGTTTTGAAGAATGCTCCAGGGTTTCTCAATGACTAAACAAGAAGCACTGGTGTTTTGTATTTTACCAAGAAACTCTCAGTGAGCACAAAATGTGTCCAGGGACCATCAAAATCATTCAAGAGAGGGGGGAAAATTTTTTTTTTGTCATCAGAATTAAAAAACATTAGGTCATTTTATGGTCTCTTCTGGTCATTGATTTTTGATCCCCAACAAATGTCACTTCAAACTTGCTTAGAACAAGAAGGCTTAGGACAAAAGAAGCCTGATGCGTTTTCAGATTCCTAGTGAGAAAGGGAAAAGCACTGGTTTTAAGTCATTCCTCGCTTTGAATAATGTGGACCAGGATACTATGACTCATGAGTCTAAAGGCACATTCTAATTGTCTGAACTCTGAACCCAAACCAAGTCCTCAGGTGGGAGGTGGTGGTTTTGGGGTTTGGTTTTTTTCTCCATTGCACTGAAAACAAAATCAAAGTTGTTTTTAAAATCCTACTGAAGCAGCTCAAATTAGAACCAGTCTTAGAAAATGTTGGATAAGAAAAAAGGGAAAATCCAAAAAGCAAAATCATTTTCACACAAGTATTTAATTCACTCTAAGTGTCTGGCACTTTAAAACATACGTTTTTTTTTAAATTCTATCCATAGGAACTCTTTTAATTGAATCTCACTTCTCCTACTTGCCATTCTCTCTGCAGGATTAACCTGGATCTCTTTAATGTTCCAAAGGCTGCTTCATGGGTGGGGGGACACGGTAGGCCACCCCAACTCCTCTAGGGGATTATGTGCTTTGCAAGAGTGGATTGTATCTTTTCCAAATCTGTTGTAGTTTTCCCAAATCCTACCTATTGTTCTGCTACTGTAGCTATTATATCATTTAATTAACAAATTTAATTAACCAAAAATCAATAACAAACTCAAAAGTGGAATCAAATGCTCTGGAATTACTAGATAAAGGTGTATGGCACTGATACTTTTTTAAAAGAATAAAGAACAAGCAATAATAACAAATGAACATCACTGGCTCACTCTCAGAGAAAAGTTCTCAGTAAATCAACATCCTTTTGAATGCTTCACACGATGCATAAAATTGGGTTATGTATGTTTTATTGCAGGGGTGCTCTGGTGTAATGATTGCACTTTTGGCTTAGGTATAAGTGGCCCGTTGCCCTTCTCCAGTGGGTCAGAGAGGAGGGTTTCCAGTGTAACACCATCTATTCTTCCTTCTGAAGCAATAATGTGCTATTTGTTTATGGTAAATACACTCATTTCTATGATCAAAGACCTCTCACACCCCCTGACACTCAACAACCCTCCATGCAGGGAATCAGGGTTGAGAAGGGCTGGGGTGTGACTCAATGCTCAAGTGCCTTGCATGTGGTGAGCACCTGGGTTCGATTTCCAGCACCACATGATTCTCTAAGCCCTGTCAGGAGTGTCCCTCTCCTTTTGCTGTTTTGGGGGTCTTCTACCTATGATGTTTTTTATTGAATCACAGTGAAAGTTACAAAGTTATTCATGATTGAGCTCCAGATGCACAATATTCCACCACCAATTCTTTCACCAGTGTCTACTTTCCTCCACCAATGTCCTCCCCAGTCTCTCTCCAGCTTCCAAGCCTTCCTCTATAACAGATACTTTTTTCTTTTTCTTTTTTCCTTTTAGGCGACATGGTTTACAATACTGTTACTGATAGGTTATCAAGCATATCATATCACTTTATCTCCTTTAAACACCCAGTCCTCCAGAGTGACCACTTCCCTCTATCTCTGTGGTGGTGGTCCCATCCCCCCTCACCCCACAGTGGCAAGCTTCCTGCTAAGAACCTGTTCTCTTGCTCTTAGTTTCTATTGACTTTGGGCATTAGTTATTCCTTTACCATATTTCTTTAAATCTTGCATATAAAAGAGATGATTCTGTGTCTGTTCCTCTCCTTTGACTCACTGAGCATGATACTCTTCAGATCTATTCTTACATCAAAATTTGAACCGTGGCGTTCCATAAGTTTCCCCAAGCACCACCAGGAATAACTCTTGAGTGCAGAACCAGGACTAACCCCTGAGCATCACTAGGTGTGATAAAAAGAAAAAAAAGAAAAATTGAGTGAGAAAGTTCTCCTACTGATAACCAAGTGCAAAAGTGCTTTTCTAGATGAGAACAATTAGATATATGGATAGATCTAGAGAGTATCATGCTCATGCTGAGTGAAATTTTCCTATATGAGGACAATGAGATATTAAAAATTGCATACTTCATCTTTTCTTTAGTATTCCATTGTGCATATGTACCATAGTTTCTTTATCCAGTCATCTGCTCTTGGGCACTTAGGTAATATCCATATTTTTGGCTATTGTGAATAGTGCTACAATGAACACACAAAAGTGCAGATGTCTTTTTTTGCATTGTATTTTAGGGCTCTTTGAGTATAGGAATGTCCCCCCTTTTTAGAAAAAAAGAAGAAAAGGGGCTAAGAAGAGTAAAAGATCAGAGAGAGGCCCCTGGATGTTCCATTCAGGTTGGAACATTTTGGACAGCCAGCTTGTTCCCCTGACACTCAGAAACATTGAGTGAGAGGCCACAGTGATAGTACAGTGAATAGGGCATTTGCTTGCATGTGGCCAGGTTTGATCCCTTGCATTCCATAGGATCCCCCAAGCACTACCAGGAATAACTCCTGAGTCCAGATCCAGGAGTAACCCCTGAAGGGGTAACCCCCGGGTGTGACCAAAAAGAAAAAATGATTGGGTGAGAAAATTTCTCCTACTTGATAGCCAAGTACAAAAGAGTTTTCTTAGATTAGAACAGTAAGACCTCCAGGATCGACAGGGTAACTCTGATAGCTGACAGAGGATATCTTTATGGCACTTGTGTCTACATGAAGGAAACATAGCAAGACCTTGTAGGGTTTGGGTACAGTTTATATGGGAACAGGTACTGGAATACTTTAGCACAGAAATGAACCCTGTGTGCTAGCTAGATAACCAAGTCTTGTAACCAAGTCACTCCACATGTATTGAGGTGCCCAACTCACAAGCAGAAGCATGAAGTAGTTTATTGCAGTAAAAGCAAATCTAAGGTGTAGGTGCAAGACAGGTGGTACAAGTGTCCTTCTGCCCTTTACCACCTGCACTAACAAGGCATACCAGCTGGTCTCCTGCCTCCAGTGATGCTCCTCCGGCAGGCTATTTCCCATCCCACACCTGTTATTGACATCCCTAAACACACTCTCTCCCACACTCTCCCCAGGCACCTGGCCTTCAGGTAAAGACTTGCTACTCTTATATCTCAAGTCTTTACAAGTAACTACTTTCTCTCTTCTGGGATACCCAATTGGTGACTCATACAGAAGGTCTGCACAGAAAGATTTCTGACTAACTCTATTCCTTTCTCCACTTTCCTTGTCTCAGGAGTCACCCCAATCACACAGCTGTTCAAACCAGTCACCTTTAATTCCATGCGTCCCTCAATTCTCAAGGACCATGTTTTAGAAGTTCTAGCAGTGCTAGTCTTCAAAAATCTCATATTTCCATGGTTTGCCACTTAAAACTAGACCCTCCAGGTCAAGCCTCCAATCTGGGGTCTTGCAATGGCTTCATGACCAGTTTTCCTGCTTCCTCAATTGCTTGGTACACAATGCCTGGCACACAGCAGAGACTCAGTTAAATGCAGACAACCAAAAGAACATCCAAAAACAACATGGACATTCCTCAAAAAACTAGAAATTGAGCTCCCATTTTTGACCTAGTAATACCAATTCTGGGAATATACCCTGGGGGTTCAAAAACACACAACAGCAACACAGTCTGCACTCCTATGATCATTGCAGCACTATTCATAATAGCCAGAATCTAGAAACAACCTGAGTGCCCTAGAACAGACAAATGGATAAAGAAACTATGGCATATCTACACAATGGAATACTACGCAGCTGTTAGGAAAAATGAAGTCATGAAATTTGCCTACAAATAGATGGACATGGAGAGTATCATGCTGAGTGAAATGAATCAGAAGGAAAGGGACAGATACAAAATGACTACATTAATTTGAGATAAATAAAAATATACATAGTAGAAGTCTTATATCCCTGTCTAATATCCATAGACAGGGAAAACAGGGTCTAGGAGGACTTGCCAATGGTTGGTATCAACCACAAGTGTCTGTGGGGCTGAGGGTAAGTAAGATATAGAAGAGACCAGTATGACAATAATAGCTGGGAATGATCACGCTGGACAAGAACTGAGTGTTAAAAATAGGTAAAGGGATATTCTTGATAAACTTTCAGTGTCAATATTACAAACCACAATACCCAAATTGAGAGAGAGAACACAGAGAGAAGAAAACTGCCTGCCATAGACTAAGCTGGGGGGTAAGAAAGTTGGGGGTGATGGGAGGGAACCCGGGGACACTGGTGCTGGGAAATGTACACTGGTGGAGGGACAGGTGTTTGAATACTGTATGACTGAAACCTAATCATTAACATCTTTGTAAGGGTCTATCTCACAGTGATTCCATTAAAAACTTTAAAATTAAAAAAAAAACACCCAGGGCTGGAGTGATAGCACAGCAGGTAGGGCATTTGCCTTGCACTCGGCCGATCCGGGTTCTATTCCCAGCATCCCAGATGGTCCCCCGAGCACCACCAGGAGTAATTCCTGAGTGAAGAGTTAGGACGAACTTCTCAGCATTGCTGAGTGTGACCCAAAAAGCAAAAAAAAAAAAAAAAAAAAAAGAGAACACCCAAGATAATTTCTACCTTTCTTTATCTGGCCAACTTAATTCCTTTCTGTCTCTTTTACTCTATAGTTTAAGCATCACCATTTCCCCTTGCCTGAGTCTACCTCTGTATAGATAATTACTCTCTGCAAACAATCCCATTGATACACTTAGCACATCTCTCTCTTTATTCATAGCCCAACTGAACCAAGAGTTCTAGGAGACTAGGGACCACCTCGTACCCTTCTAACCCCAAACACACACTAATTGTCTGCACCTCCTACAAATCACCCTCCCTCATCAGTAGCAATGAAATGGTCTTTCCCCCACTGCCCCCTCTTCTCTATCACTAGCATCTTGGTCATATTTATCATCATGTCACATCTATTCATCTCAATCTGTTAGTGATCTCTTCTATTTTCTACCCCACCCCCAGATGTCCCTAGCATCTAGAATGGTGGCTGATATCTATACCTACTCAATAAAAATCTGTGTACAAATGACGCATTCAATGAGTTAGTTACAGAAAGGAGTAATTGATCAGCCACTGGGAATATTATAAACCTCAGGCCTCCAAAGAGGAACGTGATCCCCGATCTGATAGCAGCAGTTACTCATGGTTTCCAAAACAAGACACTTGGACTGGAAGAGGGCAAGGAGAGATTTGGCCATTAAATGGGTCTTGAGTTGCTTCAGGGCATCCACTGCTGGAGCTTCCACCAGCTGCTTTATTGGTTGGGGAGTGAGAATCCAGATGAGCCCAGTCAGTCTGTGCAGTGCTACTCATTCTACTCCAATTAGTCCAATTAGAAACAGGTCTCCAGAAAATCATCCAGATGTCCAATTTCATCATAGGCCACATTGCAATTGCAGTCCAAGAAGTTGAACAGATACTAGCAGGCGGAGGACACTGGGAGGGAGATGACACATGGCAGAACAGATCTCAAATGCAAATGCTCAAAGTGTAAAGGAGCTTCAACAGTCCCTTTTCAGAGGACACCTCAGGTCACCTGACTTCTGTGACCCCTTCCAGCTCATCTAGCCAGCTGAGGGGCAGGACATAAAATTTTCTGAACACTTCAGCGGGGCACCTTTCAAGTGACCTGGAAACAGTATCAACCCCAGTCTGTCACTCTAAGTCCACGCACTGCTGAAGAAGTGACAGATTCAAGTAGAATAAGGCAGCTATGCCAAGGGCAGAGTAAGTGGAGGCTGGGATGGGCTAATGGGGTGGGTAGGAAAAAAGCCAGCTCAGGGCTGCCAGCCACCCAGTGCCCTCAAATGATGGTTGACTGTGATGGCATACCAGTCTGGCTAAAAGCCATCCACCCCCATGGAGGGGAAAGTGTGGCCAATCAAGATGGCATGTCCAATCTAAGTATGCACACAGGAATTCACCTTACCTTGGGGCAGAGCGTCTTGGAGGATGATCAAAAGGAACATTGTTGGTTTCTACTTCACTTCTTAGTGAGAGTGAGATATGCAGGTTAATCTGCCTTGGAGTCTGCAAAAAAAAAAAAAAAGCAAATGGATGGTGACTGGCCTGGTAGGCCCTCTCTCTGGGCCCAGCAGAACCACCATACCAAGACCTCTCTCCTGAAGATTTAGATTTGATTGGATGGGGCACAGTATGGAACTTGGAAATTTGATAAGAATCCCAGGTGTGAAGTTGTGGCCGGCCTTAGTGGCAAGTTAAAGATGCTCTGAAACTTGGGCTCCATCTGTGATCATGAACATTCCCAGAAACTCCCATCACCTGCCAGGCTCTTTTAAGGAAATGGTTTGAAAGATGGCTATTCAGACTTCTCTCCCCACGGTGTCCTTCCAGGGATACAAGCTATACTTCAATCTAGGTTTTCTTGAGGCGCTTATATTTTGTACAAAACCCTAATTCTTTAGGCAGGCACCCCGAAGCACCACTCTTATGTTTGTTACGATTGTTAAGATTCACCTCTCCTTAGCCTCACATTTGAATTCGCAGGGAACCAAAAACCCTACGTCATGATTTTGTTGTCTTCTCCATCAGGGCATAACTGGACTCCCATGGGATCCTAGGCCTTCTAAGAACTTCAGTTTGCAGCTTCTTTAGTATCCCCAGTTGCTCATAGAACAGAGCTGGCCATTCATTCATCTCATCTGACCCAAGCATAGTAGAGCAAACTAGATGATCAAGGATATGCTTCTTCTTATACGGCTTTGCAACAAACATCTCATACTCTAGGCCACTGATATATCAAGAGTTATCATGCCACATTTGATGGAGTGTGATGGAGTGTAAAGTAGAATACAACCAATCTTGATATAGATATAGATACAGATATAGATATAGATACAGATATAGATATAGATATAGATATCACATACTGGAGCAATAACACAGCGGATAGGGCATTTGTCTTGCACGCAGCAGGCCTGGGTTCGATTCCTCCATCCCTCTCGGAGAGCCCGGCAAGCTACCGAGAGTATCCCGCCTTCAAAGCAGGGCCTGGAAAGCTACCCGCAGTGTATTCGATATGACAAAAACAGTAACAACAAGTCTCACGATGGAGACATTACTGGTGCCCGCTAGAGCAAATCGATGAACAATAGGCCTACAGTGCTACAGTGCTATATTATTACAGTGCTATATTATCACATTATAGACTCAACCTGTAACAACATGCTAGTAATCTCTTATACAGGGCTTAATGGATCCGCCGTGAGATAAATAATCCTCACACACTTTCCTCTAAGGAAACTTTTATTTGATCATTGTTAGAATATTATTCATGGCAATGCAAATTAAATTGTTTAGGATCTGCCTTTGGGGCAGGCTTGAGTGAGGGTGGGAAAATTTGAAATAATGGTGGTGGGAAGGTGTAATGGTGGTAGGATTGGTGTTGGAATATTGAATGTAATAAATTATTGTGAATAACTTTATAAAAATAAAATTTAAAAAAATAGAAGTGCTCTTTTGAATGAAAGAAGCAGTTCTCCCTGCCTCAAAACTGTACAGGCTTCCTGTTTCTCACTAGCATTATCTCCATTTAGCAGAGGAGGAAATTAAAGCACAGACAGTGTAGGTGACTTGTCTCAGATCACACAGCTAGAAGGGACGAACTTGCTTGTACAGTGGAGATGGGAAAGGACAGGAGCAAGAGGCTAACACCCACCAAGCACCCCAAGCCTCACAGAACCTCAAGCGCACATGACCTCATCTGTGACTTAGGCTGCACGACGGGTCTCCAGGGTCAGCACCTGGGCATGCAGCTCAGCACTGAAGCCCATGCAGATGTGAGGCCATGAGCATAGCCTCGGGAAATCCCAATGGCACTGTCACTGGGACCCCCAATGCCACAAGTGTGCCATTTCTGGCATTCCCCACCACCAAGTGTTCAAGCACTGCACCCAAGTGCAGAACCCCTGACTTTTCCAACAACTATAAAAGGGAAGAGGAAAAACTATACAAGAGACACTCTTAGCTCTGGATGTCAGTTTCAGATCATGAGAAAGTATTTCAGAATAGGTTTGTGATAGTGCAATATTTGGGAGTTATTTATTTCCTGCCTGCATTGGGAAAGCCTGGCAAGCTCCCCATAGTGTATTCACATGCCAAAACCAGTAACAATGATGGGTCTCATTCCCCCGGCCCTAAAAGAGCCTCCAATATGGCATTGTTGGGAAGGACGAGTAGAGAGAGGCTTTCAAAATCTCAGGGCTAGGATGAATGGAGATGTTACTGAGACCACCCAAGAAGATCAATGATCAACGAGATGATGATGATGATTTATACTGCAAGCCCAAACTGAATGAAAACAAACTCATAAGATTATGCCATCACAGTCTTGGGATTAATCACTCCGCCAGACAGAAAGCACTCTGAACACCTGGGCAGTGATGGCAGGGCTTGGCTAAAGAGACCACACTCCCTTTCTGCTCTCACAGTGGGGAATGGACAATAGGGGCTACTCGAGCAGGTGTCTTTCAGGTAAGAAAAAAAAAGTGATGATGGTTACTGACTCACAGTTTAATGAGCAAACATAGCTAGAGATAGCAGACTCTCCAGGTCTATGATGGTCTCTGCTCTCCCCTTGTCCCCCCACCCCAAGAGAGAAGGGGGAAAGGATGGAAACTACAGCCCCAAACTGTTGTGTCCAGCCAAGTTCCTCCTCAGAAGTTTTAACAGAAAGTATAACAGGAGAGTGGGCTTATCAGAGACAATAAATTGGCGGAGAAAGAGGAGAAAATGAGATGAGAAGATCACGAGGACCAAAGTTGAAGGGAACAGGGCCCAGGGAAAGGTCACTGAAAGCAAGATTGTGGGGAAATGTCAAGTGAGAAAGATCTGTCTGCCCAAACCGGACCCTCAGGGTACCTGGCACAATGACAGGGCACAGGGAAAGGTTCTCCGTGTTCTCAGACAAGTCGGGTAGAGCTGTAGGCAAACAACTTTGTCTCTGACATCCTTTTTCCTCTGTCCTTCCAGGGGGACACCATGTCCCCATGTGGCACCATGTCCACTTGCCCTACTCATCTCAGAGATGTAAGAAAAACAACAGCCTGATAACAGGTACCATCCTGTTTCTCTACCTTAGATGCTCCTTGGCAGACAAGTTAATGGCCGTCTTTGGGGAGTGGAGTGTCTCCCATGCAGTGTTCAAGGGACCCGAGGGCCACTCACTCCCAGCGATATTCAGGCAACCAGCATGAATGGCTCCATGCTAGAGACCAGCACTGTGGTGCTTCTCTGGTTCCCGGTGCTGAAGGTCTCCAGGGCTTCCCTTGGTAGGGCTCTGTTTGGGGGTCAAGCTGTATGAGAGATCAAATTCAGGGAATGCCCCCCGATACAGTGGTAGGGGTGGGGTATGTGTGATCTTATCTGACAAAGTAAATATAGCACTGACACATTCTTCCCAGAGGTGATTCATATTTGGTAACACCTCTTGGAATAAACTTCCTTTCACTTCGTTTTCTTTGCCATGATGTTGTCTAACTCACTATCTGCTCTCATTGGAGTAGAGGAAGGTTTCTTCCAGAAGAGAAGCATCTCTCCAAATCTACTCCAAGAGCAAGGGATATAGCTGTGCCAAACTTTTCTGCCAGAGAGTAAAACCTGGTAACACACCTATTTCAGAGAAACACCAGAATTATTATTATTTTTGTGCAGTCATTCCTGGAGGAACATCCATTGACAACTGAAATGAAGGCCCCATGAAAACAAGAAGTGGCCTGTAGGGATGCTCAGTCCTGGCACCGCTGACCCATTGGTCCCCCACACCCACCTCCTCTTCTTCCTTCATGTCCCACTTTTGGGAGTCACAAACAGAAAATTCCCCTCCTGGCACTGTGTTGAAGAAGACTCTGAAGATGACAATAAGAATAATGTGTACCTCTCCCAGATGGAATGGCAGATTTCTAATTGCTATTATTACCACCCAAAATTGTGTAATGCCTCTGGGCCACTGAACATACCTGAAGTGTTAGGAAGAATTTAAATGGCAGACTCCCCAATCTCCAGCCAGGTCTGCAACCCCAGACCTGTGCCAGCCTGTCCATAGGAATGAAAACTATAAAAGAGTCTGCCTACTTCCTTATCTGAAGCCCCAGGGACTTGTGCAAGATTTCCTAAGAATGGGGGTTACCAAATCTTTGCCCACTCTTCTTTCTATCTTTTGATTATTCAGGTGCAGGGGAAAGTAAAGCAATGAGAAAAGATGGTCCCTTTATCCAAAAGACTCCTGAACTGCTAGCAGGTTGTGTGTGTGTGTTCAGGGGAAGAGGAGGGCATACCTGGTGATGCTTATGGCTTACTCCTGGATCTGTGTTCAGGGGTCCTTCCTGGCAGTGTTCAGGGGACCATATACCGTGCCAAGAATTGAACCAAGGATGGCTATGGGCAGAGCCAGTGCTTGAAACTCCTGTGTTTTCTCTCCAGCCCCCTCTGGCAGGTTCTGAGGACAGAGACAATGGAACAATGTGTGAAACAAATACAAAATAGCATCCCTTTACTAACATCTATTCCCTGCCAACTATAGTTCCAAAGAACAGCAAAGACTTCCCATATCCCAGAAAACTCGAATTGACATGTTTAATGAGAATCACCCCAGATCAGAATCAGATGCAGTTGGTTTGAGAGAAATGGTGATGTTTGCCTCTTGGCAGTGAGGAGACCTAATTCACTGAAAGTGGGTACAGAGATAGGCTCAGTTCACTCACACTTCTGCTATTCGACTGAAGGAGTCTTCTGAGGAAGCCTGTTTTACACACATACACATACACATACACACACACATTCACATACCTCCTGCCACTCCAGCAGAATTCTGAACCCTCCAATGCACTACAGGGTGAGATGTGTAAGATGCAGAGGGGGTTTCGATCCCAGGAAATTTTGAAACCTGGAGGAGAAAGTCAGCATCAACTTTGAAAGCTTTGTGGGAGAGTTTGTTGGGGATGCTTGTTGGACAGTAAGGGTAACTGTTTCCTGTGCACTGGATGCAGAAGAAAAATCACATCTTGATCCAGCAGAACCAAACTGCACAGGCATCAATGACGCCCTAGGAACATAGGTAGGAAGTGGATAGAGCTAGCAGCCATTTGCCCAATTGTCTGTAAGAATGAAAGTCATGTCACCTGCAAGGGAATGGTGAGTGGCACCGCGGGGAAGTTGCAGAGTCAGTTAGCTGTCACGAGGTAGACAGATCTTCTCATTCAAACATAAGAATTGAAGGGAAAGAGGCAGGCCATGAAAAAATACTGCAGGAAAGGAAATACACCACCATTCTGAAGACCAAAGAACATGTCCAGGAGATATACATGGAATGGGGTGGGAGGTGCTCCCTAGAAGTGCTTACATAGCCCAGAGGCCACTCCTGGCAATATTCAATCTGGACCATGTGGCACTAAGGGTTCAGGGCTCAGGCTTGGTTGCAGTACCACTTGTGCTAAGCAGTGCTAGGAGATCACTAGAGCCACCCCAGAGGTGCTAAGGTGTCCAGGCAAAGCTGGGCGTCAAACTCTGGGCCTTGGGTATACAAAGCATGTGCTCCAGCCCTTTGAGCTCTTTCCCTGGCATCAAAAGATTTTCTTTATCTTCTTTTAATCAAAAATGTCAGCATCATACCTTCTGTAAATAGGCAGAAATTCATAGAAATCAAGCTGAACCAGAAAAGGAACTAGATAAATTATGGAATTGTTTCAATAATTTTTAATGGACAAAAATCTGATAACATATCTCAAATCTGCATCAGAAGCAGCAAAGAGAAAAATTTTGGAAAAGTCCATCACTGCTACGAAGAGCAAGTTTGGAACGGTGTTCTAGACAACTGGGGAGAAGAAAGTGGCAGTACATTTGTATTATTTTGGTTTGGGGCAGGGAGTGGGTTGGAGGGCCACACCTGGCAGTGCTCAGGAGCTATTCCTGACTTTTTTGCTCAGGACTGGCCCCTAATGATGCTCAGGGACCATACGTGATGCAGGGAATCAAACCACAGGGCTACAGCTGCATATAACACAAGTATCCAAGACGAGAGATAAGTTTAAATTAGATTGTAAATAAGATTCAAAAGCAAATAGCAAAATTTGCTTAAAGAAAAGATATGTAGGCCCAAGTGATAGAACATGGGGCAGGACGCTTGCCTCACTTATAGCCAACTGGGGTTTGATCCCTGGCATCATATATGGTCCCTGCCCCCACAAGCAGGGCTAAGAATTGTCCTTGAGAGCAGAGTCAGGAGTAAGTCCTGAACATCACTGGGTGTGGACCAAATATAAGAAGGGATGGGGCAGGAAGGAGGAGAGGAGGGGATGGAAGGGGAGGGGAGGGGAGTAGAGGTACTGTATTGACAAAAGCAATCTGGACCTTTACCTCCAGATGTTCTTTATGAAAACCAGAGAATCAGGAGAAAAAAGAAGTGTTCAGATCCTTTTTCCAGCTTAGTAGGGAGTAAAAAATATTCTTCTATTTTATTTACATATTTATTTTTATTTGGGGAGGAGGTCCTTCTAAGCAGTGCTCCAGAGACCCAGGGGCATGGTTTTTCAGCAGGTCAGGCTTGGGGTTCAATGAAAGAGCCTGAGGATGCCATATTGCTCAGACTGTAATGCCAGAGATTGCCCGGCTTCCCCAGTGGTGCTTGGGGCCTCTAGGTCTGCACTGGCAATGCTCAGAAGACCATTTAGTGCTAAGAACTAAGACAGGGTCAACTCTGATAATATCTCTCCTGTCCTGAACCAGAGTCAGCCTCTGTACTATCTCTTCAGTTCTATTCTTTCCTCAAAAAAATAGTTTTTGTTTGTTTGTGAGATAGTGCTCAGGGCTCACTCCTAGGTCTGTGTTCAGTGCTCAGGGGACCAAATGAGATGCCAAGGATTGAACTGGGGTTGGCTGCATACAAGCCAAGTGCTGTACACTCTGGTCCCTATTCTTTTATTTTTGATCATGTGAAAAACATAAGGCAAAGCATGTGTTGGAGAAATGTACAAAACTACTAGTAAATATATAAGCAGTCCAATAAAGGTAAAAATAAGCAGAGTCTCCAGTATCCATCTGACAATAATCCCACTGGTACTTCCTCTCTGCATTTCCTAATAAGTGGTGAGATCAGACTTGTCTCTGTTGTCCATGGAGCTACAGTGTAGGTGGGAGAAATAGAAACACATGGTTAAACTTTAAACCTGAAGATTTCAATATAAAGCTTCCTAAAGACATAAAGATATAGAGCTCTATTTCTATGGGGACACAGAATTCATGGAAGGATAGGGTGAGGTGAAAAGGAGGAAGTTTTGAACTGATTAAAATAATCACTGTACTGCACTGCACTGCACTGCACTGTCATCCCGTTGTTCATCGATTTGCTTGAGCGGGCACCAGTAACGTCTCCATTGTGAGACTTGATGTTACTGCTTTTGGCATATCAAATATGCCACGGGTAGCTTGCCAGGCTCTGCTGTGAGGGTGGGATACTCTCGGTAGCTTGCCAGGCTCTCTGAGAGGGATGGAAGAATCAAACCTGGGTCGGCCATGTGCAAGGCCCATATTATTTCCAAAGAACTTTATCTCCCTGGTGTTTTGTTTGATTGATGAATTACAGATGATTGGATAGATGATGAACAGATGGATGAATGGATGCAGGGAAGGATGGATGGGTGAGTGGATGTTTGACGCATGATAGATGAATGAATAGAGGGATGAACTGGCTGTCTGGATGGTGACTGAATGGGTGGGTGGTGGAGGTTTAAATAAATGGAGGGTGGATAGTGGATGGCTGGAAGGTGGATGGATGGGTTGATGAGTGATGAATAATAATATACAGATAAATAGTGGACGGGTGACAGATGCTTTCTGGTGGATGTATGAATGTATGTATGAATCTTTACTAGGATCAACTTTCATTTCCCCGTAATGATTCTAACTCACCCCATTCATAAGGTAAATGTAAAGTGCAACTTTCCAGTCCAACCTCCCGCTGTAGGTCATCACCTTCTGTCCCACAGAAGTGAGCTGCCGAACTCTGCCTGAGTGGCCTGGAGGGAGAGATGTTCTGCCTAAACACCTACCCCGCTGGGAAGCGCTGGGCCCCAGGGAACAGAGAGGCCCAGGCACTGTTATTCTTTGTGACTCAGAGTGCTAAAACGGGAGAGTAAAAATGCATCCTTGATCCTATTCTTTCTTTTCCCCCCAATTTGATTTAGAGCCCAGAAAGCTGATCTGTGCCATAAATGATGTATGAGGTCAGACTTTAGTTTGCAGGAAGAAAGAGGTGGGGGGGCAGAAAACTGGGTTATATATCACAAATCTGCTAACGGCCCTGACGTCATCCCTCCTGGCTTTTTTATTATTTCCTTGCCCTCTCTGGGTGGGGGTGGGAGGGGGGAGAAATGAAGATATTTTCAGGGGATGGGAGGAGCAGGGTGGAGGAAGAGTCGGGAATGGAGCCATTGGCACGGGAGCCCTGGTAAAAGTAGCAGAGGGGTTTCAGCTCTCTGAGGACAGTAGTCATAGCAACCTAGAATCACAGCACAGGCTGCTTTTCGGTCATTGTTTGGAGTACAAAGTCCCCGTTCAGTTTTCTACAAGTTGGTTACAAAACACAGCCAGCCAGCGAGATACAGACACCGACAGACAGGCACACACGCACAGAGAGAGAAAAAAAGGGTTAAAATCCCAGAGTAAGAGGCAAGTTTCTTTCTGTTGGCTGGATTCTCATTCAGGGCAGCCTCATCTATCTGCCCCTCACCTTTTTCCCCTCTACCTACCAACTTTGGAATAGAAGTCGCCAGGCCTAGAGGAAAGCCTGGCATTACGGAGGAACTGACACACGAATGCAGAGTGTGTGTTTGTCCACTGGTGGAACAGCTCCTCAGAGCCACAGAGCAAGGGGGCACCCGGGAGATGGAAGGCCTCACCCCCAAAAGTGGTAGGAGGACAGGGCAGGGGTAGGGCATAGCTGTCAGACCCTCTGCTGGCCCAGACCAGGGAGTCTGCGCCCAGCACACAGGGACGGAGAGAAACCAAGGCCTCCAGGGTCAAGAGCATTCAGTAATGTCAGTGCAAAACTCTGCGGGGAAACTGAAGTTTACTCAAACAGTCCAGTAACCAGGGGCAATTGGAGAGCATGGACTCAGCCCAGAGCTTCTGTTTCCAGGCCAGAGGTGTGCAGAACTCTGAGAACTCTCACCCTCTGATGCTTGGCCCCCGCATTCCCTCCTCAGCTATTTCGGGGCACAAAGCACAGGACAAATGGAAGGAGGCATGGATCAGAGGTGAACGGGGCTGCACTTTCAGGGCCAGGTGAAAGAATAAGTTCAGAGTGGTTAAGTGACTTGTCTGGAGACAAACTGCCAGCTCATGGCAGAAACTGGACTCGAATCCAGGCCCCCCAGAGTGAGAGTAGATAACAAGGAATATTGCTGAAGATATAGGAAACATGTGGTAGAGTGAGCAGGAAACCAGCCTGGACACTGAAAACTGGGCACCAATACCTGTTAGAATCCAGTGCTCAGGAGGCCTGGGGGCCCATAGGCAACTCTTGGCCAATTGAGCCAGGGGTCAATGCAAAGACCCAAGGATATGATGCTGCTGACTTCTGGAACATCCAGACAGTCCTGGGGCCTCCAGGGAAACACCCGGCAGTTATTGGGGGACCATCTGGTGATAGAATTAAAATCCAGGCCAAGTGCCCACGAGGCGTGTGTCCTCGCCCATCTCCCTGTACAATGTCTTGGCCCTGAGAATGTCCTGTCTTATTTTTGTTTCCCATATGCTGAATTAAGACAGCTTCCAGAGAAGGATGGACATAAAGTGAAGATAAAAGCAAAAAATCTCTCTTAAACAAATAGTTTGTAGGTTGGAAGCAGGCAGCTTGGGTTAGATTATAGGTGGTACAGATACTTTTTGGACTGGGTTTGAGGTCACTGGGTTTGAGCTTGCTATAGAATAAAGACTTCCTTTTCTGACATTTCATAGGGAACCAGAGGTAACCAACAGGACAGACCAATGGAGTGGGCCTGTTTCAGGATCAAAATTAGGATTAAAGGAATTGACAAAAGTTGGTTAGACATTACTACTGCTTATTAAGACTCAGTGACCACTTGACAGAGTTGGGGTCCTGAAGGCCAAGTGGATCGTGCTATGTTGGTTCTCTCCTGGAAATCCTTGCCTAAAAGCAATCCCCTAACTTGCTCACTAGCTGACAGAGAAATTCTAAGGCATTTCAGAGCACTTAGGAAGCTCCTTTTCCATTGTGCTAAATCTAAGGCCAGGGACTACAACCCTGGCTTTGGTTTTGAGAGGACCCAACCCCGCATGTAATTCTTGTGCTGTCGCAACAGGCAATTAGTTCGCTTTTCATTTCAACACATAACTGGCTTTGATTAAAATGAGGGACATTCCACTGTGCCATTTGCACTGGAGTTTATTGGAGCATACAAGCTCCACATGGAAGCCCTGCCAACTAGCACTCACCAGAGTGCTTTCTCTCTCTCCCTCCCTCTCTCTCTCCCTTCCCTCCTTCCTCGCTACCCCCAGTGTTCTGTTATATATAATACCAAGCACTGTGCTAGTGCTCAGAATAGAGAGGCAATTGATACAATAAGACATCCATTCTAATGGAGATTCAGATGAATTCACATCATTGCAATGAGATATGGAGAAAAAGAGAAATGTCTGAGGAGGGCAAGCAAGACTTTCAGAGAAGCTGATGCACAAACTGTTCTTGAAGGATGTGTAGGAGTGCAAAAGTGAAAATGGAAGAAAGGCCAAAGGCAGAGCATGTGCCATGGCACAGAGCTTGAAACCGAGGGACACTCCACTCGGCCCTTAGAGGAATTTGACTACCCACCTGTTACATCACCTGCACAAGTCAGAGGACAGGAATAGTACCGAGTCTGATCTGCTCACATAGCTCTTCTCTTTAGCACCTTGCTTGTACCTCGCTGGATCTCTGACTTCCCTGGCTCCTTCTTTGGGCTTCTAGGCCCCAGGCCCCAGTGACAGGTCATGGATGTTGACCTGACTGGCCTTTTAGACATTTGTGGGCATGATCCACTCTATGAACTACAACTGGGAGAAGAGCTATTCCTACTGCCACTCTACCCTGCAGACCAGATCAACATGGCAGGGATCATACACATGCAAAGATCTTCAAGCAAAATTAAAATCTAAGTGGGAGAAGGGAAGTGGTAGGAGACAGTTCCGGAGGTGGGCAGGGGACCAATCTGATTCCTACCAGAGTCTGGACTTCATCCTTCAGACATGGGGAAGCCACGGAAGAACGTTGGCAGTCACTGATTTGCCTTCCCTGGGTTATCCTAGTGGCGACAGGGTTTTGGAGGCAGAAAGACTGGGAATAGGGAAAAATCAGCATGGATACAGTCCAACGCAAATAGTCTTGGCTACACTGGAGAAGGAGAGAAAGCCAGGCTTCCTGGCACTCACTGCTGGGACCCTCAAGCATAGCCTCCCGGAGACAGGAATAGGAGAGAGGTAGGTGTCTTATCTCCATCATCAAGGTTTCATAGTTTCCCATCATGGTTTGGATTCTCACATTTGCACTGTCTCCTTCTCTATCATCACTGTTCTCTTCCCTACTTGTACTCTCCTATGCTTCCTTTACCTTCCCCCTCCTCTCCCTCGTCCTTTTTCTCCCTCTACTTCCACTTCCCTTCTCTCTTTTCCCTCCTCCTTCCTCCTTCTTCCCCCGCCACCCCGTTCCTCTCTTTTCCTCCTTTGCCCTGCTCCTCCCTCCCTTTCTACCATATCTAGGAACAACAGGTCCTGCCTTCTTTCTCTAAATCGAGACTCCTTCATGAAAATATAAAAGAGAAATGGGAAGCCTAAACTCCAGCTCTAACAACACTGCGGATGAGTAAGCCGGCACACATCCGTGAGCCATCAGCATGGCTCAGAAGAGTGCTGGCCCTTTAAAACAGAAGCCCCTAAATCTGGAGGCCTGGTCTTTCTCTTCCTAAGTCTAGAAACCCTGGGTCTCCATAAATATTGACAAGAACCTTTGTCGGAGGCTAAAGAGATGACTCAAAGGACTGGAACACATAACTTTGCATGCAGAGTGTCAGGTTCCATCCACAGCACCATATGGTGCCCTGAGCATTTACCAGAAGCAACCCTCAGGAGTGACCCCTGAGCACGAAGCTGAAAGGAAGCCTTGAGTACCGTCAGGTGTGGCCCCCAAACAAACAGCTGTCCCAAAGTCAGGGAGGAGGAACCCCAGCCCTCCCCAGGCCCAGACCTAACAGACAGTACAGGAGCAGGCACTCTGGTCCCCGAGTGGCCTTCTCTTATGACCCTCTGCACAGAAGTGTCTGCAGCAACTCCCCCAGGTCACAGCAACCTGTTTACAGACATCTAGAGTTCCAGGCGCTTTTAGGACAAGGGACTCGGGGTGTTTCCAAGTGGGCAGCAAAGTCTTCTCCGGAGAGAAGCCCTCCGCCAAATCTATTTCTGCCCACGTAAACACTTGCCAAGGAAACACACCCTGTGGGCATGCGCCCGCAGGGTCCTGCAGGCCTTTGGGTTGCTGCAAAAGGCAACTGGAAAGTCACATGTCATAACAGTGGAAAGTACATACACAACTATTCTTAGCTCTGGAATGTATACGCTGTCTCCCTGCCCAGCGGTTCTTTCACAAAGCTCTAGAAAACTGTGACAGCGCCTTCAGCATAAACAAATCCAGGACAAACCTGTTGCCAACCGAAGAAGGGGCCTGGGTTTACGGTTTCACCCAGAGCTAGAGGTGGGGACTCTCTGGAGGGACGGAGCCGGACCAGACATCGGTGGGTGTCCCGGCTGCAGAACAAGGTAAATAAAAATCCCTATTGCCTGATTCTTCTGCGGGGAGCTGACCAGAGGTCATCCAGTGAACCCTTTCTGGGGAATTGTTTGCTCTCTGCTTTCTATTTATCCCAACTTTAAAACAAAACTTGGCTCTGTGAAGTCATGTGTTTTGTTTCGCTTTTGTGAAAAAAAAAAAAATCATTGCAAGGGGACATTTTTATCCTTCATTTCTGGCTGGGGACCAGAAGGCCACACCCCCCAGAACAACACCTTGGGGATGATTAAAAACCCAAAAGTTTACTAAATCCCAGATATGTCGAGAATCTGCAGAAAGACTCACCCATGTCCACCCAGGGTCACTGGCTAGCGTCTGGTTTCAGATTCCCATCCCCCCACCCCCACCCCACAATCCAGTACCTTCTAACAACCTGGGTCTTGCTTGCTTTGTTGTTCTGGTTATTTGGAGGTGTTTGTCACCTGTTGCCCGGGAGAGCAATCATAACCCACAGAGAGATGCGAGCTCTGAGGTCTGGGGTCCTAGGGAGTCCCCCCTTCCAATCTTCCCACAACTGGTGTTCCTGGAGTGCAATGCTCAGTCTTGCAGCCGCTGTGGCAGCCCCTCCCTCCACCAGGGTTCCCTTTGCGGGGTTCCTCCCCTTTGCAGGATGGACAGAAAGCCCCCCGAGGAGCTGCTCTTCAAAGACCAGGATTTCTCCTCTGACTTACTGAGGCAGCTCAACGGCTTGCGACAGCAAGGGCTCCTGACCGACGTGCGCGTGTGCGCGGGCGGCACGGAGCTGCCGTGCCACCGGAACGTGCTGGCCTGCAGCAGCCCCTACTTCCGGGCCATGTTCTGCGGCAGCTTTCGGGAGAGCCGCGAGGCCCGGGTGCAGCTGCAGGGCCTGGAGCCGGCCACGCTGGGCCAGATCGTCCTGTACGCGTACACCGGCGAGGCGCACATCACGGCGCGCAACGTGCTGGCGCTGCTGGAGGCGGCGTCCCTGCTGCAGTACCTCAAGCTCTTCGAGGCCTGCTCGGCGTACCTGCAGGGCCAGCTGAGCCCCGGCAACTGCCTGGGCCTCCTCCGGCTCTCGGACACCTTCAGCTGCGAGACCCTCCGCCGGAAGGCCCGGGACGTGGCCCTGACGCGGTTCCCCGAGGTGGCCGCGACGGCCGACCTCAAGGAGCTGGGCGCCGCGGAGCTGCGCGACTACCTGGGGGACGCGGCGCTGTGCGCCGAGGAGGAGACGGTGTTCGAGGCCCTCATGGCCTGGCTGCGGCACGACGTGGCCAGCCGCAGGCAGCACATGCAGGAGCTGCTGCTGCAGGTAAGGCTGCGCTACATCCACCCCGCCTTCTTCCACCACTTCATCGCCAGCGACGCGCTCCTGCGCTCCTCGCCCGCCTGCCGGGCCCTCCTGGAGGCGGCCAGGCAGCAGGTCTTCTCCCTGCACGGCGCCTCCAGCCTCCCGTGCCCGTGGCACGTGCCCCCCAGGAACGCGTACCGAGAGTTCCTCCTCCTCGTGGGGGGGAGGAAGGACAACCAGCAGACCACCCGCGACGTGCTGCTGTACGACGGGCACAGCGGCTGCTGGCAGGGCCTCGCCAAACTCCCCGTCCGGCTGTACAAGGCGGCCTCAGTGGCCCTGCACCGCAGCGTCTATGTGCTGGGGGGCGTGGCGCTGGGCGAGGGGGCGCGCGTGCCCAGTCGCCACGTCTACGTTTTCTCCCTGAAACTCAACCAGTGGAGTCTGGGGCAACCCATGCTGGCCGCCCGCTACTCCCACAGGAGCACGGCTCATAAGAACTTCATCTTCGCCATCGGGGGCATTGGAGAAGGGCAGGAGGTCCTGGGCTCCGTGGAGAGGTACGACAGCGTGAGCAACGTCTGGGAGACTATGGCTAGCATGCCGGTGGGGGTTCTCCATCCGGCCGTGGCCGTGAAGGACCAAAGGCTCTACCTCTTTGGAGGAGAGGATGCCATGCAGAACCCTGTGCGTCTTATCCAGGTAATCAACTGGTCCTTCCTGTCCCGAAAGTTCATGAGTATGTGTCACCTGCACACAGCATACATGTGTGTACATGCATGCATACACACACAAACACAAATACACTAATATAAATACACTCATGTGCAAGCATATACTTATATAAATACACATACACATACACATACAGATCTATATACACTACATATATGTACACCATTTACACATGCATGAATGTACACATATATGAGTATTCATACCTGTATGAATGGACACAGGTATATATACATGCATGTATATGTTCATTATGTGCATATAATGCGTACGGGAGGGAGGGAGGGAGGGAGGGAGGGAAGAAGGAAGGAAGGAAGGAAGGAAGGAAGGAAGGAAGGAAGGAAGGAAGGAAGGAAGGAAGGAAGGAAGGAAGGAAGGAAGGAAGGAAGGAAGGAAGGAAGGAAGGTAATTTCAGCAAGACCTCTTCCACTTATGAATACTTATGTGTAAGGCTAATATGATACAAAATCACATCAGATACAATCCTTGTTCAATAGAGCTGATAGTTACAAAAGGATTATTTATACTATTCATATACCTATCTATAGGCACTATAGGAATTTGGTAGGTGCTTCTGCCTAAGTCATAAGACTTTATCCACAGTTGTTACCAAAGACCTGCTAGATAAAATCTCAGTATATGTGGTCCTGACATGCACCATTTACAAATCTCCAGGATATTTTTAGGCACTGAAAAATTAGGGGATCCCTGATTTTTTTTTATGGTGCCAGGAATTTAACCCATGGCCACACATATGCACTCTACCACATCCCTGACCCAGGGGACCCCTGTTTTAAACAAGAGGTGGATGCTCATTTCACTAACAAGCTCTCTGTGAAGTAACATAGAGACCAAAATTCAGAATATAAACTTGTGCAAGTTCTGATTTCTGCAGTTTACTGAAAGAAAAGAGACACTCCACTCAAGTAAAGAACCCATCATTAAGATAACTGAAGAGACCTATGAGATTTGCTGTTTGTCAGAGTGGCAATAAAGGCTTTGCTGACAAAGGCAGGGTCCATCAATGGAACTCACAAAACAACAGAAAATGAGGTGCTGAACAGAAGGTGCCCTGAGAGTTTGTGGGAGGGAGGTATCCCATACTGGCCTAGAGATACTTAGGGGGCTTTGAGGGGAACTCTGTGATTGGGGCCGAAATGAGCAGAAAGGTGGGTGAAAAAAATAAGGCAAATGAGGATGAAGAGAGAACCAGAGTCCTGAGTTGGATGGAAGGTTCTGGCATGCACCACGATGTCTGCCAAATTCCCTGTGCACATGAGTCTGCCCGCTGAGGCAGGAGTCAGAGTCAGTGATATCGTTTAGGAGACAGTGAGGTCAAAGGCCCTGAAACAGGAAGCATCACAGCTCACTTCCTCAACAACTGAAAGCATGTCACCATAGGCACAAGTTGGTCAAGGAGGGGAAAAGGGGTGCACCAAGGAGGAGCTACCAGGAGCTACCCCCTCCACCCACACTTCTTCCCTTGAGTTTCTTCTTTTGAGCTTCTAGAACATTCTTGGGATGAGAGACAGATGGAGCAGGATTTTCTAGGCCTTGTCAAGGAATTGGCATTGTGACCTACCATACTGAGGCCTCCTGAGGGAGTTTCAAACAGGGTGGGTGAAGTAATCTGATTTATATGGTTGAAAATTCCTCCGGGGGCTGGAGAGCTCGGACTCAGGTTAAGGCACTTGGCTAGCTGCACCCAGGACATAGATCCCAGCACTGCATGTGGTCCCCAAGCACTGCCAGGCATGGCCTGTGAGCACAGAGCCTCTGGGTGTGGTCAAAAAAACAAATTAAAAATAAACATTCCTTTTGGATGCTGTGTGGTAAAGGGAATGGAGGGGGCCTAGGTAGACAAAGAAAGGAAGGTAGGGCACTCCTCCTGCCATCCAGGGGAGGGAGGATGGATGGGGCTGGGGTGAGGTGATCGAGATGGAGAAGAGCACTGAGCTGGTTTCATTGTTTTCACTTTTCTGGTCTTCGCTTCTCCAGTCCCTACTTCCAGCTTCTCCTTGATTATCCAGGCAGGTTCTGAGTTTGGTCCAGATCCCACTCTCTCACTTGAGCTGAGAGAGACTTGCTCTGCTGCCCCGCATGCCTGCCCCACAGACAGAAGGCCGAGCGTGCTTCTATGTACAGCTACAGGCCTCTTTTCTGAATTCGTTTTCAAAATCAAATCAACAAAAGTGCGGATGATTTCACACTGCAAAATTGTTACAGACTTCCAAAGAATAAATACAAGGGCATCATAAAGAAGAAGCGGGGAGGCTTTTACGCCAGCATATCAAGAAATGCGTAGTATAATCAAACAAGACTCTTGCAAAAAAATTTTTTTAAATACTGACATGTGAGCAATTCTTGTGCATATCAGTGATGAGAGGAGTAAAGTATTCCACTGCAGAGAAGCAAAGCATTCATTTTAAGGTAGAAATTTTATTTATCCTGTCATAGTTTAAGTGGAATACTTGGGATCATTTGATGGGATAAATTGATTTTCAGTCCTAAGCTCAGAGTTTTGTTCAGAGGATGGTTCTTATGTATTCTTTTAAGAACTCTGTAGCCCAGGAGTTATATGTGTATGTGCTTCTTTCTACCTGGTCTGGCTGCCTGTCCTTCTGTATGGCATCCAGCAAATCCTTTTACCATCAGAAAACATCGTTTTTTCCAGTTTTTTGACCAGTTTTCCACTGGTCAAAACTTATCCTTTGCCCCAGCCTCTGTGTTGGTATTACAAGTACTGTGAGCCAATGTTGAGTCTATTTTTGAAACCATACCCAAAGCTGATGGATAACAGAAGGCCTAGAGGCGATTATTCACTCATGGAAAATGCACCCTACGTTTGCTTCTCCTCCCAGAATCCCACTTTCCAAAGAGTTATATCTATATATTTTCAGATGCGAGCAGATGGGTGGACTGTCACTGTGGCTGGCACTAACTCTAGCACTTGGCTTCCCAGACTTAAAGAACTGAGAGACCCTAAGATATGCCCAGTCTCAGAAACATGCATCAAGAAAGGCCACACCCATCGGTCTTTAGGCAGAACCTTGAATGTGGTGGGAAGAAAACAAACACTGGTCCCAGTGCCACTTTTCCACTCACTCAACCTGTGTGGCCTGGGCCATATCTCTTAACCTCTCTTAGCCTCAGGGGTTACTTTTTTAATTTCCCAGACAGAGGTGGAACCCCAGGTCTCACACAAGCAAGACATGAATTGTGCCATGGGACTGTATTCCAGACCTGAGCTTCAGTGATTTAATCATATCCAGTTCATAGAATAATAAAAAAAGTTCTAATTTGATGAAAATGATCAAATGTTATGAGTGCTAGAAAGTATATTTTATGCCAAAATAATTTCCAGAGAATACTGGAAACTTTATGTTTCAATGCCATTTTCTTCTGCAAATGACTTTGTATTCTTTTTTTTCTTATATGAGGGCCATCTTATAGATCGCTCATGCAACCTTTTTGCCAGAAATGAACTCATTTGCATTTAATATTTGAGTTTTAAAGTGAGGGGCTTATCCGGAGCATGTTTCTGGGGATCATGGGACTCTCTTGTGTTTCAAAGCACATAGCAAAGGAACCTTAACCTTTTTTGTCTTCCTTCTTATACTTCCATTTTTCTGCCATACTAATGACATTCAGGCTGGAGCTGGAGCAATAGCACAGTGGGCAGGGCGTTTGCCTTGCACACAGCCAGCCGGGGTTCGATTCCCAGAATCCCATATAGTCTCCCAAGCCACCGCCAGGAGTAATTCCTGAGTGCATGAGCCACTCCTGTGCATCGCTGGGTGTGACCCAAAAACCAAAAACCAAATAAAAAAAAATCTAATGACATTAAGGCAAGAATTGTTTAAAAGCCTTCTTTGACAGGGTGGGGTGGTTAGAGAGAGAGTGCATGAGGTAGGGCACTTTTCTTGCTTGCAGCCAAGGATCCCAGCTTGATCAAACCCAGGTTTGATCCCTGACACCCTAAATGGTCACCCAAATGATCCCTGAGTGCAGAGCCAGGAGTAAGCCTTGAGCAATGCTGGGTGTGACCCAAAAACAAAAACAAAAACCTTCTTCATTTAGTCCCAAGTTTAGCCCCAAATCTGGAGAGTCCTCTTGGATACATTTAGAATGTTAAACATGAGCCAGCAATGAAAATGATTGAAAAATCATAGGTTTTATGAATACCCAAGTCACTCCATTTCTCACTGAGAGAGAAATCTGTTCCAAACAAGGTAAGCAGACACAGGCAGCGCTCTAGAACTCTCGGTTCACCCTATAGAAACAACCGCTGAGCTCATAGAGCTCCATCTCTATACTAATAGTCTCTTTTCTTTACTTATACCTTGGTGGTTGAGAGTAATATGCAGACATTCATAAAACTGGGGAAAAGTAA
Source organism: Sorex araneus (assembly GCF_027595985.1). Taxonomy (NCBI): domain Eukaryota; kingdom Metazoa; phylum Chordata; class Mammalia; order Eulipotyphla; family Soricidae; genus Sorex; species Sorex araneus. The sequence continues at coordinate 104,606,041 of NC_073303.1, forward strand.
AAGAGAAAAGGCCCTCCTAGCCCCCCCTTTTCTTTATGACTTCTAACTCTGAAAAGATACTGATCCCTTTAAAACACAGTGTTGTGCTTCTGTTTCTCCTGAAGGTTTATCACCTTTCCAGAAACACATGGTTCAAAATGGAGACAAGGATGATCAAGAATGTGTGTGCCCCCGCGGTGGTGCTAGGGGAGCGGATCGTCATCGTGGGAGGTGAGTTTGAACAGAGGACCGCGAGGCCGGACACAAACTTGGCATCAGCTGTGGAAAAACGGTCCCTCACAGTCAGATGTTGTTCTTACAAGACGGTCGTTTTAAAAGCACATTCATCCAACCACTGGCGTGGGGATGACTTGACAAAGTTCTTTTCTCATCCAGAAGTTTCTCCCTGTCTCTATCTGTAAACAAGGGGTGAAACAATACTTGTTTCCAAGAGTTTTGATCATAAAATGTGCTCACATATCAGAGCCACTTGGCGCTATCCCAGACCCAGGGCAAATAGTCAAACCGTGTTTGCCATTGTTGACATTAAGCACTAGTGGGTCATTTCTCCCTAATGGCAGTATGGGGCGCTGGGGAGGGAGGAGGCCTGGTCTTGAGGTCAGAGAGACCTGGGTTCAAATCCCGACACTGCCCCTCCCTGAATGCCTGCTCTTAGGTCAGTGATTCCTCTCTCAGCCTCGGTTTGCACATCTGCAGGGAGGGAGGTCCTGAAAGTCTCCCACCCCTGAATTCCCAAAAGCTCTTCTTTAGAGGGCAAGAGCTCTTCAACAGGCCTCCGAGGAAGATGCACAAGAGCGGCTGGTGCATGACCTCACCCTGTGGCGAGGGTGCAGGAGCCAGAGGCAGGCAGAGCTGCGTCCACCTCCCTGGCTCTGTCTCCAGCAAGGCAGGGCAGTTGATCCAGAGGTCCACGGCTGCATTCCCAGCCTCATAGTGTCAGGGAACAGCAGGACACTGAGCCCCGCTGAGAGTGTCCCTTGCCATTCACTGGCAGGTTATACCCGGAGGACTCTCGCTTACGACCCTCAGTCAAACAAGTTTGCCAAGTGTGCCGACATGAAGGACCGGAGGATGCACCACGGGGCCACCGTGCTGGGGAATAAGCTGTATGTAACCGGCGGCCGTTGGCTCACCAGTGACTGCCGCATTGAGGACTCGGCTGCCTTTGACTGCTACGACCCCGACACGGACACCTGGACATCGCAGGGACAGCTGCCGCACACACTCTTTGACCACGCCTGCCTCACCCTGCAGAGCCTCCCCGGCCCAGCCACCTGCTCCCAGGGCCGTGAGAACCCCGCTTCCCTTACAGGAGACAAGAACTGACCCCTACAGAAAGGATGCAGGGAGAGTTCAGAGGACTGAGGTTTCCAGAACCTGGAGGGCTGGAAGCAGGCACGCAGTTAGCAGAACTCTGTTGTGTGAGTGTGTGTGTACGTGCACATGTCCTCTGTCTCCATCTCTCTCTCTCTCTCTCTCTCTCTCTCTCCCCTCTTTCTCCTTCCCATCCCTGTCATTTTTCTCCCCCTGCTCCCTGTCTCTCTCTCCCTCACCTTTCACCCCACTCCCCAGCTTTTTCCTTCCTTCTCTACCTCATCTCTACTAGGTTTCTGCCTACAAGCTTCTTTGTCCACGCGGTATAAGGACAATGACAGTGACAACAGATAAACCCAGACTCACACTCTTCAAGCCAGGATGCGATGATTCTCCTCATACGAACCAGAAACAATGATGCCAAGGGGCCCTTTTGCATTCCATATTTACCTCTAGAGCCCTCACTGCATCCGGGCGTGCTGTGACTCTAACAAGCTAGACCCGATCCCCTAATTATGGGCAGAATCGGGCACTCCTGTCACTGACAGGTCCTGGGAATGGCATGTGACTCATCAACAGTTAATTGCCCCAAAGGAAGAGAGGCTGGGTCCGAGGAGCCTCCTCTGCCTGGAGCACGGTGAAATCCAGCATGAGGCTGAGCATTCCCTGAGAGTCCCTGCAGGCCTCTGGACCGGGTGGCCCCAAAAGATATCAGCCATGGCTGTATTTCTCTGCATTTTATGCATTAGAGCCTATCGCAACTTCAGAAAAGTAAGACCAAATCAGCATCATGTGCATGCGAGATTATCTGCACTACCAGAATAAAGATGGTTTCTGGTGGCAAATGATGTTTTCTTTCTGCAGCCTGCAGGGAGCTATAGAACTGTAGAATTAATCAAGATTTTAATTTTGGTAAATGTCCTGCACGTTGCTCTCCAGAGGCAAGTCGACACATTCCTTCAGAGATTACAGCCATGAGAGCCTTTCCCCAGAGTCCCGATAATCTCAGCACGCCTCCCACACGGGCTCGGTCCAAGCTTGGAGAAGCTGGAGCTGGTGGCATGTCCCAGTCACCAGGGAAGACATCTGGTAATGGGGCTGAGCCCCAGGCAAGGCAAGTGAGCTGGGATTCCCTGAGAGCGTCCCCAGGGTGCTGTGGCTTTGAAAAGCACTCAGCAGGTTGAAGAGAGATAGTACAGCATGTAAGGCACTTCTCCTGCAAGCAGTCAACTTGGGTTCAATACCCAGCACTGCAGAGGGTTCCCTGAGCACCACTAGGAGTGATCCCTAAGTGCAGGAGTAAGCCCTGAACATAGCCGGAGTATCCCAAAAGACAAAATCAGGTAGGGAGTTGGAGGGAAGGCACCCAGACCTGGGAAGGTGTGGCCCGGTCCAGAACGGTGTGTGGAGATCCCACCCCACCAGCCCTGTTCCTCACAGTGAGGTGGGCTTGTCCCCTCCCCACTGGAGAAGCCGGCTGCCCCAAGCTTATGCCTCCTTCCCCATCCAGCTCTCCTGCCTTATGTTCTGAACATATCTCTTCCAAGGGTGTAATTTTGGCCCTTTGGTTTCTCCTGCTGAGATCTGAAACTCTGCTCTGTGCTCCAGACCACTTGCTTGCAGTCCCTATCCCCTACCCAGCTTGTCAGACTGGGCTCCTGCCTGGACACCGTCCCCTGAGCTGTTGGCTGGCCTCTTGCCTTTGAGTTGCTCCGTTCAGGCTCTCAATGCCACCCTCTCCCCTCCCCCTCCCAAAGCAGGACTTGCAAAGTCACCAATGTTTCCCACGGGGCCAACTGGCAGTGCATTTTCATTTCTCGTCCTACGTGACCAGTCAGCCGCATACCAACGGCAGGCTCTCTCGTCATCATTACATCTTTTCTTTCCCTGTATCTTGGATTCCAGTAGCTCTTGCCTCTTATCCTTGCTCTTATTCCTTATCTATTCTTCCTTAGCTGAGTGGGCTTATCCAGGAATTAACTGTAAACTGACTTTCTAATTAGTTTCAAATGCTATTTTTTCAGTTTCCTCTAATTCCAGACTCTACAGCTTGCCCTACATTTCCACTCATGTTAAGTAGATACTTCTCAGGAAATGTGTTCAAGAAAGACCACTCTGGGGTCTCAGGATATGATTCCATGCTGGAGAGCATGCTTGGACGTGATCTCTGACCTCATAGTAAAACCCAAGTTTGATGGTGGTTACTAACCACCACCATCACTACATCAAGACCCTCTTTCTTCACCAAGCCAACTCCTTTCATAGATTTCCTCATCTTGAGAAGAAACCTAGTTTCACAGGCCCCAAACCTCAGACATTATTCTAAACTCCTCTCTTTTTATCATGCTATGCTGTGTCTCTTGCCAGTATACCCAGAGCCCTTGGAGCTGGAACAATAGTACAGTGGGTTATGTATTTGTCTTGCATGAAGTTGACCCAGGTTTGATCCCCAGCACCTTAAATCTTTCCTTGAATCCACTAGGAGTGAGTGCAGGACCAGGTGGAAGCCCTGAGCACTGGCAGATATGGTCCAAAAAAAAAATGGTTCCTCGTTGCATCTCACTACTCACAGCTCTAACTCTAGCCTAAGCTGCCATCTTTTCTCACCTGAACTGTCACACATTTTTTTTAAGTTTTACTTTGCCACTGAGTATACAAAATATCCTCGTGTTCTGACCCCTAAAGGGAGACTGGCCACCTCCATTCCCAATTGTAATATTTATAATTTCACAGTGTTGTCAATGGTAGGGTATCATGCATGCAATGGTCCAACATCACACGTGACACCAGAGTGTCGTTTTCCTCCACCCTTGTCTTAGGGTCTCCCCCTTCCCTGCTCCCCAACCCCACCTGCTCTCCGTGTCTCACTGCCCTGGTATGCTCCATTCTATGGACCAGTTGTAATATTCTATAACTTTGGGTCATCTGTTGTTCCTTCACTCCGAGTTTTTATTTCCCACATATGAGAGGGATCATTCCACGTCTGTCCCTCTCCTTCCAGCTGACTTTACTCAGCATGATCCTCTCCAGCCTCAGCTACCGAGTGGCAGATCACCATGGAATGCGATTTGCAATAGGAAAAAACAAAATCAGTCATTTCTTCATGGGTCTCTCTGCTTCTTTCTTCCCAACAGGTCAGCCTGTGTGATCGTAATGTCAAAAGAGGTTCGCCCCCAAAAGTTTTAAACCCTCCAAAGCCTTCCCAGCTTTCTCAGATGACCTTCTGGAAACTGAAGGATGGTGCCGACCCTACCCCCTGTCCTCTCTGCTCTTCCCGCCTTCTGTCCCCTGCTGTTTCCTGCCTCCACAGTCTAGTCTCCACAGTGGCCTCTTGGCTTATGGTCCACAGAGCTCTCCACTTTCTATTCTTACGTCAGCTACACATCCCACGTGAAAAGGTTTGCCACAGATGTCATAAACACATGTTCGGCTTCTGCATTTCCCTCAGAGCACTGCTAAGCAATGCCTTCCCAGTCACCCTATCCACCGTTGGGGTCTGTCAGTGGCTCACGAACACAGACCACAAGCATTGCCAGTCCCCCCTGTCTTTGTTGCTAGTCCTCTTCCTGAGTGCAAAATATCCTCAGGCTCTGACCAGCCCCATCAGGGACTGGCCACCTCCATTACCACACCTCTGCTTCTTCCCAAACAGCTGGAACTCTTTTTTTAATAGCAGAACCAAATGCATGTATTTATTTCTCTTTCCCATTGTTGTTTTCACGATGCCCAGGGATCACACAGTCTGATGTGGCACCAGAAGTCCCAGACAGCAAAATCACTGGGACCTCCTGTTGCCTACACAGCCAGCACCAAGGATCAAAGCTATGACCTCACACTTGCAAGGAGGTGCTTCCTGCCGCTGACCACCCCACCACCTCCCCAGCAGCAGCAGCCCTGAGATAATCATTTTTTAAAAAAATTTTGAGCCCACCCCCAGCAGCATTCAGGGGTTACTCACAGCTCTGAGCTCAGTTGTTGCTCCTGATAGTACCCGGGAGACCATGAGGTGCCAGAGATTGAACCCAGGCCTCCCACTTGCAAATCATGCATTCAGCCTATTGAGTTAACTCTCTAGCCCTGGAGTAATGTTTCTAAAAGACAGTCTTGGGGCTAGAGAGATAGTACAGCAGGTAGGGGTTTCTCTTGAACATGGCCAACCTGGAGTTAATCCCTGCCACCCCATAGGGCTCCCCCAGCCCCATCAGGAGTAGTCCCTGAGCACAGAGCCAGGAGTAAGTCCCAAACACTGCCCAGTATTACCCCCCCCCAAAAAAAAGGAAAGAAAAAAAGGCCAAATCAGATCCTGTTATTCTGCTTAAAATGATTTTATGGCTTCCAGGGACCTTAGCACAAAGCCCCCAATACTTTTGGGTCTAGAATCTTCTACCAGTGTTCCCTGCCTATCTCTCTGCCACCACCACACCTTACACACACACACACACACACACACACACACACACACACACACACCTCAGAGATATTGCTGCTCCAGACGTCCTTTGTATCTTCCCTTCTCTCGATTCTGGATCATTGCACTTACAACTTCTTGTCTGTTTAAATATGAAACATGTCTCTTAGCTCCTCACTGACTCTAAAACCATAATTCCCACACTTCTTACTCTCCAGATGGAAGGTCACTGAATCAGAGGGCTGCCCACATATCTTCAGCCCAGTCTGTAAGTGCCCTCCATGTCCCTCCAAGTCCCCTCTAAGACCCTCACTTTATTTGGAATGACTTGACTAATGTCTGCCCTGCTACACTCTTCTCTCAGTCCTGCTGTAGTTCACATTCCCTGGGCTCGCTGAGTGTCAACCCTCGATATTGAAGCTTCTCTATAAATGTGTGATGGACAGATCAAAGAAGGATTAAAATGAAAATGGCCACTGACCTTGCTTTATCATGGGGTCTCCATCTCCCACTCAGAGGTAACAGCCCCCAGATTCTCCACCAAAAGTCATCCTGTCCTTCCTCCTCCACCTTCCTTCTCCCTGGGACCCAGTGTGGTAAGTCTGGTGGGGAGGGGACGGTCTGTCTGCCTGGGTCCAGTCTGGTGGGCAAAGAGCTATGTCTAGGGGACCTTATTTGCCTGAGTTAGAAGAGGGAATCTAATAGCCACCTACAAACTTCTATGGCGTCCAACAATCCTCTTTCAGAGATTCACTAATTCCTGGACATTTTTGTTCTTTCATCTCAGCCCAGGATTTAATAAACTGTCTGCATTAGCGGCTACCAATCTTGTCCAGTCTTCCTAGGACACCGACAAGCTAAATTGCCCCCCTGGGGTTGGTAAATCAAATGACCCCAGAGTCAGACACATCTGGCCACACAATGGTGAGCAGGTCTTGTGCCCCCAGTGACACACCCCAGCCTGCCTGTCACACACCTGCATGTCCCACTGACCAAACCTCAGCCCCAAACTGTGTTTCCTGTTTCAAAATCCCTCAGGATGCAAGGGAAGAATGCTGGGAAGAATCTCAGTAGGGGATGGGGAAGGGAGAGTGTGTGTGGGAGAGAGAGAGACAGAGAGAGAGACAGAGAGGGAGAGAGAGAGACAGAGAGAGAGAGAGAGTGAGAGAGTGTGTTTTGGCACCAAGCTGCCTTGGGCTCATAGGCTGAGTCAAGTCACAGTCCAGAGCTGAGGTCAAAATAAATTTAGCCCATGGCGGTTAAACTGAAACATTTTAAGCAAAATAATGTCAAACTGTTCAACTAATCATCTCAGCAGACAACCAGGGAAGGGGAGAAGTGGGCGGAATGGCACAGAGCTAGGACATAGCGAGAAAACTCATAAACAACCACCCCGCCACCACATACCCCAGTAATTGAGAAAATCACACCCAAGAGAGACACTGCAGCTGAGAGAGGGGGAAGAGAGGTGCTCCTAGAAGCCCCGGCCACAGCCCTGGCAGCCACCGTTCCTTGGAAGAAGACCTGCTGTGCTGAGGCCACCACCCAGCCGTGTGCTGGCAGGGCACGGTCAGCCAGAGCCTGCTTCCTCAGTCCCCTGGCCCAGTGGAAAGGCCCCCATAGCCAGGGCTGCTGCCCCCTGGGCCTAGTGGGCTTCCAAATGCTCCTCCAAAAGTACCGTCCTGGAGTCCCTTCTTATAATCCTCCTCCCACTCTCTGTGCTCAGAGTCACTTCTTTAAACCCAAGTCCCAGATGGGCTGAATGCATCATTAACACCAGCAACAAAGGTCAAAGGTGATGTTCCAGAAAACAGGGACTGTACCTGGTTTGGGGATTTTTTTTTTGTTTGAGGGACCTTTGGGGGGTGGGGGAACACTCAGAGGTCCTCAAGGTTTATTCCTGGTTCTGTGCCCGGGGTGTGTTTCTGGGACCATATGTGATATTCAAGAGACCATGTGCAGTAGCAGAGATGGAACCTGTTTTGGCCACATGCAAGGCAAGCACCTAACCCCAGTGCTCTTTCTCCATCTTTGTCCTTCTTGAGACGTCACACATCCTGGCCTTCTCCACCATGCCATGCCCCATGCCCTTGCGTATGCTCTGCAGGGGTGCCTTTCTCCCTCCTACCCAGTGAATTCACACTCAGTCTCCTCTAGCCTCTCTCCCTACCTCCTGCCCTGTCCCACATCTGTTCCCGCTCCTTCACATGGCAGCATGACAACTCTGGGTGGAGTGTAAATAGAAGGGTCCCTTGTATGAGGGCAAAGACAGACTCTTGGTCCCTAGGATCCTCTGGATTAGTTGGGTCAGTCCTTAGCACACAAACGTATGTGTGTGGAATGAGTCTGAATGCATCTGAGAATGGGTCCAAGTCACCACTGGAGCAGCCAGATTGCCCTAGATGAAAATGAGGGCTTAATCGTTGGGAAAATTTGGGATCAAATCAGGTAGGAAGCAGATGTAGGCTAGCCCTTACAAATTAGTATCACCTGTCTTGGTTGAAAGACGTTGTAGTATGTCTGCTAGATGGTGGTCTCTCCTAATCAGCTATTCGAATGGATGACATCTTTCCGTCAGAAATAATTTAGATGAAACTGGAGGGAATTGGTCTAGGTGAAATAACCTAGAAAGTGAAAGACAAGTACCAAGTAGTTCCACTTGTAGGCGGAATATAAAGAACCAAATCCAATGAACTAAAATCACAATTAAAATGATGGTTAGGGGCTGGAGCAATAGCACAGTGGTTAGGGCATTTGCCTTGCGCATGGCCAACCCGGGTTCGATTCTGAGCATCCCGTATGATTCCCTGAGCACCGCCAGGAGTAATTCCTGAGTGCAGAGCTAGGAGTAACCCCTGAGCATCACCGGGTGTGACCCAAAAAGCAAATAAATAAATAAATAAATAAAATGGTTAGACTGAGAAAAGATGATTGTTAGCAGAAGGAAAGAGAGGGGAGGGGAGAGCGGGTAGGGGGTTGGTTTGAGAGTGGTTTGTGGCCCTAGAACCACGCATGTGCGTCTCCAGCCGTGAAGCTGTCTTCCCCAAACTTACATGATATCATAAACCAAAGACAACAGAAAATTTTATTTACTAAACAAGTAATAAAGACTGTTCGTGCAGATGTCAGAACAATGAGACAATCTGGGCTAGGATAGGAGGAAAGGAGGTAAGGAAGAAAATGGCATGGATTTCAACCTTGCAAGTGACATTCAACAAGAGTTAAAGGGACCCCAGGAGGTGGCCTTCACATGACCCAATTCCCCAGAATTTTTCAAGTGCTCTTCCCTCCATAGCTCATTTCCCACAGATTCTATTTTCCAGTATTCTGAATTTGAGAGACATTATCTGTTGCACTTTCATGGATCCCATCTGCTTGTTTTATTTATTACTATTAGCAGTAGATGTAGCACATTGTACTAGAAAGCAAACAAGCTCAGGAGCAGAGGGACCTGGGACCATTCTTCCTCTCTTCATTGCTGACAAGTCTCTATTTTCCCAAGGAGAAATGCCCCTAAAGGCCCACTTTCACCAAAGAAGGGAAGTTGGCCCCAAAGGATAGTGTCCTCCACTCCAGTTTCTATCTTTGCCCCCCACAACCCACCGAGCACTCTCAGTTTATGCACTCACTCATCCATTTGCACACTCAGTATTCATGCATTCAACAAGCATAGACCAGAACCTCCTCCAAGTCAGGAATGGAAGTGAGTATGGAGGGCTCACAGAGTTATCAAAGAGGAGCAAGACACACCTTCCCATCCAGACCTCCCAGGCCAATGAAGCTGTCCCATCTTGGGGTGCCAGGAAAGAGAAAAGGGCAGCGAGGGGCAAGCTAAAGACTGACCGTTCTACTCTATTCCAATGCTGAGATATTCTACAGAGCTTCCAGGATTGTTGCACCAAGGCACCCCAGATATGGTGTCTTAAACTTACAGAAACTTGCTCTCTCATAGTTCTGAAGGCTGGAGGTTTAAATCCGAGGTATCAGCAGGGCCAGCAGGGCCACACTCCATTGAAAGCTCTGTGGCTGTGGTTCTCCCTTTTATACCCATAGACCCACATTGGTTCATGGACCAGAGACTGAAAACCACTCGCTTAAAGGACAATTCATTTGTGATCTCTTCCAAGATCCAGTGACTTCTAGAAAATTCTGCCATTCCATGGTGTGTAGCTATCTCACTCCTCTTCTGCCTCCATCATCACAAGGCTTCTTTTCAGCATGTCCTTTTTATGTGTTCCATTGAATTTAGGTTTCCTCTAAATTCACACCCACAGAGAGATAGTCCAGTGAGTAAGGCACTTGCCTTGCACACAGCTGACCCTAGTTCAATTCCTGACCCTGTGTATTATCCCTGAAGCACTGTCAGGAATTATCCCTGAGCACAGAATAGGGGTGCACCATTGAGTGTGCTCTCTCCACAACAACAAAAACAATAATAATGATAATATAGTCTCATATTACCTCTAAATGGGGGTTACATCTACAAAGACTCATTTTCCAAGTAAAGGGATGTCCCAAAGTTCCAGGTGGACCTGAATTTTTATTTGTTTGGTTGGTTTTTGTTCTCTTCCAAGGTTTATTTGTGAGTCTCTGGATCATGGCCATTAATCAATTTAGATGGTGCCAGATGCAGTTCCTGGATGGGACTGCCAGGCTACCAGAAGAACAGGGAGACGGGTGGGACTGGAGACTTTGGTCACAAATCCCTCATCCCTGAGTTGTTCCAGCAGATTCACTCATGGACAAGGCTCGTCTGAGTCTATGGAGAATGGCCACGAGCATGGCGGCGATTGAGTTCTGGAGATTTTCAGCTGCTGGGGCTTTGTTGGGGCAGATAATGGGACTCACCGGTCACCCTCTGGGTTGCCCCAGATAAGACAGCCTGGCACAGGTGGACTTGAACTTGGACAGGACACTATTCAAACCCTTGGAGAAATCATCCCGTCCCCAAAGACCTCCATGATGAGTTTCCATCTGCTCTGCTCAGACTCATCCACTCTGGCATCAGTTCACTTTCCCTGGTTCCCCAGGCTGTCTGTGGGCAGGGATCATGGCTTTTCTCTCTTTAGGGACAGCCTGGCACTGCAGACACCCACTGACTATGCATTGAATTAAACAAAACCATTTCACAGGGGCTAGCATATTCTGACTGAACTCCCAGGCCAATATATACAACTCAGCTTCCGAGAAGTTTCCTATAAGTCCAACATGCATCTGAAAAAACAGTCAAACAAGAAGGAATTAGGGTCTGTAAAGAGACTCTCAGTGTCAGGTATATGCCATTATCCTGGCAAAGTAATCCATTAGCAAAATATCACCACAAAAGCCATTCCGGGTCTTGCAAACATAAGCCTTTGGGTGACGTCTGTGAGAGGGAGCTTATTAAAAGCAGAAATCAAGGCAGAGGGTGCCCGTGGGAGGGGCCTTAGTTTTAGAAATGTCAGCTCTCACGCAATCTTATAGGAATTCTAGGCTCCTGTTCAAACGCCACGTCATTCACTTTCTGTGGGGAATTTGGTTTTTGTTTCCCCTAAAGATATCCACAACTCTCATCTTACTCTTTATTTCACTGGTTTGATTTCACTGTGGATTCAGGGTCTGTGATTCAGAATTCCATAATAATTCTCCCATCCTGAGCCAATGATCCTGAAAAATGCTGCTTTGAAGACATGGTACAGACTCTGAGAGGGTCATAAGTTAGGAAGAATCATGTTCTCAGGCTCAGACATGTATTTAAATTCAGAAGCTGTTGTTAGCACCCCCCCAACCCCACCCTGCAAAAGACCCCATCATCCCACACCCCATCAGAGACAAGAAGGCAAATCAAAACCTTCTGACCAGAGCTAAGAAAGGAAGCAAGGTGGAGACATCTACACTCCAGATAAGGCCAAGGTGGAAAAAAAAGTAGTCATTAACCAGCCTCTGAGATGATAATCTCTCATGGAGTGTTTGAGAAGAAAATAAGAATTAATCCCCATTTAGGGTCTAGGTTGATTTGACTTCCTTATCTTAAGGGCAACGTTAAGAATGTTAATGGGCTTGAAGGAGTCCAGATCATTCTCGCCCCTGACTGATATCCCTGAAGCCTGTGCCCCTGGGTGTAACCACTAAGTCCAGAGTGTTCGCTGAATGAGAGTGCGGGCATGAGACTAGCTCACGGCGATTGCCCATTTGCTCAGCACCAGGTGAATCCCCTCCATCTGTCACCCAAGAACCTTCTGGCAGGTACCTCCTTGAAACAATGGCTCTGTGCTCTCTCCCCCAGCCCCTTTCTGCAGCTCACCATCACTACCTGTTGTTTTACTTGCTCCGCTGAGTGTATGAGGTGATGGTCCCACACCCCCAGATGGAATGTCTGTGAGGACAGTCAATTGTGGCTTCATTGCTCACATCTATTTTCCTGGCACCTGATGCCCAGAGGCAATCCAGGAAGATATGTTGAATGAAGGAATGAGAAGTGGTCCTGGCACATAAAACATGAAGCCAAGGGAAATGGTAGGTGTTTTTATTTTGTTTTTGGTGGGGGAAAATATACCCAGTAGTGCTCAAGGCTTACTCCTCTGTCAGTGCTCAGGGATGACTCAGGGCAGGGATCAGGAAATCATAAAGTGTGCCAGGGTTGGCATGCAAAGCAAAGTGCTGTACCCACTGTACAGAGAGAAGGTGGGTTCAGAATGGCTGGGTTTTGGAGGGGAGAGGTGATGTGGGGAAGGGGATGATGGAACATAGGATACCTAGGTGAGTGCTGTGATGCCCAAAGACCCAGAAAGATTAAAAAAGTAAGAAGCTGTGGAATAGTGAGCAATGAAAGGGGAGCAGGGGGCTATGAAACTAGGTGACAGTGGCACAGAGAATGGACTACTCTGTGCATGTGGAAAGGGAAAATTGAGGAAGCAAGAAAGAAAAGAAGCTGCTGGCCGGATTGACCAATAGGACACTGATATCATCAGCAGATAAATACAAACCCAAAGGCATGAGGCCAGAGAGACAGGACCGTGGTTAAGGCACTTGCCTTGCATGCCACCATCCCTGGTTCAAATCCCCAGCACCACATATGGTCTCCCAAGCACTGCTAGGTGTGAGCCAGAAACAAAAGCAAAAGGCAGCAGGAGTTTTCAAGGGTGCTCCCTGCCAGGAAGTGAAGGAGCCCAGACAGGTTTGGGTCTCCCCAGGTGAGCCGCAGACAAGTGTTCCTTGTCCCAAGTATTTGTCCTGGCAAGTACCTGCCAGCTTGCATGTAGTCTGTGTCCCTGTGAGCTCAGGGAAGCTCTTTTAAAATTCCCGAGTCACACTGAAAATACCTTGAACAATGGTCTGTGCGCAGACCTCTCCCATCTGCAAAGGAGCCTGAAGGCAGTGTCTGAGGGGATGAGAGCACAGACTGAGCCAATGTGCCCAGCACTGTTCTTCATAGGCTGTGTGGCCCTAGAAAAAGTGACCAACATCCCTGATCCTCCATTTCCTCATTTCATGGTATCCCTCAAGGATTTTTGTTTGTTTTTGTTTGGGGGCCACACCTGACTGTTTTCAGTGCTTACTCCTGGCTCTGCACTCAGGGATCACTCCTGGCAGGGCTCTGGGACCAAGTGGGGTGCCACTGAATGAATTCAGGTTGGACTGTGTAAAGCAAGCACCTTAGTCACTGTACTATCTCTCCATCCCATTTATTGAGAGAATTAACTGAATTATTATATGCAAATGCTATCTGTGGGATAATGGTAATTAACATGACTTTTATTGAATATGATGCATTATAAACTGCAATAAGCCATCTGCTGACTGTGTGGCCTTGAAAAGATAGCTAAACCTCTCTGAGCACCAATGTTCTCATTGGTCAAACAAAGATGAGGGTGATGTCAAGCTGCAGTGGATTGAATCATGGTTCCTCAAAAGATATTACCTTATTTGGGGGGGAAATGGTCTTTGGCAAAAATAATTATATAAGGAATCTTGAGAAGAGATAATCCTGGATTATCTAGGCAGACTCTAAACCCCATGATTAATGTCCTGTAAGAGAATATTTGAGGTACAGAAGAAAAGGCTATGTAAAGATAAGGGCAGAGAGCGGAGTCCTATAGCCACAGGCCCAGCCTGAACCCACTGGAAGATAGAAGAGAGGAAGAATGACGCCCTCCAACCTCTGGAGGGAGGACAGTCTCCGTTTCTGCGGAGGGCCTCCATCACTGTGAAAGGATAAGTTTGTGTTCCTTTAGGCCAAGTCTGTGTTCGTTTGTTGTAGCAGTCACAGGATGCTAATGCATTATCTCATTGGATGTATGCGGGGGAATCGAGGGGCTGGAGGGAGGTAAAAAAGTTTACATCCATAAAGTTGTAAGTCACGGCTGCTTTTCCCGGAAGGAGGAGAATGAGGCCTGACAGTGGTTAATAAAATGAGGCCCCCATAACCATGCCACCGGACTCCACGCCAGGCTGTTTTCACTCAGGGTGCCCCAGAGAGGGGAGGGTGGGGTGAGAGCCCTCCCGGCCCCAAGGGACCAATTCCTGGTAGCCAATCTCCTCTACCTTACCACTGCCTTACCACTCCAGGCCACTTTCCACACACTCGGGCTGAGCCTCACACATGAGCAAAATCCCACGGAACCCAGGTAATGCGGAACTTTGTGATCTTGGACTCTGGGCTCAGTGGGACCCAGGAGCAGAGATCCTTTGCCCTCTTCCCCCAGTCTCCGGCAACCCAGGGGTCACACCCATAAGCCACCTCCTGCTGGGTCCTGGTAATCTCCTCATGGGCCACCCCCCAGAACTCAAGGCTGCTTCTCCCGAAAGGCAGCATAAAATTAGGCCCCCATAACCATGGCACTGGACTCCACGCCAGGCTGTTTTCACTCCGGGAGCCCCAGAGGGGGACGGGTGAGAGCCCTCCCCACCCCAAGGGACCCAGCTTCAGCAGCTGACCTCCACTACCTAATCGCCGCCAAGCTCCAGACCGCTTTCCACATGCTCGGGCCCAGCCTCACACGAGTGAACATATTCCTGGACTGTGCAACGCATCATCATAGAGGGAAATAAATATATATGCTCTCACAGCTTAGGAGTCAGCCTCACATGCTGTGGGAAAAGGCAGTTCAGATAGAGAAGGAACCACCAAGTAAAGGGTGCTAAGAGGGTTCGCTCGGGATGAAAGAGGAGGGCTGAGAGTAGACTATAGATGGAACATGATGGCCACTTAATACCTCTACTGCAGCCTGCAACACCCAAAAGAAGAGAGAGAGCAAAAGGGAATGCCCTGCCACAGAGGCGGGGTGGGGTTGGTGGGAGGGATGCAGGGACCATTGGTTGTGGAGGATGGGCACTGGTGGAGGGATGGGTATTCAATCATTATATGACTGAAACTCAAGCACGAAAGTTTGTAAGTCTGTAATGGTACCCCCACGGTGATTCACTAATATATATATATATATATATATATATATATATATATCAGAGAGCCCCTCAAGCTACCAACAATATCCTGCCCACATGGCAGAGCCTAGCAAGCTCCCTGTGGCATATTTGATATGCCAAAAACAGTAACAATAACAGGTCTCATTCCCCTGACCCTGAAAGAGCCTCCAGTCATTGGGAAAGATAAATAAGGAGAGGCTGCTAAAGTCTCAGGGCTGGGACGAATGGAGACGTTACTGGTGCCTGCTCAAGTAAATCGATAAACAATGGGATGACAGTGATACAATGAAAGTTGCAAGTACTTAGCACCTTAAAACTATTATTTTTGTAATCTACTCTCTTTCTCTGGACCTTCATTCCCACCCTATGAAACAAGAGTGTTCAATGAAATAAAGGCGTGCAAGGGTTTTCTGCCTTGTGTCCACTCCATCACTCAGATCCTCCATATGGAGTCAGGACCATCTCCTGTCCTCCCCATCCTGCCCCTCACCTAGGGGCTCATGATAGAAAATGCTTCCATGTTACAAGCTATCCCATTTCTGTATCCATCACAAAAGACAGTGATCACCTAAATTTTTTTAATCCCTGTGAGATACAGTTACAAAGCTTTCAGTCTTACAACATTTGAACACCCATCCCTTCACCAGTGTATGTTTCCCACTACCAAAGAACCCAGTATCAATCCCACCTCCCTCATTCCACCCCCACCCCACCACCACCTGCCTCTATGGCAGGCACTTTTCTTCTTACCCTCTACTTTGGGGCAGAATGGCTTGCAATACAGATAGTGAGAGACCATCATGTTTGGTCCTTTACCCACTTTCAGCACACATCTCCCATCCTGAGCAATCCCTCCAACTACCATTATCATGGTGGTCCCTTATCTATCCCAACTGCTCTCTCCCCAAGAATGTGAGGCAGGCTAGTAGTGATCTCCTAACTTTATCTCCATTTTCTCACCAGAGGTGATCTTGCAAGGCAGAATCATGGATTAGGAAGATAGTTTAATGGGATAAAGTGAATGCCCAGCATGCAGGAACCTCCAGTTTGATCCCTGGTGCTACATGGTGCACTGAGCATTGCCAAGGACAACCCTTGAATCCAGGAGTAGCTCCCATTACTTCTTGGTGAAACTCCAAACACAAAATAAAAAGAACTCTGAGGACCTTACAGATCATCTGACATGACAGAAGATCCCTGGACAAAAGACTCAACGCCAATAAGACATGGTTGTGCAAACTATGTTTCAGTAATGAAATGACTACATCCTCCTTTTTGAGATTTGATAAGGAGAAGTCACTTACAATTTCCAGAAAAGGGGCTAAAGAAATAATAGTAGGGGCTGGAGCAGTAGTACAGTTGGTAGGATGTTTGCCCTGCACGTGGCCGACCCAGGTCCGATCGCCAGCATCCCATTTGATCCCCTGAGCACTGCCAGGAGTAATTACTGAATACAGAACCAAGAGTAACCCATGAGCATCACCAGATATGATATGAAAGGCCAAAAAAGAAAATTAAAAAGAAATAATAGTAACTGTGAATGGTGAGGATAATAACAGAGGTAGAGGTGAAATACACAATTGCATTTCAGTATCAAAGGAACTTAAATTTTGTTTTGTCTTGTTTTGGGTTCAGGTTTTTGGACCACACCTGACAATGCTCAAGGGTTACTCCTGGCTCTGCACTCAAGAATCACTCCTAGAATGCTCAGAGGACCATGCAGAATGTCAGGGATTGAACCCAGATCGGCTGCTTGCAAGGCAAGCTGCCTTACCTGCTGTACTTTCTCTACCATCCCTAAAATTTAAAGTTCCTATAACAATGATTGTAGCAGTTATGAGAGAGAAGATGATCATGCTTCATGGGAATATAGGATGGAGATGCAGCTCTCTCTCACCAAGACCATACAAAGACATCCCTCCAAACTACTCTCATTGACTCTCATTGACTCCATTATCCCCTTGTCTCACTCACTTTCTCCTGCCACGACGAATCAGAGTTTGAAGGGGCAATTCTAGCCAGATATAGGAATGAATGGTCCCATCCATCATTCTAAAAGATTGGTCTGGCCAGATCTCTTCCTTGCTCAAATTCTTTCAATGGTTTTCCACCTCAAAATTCCACTTTCAGATCCATGAAATCTTCCTCATGTGCAAGAACAAATATCTCCACTGTGTAAGTTAACACAAAACAATTGCATGGGGTCCACCCAACAGGAATTTCATGAATGCTGTTTTCTTGCTGCCCCCAAACTCTGTTCTTTTCAATGATTAAAAAGGCAACTGTCATTTGCCTAATGGTGAACAATGCTTAGTTATTATATATATATATCAAGCAGTAATTGTAGAAACAGAGTCTAAATAGATCTTAGACATGTGGCTACCAGTTCCTCTTCCCATAGTGACCCGTTTTTCCATGCCAAAGGCACAGCACACTGTTTCTATAAAAGCTCAGTCCCAGTGAATGTGGTCAAGGCTTAGTTTCTTAAAGTGTTCAAGGAAACATTTTTGCATCCAACATTGTCTCCTTTTCATCTAAAAGCATGATTTATTTTGTTATTCAGTGACTGAAAATTCACGAAATTTTGTGGTTAGGACAAAAATGTATCACACATGATCCCATATGTCCATGAAGTGGGATTGAGAAAATATGACATTGACAACCACCGTTTCTTCATTTCAATGAAGGAAGTTTAATCTCTTTCCTTTTTTTCTTATTATATTTTTATACCCTTAATCAAAAACATTGCCTTTAAAAATAATTAGATGTAGACTCTATAAATAAAGATAATGGTGGAAGCACTATACTTTTTGGGATTCATTTCAGGATTCAAATTAGCAAATGCAAATGTAACATTTCCAAGTCATGGAGTTAGAAGGGAGCTCGAGAGACCAGTTGATCTAATTTGGAAAGGCAACTGGAGCAATGGAGACAGCCATGAGCCTCACGCAGGGCACTCGGGGACCTAGATTTAAGGTTGGACTTTCCCTTTGGAAGGCTAAGGACCTTGGGACTACAATATCCTTTCTTATAAAGGGGATAATTTTCATCTGTCTGACACTCTTAAGAAAACTTCAATAAATAAATGGCACATAGAGCGGGAACGATAGTACAGCGGGTAGGGCATTTGCCTTGCATGTGGTCGCCCTGGGTTCAATCCCTGGCATCCTACATGGCCTCCCAAGCACCGCCAGGAGTAATTCCTGAGTGCAGAACCAGAAGTAATCCCTGAGCATTGCCGTATGTGACACAAAAAGCCAAAAAAAATAAGGAAAGTAAATGGCACGTAGAACAAGAATTCGTAGTGTCAAGGGATACATTTTCTTCCATGTTCTTTACTCCATCTCTGTGGGCTTTCGGTCTTATTTGGCCTGTGGAGGACAATGATTAGAGAAAGCTACTGAACATACTCATTGTCATGACCAGCATTCAGGTCCAGAACAGGACAATAGAACAAAGAAAGTTCCTGCATGCCTCCTTCCTGTCTTTATGCTCTCCAAAAGTAAACAAATATCCTAGCTTCCAATACCTCAGACTATATGTGTGTGATTAAATGAGGGACAGGAGCACTGGCCCATTGTTGGAAGCTTGTCACAAGTAGGGGGACAGGGAAGAGGACAAGATAGAGAAGGGACCTTTACAACAATAGCAATTGGTGCAAATGGTCATTCTGGGCAAGAACTAAGTGCTAAAAGTGGGTAAAGGGATATACAGGATCACTTTTCAGTACCTGTACCACAAACTATAATGGCCAAAAGGAGGGAGAAAGAGAGAGAGATAGAGAGAGAGAGAACTAACTGCTGTAGAGGCAGACTGGGGGTAGGGGACAGAAGAAAAAAATTGGGGACAATTGGTAGTACAAAACGTACATTGGTGGGGGCCGGAGCGATAGCACAGCGGGTAGGGCGTTTGCCTTGCACGCGGCCGACCCAGGTTCGATCCCCGGCATCCCATATGGTCCCCCGAGCACCGCCAGGAGTAATTCCTGAGTGCAGAGCCAGGAGTAACCCCTGAGCATCGCTGGGTGTGACCCAAAAAGCAAAAAAAAAAAAAAAAACGTACATTGGTGAAGGGACAGGTGTTGGAACATTGTTTGACTGAACCCCAATTATGGACAACTTTGTAACTGTTTATCTCACTTGTGACTTCACTGTCACTGTCACTGTCATCCCGTTGCTTATCAATTTGTTCGAGCGGGCACCAGTAAGTTCTCTCATTGTGAGACTTATTGTTACTGTTTTTGGCATATCCAGTATGCCACGGGTAGCTTGCCAGGCTCTGCCGTGCGGGCTCGATACTCTCGGTAGCTTGCTGGGCTCTCTGAGAGGGGCGGAGGAATCAAACATGGGTCAGCTTCGTGAAAGGCGAATGCCCTACCACTGTGCTATCGCTCCAAAAAAATAACTTGTGACTTAATAAAAAAAAATAATAAAATTAAATAATAAATGCCTCTGCTTTTGGAAAGATCTCTTATGTGTGGGACTTAAAGATACACAAAAAGGTAACAATAGAGGTCCAAAGGCAACATAATGGCAGAACTGATTCACACAATTGGGTTGGGGAGCGCAGTCTGGGGGAGAGGGGTATTGAGGTTTGGGGGAGAGGGGATATGGGTACACTGGTGATGGATGCCATGTGGAACTGTGTGCATGAGAAATCATTATTAGCATTATTGTAAATCACAAATTCTCAATAAAAAAAATCAATGTGCCTGTGTATGAACTTAATATAAATAAAACTGAATAATTTAAAACCTGGCATAAAGCTCTTTTTTTCTCATCTTAAATTTGTGAAATGCATTAATGTTCTCATCTCATGTATAGAAATTTGTTTCCATTTATTGTATCTGTAGTATTCAACTATGACCATATAATATTCCATGCATATTTCACTCTTGGGTTTGTTTTTGTTTTTTGGGTTTTTTGTTTTTGATTTTTGTGGGTTTTGTTTTTGAGCCACACCCAGCAATGATCAGGGTTACTACTGGCTCTGCACTCAGGGATAACTGCTATTGCAGCTTGGGGTATTATTTGGGGTGCCAGGGATCAAATCTTAGTCACATGCAAGGAAAGGACCTACCCATTATACCATCTGTAGCCCACATGCTGCAGTCTTGCAGATCATTTTTGTAGTTTTCTTCTTGGGGCTATCACAAGCATTCTTGTGCATATCTTTCAATGAACATGTGAGTGCATATCTGTTGCGTGTTTCACTATTAATGAATTTGCTGTCTCATGGGATATGTTTTGCTTAATAGATAACAGGCAGTCAGTTTTCCAACCCAGACACCAACATCTACTCACACCTGCCGTGCAGGAGAGTTCCAGTTGCTCCATATCCTCAATAACATTTGATATTGGCATCGTCTTTTTCATTTTAGCCATTCTGGGTGGGTGGAAAGTGGTGTCACATTGCAGAATGATATTTTTAAAGTGTAAATCAGATTTTGTGACTCTGCCAATGGTTACCCTTTGCACTCAGTATAAAACCTGGCTCTTTAATCTGACTTACAAGGGCCTAGTTACTTCTAATTTTCTCAACGACTTTACTCTACTGACTGCTTCAACTCCACTACCTACATTTTGGTCATCAAGTAGGTCAAGGTCATTGCCAGCTCAGGGTATTTCATTAACTATTTCCTCTGCCTACAATGTTCTTTGTCCAGATATTCCTATAACTCTTTTTTGTTTATTCATTCATTCAATAAATATTACCTACTTATTATTGAATTTTATCTCACATATCACCTCCCTCCAAGCATCCTTCCCTGATCATCACATACTGCAGTCATGGTCACTCGCCACACAGTCACTCTTGCCTCCTGCTTTATAACTCTCTTGTAACACTTACCGATATCTTCAATTTCTCCTGTTTAAAATTTGCTTCCTGCTTTGTGTCTGCTTTATATTATCCTCCCTTCTTCTACACTAGAATATAAACCAAAAGCAGAAATCATGTATTGTTCATGCCTAGAACAGCACAGTGAACATGATAAAAAAAATTCAAAAGTATTGGATGGATGAATAGAAAGTGAAAGATAAGAAATTTAAAATAGTCTTCTTGAGGAGAATTGTGGACTATTAAAGCTTCTGTGGCTTCCCTTTACCCCTCTTACTTGATTGATAAATCTGAAGCTCAAATAAGTTTAATGATTTTTGTCAAGTCATCAATTAGCAGCAGAGAAGGGAGTTGATTTTGATTCCAAGCTCATAGATTTTGGTTCTAGTTCTATGTTGCCTACAAGAACAGTTGACAGCATTTTGTTACATTCTAATGAGTCTCTTTGGACTCTACGAACTGATCCATCCTCTAGAATTTTTTCCTTATACCATGAAATACATCAAGAGGATATAGCACAAAAATTATTCCTGGTTCACCTAATAGTGCCTAGACTTGGTTAAAAACGGGGGAACACTATTGAGAGAATAGATATGAATAAGGGGTGAAGGTGGCCCTCAGTCCATTTTCCATCTTCTGAAAAGAAGGAAGAGAACCATCTTGACAAAAACAATTCACCTGGTTTCTAAGACCCTAGTTTTATGAGGAGATCTTGCTTTACCAGGTGAGATCCCTACTTCACTGCCTACTTTGGGTGAGAATCAGATTTACCACAATGCAAGACTCAGGGCCAGTTGCATAATTCAATGTGTAATCAGCACCTTGAAGAACTTCAGCCAAAAACACTCCTGACACCACTTCAATCTTGCTGAATCATCTCCAAACCCCATGACTGGATGATTCACTGATCTCCTTGGAGGTCATGACTATCAGGTGTTGACCCAGAAGTGAGAACAATTCATATGGGGATAGAACTCTGCATGCTGATTTATAGGGTTTGTTGAACTCCTTGGGTTTCCAGAGTGCGGAGGCCATACTTGTCCTCATCACTGAAACCAAGGAGAAAAGATAGCCAAGATCAACCAGATAACATAGAGAGCAAGTGAAGAAACCAGTCCAGGATAATAAAACTCTTTTGAATATATAATCCCTTCATTGTACAAGGGGGAATTAATCAAGGCCAAATCAATTGTTAGAAACTAACTCAACAGCTTGCCCTTAGGAATCAAGGAGTTAGCCCAAATCTTCCCCCCAAATTTATTTCTGGTATGTAAAGCTACCAGATATTATTTCTTTTTAGATAAAGAGCCTTGCCTTATAAGATACCAATGAGTCCATTCAATGGGGTAAGAATTATTATAAATGACTATATAAAATGCTTAGAACAAGTTATAGTATCTAAAACCCCTACTTTTAGAACTTCTGTAAACTTTAAAGATAAATTATATAAAGTAACTCATCCAATAGCTCATATTCCTATGTGATAATCTCCTATCTGCCACTATTACTCACTATAAACTGTTTTCTACCAAAGCTCCACATAGCAAATTATTTTCTTTATTTTCCCAGTTGCTTTTTTTTCACATCCTACTACACTTGCACTCTTATCCTTATGGGTTTATACACAGACACTTCTTAGCCTTTAGGGATTAGCCAACATTAAATAGGTGTCCATGGGTTTTAACTTGACATCTGCATAAGCTTTGGGTTTCTATGTTCTCGAAGCAACCCAAAGTTTATTACAGAATGCTTTTTTAACATTACATTACTAAATGCTATGCAGATATTTTGAAAATCACCTTTTCAACCCAAAGTTCCTGCATCTTTTTCCCACCTGAAAGTATTTTGTACATTTTCTCAGCCAACGGTTTACTAAACCCAGTCAAAACATAAACTGTGTTTGCAGTAGTTGCAATGTTTCTGCAAATGTTTTGAGGCTGCTTCTAACTATAAATAACAAAAAGTCAAAGCGTTATTGTAGAGAATTTGGAAAATATAAAATAATGCAACAAAGAACATGGTCATAGTTCTATCACAGAAATAACTCCTCTTAACAGTTTTCTTTCAACATATTGTCCTGTAACATTTTTTTTGGCGTTTTGGATCACACCCGGCCATGTGCAGGGGTTACTCCTGGCTTTGCACTCAGGAATTATCCCTGGCTATACTCAGGGAACCATACAGGATGCTGGGAATAGAACCCAGGTCGACCTCCTGCAAAGCAAATGCCCTGCTCACTGGACTGTTGCTCCAGCCCCTATCCCATAATATCTTAGCACTGTATGCATTATATAATACTAATAACAACTAATATAAAGTAATTATAAAAGGTGATTTTCAAAATATTTGCATAGCATTTAGTAATGTAATGTTAAAAAGCATTCTGTAATAAACATTACTTTTTTTACTCTTATAACACTAAAACTTAGTAATTAAAAATGAGAATAAACATTTATTATTTTACAGTTACTGTGGTTGAGAGAAATTAGTATTGGCTAGGGTCACTCACAAAGTTGCAGCCAGGCTGTTAGTCAATGATTTAGCATGTTTTATTTGGGTGTTTGTTTGTTTGTTTTTAGGAGGGTTGTTTTTTTGCCAACATCTGGCAGTTCTTAGGACTTACTCCTGGCTCTGCCTTCAGGAATTAGTCCAAGTGGTGCTTAGGGGACGATTTAGGATGCCAGGGATCAAACCCAGGTTATCCACATACAAGGAAAACACTGTACCTGCTGTACTATCTTGCCAGCCCTGATCTAGCACATTTTATCTGAAGTTTTTTTCTGAAGCTGCAGAATTCACTCCCAAAATGGTTGATTCACATGGCTGATGACATCAACTTTGTGTCACGTGAACCTTTCCAGAGAATTGCTTGAGTGGCCAACCAACTCAATATCTGAATTCACTCCAATCAAGTAATCCCAAAGGGATCAAGATGAAAGCCACAACACCTTTATAACCTAAACTCAGAAGACAAACTTCATCATTTTCATAGTATTCCACTGATTATATAGGTCATATTCCACAATGTTGAATGGAGCTACACGAAGTCATAAAAAAATAGGAAACGTATCAATGGAGGCCATCTTGGAAGATTGAAAAATACAATTGGAAAATACAAATTTTGTTTATATTTTGAATATGAGCAATTGGTTCAAATTTGAACAACTGATCAGATAGGGAATATGATTTAAATACAGACTGGTTATAATATACTGCACTTTTCATCTATTTGTTTCATTATCCTTCAAATACTTTGGATATTTAAATAAATTCCAATATTTTATCAACTTAAAGAGCACTAAATACTTCCTACATAAAACTCTATATCCATCTCCTGGTACTTCTTTTATTATTTATTTTTTGCTTTTTGGGTAACACCCAGCAATGCACAGGGAGTACTCCTGGCTCATGCACTCAGGAGTTACTCCTGGCCATGCTCGGGGGACCATATAGGATTCTGGAAAAAGAACTTGGTTCAGCCACATGCAAGGCAAATGCCCTACCAGCTGTGCAATCACTCCAGCCCCCTACTTTGAGATAAATTCAGAGAGGCAGAATGTCCAGGTCAAATAGACAAATTATTTAATCCTTTGCTTCTAAAATCTCAGGACTAGGACGAATGTAGATGTTACTGAGACCACTCGAGAAAATTGACGATCAACGGGATGATGATGATGATGATGATGATGATGATGATGATGATGATGATGATGATGATGAATAATTTCCAGTGTGTGGGGCAGAGGGAAGATAAGATAGAGAAGGGAACGATATTGCAATAATAGCTGGAAATTATCACACTGGACAAGAATTGAGTGTTAAAAGTAGGTAAAGGGGTATTCTTGATAACATTTTAATATCTGTATTGCAAACCGCAATGCCCAAAAGGGAGAGAGAGAGAGAGAGTGAGAGAGAGAGAGAAGAAAAGCGCCTCCCATAGAGGCAGACTGTGGGGGTGGGGTGGAGTTATGGGGGGAAACTGGGGACATTAATTATAGGAAAGGTACACTGGTGGAGAGATGAGTGTTGAAACAATATATGACTGTAACCTAATAATGAACAGCTTTGTAAGGCTCTATCTCACAGTGATTCAATAAAATAAAACTTAAAATAATATTTTCCAGAGAGTAAATACCAATTAGCAATCTTAGTGAATGTTCACTATATCCTTGACATAATATTATCACTGTTTGAATATCTGCTATTTTTATCACTGTATCACTGTCATCCCATTGCTCATTGATTTGCTCGAGCAGGCACCAGTAATGTCTTCATTGTGAGACTTGTTGTTACTATTTTTGACATAGCAAATACACCATGGGTAGCTTGCCAGGCTATGCCATGCGGGTGAGATACTCTCGGTAGCTGCTAATTTTGTAGACTATTAATAATTATTTTGATGACCCTGATAAGACTGAATGGAGAACACCAAAAGTTCAAAGTCATTCCTCAATAACACCCTAGCAACAAACTATTATCTGTATAGAAAGCCCCAAGCCAGGGCATCTTGGAAAAGTCCCATAAAAATCAGATCTGCAAAATCAAGGAGTGAGAGTCATCTTAGAGTTGCATAAACCCCTACTCTGGGTGTGTAGTTTCTTCCCTTCGCATTATGGAATACTTCATTTTGGTCATTGCCTAAATCCTAACTTGAAATATGCAATTCTTTCATTTACTTGATGGCGATTTCCTTTCTTCTCTATTTCATTTCTTAGATTATTTTACTGTACAAAAACCCTTATTTTGATTTCCATTTATTTATGCATTTCTTTATATGCCTGTTATCATTTATTTGTATCATTTGGGGCACTCAGATGTAAGCATTAGTGTCTAATTGTAATTGGAAAGAGATGTACTGAAGGAATATAGATCCTCTGTTTAATATAAAAGGAAGTTTATAAAATCTAACATAAAAAGGGACAGGAACCAGAACATTACACATCCCTATAGCTCTGGGGGGTAGAGCCTGGCAAGTTACCCGTGGCGTATTCGATATGCCAAAAACAGTAACAATAATGGACCTCATTGCCCTGATCCTGAACATGACAGGGACAAATGGAGACATTACTGGCGCCCGCTCAAGCAAATCGATGAGCAACAGGACAACAGTGATACTATATGTATATATATAAAACAGGAGCTTTGTACATATAAAGGTATACATGTGTGTGTGTATATATATATACATATATATCCCTTTATTAGTTGGGTGAATTAACTTCAACATTATTCCCATTCTTTGGTCATAGGGCCTTACCTTGAGTCACATGTCTAACCTTGGGTAGGATAGGTCAAAGTGCCTTGATTCAACCAAGAAAACACTTAGTGGAAGAGAGGTAATTTCCCAGAATAAATAAATGACTATTACAAAAGAAAGGGGAACCGGATCCAAGACAAGTAGCAAGCAATAAATGTCTACTACTGGATTGAATAGCTCCCAAACATATGCCCTTGTGTTAAAAGTCCTCTGCCCCTTCTGCTGGCTCATGGTCTATTCTTACTCATTGATCATAAAAGGCCTTTACTTTTTTACCTAAGAAGTTTAGTATAATTCGAGTCTCCCCTACAGAAAAATAGGAAGAGTTCTTTGTTTGGAGAAGTTGTAAAATGAAAAAATGTGCAAATAGGAGTTCAGCTTTTCAAAGAAAATAATTAAGGGCCAAGAATAAATCCCCTATGATCTGAACGTTTGTAGATTTCCACCTTTAAATTCATATGTCAGAATCCTAAGGCTCAATGAAAAGGTATTAAAATATGGGGCCTTTGGGTGGTGATTAGGTCCTGGGGAAGGAGGAAAGAGGCCTCTGGGAGGGGGTAATGATGTCATAAAAATAATCAGTGATATGGTTGAGTGGTAGGGCACATGACTCACATGTGTGAGGCCCTAGATTCCATTTCCATCTTACAAATAAAAAAATCCAAAATGTATAAAATAAAGATTCTGCCTCACACCTTAGCCCAGTTTTTATTATGTGAGGACATAAAGAAATTGTAACCTGGGTCTTCACCCAACCATGCTGGAAACACTGATCTTGAACTTCCAGTCTCCAGAACTGAGAGAAATAAATTTATGTTGCTTGAAAGTCATCCAGTTGATGGCATTTTGTTATTATATCAAACAGACTAAGAGAAGCATCTTATCAGGGATAGAATTTCTTTTTCTTTGTTTTATTTATTTATTTTTTTTAGTCAGAGATCAGATGGAAAATATTTTAGGTTTGGCAGGGATGCAGTCTCTGCCATAGCTCCTTAACTCTATTTGAGAGCATAAAAGTAGACATGACAATAAGGAAATACATAGGCATGATTGTATTCCAGTAACAATGACCATGTTGGGGTGGGGCACACAGCTGTGGTGCACCAGAAATGGCATAGTCTGCTGTGGTGCTAGGGCCCCCCGTGGGGGTTCCACTAGGGTGGCACTAAGCACAGAAAACCAGTCACAGCCTCCGACCTACAGGTTCCATGACTGCGCCGCATCCCTGGGTCAACTTGGTGAACTTCTGAACTAATTTCTGAATCAAATATGGCCAAAAAATGATATTGTTGGGCTTCTGCGTCCATGTCAGAAGAAGCACCGTGGCATATATCTAGTCCTCAGAACGTTTGCTCTCGGAACTTCCCTGCTATGCCCCGGGGAAGCCGAGCAGTCCCACGGAGGACACAAAGAGAAAGTGCATTCCCTCACTGATAAGATCAGCCTGAGCTCCCAGCTCCCGCCAGCACCAACCTGCTTGTCAGGGGAAGGCGCCATCTTGCTTAGAACAGAGAACACCCCCATCCAGCTCTGGCCAAGTTCCTGACCACAGATCATGAGGTAAAATGTTGTTTAGAACCACCAGGTTTAATGATAATTGCGAATTGATTATCTATTCATCAATAGATAATTGGAACATGAAGCCATCCACAGTCTTTCTCAAGAACCTGAGGTTTAGATAGGATATAAACAACTTGAAAAATTTTAGAGGAGTGCCTCATTCAAAGGAACCTGGGGAGAGAGAGCAATAGTACAGTCGGTAAGGCACTTGCTTTAATGAGGCTGACCCATGTTTGATCTCTGGCATCACATATGGCCTGGTGCACCACCAAGAATGGCCCAGAACACAAAGCCAGGAGTAAGCCTTGAGCTCCATTAGACATAGCCCCCACCAAAAACAAAAACAAAAGTAAAAAAAAAAAAAGCCCATGTGATTCTGTACATTAGGATCACATGGAGAAAGAAAGTGTATAAAATGCAGTTAGAGATCACGTCCCTTCCCCCAAATTTCTGATGCAGCAGCATTAAGGCAGAGCCAAGGAATGTTTTGAGGAAATGTTTTAATCATTTCAGATGACTCTGATGGCCCCAAACTCTGATTTCAACACACAATTTAGCAAACTAGAACACACACCCACTCTGACTTTCCTTCCTTCTGCATCTCCAAACTAGCCCCTATCCAAAGTTTATTGTTCATACATAAAATCTGACTGGAAAAAAATATGAAAAGACCAAGCACTGAAAAAAAAATATCAGTAGAGGTGATGCTGTTACCATGGTATGAAAGGGAGGAACACCAGATAAACTAGTTCATTTAACTGGTCACTTTAAAAGCTCCCCCCAGTAAAGATATCCCGTCAAAATATATAATGGCATGGGGAGCAGTGAGGAATAGCAGGAGATAAAAGGAGTCCCCCAGCCAAACAATGCTCCTCTTGCCCTCTTACCTACACCCAAACAGGCAGTAGGACTGCAGAGGTTCTCAGATGCTTATGAGCATGCGGTCATGGTCAGAGACTAAGGAAGGCCAAGGAGATAGGGAGTAACTAGGGGCCAGTTCTATAAAGGCCCAGCAACAGGTTACAGAGAGGAAGGTCCCAGAAACAGGACACAGATGACAGGCTTCCAGTTGTAGATTCCAGACAAGGAATGTGTACACTGGACAGAAAAGGGCATAAGGACAGAACCAGGCCACTGTATATTGGAGTAAGCAGACAATGAGGGACAGGAACGAGACATTGTAATCTGGACCAAACATCAGGCTGAATGACATAGTGTACAAGTAAAAGGAGAATCTTAGACATTGGGGGAGGGACCTGGATCTCAAGCTTATAATTTCTTACAGCATCTGAGTTTTGCATGCAAGTCTTTTTTACAGTTCTCAAGAACACCTAAGCTCAGGACTAAACCCATTTTTGTAACCATATTGAATCTACCTGAACCAACGGTGCATTCTAAGTTGAGTGAAAAACTTCCCCACAGTCCTAAGTTCAGGATCCTGGACTATCTAGCGATTAGAAGTTGAAAGACCTCTTGATGCCACAGTGTGAAATGGGCTATCATACTTATTCTAGTTTTACCTTCGAGAAGAAGATCTCTGCAGCCACCTTAGGGATTGATTCTTTTGGATGATATCACAGACAGCAGGGTTGTCTTAGGGAAACGGACTGGCTGGACTGCCATTATCTGCAGAAAGAATTTCAAAGGCTGGTCAGCATGTGTGGACCCAGCTGAGGCCACGGCCTGGGGGAGGTGTCCTTGGAGAAGCTCAGATTGGAAGGTTGATTTGTGGGCACTGAACTTCTCCCACAGCCCAGCTTTAGTTAGACATGAGTCAGGTCCAGGTTTGTGTGTTCTTTGCTTATTGGTTTGTTTGAAAAGAAGAAACTTTTTTCAAAAACTAACCTCTTTGTAAATTAAGTTTGTGGACTATTCACCTCTTGCCACCAAACAGTGGGTCCAAAGAGGCACATTCTACAGACTTGAGACATTGGATGTTTTCAAAGGAGACAGGGCTGGAGTTTTCCAATCTGGAGTCATTGCAGAGACCTGTGGGTGAATCTCACTTCAGCAGTCTTTCTCCATCTCTGTCTTGCATAATAATATCTCCTCCTTACTTTCCCATCCATCTTCAGAGCATTCTTCTGTGATTCCTTTGTTGTTGCCCAAACTGAGATTTCTCACCTCAAAGTAGCTTATTCAGGAAAGTCACTTATGTTTGAGAAGGGTCATCTACCCTTTCTCTGATCTTTCTTTAATCAACGTATGTCCTCCATCCAAACATAATAATACCTCTCCTCCTTCCTCGCCAGATTCCATCCTCACCAAGCTGATGATTCAACTTTATAGAGTACTGATAGATGATAATTTTCTTCGTCACATCCTAGCTTTGCATTTAACAGAAATACAACAGAAACAATCCCCCAACCCCTCAGTTAGATCCCTGGCAGCACATGTGGTCCCAGTGTATGTGTACATGGTCCTTGTAACTAGTAAATGCACCTTCAGGCTCCGTGTTAATGAGAGGAGAGGATCCAGAAGCCCCTTCTTTCTTCAGAGCTGCTCAGAGTCCCTAGGGCTTAGCAGGCACTATCTGTGGACCCTGAGAAGAACTGGGGACTGAAGAAAGGAGAGTTTATTCTCAACACAGGTGCAATGGACTATGCCTGACTTTGGAAATCAAATTGACCTTTCTTGTAACTTAGTTTCTATTTGTTCTTTGCTGTGCAAATTAACCAAATAATTTTTTTAATCTGAGAGATAAAACCAACTCAAAAATTAAATTAAAAAAATGGAAATCTAAAACGCACTTCCCTGAAGGAATCCCAAGCTGTTACTGGCTGATTCCCTGCCACATTTAGGTGATTGACACTTAAGGCAACAGCCCAGTTCTCAGCCCTGACTCACTTGGAGGAGAGGGAGGCACGAAATTCATTATCTCGCCAAAGTATTTTTTTCAGCTCGCCTACCTTGGAACCCATGATTCCTTTCATGACTCATTATTTTTGCAGGAAGAAATCTAGGCTGGAAATCAGGAGACCTAACTTCCACCCCAAATTCTGCTGCTGGCTGTGGTGTGTGCTGGCCTTGAGAGGAAAATGAGGACTACAAACCTTGTATATATTTAATATATTATACTAAATATATTTAGTATTATATATAATATTATGTTATACATATAATAGGGGCTGGAGCGATAGCATAGTGGGTTGGGCGTTTGCCTTGCACGTGGCTGACCCGGGTCGATTCCTCTGCCCCTCTCAGAGAGCCCGGCAAGCTACTGAGAGTATCTTGCCCCCACGGCAGAGCCTGGCAAGCTACCCATGGCATATTCGATATGCCAAAAACAGTAACAATGAGTCTCACAATGGAGACGTTACTGGTGCCCACTCAGGCAAATTAATGAGCAATGGGATGACAGTGACAGTGACATAAAATAGATCACCCTAATATATCTTGTATTTAATGAGTGAAGGCCTCTGTTTGAAACACAAAGAATTTTCCACAAAGGATGACCCATTCGTCAGTGGTTACCCACCACCCTTTTGCTCTAACAAGTGAAAGGAATGCCACAAAATATTATCAAAAGCCAGCCACGAGGTAAAAAGGGGCTAGGAAATGGGAGTTTCTCAAGGAAGGAGAACAATGTGGTAGGGGCTGAACCATAGGGGAGCATAAGTCTTTGCTCCCCTATAGTTCCCATTTTGGAGGTACTAAAAGGAAATAAAGACATAAGCAAGGCACAAAAAATAAATTTTTTCCATGTCTCACTTTTTCCTTGGCTGTGTCTGAGGGAAAAAAAAATGCAAGAAGTCTGTCCTTAAAAATTGTGTGCTTTTTTTATCCTTGTGGATGATTATTAAAGGGTAAATAACTCCAGTAATAATGATCCTAAGGAATTCCAGTTCCATCAGTACCCTGACAAGTCAAAATAGCTATTTTCTTTTCTGTTGCAGAAATGAGATTCAACTGACTTAGGACCAAGAGATCTGGGTGGAGAGGAGGAATAAAAGAGGGAAATGACAGGCAGCCACCACTCTGCATTGGCACTATGCTGTGTTCTCTCGGTGGACATGACACATATGCAAAGAAGAGATAATTACCTCCATTCTACAAATGAGGGGCATGGAGGCTCAGAGAAGGACCATCTGTCTAGCATCACACAACCAGTGATGGGCAGAGTCAGGATTTAGATTCACACCCACCCATGACACAAAAATCCAAATGCTTTCTATGGTGGCCATGGAAAATGAGTTCAACAAATGAGTTTGAATTACTTAAGCAATAAAGTTATGATCATAATTAAGATTCATTGAGGATCAATTGTTCGCCAACCACTGAGCTCAATGTCCTCGTTTATCTTGACATTCAATCCTCATACCAACCCTATAAAATAACTGAAATTGCCCAGTCTCAATGCTCAAGAACCTTAGATTAAGCAATTTGCCCTGATAGGAAGGGCAGGATTTAAGCCAGACAACTGGATATCTAAGACCATAATCATAATTATTTTACACAGAAAACTTATTTTAGTCCCTCAAAGTAAAAAACGTGTTACTTCTGAGTATATATATTAAAAGGAATGAATATGGGGGTAGAGGGAAGATTTTAACTACAGTCCAGGTGGTTTATAGAGCCAGAAATCATATTTTGACAGCAGCTTGGAGTGACTAGGAGGTGAATGCTTGCAGCATGGAGGTCTGTCCTTAAAATTATTCAGGCTACAAACAAATCTTGCTTTTGTCTTTGATGTTATTACAGAACATGGGCCAATTCCAAGTGTCCTGGGACAAATGGCTGCCAGGCACCCATTCCTAAAGAAACAACTCCCCAACCCTCCCACTCTGGGCCTGAAAAAAGTTTCTGGCATCGTTGCAGAGATGGGTTATTGAAGTGAAGAGGAGAGAAAGGAGGAGGAAGAGGCAAGAAGGAGAGGTAGGGTAGGAGAAGGGGGGTGTGGAATGATGTCTGCGTACATAAAATGCAAAAGGAGATTGGGCTGATGAAAGAACATATTTCCACAAATGGAACCAAGACATATTTCACAGGCTCACTTGGCCTAGCAAAGGATTAGCTGCTAAAGGACACGACCAAGGTTTATAGCTTTGCGTCTGTCTGGCATGTAGACGTGACTTGCTATGTTCTTGCTGAAGGGCTGGTTATCTGGTTACCTGGCCCGTGTAAACCCATACAAACCCCAGAGTCTAGTATAGAACTCAAGGAGTAGACCCAGGCTTTGAACACATTTTCACAGTAAGTTGAGATAGATGTGGATCCTTAGGGAGGGTCCATCACAAACAACTAACCAGCACTTACAAAATGTCTGTGTCAGGAGACAGAAAGAGGCAGAGGAATTGTTTCTGAAGAAAGAAACTACCGAGACATGAACACTACGTACAACATATGATCCTCCTGGGCATTTTGGACTGAGGCAGGTGGGGTTTGCCATGAAGGAGAGGGCTGGGGAACTGGCAACATTTGAACACAGCCTGCATGTTAGATACTAGTAGTTTACACTGAAGTTAAATCTGAACTTGATCAGTCAGTCACAAGACTAAATATACAAAGGGACAGTGCCCAGACTATACATTAAAATAGAACCATTGCCTGCAACCTGCCTGGGAAACCAGGCCCTTCCCTGCAACAGGCGGCCCAGGAAGCCAACTGGCTATAAATTAGACTTGCAGGAATCCAGATTACAATCTCTAATGATGTTCAGGGAAGCAAAACTATTAACTTCTATCACAATTGTACACAAACAGCCAGACTCCATCAATGAAGGTCAACTTCTCTAATTTGTGTCCCTGCTTGCAATTTAGGATCAACAAAAGTCAAATGCATACTCCTAGCCAATCCCCCACATCCCTGCTTCCAGGTGACCAGCCTCCAGCTTCCCCAAGGCCAGGGATACACATAGGATACACACAGGCCCTCATCACTTCTACCATAAAACTCCCCTGCTGTTTTATATTTCTGCCAAAAAAAAATCTTCCCTACTCTCTTGATGCTACTGCAAGCTTTGCTCTTCTTACTTGGTGGGTCTTTATTCATTTCCACTGTTCCATAGCTATGTGTGAGAATGTCCTGTTCACGAGAAATCCACACTGAAGCATTCAGGACCAAAGGGGCAAAGATCAAAACAGACTAGATTACAACTGATGAATCTGGTTGAATGGTTGCAGAGTTCTTTGCACTATTCTTGCAACTGTTTTATAAGTTTGAAATTATTTCAAAACAAAACTTTTTCTAAGTGGGCCCATCGGGTTGCTAATTTCTTATCAGACAGACCACATCTGTTTACCTAAGAACGTGAATGATGGACTTGTGCCTTGTTCATGTTATTTGGGCCCTGATTCCCCTGTAAGAGCACAAAGACAGAAATTGGGGCTCTCTCAACCAACCTCTGTAAAAGAATCACACCCTCCCCACCTTCAGCACCTTCCTGGTCTTTTCTGGCAATCATTGGTTCAGATAATTGGCAGCCTAGAGAATCAGGATGATTTTGAAATCCTTCATCCATTCTTCCCTGGACTAAGCGACACAGAAGTAGGATATGCTCACACTATCAGCCCTCCTATGTACCCGGGGCCTGGTGATGCAAGAGGCCACGAACTGGGGATTGTAAGGATGTTTGGCGCTCAGCCATCGGTTTCTTAAGGGTAAGCCGAGCTCTTGGAACTGGTTGGATTAACAATTACATTCCAAAGCAGTTGTCTATGCCTCATCCCTCAGCTCGCCTTCTTTTTCTTCTCTCTTCCTTACAACTGACTGGGCACCGTCCTCTGTAAGCTTCTCTTATCCCTTCACGTGGTGATTCTTAACTTTGGCAGCATAATGGAATCATCAGAGAAGATTATTTTTTAAAAAAAACCTGGAAATTGGGTTTTCTGCTTCTGAGACTCAATAGTTTGTTGGGGGCTGGGGGGTGGGCAGCTTGGATTTGAGGGATTTATTGGCTTGTTTGTAGTTTCCAGGAAGATTCTGAATGTGGTCAAAATTAAGAGTCATGGCTTTTGAGCACTGTCAAATACAGCTGTAAATCTCCTCTCACCCAGCTTTTTCACCTTTCCACTGACTTGGGGGAGTTTTCTGACCATCTCTGCAGTCCTCATGGAAACTCCCCCACTGAAAGAACATTTCATTGGAAGGGGCTTTTCTCTAAAGTGATTAGGAGTTATTTGACCTTTACAAAAGTAATTTATTTGAAAGCTGAAGACTAGATACTAAAGCTCTTGCTTTGCATGTGACCAAGACCAGTTCTACCCTCAACGCCACACATGGGTGTCTGAACCCCATCAGGAGTGACTCCTGAGGACAGAACCAGGAGTACTCCCTGACTACCACCAGGTGTGGCCCAGACTCTGTCACCTTCCTCCATTGAAAAACATTTTTCAGCCCCAAATGAAAGATAGATATGACATGTGAAAACTTGCTGTGGTCACAAACAATTGAACACAACCATCGTCCTTTTTCACACATAAACTCTAATTCCTACAGCTGGGATTTTGAGGGCAAAAACCCTGGGGGACACTCCAGCGCTTGACCATTTTGCCACCAGCACATGCTACAAGGCAAGAACTAACAGACCCTCCCTCCAGATGTAGTTAAGAGACAGTTAAGACATATGGGGTAAAGAGATGATGAAATTGCACCAGATTTATAGCAACAGGTGCTGGCCGCTCCTTTGCAGGCATTTGCAGGGTCATTCGACCTCTTCGTCACATGTGGGAGAGAACAAGGAAGCCCTCCACCAAGAAGTCTATTGAAAGATCCACAGCTTGCATCCAAAATCGGGCACGCAGGAGATGCAGGAAAAGCATGCACTTTCCCAGACCTCAGTCTGGATGTTCAGTAGAATCATGAAGAGGGTGACTTTCAAACTTCTTATCTAGGGGGCCAGAAAGATAGGAATCGAGTACGGCACCTGTTTCGCTTGTAGCCAACCAGAGCTTGATCCCTGGCATCCAAGGTGGTCCCCTGAGCACCCACCGAGTCATTTCTGAGTGCAGAGCCAGGACTGCTGGCTGTGACCCAAGCACCTAAGCACCACTGGGTGTGGCCCAACAACAAAAACAAAACAAAAAGCAAGCAAACAAAACTTCTTGTGTGTTAAAACAGGTAGGACCCAGGCATTGGGACCTTGGAATTTTTTTAGGTTTCTAGGCTTTAGGCTTCTAATGTGCTTCCCACTTGACTTTAGATATTATCCTCGTGTAGAATCCTTATATTCCACCAGCTAGGCAGGACTCTGAGGTCACCATACCCTCTGAATCAGCTTTTGGAGCCACAATGCTTCCTTTTTTCCCACCCCCTATTACTACCTCTTCTTCCCACACCATTCCCCACTGTGCACGCGCACGCGCGCGCGCGCACACACATACACACACACACACTCCAGAGAGAGTTTAATCTGTTCACATTGGTTTATTAATTTGTCAGGTAAGGAGATATTACCCTCCTTGCAAGATCATTATGATGGATAAGAATAGGCTGGAACTGTTCACAATAGCCAAAATATGGAAACAACCCGAGTGCCCTAAGATAGATGACTGGTTAAAGAAACTTTGGTGCATCTATACAATGGAATACTATGCAGCTGTTAGGAGAGATGAAGTCATAAAATTTGCTTATAAATGGATAAACATGGAGAGTATCATGCTAAGTGAAATGAGTCAAAAAGAGAGGGACAGACATAGAGGGACTGCACTCATTTGTGGAGTGTAGGATAGCATCACATGAGGCTGACACCCAAGGATGGTAGATACAAGGGCCAGGGGATTGCCCCATAGCTGGAAGACTGCTTCATGAGCAGAGGGGAGAAGGCAGATGGAATAGAAGGGATCACTAAGAAAATGATGGCTAGAGGAACCAGTTGGGATGGGAGATGCATGCCGAAAGTAGATAATGGACCAAACATGATGACCTCTCAGTGTTTGTATTTCAAGCTATAATACCCAAAAGTTGAGAGAGAGAATATGGGGAATATTGTCTTCCATGGAGGCAGTGGGAGGGTGGGAAAGGGGGGGCAGTAATACCAGGAATATTGGTGGTGGGGAATGTGCACTGGTGGAGGGGTGGGTGTTTGATCATTGTGAGATTGTAACCCAAACATGAAAGCTTGTACCTATCTCACGGTGATTCAATAAAATTTTAAAAATTAAAAAAAATGATGGTTGGAGGAATCAGTCGGGATGGGAGATGTGTGCTGAAAGTAGTTAAAGACCAAACATGATAACCTCTCAGTATCTGTATTGCAAACCATAATGCCCAAAAGTAGAGAGAAAGTATGGGGAATATTGTCTTCCATGGAGGCAGTGGGAGGGTGGGAAAGGGGGGACGGTAATACCAGGAATATTGGTGGTGGGGAATGTGCACTGGTGGAGGGATGGGTGTTTGATCATTGTGTGACTATAACTCAGACATGAAAGCTTGTAACTATATCTCACGGTGAATCAATAAAAATTTTTTAGAAAGAATAGGCTGGAAGCAGGTGGAGAGATTATGACCCTAACTGTGTTGCTACAGACCCACCAACTTCATTCTTGATAGGAAGAGGAAGCTTCAAAGCAGATCTGTGCTTAACCCAGCATTTCCTTCCCAAGCCCGTATCTTTCCTTTCTCCACAACTCTCTCGAGAGATGTTCATTCTACTGAAAATAGTTTTGTATCCAAAAATCTTGCAGTCCCCAAAGCCAACAACCTTGATGAGTCACAGAGAGTGACACAGACAGTCCTCCAAAACATAAAACCTATTTTTAGGCTCCCGATCTTGACTCCTTCCTAGAAGCCTCTTGAAGCTCTGGATCTCTGTTTTTATACCTGAGCTCCAACTCTAGGTGGGAAATAGTATCCTGTTCCTTCATAAAAGCCCCTTTCTTAGCCAGAGAGCTTGGGGTCAGCACCCAGCTATCTACTCATGGCACTTTTGGGGAACAATTGTCTCAAATGTGTGACTTCTATCATTGAGAATTCCAGGCCAGGATAATACTCATCTCTGTGGGTCTCTGGGGACTCACCCTCACTTGAAAGGGTCATGGGCAATGAATCAACATATATCAAGTATTCAGAATATAACACAATGGTGTTCCTTATATTCGCCCACCCATACCTGCCTGGATGGTATAATAGGGTACCAATTGAAGCAGGCAGGTAAATAGGGCCACTAGCAATGAGTTTCTCAGGAAGAAGTAAAACTAATATGTAATTTAAAGATGTACTGGACAGTGGTGGATTATGGGTACTGTGATGGGGGTTGTAATTTTTTATATCAATACCATAAAAATTAACACTGTTGTATCACTGTATCACTGTCATCCCATTGCTCATCTATTTGCTCAAGCGGGCACCAATAACGTCTCCATTGTGAGACTTGTTGTTACTGTTTTTGGCATATCGAATACGCTACAGGTAGCTTGCCAGGCTCTGCCATGCAGGCAAGATACTCTCGGTAGCTTGCCGGACTATTGTATGCTCCAAAATAAGAAATTTTTTTAAATGAATATATTTTATCACCAGTCTAGGGTCCCCCTAAAGTGTGAAGACTGTAGCGCCATGTGAGTATAGGAACAGGCCTAACTCGCACAGGTGCTGCCCAGAGAAGAGCGGACCCCTTAGGAAAAGAGAAGCTTCAACTGGAACAAAAGATGTTATAATAAAATGAAATTAGACCACCAAAAGTTCAAAGCTCTTTTCCTTGACAATATCCTAGTAACAGTTTCTTATTACAGAGAAAACCCTGAACGGAAGCAATTGGGGAAACTCTTATAAAACCAACTTTGCAAAAACAAGGAGAGTGCATTCTCATTGTGGGATTCTGCCCCATCTCGATTTGTGATGTGTAATTCCTTTTATCTAGCATCAGGGGACCGGACCTTGGGCTATCCCTCCTGTGGAGAAGCCTTCATTCGTCTGTAA
Source organism: Sorex araneus (assembly GCF_027595985.1). Lineage (NCBI taxonomy): Eukaryota > Metazoa > Chordata > Mammalia > Eulipotyphla > Soricidae > Sorex > Sorex araneus. The sequence continues at coordinate 104,644,677 of NC_073303.1, forward strand.
CACATTATTATTTTCACCTCTTTCCCTGCCTTCACATTCCCTAAGTTAAACCATTTTACTCCACTATTTGTTTCTTCGGAAAATTCTTTTCTGCAATAGCAGAAGACCAATCCTGGGAAATCTTGGGAGAAGTCAGGACTGACCTCTCTCTACAAGGAACAACTCCACATTATAGCTTGAGAAATGGCTCCCTGAAAGCCCTGAGCCATGCAGACCAAGTGGATCTCGGGTGCAGCTTGACCACTGCCTTGCCTGGCTGGGGGAACACAAGCATCTACACTGAGCAGGTGCTCAAGCAGACTTTATTAGTCCTAACAGCTTCCAACACTTCCCTGGGGAGACCAGGATAAATCAAGAAAAAGGATGAGAGCACTTCTTCTCAAGCCACTTGCTCTCTATTTATCTCACTGACATCATTCCACCAGGAGAAATGATTCATTTCATCCAGAAGACCTCCGTGACATGGATAGCAACAAAGACTTTAGGGGGAAATTTGTAACCCATCCCTCATCTCTTTCCCAAATTGTCCATTTGATAGAGATATAACCACAGAACCTCTGTGTAGAGTGAGAACATTTATACAAAGAACTCATCAAGGTCCCTAGCATATATTAAACATTCAGGAAAAAAAAATCACTTAACAGTAAGTCCTCGAAACATGTGGGTTGGTTTGGGTGGGTGGCTGGCGCTATGCAGTTGAGTAAAGTATACACCAAATAAGGGATTAAATACTTGAGTATCTGGATAATAAGGAGGGTTCCATTTCATTGCATCCCAGAGTTGAATGTTTCATGGGATTTATGGCCAGAAACATTCACATTCTCAACCCCTTACATGTGTTATTTCACTTAATCCTCACAATCGGATTTAAAACCACGCCTTTCTGCTGCCAACATCTATACTTTTATCCAATAAGGCAGTCTTCTTCCTAATAAGTTTTTCCTGATTCCAATTTGTTCTGGGTCTGATTTGGTGCCATCTGCTCTCAGGAAATATTCAGCGGAAGTCAATTCATCTCCATCATGATAGTTTTTTGCAAAGTGAGCAGCAAACCCCCAGACACGTACATCCCTTGAAGCCTGTTGTAGAGTCAGCAGCTGGCAGACAGAATGGCTATGGGGCACTGAAACGTTGGCATGTGCCTGTCAAGTTGACTGGTGGGGAGAGGGTAGGGTGTGGGAATGAGATATGGAACACCGGTGGAGGGCAGTTGACACTGGTGGCAGGATTGGTATTGAAATATTATATGCCTAAAACTCAACTATCAATAACTTTGTAAATCACAGTTCTGAAATAAAAAAAAAGAAATGATAGAACTAAATATCCAAGCCCAGAGTCAATAACACTGAAATCATGAGACCCAAACTTTAATAACCAAACTTAAAAGGTGCCTGTCAAGATGCCAGGCTGGGGTTGGGGTGAGGAAGTAGGAGACGGAATCTGTGAACACGGGTGGAGGGAAGTTGACACTGTTGGCAGGATGGGTGATGGATCCGTGTATGTCGAAAACCCATAGCTCTATCTCACGGTGATTCAATTAAAAGCTTTGTTAATTAAAAAAATTTAAAACACCCAACTATGAATAACTTTGCAATTCACAGTGCTTTAATAAAATAAAACTTGTTTTTAATTTTATAATTTTTTGGATGAGGAATAGGATACTATTCCAAAATGAAATTTTATTCATCTATTTTTTTTCTTTTTTTAAGTTTTAATTAGTGAATCACCATGAGGGTACAGTTACAGATTTATAAATTTTTGTGCTCATGTTTCCCCCATACAAAGTTCGATAACCCATCCCTTAACCAGTGCCCATTCTACACCACCAGTAAATTCAGCATCCCTCCCACCCTCCCCTGTCCCGTCTCCCCCCACCCCACACTGCCACTATGGCAGGGTATTCCCTTTTGTTCTCTCTCTCTGATTAGGTGTTGTGGTTTGCAATAAAGGTGTTGAGTGGCCATTGTGTTCAGTCTCTAGTGCTCGCTTCGGCAGCATATATACTATAATTGGAAAATAAAACTTTTTTTAAAAAAAAAAGAATGTCTATGGAGTGCCCTGGGCCCCTTTCAGAGGTTCCGATTATTGCAGCAAAGTCTTCACCAGGGAAATTTTTACCTCTAAGTGATTTCCATGAAGAGCAGTGAGTCTTCCTTATGGTAGTTATTTCTCTATCCAGCAAAACGAAAGCCTGATGAGCCTGAAGATACAGCCCTCTGCCTTTCGTTCATGTGCCATTCTGCCTGCAAACAGTGAGCTTTCCGTGCACCCCGGGTGAGTACAAAGGAAGTAGGAGCTCAAACCCTTGAAGACAGAAAGAAACCCCCAAGTACACCTCCCTAGCCTACAGGAGTCAGACAAAATACCTTTCGGACCCTCAGTTTCCTTGACTTAAAACTGGGACGTTAATAGATAATTCTCAAAGGAAGGATTCCGAGGATTCAGTGAGATGATGTTACTAACACATACCACACAGACATTCATATTTTGTGTCATTGGAACCCTAGTTCTGTATGAGGAAGCACTGTGTCTGCCTCCAGACTAGGAATTAAAATCACCCTGATATGGTCATGAGAGTCCCATTTTTTTCGGCCAGATTTTGACTTTCCCAGCCTCTCTGGTTCCTGGGAATGTCTGCTTAGCCTTATTTTTTTCAGGCCAGTGAGAGGCTGAGTGGCTTCTGGAAACTTTCTTATGTCCCTCTAGAGGGAAGAGGTATTAAATAATACATATTGGTGCCCATACCACCCCCTACACATACACACATTCTTTCTCATATGTTTCCTCCTGGAATCCAGATGCAATACTTGGAGTAGAGGTGGCCTTTTTATGACCATGAAGTAAGAAGCATGAAATCAGTTGCCAAACACTAGGTGATCAGGTGCCTGTTATATAGAGAAAAAGGCAGACCATTCTTGGATTGACCATTCAGAATAAAAATCAGAGCCATGGCAAGACAGAGAAGCAAAAATAAAGAATTACCTTGGGTCTCTGATGACATTCTAGAACTAAGATGCCTATTTTCAGGGATCTTAAGTACCATAATAGATTCTGGAGTTTTCAAACCACAGCTAATTAGGTGCCACTTACAACTCTTAGCATCTGTAATTGATTCAATGATGTTATGAATTCAAGAATCCTTATCCTTTACTCTGAGCATCCATCACTTGGAGCAGGGAGTCACATCTCTGAATACCAAAGAGGCTCTGTGATGGGTACTTCTCTGGATCAAAACTGTAACATTGTAGCACTGTCATCCCGTTGTTGATAGATTTGCTCGAGCAGGCACCAGTAATGTCTCCACTGTGAGAATTGTTGTTACTATTTTTGGCATATCGAAGCTCTGCCAAGCTCTGCCGTGTGGGCGGTATACTCTCGGTAGCTTGCGGGATCAAGACATACAAATAAAAATTGAGTCCCTCCAGAGAGAGAGTAGAGGGATCAACACACTTGCCTTGCACATGAACTACCCCAGTTTGACCCCTGGGACTATAAGTGGCTCTTTGAGCACCCAGGTAATAATCCCCAAGTGCAGAACTAGGAACCTGCCTGAGTACATCCAGATATGGCCCAAACCATAAAAAATAAATAAATAAAAGTTGAGTCCCTTTATTATTTTCTGTCAAGTTGCCCTCTGCAAAGGATTCCAGCATGCCAAGTCTATCTGAAACCCTTTCTCAAATGTGTGTAAGATGCTTCTCAGAAATTCTTTCAATATGACACAATATTGACAGTCTCCTAGGTCAATTCCATGTCTCATGTCTTGTATTTTGGCATAATTCTGGATTGTATCTAGGAATATGTAAAACTTCATTTTTCACTTCATATAAAAACTTATCCTAATTCTATACTCGATAGGAAACGTATTGCTGTAAGTTGGATGCCTATCTCACCCTTTATTCCAGTGTTTAGACAAGACAAGGACAGGAGAGAAAATAAATCAGGGGGGAAGAAGATAACAGGAAGAAATGGGTGAAACAGTATTAGGGATTCAGTTAAACTGATGACACGGGAGAGTGGTATAGCCATATCCCCAACACACAGACTCAACAACACTGAGAACATGAGATGAAAATGGCAGCCACCAGAACTTTGTAATGTGCCTGTCAAGTTGATAGGCAAGAATGGGGCAGGGTTTGGGGCTGGGAAAAAAGAAAATAAGTTTTAAAAACTTATCCTACCTCAGCTTCACAATTTCCCATGAGGGCAGAAGAAGGATCTGAATATACGAGCAGATGCACAGAGAATGCTTAGTAGAGGGCTTGGTACCTAATGGACTCTCAGTGAAATGGTGCAATTATTATCATGATCATGACCGCTGTCAGTTTTTAACCCTAGGGCTGTTAATTCAGCTCTTTCCCAAAGGAATAAACAGACCATATATCTCCCATGTCATCTCAAATGAGAATTCCATCCAACTTGGTTTGTTCCTAACATGAGGAGGGGAATAGCAGGTCCTCGTAGTTGGGCAGGTGCCTGAGAAGTCACAAGGAAAGAGAGGAAGGACTGAGGCTGATCATGTAGAAGATGAGTCAGGACCAAGGGAAAGAATCACCTTTTATATTCACGACTTGGGCTGAAAGTCAAGATACGTTTTATATTATTCATCAGCCAGCAAATATTTATTGAGGCATTTGACAGCTGTGCAAGATGATACTGTAAAATTCCCCTTGAAAACAAGCGGGATGGTAAGAAATGTACCACAAAGAATTTATGGTTTGATTAGAGACATTCACTCAGGGAAAACATCCTCAGGTTTCAGCCATTGACTTTCCTGGAATTTTAACTGAGGGACCAAGATGGCAGAACCTGAGAAACACACAGCAAGCTTGCGGACAGCTGAAATGTAGACATTGCTCTGAAATGTACACTGTAGATCCATAAACACGCCAGTCCAACACAGTGGAATGATGCTGTGGTGGGACTTCCCTTTGTTTCATGCCAAAACAATGAGCAATCTCTTTATGTGCTGGGATTCTGCCCAGTCCCAGTGGGGAGGAACACCAGCAAGTAGCGTCATGCGAAGGAAACAGGGCTATACTGTGTGTGTGGAGGGAGGTTGGGTGAAGCTGCATCTACACACACACACACACACACACACACACACACACACACATACACACACTCACACTGAGCCCCCTACACCTCTTATTCCCCTTCTAAGTGAGGGGAATGGTTTAAATCACTGATTTTATCACTCCTATGATGATTTGTTTTATGTGTCAACTGAGGTAGGCCACAGTGCCCAGGCGTGTGCTCAGGCATTATTCTGGGTGTCTCTGTAAAGGTGATTTGGGATAGATTAACATGTACTCTGTAGGCTTTGCATAAAGCTTACCCCTTCCATACTGCAGATGCACCTTATCCAATCAGTGGAAGGCCTGAGTAGAATCAAGACTGGCCTCACCAGAATGAGAGCGGCTCCACCAGTAGCAGCCTTTGGACTTGAACTCTACCTTTCCCTGGATCTCCCAACTGAATCTTCATATTCCCTGGATCTTCAAATATCCATAATCACAGCAGTCAATTTCCTTTTTTTAAAACTATATGTGGGCAGCTTGGAAACTGGCCTAACATGCTGGGGGGGAAGGTAGCTGAGATGGGGAAGGGAACACCAAGTAGAGGATGTTGGGAGGACCTACTCGGGTTGAAAGCTGCATACCAAAAGTAGACTATAGACTGAACATGATGGCCACTCAATACCTCTATTGCAAACTACAACACCCAAAAAGAGAGAAAACAAAAGGGAATGCCCTGCCACAGAGACAGGGTAGGATTGTGGGGGTTGGAGTGGGGGTGATGGGTGGGATACTAGGAACATTGGTGGAGGAGAATGGGCACTGGTGGGATGTAAACAATCACTGTATGACTGAAATGCAAACATGCAAGTTCATAAGTTTGTAACTGTACCTCATGGTGATTCACTAATAAAAAAAATTTTTAAAAAACTATATGTGGGCATCAAAACTAAAAGTGTCAACATATGACCTAACTGCAATAAAAGGGTTTGCTGAGGAGGCAGGGTGAGGAGAGGAAGAGAATCTTCCATCCGTGGTAAAGGGACCTTGACACTGGTGGTGGGTGTGGAGCTGGAATGCCTAAGATTCTATTATTAAAGCAAATTATGGTATCTGAGTAAAATAAATAATAATTAAAAATTTTTAAGGTTAAATATATGTATATATATATGTGTGTGTATGGGATCTGGAAGGTAGCATAATTCAGATCGTAAGGGCTGGATGCACACTTTTCATTTCTAAGAGGCTGGAGGCTTCTTAGTGGAGAAGTTTAGATCCATATCTCAGCCTGCAACTCTCCAGGGCAGGCTTGTCAAGTGATCCGGACAATGTCATCTTTCAGGAGGACTTATGCAATGGGCCTGCTCAGCCCAGCAATAAATGCCAGTAGTTCCAGCACTGGTACACCAAGTACTGTGGGGATATGAAGAGAGATAGATGGGTGAATGCAGCCAAGAGGAAACCCAGAACGGGAGGTTCCAGCAGCAACTTCACATTCCACCATCCTCTTAGGGACCTTCCCCAGCTCCTTGCCACATCACTGTCCTGTTATCCCCACACAGGGAGCATGGTTTTCACTGGTGACTGATGAGGTGCTGCTACAGAGAAGCGTATTTTCTGCTAAAGAGACAAGGAAACTTCTTCTAAAATAGGAGAGAGTAGAGGACGAGGGGAGAGTGGTGCTCAGATTCATCCAGGAACCACAGCTACGCAAAGGGGTCTGCCCCCACACCAGTTGTTCCCTGGAGGCTTTCAGTGAATCTCTCACGCCTTCCCTTTTATTTCATTTTGAGCTGCAGATCTTAAACACAGCATTCAGAACTGGAGAAGTCACAAATGGGGAATGGTAGCTCATTCTCCCTTCCTTAGCTATTTCTCCTACTCCAGTAGTCCTGTATGTCTTCGATTCCAGCCAGCCAAGACTCTCTTCTCTGCCATTCTACACCTTCCATTCTACACTCTGTTCCAATGGACAGAGTGCCCTGTCCATTCCCAAGGCTCCGACCATCACTACCCCCTGTAAATCTATTGATGCAGTTCTTTTGCTCTCCTTCAACTCCCTGACCTGAGCAAATGTCATTGCTAGATTGTAGGCATCCTGTGAGCAATGCTAGCTAACTCCTTTTTGCCTTCATCTGCAGAAATTTTCCTGAAATCCCAGTAATTGTTCCTGCCAGATAACTGGTAATTGGTCACTAGTGACCCACTGAATCAATAAGCCTGGAACCAGACATCTTTACACAGTCCACTTGGATTCTCTTGGATTCAGCATATCAAAAACCAAACACTCCTCCAGTCAAAGCCTGAGCAATGATACAGGACAAAGAGGAGAGAGAAGAGGAGGGAGGGAGAGTGGGAGCCAAATGATGCTCATCTTCATCCAGGAACCACAGCTATTCAAAAGCGCCTGCCCCCACACCAGTTGTTCCCTGGAGGCTTTCAGTGAGTCTCTAATGCCTTCCCTTTTATATCATTTTAAGACATCCTACCAACCCCAGTTAAAACTCCCTTCACCACATGTGGCCCTTCAATACTTGCAGGGATCACTCCTGAGCACGGAGCCAGGAGTGACTGCTGGGTGTGACCAAACCCCCCTTCCTCCCAAGATCCAGTATAGATTCCCTGCCAGATTCTCCAGGTGTTGCTTCACTCCACCATCCATTTCTTTGCTCAATTCTTTGCACTCCATCACCTCCTCTTTCTAATGAGTCTCTAAATTCAATCCTCCTAAATATCTTTTATGGTTCCACCTTCACTTTCCCTGAGTGAAATAGATCTCAAGGCACTACCATTCCTGTGGCATTACAGTCATCTGTTTATTTTTCTGATTCTCCATCTAAATGATGGGTCACGTGATGGCAATGATACTTATCTATCTATGTGATGTGGGGTGAAGAGGAGATAATTCCCAGAATCTGAATGTTTGCTCCTCATTTGGGAAAAATTCTTCACAAAATGAGTTGGTGAGAGGTGGAGCCTCAACTTCTACAGAAGTTGTGGGGAACCAGACGTTCCTTCCCCCACCACGCCGGTCATGATCACGTGACTTGGCTGTCCCAGCAGGGTGGCGCTGGCACTGAGCCCTGAGGAGCAGATTATCTTTGGGGGTGGCCTTGTCTGTGTTCTCTGCAGCTCGGCTCCCTCGGGGTCCTGCCTCTAGCCCAATCCCTGCTCTCCAGCTTCCCATCCCTCGGAGACCTGACCAGTCTCCTTCTGATGTACCTATAATTCATCGTTGTCTCTTTTGAATCTCTTTAAGATTAGCTAGAATCAGCTTCTAAACTAAGAATTCTGACTTACATGACTGGTATCACCTACTCCTAGATCCCAGCATCTTTCAGGCTTTCTAATAGGCAATCAGTGATGAATAAACTAATTGGGAAGGAAATTCGAGACGGAAGAAGAAAAGGAAGAAGGGGGGAAGGAGAGGGGAAGATGGCTATTTTTACTCTTTTTTTTAACCTTTGACTACTCTAAATATCTAGAGTATTGAAATGGCTAGCTTGGAAGTGTGAAGAAAATGGTTGAGAAATTATAGATCAGCATATGGATATGAGCCTCAGGATTGATTGGTAAGTAGATAGGTTGGTTGGTTTCAGCATAAAATCCTTCACTTCACTGGCTGCATCCAGAAGCTCTTAGAGAGTTTAATAAAATATGTCACCCCCAGCCCTGAAGAATTAGTAGTATTCAAGTTGATAGTCAAGCTGGATGACAGTAACTTACCCCTCTGTCACCACCCCCAGGGCAGGGTCGAGACAGAAAAAGAAGAAAGGGGAACAGGGTCTGAATGGTCTGAATGGCTATGGTGGGCAAAATGTGACAGAGAGCTGGGAAGCTGGGAAGCGGGGAAGACACAGAAATAGAGCCTGTAAATTTCCCATGCTTTTTATAAAAACCAACTGAGTAAAAATTGGCGTCAGTTATCCAAAAATCATTCCAGCATTCCCTTTGACCCAGTGAGTCCACTTCCAACTGTCTGTATTAAGGAAGAAGTCAGAAATATGGACAGAGATTTATGTGCAAAAAGAGTCACTTTAATGGTATTTGTAACCAGAAAATAAATTATAAACAACTTTAATGCCCAAAATTAAGAAAATAGTTGTTTTATAAAAAGTGCCCCTCACATACAATAAAATATTGAGTAGCCATTAAAAATAATGTTCACAAAGGAATAGTATAGTTTTGAAAGAATATGGTGACAATATGGAAAAATATAAGATACACGCAAAAGAACATACCTGTAAAACTTGATAACAGGCAAAATTTTTTTCATTTTTTGAAAAGTCTAAATTTTAACAAAGACTGGAAACTATCAAAGTATTAACACAGGTTGTCTACTTGATGGAATTAATTTTTCCTTTTAATAATCTTATGTCACTTTATACACTGAGTCACTGTTGATTTGTTGATTAAGGAAAAGCAAAAGTAATATGTAAGAATAATAAAAATTAAAATCAGATCTCAGTGCCAACTCATAGGATTTGCCTCTTTTTTTGTTTTAATTCACAGCCCTTTTGGTTGATCAAGGCAAAAAAAACTGTACTTTCTAGGCCTCTTTAACTCACCGTCTCCTTCCTTCCGGAGTGAAATTAGAATGAAGGTTCTGCTTCGTCCAGGTCCCAGGAATGCTGCCTCCTCTTCAGGGTCCCAGTACGTTCCGCTCACTTCAACCCCATCCCACCTCCTCACAGCCTTCTTGACTGGATCCATCACACATGACCCCAACTGAAATGTCTTCTAAGGAGCCACTCTCTCGGGTAGGTATCTCTAAGGATATTGTTGCGTATTTCATATTCATTAAATAGGTGCTCTGGATTGCATTGGTATCACTCACCACTATGGAAGTTTGGGATGGCAGAACCAAGACTCACCAAAACTCTGTAATGTCACCCAAAAGCCAAAGTGTTATCAAGAGCAGCATTCTTCAACCTTTTTACACCTGCTTACCAGCATGTGTCCTGCATATCAGCCCACAAACTGGCAGTTCTAACCCAGATAGTAGACCAGTAATTTCAACCGTTCTACACCTTTTGACCAACATGAGTCCATGGACCAGTGGTTGAAGAACGCTGATCCAGACCAGAGCTTCTTAAAGTTTTTCCACTTGTGATCATTTTTGTATTGAGAAAGTTTTATCTCATCCCAGGTATATAGGTATGTAGATCAAGTATTGATAGTAAGTCATAAAATGCATATTTTAAAAATTAATGCATTTATTAATTCATTATTTATTAAATAGCTGAATATGCACTGTGAATCAGGAGTTATAGATACCAAAAAATGCATATCTTTTTACACATTTTTGGGGGCTTTTTAGATCACACCCGATGATGCTCAGAGATCACTCCTGGCTCTGCACTCAGGAATTATTCCTGGCAGTGCTTGGAGGACCATGTGGGGTTTCAGGGATCGAACCCAAGTCAGATGCATGCAAGACAAATGCCCTACCTGCTGTACAATGACTCTGGCCCCAAAACACATTTTTAAATCACAGCTTAAGCAGTTAGAATTTAAGCAATGATTTTTAAATATTTTACACCTGCAGACTAGTGCTAGCTTGCAGATGGGCAACTGGAAACCACAGGTCTAGGGAGTGAGACTGCAGGTGTGTTCCAGTTTTAAGTTGGCAACCTCCATGATGACATTACACAGATGAACCCATCCTATTACTGAATCTCATACAAACATCATCAAAGTGGTCCTTTCTCTGTGGCTTTTTCACTCAGTATATTTTAGAGTTTCATCCATGCTGTTGTACTTTTCCATAGCTGCTTTTTAAAAATTTAAATCAAATAATACTGATTTGCCCTTGTAAAGTTTATGAAGTAGTTTCACACCTCTGGGTGGGTGTATCTCAGCACACCCACCTCCAAAGCTCCAATGTCATTTCTCTGTGCATATATAGTCTTCTTGTTTGGGGGCCCCTCCACAGAAGCTACTCCTAGCTCCATGCCCAAGGGTTGCTCCCAGGGCTGCTGAGGGACCAGGTGACACTAGTAGTAGAGGCCCAACCTCCTATATGCAAACCAAGCACACATCCCATTATGCCTCTCCTTCCAACCTCAATAGCTGCCACATATTTCAGTCTGAGTGATTTTTGTGTGCCTTACCAGTTAGGTTGCTTTGGTTGTTCCTACTCCACAGCCATATGAATAGAATTATCCAGAAATTTTCTTTTACATCCTGACCCATTTCACATAGCATCATCACCTCCAGGTCCAGCATGGGGTATATTTGTCACATGGCTTAGCAACATGTACTGCTAACACAGAAAAAAAGTGTTTGGAGCCAGTCATCATATTTTCTAATCGAGGTAGGGGCCCTCTTTTTTCAGTAAAGAGTGTAACCTGTTTGTGGACCTCAGTTTATTCATGAAACAATATAATAAATGTCAGAACAAATAAATCATTTAGATTCCTTAAGCACTTAACTATTATGCAGTCAAGTTCAGCTAGTACTTACGTCTGCTTCAGCTTGTCCTGAACCGTAGATAAAATAGACAGTTGCTGTTAATTGCCTCAATACTAAGAACATCAACAGCATTTATAAAAGTCATAGCAAATGTGTATGAGGTATGCTGCTAAGCTCATTATTTTCTTGAAGAGTCACAAGAATCCACACAGAAACTGAGGCACCACTTACCAGAATCAGAGACTAATGGTAGTGGACCTGAGTGTGAACTCATAGTCTTTCTCCGATACCCTGCCTTCCTGTATCTACAGTACTTTCTGCCAGCTCCATCTGAATCTCCAAAGGAGAGCTAGTTCTTAACATCCTCCAGCAAACTCCAGCAAACTCCACTCTTTTTTTTAATTGAATCACTGTGAGATACCCCCTTACAAAACTGTTCATTATTAGATTCCATTCACACAGTATTCCAACACCCATCCCTCCACCAGTGTACACTTCCCTTCCCAGCAATAGTGTCCAGATTCTCTTCCATCACGCCCCGCCCTGCTCCATCCCCAGCCTGCCTCTATGGCAGGGGCTTAGGGATATCCTTGATAGCCTTTCAGTGTCAATATTGCAAACCACAATGCCCAAAAGGAGAGAGAGAGAGAAAGAGAGAGAGAGAGAGAGAGAGAGATGAGAGAGAGAGAAAAGCATACTCCACTCTTGAACCTCTGCTCTGAGAATCTTGGTATTCTTTCTGTCTTGTGACTTAAACATAATTCCTCTAAAACCTGATGCTTCGTGTTTTTAACCATGTGGTGATAGATTCTTCACCCAACACTTTTCATTTTCTAGTATGGTTTTAATCATTACTCTTTAGCTTTTTTTCCAATGTCCATTATCCCTGTTGAGATGTTTATATTTATTTTAGTTTTGTTGGGTTGGGTGTTTTTGTTGGAACGAAGACTCATACCCATGGCCTCACACAAGTGAAGCCAGCACTTTAGAACTGATTCATAACCCCAGATTTAAAATATTTTTAACGTTATTGTTTTTGCTTTGGGGTTATACCCGGCAATGCTCAGGGGTTACTCCTGGTTCTGCACTCATAAGTTACTCTTAGCAGTACTTGGGGGACTGTATGGGATGCTGGGGATTGGACTGCTGCTACTCCAGCCCCCAAAATATTTTTAATCTTAAAAAGCCTACCTTGTAACTAAAAGTGTTCCCCAAAATAAAAGTCCTGGCCCAGATGGATTCACTAGTGAATTGTTCCAAATCTTTAAAGAAGACTTACTCTCAATCCTTTTCAAGCTTTTCCAGGAAATTGAAGAATTAGAAACGCTTTCAGTTTCTATAAAATAAATATCACTCTGATACCAATAGCATACAGAGATACCACAAAGAAAGAGAATTACAGTTCGATACCCCTGATGAGCACAGACACAAAGATCCTCAACAAAATCCTGGCAAACAGAATCCAATGACTCATCAAAAAGATCATGCACCATGACTAAGTAGGATTCATCCCAGGGATGCAAGGATGGTTTAACATTTGCAAGTCAATCAACATAATTTATCATATCAATAAAAGAAAAGATAAAAATCATATGATCTTAACAATAGAAGCAGAGAAAGCATTTGACAAGATCCAGCACCTGTTTATGATGAAAACTCTCAGCAAAATGGGAATTGAAGGAACTTTCCTCAATATAGTCAAAGTCATCTACCACAAACACATGGCAAGCATTATCTTCAATAACTCAAAGCTTCCCTCAAAGATCAGGGACAAGACAAGGATGCCCACTCTCACTACTCCTATTCAATATAGTACTGGAAGTTCTTGCCATAGCAGTTAGGCAAGAAAAAGATACCAAGGGCATCCAGATAGTAAGGGAAGAGGTCAAGCTATCACTTCTTTGTGAATAATATGATACTGTACTTAGAAGATCCTAAAGACTCTACAAAAATAAGTTTGCATAGTAAAATGGCAGGCTACAAAACCAACACTCAAAAGTCCATGGCTTTCCTATATACAAACAATAAAAGAGAAGAAAGAGATATATTTTTTAAAAAAAAATTCCATTCACAATAGTGCCTCAAAAAATCAAGTACCTCAGAATCAGCTTAACTAAAGAGGTGAAGGACCTACACAAGGAAAATTACAAAACACTACTTCAAGAAATAAAAAAAGACACTAAGAAATGAAAACACATCCCTACATCTCCTGCTCATGGATAGGGAGGATTAACATTATAAAAATAGCAATACTCCCCAAAACATTATACAGATTTAATGTGGTCCTATAAAGATACCCATGACATTCTTCAAAGAAATAGACAAAACATTCCTGAAATTTATATGGAACAATAAACCTACACGAATAGCTAAAGCAATCATTGGGAAAAAGAAGACGGGTAGCATCACTTTCCCCAATTTCAAACTGTACTACAAGTCAGTAGTAATTAAAATAGCATGGTATTAGACTAGAAACAGACCCACAGCTCAATGGAACAGAGTTGAATATTCTGTCACAGACTCTCAAATACATGATCACTTAATCTTTGATAAAGGAGCAAGAAATGTTAAGTAAAGCAAGAAAAACCTCTTTAACAAGTGGTGCTGGGAAAACTGGACAGCTACATGCAAAAGAATGATCTCTGTCTAACGCCAGGCACAAAAGTCAGATCAAAGTGAATTAAAGATCTCAATATAAGACTCAGAATCCATAAGGTACATGGAGGAAAATGTAGGCAGAACCCTCCATGACACTGAAGCTAAAAGTATCTTTAAGGATGGAACACCACTGACCAAACAAGTGATAACAAACATAAACAAATGGACTACATTAAACTAGAAAGCTTCAATTAAAAGAAAAACTAATAAGCTTCTGCACCTCAAAAGAAACAGTGACCAAAATACAGAGAAAGCATACAGAATGGGAAAAAATATTTACCCAATACCCATCTGATGGGCTGGAGTGATAGATAGCACAGCGGTTGGGCGTTCGTCTTTCACATGGCAGACCCGAGTTCCATTCCTCTGCCCCTCTCAGAGAGCCCAGCAAGCAACTGAGAGTATCGAGCCCACGCGGCAGAGCCTGGCAAGCTACCCGTGCGTATTGGACATGCCAAAAACAGTAACAATAGTCTCTCAATGAGAGACCGTTACTGGTGCCTGCTCGAACAAATCGATGAGCAACGGAATGACAGTGACAGTGACCCATCTGATAAGGGGTTAATATCCAGGATATACGGACACTAGTAGAACTGTACAAGGAAAAAAAGCTCCAACCCTATCAAAAAATGGGGAGAAGAAATGAACAAAAGCTTCCTCAAAAAAGAAATACAAATGGCTAAAAGGCACATGAGAAAATGCTCTACATCACTAATCATCAGGGAGATTAAAATCAAAACAACAATGAGATATCATCTCACACTACAGAGACTGGTGCACATCAAAAAGAACAAGAACAACCAGTGCTGGTGTGGATGTGGGGAGAAAGGAACTCTCTTTCATTGTTGGTGGGAATGTCAACTGGTCCAGCCTTTTTGGAAAACAATATGGATATTCCTTAAGAAACTAGAAATTGAACTGCCATATGACCCCACAATACCACTTCTGGGAATATATTCTGAGGAAGCAAAAAAGCACAGTATAAATGACATCTATACCTGTATGTTCACTGCAGCACTGTTCGCAATAGCCAGAATCTGGAAAGAACCCGAGTGCGCGAGAACAGACAACTGGTTAAAGAAACTTTGGTACATCTACACAATGGAATACTATACAGCTGTTAGGAAAGATGAAGTCATGAAATTTTCTTATAAGTGGAAGGTTATGGAGAGTATCATGCTAAGTGAAATGAGTCAGAAATAGAGAGGGACCGATACAGAAGGACTACACTCATTTGTGGAATATAAAATAACGTAATATGAGACTGACACCAAGAACAGTAGAGACAAGGGCCAGGAATATTGCTCCATGGTTGGTAGCTGCCTCATGAGTTGGGGTAGAAGGCAACTGGAATAGAGAAGGGATCACCAAGTCAATGATGGTTGGAGAGACTGTTCAGAATGGGAAATGCATGCTGAAAGTAGATAAAGGATCAAGCATGATAGCCTCTCAATATCTGTATTGCAAACCATAATGCCCAAAAGTAGAGAGAGCATATGGGGGAAATTGTCTGCCATCGAGGCAGGGAGAGGAGTGGGATGAGGGGGTGGGGATACTGGTGACATTGCTGGTGGAAAATATGCACAGGTGGAGGGATGGGTGTTCGATCATTGTATGATGAAAACTCAAACATGAAAGCTTTGTAACTATCTCATGGTGATTCAATTTTTTTTTTAAAAAAAAGCCTACTTTGTGCCAGAGAGACAACACAGTGGGTATAGAGCTCACCTTCCACACAGCCAACCCAGATTCAATCACTGGTATCCCATATAGTCCCCCAAGCACTGCCAGGAGTGATCCCTGAGTGAAGGACCAGGAGTAACCCCTTGCCCCCAAAATAATTAAAAAATAAAATAAAAATTCTACCTGAAGGAAGCAGAGTATAATCATTAGTAAGAACAAGGTTAAGTAACTGATGTTATTTTAACAAAGGGAAATTATTTTAATGGAGCCAAGCATATAACATGCCTAATGCTACCTTTGTTGAATGCAGTTTGAGGAAGAAGATATCTGGGTTTAGATTATCTCTCAAGGGAAATAAAAATAAAAGCTGGTCCTCTTGTCAAGTTTCCAAGTTGGGAAATGGAACTCATGGGAATGTCTACCTAATGACTTGACCTGCTAGGAATTTGTCTACTCTGCTTTCAAAGGGTTCTTTTCCTGTGTCTGAGCTGCGTTGAAGTGGACAACCATCACAAACTGACTCTGAGAGAACAAAAATGGGGCAGAGGAAGAAGAAGCCTGAAATAAAAGGTAATTCTCTGCTGAATTTTAGCAACAATGAGAAGATGTCAAGAAATATAAACAACATTTAGATTTATGCTGGTAACCACAACATTAACTCATCAAAATTAGTATCGGAAGTTCGGGTCATGTGCTCCTCGAGGAAATGGGGCGTGAGAGATAGCAGGAACCATTTCAACATACATATCCTTATATACCATTTGAGGCCTAAAATAGGAGCATTCATTGAGCTATGAGCCTCTATCACAGAAAAAGATAAGGGCCCCAAACTAGAAAGACGTATGTCAACAGGTTTACCTCTGTGTGTTCCTGGGCACATACTTGTACATGGAAACAGAAAGAAGTACGATGGAGGGCTGGAGCAATAGCACAGTGGGTAGGGCGTTTGCCTTGCACGTGGCCGACCTGGGTTCGATTCCCAGCATCCCATATGGTCCCCCAGCACTGCCAGGAGTAATTCTTGAGTGCGGAGCCAGGAATAACCCCTGTGCATCGCTGGGTGTGACCCAAAAAGAAAAAAAAAAGAAGTACGATGGATATATGTGTATGTGTATGTGTATACAAGTCCATCCCTAATTTTTTAACTTGAGGATGATCATAAAGCTCAGATAGGTACTTATTTTCAGAGAGTTTATTTTATCTTTAAATCAAGGTTGCATGCTTTGGGGGTGACTAAGAACTTTTAGTCAAAGACCTTTTAGCTATTAGTAATGAGAGGAAAATCTCTCCTCCCATAACATCCATGGAGTAGCTACACGTAGTCAAAAACACAGCAGCTGGCCTATGATTCAGCGGGGCATATGGTGGTTCCTCGTCATTGGCAGTTTCAGCTATTCACAGTCAACTGTTGTCCAAAAATATTAAACAAAATAAGATATTTTGAGAGTGAGCATATTTATATACCACACTTTCATAATTATTTATTAATGTTAATCTCTTATTATATGTTTAGTTTATACATTTAAATCTATCATAGGCTTGCTTATATAGTAAGTGAAGAGTTTGGGGATAACCGAGGTTTCAGACATTCACTAGGAGTGTGTAACGTGTCTCACCATGGATAGGGGCGGGGAGGGGGGTACTATCACCTGTCACTCCTCTGATAAAGTCAGGGACAAGTATGTAAAGATTAACTATCACTGTATCACTGTCATCCCGTTGTTCATTGATTTTCTCGAGCGGGCACCAGTAACGTCTCCATTGTGAGACTTGTTACTGTTTTTGGCATATCGAATACACCACGGGTAGCTTGCCAGGCTCTCCAAGAGGGGCAGAGGAATCCAACTGGGTCGGCTACCTGCAAGGCGAATGCCCTACCCTCTGCACTATCGCTCTAGCCCAAGATTAACTATGTCAAATGCAAATGCAAAACTAAGAAAAAGAGGCACTTACTTGAGACTTTAGAGGGAAGCACCTAATCCCACCAGCAAAATTCTCCCTTGTGGTGGGAGGCAGAGAAATGAAGTTACTGCAGCCGAACCAAAGGACACTTCCCTTCATTCTTTCTCGCATTGACGTCCTGCTTGCTCCAGGAATTAAAGTTCCTATTTTTTTCATCTGAAGAAAATAAGAGCTCTTTTAAAAACATGTGTCAGTACAAAGTAGAAAACATTTTTAAGTCAAGGGAGCTGAGATGGCCACCCAGAACTCTACTTTGTAAATTCGGTATCCTCCAGGTGTTTGCCCTCTCTGTGACAGGCTAAGAGACTAGCTTATATCATAGCCAAGAGTGTTTTAACCTTCCAGCAGCGAAGTCAAACTAAGCAACTTTTGAGAGGCAGACACAGAAATACCCATGGGTCTTATACAGCTAGCTTTGCAAACCTCCGCACAACAGACATTCAGGTTGGTTGATTCTCTTGTTGTGCATGAGAGGAAACTCAGATGCTTAGCAGCCCGCCTGTATCATGCCTGTATCACTTGCTCCTCTCCCAAGTTGGGACAAACAAAAATACCTCCAGCTTTTGCCAAACCTCCCCTGTGGGGACACTGCCAAAAGTGTCCAGAGCTGAGATGCGCTGATATATAGAACCTCCCAGAAAGCCAGATGTCGGCAGAGCAGGAAGTGGACATGAATAACTGAAGAACAGAGAAAAGTGCCTAGAGAGAAGGAAGTCAGGACAAAGGCAGTTTTGTTTCTGTTTTTACGGAAAAAAATATTAAGCATTTGATGACTAGGGCTTAGGAGAGCTGAGATTCCTGCTTCACCCCAGGACAGAACCTGTCTGGAGCTGGTCATTGCCAGCTCTCCTCTCTGTCTGACCCACACAATTAGCTATTCCATTCTGATTAGCACCCTTTAGCCAGAGACCTGGTGCTGTCCCCTGTGTTTCTGCTTCTCTAATATGCTGATATCTCAAAGCCCATGGAACCAAATAGCCTATCACAAGGACCGAGCCCCCAAAGCCCACAAGCGCCTCCTTCTGCTCCCTGTCCTACAAATGCATTTGTTTTGACTTTTCCCCCCTTAAAGTAATATTGCACTAGAAAGTTTCAAGTGTGCATGTCTGTTGGAACAGCAACATGTCCCTATTAAGCTTACAATTGAAAGTCCAATTCTAACCTCATATTTATATTAACAGAAAAAAAAAGGTAAAGCAATCGCCCAGATCCCATGTAGTAAACTTCAGGAAGAGACCCAAGTTGGTCTGTGGCTGCGGGGACTCCCAGGCACATTCCCAGACATGAAGAGCAGGCAACTTCCTGTTCTGCCTTCAGCTGTTGTCGAGAGACCATTTCCGTGAGCTGGAAAAAGTTTCTCAGCGGAATGGCTGGCAAGATGTTCTTCTCATAGGTGCTTTGTGCATTTACCCACTCTGCTTCAGCGACCAATTTTCCCTCCTGAGTCTGAGGAAGGCCCTTTCCTAGCTTCAGAGGAGCCTCACAGCCTCTGCCCTGGCCAGCTAGAGCTGGCAATGGGGGTAAAGGCATGAGGCAGCAAACCCTCACTGCCTCCAGCAGAAATCCAGGGAAGACT
The DNA here is from genome assembly GCF_027595985.1 of Sorex araneus. Lineage (NCBI taxonomy): Eukaryota > Metazoa > Chordata > Mammalia > Eulipotyphla > Soricidae > Sorex > Sorex araneus. Next base: position 104,663,988 of record NC_073303.1, read on the forward strand.
CACTTGGCTTTCAAGCTATACAGTCTTCTGGGATTTCTCTTAAGAAATTCTTAGAGGAGGGGGCTAAAGAGATGGTACATAGGGGAAGGCACTTGCCTTGCACGTAGCCAAACTGGGTTGGATCCCGGCACGACATATAGTCTCCCCAGCAACTCCAAGAGTGATCTCTGAACACAGAGCCACGAATAAGCCCTGAGCACCACCAGGTGTCTTCCCCAAACTTGAAAAACCAAAAATGAAAGTCTTGGAGGGGAAGAGAGATAAGATAGTACAGAGGTTAAGGCACTAGTTTTGCAGGCAGTCATCCCTAGTTGGATCGCCTGTACCTGGCACCTCCAGGAGTGATCCCTGAGCACAGAATCACAAGCACTCCTGGGTTGGCCCCAAACACACTAACATCCTACCCTTCAGGCTTGGACGACAGGCTTATATGCAGGAACCCCAGGTTTGCTCCTGAACTCCGGTTGCGTCCCCAGCAGAGTCCACCCCCATCACCACTGGTGTGACCCTCCTCCACCAAAAAAGAAAAAAAGAAACATCTCTTAGCAAGAAAGAAGTCAGGAAAGAAAAAAGCGTAGGAGGCTCTATTTGTGAATCAGACTTCCCTGGAATTTTAGCTGCTGTTATTTAAAGAAGTTCGTGTTTCAGTGGGGACAAATTTTCATTACAGCAGGGTGTTTCAATCATGGCTCATTTCAAGCATGCATCAAGTCTTTGCAAGAGGACAGAGACTTGGGGTGAGGAGGGGGATAAGATTTAAAAAATCACAGGAGAGAGGAGGATGCTTAGGAAATGTGAAGATCGAAATCTAAGCTTCTGAGGTCTCAATGTTAGACCCCCCCTCTTAGCATCAGAATTCTCTGAGATGCAAACACCTCCGAGGTCACAGCCAGAATTTTATCTGTTGGACATCTCAGTCCTTTGCTTGATCACTTCTCTCCTCATTGAATTCCTTCTTTCTTCATCCAGAAAGGAGTTGTTGTTATTGTTGTTTTAAAGACCCAAACAATCTTATTTATCCTGTGCCACAATAGGTCGGGAGGAAAGCCCACAGCAAGGGCAAATGTGAGGAGCTCGGGGAAGTTAGTTTTGTGACGAGAGAAGTATGGTCTTGGTGGCTGCCAATTCTATGTCTATGAAAGAACATACATTTTCAGCAGGGACTTAGGTGTATACAGAGGGGTAGCAGGAAGAGATGAGAGGGAAAGTTCTGGAAAACATGTTCTCTCCATGTCAAGTAAAGCAAGCCCAATACCAATGAGGTGGCAGGGCAGAAGAGCCCAAAAAGAGAAATAAGACAAATAAGGTCACACCTCCATCAGCCAGCAATGCATTGGATAAAAGGGTATCTGCTTGGGAGATAAGCAAGTCGGGTTTAAACCTCCCCTCTGTCCTTGTCTTGGCCACAGTAAACTAAACCTCTCTCTCGCTGCTTCTGGCCCCTTGCATTTAAAACAGTGATAATCACTGTGACAGTAGGTAAAGAGACTAATATAATCTTTCAGTACCTGTATTGGCAAACCATAATGCCCAGAAGGAAAGCAAGAGAGAAAGAAAGATGAAAAGTGCCTGTCACAGAGGCAGGTGGCAGGTGGGGAGCAGGGGAGGGGGCAGGAGGGGTGCAGGGGACTGGGAACATTAGTGGTGGAAATGCACACTGGTGAAAGGATGGGTATTGGAAGGTGTTGGAATATTGTATGACTGAAACCCCAATCATGAACATTTTTTTTTAAGGTGGTTCCATTAAAACGTTAATGAAATTAGATTAAAAAAATAAAACAGTGGTGATAGCACTGATTCATTTCACACATGTCTGTGAATGCCTAGTCTAAAGCAGGCTCTATGGCAGGGGGTTGGGGAGAAGGACAGGAATGAGTAAATCATGCCTTGAGATGCTTACATGGTCCTCATCCTAAGGAGGAGAGACAAGCTATAAAGAAACTGGAAAATTTCTGTAACAAATGCTATAAAGAAAATAAAAGGCTGGTGTGGCAGTGATGAGAAGAGGGCTGGTGAAATGCTAGAAGAGACAGCGGAGCTGATGCATGAATGATGGAAACAAACAAGTCAGATGAAGAGGAGAAGTGCCTTCAGGCGGAACCTACTTTGGGGAGTATTTCACAAGGATGCAGTGAGATAAAGAATGGAAAATCTGAGTACAGCATCAGACACAACAAATGAACGTTACTCATCTCATGGAGGCAGCCATTATGATTCAGAGGATAGGGGGTGGGTGAGGGAGACGGGGGAAGAAGGATGTTTCCTGAGTCAGATCTCAGTGGAGCTGGGAGTGGGGAGGTCAGGGGCATGAAGGAGGAAAACTGAAGCTGGAGAAGTGACAGAGAAGCCTCCATCACAGAGTCCACGTGGAGCTAAGAAGTCCCAGGCGCTCTGTAAAAGTGCCAGAGGTGGAGGATTCATGGCATATCCAGAAGGAATAGGCAGGACACGCTGCTCACCCCTCCGTTAGCCCCTAACTGTCACTGGGCTTTGCTACACTGCTCCAAAGGGAGTCTTCTCTCCACTCACCTCCCCCAGGCACCTTTAAGGCCTGCAAAGCTGGTCCTGAACTCTTGGCAGGAGGTGAAAAAGTAAGTCAAAGAGTTTCTGTCTAAAAAAAAAAGTCCCTGTCCTGTAGATAAGGAAAGTGGGACAGAGATAAGCGACGAGATTCTAGCAGGAATGAGCTAGTCCCTTAGTTGTAGGTGATGCCCTGCCTCCACCAGCCAGGAAAATTCTCCTTCCAGCATCCCCTGCTCCCCACCCCCTGCCACTCCATCTGTCTCAGGGCTTAAGAGGTGGCATGCACTGAGCAGTTGGAAAGAGAGGTGACATCTGCTCTGCCACCCAACCCCGATCAGCCTGGAATCACTAATGTTACCAGAGAAATGACACCTCGGTGCACCAGGATTCATGGCACATCCAGAAGGAATAGGCAGGACACGATGCTCACCCTCAGTTACCCCCTAACTGTCACTCAGTTTTGCTACCCTGCTCTGCAGGTAATATTCTCTCCCCCTGTCTCTATGGCAGGCACTTTTCCCCTCTCCTTCCCTCCCCTCCCTCCATGTCTCTCTCTCTTTCCCTCCCTCCCTCTCCTTTCCTCCCTCTCTCTCTGTCTCTGTCTCTCTCTCTCTCTTGCTCTATTTTGGGCATTATGGTTTGCAATACAGGTGCTGAAAAGTGAATGTATTTGTCCCTTTACTTACTTTCAGCATTCAGTTTTTATCCAGAGTAACTATGTCCAGCTATCATTGTCATAGGGGTCCCTTCTCTAGCCTAGCTGTCCTCTCCCAACCACCACTTGTGGCAAGCTTCAAACCGTGAACCAGTCCTCCTGGCCCTTTTTTCTACTGTCCTTGAGGATTAGTCTCATACTATGTTTTTTTTCATATTCCCCAAATGAGTCTAACTATTCTAACACTATGTTCCAAGATGGCAGAGGCTCCTGAGTGGTTGCTGTTTCTTGGGGAGTCATGAACCAGATATCTTCCCTCTACAAGCTCACAGAATGCAAGGAAATTCAGTGCCCCCATCTTTAATCCCACAGTCAACCTCTCCCTGAGAGCTCCCAGCCTCTCAGGGCTCCTCTCTCTTCCAGGAATGTCTACCCTCCCTCACTGTCAACAATTCCTTATTAGTCAGATGAGATCTGGATGATGCCAACCCATTCTGGAGTCAGCCAGCTCCTCTCTGCAAACTGGGCACCAGTCCATCCAATTTTCTCCCCTCCACTCGCATTAGAGGTCCAAAGGGAGCCAGGAAATCAGTCTTAGGAATGTTTGGCCTTTTCAAGCCCTTGGGATTAGTCTCTAAAAATCTGATCCCAGGAGACAAGCTCACAGCCTCTCTTGATGGGTAGAGGCTCCTTGCTCTTCTGGCTTCCTGGGTCTGCCTGTCTTCTCTCATTCTTCCAACTCTTCATCACCATCTATAGCTTACTTTCATATTTTGAGAGAAGTTATATGTAGAGGTTATGGTGTGCACCTCTGAGGATATTTTTCCAGCTTACTTGACTCCTTACATGTACTCTTAGCACGCATACCTCATACCTGTCCCTTCACAATGTTTTTTAAAAAATTATTATTTTTTTTATAAAATAGTTTACAATATTTGATTACATTGAATATCCAAACACCAATCCCACCACGATTACACCTTCCCACCACCATATTTTGGGTGTTTCCATCCCAAACCCCGTTCCCTTCCCCAAAGCAGAACTGAAATAATATAATATTTCCCTCTACGGTTGGTTGCCTCCTTCCTACTTTGAATCCCGTCAAATGTGGTGCAGTACTCTTAGAGTATGGATAGGGTGTGTCCTATGAAGTGTCGGTCCAGGAAAAGGGTCACTTGTGGATGAGGCTCAGACTGAGCATGTGGACAGTGGCTGTGAACACGGGGATGGTTGAGTTTTGGAGGTTTAGGGCTGCCCGGGCTGGATCCCTTGGGGCGGAGAGAGCTCTCACCCACCCCCCTCTGGGGCGCCCCAAGTGAAACAGCCTGCTCTGGGTCCAGCAGCATGGTTATGGCGAGTGTCATGTTGCTCCCTTCTGAGAGAGAAGGACATGCAATCTGGATGGTGGCCGGTGACAAGATTATCTGGTGCCGGCAAGGGGTGGCTTATGGGCATGACTACTGTACAGGCAGAGGATTTCCATTCCCGGTCCCACGGAACCCCTCACTATATTGATGATTGGGCCAATATTGGAAACCTAAACCAACTGGAGTCCATCACATTCTCTTAAGAACTGGGACTAAGAAAGTCTAGTTCAGTGGAGTTGGTCTCTTCGGTAGACGTGAGATATACTACGCAGCTACCCGGTGACTTTCTCATACCTACCAAGAAATCTGAGGAGCATAGAAGGCTCTTCTGCAGGAAAAGAAAACCCCAGAAATATTCTATTAAAATATGTGAAGTTGTTCCTTCATTCCACGTTGTAGCCCATTTCCATGGTGTAAATACTCTAACTTTGGTGATTTCAAGTTATCTGCCTGATGTTGCTGGAAGGGCTGCTAGGAAGAGATGAGATGGTGAAAATAGGCTCCAGAACTCACTGGCCAGATGAGTTGGATGGAACTATAGATGGAACCATGCAGAAGTTCTGGATATCCAGCATTCACCTTTCATTTTTAGCATATTTGATAAATCACGTTTTCTTCTCATTGGCATGCTAATTGTGACAGATGAAATGATCATTTGTACTCCACTCTTCCTACCTTCCAAGGGGTTTGAATTCCAAAGGGACCATGCCTGAATGGGTGGAGAAAAGGGTGGGAGAATGTTTGGGAGGGAAAAGAGATGAGGTTGCTGGTGATGAGAAACTTTGGGAAAAGAACAGAGACACTAAAAAAGGGAAATTATTTGTAAGTTTTCTGTGTGGTTGCAATATTATTTTCTAGATTTCCCCAATAAATATTTAGTAGAGTTCAGCATTTCTTATCAGAACTTTAGTAGTTCAATCTGATGTGAAAGAGGTATCCAACAACTAACGACAAGTGTGTGTGAGGCTAAGGGTAGGTAAGATAGAGAAAAGACACAATGACAATAATAGCTGGGAATGATCACACTTGACAAGATCCAAGGGTTAAAAGTAGGTAAGGGTTATTCTTGATTACCTTTAAGTATCAATATTGCAAGCCACAATGCCCAGAAGGGGAGAGAGAGAGAGAGAGAGAGAGAGAGAGAGAGAGAGAGAGAGCTTGCCAAAGAGGCAGGCAAGGGGTGGAGGATGTGAGGTGATGGGAAGGAACCTGGGGATACTGGTGCTAGGAAATGTATACTGGGAGGGATGCATTTTGGGACACTGTATGACTGAAATTCAAATCATGAATGGCTCTGTAATGCACTAATAATAATAATAATAATAATTAAAAGGTATCCAACAAAATGTTGAGTGGTCTTAAGGTGGAAGCAGAGTAAGAGAAAATACTTCCTGAAGTATTACACTTTTATAGTGGATGGACAATAGTGCTCAACAGCATCCATCCTACTTGCTGGGCACTAAGCACTTTTCCAGTACATGTATTTTATCAAAATTAACCTACTTTATCTCATAATATCCCAATGTGGAAGGAGCTACATAGATTAGTGACCTACTTAAAGCCATAAAACTGATTCTAGAACCCAGGCATGATATCTATATGGGATATGAGGATACATGGTATATGAGATATCTTTTTAGATAAGGAGTATATATTCTACTATACAATACTTTGGATCTTTCTTTGTGATTAAGATATTTATCTGTAGTGCAGATATTCCCAGGAGAGCTGGAGATTTCATAGCCCTTTTTGTAAGTATTGTCTTTGAGGTTAAATGAAAGATTTACATAGACCATAATAGAGGGACCAAGCAGGCATCAGCCAGAGAATTGGATGCTTTCTTTCTGGGGTTCCTGAAATCACTGCAGAAATGAATGGTGCACCAGCTATCCAAAAGAAGAGGATTTCTACTGAGTTGACTTGGTGGGTTATTTGGAGGGGATCTGAAAATAAATTCCATTTATTTGGGGGGTTAAGCATTCCAAGATGCCCTCTTTTTTAAAAAATGGATTATAATACTTTCAGATAGCAGAGGTAAGCTGTATGAAGCGTTGTTTGGGGGCACAATGAGGAGGATGACCACCTCTTAGGCACCTTACCTGGCCAGGGGGACAATGCAGAAAGTGGACTGTGGAATGGGAAAACAAACACTTTTTAACTTTTGGGTATATAACAGGTAAATAAATAAGGCAGCTCGGTCTGACCTTGACCACAGACCGGTCAAGGGTGAACTCAGCCTTGACAGAGCACACACGCTTAGGTGGGGCACAAAGACACTATGGGGAGAGAGAAGGGTCCAAGAAAACACACAGAGGGACGCAGGTCAGGGAAGTGTGCTGGAGCAGGGGCACAAGGAGGGAGCATCTGCTCAGAAACCCAAAGTTACTCTCAGGGAACTCACAGTGTTTGTGACCCTCAAACTATGACAAGTGATACTGAAATGATCATGAGAATTTGAAAAGTCAACTGGACAATTTACTTTCTGAAAAGATAACGAGCATATTAAAATTCAAATAGCTATGACCATACTTCCATTAACCCTAATTTATGATAACTAATTAAAAATGTACTGGTTTGTTGAGGCTTAGATTTTAAAGGCAGAGCTCAGTTGCTCTATGATACAATTTACTTTTCCAGTAACTCCACCCCTTCCTCCTGATCCCCCATCACAATTTTTCCATCTACTCTCTGACTTAGTTCTTTGATTCTTTTTCTTTTTTTTTAGATGGGGGGAGGTGATGCACACCTGGTGATGCTCAAAGTTTATCCCTGGCTCTGTGCTTAAGGGATCATAGGAACCTGGGTCAGCTGCATTCATACCAAGCTCTTTACCTTCTATACTATCTCTCTGACCTCTGGCCCAGTTCCTGAGGCTCTGAGTGCCCTCAGCGTCCCTGGGCTCCCTTCCAGATTATCCTCTCAAGGTCGCACTTTTTTTGTGTCTCTTTCATCTTCTATGTGCCAGATCTCTCCCGTCTAAGATAACCCTAAGTGGAGCTCAGGTATAATGGTTCATTATAATTTTCAGTGGAAATAGATTGGTGCTGAAACCAAAAATGCAGATAATGGGGATGTCAAAACCATTAAGAGAGACTGTGGTTGGGTCTTCCAATTTCCCTCAAGTGACACCCAATATGAGATTCCTTATCTACCTCCAACTCTGGCAGGGGCGTGGGAAATTTCTTTAGGAAACCATAGGCTAGATTTTATCAAGAAGAGGTGGAATGTAGCTTTGTGTTCTAGTCCCTGTTTCCTTCCTGCCCTGAAGAAAAGCAGAGATGTGTTTGGATGAAGTTCTAGATAACTCCAGCAATCAAGAATGTTCTTTGATTCCATTTAGTTGATGCACTCTCAGCATTTACTGTCAACCAGTGTCTTGAGCTTGGCACTGTCTCAGAAAATCAGAGATGGGGAAATCATCCTTTCCCATCACTGACTTTAAAGTTGCTCACAGCTGAGCTATTTTACAGACAGTGGTACAGAGCCTTCCTACCTATGTGTCTTCAAGGACAACCATGAACTTCACTCTCCTTCAGAATGTCTCCCTGGAGCCAGTCATTCAACCAATACTAACTCAGGGTACCAGCTCAATGCCAGACCCTGTCCTCAGTGAGGTTATAATGGGGACAGAGCAGTTAAGGCCTTTGCTCTTATAAAGCCAACACCTTTTTTAAACCTTTTTATTGAATCACTGTGAAATATACCCTTACAAAGCTGTTCATGATTGGATTTCAGTCACACAATATTTCAACACCCATCCCTCCATCAGTGTACATTTCCAGCACCAGTGTCCCCACTTTCCCTCCCATCAACCTTCACTCTCCACCCCCTGCCTGCCTCTGTGGCAGGCATTTTCTCTCTCTCTGTCTCTCTGTCTCTGTCTCTGACTCTGTATCTTTCTCTCCTTTTGGGCATTGTGGTCTGCAATATTGATACTGAAAAGTTATCAAGAATATCCCTCATCTACTTTTAACCCTCAAATCTTATCCAGCATGATCATTCCCAGCTATTATTGTCATATTGGTCTCTTCTCTATCTTACCTACCCCCAGGCCCACACACACTTGTGATTAGTTCCAACCATTGACCAGTCCTCCTATCCCCTGTTTTCCCTGGCCCTGAATATTAGTCATCTACTGTATATATTTCTATATACCACAAATGAATGCAGTCATTTTATATCTGTCCCTCTCTTTCTGACTGATTTCACTCAACATGATACTCTCCATATCCATCCATGTATAGGCAAATTTCATGATTTCATTTTTCCTGACAGCTGCATTGTATCCCATTGTGTAGGTGTGCCATAGTTTCTTTATCCGTTCGTCTGTTCTTGGGCACTCAGGTTGTTTCCAGATTCTGGCTATTATGAACAGTGATTCAATGAACATAGAAGTGCAGATGGTGTTATTGCTATGTGTTTTTGAGCCCCCAAGGTTTATTCCCAGAAGTGGTATTGTTGGTCAAATGGGAACTCAATTTCTAGTTTATTGAGAAATTGTCCCTATTGTTTTTCAATAAGGCTGGACCAATCAGCATTCCCACCAACAGTGAAGGAGAGTCTCTTTCTCCCCACATCCACGCCATCACTGATTGCTTTTGTTCTTTAAGATGTGTACCAGTCTCTGTGGTGTGGTATGATATCTCATTGTTGTTCTGATCCACATCTCTCTGATTATTATTGATGAAGAGCATTTTTACGTGCCTTTTGTTTTTTGTGGGGTTGTTTCTGTTTTTTAATTTTTAATTTTATTTTTATAAAGTAGTTTATAATATTTGATTACATTTAATATTCAAGCACCAATCCCATCACCCCATTACATCTTCCCACTACCATGTTTCAGATATTTCCACCCCAAACCCCAACCCCTGCCCCAAAGCAGAACCAAAGTAATTTATTTTGTATTGTTTGTTATGAATAAACCACTGAAAATGTTCCCAAAAGTTTCCTTAGAGGAAAGTGTGTGAAGATTGTTGTATTTAATCCAGGGATCATTAAACCCTTTTATAAGAGATTATAAAGGTTTTAAAGGTTGAGCCTGTGTACTTACATATATATCTGCTTACATATATATCTGTAAAGATATATTTCCTTCTAAGATTGGTTGCCTTCTACTTTAAACCCCATCAAATGTGGTACGTAACTCTTGGAATATTAGTTATGTGAGGTATGAGATGTCCAGGAATACGTTCACTCCTGGGTGAGGCTCAGCCCAAGTGTGTAGAGAGTGGCCGTGACCATGGCGGCAGTTGAGTTCTCTCATGTGTCTTTTGGCCATTTGAATTTCTTCTTTTAGAAAGTTCCTGTTCATTTAATTGCCCCCATTTTCTTATGGGATTAGATTTTTTTTTCTTCTAGAGTTCAACCAGTGCCTTTTGTATTGTTGATATCAACCCCTTATCAGAAGGGTATTGGGTGAATATCCTTTCCTATTCCATAGACTGTCTTTGTATCTGGTCACTGGTTTTTGTTTTTTGGCATTTTTTTTTGGAGATGCAGAAGATAAAGCTAACGTTTCAATAATGACAAACAAGGCCAGAAAAAAAAGCCAGGAGTGTGGGTCAGCAGTTAGAGTACTTGCCTTGCATGTATGAGAACCTAGATTCAATTCCTGGCATGGCCAAAATAATGATAAATAGGAAAAAAATGAACAAGTATGCTGAAACTAAAACACAAATAGAACTTCTCTTGGGCAAAAATAAGCTCAAATCATATGAATGTCAAACTAAGTTTCACAGATTACCCTATAATCTTCTAAATTAGTACCAAGAATTGGTTTTATACTTTACCCAATCATATAAAAACAAGAGTCATTATTACAAGACCACAAAAAACACCATGTGAGAAACCAGTCAAAAGTCAAGTGGGAGGGACTGTTGCAGACAGAGGGAGAGATGTTATTGCTAATCAACCACAGCTCGATCTGTAAGGCCACAGGAGATGCAGAACCTGAGAAAAAGGCAGTATCTTTCATGTTGGAATTATCTGGGGAGATGACATTATCATTATGACTTCAGGGTCGAATTGGAGACTCTTGTTCATCAAAATTAAATTACACTTCCAGTATCACAAGAAAGGATTTCATCTTCCAGGATGTCAATATGTGTTTGTTCACATGTGGCTTTCATATTTCAAAAGATAATACTGTCTGAAGTCATCCCAGCCAACCCCACAGAAAGGGTTCTCTCTTTGAACTGGAGGCATTTTGTATCCATTGTGCATGTTTGGCAATAAACCACGCACTGCCCGTGAACTTGAATTTATTGTCTTGCCTTGTTTCTTATCTCTTCCAACATTGAACTTCTCATGCAATGATGATTCATCTACCAACTGCTTTACAGGGATCACCTTCTACCCTTATACTATGGTAGCCTTGCACAATAATATAGCCTTCATTTACTCTGCAGTTAGTTCAATGCTTACTACACTCAGAGCTGTTCTACAACGTGGCGGTAGCCTTCTTGAAGATTTCTGTCCAGAGGGAGCGATAGACATTAGCTATCGCTCTAATGAATCTAATGCTATATATACTACAGAATGAAACTAGTGAAGATAAGGATGGAATACAAATGAATCACAACGTGGACTGAAGAAAAGCAGCAGAAGAAAAATATGTGATGTCTGTGGGCAAGGGAAATATGAGTACACTATAGACTGTGCAAAGTTTGCACTGTGGAAGCAGAAAAATGACTCAAGAAGCAGAATGCATGCCTAGCACGGGCGAGGTTCAGAGTTCAAGCATTGGCCACCAAGTGCTGCTAGGGTGGCCTCAATGTCCCAGGAGCACTGTACTTCCAGGACCAAGTGCCACATTACCAGTAAATGTCCCCGGAACTCCCAACATTCCTGGTGTGACCCCATTGGAAAAAAACAGAAATTTACAAAAATTAAAAAAAATTGCATTGTAAACCATCCCTGGGGCTGGAACAGAGAAAGTAAGGGGCAGGGAGTGAGGCAAGAAATGTTGGTGGAGCCTCTGATATGTTGCTTTCCCAGAAGTGGGAAGCCCTTGAGAAGCAGAAATAGCATGACCAGAAGTGCATGCCGGAGAGTTCTGAGCTCAGCGGGTCTGCTCTCCACACATCTGCCTTAGGAGCAAATGGTTCTAAGTGGACACCTTCAGTTTGCCTCAAGTGAAGTATCTGCACTTCTATATTTACTGCATAACTATTTGCAATGGTCATGAGATCAATAAATAACTTATGTATCTAGCAATGTATATGTACTCATATACATATAGAATGGAATATTATCCAGTCTTTAAAAAGAAGGAAATCCTCCTACTTGCAATCTGGATAAAAGACATTATGCTAAGTGAAAGAAACCAGTTGTAGAAAGGCAAACATTGCATTATCTCACTCTTGTGCAATCCAAAATACCAAACTCATAGAGGGTAGAATTGTGGATATAGAAGCAGGGCCAGGTGGGGGTGGGGGAATCATGAGGGAAGTGCAGGGATGTTAGTCAAGAATGACATTTCAGTGATACAAAATGAGTAAGTTCTGGAGCTCTAATGTACAAAAATGTGAGTATAGACGGCAATATTGTATTTTATTCTGCAAAGTGCAGACCTAAATATTAGGTATTATCCAAAATATGTGACTATGAGAGGTGATGAACATGTCAATTTGCTTTATTGTGGTGAATATTTCACACTCTATGAATATAAAATTATTGAACTTAATGCCTTACATATATGCCCCTCCTCACAGAGTTTGTCTTTAGGGACTCCCTAAGACCAAGCCTCAAGGTCCAAATTCTCTCTCCCATCTGCCTAACACTGTCACCTGAGATTCCCCTTAGAAATGAATCAGGTTTCTTTTATTTTCTGAGAGGAGCAAAGCATTAAATAGTCATCCCAGTGTGAGTAATTTTATCAGATTACTCTTCTCAGTGCCAGGGAGAGCCCAGTATTTCATTAGAACATTGTCTAAGTAGCAAGCACAGACCCTAACAAGCAGGAAAGACCTCAAGACAGGGGTTAAAACAACAGTACAGCAAGTAGGGAATTTGCCTTGCATGTAACCAACCCATGTTCAATCCTCAGAACCCTCAATGGTCCCCCAAGCTAGCCAGGAATGATCTCTGAGCACAGAGCCAGGAGTAAGCCCTGAGCGTTCCCAGCCCCAAAGCAACAACCACCCAGTCTGTGGAAAGCCCCAATATAAACATCATTAACATGCCTTTAGTACATTTCCAAGCTACAAGGAGCAGTCAAAAAGGTAGCCTTCACTTCTTATTTGCTATTTCCTCCCAGCAAGGGAGATTATTCCGGTATAGCATCTCAAGGATGTAACAATATTGTTTAAGAACCTTTAAGGGATGTGAGTATAAGTTTCAGTGGTTGGACACCCGCCTTGCATGCATCAGGGCTTAAGTTCAATCCTTGGCAACATTTAATGTCTCTATATGTTCCACCACCAAAAAAAAAGGGAAGATTTTAAAAAATTTAAACAAGAATATTTTAAATATCTAATTTACTAACCAATTGTATGTGCTAGGTATTTGGAAAAGAATTTTGTAGGCAAAAAAAAATACGTTTTCCTTACCTTAACTTCATAAAATGGGTAATTACTAAGGTCTATATTTTGCAAATGAGCCAAAAACAGAGATGTGAAGGTGGTGGAAAGCCACAGATTCTGAATGGTGGAGTCCAGATCATGAGAAAAGAAGGCTGCACCAAAAATCAAGAGGCTCAGTCTTGAAACGCAGCTTCACCAGGAGGGTCTGCCTGAACACGGAGCTCTCAGAACCTCCACTTCTTCTGCCAAAGGAGGAACCAGATCACCTCCAACTCTGAACAACCTGTGAGTCTCCTGAGACATCATCTTCCTTCCACCAGTCCTCCCACCCACGCTAACACATTCTCTCCAGCACCCTTTAGTTATCACTCCATGCTCTCTCAAACGAGATACCCTTTCAGAAGGCAGCCAGAGGTGGTCTTCCTTGGACTCGTAGTAAATACTCTATTAAAAAGTTACTCTAGTGATAAGTTCTGTGCCTGGGCATTCGCAGGATTGGGTTGGGAGAGGAAATACCAGCCTGCTGAGCAGCCAGGCAGCTACACTCTCCCTGGTGTGTTGTGTACTGTGTTGCTGTAACCAAGGCCAGAGAGGCTTAGGCTCCAGCTGTTCTATCAGCTGAGAACTATTCATGTCTCTCAACTCTCAGAGTTATCCTACCTCGGGCAGAATTATCATCTTCCAGGACACATGACAGGTGGCCCGGGGTTCTTGCCTAGCATCCAGAATGGCCACAATGACTTATTTTTTTGCTTTTTGGGTCACACCTGGCAATGCACACGGGGTCACTCCTGGCTCATGCACTCAGGCAGTGCTCAGGGGACCATATGGGATGCTGGGAATCGAACCCAGGTCGGCCGAGTGCAAGGCAAATGCCCTACCCACTATGCTATTGCTCCAGCCCCTGGTGAAGGGATCGTTATTGGAACACTGTGTGCAAGGCAAACGCCCTACCTGCTGTACTATCGCTCCAGCCCCCCCACAATGACTTTTCAGTAGAAGTACCTGCCTTTCTAAACCGAAAAGTCTTTAGCTGACTCTCCAAGTGAGCCCCATTGTAAACTTCACCTGACTCTGGCCATGGGTTCATAAATCTCAGGTTTGCCACTTGTTAACAATATCCTGGGTCTGAGAGATACCACAGCAGTTAGGGTGTCTGCCTCACATAGACCTGACCCAGGTTCTAGTGCTGGCACCGCAAGGTCCCTTAAGTACCCTATGGGTCCCTTAAGCAGCCTTGGAGGACCCCAGCATCGCCAGAGTAGCTCAGGCATCACTGGCACCAGAGGCCAGAGCAACATCACAGTCTTGGGCCCTTGTATCAAACCACTGGCTCAACTGGCCAAGAATCAACCATAGGAGTTTCCAGACCTCTGATCACCACCTGTGAGACCTAATCCAGTTATCTTTGCTAAGTCTCTTGGTGTTTTCTCACCTGGAAAATCAATATTGCAGTACTTTAAAGGGTCATTGAAAGTACTGTGTAAGGAAATTGTTTATTAGAAACCAGAGACATAGTAGAAGGATTCAAGTGCTTGCTTTGCATGTGCTGACCCCATCCCATCTCTGGCACTGCATATGGTCTCCCCAAGCACTGCCAGGAGTGACCCCTGAGCACAGATCCAGAAGTAAGCTCTGAGTACAGCCAGGTGTGACCCAAAAGAAGATAGAAGGTCTTTAATAAAAAGGTAGGTGTCACAGGGTTCATACTCATTATGCATTCTCTGAACTTGCTATCACGATAAACATGAATCATCAGTCTCACAGCTTGGAAAGGGAAAGCTCAAGATTTCATGTCACCTAAAGGAGACTGACGTGGGAACTCTGCAACCCTCAACATCATTGAAAATTTACTACTGCTTATTCAATGGGTCTTCCATGAGCTCCTTCAATATACCAGGCGCTGTTGTCGGCACTGAGAGAAACAAAAAATTCAGAGAGAAACGAAAGACCCAATAGCTTGCTGAGGGAGGCTTATTGAATGTAAGCTCTTTGAATTGTCAACTTTAAATTCATTTAGAGATAAGAGCATTCTATGAAGCTCTTAGGTCTTTTAAAAAAACTGGTTGGCTGCATTGAAATTTGACCTCAGTGGAAAGCAACCACGTACTCTTGCGACACTTTTCTTGGTGGCCCTATCTGAGCACACATTCCTGGGCTCCAAAGGACGGTGGTTCTGACAATGTGCCATTTCTTGTGTCCTCAGCTATCCTTTCTGGACTAAGTGGACCAGCCATGTATAAAACACAGTCTCTCTCAACCTAAGTATGTTCCTCAAGATGTGACTAGAAGAACCATAAAAAAAAAGAAAGATCTTGTCCACACACGCTCAGGCAACAATGGAGTGCCCCAAGTTCAGTAGGTTTCTTGGCAACGGGTCTTCTCAGAGCCTTTGCTAAGCTACTTGTAAGCCTCAGAGAGGATTACAAAGAGCAATCTTTGACCATGAAACACTTCTTTATTTCAGAGTGTGTGGGAAGTCTGGCTTCCACAGCACATGCTGTCAGGTGAGCTGGATTCCTGGAAAGAAGCCCCATGTTCTTCGGGACCGGAATGGTCCTGCCTAGCTCGATGACCTCCCTCCGTCTGTTTTCTCCTAAAGAAAAGGTGTTCATTCTGTCACATTGGTGGGCGAGGAGGGTGATACAGAGAGGGGTGGTGATTCAATCTCCTGACCTCAGAGGCCTCTTCTAGAAGAACCAGCTGATCACCTGGGGGGTGACCGCAGACCCTAGTGGACGGGCAGTCTCATGCCTCTCTGTGCTGCCCATGGTTTCTAGGGACCCAAATCCCTTGTCTGATTGGGATCTTTTCTCTTCCATCCAAATATCCATCCCCATGCCTCAACTCTATTCATGGACCTCTCCATTGGTACTCATTATTTCTTGAAAGAAAGGCTCATTAGCATGTGGTCGCAGTCCAGGAAAAGCCTCAAAGATTTTTTTTTTGTTTTTGTTTTTTATTAGTTTATTTTTAATTAGAGAGTCATCGTGAGGGTACAGTTATAGATCCATACATCTTTGTGCTCATGTTTCCCCCATACAAAGTTCGATAACCCATCCCTTCACCAGTGCCCATTCTCCACCACCAGTAAACCCAACATCCCTCCCCCCCTCCCTAGTCCCGTCTCCCCCCACCCCACCCTGCCACTATGGCAGGGAATTCCCTTTTGTTCTCTCTCTCTGATTAGGTGTTTACAAGCAAGACTAAGTGCAATCATACACGAGCCATTTCTTGAGGACTGGTTGAAAAGGACACACATGATATTTGGATCGGGTTTCTTCAGTGTGGGGGGTGTCCAATGGACAGTGGTTGAGGGATGGTGACACTCTGATGCTGGGTATGGTGTGGTAACATGGTGCCCCTAAAATTTAACATTCACAGTCTTGAAAACCAATGTTAACTCCACAAACAAAAAAATTTAAATAAAAAATATGTTAACATGGCCAACTGTGCACAAATCTCTCCCCATTTTTGTCTCTCAACAGTTGGATACAAATACAGATACGAATTATACTACACTGCTTTAGAGATGAAAAACAAAAGAGACTGAGCAATGTTCTCATTATTCTGGGAAGTATATTAATTTTCTATTGTTCTTATAACAAATTTATGGACAATTATTGGTCTGAGACAACACAGTTTATGACCTTATGATTCTGGAGGTCAGAAGTCTGAAGTGGATCTCTTATTAGCTACAATTCAAAGCGACAAGGCCATGTAGCTCAGTGGTATAATACTTGCTTCATATGCATGAGACCAGGAGTTTCAATCCCAGCACAGAACCACCAGATAGATAGATAGATAGATAGATAGATAGATAGATGAGAGATAGTGACATATATTTTTGATGATACTTGATCATTTATTATATACAATCAAAGTGCCAGTAGGTCTATGTTTACTTCTATATGCTCAAAGGGAAAATCCATGTCTTGCCTTTTCTAGTTTCTAGTTTTTATTTAGTCCAAGAGACTTTAGATCTATGAGAGACAGACTGAGAGAAATACAAGAGGGAGGTTTCTATCTATCTTCCATAATGAAGCAGAGATAATAGTGAAAGATCCTATAAAAAATATAACAAGATGTTTACAAAGATTTTTTTCTGGGTCAGGGACAATAGTAATTCCCATTTTCTTAAACTTTTCTGGTTTTTTCCAATTATTTTCCCTAAGCACATAATATTTGTCTCCAAAACCAATACTCACTTTGCCTTCCTTAAGAGAATGATCTAGTGCAGGTCTGGGCGTGAAAGCAACCATTCAGTAGACGTTATCCAATTGCCCCATCAAGAATCCTCTGTATTCTGGTGTCCCATTACCTTGGCTTGTTTACCCAGTCTTCCACACCAACTCCCAAAGGCAGTTTTTAATAACTCCCCAAGTTTCTGGCATTTCCATGTGACCTCTCACTATTGGTTTATATAGTCCCCAAGACCTCTCGGTGGCAATGTACAGTGGGGCAAATTATCCACTGTCAGCTCCAGGATTACAGCGAACAGAGAAACACTGAGACTAGCGCCTCCTGTGTTGTGCAGTGCACAGTGCATCCATGGCCACCCTCCTGGATATCCTGAGCCCTTATCAGGGGGTCTGAGACCTTGCTTTCTGAGTAAAGTGATGCTCAGAAGATGAATGTAGCCAGACTGGACTTGGGTGCAATATGCTCAGTGTATATCAGCATGTTCTCTGAAATCAGAGTAGGTGGTTTGTACACTGTATACACCGGGCCTGTCCCCTAACCACAGAGTGACCTCAGACTGATGATCTAACTTCCCCATTTGTTTAAGTGTCAGTGTCTTTTCCATAGTGAGATAACACGTTGTGGCCCACCCCCTGGCATTGTTCTGAGGATCACATAAAGCAAAATGAGAAAACACTTCATTAATTCACAATAAGAAGACATACGGACAGATCACATGGCCCAACAAAGCGATGCTCGCGAGAGCAGTGTGGAGGCATCTTCCAGCTAAGGCCTGCCACACCAGAGCTGCTCCCTGGGCAGGAAGTCCTAGCTCCTGCCTGTCCAGCTTCTCTGAGGGATCTCCCCCTCACCGATGTGCAGACAAGGTGGCTATCAAGGGATAGCCCCCATCCCCTCAGCTTCCAACTAGAATTCTCACAGACACAGTCACTGCTTCCAGATATGGGCCTGGGTCAAGCTATGTCTATTGTCTAGCCACATACTAATTTCAGCTCTGAGGAAGATGGATGCTGGAAGGTTCTTGTCACCACTGAGTCAAGTTGCCCTGGTATTGAAGCCAGAAAAGAAGTGAACAAGGATCTCAAGTGGAGGAAAAACTCAAAAAGCTCCAATTATATGAGAGAGCCCACAGCCCCAGAGCCTCCCTCAGATGTCCACTTACATGGACCTATAAAGCTCCTCTCTTCTTATTTTCCCTTCACAGACAGATACCAGCACTTCGATAAGTGTTAATAAGACCACAGTCAAATGTGAGCCATGAGTAGTATGTGCCCACTGTCAACATGCTAAACTCAGTTATGTATCTTTTGCTTATAGCCAAGAGCCTTTACTCATGTTGTCAAGAGGGAAATAAAAGTAAATGCCTGGCATAACAACTAGGATATGAAAAGTAACCAAATGCCCGAGTACAGATGAACAGATCAAGAAATCGTGGTACATATTTTCAGTGGAATACTATGCAGTTCTAAGAAAGGATAAACTCATACAATTTGCCACAAGATAGATTAAATTAGAGGATGTCCTGCCGAGTGAAGTTATTCAGAAGGAAAGGGATGGATACAGAATGATCTCTCTCATTCTGAGAGTTATCTCAGCAAGATAATTTGCTGTCTCTTAAAGTTACACAGCAAGTTAGCAACAAAGGGCCAAAGACAATGCATTGGGAGACCTGATCCATACGACTTTGTGGTGGGAGTGCTGGTTTAAAGGGAAGGGTGTTGGGGTCCTTGGGTGAGGGAGGCTGGGACGCTGGTGATAGATATAACTGTAGAATTATATACACAGTCAACTATCATTAACAGTATATAAATCACAGTACCTCAATTAATGAAAAAAAAGTTTAAAAACTAAACACTTTTTTTTCTTTTTGGATCAAACCCGGCGAAGCTCAGGGGTTACTCCTGGCTTTGCACTCAAGAATCATTCCTGGCGGTGCTCGGAAGATCATATGGGATGCTGGGAATCGAACCTGGGTCAGCTGCGTGCAAGGCAAACATCCTACTCACTGTGCTATCACTCCAGCCCCTAAAAACTAAATACTTTTAAAGAAACATAAATACACACTGGCCAGGAGAA
Organism: Sorex araneus; assembly: GCF_027595985.1. Classification (NCBI taxonomy): domain Eukaryota; kingdom Metazoa; phylum Chordata; class Mammalia; order Eulipotyphla; family Soricidae; genus Sorex; species Sorex araneus. The sequence continues at coordinate 104,683,334 of NC_073303.1, forward strand.
GTCACAACTTCTTTCCAGAAGTCAGTGGTGTCTCCTTAATTCCAGCTCTCAAAAGATTCAGTCAAAGATCAGGATCCAGGGGCTGGAGTGATAGCACAGCGGGGAGGGCATTTGCCTTGCACACGGCCAGCCGACCCAGGTTCGATTCCCAGCATCCCATATGGTCCCCTGAGCACCACCAGGAGATATTCTTGAGTGTAGAGCCACGAATAACCCCTGTGCATCGTGCATCGCCGGGTGTGACCCAAAAAGAAAAAAAAAAAAGAAATTCAAAGGGTCTTAAAAAAAAATAGACCTACACAAAGATCAGGATCCAGGAGGCTCCTGAAGTTTTTCAGGTGCCCTCATTAAAACTTAAACGTCCTGCCTGGCTCAACCCAGCTCAGCCCAAAGACAGATATGACTTCCCCACTTCACTTACTCTCTATGGGAAATAGTTCAGATGACCAGAGGCCCTTCCTGGCAGCCTTACTTCTTTTTTACTTACGTATCCTCTGGGAACACTAACAAATGCTCCAGGGTAAGGGGAGAGTTCCCTGGCTCTCCTGGGACAACCATATGGGAACTTGAGGCAGCAGAAAAAAGAAGAAAGGATCTAGGGACGAAATAAAGAACAGAGATTTTGCTCCACATGGTAGCTACAAGTCCCTATAGAGAGTCGATTCCTTCCCCTCCCCCATCAACACAGTATGTGGCCTGGCTTGAGACCCCCACTCCACCCCCCCCCACAGTCCTATTCTTGGGTCTGTTCCAAAGGAAAGACACTCCTTGAAATGTAATCTGAAACAAAAATACTACCTCCAGGGAATCCAGCCACTGAGAAACAAATAAAAGCAGTGGAATAACCCTTCCCTCCCCACTCCATGTCCAGGGTAATGGAAGAATCTCAGCCTTTCTGGGGCCTGGGAGAGGCAGTGGAACTAGAATTTTTCCAAGGCACCTGGGAAGAATCCCATTTCAAATGTCCCTGTCCGTCACATGTCTAAGGGAAGTATATATCTCTCTCCAGATGTAAACATTTAGCAATATCCATTACCTTGTCCCAGGTGGGTAGGTTTTTCTCTGCAAAACTAAGATGGGAAGAACCATGCAGATTCTGGAATCCTTAAAGAAAGCAACAGCCTTTTAGATCAGTCCTTAAATGAGAAAGTAATCCTCATAAACTTGGCTATTTGGCTAAAAGTGAGTATGATATCATAGAGTAACTATCATTGATAGCATGCCCCCATGTGCTGGAACACTTGGTACTATTACCTTCTCTAACCCCAACTACAACTTGCCAGGAAAGCTTATCTCCATCTGATAAATTCAGGCAGAGCAAATTAGGTGCCCAGAGACTGACAGTAAGAAGGCATGGTACTAAGAAACAAGGCAGTCACATTGAATTAGCACATTAAATAAAATGTACCTACATCAAATAGAAAGTGCAGGGGGTTAGGCATCTTTCTTACAGGCAGAAAACACTCAGTAGTCCTCTGGAAATCTTCCTTGATGTGAACACAAAGTGCCCCCCAATTTCACCTAAGGCTATCACTATACCCTCAGGTTGTTTTGGTGCACCCCCTTCATCAGGGGGATGAGCACCGTTGCCCACTTTGAGAGATACTGTTAGGGGGTGGCCAGCAATGACAGAGATGGCCAGATAGCTAGACTTGGGCCACAGAGAGGTGACAGCCTAAATGAGGGCTAAGGAGCAAGAATAGGGAGCCCTGGAGACAAGGTCCATTAGCAACATGCCAAGGACTCATGGTGCCCCAGAGGTAGTCTGAGGCCCCCAACCCCTTTCCTCTAGAAGAACTGTCAGACAAGACTCACTTCCAGGCAAAGGGGCTGAGACTCTGAAGCAAGTACACTTGATCTTTCATCCCCAAATAAACAGCCCCTCAGCCTCCTCCCACCTTCCTTCTCTCATCCCTTGGTAGAAACTTTCCCTGGAGCCTCCCTTTTTTTTGCAAAGCCATGGGAAGAAAGCTCTTAAAAAGCAAACATTCTACCCATAAATATATCATTAATCCACAACCAGCTCCCCACATTCTCTCAGTTTTTATGTGTTATGTATAATAATCCTTCAACCCTTGACTTTGCAGCCACATCTTCTGGGCCCAGGATACTGAGAAGTGGTTGTTCACACGATATTTTATTACTATTTATTGTTTGGTGTGGATGGGACAGTTGCTTCTTTTTTTTTATTTATCTCCAAGAAAAACAGATTTCCTGATGCATCCAGACAGAACTTGACAGGAGATGTGTGTTTGTTTTGTTTTGTTTTCCTGAAGTTGTTGCTTCTGCATCTTGCAGGCTAGAAACTGAGCTGGTCTCCCAGAGACAGGCTGGCCTTACTGGTTTCAGAGTAGCAGCTATTGCATGGGAACCTACATCCCTTCCCTTCCCTCCGAATAAATATGCTGAAGACAAGTGCCATCTGATACCCAGCGGGCCCTTTACAGATGCTCTTCATAAACATGTGTGAACCGCAGAGCAGGAGGGGAGCCAGTTCTTGATTAACCAGGATTCAACCATCCAGAACTCTCCGTTAACCAAAACTTTGTACTTGACTTCAAAGGAAAAGACTACAAACTTTGGAGGAAAGCAGTTCATAAGGAGGAATTGTTTCAGAAACAAAAACTTTCCACTGAGGCCAGACAGGCAGAACAGGGGTTAAGGCATGCAAACAACTGTGATTAGATCCCAGTACCACATATGGTCCCCAAGCTGGCACCACCAAGAGTGATCCCTGAACATAAGAACAGGAGCAACCCCTAAGCGCTGTTAAGTGTTACCCAAATCCCACCTCAAAAAAACCTTTTTAAGTTTCCACTGGCTGTTTTTAATACAGCCAACACTTAACTGGGAGCTTATGGGGTGTCTGGTTCTCTGTTAAGTAGTATGCATGCACTGTTTAACCCTTTAGACAGACCTGAAAAATATCATTATCATCCCCATTTTACATACCAGAACCCTGAGGCTGAGAGTGTTCACTACCTTGCCAGGTCACCTAAGACTGCTCTTGAAGCCAGGACTCTGAGTCTGGAACCCACAGATGTAGAGCACCTCATGTTGTTAAAAGAAGTCAATAAATTGGGACAAATTCTACACTTGCTAAGGAAACATACAAAACTGATACAGATTATAAGAGGAGCCTATACACTCTTGTTTTTACAGCCTAGGAAATAGATGCCCAAAAAAGGAAGGAGAGGGCCAGTGGGCACCCACCCAACGGTTGACAGAGCCAGGATTTGAAACAAGTTCACCCCTAGGACATTATCCAGAGGCTACATCTTCAAAAAGAGGACACAGCCAAATTCTTGAGGCTCTGAAACAGTCTCTGGGCTATCCCTGGGTTAATTAAAATAAGACGGGGATAGCCAGAGAGATAGTACAGCAGGTAAGGTGCCCACTTTGTCAGAAGTAAGCTTTGAGCACACAACTAGGTGTGTCCCCCTCAAAAAATGCCCCCCAGATAAAATATACAAAGTAAAATAGAGATATCTTCCCTTCTGGACACATTGCCATCAAGGATATTTGAAGGGGAGTAAGCAAATTAATTTAGCCCTTTTATTTATTGGTCATGGAGTAGGACCTAATTGAGGGTTCCTTTGAGTATTAGAGCCAACACACGGAATAACAAACATTCTCTAGGTATAATGATCCAAGTCTTGTCCAAAGTCCTCTCCATACTGTAGTATAGTAGTCCTCCCACATACTAATTATAGGGAATTGATACTCTTATTTCCATTTCTCAGATGATGAAATGGAGACAGAAACTTAGACTTGCCTATTATTTGTCTAGCAGTGTTGTCTCTTGTGCTCTTGTGTTTTCTTATTTGCACTTGTGAATCACAGACAAACTATACATATGTATGTATATATATATATGTATATATATTTCATCAGTTCCCTTTTGTTAAGATAATAAAAGTCTAAGAGATAGTCCAGCAATTAGGATACATGCCTAGCATGCACCCCCCAACCTGGGTTCTATTCTCAATACCACCTGGTCCCCTGAGCATCACTGGATGCAGCCCTGAAAGCCACCAGTATCTTAGAGTCCAACCAGCATCGCATTCTGGGGCCCATGCACTGAACCGCTGGCCCTGTTGGCTAAGAATTCCTGATGGTGCCCATGCACATGCTAAGCACTGCTTGGGATTCACAGAGAGAGAGAGAGAGAGAGAGAGAGAGAGAGAGAGAGACAGAGACAGAGACAGAGACAGAGACAGAAACAGAGACAGAGACAGAGACAGACAGAGACAGAGAGAGAGAGATGGAAAGTCAAAGTTTTTCTTGACCCTGCTATCCTTGAGAGCTATGTATCCCCGAATAAGGGCTTTATCTCTCAGTGCACCTCTTCTCTACAATGGCATGCATTAGGCCAGATATATAATGCAAGGAGCAAGCCTTTTTGCCCCTCACGCAACAAACCCTGTTTCAATTCCAAGCTCCACACAGGAATCCTCTGAGACCCTCCAGGAGTAATCCATGAGTACAGAGCCAGGAAGAAGCCCTGAGTACAGCCAAGAATGGTTCAATCTCCTCCTTAAAAATAATAGTAAAAATTTTTAATAAATGGTCATCATAGAACTGGATTCTCTGATGATCCCTCAAGCAGCATAGCCCAAGAAAATAAAGAGAGATGGTCTTGTTTTCTGGAATGCCTTCCCCTCTGGCCTGACAAATACTGGGTCTTTTGGCTTCTGTACAGCAAGGTTGGCGTCTCCTTAGTGGATGTGAATTATTACACAGTTTAATTATTGCTGTGCCCAAGGGCAGAGGAGAGTGGGTGCATTTTTTACACTGATCTAATCAAGATCTACTTAGTTCAGGATGAGGTTTCTTAGATGGTGTAACATCTCTAGTTTCCAACCCCAGATGGATGGTCTGGGCGAGCTTCCCTTGAGAGGAAGTTGAGGAAATCACAACAGGATTACACTCAGGAGATATTCTGAGAACATCAGCCAAGGAAAAAGTCACACGTTTCTCAATATATTGCCCCAGAGTCTAAAGGGAGTCAGTAGGCACTGCCACGCGGCCACAGCTGCCCAGCTCTGAAGCCACAGGGAAACTCCCCTATCACAATTGTAAAGCAAGGTTATGAGCTAAAGTCCTGGTGTTTGTCTAGGTATTTTTGTTTTTTTTTTTAAAGCAATCAATTCTGCTTACATTTTAAGAGGCACAATGTTCTGGCAGGACTTGCTTTTATAAGAAAAAGTGGGGGGTAATTTTTTTAAATTAATAAGCTCTTTGGGTACATGATGACCTGTAAGAGCTTTGATCACCTGACAGATGAAGATTAGGGAGTAGATGAAAAATAATATGCCAAGGATTTCAGTGACTCAAAAATTTCCAAGACTTTAGCATTTTCTTAGAACTACCAAACAACTATATACTTCATTAGGAAAAATTGATGCTTTTACCTGTTACTAGAGAGAAAAATGTTTTTTCTACCTGACGCTAAAGCTAGAAACTTTAGAGAAATTGTAGAAATTATTTCTAGAATTCTCTCAAGAGAATTTCCTTCTAAGAATCCCGGGATAGAGAATCAGAGAGATAATACAGCAAGTAAGGTGCTTGCCTTGCATGCAGACAGCCCAAGTTCCATCTTCAGTATTCTATGTGGTCCTCCAAGCACTGCCAAGAGTGATTCCTGAATACGGAGCTAGGAGTAACCCCTGAGCACCACTGAGTGTGGCCCGAAAAATAAATAAAAGCACAAAGAATCCTGGGAAAGACACCAAGGAGATGTATCAAGAGTTGGAATGCATACTTTTGATGCAGGATCTGTGGGTTTCAATCCCCTAAGGGTGTTTGGGTAAGAACTCAAACAATCCCCGAGTGGAAGAGGAGAAAGAGGAAGAGGAGGAGGAGGAGGTTTGAGGTAAAGCAGAGCCTAATTCCACTACAGACACCAGTAGCAGGAGCAGCAGCATTTGATATTAAGGAGAAGTGATGGTGGCATTGTACCCTGACAATGACCTTTCTTCAAGGTACAGCCAATCACAGCAAGCTGCTTCTCAGGTAGGATTTTGAACATCATTCTAGCTGCCATCTTGCTTCCCTTATTCCAGCCTTTTGGGGGGGCAGGGGGAATGAAGGGTGATGTTTGACACACCCCATCATGTCCATTGTCTATTCCTGTGTCTGTGCTCAGTAGTAACCCCTGGCAGTATTCAGGGTAGTCATAAACAGTGATGGGAGGGGGGGTGTCAAACCAGGGTTGCCAAAGTGTTCGCATACAAAGTAAGTTCCTTACTTCCTGTCCTTTCTCTCCCACCCCAGCTTTTTTTTTTTTTTTTTTTTTTTTTGCTTTTTGGGTCACACCCGGCGATGCACAGGGTTTACTCCTGGCTCTTGCACTCAGGAATTACCCCTGGCGGTGCTCAGGGGACCATATGGGATGCTGGGAATCGAACCCAAGTCGGCTGCGTGCAAGGCAAACGCCCTACCCGCTGTGCTATCACTCCAGCCCCGCCACCCCAGCTTATTTTATAAGCCTTTGTTTTTCTGGAGAATCTGTGAATCTCCCAATACTCTTTTAATAAGTTTTTTTTTCATTTTCTTCTTAAGCTTGCTGAAGATATATGTTGTTTAGAACTAGGAAGTCTGACTGATGGTTCTAGTTAAGTGACTTGAGAAAGTTATTTAAACTCCATGACACTCAACTTTGCTTTCTGTAAAATAGGAATCTTACTCCTTTGTCTTTAATATATTCACTTAGTAAATATGTAATCATTGAGCTAGCTATGAGGCACTGTCTAAGCCTTAAAGACTGATCAGAAACCTAGACATTAACAAATTATTGTGGCAATACTTTGTATGAGGTTCCATAAAAGATTCATATAGCCAAAATCAAGTTAAACATCTATCAACTTATAGAGAAACAAAATAATGCATATCAGTGAATATAATTTAGCCATAGGAACAAATAAAGTACTAACACATGCAACAGTATGAATCCTGAAACCATGCTGTGAAAGAAGACAAATACAAAAGACTAAATAGATTATGATTTTGTGCATATGAAATGTCCGGAATATGCAAATCCAATGAGACAAAAAGTAGACTACTGGTTGCCAGGGACTGGGGAAAGACAGGCGGGAGAGAGGCTGGTTGTAAGTAACTACTAAAAAAAGTACAGACTTTTTTTGGGGGGTGTTAAAAATGTTCTAAAATTAGTAGTGATGATTACACAGTCTTTCCAACATACTAAGAACTTCACTTAATTGTATAGTTCAAAGAGGGCATTTTCAATAGTTAATTCAAACTGGATAAAAAACTTAAATGTTATACTTAAATCCATAAAATATATAGAGAAAAAATCTACATATTAGCTGCAGTGATTAAATTCCACTGTTATACCCGAGTGTTAAATGAATCCTTAAAATATATCAAGGAAAACAGGAAAAGCTCTCTATGACATTGACTTCAGTGATTCAACTCCACTGACAAAGAGGACAAAAACTAAAATGAACAAATAGGATTTTATCAAACTAAAAGGTTTTTCACCACAAGGAGAAACTAAAACAAAAAAGACATCCTATTGCATAAGAAAAATATCTGCACACCATACCACTGGTAAAAGCCTAATGTTCAAGACATAAAAAGAACTACAAAACTTAACAACAACCAAAAAAAAAAAAAGGCACCAAGTGTAGGGAGAGGAGCTGAACAGGCTCTTGTTCAAAAAAGTCATACAGATAGCTTACAGGCACATAAAAAAAACAAAACAAAACACTCACTTCATTGATTATCAGGGAAATGCAAATCAAAGTGACACTATGCTATCACCTCACACCAGTGAGAATAGCCTGTATCAAGAAAAAAAAAAAAGAAAAGAAAAGAAAAGAAAAAGGCCAGAAACCACCTGGTACTGATGGAAATGCAGAGGGAGAAACAAAACACTCATTCATTGGTGCTGGGAGTGCAAACTGGCTCAGTCTCTATGGAAAACAATATTGAGATTTCTCAAAAAATTAAAAATAGAATTCCCATTTAATCCAGCAGTTGCAATTCTGGTATCTAGCCCAAGAACACAAAAGCACTAAGTTGAAAAGATAGCTACATCAATTGCATAGCTAGTTACAATAGCCAAGATTTAAAAAAAATAAAATAAAACAAAGTTGCCCAACCACAGAGGAAGAGATAAAGAAGTTGGGATCTAATCTGTACTCCTGTATTCACTGCATTATTACCCACAACCCAAGTGTTCAAAAATGGATGATTGAGCAAACAAGCTGTGGTATATATGCACAATGGAACACTATTCAACGAGAAGGAAGGACAAAAATCTTTTCTTTGCTATCACATAGATGGAACTGGAGAGTATCATGCTGAGCGAAGCTAGCCAGAAGGAGAGGGACAGAGAGAGAGGGAAAACATCACTTCCGGTGTGGCTCTGACGGAGCCTCCGGATGCCCAGTATCACAAGCAAAATAAGCACCGAGGCCTGGTATTCCATCCCTCTGTCCACATAAGACTTGCAAGGAGAGATTTTAATAGGCCTCACTGTCATCTAGGTAAATCTCTACTATCCCAAGATAACATCAGCCCAGGCACATTGCTTGCTTCTTAGAACACTCTGCCCAGCAGAGTTGAAGCTTTTGTTTTGTTTTGTTTTATTACCAACGTTTAAAAGGGAGAGGGGGAGGTTGCACGACTGGGTTGAAACAGACCTTATGGGTCAGAAAGAAAATATAAAAATCATCTTCCCACTCCACTGAGAGATGGGAAAATAAAGGAGTGCTGGAAGACTCCAGTGACCGGGTCAAAGCTGCACAGACACTCCTGGCCCCTAAGCGACCCATTCCTGGGTTATTTTGGACCCGTCTGGTTATAAAGGACAGAAACCAGTGAGAAGCTCACAGGCCGGGCTTCGCTGGCAGCTTAAATGGTGACCTCAGATTACACTCTCTACCTTGAGCAGAGGAGGGGATCTTGCCAGGCCTGAAGGACTTGGAGGGGAGTCTAGGATGCGTCAGCCCTCAAGTATCTTCAGTAACGCATCCTCTGGGGTGCTCATCCTCTCCCTCTTAACCTCACAGACAAAAGATGGCAGCCCACAGCCATGGCCAGTGTCATCAGGTGTGGTCCAAAGAGACCTGATGTGGGTCCTAGGCCCTGAAGCTTCAAGGCCCATTTATCCTCCCCGACTCCTGCTCAAAGGAGTGTTTCTCAAAGTGGGCAATACCTGCTCCCCCACCCAACACCAGAGGCACCAGAATGATCTAGAGGCTCATTCAAAAGTTCAGACACAATCACAGGAGGTATGGAGGTATTTTCTGTTTCTTTCCTTTAAAAAAACAGATTTCCAGGGGAGAGCTAACTGATATTTTTCTTGAAAAGGGGAGGGCAGCGGGCAATTGGTCAGATGTATTTGGGAACCTCTATTCTTGATAAATATGTACACAAATGACACACAGGTCACCATTTTGTTTGCTGTAATTTGATATCCATATTCATGATGCTTGGAATCACATAGCATATTTGGATACATACATAGAGGCATAGAGAATATAAATAATATACATAACTGCACCACCAGATGTATAACCCAAGAATCATAATCCAAGGCACACCTGGTGGCCGAGTAAGAAACTGTTCCCAATCTTATGGGGTATATATATATATATATATATATATATATATATGTATATATATATGCACATAAGGCTCAACCTTTAACAAACATGTTAGTAATTTCTTATATAAGAGCTTAATGGCTCCAGGATGAAATACAGCAATCTTCACACACTTTCCTCTAAGGAAACTTTATTGGACCATTTTTAGCAGATTATTCATAACAAGCAATACAAAATTAATTGTTTAAGTTCTGCTTTTGGGGGCATGGTTTGGGACTTGGGGTGAAAACATTCGAAATATGGGGGTGGGAAGGTGCAATGTTGGTGGAATTGGTATTTGAATATTAAATGTAATGAATTATTGTGAACAACTTTATAAAGGTAAAATTTAAAAAAAAAAAAGGAAAAAGAAACTGTTCACAGAGTAACAGGACTGGAGAGATACTTAAGAGTGAAGGCATTTGCCTTGCATGCATTTGACCCAGGTTAGATCTCCGATAGCACATCGGATGTGGTCCCCTGAGAACTGCCAGAAGTGAGCACAGAGTCAGGAGTAAGCCTTAAGTACCAAGTGAACCCAATCCCAACCCCACCCCCAAAGAAAAAAAGAAATTGTTTTCAGAATCTTGATGTCAGAACCAGATGCTGGAACTTGACAAAGACTGTTTGAAACCACATAAAATGTTATCGCAGGAGTTTCAACACTCTGGGCAGGCAGAACCCCACCACTACACACCCAAATAGGTCCCTTAAGAGTGACTTTAAAAAAAAAAAGTGGCCTAAAGAAGCAGCCTCACAGCAGCCTTCCGCCAGTGACCCGCTGGTCCCTGTACACAGGACGTCAGTTTCACCACGCCTCCATCCTGTCCTGTGGGAAGCTGCTTTGCTGGACCCCATGCCCTTTATTCTGACTCCAACAGAGGCAGCTGGCTCGCTGCACATGGGTGAAGCATCAGATGAGGCACTGTGCCAGAAGAAAGGGGCTGATGGAGAGCAGAGTCCTCAAAAGCAAGTGTATCTCCCCCACTGTCCCATGCTACTTAATCCTGCTGAGCTTTTCTCACCATTGCTATATAAATGTCAGAGAGCCGCTGCTATAATGTGACAGAGGCAGAAAGGGCAAGAGACAAGGCACAAAATCAGAAAACAGGGCAGGAGGATGACGGGGGAGGGGCGGGGGGGAGGGGGAGGATTAACCCTCCTCTTAACCCACCAATGACAGGCTGGGTCTCTCCCTTGCAGGGAGCCCCCCTTTTGCATAATGGGGCTCTCTTGCCCTCCAGTTTCTACTTGGGTTTATCATGGGGAGGCATCTGCAGGACATTAAAGGGTGGAAAGAATGTGGAGTCATTGCTAACTCCCCTTGACTCCTTCCTCCCGAATCTCTGGGACTTAACCCCAGAGCAAAGGCCACAGTGCCTCTCTGCTGACTCCCTCCCATAATCTTGCTCTCCAGGCTCCAGAACCTGCTCCCCACTCTTGCCCCTGGAGGAGGAGGGACGGGAACATCCCAGGAGGACACCACCACCAGCCTTTGGTTGGTTTTCTTTCTGCTGCTCCTCCCATTCCTGTGAGCCCTCTGAGTGTGCCGTCTGTTGCCTGTTCTGGGAACCTTAGTCCTTCTCGTGGAGAGAGAGGATAATGATGTTGTCTCTCTTGAGATCATTGTGGGATCGCATGTGTAGATCCCAACAGCTTGCCTGATACACAGTAGACACCGAGGTCAGACACAGATGTCTCCCTGCACTGGACCGGGAGCTCCTCCCTGGGCCTGGACCTTGTTTATTCACCAATAGCACCTTGCAGTGTGCATGGTACATTCTTGGTGCTCAATAAACATTATTCTTTGGGTTGTCATTGCATTGTTGGCCCTTCTGATCTGAACTCTTTGGTTCTGATAAGAAAAAGAAGGGGTCAGACCCGCTCCAGTTGGGAGATACATGCTGAATGGAGACCATAGATCAAACACAATGGCCACTCAATGCCTCTATTGCAAACTACAACACCCAAAAGGAAAAAGAGATCAAAAGGGAATGCCCTGCCACAGAGACGCAGTGGGGAGGGGGGGGTGAGGTAGGGGTGGGGGTAGGGGTACTGGGATCATTGGTGGTGGAAAATGGGCACTGGTGGAGGGAGGGGTACTTGACCATTGTATGACTGAAACGCAAGCACGGAAGTTTGTAAGTCTGTAACTGTACCTCACAGTAATTCACTAATAATTAAAAAAAAAAGAAAAAGAAGGGGTCAGAGAGATAGCACATGGGACCAGTAGCACCATGTATGGTCTCCCAAGCACTGCCAGGAATAATCCTTAAGCACAGAGCCAGGAGTAAGCCCTGCGTACCACAGGGTGTAGAGGGAAGGAAGAGAGCAGGAGGGGGGAGGGGGGATCAAAATGGCAGCATTTGCTTCCTGATGTCTATCAAGCCCAAAATCTCAGGATTTCGTTTTTTGTTTGTGTTTTAGGGCTGCACCAGGATGTGCTCAGGGCTTACTCCTGGTTCTGAGCTCAGAGATCACTCTTAGTGGTGCCTGGGGGCCCAGGGAATTGAATCTGGGTAGGCCACAGGCAAGTCAAGTGCCCTACCCACTGCACTATCTCTCCAGCCTCAGAATCTCAGAATTATTTGTTGGACCTCCTATGTTTGGTATGTTGCAAAAGAAAACTTACTTTGACACACACACACACAATATACTCTAGAAAAGAGAGGTGCTATGTAAGCCTAGTGATGCTACACCAATTTTGGCACAAAATATTTCAACTTCTAAACAGAACAGTGGATTAATTATTTTCCCTTGTTTAGGGAATTAATGTCAATTCAGCTTTTTAAACTATTTAAATGGAGCCAGAGCAATAGTACAGTGGGTAGAGCACTTGCCTTGCATGTGGCCAACAGGAATTAATACCCAGCATCTTATATGTCCCCTGAGCACCACCAGGAGTAATTCCTGAGTGTACAGCCAGGAGTAACCCCTGAGCACCACTAGTATTGCCCCAAAACCAATAATAGTAATAATAATAAATGGGGCCAGAGAAATAGGAAAGCAACTGAGTTTCTTGCCTTGTACCCAATTGAGTTGGGTCCCCAGCATTGAATATGATCCCCCCAAGCCCACCAGGAATGACACTCTACACACAAAGCTAGGAGTAAGCCCTGAGCACCTCCCAATGTGACCCCAAAGCAAAACAAACAAAAAACAGCTATTTAAATCATAGGAAGATGAAATGTCATGAACTAGTTGTAACTCAATTAGAAATATTATTCCTACTTTGTAGTTTTTGTGGTAAATTAAATAAATCAACACAGATAAAAGTCTGGCATATAGAGACTAAGGAGACTGTTCAGCGGCTGGAATGAGTGCTTTGAATGCACGGGACTCCAAGTTCAATCCCTAGAATTGCACAGTTCCCAAGTACTGTCAGGGGTCACCCTGGTGGTCCCCAGCACCTCAGAGCCCCAGCACTGAACTGCCAGGCCTAGCATTTCCCAGCTAAGTATTTCCACCAGAAGTGGCCTGTCCCCAAGTACCACTGAACCTACCACACAGTTCAGGCACACAATAGGCCTTCAACTTCCTCTGTCTTTAAGTTCCTCCCTTACTCGTACCGTCGTAACTTGAAGGAAAAATTCGTATCTGAAGCATCAAGTTCAGAAACTGTTAATACCAAAGTATGAACCTCCGGCGATTTCTCACATTTCACCAGTTGAACTTTCTCAGGGCTCTGCTTTGCTAGCGCATGGATTTAGAAGGAAAAGTCTATAGCTCGAAGCTTTTTAGTTTCATGTCTTTGAATTTCACATGTGGGCAGCTCCACATTCTTCCGTGTCTCAACATTTCTAAATCTGCCAGTTTTGCACAAGCTAAAATCCCCTGCCTGGGCCTGCGGCCAGCTCTCACAGCAGCTGACTGCTGTTGGTCAGTCCTGAGACTCCCAAAGCATCATCTCTGGTTGACTTCAACCGTTGGCCTGAGAGCACACATTAGCACATGAGAGACCAGGGCAACTGAAGCGCTCCTTTTGTGACTTTGCCATCTCTTTATTGAACTAAAGCTGCACCTTAAGTTCCAGGTGTGCATCATTATAATCAGTATCTGCATATTCGACTGTAAGTTCACCACGAAAGGTCCAATTCCATCTTTTCCCATACACTGGACCCCTTGGCCAGAATGGTCCACCCCCTTTCACTTTCCTCTGGCAACCACTAATTTAGTCGTGTAGACTAAACGTTACTTTTCGTGGGTCATACATTGTACATATGAGACTCTGGGTTTGATCTCTGGCACTGCAAAATAGATAAATAACAAGATTACTTTTCGCTTTACTTAGTTCATCCATTTGCTTGGTTTCTCTATACGCCTCATAAGAGTGAAATCATATGGTATTTGTCTTTTTCCAGCTGACTCTCTTCACCAAGCATAATATCCTGTAGACCCATCTATATGTTGTGACAAACGACAGGATTTTACCTTTTTATAGAGCAGGGTAAACACCACACTTTCTTGATCTAATCATCTGCTGGTGGACATTTAAGTCTTTTGCAATAAAATGGTTGGGGGAGGCATATATTTCTTTGAATTCTCGGGTTTTTTTCTATATTGGGTTTAAATAACCAGAAGTGGGACAACTGGCTCATGGAGAATTTCTATTTTTAATTTTTTGCGGAACCTCCATCCTGCTTTCAAGAATGACTGTACTCATTTACATTCCCACCACAGACTGTCAAAATTAGAGCAGGACAAAGAAATGGGCATGGAAGGCTGAAGAGAGTGTACAAATTAGCCCTTTGTTACATGTATGGTATGCAAATATTTTCTTTCAAGCAAAGAAAGAGGCCTGGAAAACAGGAGGAGGGAACTGAGAGAGCCCCTAAGGACCAGGCAGAGAATTCACGGGCAAAGCTGCTGCCATGGGGATGATCTGAGTCCCCAAGATGCCCTGCAGTGAGGAGCACCAATCTCCTCCAAGACTTAGCCTAAATCACGTGTCTGCCCCCTGCCTGGACCACAGCAGGGTGAAGATTCAGCCTTGTCCATCCTGTATTTGCAAGTTAACACTACCTCCTCCTGAGACACAGTGAGACATCAGCCTAAACCAGGGGGCCCCTGGCAATCGGTTCTGGGTGGCAAAGAATGCCTAGGGAACAGTGTGGGTGTGGCTCAGCAGCTGAGAGTATGTCTGGGTTCAATCTCCAATCTCCTGGCACTGCAAACTAAAAAGCAAAATACGGGGCCAGTGAGATAGTACAGGGGTAAGACAAGACTTGCCTTGAACACAGTGGGCCCAGCAGATAATCCGGCACTGCATAGGGTCTCCAGAGCACCACCAGGAGTGATCCTTGAGCACAGCGCCAGGAGTAAACCCTAAGCCCTACTGGGTGTGGCCCAACAAGTCCAATAAATAAACAAAATAGAAATAGGTCATGAAACAAATTTTGACTATGTTTTATTCACTGAACGGTCTCATACAATTTCATGGTTGCTTATTTGATAAGAAGAAGCTTGTCTGAAAATAGTTGAGTGGCAAAAGTGCCTGCCTGCTAGCCTGGCACCACTTCATGGGTCCAAGTGCAAGCCAGTAGCTCTGCTGTTTGGGTCCCCAGGGCCACAACAAAGTGGGTAGTCTCCAGTGCACCACAATCCAGGGTGTGCGATGGCCAGTGACCATAACTACTGAAAGGAAAGAGGGAGTTAAAAACGCTGTTTGTTTCAACTTATCTGGAGTGATAGTGCCCCAGTCCAATGTCTGGTGGGGGGAGGGGTATATGTGTACACATGTAAATATAAATATACATATGCTACACAGATGTAGTATATCTATGGCCTTTTTAGTACATACAGAAATAGCACGTTGTGTTTCATAGTATAGGACTCTTTTGAAACCACTGGCCAAGAAAAATTGTCTTCAAGATGCAGGAGATAAGTAAGGGCAAAAGGAAAAGATCCCTTCTGACTCCTGCTCCAAACAGAGCTGCCGCCTCTGCTCTGGGCAGGCCTGGGCAGTTCCGAAGGCGCCTTCCTGTGACATGCAGCCTCCCTGGGGCAGAGGAAGCAGAGCTGACTCTGTTCTTGGCCCTCAACACAGCAAAAGTGAATCCTCAGAACAATGAGATTCTGGTGCGAGGCCCCTTCAACCTCCCCACCCCTGTCTCTTTTCACCTAAACTAAAATCTGGGCAGCCCTCCTTGGCACTTCCTTTCTCTCCCCTCCTCCACCCATTCAGGCACCAACTTTTGCCATGTTGGCTCCCCTAACTGGCCCAAGTCCATCCCTTCCTCGCTGCCCCAGCCAAGGCTGCTGCCTGAGAACTGGACATCCTCCTAACTGGTCTCCTGCCTGGACAGATCTTCCTCAATTTACAGTGGGATTCTGTCCTGATCAACACTTCAAAACTTGAAAATATCCTATGTTGAAAATATCTGTGATCCTGTGATGCACTTAATCTACCAAACAATTGTGGCTTAGCCTAGATCATCAACAAAGTGCTTGGAACACCTCCATTCGTTTGTAATTGGGCAAAAATCACCTAACACAAAGCCTATTTTAGACTTAAGTGTTGCCCATCTCATGTCAATTACTGACTACTCTGTTGAGAATGAAAAATGGTCTCGAGTCTGATCTATTAACCCATGTGTTCTTGACTGCCTGAGAGCTGATGCTTACTGTTCTCTGCCCAGCATCACGAGAAAGTATAAAAGTACATATCACTAGCCTGAAAAAAATCAAAATTAGAAACATGGTTCCTAATGTCCCAAAATTGTCCCAAAACTCCAAACAGGATTGAACCACTGTCTCCTTCATGTGAAATTCTACTCCACAGAGCGGGGAGAAAGGACTGCAAAGTTTTAGTTTAAGAAGAGAACTCCCAGAATGATCACCAACTGGGAGATCTTTGGCACTATTGTGGCAACGTGGGAAGATGCCGTCACTGCCAACATCGACAAGGAATACGATCGACTGGTTCAGCACCTTCATGACTGCGCAAAGAATGCTGAGAGTGGGAAAGCCACAAACAGACTCCTGTCTTCAGAAATTCTCGAGCTCATTCACTGACATGGTTTGACATGAGCCTCAGGCAATCACAAGCTAACGTCCAAGCTTGCAAAGCTGTGCAAAGAAGCAATAAAGGAAGACCTCAAAGAGAGAAGAGCAGCAGTGTTGGCCGATGCGGCAGAAGCCAGGAAAAGTATTCGCAAATGCTCGCCTGTCCTTCGCCAACTACAAGACCAAGATGACTGCCCTCGGACGTCCTGATGGATCTATCACATCTTCCAGAAGGGGAATGGAGAGAACTATTCACAACTTCTACTCGGATCTCTTCGACAGCCACGTCCACCTGCCCACATACCAGATTCCGCAGGATGAGCTGTATTACGGATTCACCACCAGGATCTCACCATTCTACAAGGAAGTTATCATTGATGTAAAGAGAGGGATTCCTCCGCAGGGTGATAGCATTTCACCAAAACTCTTCAGTGCCACCCTCGAGAACGTCATATGATGACTGGAATGGGAAGGAATGGGAATGAAGATAGACAGTCAGCAACTACACCACCTCCGATTCACTGATGACATCATTCTAATAACACCAAACATTAGCCAAGCAGCACAAATGCTGGCTGACTTCGACTGTGAGTATGGAAAGGTCGGATTGCAATTGAATCTCAGCAAAACGATGTTCATGAAAAATGAACTAGTCCCTCTCAATGGAATGAACATCTCCGAATGCAGCAGCTATGTGTACCTAGGCCCAGAACTCAACATGAGGAATGACTTGGCACCAGAACTGCGCAGGAGGAAGAGAGCAGCATGAATGCCTTCAAGAGTGTCAAAGAAGTGGTTAAGAGGATTAAAGAACCTCCAGCTCCGGGTACATCTTTTTGACTCCACTATTCTTCCTGCACTAACATATGCCTCAGAGACCTGAGCCCTACGCAAACAGGATGAGAACACTATTTGGGTATCCCAAAGAGGAATAGAAAGAGCTATGCTTGGAGTATCACATTTCACTCAAATGAGAGAAGGAATTTGGAGTTCCAACCTCCATCGACAATCAAGAATCAGGGACACTGTCTCATTTGCCAAGGCATCAAAAGTCAGATGGGCTGAACACATAATGTGATTCAGAGATGACCACTGGACTAGAGCTGTTACCAACTGGATTCCACGAGACGTCAAAAGACCACATGGCCACCCACCTACTAGATGGTCAGACTTCATCAAAACCCTGAGCGAACAGTTTGAGGTTCTTCATGTTCCTAGAGCGAGCAGATACCACTGGGCTACATTAGCACGCGACAGGTATGAATGAAGACGTTACTGATGCCCACTTGAGCAAATTGAAGATCAACAGGATAACAAGTGATACAAGTGACAAGTAAAATTGAAAAGTCTGGGGCTAAAGCAGGGGTAAAGCGTGAGGACACTTGCCTTGCACAAAACTGAAGCAGGTTGTATTCAATCCCTGGCATCTCTTATAGTTTCCCCAAACCCCACCTGGAATAATTCCTAAGCACCCAGAAGTACCCCTAAGCATTACTGGGTGTGAACCAAAAACAATTAAAAAATTGAAAAGTTATCCATGGAACCATGAGAAGTTAGGAGCCATCTGTATTGCTCTTCACCCCCTTGTGCCCCAGGAATATCAGCACAATCTTCCATTTCACTGTCCTGCTTTCAGCTCCATAGCACCCCCATCCACCACCACTTTGGTGGGGACTCAGGCTCTGTAACAAAGCTGGGAGCCTCTCTCCAATTTGTCCCCCAGTAGCTCTCTGTCCCCAGACCCAGTTCCCATCCTTCCCTGCTTCACATTCTCTCCTGCACCTTTGAGATGGTCCCCTCAGCCATTGTTTGTGCTGTCTTCTCCAGCTTGGCATGGCCACCCCATTCCACCATCATTCCATGTGCTTCATCAATTCCCGGTTGTCATAGTAAACCAGATCAAGAGTGACTCTGCCAAACCTCCCCTGGCTCTTCCAGCTTCCTTCTGATAGGTGTCCCAAGACCCTATACAAATATCTCTCATGGGACATGTCCCATAAGGATGCATATTTGTTTTTTACACAGCCATGCTCAAGGGCACTCTCCACATGCTTGGATGAGCCTCAGGCATGAAGGAACCAGCAGGTATGCAGGACTCAGGGCTGAGATCTCCAAGGCTGCTTGGACCGGGACTGGGCCTCTTCCACCCAGATCCCCCATTTTCCAGGAGCTAGTCAGTCACACCCACAAACTGACCCCCACAGCCATGTAATCCCATTAACCATTAACGGCCAACATCCAGAGACTATAAAACCAATATCCCAGAAGCGCTTCATTTTATAGCCTTGTTCTCCCTCTCAGAGAACCTGGCAAGTTACCGAGAGCTTCCTGCTCACACAGGAGAGCCTGGCAAGCACCTTGTGACGTATTCATATACCAAATACAGTAACAATGACGGGTCTTATTCTCCTGACCCAGAAAGAGCCTCTAATGCGACACCATTGGGAAGGACAAGTAAAGAGAGGCTGCTAAAGTCTCAGGGCTAGGATGAATGAAGACGTTACTGGGCCTGCTCAAGCAAATCAATGATCAACGGAATGATGTTGATAGTGATAGTGATAGTAGGGTTCTTGCCTTGCATGCGGCCAAATTGGGTTTGATCCCTGGCATCCCATATGGTACCCTAAGATTTCCAGGAATGATTCCTGAGCACAGAACCAGGAGTGAACCCTGAGTACTGCTGAGTACGGTCCCAAAATCAAGAAGAAATAAAATAAGAGAGTATCAGGAATGTCACATTGGAATGGTTTGATAAATTCCTACTGACACTATAAATGACTGATATTCTAGAATAAGTTTTTACAACCTAGGAAAGAATGTAAAACTGAACTAGAGACAACGAGATAGTACAGCAGGTGAAGTACTTCGCCATCACCACAATCACCCCAATACCCCCAGGAGTGATCCCTAAATGCAAAATCAAGAGTAAGCCCTGAGCACAGCCCACTGTGCCCAAAAACAAAACAACAATAACAAAAAATAGTAACTAAAGATAACCCAATCGTTTTGCTTAGCTGCCAGAGGAGGAAGGAGGAACAATCTAATCTATCCTCTTGTCAATAGTTACACAATTTGAAGACGATAAGTGAAGGCTTTTTGTCTAAAAGGAATGACATTTTTAGCTAAGCAGATGTTTAAAAGACCAAAATATTTCTTAAGTTACTGTCAACAGTAAACCACGGTCAAGAATAAGATGTCCCTTAAGGGACCGAATTTCTCAGGCAGTAGTCGGATGGGGAGAGATGAACATTCTGTACTCCTTTTTAAATCACCTTCTTCTTCCTGCAGAGAACACACTGTCATTTCAAAGAATTCCTGAGTTTACTTTACTTCTGTTTTTATTGAACTGCCTGAGAAAAACAGTAAAAGGATGCTCAGTTTATGACCACAATTTCTAGACTACAACTTTGAAATGCAATGCCACCCACACAATGATGCAAAAATACCTCAGCAACCTGTAGCTTTCTGTAGGCAAATGGTGGGGAAGCCAGGCAAAGATGGGGGGACACCCAAAAAAGTGAACAGAAGGACCTGGAGAGATAGTACAGGTGGTAATGCCCCCATGCTGCTGACCCCAGTTGGGTCCTAGCACCATCTGGTCCCCTGAATACACCTATGTTCCTTGCTGTATTTAGTACAAATAGCCAAGATATGGAAACAACCCCAATGCACAACTACAGATGAATAAACTAAGAATTTGTGGTGTGTGTATATATATATACACATATGTATCAGGTATATATATATATATATATATATATAATGGAATACTATGCGACTCTAAGAAAGGATAAAATCATGCAATTCACCATGACATGGATGAAACTAGAGGATATCATACTGAGTGAAGTCAGAAACAAAGTGATAGATACAGAATGATCTCCTTCATATGTGGGACTTAAAGATACACAGCGAGTGAGCAACAATGGGCCAGAAGCAACAAAACTGGAGAATTGATTCACAAAACTGAGTTTTAGGGAGGGAGGGGAGGATGTGACAGGGAGGGCGGGGACCTGTGTGGGAGGAGGCAGCTATACAGGCGATGGGTGTGATATTGAAGTTCTGTGCATAGGAAATCATCACTAGCAATACTGTTACATCCCAGTACCTCCATCAATGAAAGAATTAAAAATAAAGAAAATGAACAAACAGGATAGGACTGCAGTTCTTACTTCCCTGTGAGAACTGATTAATAATGGCCACATTCCATCCAATGTCACAGAATCAACCATTTGCATAACAGCTGGATGTACACCAGATAGGTTATATGACCTCAGAATTAGGCAAGACAGTTGCAGGCACCTATGAGGAAACATACTGAACATGACTCATAAATCACTTCTCCAGTCTCTGGGGTTGATGGGTCATACACGTGGAGATGAGAATTTTTGTTTATCTAGCTACGGAAGCAGCAGACCTGCAACCAACCCAAGGGTTAGGTGAGAGGACATAGAGGAAGCTGGATTTCTCAAATGCGCTGTTTCCCGTGAATTCTGACTGGCTTTAGCGGGTAACCTTTTTTAAGGGCTCAACTTCTGGGTTTTGGTTTGGGGGTGGGGAGAATTGGTGCACATGGGACTTGAGTTGATTAAAAACTTACACTGAGGGCCATAGAGATAGCACAGTGGTTAAGGTGCTTGCCTTGCTTGTGGCCAACCCCAGTTCAATCCCCAGTCCCAGCACCCCCATGGCCCCCCCAAATATCAGCCAGAGGTCACTCCTGAGCACAGAGTCAGGGGTAAATTCTGAGAACCACCAAGTTATATATATAAATAAGTGATATATATCTCACTTATTTATATATAAAACCCCAAATATATTATATTTATATATAAATATTTATATAAATATTTGTATATTATATATTAAATTTATATATAATTTATATATTAAATATATATAACCCCAAATATATATAAATAAGTTTTAAGTTTTTTAAACAATTACTTGAATATATAAATCAGAGAATCTAAATTTTCCCTTGTAATATACCTGTCTCAGGGACACTGGTCAGTTATTATAAATATTCCATTAATCTTAGAATATTAATATTAATCAAATTAATCATAGAATATTAATGGAATATTCTAATTTAGTGGGCTTGGACTCGGGGGGGCCTAATTCCCAGACTGCCATTTAGTAAGTTCTGTGTTTCTGAGTAGGTCTGTCTTCCATGAGCTTGACCCTTCCCATGAGCTTGACCCTTCCCATGGCAACCGACTGGGTTAACTCTCAGCATGCTCTGTACTTTTAGGCAGATCTCTGAGAAATTCACATACCTGAGCCCCTGTGAAGTGGGGTGAGGAGCACCCGATCTTGTCCTCATAAAACTGCCGGATACAATGTCTCTATAAATTTCAGTTCAAGTTATTTTTGCATAAGAGAAATCTCAGGGCTGAAATTTCCTACTCAATCATTCAGAATACCACGTGGCTGGTTTTAATCAATTTCAGGCACTAACATTGTGTTGAAAGTTCTATATTCCCGACCCATTTAACATTCTCATTTTCAAATCTTGGGAGGCTTTTGTGTTTTGGTGGTTGTTTTATTGCTGTTTTTTGTTGGTTTGGGTGGAGTGGTTAGGACCACACCTGGTGGTGCGCTGTGATTCTTCCTGCCTATGTGCTCAGGAGTGACGGCTGACAGTGCTCAGAGAGGGGATATGGTGCTGGAGATCTGAACTGCAGACATGACCCCAGCAGTCACATGCAAGGTACACACTTGACCTCTACTCTCCCAGCCCTTAAATCTTGTTTTCCAAAAAAGACACAAGAAGTGTAAAGGTGGTAGTGTCATTTATCTCGCTATCTTTTACAAAAGTCAGAGACTGCATTCCTTTTTGCTACTTATTAAAAGAGGAGGGGAAAGATGTTCATAAAAATTGAGCAATTGGACTATCAAAGAAGGATTACAGCAAAATCCCCTTGACCCCGTCTCATAAAAACAGAACCAGACCCACATGTGGGAAAGGCCAAATGATTCTCATTAAAGAAATGAGAATGTTTGTGATGACATGTGTCTGACCCACTTTAATTTACTTGGCAGGACTTATGGCAATCAGGGACCCAAAAATAACCCTCAGCTGGCAGTTCCTGCTTAAACACACCTAACAGACGCATTTCACACTGTTTCAAGGAGGCCCCACCCTCCCCACACAGGGTGAAAGGTCATATGCAAATTGTTGTGGCATGAAACCCACATTCCTGGTGACAACACTGATAAGTTGGAGTTAAGACACTGAGTTCCTCTAGCTCTTCCTTTAGAAAATGCACTTGAACAGGATGAGTGGAGAGATGTGGTGGATTTCCAGCCCCTGCCCCACCCCAAAGCTAAAGCTATTTTTAACTTACAACTACTGCTGATAAGTATTTTTCACCCCCAAATTTTTTTTTCAGAAAGAGAAACTATGAAAAAACAAAATACCATTGCATTTCAGTGAGAAGCACTCTGTCCCTCAGCCAAAGCTCTAAGCAAATGTCATGTAGGATCAGCAGGAACAGGAGCGCCCCATAGTTAGCACGTTTTCAGTCCTTTCTACAAAGGACATCTCTGAAGAGCCTTGTGAGGCTGGCAGGTGGGCTAACCTTCTGCCAGGTTTACTTTTGAAAAAGTGGTCTGAACAAAATAAGGCTAGGAAGGATCACTGTCACTGTCGTCCCGATGCTCATCAATTTGCTCGAGCAGGCGCCAGTAATGTCTCCATTGTGAGACTTGTTGTTACTGTTTTTGGCATACCGAATACGCCACAGGTAGCTTGCCAGGCTCTACCATGCGGGCAATATACTCTTGGTAGCTTGCTGGGCTGTCCGAGAGGGGCAGAGGAATCGAACCCGGGTCATCCGCGTGCAAGGCAAATGCCCTACCCGTTGTTCTATCACTCCAGCCCAGGAAGGATCAAATCTGATAAATAGTACCTAATAATATGCAAGTTATTGTTTCACTGTATACAGTTCACTCTCATCAAAACATGCTCCCTTATCTGGGAATTAGCTGCTCCAGCTGACCCTATGCCCTCAAAACTTGGAAGTTTGGTAGGAAAGACAGGCCTAGACTTCAGCAAGTGAGTACATGGAGTGAAACTCTGTAGCCAAATAAAAATAATAACTGCCACCCAAGGCCCTGTTCTAGGTTCTTTATACATGTCATCTCAATCCTTCCAACACCCTTCAAAGCAGACACTGTCTCTTTTTATTTCACAAAAAGGGCAAGGTGTGTGTAGCCTCATTCTTTTTTTTTTTTAGCTACAATTACAAAACTTTCATGTTTAAGTCATACAATCATGTGAAACACCCATCCTTCCACCAATGTACATTTTCCACCACTAATGTCTCCCCCTCCCAACCCTCCCCCTGACTCTATGGCAAACAATTGCCCTCTGACTCTCTCTCTCTCTACTTGTAGGTGTTATGGTTTGCAATACAGACTACAGATAATGAGAGCCCATCATGTTTGGTCCTATATCCACTTTCAGCACACATCTCCCATCCTGAATGTTCCCTCCAACCATCACTGACTTAGTGATCTCTATCCCAGCTGCCTTCTTCCCCAGCTCATAAGGCAGGCTTCCAACCGTGGAGTAATCTTCCTTCACCTTGATCTTTAAGCAGGAAACCGATTCGAAGTCATTTGATGCCACTCTAGTGAAGAAAGGACTGTGTACCAGCTTGGCTCCACCACAAACTAGTTGGGTGATCCGTAGGCAGATTCATCTGAGACTCAGTTTCCTTGTCTGTAAAATGGATGTAACACTATCCTGCTTGTAGGCTTTTGTCAGGGTTATCAAACAGGATTACATTTGCAAGGGGCTTAGCACAGAACCTTCAGCATGACTAGTCAATAGGGGAACAAAGCAAACGAAGACATTTTGTACTGAGATGTGGTGCCTTTGATCACCTTCCCTTCTGGCCTCAACAACTGGTCAGGCACCACTGTTGGAGAACTCAGCTCTGTAGAAAGGGCTAGGGTCCACCCATTTTCTCTCATCACTGCCCTGCTAGGTTCTGAGAAGTAATAAAATGCTAATAGCTGAAGACATAGGCATAATGGCACCCCAGGGTAGATCAATACCCGTCATTGAGTTTTTCATTGATTGCCTGTCATTTTCCAGGACGATGTTAGACAGTTAAAACCAAACCACTGAGTAAGATTAACAGTCTTACCAACAAAGAGTTTACGAACCCACAGAGGAGAAAATCAAACACCCAGCAAGCAATCTGGGCTTGCTACTGCACTGAGCTGTTTGGGAGAAGGAGCAGACCAAATGCCTCGGCAAAGGAAATTTCAGACATGCTCCCTAGTCCCTTGCAACTCCACAGGCCATACTGCTCCCCGCACAACTGGTTCTTTTTGTGAAATTCTCAGAGTATCTTCCTGCCTCCCACCTCAGTCTGCCACTTTCACACTGATGCTTTGCCTCGGTGGTTATTAAATGTGCATCGTGATAAGGGTTCTGCTGAAAGAGACTTAGCAATGCCAAGCCAACATCTGATGTGAAGGTAACTGTTGTAGACACAGCCTCATGCAGGCCTGATCTTGAAGGCGTCCCCATTACCAATCTTGGAGAAACTGTTAGAAGAACTGTCACACTGGATTCCTAATGGTTTGGGCAGTCGTGGTACTTCAGTAAAGGCTACATTATTATAATCACAAGGCTTTTTTAAGAGAAAGGTAAAAGCTGAAGGACTTGAAACAAATACTGAGGTCAGTTCTTTGGGAGAGGGGCTTGGGGGGAGACTTGGGGGGGGACAACACCAGGCAATGCTCAAGGATTACTCCTGCCTCTGCACTCAGGAATTACTCCTGGTGGTGCTCAGGGGACGCTATGGATGGCCAGGAATTGAACCCGGGTTGGCCATGTGAAAACCCACTGTACATTCTCTCCAGCGCTGAGATTAGTTTTCAGCCACGAAAATGAGGACAAAGATCATGTTGTGATTTCCTACTTATGCTTGAATTTTAGAAGTTAAAAAATACTCTTGGGGCTGGAGCGATAGCACAGCGGGTAGGGCGTTTGCCTTGCACGCGGCCAACCCGGGTTCTAATCCCAGCATCCCATATGGTCCCCTGAGCACCGCCAGGGGTAATTCCTGAATGAAGAGCCAGGAGTAACCCCTGTGCATCGCCGGGTGTGACCCAAAAACAAAAAAAAAAAAGAAAAAAAATACTCTTACAAACACTCTGCCACTCAACTATTACCTTCACAGCAGCCACCTATCAGCACAATATTCTTGAGTAATCACCACAGTAGCTGTCAACAACATTGATATCTTTCGAATGTTCTCCTGGGGCTACAGCACCTGTTCTCTCTGTCCCACCCAGGAGCCAGGCTGGAGGAGTGGTGACTGCAGAGCAGATGTTCTAACCATGGCCTTGGTGGAATCACAAAGGGATAAACCCAAACACACAGGCATGCAGAGAGTGTCCTCTGCACCCATGACTTTCCACTCAGATGAAGTAAATCAATCACATGGCCAAGTCCAATGTCAGGAATCAGAGAAATCACATAGTACTAAAAAGCTAAGGCTTTTTGTTTTTTTTGAGTGAATAACACCACTAACCAGGAGGAAAGAACTGACCCCAAGACCCCAATTACCACGTTTTCTAAATGACCTTGGACAGCATGCATGAGAAAGCTGCTTTCTATCTCCTATCTTGACAGCCAGGAAAATAGCTCCACGCATCCAAGCCAGACAGACCTGGCTATAGCCATTGCAGAAACCATTCAAAACCTTCTGTGATTTCTAGAGAGAGGAAGCTTACTGACCACCAACTCGCATGTGTCACACAATCCAGGATGATGCTCCTTTAGAGTTATTCTTTCCAGCAAAGGCCTAAGCCCAAGATCATCTCATCTGCTAGCAGGATCACACGGTCTAACTTTTGTTTAGGACCTTCTGCAGTGTTTTTACAAGCTATTTTTACTATTACTACACTAATAAATTATTTATGGTGGGAAACCTGAATCAGAAAATTCTAGCTATTTGAAAACAGACTTGATTAAAAACATCTCCTTCCCTTCCAGCCTATTCTCTCCCGCAGCACACAAATTCTGGGCCTACTCCAAGCCTTAAAGATTGCAGAGAACTGGTGGTACAGACCCTAATGATGGCTGCAGAGGAGGGATTATGGAAGAATCTGAAGTCAGTTCTTGAGCGCTCTGTTCTGAATAATAATAATAGCCAAGAATCAGGCTGTCAGACTCCAAGTTGCCCCGGGCAAAAAAGTACTCAGATGCCAGGAGGCTTTCCAGAGCCACTCACCTGTTCCTATAAGGATAAATCATCCTTGAAGTCTTAGACTGGGCCTGGCAAGGACAAAGGGCTGGGATGTCCCTCCAACAAAATGGACCAGCTCTCCCTGCTGCAGAGAGGAACAGACTGTTACCCCCCAAAATAAATAAATGCAAACAGGGTCATGTGAATAGTGCCAAGGGTTGCGAAGAAGCTAGCCACTGCCATAGGACCTGGGCAAACCATTGCTTATTCCATCCTGGGCTCTTCAATTCTCTGTTGTTGCCCATGCACCGCGGGCTGTCCACCACAGTTACATTAAAAACAAAATAAAATGAATCTAAGCCTTCCATGTTGATCCACTTATATGCAAATTTCATGACTTCATCTTTTCTAACAGCTGCATAGTATTCCATTGTGTAGATGTTCCAAAGTTTCTTTAACCAGTCGTCTGTTTCTGGGCACTCCGTTTTTTTCCAGATTTTGGCTATTGCACACAGTGCTGCAATGAACATATAAGTGGATCAACATGGAAAGTATCAAGTGAAATGAGTCAGAAAGAGAGAGAGACAGAGAGACAGAGAAGAGAGAGAGAGAGAGAGAGAGAGAGAGAGAGAGAGAGAGAGAGAGAGAGAGATCACACTCATCTGTGGAATATAAAGTAACAGAATGGGAGACTAACACCCAAGAGTAATAGAGATAAGGACCAGGAAGTCTGCCCCACAGCTTGGAATCTGGCCTCACATGCTGGGGGAAAAGGCAGCCGAGATAGAGAAGGGAACACCAAGTAGAGGACGTTTGGAGGACCCATTCAGGTTGAAAGATGCGTGCCAAATGTAGACTACAGACCAAACATGATGGCCACTCAATTCCTCTATTGCAAATTACAACACCCAAAAGGAGAGAGAAATAAAGGGAATGCCCTGCTGCAGAGGCAGGGTGCGGTGGTGGGGGATGGGGTGGGGGTGGTGGGAGGTATACTGGGACCATTGGTGGAGGAGAATGGGCACTGGGGGAGGGATGGGTAAAGGACCACTGTATGACTGAAATGCATTCACGAAAGTTCATAAGTTTGTAACTGTAGCTCACGGTGATTCACTAATAAAAAAATTTTTTTAAATTAAATAAATCTAAGGATAGTACTGCCCCTGAGGCGCTTTGCCTTGCACACGGCCAACAAGAGTTTGCTCACCAGCACCCCATGGGAAGCCCAAAATCTCCACAGGGAGTGCTCCCTGAGCACAGTTGGGTGTGCCCCAGCCCTCCAAAGTTTTGGTCAGTCTGTGCCAGCCTCCCTCACCTGCACTGTGAGGCTACCCCAAGGGCCGGCCCTGGGGGTTAAGAGTGGGGCGCATTCTAAAATATTGAAGGGTGCAGGGGCATTTGGACGCGGCTCCTCTTTTTTCAAGTTCACCGAACCCAAAACTTCGTGCTGAAATGTCCCTTAGAGGACTCGGTCCAGGATGAGTAGCTGGAAGGAGGTTCCCAAGGGCCCTTCCATTCAAAGCCCAGCCCCAGCCCTACAGTGCGGGAGCTGGGCCAGCCCCTCCCCCACACACCCCTCACCTGCTCTAGGTGGCGGCGGGGGTCGCTGCCAGCCAGGGGGGAGCTCAGCGCCCAGTGGAGGCCTGCCCCCCGCCTCTCCATCCCCACCCGCGGGGTCCCCACTACGCCCAGCCTCGCTCTCCTCTTTACCGCCGGGGACACAGGCCTCCCGGGGGACTCGGGGAAAGATGGAAGGGGGAGGGAAGAGGAGGTGCAGGACCGACCTTCCCCCACACCCGGGCTTCCTAGAGGCTCCCCTCGGCGCACCGACCGTTTTACGCCCGGGGCGAGGCCGGCGGGCTGCACCCCCTTGCCCCCCACCCCGTCTGCTCCGGGAAGGCGGCGTTGGGGAGCCGGGAGGGAGTGCGGGGGGGGCGGGCAGTCCCTCCTCCCCGCCCCGGCGGGGCGGCGACCCAGACAGCGCTCCCCGTGCCGGGAGCCGCGGAAGGACGGGGCCCGGCTTCCCCCGAGCGCCGCGGGGCTGGAGAGGCGGCGGGGAGCCCCGGCCTCGCGCCCACCGCGGCTTCAAGTTTCCCCCCTGGCTCGGGGTTGTGCAACAGCGCGGGGCGCGGGGGCCGCCGGCGCGGCGCAAAACAAGCCGAGCCCATAAACAAAGCCACGTGGCCTGGGGCCGGGGGCCGGGCTAAGCGCGGGCGGCTCTTCCGGCAACAAAGCGCCCCGGCCGGCCGCCCCGGATAAATACGGCGCCGGGGACCCGGCCCGCCACTCTGGCCGCCGCGCCCGCGCCCCCGCCCGCGCCCCCGCCCGCGCCCGGCCCCGTCCCTCGCTCGGCCGCCCGGTGCGCGCCCCGGCTCGCGGTGCCATGCCCTTCCTCGGGCAGGACTGGCGCTCCCCGGGCCAGAGCTGGGTGAAGACGGCCGACGGCTGGAAGCGCTTCCTCGATGAGAAGAGCGGCGGCTTCGTGGGCGATCTGGGCAGGTGAGGGGCGCGGAGGGCCCGCACGCAGCCGGGGGAGGGAGGGGGGGGGGCGCTCGCCGGCGACTGTGGGTGCAGGCGGGGTGGGGGGGGCGAGGACGGGCTCCCGAGGAAGGGAGACCCAGGTCGGGGTAGGATGGCGTTGCCCCCGGTGTCTGCTGCTGTCGCCCAGAGCCACGGATGCAGGGACAGAGGTTTTGCGGGGACGGCGCAGAGGTTTGGTTTCTTGCTGTTGTTGAAGTTCTGCTTCGCCAACTCCTCTCAGCATCCTGCAGTCCCTCTGAGAAGCCAGCGAGACCGACGCCGGTCTTGTCCCCAAAGGCGCAAACTTAGCTCGACTAGGGGGTGCTTCCCCCACCCTCTTTCTGACAACCCCCCTGCTTTAAAACTGCAGGGACGCGCAGATGGCGCGCACGGGGGCGCGGGCGTGTGGGGGCGCGCGCGGGGCTCGGCCGTGGGCACCAGACGGGCACCTGGCAGGCACCTCCTCCTCCCAGCCTTTCCCACGCGCCAGCGGCGACCCCAGAGCGATCAGGAGGATGCGTGACCATGAAGGCGCGGGCAGGTGGGACTAGATACTGCCTGTGGTTCGTGGTCCCGCGACCCAGAGCAGGGGACGGTGCTAGAACTGGGAAGAAAGCGGGGATGGCAGCCGCGAACGTTCTGCTTCTGGAAGCACCTGTTTCCACTGTGTGGCCCCTTTGATCAGTTTCTTTGCACTACACCATCATGGTGGTGCGCTGAGAACAGAGAGAGCCCACTGGCTGTCTCGGGGCGGCCCCAGCGGTTAAATTAAAAAAAAATAAAGTTCCAGTCCATGGAAACTACGGCCCGCTTCGCTTCGCACTTTTAATCAGGGTGCGCTGGAGTCGGTAGGACACTCGCACGACAGTTGGCTTGCACATCCCTTTACTTTGGACCTGATGAGCGGAAAATGGAACAGCATTTCGAGATCAGGGCGGTCAGCCGATCACCTTTGGTTCTAACCTCTCTGGCTTCAGGGGGGTGTTCTGCATTGGGACCTTATTCCCACTTACTGAAATTGACCTGTGCGCGTGTGGCTCAGCCCTTGCCACTGATCTTTGTAAAACCCTCCGGAAAATAGATTGAACTATTTAGAATAGAACTTGGCCTTCGTTTGTGTGCCAGTGTAGGGAAAATATTTAAAACAGATACCCTTGGGAGGGTCTGTCAAGAGAGGCAAGAAAGAGCACCCTGACCTTCACGTTAAACAGAAATACTCTAAGCCAGGCCCTGGGGTAAACGTTTGGAGAACACTCTTGAGAAATCTAATTGGTGGGACATCCGATCTTCACTTCCAGAAAAATAAGAAAAGCCTCTGGAGGATCTTCCTTCTGGTCTAGCAAAGTAGAGGTTTCTTTCTTTGCTTCTTAAAGAATGTGGATTCTAGCGTTGCGATACTTTGTTTCTGTGTATCGGCAGAGTCTAGGGAGAGAAGGTAGTGAGGGGTAGGGCTGGGACTCAGTTTCTCACTCAGATACCCTTGTAGGATGCTTTCAGTGAGCCTTTGGATCAAATGTAGAGCCCCTGGTTTGCGTAGAGACTCACAGAAGGCTGCGTCTGTCTCCTCCACACCTAAATGAATGCCTCTCCCTCCATCTGAGATGATTTGGACCTCACCACCAATAGTTAGACTAGGCTGATTGCGCTAGTCTAGTCACTTTAGTGCCGAAAACTGTGGCGGTCACCTTCAGGATCCCTGAGGGTGATCAATAGGGTAGCCGCCTGGGATTCTTGATGAGTCACAGAGTTTGGGAATCATTTTGGTAGCTCCTTAGCAAAGCAGCTGGCTGTTTGTTTGCGGAGTATTACCCCCCCACCAACCATTGTAAACAATCCCTTCCTTGCGTAGGATGTCAAGTCTGCCAACTTCTTAAAAGCAGTTGGCCTTCTGAGACCCAGGTTCAAATATCCCTACTGTTTTCCGTCTTAGGGAGGTTTTGCTGTGATGTCAGGTCTGGGCTGCGTGCCTGCCTGCACAGGTGAAGTTGAATGCCTCTCCTGTTAGGCGAAAACAAAAGGCAAGCCCTTCCTAAGGAGGGGCCGGGAGAGAACCAAGCTCTGCTGTGGCATGCAACACTTAACTAGTTCCAAGTACCTTTCTGCAGTCCGCTGGACAGGGGAGTCCTGGAGGAGGGCAAAGGGTGCACATGGAATGTTCCCAAATGGAGGGTGGCTTTCAGGCAGACCACCGCTTTGTCCTCATTCTCCCTTGTGGATTCTGTGAGCCTTAGGACCCAGAATGTGGGGTCCAGCCCAGTCTTCCTGCAGCAACAGAACGTCCCAAAGTTCTGTTGGAACTTTGGACGTAAGCTAAGCTCACGTAAGCTAAGTGTCCTGATACCTTAGAGGGCTTTCAGAGAAGCTTCAAAGTCCTTGCTCAAATGATTGAAATGACAGAAGATGGAAAATAATGGCATTCGGTGGGGAAGATTAAAAAATTCGAGGAAAGCTCTTGGCAGGAGCCAGGGCCATCCAAGAATGCTTCAAGGAAGTGGCATAGCACAACCTCTCTCTCTCTGATTCAGCTCCCACCGTCTGCCCCCCAGAATGAGTAATCTCATCTGACCCCAGGCCACTTCTCCAAGCCGACAGTCTTTGCCTTCAAAAATTCAAATGTTGCTTTCCAGTATAGCTAAGGCTGGACGAGGAAGCAGGAAGTTTGCCTCAGTGCCCTAGATGAGTGGTATATAGGAGAATAAAAATAATTGTTGGGATTTTTATGAGTGCTCACTGCGTTCAGGGTATGGTTCGAAGAGCTTCTTTCTACAGTAGACTGTTTGTTTGGCTAGAGCCCAGTGGGGACTAACCGTGTTTGGATATGTATTGAGTTTGACAGTTTAGGTTATGTACTATAGCAAATTAGCTTAGAAATCTCTTTTCCCTGCAACTAAGGCCGCAGTTTTCTTAAATTGCCTATTATTACAATTAAATGAGAAATGGGACGCCCCCCTCCCCTTTATCACTGCTGCCAAAATGATCTTGTTTTGAAATCTTTCCTACTACCTTTCCCTAAAGTTGCCTTTGAGAAGACTGGAAGAGGTCTTTGTTCTTATTCTAGGCCCTATAGTTGTAAAAATCAAGATCAGTAGGAATTGACTGCAAAGTCGAGACTTACCAACTTTCATTGAATTTATATAAAGAAAGCCTCTTTAAATTGGTTTGCCTATTATTATTATTTTTTAATTTAATGTCATAGTTCCTAAATGGTGGCGGTTTTTCTTGTTAAAAATTTCAGTTGTAATTTTCCGTTGGCTCTGCATTTCTTTGAAATG
This sequence comes from Sorex araneus, assembly GCF_027595985.1. NCBI lineage: Eukaryota > Metazoa > Chordata > Mammalia > Eulipotyphla > Soricidae > Sorex > Sorex araneus. The sequence goes on from NC_073303.1 coordinate 104,715,959, forward strand.
GACATAATTGAATTCTGAAAATAGCCTCTAACTGAATATATTACTGCTTAAAAGAAAACATATAAGCAGGCAACACAAACAGACCCTGAGGCTAGCCTTCCAGGCCTGCTTCTGGGGTCTAAAAAATCTAATAACCACATGAAAAGTGCAGGATTCCTATGCTTAAAACTTGTCTACATTCGGCTGTGGGGGAGCATCATCAATTATGTCCAATTCTTCTTAATTAGCTTTGGAAATGAGGCCCTTGGGCTTACAGCAGGTTATTGTAGTTGCTATAAAGCAAGTGCTCAAATTCCTCTGAGGAATGTTTCCCATTAGAAAAGAGTAAGATGAAATATAAACACTTAAAATTTCTGAAGGATGGTCTCAATCTAGGGGCTGGGCCCTGACATTTGTCTGCAAAGTCTGAAGAGGGTAATTAAGAATAAAACAACTTCTTTCATGGTTCTCACCATGTGGAATCTAAGCTGTAGGTTTTTGTCTATGGCACATGTATGTGTTTTCTTTAAATACAAACCTTCTCGTGGTATTTTTTGCACACAACATGTTTGCCTTTGCTTTCTCCCACTCTTCACAGCTTTGGTACGAGGTGGATCTGCCATGAAACTTCCCATCTTTACCCATTTTCTCAACTTTGAAGTTTCCTGTTAGCTTAAAGGGATCTCAACTCTGCTCCTTTTTTCCTGCCACCTGGCAGCTGATAGCAGAGTAGTCAGTGGTTTGTACCCCTCCGAATTGTGTGGTTAGACAGATACACATGCATGGATGACATGAAGCCCAAACATTCACCCTTGGCTGGCTTAAGAAAGTGCCTCCAGGGTCAGAAAGATAGTATAGCAGTTAGGGCCCTTGTCTCGCACACAGTCAACCCCAGACTCATCCCTGGCATCCCACGTGATCCCTGTGCCTTGCCAGGAGTGACCCCTAAGCACAGAGCCAGAAGTTAGCCCTGAGCACCTCCAGGGGTGGCCAAAAGGAAAAAAAGAAAATGCCTCTAAGGTGATTTCTGCACTAATCTCTCTGAAACCTAAGAAGATGCAATTTCCCTGAGTGAAAAGGAAAACGACTAAAGATAGTCGAAACTCAACACATGGTATTAAGTAGGGGAGAATGATCAAATGATCGATCACCCATCAAGCTTAGCCCTCTGGGTATATTGTTGTCAATGTCACCTGAAAGCATTAGCAAGATACTTAATGTATGTATGGAAGTGCTGCTTGAAGAACTTCTGGGAACACCAGGAGACTGAAACTGTTTCTGATCCTCTGACCTCTGTTCCCATGTCCTCAGCCTATGGGAGCCTATGGGAGCCTATGGGAGCCCGGAAAGCACCCATCTTACTCACCATTGTATGTCCCAAATAAAAGATCGAATCAAATAACATCTTTGATTCAACCCAGAATTCATCAAAAGGGAAAGGAGCAATTTACAGCAGGTAGGACACTTGCCTGCACACAGCCAACCTGAGTTCACTTCGGTCACCGCATAAGTTCCCTGAGCCTTGGTTGTGAGTGGGTGTATAAGGAAGTGAAAATCTAAATCAGGTTTTTCACTCCTTGGCATCACAAACCTTGTCTAACATACAGGATTTAACCCCCACAAGGAGGTAGGAGAGGCAAACCCATTGCCTCATGATACCTCAGTATTTTTGCTGCATTCCTCCTGTGAAAATTCTTCAGCTGTTTATGCCCAAGGTCCCTTGTATAATAGATGAAAGCTTAGTCACACCACCCCCAGTGACAGCTCAGCCAACCGGAGGAGACCTGTGACACGGACAGTCTCCCCAGCCCTCAACCATTTATGAATTAGGAATTCAGCTTCTTTCATTTCAAGCCCAAGATCCTTTCCTCACATCTTGAGTCGTGTTGATCAAGAAAAATGACATGAATCCTAAAAGTCACTGTACATTACACACCACCTAGAAACTGAGTTTGTCAGTCACAGCTTTGTAAATGGGATCCTGTTTTAAAGGCACCGACAGGAGCATACTAGTTAAAAAGAAGCTTGGGTACATTTTAAATAGGTGAATTGTATAGTGCATGAATTATAGCTCTGTAAAGTTTTTTTTTTTTTTTACAGCAGCTTGGGGTAGATGGTTTGGCCAAATGCGGGCATTGTGCATTACACTGATTCCAGTAACCATCCTTCTCCCTCCCCCAATTCATTTTTGCTTAAAGTAACATTGTGGTACCCTGCCTTGCTGTTAGTGAGAGAGTGCAGGGCTGTGTGTCAGATACAATGGCAGGCACTGTTGGGGAATTCAAAAGCCGTCGAAAGCCCCCGTCTCTGCCTTCCACAGAAACGAGACGATATTCTAACCTATAAGAGAGAAGTCTGGACCTATATGCATTTCTCTTGAGTGATTTCTAATGTTTTGTTTGAGAAGCGTGTATGTTTGTGTTTTATGACCTAGTGTGTTATTTATAGAAGCAGCTCGAGTTCCAGTCTAGCTGCTACAGTTTATCCCGTCTTCTTTTATTCCTAGTTACTGCAACAAGGAAGTTTTCAATAAGGAAAATCTTTTCAACAGCCTGAACTATGATGTTGCCGCCAAGAAGAGAAAGAAGGATATACTGAATAGCAAAACCAAAACTCACTGTAAGCCTTTAGTCTAGAGTTTAAGAAAGCTGTCTGAATAGCCTTAGGATGGCTTGTTTGGGGACTCAAACAAGCTTGGTGGGGGAGGGTGGGGGGTGGAGGTCAGGTGCTGTGACGATCACACCTCACCTGTTAGACATCTGCTTTAATGTTTACTCGATCATTAGCAGAGGCCACTCGGCTCTGCTCTCAGAAATCTGCAGTGCATTTTCTGAGCAAGATCCATCCGTTCTAAAAGTTCTGTTTATAAGACAATCGCTGCTAGTTGGGGTTTGCCCCCTTAGTTTTTCATGTTCAGTTGACAGTTAACTGGGTCCTTGTACACAACATAATCCACTGAGTTCTGGTATGTGCTTTTTTTTATTTTGAACTAGAATTTTAGACTTTGGAAATAAATTTTTTTCTCCCTCTTTCCTTGTATAAATTCCATTAACATTTCTAGAGGCTGTCTGGATGTGTTAACAAAGCATAAAGTTCTATTAATAAGTAGGAATTACAGATCTTTCATTTAATCCATCTGTACTACATGGTTTCCTCATACTATCTGTTTTATTTCTACTCTTTATAGCCTTATGAGTCGTAGACTTGGCTCGGAAACAAACTTGTACTTGGGTATTTATTGTTTTGAGGGGAGAGTATGTGTGTGGGGGGGTGGTTACCTCGAAGCTCAGGCCTACTCAGTCTGTCAGTGATGTGGGTGCTTCAGACAAAGACAGACATGAACTCCAGTATTATAGAAATTATGAACTTGCATCCTCTTAGATTGTCAGTAAAGTTTCTGTAATTGTTGTCAAAGCTTTTCATACCTTGAAGTAAAACGGAAAAGAAAGTTTAAATCTTGGACACAATACAGATATTAAAGTCGTATTTTTGTCTCTATAGATTTTCATCAAGAAAAATGGATCTATGTCCACAAAGGAAGCACTAAAGAGGTGAGCATCCATCCGATCAAATGTATGTCTAGCCTTAGGGCTTGGCCTACATAGTAATTTTGGGGGTAGTGAAGTATGGACAGAAATATGACACCAAGTAAGACTCTCGGGTATGGTTGGTGGAAGCTAGAAAATCACTAGGCAGGCTCCCCAATCATTCAGTGAGATATAATGTATATAAAATTCCTTTATAAAGATTAATATGCCTATATCAAATGTAGAGTCAAAAGCCTTGGCCCCTCCCTCACGACTGTGCCTCAGTTTTTTGTTCTGCAAGCTCTTTAGCCTGCAACACAGATATGTTTGGACCCAGGAATAATTAAACATAGAAATCATTAAGCATACAAGTTTTTATTTATGTATTTTTAATTTAATGTAGGAGTACTGCTATTTATCTAGCCATTAAGCTGATTGAATTGGGCATGAACTCCACATTACCTTTTTAAAAATGTTTTTAATTGAATATCCGTGAGCTAGACTATTACAAAGCTGTTCATAATTGGATTTCAGTCCTGCAATGATCCAGCACCCATCCCTCCACCAGTGTACATTTCCCACCATCCGTGTTCCCGGTTTCCTCACTACCATCCCCCAACACCCCATCCCCCATTCCAGCCTCCCTCTATGGGAGGCACTTTCCTTCTTGCTCTCTCTCTCCTTTTCTTTTTCGTCATTGTGGTTTGTGATACAAGTGCTAAGAGGTCATCATGTTTGTTCAGGGCATTGGGTATTTTTATCGGGTCAGTAGGCTGGAGTAGCTTTTCAGTTGAGCGCCAGCTTTGGGGTGTGGATGCGACTGCCAAGGCTTCTGGAGTACAGGGATGTGGGGGGGAGGTAGAGCCCATCCCAGCCCCGAGAAAGCCTGGAGATTTCAATCACAAAACCTGCATACCTGAATTTTCAGCAGATTATGTCTTGGTGAGGTCCATCCTGAGACGATGGAGTCAGGCCGGGGGAATGGCGGCAATTTTGGATTGTGGAAGCAAGCGGCTGCCAAGGGCTCTGTGTGGGTGAGCACCAGGCCAATCCGCTCTCCCTCTGATGTATCCTGAGTTTATGCACGGGTCCAAGATTAACTGTGGCTTTTGATCTTTTTTGAGTTTTATTTATGAGTCTCTGAAGCAAGGCCCATAGTAGAACTTACAGGATGGCACTGGAGTTGGTTCATGGGGGTGACTGCTAGTGCTTCCAGGAGTATTGATTGGGAAGTGGGGGGAGGTAGCCCATCCTAACTCCGAGAAGCCTGGAGATTTCAGTCACAAAACCTGCATACCCGAATCTCAGTAGATTATATCTTTGTGAGGTCCATCCTGAGACAGTGGAGTCGGGCTGGGGGTATGTGGCAATTTTGGTTTATGGAAGCAAGCGGCTGCCAGTGGCCCGGCCCGGCCCCCTCCAATTTACCCCATTTTGTTCAGCCAAGCATATAAGTTTTTAAAGCCTTCCTGGTATGAGGCAGGAACAAAACAACAACTAAACTTGTGTGGCACTTTAGGGAAAAGTTATATTTTATCTTTACAGAGGCCATTTTTAGATAAGTAGGATGCAAGGCAAGTTTGGTGGGATGAGAGTGTTATTATTCTCAAGGACTTTGGAGAACATCTAGTTCCCTCTGTAATTTGAGACCAGGAGAAGATCAGTGATACACTAAAACCACCCAGCTGCCTCTAAGTCATGGCTCTCTGCTCTTTCGTCCTTACATATTCAGAAGCAAAAGGGCAAAACTTCTTTTGATTCTCTTGAACCCTGAGAACTCTGCTTCTGTGGGGCTAGAGAGATAGTACAGCAGTTAGGGCACTTGCCTTGCCCATGACCAACCCTGGTTTTATCACCAGCGCCCCACGTGGTCTCCCAATTCTTGCCAAAATGATCCCTGAGCACAAAGACAGGAGTAAGCCCTGAACATACTTGGGCGTGGCCAATATAGAAGAAATAAATGCTTCTCATCCCAGGAATTTGTTAGTGTCCAGCTGTCTCCACCTCAGTCATCAAATATCCAGCGTCCAGCCCACCCTTTCTATACAACTAGCTAAGACTTTCCCATTCTCATGCGCTCAGAGGACCAGGGGCACAAATGGGACAAGTCACAAAGAGGGATGTTTGACACCGACCCTGACTTGGGTAGCTGCCCCTCTCCTGCATCACGCGGCTTCCCAGAGAGACCTTTTATAGCCTAGAGAAGAGGCAAGAGGCCATAGGATGCTAAAGATGAGCCTCAAGCTTGCTGGGTCATTAGATCCAGGTTGATGGTTCTGGAGAATGACTTGGGGAGCACAGAAGTCACCTCTGCATCCTCTCTTTTTGCCTCCAGCGTCATGGGTATTGCACTTTGGGGGAGGCTTTCAACCGACTGGACTTCTCAACTGCCATTCTGGACTCCAGGCGGTTTAACTACGTCGTCCGGGTAAGTCTCTGGAGCCCAAAGGCTTAACCAAACTCTGTCACGTTGAAATGTTTGTTCACCTTGTCTAGAAATCATTTAGCCCAGAAAAAAAATAATAATAACCTCTTAGAACCCTAAGAATTTTTAGAAAAACAAAATGAATCCCCGCACGTCCTTTCCCCACTTCCTAATAGAAGTTGGTAAGGAAATATCCCGGAGACTTGCCTGGACAGAGAGGGCCGGCAGGACTGGGAAAACCGGGAATTCTCACCAGGCCTGTCCAGGGTGGGATTCTCTTTCATGGCCTTATTCTTCTTTCTGCCCCCTAAGCTCCCTTTGGGTTTGGGGCAGTGACTCGAGCTAAGAGCAGCTGATTGGGTGCAGGCCTCGGCAGTAGGAAGAGGTTGGCCCCGCCATGGGATTGGCTGGTTTGGTTGTGATTTTCCCTCTCCAAGGGTTTTGGCACTTCTCAGAGCCATGTCGTGGAGCTGGAGGGTTGCAAAGTCTCAGCCAGAGCGATAATGTTCAAGCCCCCTGAGGCCTGGAAGGCTCAGCTGTCACTCTGGGCAGAAGGAGGCAATTGGCCTGCTGAGGCTTCCTGGAAGGTTAGAAGCACTAAGCTGAGCTGTGAGCACAGAAACAGATCAGTTCCCTCTCCCGCTGTGCCTTCTTCAAGTCCCAAAGGTGCCCCTTGGCAGGGGAGTCCCCACAGGCAAGGGCCAGGCCCACGAAGAGTTGAGCCCCATGGCTAAGAACACGAGGGTTTCCACAATCTTGGTATTAAAGAAAGATACCCAGATCTGATGTCTTGATCACCAGCTAGTTAGAAAAATGCTCAGGTTTTCCTCTGCTTCTTCTCCCTGCTTATTTTCCCTTTTGAAAGGAAACAAAGCAGGGGCCAGGTCCACAGTTCAACAGGCAGGGCGTTTGCCTTGCGTGCTGCCAACCTGGGTTCAGTCCCTGGCACACCATATGATCCTCTGAGCCCCTCCAGGAGTGAGCCCTGAGTACAGAGCCAGGAGTAATCCCAAAGCTCCAAGGATGTGGCTCCTCCACCCCCCACAAAAAAAAAAAAAGGAAAAGAAAGAAAATAAAACAAAAGAACAAGAATGGGGCTGGGGGCGGGAAGGGGAGAAACACAACTAAATGTCTTATGCAATTCGCTGTACAATCGCCTTTCATCTTTTTAATAAGCTGAAGAAATAGAAAAATCTTTACTCTATGTTAAACACAGCAAGGTCAGTTACACGATGAATTTGGGGTCTGAAACCTGAGGAGTTCACAGTTGAAGCTGCCACAAGTTTTCTGTGAAGAAATGATTGCTAAGAAAGTGGCCTGAGAGCAGTTGCAGGCTCCACCCTCAGGTGGCATGGCCTCTCTGACTTGATGGCCCTCTCTGGAAGGACTGAGACGAACGTCGGCTCACAGAATGGGAAATAGACTCAGTGGCATATTCATTTGAGGAAATACTCTGCAAACCAGACCCTGTCATGCAAAGTCAGCCACTAATTATTATGATGACCTGGTTACCAAGATGGTAAATCTCTTTAAAATATTTTTCCATTGGGCCAAAGATAAAGAGAGAGCTCAGAGGGCTACATGTTCTTTGCTCTGGGGGACCCAGGTTTAGTCCCCAGCATCCTGTGTTGCTCTGGGAACCACCAGGCATCACCCCCAGCACAAGGCCAGGAGCATCCACCAAGCACCACGACGAGTATGGCAACCCCAAAAAGCCAAATAAATTGGGGGATTTTGAACTCGTGTCTGAGAGTGTCTAATTATCAAATCTCTCAGGCACAGTTTTCCTTAAATAATCTCAGAGGAACTGCTGAGTGCTTTCAAAGTTTTTAACGTTCTGAAATAATGAAAATATTGCTATTTTAGGAAGAACAATCTTTTTTTCCCCTTCACTGTTAGAGTGCTCTGTAATTTGAGAAATAATATGTTATTTTTATACGGGACTTAAAACATTTTAATGATAGGCACCATGTTTTGAGGTTTTTCTTCTAAAGCACTCAGTGCCCTTCTCGTATATTCTTATCCTCAAACCAACTTTGCAGAGTAGTTTATTCTGGTATGTTTGCCACTTTCCTACTTAGACCTCGTATGGCTTGGGGGGTTGGGGTGGTGAGTGGTCCTTCCAAACACTGTGCAGGGGACCTGCGGACCTCTCCCTGTGATCTCAGCCGTCTGGGGACAGCAGTGCTGGGGGCCATCAGGACCACCCCACTTGGGGACTTTCTCTTACGCGCGCGCGCACACACACACACACACACACACACACACAAACCTGCAGGGTTTCAGGAAAGAGACAAGTGGCAGCAGGCTCAAAAGCTTACCATTTTTATTACCATGTATGAATGTTTTGTGAATTTTCTTGTTATAAAATATTTTTAATGTAGAACCAATGATGTGACGTAAGTGGTAGAGCCTTGTATGTATAAGGCCCCGGGTTCGATCTCTTAACACCTCAAGGTGCACATGCATGTGTGTGGGAGCACACACACACAGAGCACACCACTGCAACACAACAACGTTTTTAATATAGCATTCATTAAAGTGGGTCTTTCATACATTATTTTAATAGGCTTTAGCCTATCACTCATTGTTTCTATCCCTCTCCCTTCATACCCATCCTAATTTCTGGAAGACAGTTTGAACTGTGAGTTTGAAAGAGGATTGTAAAGCTGTAGAAGCAGTGACCTCATTTGTTCTACGGGCAGGAAGATACTGCGGTAGTTAGGGTGCATGCCTAGCATATACCTGGTTTTACCTTCGGCATCACATGGTTCCCCTGACATTGCCTGATAACAGCCCTGGAGACCCCAAGCACTGCTGGGGTCATCGGCTCCAGAGAGTTCCAGCAACTCCAGTCCTTGGGTCCTAGCACTGAACCCCAACCAGGTTGTCCAGGAACACTTGAGAATGGCCCCCAGGTTCCCTGAGCACCACTTGGGAACTCCTTCCCCCACCTCCAAAAAATTTTTGTTTTATATCATACCTCAAGACCAGTGGATTTCACATTGTTGGAAATTTCATTTGGAAACTCGAGAGGATTCCAATGCTGGGCGGACTAATGGTGAGGTAACTTGGTAACCCTGAGCCCGCACTGACTCTCCCACGAGGGCAGAGAGACCTGCAGGTACAGTGGGTTCGTCACCAGCAAACCCAGAGTGCGTTTACACAGCTCCTCGCTAAAGTGGTTCTCAGCCCTGGCTGTTAGTGCTCACCTGGGAAACATCTTTGCCTACGAAAACCCGCCTGGAGGGGCTGAAGGGATAGTACACTGGGTTAAGGCCCTTGCTTCCCGTCCTAGTAACACTGATTGGAATCCTGCCTAGGGTCTCCCAAGTACTGCCACCGTTCCCTCTGATCACCTAGTCAGAAGTAGCCTCAGACCATCACTGGGTGTGACCAACCCAACCCTCCCCCCACAGAAATTTGTAGCTGCTTCTCATTGAATTCCTTAAAAGTGCTAAGTCACTACTCAGAAGTATCTCACAGTTGATCCTAGCATGTTTTAAAATTTAGGGACCAACCCGGAAACTCCTTGAAAGTTATGTTATGTTTTCCATACATTTGAGCAGTGCTAGGGGTGGAAACAAGGGGCCAGACTCAGGACCTCACCATGCTAGGCATGATCTCTAACCCATGACATGTCTCCCCATTCAACATTGGACTTCTGGGAGTCTGGAATCCAACAGAAACTGATGATGGAAAAAGAAAAACGCCACTCACAATCCGTCCACTGAACATTCAGTTATTCTTAGTCATAGTTGCCTCTGAAACTCACTTGATTTCTCTAAGTTTACACTGTAGGCTAAATCTAGGATAACCAAGGATAACATATCTTGGGGTAAGTCTAGGATAATCATACATACATGGAAGGATCTTTGTAAGAATACAAAATGTAGTGGGAAAACAGAGGTAATGGTGTGATGATACTATATCAATTTTTTAAATGATTTATAACTTGCTTTGCAAAATGAAAGACCTAAGCATCTGCCGGCCTCTTTCCTGGGCATCTGTCAGTTTGTAGACTAGATACAGCTGGGCAGAGACGGGGCTGACTTGCAGTAAGACTTCTCAAGTGCTTTCAACTGGTTGTAAAGTCTTCAAGTCCTTTGTGTTCTCCAGTGAGGCAGAGTAACTGGAAAACATCAACATTTACCCGCATGACTAGCCCATTCCCTGGTGAGTCACTTGAGAAAATTGAATTATTATGAGAAGATGGAATTAAGATAAACCCAATACCAGAGAAAAATTAAAATATGGCTTCAATGGCCACAGAACCAACAGTTCTTAAGACAGCTATTGCTGGAGCCAGAATGATAGACAGGAGATAAGGCACATGCCTTGCACGTGGCTGCTTCAGCCGCCCTGGTTCTATCCCCAGCACCTCATGTGGTCCCTTGAGCACTGCCAGAGCATAGAACCAGAAAGAGTCTCTGAGTACTGGGTGTGACCCAAACCATTGCCCCGGACCTCCTCCCCCAAAATATTTTTTTTGTTTTTTTGGGTTTTTTTTTTTTTTTTTTGCTTTTTGGGTCACACCCAGCAATGCTCAGGGGTTGCTCCTGGCTCTGCATTCTGGAATTACTCCTGACAGTGCTCGGGGACCATATGGGATGCCGGGGATTGAACCCAGGTCGACCACATGCAAGGTAAACGCCCTACCCGCTGTATTATCACTCAGGCCCCCCGCCTCCAAAATAAAAGAAACGGTTGTTGCTGAGCAGAGTGCAAAGTAGAACATGAACATGAGCTCAAGCTAGCTTTACTCCAAAAACTGTATTATTTCCACCAAGCCCTGCCATCAGCTAGTGAGAGAAACATAGATAAAGTGGCCAGGAGCCTGTCTTGGCTGAGGCTCTACCGTAGCACTTGGCAAACTCCTGTCCCTCCAACCAGTACAGCTTATAACTTTTGTTTGCTATAAAAGCTATAAATGATATGTGCATTTTTTTTTAATGATGGGGGAGAAACGTTTTGTGACACACAAAAATAATGTGAAACTCAAGTTTTTAAGTGTAGTCTAAGAAAAGTTTTATTGGAGGGCCTGGGATATAGCTCAGTGGTAGATCACACGCTGTGCATGTTTGAGGCCCTGGGTCCCCCCCCCCCCCCCAGACCAAAGAGAGAAAAGAAAAAGTTCTCTTGGAACACAGCTACCTTGGTGTCATTCCTTGGTGTCTGAGCAACAGAGTCAGTTGAACAACTCAGTAAAGTGGAGTCGAATAACAAAGGCCGTGTGGCCCGCGTGCCTCAGGTATTTATAATCTAACCCTTCACAGAAAAGCAATCGTGCTAGCCCTGCCCTACAGTCTAATTAGTAACTCGGAAAATATGCATTAAAGGAAGTTACTTGATCCAATGGCATGAAGCAGTTTTTGAAAAGTACAGGCAGGCCGTGGGGTTTGCAAGGGTGTGCCAGAAGCACAAGATGTCTGAGAAAGACCTCCGAGAGAAGGTGGGAGTGGAACTGAGTTTGAGGGCTAGAACTCGGGGAGACGCCACGGGAAACAGGCAGGTTTCAGATCTGTTCCAGGAAGGAAATTGGTTGGTCTGCAGGAAGGTAGCATCAGGCTTTGACATTGGTGGTGGAAAATGTGCACTGGTGGAGAGATGGGCGTTTGATCCTTGTATGACTGAAACTCAAACACGAACGTTTTGTCACTGTAGCTCACGGTGATTCAATGAAAAAAGTTCTTTTAAAAATAGAAGACGGGCTCAGATAAGGGTGTTTAAGTTGCACATGACCTTGGACAGGCCCACTTCCACATCTGTGAACAGGGAGCAAGTCAGAGCATCTGTCTCAGCACCGCCGAGATAAGGCATTAAATGAGATAAAGGGTCAACAGGGCATGAGTCATATGCGGGAAAAGGTCATAAATGTTAGTTATTCCATTTAGGGTCTTTTGGTGGGGGGCTGGGTTTGAGCACCTGGTGATGTTCAGGGGTTACTCCTGACTCTGCATTCAGGAATCACTCCTGGTGGTACCCCAGGGACCATATGGGATGCCACAGATTGAACCCAGGTCCACTTAGCTGCTGTACCACCTCTCTAGTCCTCCTTTTATTTTTCTTAGGTTCTTTTTTTTTTTATAATAGTAAGTTTAATTTTAGGTGCTGTGGTTTACAGTATTGTTAATGATAGGGTTTCGGGCATAATACATTCCAACACACACCCTTCACCAGACTGTCCCCCTCCCTCCACCACTGTCTGAGTGACTCCCTTCCCCTTCCTCCGCTTCTCACCTCCACAGTAGCTTCCTACTGAGACCAACTTCCAGTCCCTGTTGCCTTTGGGCATTTATTACCCTAACTATCTCACAGTCAGAAGTGGAGCAAGGAGAGCCTCTTCAGCAAATGGTGCTAGGAAAACTGGTAGGTCAAGTGCAAAAATGAAAAGACTTCAGAACTTCCCTAACACCATGCACAGAAGTCCAGTGAACATGGATTCAAGACCTCGATATCAGACCTAAATCCATACGTTGTAATGAGGAAAACATAGGTGGAACCCCGCATGTAGAATTTGGTAAGAAGAAGTAGCTGGTAAGAGGGGGAAATGGAGGAACCAAGCCCCTGATAAGCCCAGTGCTTTAAAAGGTCATGACTTCCTGCTGGCCCCCTAGTCAGGAAGGACTTTTGATCTTCCCAGATGCCACCAACTATCAAATTATAAATTTCCTACTTTGTTGACTGATGACATCTCTGGGGCCAGTGTAGAGGTAATACATAAATTAAATCACTTGCTTTATAAGCAGTTCAGCCTACCTCAATCTCTGCATATGGTCCCCTGAGCTCTGCCATGAGTGATCCCCATGCACAGAACCAGAAGTAAGCCCTGAGCATTGTTAAGGTGGCCCCTGCCCTACCCCTAACAAAAAGATGGTAAGGCATTCACCTTACATGCAGCCAACCCTGGTTCCACCCCCAGCCCCACATATGGTCTCCTGAGTACCACCAAGGGTCACTCCTAAACCTGGTATAGGTCCTGAGCCCCAGTGGGTATGGCCCCAAAACAAATAAATAAATGAAGTGGGCAGATGTTAACTCATTCTGAAACACAGAAGCAGAGGTCAAAGGAACTGTTGCCATAAGGTCACCTCATGGGGGCAGGGCGGGGAGGGCAAGGTAGGATGTAAACCTGATTCTCTGGACTCTTGATCCAGTGCTCTTCCCCTCTGCAACTTTGCCTGGGCACAGTGCAAATCGAATCTGTCTCCTTTTCATTACTACCGAGCTGCTGTACACACATGCAACTTTGTAAGCACAGGAGAAAGCTTTTATGTCAAGATCTTTGATCTGGTCACTCCCAGCTCTCTCTAGGAGCTGGAAATGTGGCCAAGAACATGTTAGCTGGAAAATCGATCTTCAGACCAGGAAGGTTCTGGGGAACCTGGGGTACTGGTTTCCTGCCTGGAATGAACTGACTCAGATGTACTTGCAGATCAGGAAAGACAAACAAGCATGCAGCCTCCTTCTCTGCCCCGAGGCAGGCAAGAAGCACATCACCACCCAAACCCATGCACATTCTTGGTTTCGTTTGAGTTTTTCTGCATTACCACCCCAAGTCCACTTGAACGTTTCCAGCAAGTTACTGCATTCCTACCACCCCTAAAAGTTCTATTCCAGAAACATGTTTTAGTTTAAGTTGACTGGCGGTTTGGCAAACACAAGGCTGAAATAGGGCAATGTGACTCAAATGTAAACCCAAATGCCTTCAATTTAGGGCATGCTGTTGCCAAGCCCCTGGTGGCTAATGATGTGCATGAGCAACCCGGCCCTTTACCAGGTCCCACTGACAGTGTCCTTGGATGAATTGGGCACTGCACATGCTTAGTGGCCTTTATCTGTTGGAGGGAGGTCTGAAAACTGACAGATCTCGTCCCCTGGGGACCAAGATGCCGGGGTGGCAAGAAAGGAGGCCATCCCACAGCAGCCAAATCAGAAGAGCAGAGCTGGGCGCCCACACTGAGGCTGAGGTGGAGAAGTGGTGGTAGCTGTGAGACCAGGAATTCCAAGAGAATTTTCTCCTGAGAACTCCATGGCTCCCTGTTGAGTCTTCAGTGGAGACCAGCCCTGTGCCCTCAAGGCCCCCTGGTCTTCAGATTATGTTCAGGGGCCAGAGCGGATAGTGCAGGGTTAAGGCACTTGGCCTTGCACACAGCAGACCCTGGCTCAACCTCGGACACCACATTTGGTCCCTCATCTTCTTCCAGGAGTGATCCCTGAGCACATCCAGGTCTGGCCCCCAAACCAAAAAACATATATTAGAAATAAATTATTCAGGGGCCAGAGTGATATACAGCCAGCAGAGGGTTTGCCTTGCACACAAACAACCCAGGTTTGATCCCCGATATCCCGTATTGTCTCCTGAGCACCACATGGCATGGTTCTTAAGTGCAGAGACAGAAGTAACGCCCAAACATTTCCAGGTGTGGCCCTACAAAAAAAAATTTTTTTTAATTAAAAAAAAGTAAAGTGTTCAGACCAGCAGATCCTACAGTGTCTGGGTACCTACAAAAGCAAGCATGACCTCAGAACTGGAGGGCATGTTTGAGTATAGAATCTCTGAAGATGTGAGGATCCTAAAATCACAACTGTAGAATTAATGGGGTACTGGCAGAAGTAGGGGGCCCACCCAGAAATAGGGCCAAAGCAATGGGCAGGAGAGCTAAGAGATCAGAATGGTGTTTCGACCATGAACACAACAGTAAAAAGTAAATTAAGCTTATGCTCTCAACTCAGGTATATTCACAAATTCATTTGTAGACCATGCACTTTCAAAGGGTGCTAAAATTATTATCCACCCAGTTACATTGTTGTGATAATTAAATTGAGTTTGTACATGTAAAATATTAGTGCAGTATCCAGTGTTCTGTAAGAATTCAGTGGTTATAGTAGTTTGTTACCATTGTCACTTTTGGGTCCTTAAGGAATCACACTAAGATATGCACAAAAACAGAAAATAAGTATGAGCTATAAGAGTTGGATCTTTTCACCTGATTTTCTTTTCGAAGCCACTCAGACCCCTGGTGAAAAGTAAACCACTTTGTACACCTTTACTGGAGAATTTAAAATAAGCATATTCTGAATCCCACCAAAGGACCCCAAATAACTTATACTAAAATTCCACCAAGAGACTAAGTTGGTGCTTATTATACCCAGGAATGTGCTAAATTGGACAAATGATCTTAGTTTGAAGTGCCAGATCAAAAGGCTTTTTTTGCCCCATCCAAAGAGATCATTTCTCAAGAGCAATGGCTGCTGCACTCCACATTGTTCTCCTTTGGGGTAAGACAAATGTTTATTTTAAGTATCTCTGAGCCAGGATCCAAAGAACCCATGACTGCAGTAAAGGAGGGGCTCTCCACCGGCCAGGAATGAGCAGCATCCATCCCGCTACTCAGTGATGGCTGTGGGTCGCGGAGGATGAGTGCTGCGGAAAGGCCAGACCAGAGTCCTAGCATTGTCTTCACACCTGGAGAATCTCGCACAACCTGACTCGAATTTGTGAGGAGCTTCTGGGCTTTCCTTGGGGTCAGGGTGCCACTGTTGAAGTTTGGTTTGGTCCTACCTAGAAGAGTGCAGGAAAAACCAGTGGAGACAAGGGGCTGGAGAGATAATACAGCAGGTAGGGCACTTGTCTTGCATGCATCCAACTCAGGTTCCATCTCTGGCACCACATATGATCCCTTGAGCTCACCAAGAGTGATTCCTGAGTGCAGAGCCAGGAGCAAGCCCTGAGCACTGCCGGGCGGGACCCCAAAACCAACCAATAAATAAATAGATAAAGCACTGGAGATAGCTTTATGGAAGAGGCAAACCCAGGATTTCTCTCCCTTGAGGAGTGGCTGAGTAGAGAGTCACATAGAAGACTCTTGGGGACAGAAAGAAGAGAAATGAAGAGAGGGAGCGTCAGTGGGATGGGACCCAGCGCCTGGTGGCACCCCACTGTATGGGAGTGGCTCATCGGGAGTGCCTCTGTGAAGGGGGGTCCAGTGGACACATGGATGTGGGTGCTGACCACCAGTGGCCCACACTTGCATGTGACTTAATTAACACAAATCGTGGCCCCTGTGTCAACATGTTGAACCAGCTTCTTGAATCAAACCTAGCTGCTTGGCCTGAAGCAGCAGGGAAAAAGAGCACTGTCATAAATTCCGAAAGATCCCAGCCGGTGGGAGGCAGAGAGGCCAGTGTCTCTGCATGGGGAGCACGATCAATTTGTGTAAACTTGGCCCTCCTTCTTAGGATTTTAACGCCCTTGGTCAGAGAGATGTTCCACTCGCAGATAATATTTACCCACTCTTTGACATGCTTGAGGATTATTAATGTAGCTAAAATTTTTCCTCTTCCAACCTGTCAGTGTTCAAGCTCAAAGTCAGGAGAAAATTTTCCAGGTTTCTAATCTGTGTTATCCATTGAATAAATAAGGGTCTTGGAAGTACACGGCAGTTGAAGCAGGCAACAGTACTGCCAAGGCTTTATTGCAAACAATATAATCTTCATCTGAGCATCCCAGCGTGGGTATTGAGCATGTGACAAAAGGCAGGGGCTCCTAGAAGCTTCTGGAAGCCTCTTTTCTAATTTTGCTAATCATGTGCCATGCTTTTCAGTCAGATGTACTTTAAGCCTTAGACCCCCAACTGCCACAGGAGATGGGAGAGATTAGGGGGAAAGTATGTTAACAGTATTTGGTGCAAGATGGAGCCTACTCGGGCGAAACACAGGATTGGCTCTGCTGTGGTTTTGTCTCAAGTTAGCAGAAAGTAGCTGCTGCCGCTTATTGATGTTTCTGAAGCCCCAGTCATCTCGTTTTTGTCTCAGTTGCTTGTCCTCCTGGAAAGTGTTTGCACCATGTGTAATTTATTCCTGGGACATCAGCTAGAACCAGACCCCATGTGAAAAGAGCAGTTTCTCTCATAATACCCTCTTGTTCAGTCATTTCTGTGGCAATATGGTGGGGGAAAAGAAACCCATGTCATCATTGAACAGAATGATGAGCTCCCAGGGCCGCTTTCCTTTTTCATTGATTCACTTAAAGTTTTTTTCAAGAGCTACCACCCAAGCTAAATGAAGACTTACTGTACCAGCTCACAAGACTTGTTGTACCAGTTCATAAGCATATTCTGAATCCCATCAGAGGACCTACCACTGACCTTTGCACTATGTCATTTGACCATCGTGATTGTCTTTATCTACAGCATGAGGGTCACTATCATCCCGTTGCTCATCGATTTGTTCGAGCGGACACCAGTAACGTCTCTCATTGTGAGACTTATTGTTACTGTTTTTGGCATATCCAATATGCCACGGGTAGCTTGCCAGGCTCTGCCGTGCGGGCAGGATATTCTCAGTAGCTTGCCGGGCTCTCCAAGAGGGGCAAAGGAATCGAACATGGGTCGGACGCTTGAAAGGCAAATGCCCTACTGCTGTGCTCTTGCTCCAGCCCACAGCATGAAGGTATTGGAGTAAGTTATTTCCTAGGTCCCCTCTAACTGTCACACACTTAAAAGTGGAACTTGAGGATCTACTTTGTGCTGGGGGTGGGGGGAGGAGGGAGGCATGTAGAGCACAGAGGTTTATGTCCTAATTAGACCGTCAAAGAAATCAATAAGACCATTTCAGGTATGTATACATGGAACAGTGGAGAATGGTGAATCTGTAGTAAGGTAAGGAAGGTGATTGGAAGGTTTCCTACTGCATGCTTGGGGAGTTTGGCAGAGCTCTGAGAAGGCAGCCTCTGGACTGGGACCTGAGAGAGGAGGAGGCAGAGCCGAGCATGCACAGCTGTAGAAAGACTGAATGGTAGGAATGATATGAACCTGTTCAGGGCATCACAATCGTCCCTGTGGCCAGAGGAGCAATGAGTGGAGCAGGGCTGAGCAAAAGGCAGCAAGCAAAAGAGCAAAAAACAGAACAGGGAGGACCTTGTCACATAAGGAGTTTGAGTTTTGTTTTTCTTGCAAGTGAAGGTTATTTGAAGGACTTAACAAATTCTGGTGGGGGGGAGCTGGAGTGATAGCACCGAGGGTAGGGCATTTGCCTTGCACGCGGCCAACCCGGGTTCAATTTCCAGCATCCCATATGGTCCCCTGAGCACCGCCAGGAGGAATTCCTGAGTGCATAAGCTAGGTAAAACCCCTGTGCATTGCCAGTTGTGGGCCCCCCCTAAAAAAGAAAGAAATTCTGGTGGAGCTAGAGCAATAGCACAGCAGGT
Source organism: Sorex araneus (assembly GCF_027595985.1). Lineage (NCBI taxonomy): Eukaryota > Metazoa > Chordata > Mammalia > Eulipotyphla > Soricidae > Sorex > Sorex araneus. Next base: position 104,734,101 of record NC_073303.1, read on the forward strand.
AGGGCCTTTGTCTTGCACGAAGCCCACCTGAGTTCAAGTCCCAGCACCCCATATGGTTCCCCAAGCACTGCCAGGAGTAATTCCTGAGGGCAGAGCCAAGAGTAACCCCTGTGCATTGCCCGGTATGACCCAAAAACCAAAAAAAAAAAGAAAGAAAGAAACCCTGGAGCTGAAGTGATAGTACATCTGGTAGGGTGAGTGCCTTACAACCAACTATCTCAGGTATGTTTAATTCTTACTATCTCTCAGCCCTATGCGCTGCTGTAATTTTAAAAGCATGAAGGTACAGTGAACTGAAGGGAAGGGACAGTAAGAAACCAACTTTTATCCGTATTGCAAGCCATAAATGCCCAAAAGTAGAGATTATGGGGAAATTGTCTGACATAGAGTCAGGGGGCAGGTGCGTTGGTGATGGAAAATGTGCACTGGTGGAGGGATGGGTGTTTGATCATTGTATGACTGAAGCTCAAACATGAAAGCTTTGTAACTGTGTCTCATGGTAATTCAATAAAAAAAGAAAAAGAAAAATACAATCATCAGCACATGAAGAGAAAATTATTAATACATTAAAAAAAAGAGCTTCCAATGTGACACCATTGGGAAGGACGAGTAAAGAGAGGCTGCTAAGATCTCAGGGCTACACGAATGTAGATGTTACTGGGCCCACTCAGAGCAAATCTTCTATCGACAGGATGACAGTGATACAGTGATACATTAAAACACACATTGTAACTTTATATATAGTACTTTGAAGGGCACCTGCTCACTGCATTAACAATAATAAAATATTTCTATTCCGTGCAAAAAAAATTTTTTTTTCTGCAGTTCAAGGGAGATAAGAGGGAGATCTCTCTTCCATCATTCATCTGCCACATCCCATTTCAAACAGTGGCGAATTACTGCTCCGAGATTTGCTCAGCGATATTGCTTGCAGCTAGAGAGTTCTCTATCCAGTGTGTCCAAAACTAGCATGAGCCACAGCCAATGGGCAGGATGTGGTTCCAGCAGGCGTTGACCACCATCCCTTCCTCCCCTCCCATCATCCAGAACCCTTCCTGGGAGTGCACAGCGAGTCACTGCAGAGCCAGCCAGGCCCCCAGACTGCCCACACAGTAATGATAGCGTGGAATTCCGCAGGCGCATAGAGCCCTCCCCCCTGCCCCCCAAAACACAGCCACAAATTACTGGCACCTGGGCTAAAATTTGCCCAGCAGAAAACAAACAGCCATTTCCAAACGAGACATTTCCCTCTGCTTCCCGCCCCCTCCTCTTTTCTCTTGTGGCTAGGGGCAAAAAATTTAATTGGCTCACATATCTTGCCGAAGAAATTGCTAGAGACAATCCTATTCCCTTCATCACACAGCATTTCCAGCACGGGGATAAAGTTAATCAATTCTGTCCTAGTTACTAGTTCCAGACGTGGCTCCCTGCAGATTCTGGCTGGTAGAGTTATGTGTGCTCCGGGCTTCACTGGTTTTCCTAAAGCTGTTGTCTTATCCTAAGTATGCTCCTGGCACTTTCTGAGTGGTATGTCTTCCTATTAATGTTAAACACTGACTAGCTATCCCATCATAATACTGATCTCAAATTTCCAGGCTCTTTCTGAGAACATAACAGTACATCTGAGTTTTACTACTTTCAGAGTCAGGTTTGCCTTAGATGCAAATTTGACTGGCCCTTACCAAACTGAAGTCCTTATTATATGAATACATTTTCTGCGTTAGACATTCCTCCAGGCGAGCTCTGACTTCACCTACCGCTGCAGATAGGTGAGTTACTTAACTCCTCCCAGCGATGATCTCCTCTCTTGTCAAACCCATTTTGTTGGGTTGGCTTGAAGATTAAACAAGATCTCACATGTAAAATGTATTTTACAGAGTTCTTGACATGTAGCAAATAGCAAGTTAAGACTTCATGAGAAAGCCAGGTAGTATAGAACAGAAAGATAGTACAGGGGTTAAAACACTTGGCTTGCATGCAGCCTACCTGGGTTCGATCCCCAGAACCACATATGGTCCTCCAGCACCACTGGGAGTGATCGCTGAGTTCGGAGCCAGGAGTAGCCTCCGAACATGGCCAGTTGTGACCCAAAAACAAAAGCAAGCAAACCAAAAGGTTTGAGACCAGCAACTATGTAAGTCATGAAGTGTACAAACATCACATTAACTTAGAGCAGCAGGCTATTAAATGTATTCCAAACAAAATTAAAATGACAACGGAATATTAAATTTTGAAAGAACTGTCATTTGGGTTAACAATACATAAAATTGAAATACAAGGATTCTCAAGGCCTTCAAAGCCGTTATTCTTTGCCCTCCTGATTCACTGCCCCCTCCCTGGCAGTAATTTCACCTCTATATTCTCTGTGTTATGAGAGAAAAATTTGTTATAATTAATCATGGAGTATATTCTTTGTATCAACAATTATGAGTGCTTTATGAATGTACCTAATCTTCATAGCAACTCCAAAATAGGTATTTTCATGATACTTCTAAGATGAGGCAACTGAGTCAGGCAGTTTGTCTCTGGAGCTCCCAATTCTCAAACTCTGTGACACATAGAGGCATATGACGTGTATATTTCAGTTGGCAAACTGTGGCCCTGGGTCACATTTGGGCCCCCTCCTATTTTTGTAAATAAAGTTTTATTGTAATACAAAAAAAAACCTTTTTCTTTTTACAAAAAAATCCACAAGGAGTTGTTAACAGGGTGGTACATACAGCTAACAGAACCTCAGTTATACACTCTCTGACTCTTTTCAGGGCTTAGAGGGAGCAGGGTGTCACACCCAACTGTGCCCAGGGCTTGCTCCTAGCTCTGCACTCCGGGGTAACTCCTAGAAGTGTTTGAGGAGCCATATGAGGTGCTGGGGATCGAACTTGGATTGGACGCCTGCAAGACAAATGCCCTGTCCACTCAGCCCTTTAGCAGAAAATTATTGCTAGCCATGGAGATCAGCTTGAAATCTCACTAATGATTAGGATTTGAAAGGGGAAAATGCCCTTTCAAAATGTTGGATACTAGCTGTAGCTTGTTCCACATTTTCCTCATTTAATGTTCACAGACCTGTGAGGTAGAAAGTCTGATTTCCACTTTAGAAATGGAAAGGCTGAAGTTGTGCGAGGGGAAGGACTTATGGCAAGTGCACGGTAAGCTCCGTGAGCCTGTGGGGATTGTGTGTCTTCATCGTCCCAGCCCTGTCCCCAGGACAGAGTGGGGCCTCAGAAACCACCTGCTGAACAGATGACAGTGGGAAAGGTCACCCGGCTGGAGGATCCCAGTCTCCTCTCCCGGGGTCCTTTCTCCTGACCCACAGCTGCCTGGCTGTGAAAAGAGGGACTTTCTCTTGAGATCAGATAGAGCTGTGGGCGGGTCACCTGTCATCTGGTATCAGTGAGACCTGTTTACTGCTGGCTGCTCCAAATCCTTAGTCAGGCTCCATCTCCATCCCACCACGGGTCTTGTTTTCCTTCAGGTGCCTAGTCGTCACCTTGAGTGCTTTTCCTTCTGCCCTTGGAGCATCTGGGGGGCACATTTAACCTAGGCTGGGGGCTGATGAGTCAGTGCAGCCAGGCGGCCCTTCAAGCACCACTGCAGCCTGCGACTCAGCTTGTGTTTTCTCTCACCGGGCTTCAGGAGGCTCATGTGAGGCTCCGGGTATTAATAGCCTCTTGGCTTGGCCTTCTGAGCCCTGTTGTTGGTCAGGGAGATAAATGAAAGGTTCAGCTAGTCCTTTCGTGCCATTTTTCACTCCTCGCTTGTCACGTGTTGCCGGTGACAGAGCTGAACTAGCCTGAAGGTGTCCAGTGTGGTCACGGGGCTGGGGTGCTGCAGGCGTGAGGAGCCCCCCATCGCTGACCTTCGCCAGCCTGCCTTTCCTGGCCCCGCTGTGCCCTGTCAGAGAGGCTCACCTCTGCCTGACTGGAAAAGGTCTGAGGGTGGTTTTACTTGTGTTTGGCTTGAACTTGAAGCAAAATTGTGTTCATTCGGAAAATTAAAAGTCTGGACAGAGTCTGATGGGTTCCGAGGGCACCCTGGGGAGCAGAGTTGGTTTTTATTTTTTGTTGTTTTTAGTTTTTGGGGTTTTTTTTTTTTTAGTTTTTTGGGGTTTGTTTTTTTAGTTTTTTGGTTTTTTAGTGAATCACTGTGAGGTACAGTTACAGACTTACAAACTTTCGTGCTTGCATTTCAGTCATAAACGGGGCTTGCTCCTCAAGCCCACTGTCTCACTCGCTGTTTCTGCCTCCGTCGCTTGCTCACTTGTTCTTTCGAGTGCATGTTCTCTTGAACCCCCATTCATTTCCTCCACTTCACCCCTCACCCCCATATTTGTAAGTAAGTTGTGTTCAATAAAAACTGTGTTGCTTCACACACACACACACACACACACACACACACACAAATAGTTTAAATAGATAAACAGATGCCTTGGAAGCAGAGGTTCTTTGGATTGCTGGGATCTTTGATCCAGTCTTCAGATTGTCACTTTGTCGCTTCTCTCAGCTTTGATACCTGTGCTGTGTCACCCTCCGTGATGGCTGTACTCTCGTGACTCTGGCCTGGGCCTAGGCAGGACAGGAAACTTATGTGGAAGGGATTCAAATGTTAGCATAAAGGATGGGGCTGGGGCCTGTGTTCTCTAGATCCACCTTTCTGCTCCAAGATGATGTGGTTCTACCTTGGGAGCTACTGTGTTCCATTGAGATTGCTGTTTTTCCATGGGCCCTGTTTATTGGCTGATTCTGAGACAGCATCTGATGAGTGCTCAGGCTTCTTATGGACTGAGTCTCCTCTGCCTCAGCTTGTTCATCTATTAAGTGGATTGGCTCTGTGAGCTCTCTAAAACCCACTTCCTATTGGAAATTTCACATTTTGGGGCCGGAGAGGTAACGTGGGGCTAAGGCCCCTGACTTGACCACAGCCAGCCCTGTTTCAGCACCACATACGGTCCCCCAAGCACTACTCAAAGTGACCCCTAAGCACAGAGCCAGGAGTAAGCCCTGAGCACCACCAGATATGACCCAAACCCCTCCCTCTCCCAAAAAAATAATAAAAGTTTTCATATTCAACTATAGAATCTCTGGCCTCTTTTAATCTTACCACATTTGTTAAGAATTTGGCTATTGAACAAAGACTGGGCTAAAGATGCGCCCAACTTAAACTATTAGCTTTTGTTTCTGGCCAGCATGGGGGCTGGTCGGAATGGGGCATATTTCTTCAACCCACACACCCACTCTGTTTTCCACCTGAGGTGTGCCACATTCACCTAGGGCCTTTTTTTTTAAGCTCTATTTTTTTAATTGAATTACCATAAGATACACAGTTGTAAAGCTATTCATGGCCAGATTTCAGTCATACAATATTCCAACATCTATCCCTCCACCAGTGCACATTTCCCACCACCAATGTCCGAAGTTTCCATCCCCCCTCCCCACCAACCTGCCTGTATGGCGGGCTCTCTCTCTCTCTCTCTCTCTCTCTCTCTCTCTCTCTCTCACACACACACACACACACACACACCCTCCCTCCGTCCTTCCCTCCGTCCTTCCCTCCCTCCTTTTACACCTAAGGGCTTTCTGCACATTTCCTCTTTTAAGGATCTTGGTGCCCCTTAGAACATACAGATGAAGAAACTGGGGTGGGGGACAAGAATCTTTAGAACTTTCCCCTCATCCCAGAGGTAATAAGTTTTCAAATTAAGGCTGGAACCCAGATGAATCTTGGCCTCTACACAGAAATATGTATCTGGGCTGCGCATCCTTGAGTCTCTTCTCTCTCTCTCTCTCTCTCTCTCTCTCTCTCTCTCTCTCTCTCTCTCTCTCTCTCTCTCTCTCTCTCTCTCTCTCAAGTGCCTCAGAAGATCCTACTTTGTCAACATTTTTCTTGAGTGCCGCCTAAGCAGCAGGTGGCTGTCTGGGACTTGCCTCTCCCTCAGAAAGTGTCCGTCCTTGCTGACCATGAGCTTTCAGGTGCCTGGCAGGGAGGGCATTGCCCCTCGGAGGAGCTTGCCCGCTGGGAACTCACACCTTTGCAGGCAGAGGAGGTTTTGTTCCAAGCGTGCCCGCTTCGTCTGCTAAAGTAGGGCAAGGAAAATGAATTCACCTGAGCAGGAGCCAAACCCTTTTCTATCCCAGGGGGTCCAGGGGTGGGGTGGAGGGAGGGCAGGAAGGAATTCTGTATTCAGACCTGCTTTTTGGCTTGGGATGAGGCCCTCTTTGTCTTGCTCGGGTCACACCTCCTTTCTCTTGCCTGGTGGTCCTGCCAGCCATTTCTCTCCCCCTGTCAGTCTGTATCTCTGTCTCATGTGACTCAAAAGTAAAGATTAGAAGAGGAAAATAATCTCTGTAGCCTACGCCTGGCAACTTCTATTTTTGTCCACAGCTGTTGGAACTGATAGCCAAGTCACAGCTCACGTCCCTGAGTGGCATCGCCCAAAAGAACTTCATGAACATTTTGGAAAAAGTGGTACTGAAAGGTGAGTTCTCTCCTACTCTCTCCACTTTTCTGGAGGCCCCGGGATGGCCAGGAACACAGACACGTTGTTAGTTTTAAGGGAACAGGAGTAGATGGGGTTGCCTGGCAGGAAGGAGGACCCCAGGGTCAGAATGGAGGGTGAGGCCATCAGCCTCCCCACCTTTGACTGGGATCATCCATTTGCCCTACTGCCACCCTCCAGGATGCTACATGGAGACTCAGGCCCCAGCCTTGTCTGCCAGGCCTGCCTCTGTCCCAGGTTTCTAGAAAATGGAACTGTCTTGAGGAATAATCGAGTCATAGACTAATGGAGCTAGAACAGAGGGTCGCTGATGCAATAGACGGGTCAATGTGAGGCTCTGAGAGTGAGCAAAGGATTAACCAGATAGAATTCAGATCCCAGCTCCTGGTCCCCAGGAGCCCCACGTTCTGAATGTAGGTTCTTTCCTGTGAGCCCTTGGTGCAGGCTGAACGGTGAGCAAGAGAAAGAGTCTTTGTTGAGAATTAGGTGAAAGAGAACAAAGAAGGGCCTAATGGAGTGGAGCCTCCCCCAGGTCCCTTGAGAGCAAGAATGGCCAAGTGGGGAGTAAACACCAGCGAGAAAGAAAATCCTATCCCCAAAGGTGGTCCCCAAAAGACCAGAGCTTAAAGGAGAAGAGAGGTGTTCTGGGGTCCTCACTGTCTTCCCCCTTCCTCCTTCCCCCCCGCAAGTCCTCGAAGACCAGCAGAACATCAGACTCATCAGGGAACTCCTCCAGACGCTGTACACGTCCCTGTGCACGCTCGTGCAGAGAGTCGGCAAGTCCGTGCTGGTGGGGAACATCAACATGTGGGTGTATCGAATGGAGACGATTCTGCACTGGCAGCAGCAGCTCAACAACATCCAGATCACCAGGGTAAGGGGGACCCCTGGCTCCCTCCACACCAGAGAGGCTGCTGTCCTGGCGGTGGGGCCCTCTTGCCAAGACTGGGGTGCACCCCCCTGGTTTGGGATGACTCTCGATGGCTGTCATCGGATGCTTTCTGAGAGTGGGCTGGGCGACTTCCCAGGAAAGGTGGGAGGTGGGAGGAACTTGGCAATTTAGGATGCACGTGAAAGATGGCAGCTCAGCAAAGCATTGTGGGAAACTCGGGACGTGGCTTTGGGTGAGATGTTGGCTATGCTAGTAAAATACATACATATATATATAATTGCACAGCAAGTAGGGCGTTTGCCTTGCACGTGGCCGACCCGGGTTCAATTCCTTCATCCCTCTCAGAGAGCCCGGCAAGCTACTGAGAGTATCTCACCCTCACGGCAGAGTCTGGCAAGCTACTCATGGCGTATTTAGTATGCCAAAAACAGTAACAACAAGTCTCACAATGGAGACATTACTGGTGCCCGCTCGGGCAAATTGATGAGCAACGGGATGACAGTGACAGTGATATATATATACACACACACATACATACATATATGTGTACGTGTATATACATATATATATATACACACTTATATATGTGTACCATTATTTGTAATACTGTTGATGATAGGCTTTCGAGTATACAGTATTCCAGCATCACGCCCTCCACCAAAGTGTCTCCCCTCCTCCACCCTCCCTGCCCCCCAAATCCTCACCATGGTAGGCTCATTTCTGTAGAGCAGTTCCCTCAGATATCTAGAGGGATTACAAGATGTCTCTTCTCTGCCCCATTTCCCCTTCAAGAATGTGCTGTTTTTAGCTGTAGGGCAGATGCCTCCTTGACTGCATTAGAGCAGGGCCTGAAGCCTGGGTCCCAGCCTTCTGAGAGTCTGTTTCCAGAGGCCAAGAGTCAAGGCCTTGGACTCGAGAGACCATGAGCATGCAGGTAGGGAAGAACAACTCTCATTCAAAGGAAAAAACAAAACCCTGTATTTTAACTTTAAAATGTGACTTGGCCCTCAGCTCTGGCCCTCTTCATGGGAAGCCGGAGGACCCAGGGCGCAGGGGAGAGGCACTGGTGTAATCTCTGGGGCTCACTAATGGACAGGCGCACTTAGGCGGCTCACGTAGCACTCTGGCGCTTATCTAATCACTGGCCACGGCTGTTGTGAGTGGTTCCGGGCTCCACGCTGATAACATGTGTCTCAGCCCCATGTCTCGAGAAAGTACCATGAAAATACCTCTTTGACCTCTTTTAAAGAATAATTTTATGATGTGAAGTTCCCAAACAGAGGTGTCCTTGGCTTTGCTGTTAATCACTTTTCTTTGCTTCTCAGACAAACTCAGGGTATTATCCTCCGAGTGATTGGGTTTCCTTAGAATCAATTAGATCATAACACACACACATACACACACACACACACACACACACACACACACATGCATATGTGTATATATGCATGCACAAACTATACAAAACAGAGCACACACCCACATCATCTCTTAAAAGCTCTTATTTATTTGATTTTAAGAGAGTTTAAGTGGTACCAAATTAATTCTAATAATTAACCCCATTCCCATCTTTCAGATGTGGGCCTAATTTGATCATGTAGATTTGAGACCTGAATTCTCAGCTTGTCTGACCCAGAAAACCCACTTCCCTTTCTCTCTAATTTCTGGCATTTTCTATAGCCTTCATTGGGAAAATCATCTGATTTAGCCTCTCTAGAAAACCGTGGGGAGATTTCTCAGAAAAGCAAGAGTCGAGTGTCCATATGACACAGCAGTTGCACTTTCGGCTTCTGGATATACTGAGCCCAAGAACAATTTCTCCACCAGGGACCTACGTGAGAAAGTTCCATCTGACTCAAGGCATCCCCCCCGCCAGCAGCTTTGAGACGCTGATTTGGAAACTGCTGTTTCCAGAACTTGCCTATCCTCCCTCTCACCTCCCCACAGGAGCGTCCATTGGCTACGTCCACCCTTGTACCTGGCGCTTCCATGGGCTTTGTCACCCAGCGCCCCTGAGTCGACCCATCTTGGAAGCAGCTGTTAGAGTTGATGATACCCTTCATAAAGGGAGGCTACAAGAGGGACCAGAGAGGGCTAGCAACTTTCCCCAAGTTACACAGCAGTAAGAGCCAAGGTGGAGATCAGAATTCTTAAGTCCTCCTTCCTAAAATGGTAACATTTTCTTAACATCTGTGGTTTCCAAGCTGTTCTTCAATCCATCTTCCTCCAATTATTTGTGTAATGATCTAACTTCTTTGCAGACCTTTTGAATCTGGTGATATCCCAGGCAGGACAGATGGAACACGGACATCACATCACGCTTCACTCTGCCAGTGGTGCTCGTGCTAGGCTGAGCCAGCAAGGCCCCGCACCCTCTAAGCCTGGCCCAGCCCTAGGGCTTTTCGACTCACTCCCGCTCCCGCTGGCCATCGTTCTGTTGAAGCCTCTGACATCTCCCTTTGCCAGGGCAGTCATTACAGTCTGAATCTATCTCCTAATTGTCCTCCCACTGCCAGTCTGGGCCTGTATTGGGAGGAAGGCAGTTACAGAGCGTTGCTCTGCATTCTGGATGATGAGAGAAATCTACTTATTGCAGAATTTAAGACCCAATATTCCAAGAGTCCTTAGACTAGAGAGGTCACACAGTAGGTAAAGTGCTTGCCTTTCATACAGCCGACACAATCTCCAGCCTTCATACGGTCCTTTGAGCACCACCAGCAGTGACCCCTGAGCACGGTGCAAAGAGTACGTCCTGAGCATCACAGGGTGTGACCCAAAATCAAAAGAAACCCAGGTCTCCATGTCTCCCTTTCCTCTTTTTGAAAATAGGAGCAGAGTTGTCTATACCCAAGCTCTGGTGTGAAATTAACTGTGTTGGTTTACAGAAGGTGCTGGCATAGTGCCTGGTGAGTGCATTAACTGCTGTCTTAAGGGAATTCACTCCATCTCAGAGACTCTTTTAAGTCCTTTTCATGGATTAATTCATCTAGTGAATAATTAGAGGCAGGAGTCATTATCATGGCTAATTGGACTCCAAGTACTTCTGTGCATCAGTCCATCGACCCCACCCAGACAAAGAGACTCTAAGAAATGCTTTCCCCATTTTATAAATGAGAAAAGGTGGACGTGAGAGCCAAGAATAATGTGAGACATTGGGGCCAGTATAATAGCACAGCAGGTGGGGCGTTTGCCTTGCACGCAGTCAACCTGGGTTCGATCCCAGCATCCCATCCAGTCCCCTAAGCATTGCCAGGAATAATTCCTGAGTGCAGGTATTAGTAACCCCTGAGCCTCACTGGGGGTGACCCAAAAGCAGAAAAAGAAGAAGAAGAAGAAGAAAAAGAAGAATGTAAGACAGTGTACAATGGAGAGGCACCGTGGTCCACTTTCTCTTCTGAGCCTTGACATTCTCCCCTGAGAGAGTCTCTCCAAAGGGGAGATGTCAGAGGCTTCAACAGATCGAGGGCCAGTGGGAGCAGGGAGTCGAAAACCCCAGGGCTGGGCCAGGCTTAGAGGGTGCAGGGGCCTTGCTGGCTCGGCCTAGCAGGAGCACCGCTGGCAGAGGGAAGCGTGATGTGATGTCCGTGTTCCATCTGTCCTGCTTGAGATCTCACCAGATTTAAAAGGTCTGCAAGAAGTTAGATCATTGAACAAACAATTGGAGGGAAGATGGAAAGTCAGTGGCATGTATTTCTGTGCATGCCATTGACTTCAGAAAGTTCAAGTTTTTGTTTCTGGGCTTTGTTCATATTTTGTAAGTTTATAGTTGTGCAAGCGTGCCAAAATGGTATCTACTTATTTCACCACGGAAGTGGCACAGTCGGTTAAATGCAGTCCCTGTGATAATACTGTCGGATCTGGTGTCTCTCCGCCTCCCAGGTCACAGGTTGCTCCATTTCCCGTTTGCTCAGATTCACCCACCACACTGGCCTTCCAGTCTCATTATCATGGAGGATCTTTTCCTTGTTTCTGTTTCATTTTGCTTGATTTTTCTGATCTTAACTCTTTGCATCCATAGTAGTTCAGTGTTCACTGCATCACCAGCATATATGTGAAAAAACAGTAATTATCTGGAGCCTTGTGGCCAAGACTGAATCTCAGGGATTGAATGAAAACCCATCTGCTGAGGCTGCGCTTTCATTCTTGTACTTTCTCCTTTGGGGATGATCTTCCCAACCTTCCTGGGACCTGAGAGAGAGAGGGGGGGGGCAGAGGCAGAGACGGAGACAGAGAGAGAAAACTTAAATATTTATCTCTAGGCTGTATTAAGTTTAGACCAAAGAGAAAGAAGTTATTATATGAAAATGTTGGTGACATTTCAATAACTGCTTTCTGTTGGCCAAAGTTCTCTCCATGTCTCCTCAATACATAATCCTGCTTTCCTTCAAGTTTTCATGTTCAATTTGATGGAGCTAGTTTTGAGTGGGACTGGGCAGGATGGGGGTCACTCCCAACCTGTGCTCAGGGCTTACTTCTGGCTCTGCCCTCAAGGATCAGTCCTGGCTGTGTTCAGGAGACCATATGTGGTGCAATGCCAGAGATCAAACCCAGATCAGCTACATGCAAGGCAAGCTACCTACTGTACTATCTCTCTGGCCCCAGTGAAGCTAATTTTTATTGGCAAAAATAATTTATACAATAAAGAATGAAGAAAACAGAGAGAATCGGCTTGTAGTATTATCGACTCTAATAGCTGCTTCTCAAGATGGGTCAGCTAAGAGACTCTGGGAGACAAAGCCCGTTCTCTTTGACATGGTCACAGCGAGTTGCAGTGGGCTGAGGACAGGTTAGTGTTTTGAAGCTTTCAGGGTATGGTGAACCAAAAAGGATTTCAGCCAAATACTTGATGGAGAAGGGAGAGTATGTTTCTTTATACATTTATATGCAAAAAGAAGAAGATATGCAAGCAGTCACCCATTTATCAGGAGTCGGGACTCGGCATGGGGTCTGGGCAAGGATTTTGGAAAAGCTCAGATGTGAAAACTTGAGAGAGCTGTCTGCCAAGCGGACTTTAATAGGGGTTCATATAATAATTGGCCTGGGAGTTTTAACCAAAAAAGTCAATGCTTTGAAGTGCTGGAAACAAAAAGAAAAAAAAAATATGGCAGTTTTATTGGCCTCTACAATCCGCAGCAGATGATAAACAACAAACAGGTCTAAGGGCCTTCTGCAGCCCGGCGGCGGCGGCCTGTGTTCTGCAAGCCACAGAGAGCTCGGGCCAGCAGCCTGAGCTGTGTAAGCTGTCAGGCCCGAGACGCTTCTGGTGAGTTAGTGAGGTTGAAGTCGCTCCAAGTCCAGGCTGCCTGGAGCTGGCCGGGCTCCCAGAGGCTTCTAAACCAAGACATGCGCCCTGCAGGGACACTGAGACCCAGATGTACCCAGATCACCTGGGTGCTTAAGTGCCCCTTGGTTTTCTCCTCTGCCCCATCCTCCTCCAGGGCCCACCTCCCCAGCCCCCACCACCACCCTCTCCTGCTTGTTTTGTGGGGACACAGGAGGGCCTTGCTGGGACTGAGAATTCCCTCCCCATTGGAATCCTGTGATCAGCTTTGTGATATAGAGTTCAAATATATATATATATATATATATATACATATATATATATATATAGATCTATATAGATCTATATATGAGGCCAGAACTCAGTGTCTGTGCCCAAGATTTTGTCCCTGGGCTATGGAAGTCCTTCATCCTGGAGGACTGTTTTAAGATTCCTTTAAAAAAATTTTTTTTAATGTATTCCTCTCCCCCTTTCCTTTTGCTATTATTGTGGCCATGGCCAGAGATCACATAGAGTGGAGTGTGCGTATGTATGTGTGTGTGTGTGTATGTGTGTGCGTGCACGCATGCATGCATGCATGCACACCTACACATGTGTACAGACTAGGCTGTGAATGTGTATGTGTGTATACCTACACATGTGAACAGACCAGACTGTGTGTGTATATGTGTGTATACCTACACTTGTGTACAGATTGGGCTGTGTGTGTGGTGCCTACACATGTGCACAGATTGCTGTGTGTGTATGTGTGTGTGTATGTGTGTGTGCCTGCACATGTGCACAGACTGGGTGCTCTGTGTGTGTGTGTGTGCCTGCACATGTGCACAGACTGGGCGCTCTGTGTGTGTGTGTGTGTGTGTGTGTGTGTGTGTGTGTGTGCGCGCCTGCACATGTGCACAGATTGAGCTGGCAGCACTGGCATGCATGCCCACCAGGACCTGATCCTTCCCTGTGGTGCTTGCCCACTTTTTGGTGGCAGGGCTTCCTGGGAGCTACCCCCTCGGTTATGGTGCTCAGACTCTTTAGTTGTGCTCACACACACCTTCCCAGTGGCCCTCAGAACCCCAAACAACAGGACCACTGGGGTTACACTGAAGCGTGGCTGGATTGAACTCAGCATCTCACATGGACTCTGTGCCTCTGAGCTCTCCTGCAGGGAGGTGCAGGTGCAGGGTCAGGGGACCCTAACTTGAGAGCTCATCCGTGGGAAGGAGAAGCAGGGTGAGACAAACTGTGCTGATGTCCTACGCAAAGGGCAACAGATCATTGCTAAGACATTGGGGGTCACTGTGTGCAGATACCCCTAGCATGTTCCATGTCTGCGTAAGTTTCTGGGAGTCTAGTCAGCCTACTGAGCCCATAGTAGGCACTCCGAGAGGGCATTTGTGCTGGGTTGAGTCTGCCAGGGATGTGAAATTCAGACTTACCTTGAAGGCTCAGGCCTGAGCTGACCAACATTTAAACAATCACTGTATCACTGTATCACTGTCATCCCGTTGTTCATCAATTTGTTCTAGCGGGCACCAGTAATGTCTCCATTCATCCCTGTCGCATGCTAGTGTAGCCCGATGGCATATTGAGGGCTCTTTCAGGGCCAGGGGAATGAGGACTGTCATGGTTACTGTTTTGGCATATCAAGTACACCATGGGTAGCTTGCCAGGCTCTGCCATGCGGGCAGGATACTCTCAGTAGCTTGCCGGGCTCTCTGAGAGGGGCAGAGGAATCGAACTCAGGTCGGCTGCATGAAAGGCAAACACTCTACACGCTTCTGGCGACCCTCATGCATATTATGTTTATTGAATGAGAAGAGCTTTCAGCTGGGGAGGCTTTCGGAAGCCCTGCTCTTGACAAGCAGAGAGGCCTGGTGGGGTCAGGGTGGAGGATGAAGGGTGGAGGCAGGGGACATAGGCTGTTTTGGGGTACGGGTGAAAGGGATCAATGCGTGGTGGAGCCAGTGAGATCGGAGAAGCAGGCAGCAGAGGTTGCTGCTGTGGACCGGGCCTGATAAGAGCCCATCGGGAAGGGAACAAGTACTGATGTTGAGTAAAACTGAAGCTCAGGCTAAAACATGTGCAACCGGGAGATTCTTTGCAGGTAGAAAGCTCTGAGCCGGGGAGATAGCTCAGAGGGCTGGAGCACATGCTTTGCACAAGAGAGTTCCTGGTTTGATCCCTGCCGGCAGTGACCCCAGAGTCCTGGAGTATCACACAAAATAATAATAATGATGATGATGATGATGATGATGATGATGATGATGATGATGATGATGATGATGATGATGATGATGATGAAGTCCAAAGTGCTGTGGCATTTTGGAAAACCTGATACCTTTGTGCCAGTAAAAGCCCCTCGTGGCGGAGCTCTGTTGCTGTCCGCCTGGGTCTGGTTTCTCGGGAAGCTGCTGCTTTTTACCTCTGGCCAGTCACGCAGCTTGGACGGGGTGGGGGAGGGGGTGAGATGAGGAAAGTGCCTCCTGGGAGGGTCTCTCGGTTGTCTCTGAGTGACTTCCTGTCCCGCTGACCTCTGCCCACAGCCTGCCTTCAAAGGCCTCACCTTCACCGACCTGCCCTGGTGCTTACAACTGAACATCATGCAGAGGCTGAGTGACGGGCGCGACCTGGTCAGCCTGGGCCAGGCGGCACCGGACCTGCACGTGCTCAGTGAGGACCGGCTGCTGTGGAAGAAACTCTGCCAGTATCACTTCTCCGAGCGGCAGGTCGGTGGCGATGCCCCGAAATGGGCTCCCCCACCTTAGTATCCCTCCTGCCTCAGGTGGGGGTGCCCACCCCAGGCTTCCCGGGGCTAAAGGGAAGCCACACTGGAGGGAGCAGAGTATTTTGACAGGTTTTCTTTTCCCCCCCTTTGGGGCGTATTTGGCAGGGATCACACTGTACAGTGCTCAGGGACTACTCCTGGCTCTGTGCTCAGAAGAGACCCCTGGCACGGCTCCGAGGGACCATGTGTGGTGCTGGGGACTGAAACTGAGGTCTGCAGGATGCAAGGCAAGTGCCTTGATTCCTGTACTATCTCTCAGGCCTGGTGGTGGTTTTGATAAGAACCAGGCTGAAGAGATAGTTCAGGGATGCTTGATTTGCATGCTCCAGCCCGTTGGATCTTTAGCACTATGTGTGGTCCCCCTAGCCCCACCAGGAGTGATTCCTGAGCTCAGAACCAGGAGTAAACCGTGAGCACCACCAGGTATGGCCCAAAAACTGAACGAGCGCATGTACACACACACACACACACACACACACACACACACACACGCATAAAAGAGAAAGACATTTTTATTGTGCTGGAATATAGTGGCACAGTATGCTGGGGCCACATCTGCAAGGTTCAGGGCTAACTTTTAGCTCTGTGCTGTGGGAGTGTTTAAGGGGCTGTTTGGTCCAGGGATGGAACTGGAGTTGACTGCCTAGAAAGCAACCACCTTATCCCCTGTACTGTCTGTCTGTCAGAACCAAAACGTTTATAAGAATATAAACCTACTCACATTTGCTTCCCCATCCCTCAAAGTCACTCGAAGCCACCAGTATTTTCACTCTGATATATTTTTTATCACTATTTTTTTATTCATGAATAACCATGAGGGTACAGATACAGATTTACATATTCTCGTGCTTCTGTTTCAGTCATACACAGCTTGAGTACCCAACCCTCCACCAGTGCCCATTCTCCACTGATGACCCCATCATCCCTCCCACCCCTCCAACCAATCCCCCCCATCCCGCCTCTGTGGCAGGGCATTCCCTTTTGTTCTCTCTCTCCTTTGGGTGTTGTGGTAAGCAATGGAGTTATTGGGTGGCCATTGTGTTCGGTCTATACTCTGCTTTGAGCACTCCTCTCCCATCCCGAGCGGGTCCTCTGATATTTTTTTAACTAAAGTGTTTTTATGGCAAGAATGTTTTATTTCATTCTAAGACACCGGGATGACTAGATGGTGTGCCCACACTAGACAGACACAGGGACTGGGGAGGTAGCACCAGTGGTAGGGCATGTGCCATGTGCACTACCAGAATGGTCCTGCTGGTCCCTGAACACCCCAGGACCTCGTACACCTGGGAGTAACACCCAGCATACCCCGGCACCACTGTGGCTGGCCCCTGTGAAAAATCAGCAGATGAAAACGCTCAAGACCTTGACATACGCCAATGAGCACATTAGCCCCCTAAGTGCTGGACACTGACATTGAATTTGAACCTGGGTCTTTTGTCCCCAGTTCCCCCCCTCTTTCCCCTCCTCACCCCCAGACTTTCCCCACAACCGTTTTATACAGATGCCTGAGTTCAACAAGTCCTGTTCAGGAAGACACTAGAATTTAGAAAGAAAATAGACTCCCCATGCTAGGCAAACTGCCGTGTTTCCCTAAAAGTAATCCCCAAAGTCTACAACAGAGGAAAGGTTAAAGTGGCTTCTTGAGCTCATCCGATCTTTAAAGCATTATTCTTCAGCCAACAGCCCACGGACGGGCCCATGGTGCAAGGTTGAAAACCACCGGTTTAGAACTGCCATTCCTAGATTAGGATGCCAGACAGCCCGCCGGTGTAAAAAGATTGAAGAGCACTGCTATAAGGAACATCCAAACCACCACTGGCTCACACTTGGAGATCGCAGTGCGTTGTGCATACCATCTACACTCACACTAGGATGCCCCATTGGAGGGCATGTGCCACCAGTGGCTCACAGTAGAACATGCCTTTGGGATGGCGTGTACCACCAGTGCCTCACAGTAGCTTGTCCCATTGGTGGCGTGTACCACCAGTGGCTCACGTCTTGATATCACGTCTGACAGACTATCAAATAGGTACAATAGGTTCTAAAATTACTTTTGTAAATAGAAAAATAAAACACATAGTTAAAAGTTAATTTACTTATTAATAATTTAAGGTTTTTAATTTTATTGTATTTACTGAAAGAAAATAGGATTTGTTTTGTGAAGTAAGAAACACAAAATGCAGCAGGTGTCAGTGTCCCAAGGGGGCAGCGCTTAGGAGGGACTTCTGTCCGTCAGGGCTCCCCCTCCCCAGGCACCGCCAGAGAATACGTGAAAAGGGGGAAAGGTGCTTAGAAGCAGAATTCTTCAGAACCAGGGAAGCCCAAACCATCTTCTTGATGAACAACCATGTGTTCGCTCTTTAGATCCGCAAGCGATTAATTTTGTCAGACAAAGGACAGCTGGATTGGAAGAAGATGTATTTTAAACTGGTGCGGTGTTACCCACGGAAGGAGCAGTATGGAGACACGCTGCAGCTTTGCAAACACTGTCACATTCTTTCCTGGAAGGTAGGAATCCCAGAGCCCTGGAGATCAGTTGCACTGAACCAGCTGGCTGGGCCCAATTCCGGTTCTGGCTTCTCACTCTTGCACCTCCTGCTGAAGGTGAAGGCAAAGTTGATTGACACTCTAGTGGGAGAAACTAGTGAGAAAGACCTTCCACCCTCCCCTCCTCTGCCCACGTCCTCTCTCTCCCTCTCTCTCTCTCTGCAGCCTTCACACCTTCCCCTCTCTCTCTCCCTCTCCCTCTCTCTCTCTCCTTATCTCTCTCCCTATCTCTCTCTCCCTCTCTCCCTCCCTCTATCCCTCCCTCCCCCCCCCCCTCTGCAGCCATTCACTCTCCCCTCTTCCCATCTCTCTGGGCACAGATACGTACAAGCACTCCTCTCTGGATCTTTCCAGAACTTAGGCATTCTCGACCCAGGGCTCTTCTCTTGAGGGTGGACAGTGTCTGTGATGCCGCCAGCCTACATGCTGGTTCTTAGAGCTGTCGTCTAACCATGGCTTTCCTTTGCAGGGCACTGACCACCCATGCACAGCCAATAACCCAGAGAGCTGCTCCGTCTCCCTTTCGCCCCAGGACTTTATCAACCTGTTCAAGTTCTGAATCCAGCACATGCCAGCACTGCCACAGGGATCCCCCTACTGATTGGATGGCTGGGAAGACAGCATTTGGACTCTGCGTTTGTAAATAGTGTACATTTTCGACAGTGGCTCAAAACTTCTGAGATAAGTCATTGAGAGGACTTTGGAGGGGAGACGTGCATTTGCTGGCTGGGAACTTTGCAAATCTGAACTTCCTGTTAGAATTGGTATGGAACAGCAGAAACACTGTCAATAAACTTTGCTAACCCTATTGCCAGCAAGAACGGAAGGGTAAGGATTCTGTCTCATCGGTGAAATGCTCGTGTTGTTCCCTGAAAGGCCTTCCTAGTTCCCTAGAGATGTGGAAGCAAAAGGGCAAAACTCAAAAACAGAAGGACCTGGCATGTAGCCCAGCAGCTGAGCACTTGCCCTGCGTGTGGGAGGCCCTGGGTCTGATTCCACACACCATCCAAAAAACCACTCGAAAACAAGCTATAGTGCTCTTTGTTTATAATGTGAAAATGTGTTGAAAGGGGGGGGGATGGGATGGGGGGATGGAGAAAACCTACCTATGCGACATGCCTGGGCTTTTGATTTTGATTTTGGGGTTTGTTTTGAAAAAGCAGAGGAACCACCGCTATCTTAAACCCACAGGGGGCTGGCTGGGTCCTGACCTTCTGAAGCCGGCACACAATAGTCTACCTCGGGAAGAAGACCACCACGCTCTCTGCTCTCTCTGACAAAGCGCTTTGACCACCAGGCAGTGTCCGCTTTACTTGTTTGTTTTTTTTTTCTTTCATCACATAGAAAATGATTTAAAATATGAAGAGAAGGGCCATGGATGTGTCTTCGTGGTAAACAGATGCCTTGCATGGGTTAGAAGCCTTGCACCGTGAAGACTTAGGACGCAGTCACCCTCCTGTTGCAAATCTCCTCTTCAGTCCTGCCCCCCTTTGGCGGCCCCAGAACAACACAAGCCCTTTCTTTGGGTTTTTTTTTTTTTTTTTGGCCTTCCAGGTTGAAGTTTGTTACGAGCAACAAACGGCTAATCAAAAGCAGTCCCCCAAGAAGGCCCAGGAGGGGAAGGAGAATCAGACAGCCCCTGGCTGTGAAGAATTTCTTATTCCAATTTAACTTCTTAACTTGTCTGAGCATCCCGGGGTATCTTTATGGATAAGCGTATCTCTGGACGGGAGTCTGGAGCCAGACTGCTGATAGTAGCTTGTAAGTCAGGTTTTAACATTATCAGTTCAGCCACATTCCCGGCCATTTCCCCCCTTGGCTGGTGCCACGCTGAAGGGCTCGCTTTCCTTGACATTCAGCGTCACCCTGGAGTCAACCTGACCGCGGGCGATTCGCAGGGCTGATAACCACAAAAAAGCATTTCAGGGGCTGGAGCGATAGCACAGCGGGTAGGGCGTTTGCCTTGCACGCAGCTGACCTGGGTTCGAATCCCAGCATCCCATTTGGTCCCCTGAGCACCGCCAAGGGTAATTTCTGAGTGCAGAGCCAGGAGTAACCCCTAAGCATTGCCAGGTGTGACCCAAAAAGCAAAAAAAAAAAAAAAAAAAGCATTTCAGCCAAGCAGGGAAGTGAGGTACCCTCAGTTCTTCCTAAACTTGCCTCCTGCCCCCCACCCCCCTCCCGCCTCCAGGGGATGCTGCCAGGCAGATTTCAGCAGGCCACTGCTTAGAAGAAAGGACATCTTAGCACTTCACTGGGGTCCTTGTCAAAGATTCCTGGGAAGGGGGGTGGGGGGACATGTGTGTTTTTTACATTTTTTTAAAAAATAGAACTTGGCTTTTCTACAGCAGTGTACATATATATACATATATATATATGATTATTTTTGAAGTTGTGTTTGCTTTTGTGGGGCTTTTGGTTTGGGGGGTTCTTTACAAATACATTCACTATCCCTCATGCCCATGGCGTGTAAGGTGAAGCAGAACTGGCAACCACGGTCTCAGGCGTGTTGATGCGCAGCGTAGCCTGAGGGGTTGAACCCTAGCAGCTGGGGTGTTGGGACGGATGGGGGAGCCTGGATGGGAGCAAGCAAAGGACCGGCCAGTCAGCCTGGGCCACTTCCATCCTTCATCCTGCACAACCCAAGTCAAAGCTTTCAGGAGAGAAGTCTGCTGCTCTGTAATCCTCACTTGGCAAAACCTGTGTCTACACTGAGGTTTCTGTATTCTGCCGTTGTCTCTTCTAAGGTGCAATTAGTCTCCCTCATGCAAAAATTTAAATGGTAAAGAGTAAGATCTTATTGGGGAACATTCAGTTTTGGAGGGTCATTGACCACTGTGAGATCTAAGGTAGGATATAAGGGATTTTGTGGTTGGTCTCCCTTTTCCTCACCAACATCAGAGTTAAGGTCCCATTGAAAATGCTCCAGCGAGATAGTGAAGAGGTTAAGACACCTGACTGGAATGTGGCTGCTTTGACTGCAGCCCTGGTTCAGTCTCTAGTATCACAGATGGTCCCCTTGGCAACTTCAGGAGTGATCCCTAAGCACAGAACCAGGAATAAGCCCGGAACACAGCTGGTTATCATCCCTAAAAGAGAAAAGAAAAAATGTGGGGCCAAGACCGTGGAATGAAAGGGCTGGTTCTTCCACAATTCAAACAGGTTCCCAAATGACTCTGCTTTTGGAAAGGAGAGGCATGGAGCTGGCTTTGTTGGGTTTGGAAGCATTGATTTTAGAAATTCTAGGTTTAGGGGGTCATGGCCTTCCACATCAATCCACCAATTTGTGACTTGCCCAGAGGTGGGAACTCCTTGGCTGGCCCGGAAGTGTTGCTGAACATGACCCATTTAGAACCATCTACTATGATTCTCGCATCAGCCCCAGAAGCAAGGGCTATGCCCCTACCCCAAGTGATAGGTTACTGTTCTCCAGAATGTTCATCTAGATGGTGCCTCAGGGTTCTCCCCCATCTCCTATGGCTTTATTGGAGTTGGGTGCAACAAAAAGCAAGGAGAAATTTCAGGGGAAAGATGCAACCTACCTTTGTGGTTCTCTTTCATAAGAAGAAGGGTTTAAGGAAGACTCCGCAGGTGGAGAGGGAAAGAGAAAGGACTAGAAGTGGAGCGTGATGCTGTGATTTGCATGAGGGCAGTGGGGAGGGACATAGCAGGCACAGAGCCTCTGTCAGCACCACATGGGAGCTAAAACGGGGCCTAGAAACACGTATAAATCTATTTTTTTTAATTATTGGATCCAGAAAGGTAGTACAGGGACACAAGGCCTTCCCTTATATGCTTGAGATCCAGTTCAATCCCTGACACCAAATCCAGTCCCCTGTCTGCTAAGGGATCTCTCCTATGCACAGAGCAAGGAATGGCCCTCAGTTCATTGCTAGGTATACCCCCTGCCAAAAAAAATAAAAAAGATTATAGTTTCTGGGCATAATCACTTATAAGTTTTCTGTTGCCTAATTTTCCTAGGACCAATTGATCTTTTAAAAAAAATACCTCTATCAAAATGTGTTCTAAACGCTGGAAAAGATGTGACGATAGAAATTTCTGGAATAAATAAAATTTTCTTCTCTATTTGCTCTATCCACCTATCACCATCCCAACTTTATAAAATAGAATTCAAAATTGACATCAGAAGTCAGATTTTTAGAGAAGACTAGAGTTTGCTCCAGGGAAATAGGAGCAAATCCACAGGGCTCTTCCAGTTTGGTGCAAACCAAAGGTGTGCAAGCAATCAGTGTAGTCTGAGCATTAGGCACAGCAGGTAGGCAAAGAAGAATTGTGCCGTTTCATAGTGCTCACCTGATACTAAGCTCCAGGAGAAAGCCCGGGGACATCGGAAACCACAGTGCATTAGGACTCGGTGCTTTGGCTCTGAGCAGGTAGATTGGTCACACAGAAAGGAGAAGAGCAAGTGCTATTAGTTAATAGCCACCTCAGGGTAACAAGGGAGCAGACATTTGTCTCATGATGATCAACTTCATGTTGAAATGGTGCAGGGGAGGCATTTTTCAGAAACCGGCTTGATTTGCAAGGGTGAAGTCATGTGGGTGTTGCATTATGAGCACAGTTCATCTTTGTGGATTCTAATACGGTTCCCCTGAGAAACTCACAATTCACAGAGGCTCTTTGTTTCTGCTCTCTGTGTGCGGGAGAAAAGAGACGACCTGGAATTCCATTTGTCTAAGCAAATGGTATGCTGTACAGGGAGGTCAGTTCAACGTGTTCAGCAGTGTGCCGTTCTTAGCTTCAATATATTGTTTACCATAACATACGCACCTGAGTTTATGTTTTTCTGCTGGGCTGTAGGGCAATGTTTTGCTATGCAAACACCCTTTTATAAACTTTTAAAACCATAAGTCCATGTGAAGTTTTTTCATTAAGCTCTATCATCTTTTCTTATGTGGACATGTGTATGTGTGCGCTTTCAACTCTCTGAGTCTGTGAACCATCCTGCCCGTCTGGCTGAATGCTGGCCTGAACCCCTATTCATGTTTAAACAGACCTCAGTAGTAGCCTCTTCATCTCAACGCAGAGATGAAACTCTTTGGCGTGTCATCATCAATAAAGCCCTTAATGTCTTCAACATTCGAGATTATGATTCCTTTAAAGTTTGCTTAGGTGCCTTCTTCCCCGTTTTGTTAAGGAGGAAAAAGTCACCCCAGTTTTCCAGGCGATAACTCCTATCTCTGACTTGGACGTGGGAAGGGATGTGAGACCCGGTGGAGTCTGGCCTTCCTTCAAAACAAGGGAATAGGTTCAGAATATTTAGGGAACATCCTTCAGTGCAGACCTGAGCATACACCCAGGGTCTCCTGTGGCTTTTCCCTGTGCCCTCCTACCCAACCCCACCTCGTCAACCCCCGTGCCAGTGCCTGGCTGGAGACAGAGCCCAGTTGATTCTTCTCAAGACCTTCACTGTGAAGGCAAGTGTGATGGATCCATGTTGGCTTCAGGCTGTTAATTCTTCCCTCAACACTTTCCATCCCTGATTCTTTCTGGAAAAGTTAAGGAGCTACTTAACCTTTGTACAGACCTCTGCATATTGGGGGTGTGGCATTCTAGTGACAGCAGCCTGCAGCATTTTTCTTTGACAAATTTATCAACCCCCAACCCCCAGGTACTTCCATTTTATTTAGTCAGTGGCCCTTCTGAAGCGGATTAGAGCCAAGAAGTCTGCTTGTTTTCTAGAAACTGAGGTCCTGAGGGTGACCACGCAGGGCTCTTTCTCTCTGCTTACCCTAAAAGGAATATTTAAGCCATCCTCTTCCTTTACTCCAGTACCTGCTGGGAGACCCAGCGAGCCTCTGGAAAAGTTTGATCTCTGTTAAGCTTCATTTTCACTAAGCAAAGGGGGTTATTGTTTCATGAGGCAGCAAGGAGCAAAGGACCATATTATCTGTGACTTTGTCTGCTAGGCAGTTTTCAAAGTGTTCTTGAACCCTGCCAACAGGGAAAGCTTCCTGAAAAATCTTTTGAAACATAGGCCCTCCTCCATTTGGCCAAAAATGGAATAGCTGCTCTAAACGCTATCCCCATATGCTACGTTCTTTCTGGAGTCTGAACAGCACTTTTTCAGTCTTCAAGTATACTGAATACTGAACTAGACACAGTCCTTCTAAACAGGAGTTTCAAATCATTGTCCACTCTTGAGAAATCTTGGCACCATTTTTATTCTTCCAGGTGCCAGTCACCCCAGCTAAAGAGAGACGTGTATTAGAGTCCACATCCAAAATTTAGAAGCGTTCATTTTGAATGAAAAATAGAATGGGGGTCAAACATGTAACTAGAAGTTTAAGCCAACTACATTCAGAGGTGTTTGGTATTGTGTGAGCTGAGTCCTGTATAAATTATTTGCATACTTTTCTTGCATGATGATATGATTTTTATAGTTGTTTGTACCAGACAGTGGCATATTTTTGTAAAATTTTTGACACTGAATTGCAATAAATGTTTTTCCAATATTGACATACCTTTTGGAGTGTGTCAATTCAAGTTGACATCTTATCAGAGTATGCTTTCCTTTTGCCTAGTGAAATTTGCACTCCTTTAAACTTGTGATCATTGTGGTAGAATTTCAAGAAATACACAGAAAAATAAACTTGGTGCTGAGCACCAACCCAAATTAATAATACAGCATGCAGTTTAAACATAGTGTTTCAACTCAATGGAGGAATGGCTTAATGATGTTTTTTAGTGACTCGGGAATAAATAAACTGGTGAAGTCAATATTTATTGACAGGCATTTGTTGAACAGTGACTGCTGCTTTGCAAGGCCCTGGGAAGAAGATGATGAACAAAACACATTTAATAGAACTTACAGACTGGCAAGAAAGGCAAAAAGTAGAGAAAAATTTTATTTGTAGTAAGTGCTATGAAGGAAAGGCAAGATTATACAGGAGGGTTACTAATGATAGCCTGGGCAGAAATGTTGAGACTAAGTGCTAATCAGTGAAAAGAAGCTAACTTCAGAAGAAGACGTTTGCACATTCCAGAAAGAGGAGATAGCATATACAAAGTTCCTACCACAGACCTGCCACTTACCTGCAGTGGGACTTTTGCCACCTTATCTATCTTTACCTCCACTTCCTTGGCTCCAGAGGTTGACAATAACTCTAGGTCTTATGGTTTTGAGGGGTAAGTGAGAAAACATAAAGTGCCTGGAGCCTGCACATAAATACAAACTCATTCAATGCGCATTAACAATGAAGATTCCCTGAACAGAATCTGAGGATCAGGTTAGGAATTGCTGTCTCCAGTAGAGTATGATTTGCTCAGGTGACTTAAACTGTGGGTGACTGACTGTCCTATTGAACACCCTCACTCTAGCACACTCCCTGGTCCTGACACCAAGTCTTCCTCAGAGAAGGGCCTAGAAAGCATAGGAGGATACAGATAATTTCATAATTTCCACCCAGATCACCAAATATCAACATTCCCTAAATAATCCATACATTCATACTCAGGCTGTTCCACCCACTTCTGATGCTTTTCCTGACCCTCTGTCCACTAATCATCCTCGAACTAATTCTTAGAGCCACCTCCACTAGGATGCCTCTTCCAGCTGAATAAACAGCCTTGACCATCACACTTGTAGACATAGGGACTTTATTACATCATTAGATTCCTTTGTGAGTGTATCATAGACCCTAGTTCATGCTAAATTAATGAATCTACACCTACCTTCATAAAATGCTTTTGAAGTTCTCATGGGTTCATTTCTTATCCTTGACTAAAAAAAAACCCGGTGTTTGTATGCATAAAAGTAGAGTTTTTCAGTTAAGAATTAATGTTGGTTGACAAAGGAGCAAATACAGAGTCCCACTTTTTACTCTTCAGTTGTCATTAACCTTTAAATCAGTAAACCTCAAATGAGGCAAATGTGGGTGAGCCTCACTCAAATTAATTGAAAGCCTTAAAAGAAAAAGAAGAATTTCTGCCTCCAGTTTGCCTCTGGACTTGAGACCATCACATCACTCTTCTCTGGGTCTCCAGCCTGTCTTCCTTCCCCACAGAATCAAACTTGCCAGTCCCCAGAACTATGTGAATCAATTTCTTAATATAAATAAATCTCTACAAACGGGGCACGAGACATTGCCCTGCATGCAACAGACTCTGGTTCTATTCCCAGTACCATGTATCGTCCCCTGAGCACAGAGCCAGGAATAAGCCCTGAGCACCACCAAGTGTGGCTCAACCCACCCCCACCCAAAGTAAAATATCTCCATGATGAATAAATGGATAGAAGATAACAGATGAGGATCAGACAGACAACACAAGAATTAAGACCCCCTACTTTGCATTCAACTGATCCCAGTTCAAGCACCTGCAACTCATGATCTCCTGAGTAACTAACTGCCAGGAGCAACCCCCAAACATAGGAGTAGCCCCCAATGTTACCATGTGTCCCCAAAAACAAAAAATATAAGTGATCATAGAGTTTTAAAATATGGTTCAGGACCCAGAGAGGTAGCCCAAAGGTTAAGGTAATTAATTGCCTTGCATGTGGCCATCCCTGATTCTATCTCCAGAGACATGTAAGGTCCCCCAAGAACCACTAGGAGTGATTGCTGAGCCCTGAGCACCGACAGGTGTGGCCCAAAATATTTTAAAATAATAATGTAAATTAAATTATAGTTAAGACAAAATCTGCATGGATTTTTAAGGAATGAAATACATAGTATATACATTCCTTAAATGACAGATATGGATACATATATAAAGATTTACAGACATCTAGAATCTGGAGAGATAGTACAGCAGGTAGGACGTTTACCTCCCATGCGGCTGACCCAGGTTCCATCCCCGGCATCTTATAAGGTCTCCTGAACACCGCCAGGAGTAATTCTTGAGCTTAAAGCCAAGAATAACCCCTCAGTATCGCCAGATGTGGCCCAAAAACCAAAATCAAGCAAAAAAAATTTTTTTCAGACATCTGTGTGGATATCCATACATAAAGAAAACTCTATTGGTTCCTTTTCTCTGGAGTACTCTGACACAAGCTCCTAGAAAGAGACATGGCCACAGACAGAGTAGAGGAAGGTCAGAGAATGAGGGGGCGGGCTGGGGGCAGAGGGAGAGTGGAATAGAGCGGCTTCAAGAGGCAGGCAGCCAGTTACCACATCCTGAGAAATCATATTTGGCAGATGTCAACGAGCACGACCAAATGATCACTCGTAACCCACATAAAAGCATTTGAGCGGCTCCCCCTGCTTTGTACTTTGAAGACTTGTATTTGATTGTTTTAATTATATTTTACTATTGAGTGTTTTTTTTTTCATTTCAAAATTATTACAAGTCCTGCTTCTTTCAGAGAGGCAGCGTAGCAGCCAGAGCAAAACCTCCGAGGCCGAGCTTGCTGGGTTCCACCCCACGCTGCCACCTCCCAGCTCTGCTGGATGGTATGTAAGCCTTGCTCTGCCTCCGTTTCCTTTTCTGTAAAATATGACAGTGATGTTGACAGCACCTACAACATTGACACCCTGTGTGGTATGACTAAGTTGATACGTGTAACATACTTAGGTACATTTTGCAGGGTCAGAGCAGTACTTGACACACAGCAAGTTTATTCTACACAAATTTGTGATTTTTTTATGCACCAAGGTCAACTTTCCTTTTCCTATTCTTTGTATTATGTGACCTAGACAGGAAAACCATGTAGCTTTCACTTCCCAGAAGGAGAAACGCAAGTTACTGAAGAGACAGCACAGCAGGTACGGCACTGTCCTTGCAAGTGGCCCGCCCTGGCTCAGTCCCCAGCACCTCAACATCCCTGAAGCACCACAGGGAGCAAGCCCTGAGCACAGAGTTGGAAGGCGTCCTCAAACATTCTGGATGAGGCCTGTGATCCCAATGCCCCCAAACAGAGACACACAAGGACTAACTTAATCAATGACCTTCCACAGGTATATCTTTGCCACTTGTTTACACCAGAAGCCTCCAACTACCCCGTCAGTAAATTGTAAGCCTTAGCCCAATATTCACACTTATTTATCTATGAAATAGAGTCAGACACAATTTCCATTGGCCAGTATTTTTAAAGCATTATAAAAACTTAAAAGGAGAGGCACCATTGGTAATCTTGGATATAACCCCATTTTTAAAGTAGCTAAGATCATTTTTCACTTGTTGGCTAGTTTTTGGTCAGATGTCATTAGTTCATCATTGACTTTTACTGGTGAAGAGGCCCTCCTAGGACAATAATACTAGTGTTCACATTTTCTTGTCCCTTTGTGCCTACAGCAGTGATATGTTCTCTCTGATATTTCTTTGTGAGCACCTTCTGTTTGGGGGACGGGAGTGGGTGGCGGGCATGCCTGGTGATGCGCAGAGGTTACTCCTGGCTCTGCACTTACGGATCACTCCTGGTGGTGCTCAAAGGACTATAGGAGATGCCAGGGACCAAATTTGAGTCGGCCACGTGCAACAGCTTTACCTGCTATACCTGCTGTACTACTGTCTGGCCCCTCTTTGCAAGAACCTTCTTAAAACTTTTGTCTGAGGGAATACAATGAATTAAAAAGATTACAATGAATAAAAAATTTAAAAGAATACAATGAATTAAAAAAAATTTTTTTAAATCTAGGTCACCCTTGACCCTCTATAGTATAGAGGGTCAAGGGTGACCCTCTATTTCATTTTAATGAAATTTCATTTTAATGAAATTTCATTTTAATAAAATCTCATTTTAATGAAATTCTTTTGGTCTCATTTCCTAATTTGGGGAATATTCACCTCCTCTTTTGTGTTTTTTGTGCTCTTTTATGTTTTTGTGTTTTCTTTTTGTGGTTTTTTTGTTTTGTTTTGTTTTGTTTTTTGCTTTTTGGGTCACACCTGGTGATGCACAGGGGTCACTCCTGGCTCATGCACTCAGGAATTACTCCTGGCAGTGCTCAGGGGACCATATGGGATGCTGGGAATCGAACCCAGGTTGGCCGTGTGCAAGGCAAACGCCCTACCCGCTGTGCTATTGCTCCAGCCCCCATTCTTTTTGTGTTTTTGAAATATCTACAACTGGGAGATGTAGATCTTTCCAAGGTATAGAAAGGAGAAGATAATGAAGGAAAGAAATTAATGAAGGAAGAAGTGGTAGACAGGAGGTAACCAGGTCTGGGCCAGGGGATTGGGTATATCTGTGGGGTAGAGGTGTCTACACATCTCTATATAACTGAATCATAGAATCAACAACACTGAGAACAAGGGAGACAAAACTACAACAGACTCAAAACTGTGCCTGTCAGAGGTGCAATCTGGAGGATGGGAGGGAACCTGGGAACACTGGTGGAGGGAAGTTGACATTGGTGATGGTATTGGTTCTGGAATATTGTATGCCTGAAACTCAACTACAAATAATTTTGTAAATTATGGTGCCTTAATAAAAACATTTTTTTCTTAACTGTTGGACTTTTTGTCCATAAGCTTTCAGACTAGACACTATCTATAAATTCATTTAGCCCAGCTTATACAATTATAATATTTCACAACATATTGGTAAGAAATGACCACCTAAGGGTGCCATTGGCCCCACTGCACTTCAGGGTCAAGATGCCTCCAGTCCTAGGGGCTGGAGCGATAGCACAGTGGGTAGGGCATTTGCCTTGTACGCGGCTGATTCAGGCATCCCATACGGTCCCCTGGGTACCGTCAGGAGTAATTCTTGAATGCACAGAAGGAGGAACCCTTGTAAATTGCCAGGTGTGATCCAAAAAGAAAAAAAAATGCCTCCAGTCCTGATGAGACACCTATTGTCATCGAGCTGGAGGAGAGATCCAGCTTGATACAAAATATCTGGGAAGCTTCTGTGAGTCATGACTCTGTTTGCCCCCAAGGATCCATTCTCCTCTGCCCTGCCCAAAGCAAATCGTCCCAAAGCATAACCTCCCCTGGACCCTCTTGCCAGTTGGCATCTGGTTAAGTTTGTCCAAGTGGATATGTTGGCAGAAAAGGGAGAGCAGAGGGAGAGAGAATGCTCAGTCTTCTTGCCCTCACTACCTTTGCCTTCCTCTACGTAAGTGTTTCCATTACATAGATAATACAATTGAGGCAAGGAGTTGTTAATGATGTGCCCTCAAAAAACAAACAAAAAACAATAATTGAACTTTCTAATTTGTTAATTGCTGAAATGTTGAGTCTGATTTCTCTTGTGTCAGAAGTTTGGGGGTGATTTTTTCCTATTAGATGTTAATTTTAATGAAATTCTTTTGGTCTCATTTCCTAATATGGGGAATATGCACCTCCTCTTTTGTATTTTTTGTGCTCTTTTGTGTTTTTGTGTTTTTGAAATATCTACAACTGGGAGATGTAGATCTTTCCAAGGTGATGCTGCAATGAGACTTCACAGCATGCTCATTCCAATTTACTCAATATTATTTACCCATTCTATTCCTGGAACTAGGTTCACCAAGTCAAAAAGGACAGAGCCATCTTATTTGAAGAGCCAGCCTGTTTAGACAGGACAGCTGGGCATATAAACCAATAATTTGGGTATGTGTTTGCTTATTTATTTATTTAATTTTTGTCACACCCAGCAATGCTCAGGGCTGACTCCTGGTCTGAGCTCAGGGATCACTTGGACAGGACTGGGGGCCATAACATGGTACCCAAGCTTGAAGTGGGCACAACCAACTATAAGACAAGTATCTTAACCTCTTGATCTTCAACCCTAAGACAGTTTTGTTTTGTCTTGTCTATACAATGCAAGAGATTGAACCCAGGGCTTCACACATACAGGGTATGTATTCTACTCTTTTTTTTTTTTGCTTTTTGGGTTACACCCAGCAATGTTCAGGGGTCACTCCTAGCTCCGCACTCAGGAATTACCCCTGGCCGTGCTCAGGGGACCATATGGGATGCTGGGAATCAAACCCGGGTCGGCCGCGTGCAAGGCAAACACCCTACCCGCTGTGCTATCACTCCAGCCCCTATGTATTCTACTCTTGAGCTGCATCCCTGGCCTCTAAACCAACCAGTCTAGTATTTGACAATCAGGCCGACATGAGAATCAGCTGAGACACAATAATCCTTAACTTGAATTGAGGCCAGAGAGATAGCTCAAAAGGCTGGAGCACATGCTTTGCATGCTGGCGACCTGGTTTGAACCCTGGCCTGGCATAGGTCCTCTGAGCACTGCCAGCAGCGGATCTATCTGTCGAACTCAGAGCTGGCAGTAGCTCCTGAACACCACTGGGTAGGACCCAAAACACAAAATAAAGCATACTTAACTTTTACGGAATATTCTTTTCTGTTTCAATTTCCTCACCTATTAAAAAAATGAGAAAAATAATAACCCCTCATTGGTGTAAAAAAATGGACACTAGAGTGAAGGGATTGATGTTGGAACATTGTATTCCTAAAACCCAATCATGACTTTCTAATCATGGTGACTAAATAAAATAAGATAAAAATAAGAATCCCTACCTCATAGGATCCTTGAGTGGATTAACTGGGTTATTTTATTTAAACAGAGTCTGGTTCAGAGTAAATTGAATACATGTTAGCGTTCAATTTCACAGTTTGCTTTTCTGCTGAATGCTTTTCTGAGCAGTTGAATGGTTTTCTCAACTATTCTCTGAAATAGGTACTATGTATTATGCCCATTTGGCAGAGGAAGAAACTGAGTCACAGGAAGGTCTAACCAGTTTGTTCAATTCTTCCAGTGGAACTGGGGTTCAAACTTAGGTGATCTAAAGGCAGAGCATGTCCTCTCCGTGAAGTGTAGGGGTTCAGCAGAGCCAATTTTACCCGGAACTTCCAGGAAGGCAAAGGCAAAAGTACTTTTTCCAAAACAGCAACCAATAAAATGTGGTCCTAAAATAACTCACTTGCACACACACAAAAAGTCTGACTCCGAACTTTCAAAAAACATTCACATGAGTTTTTTTTAATCCAATTTCAATTTAGAGAAGAGAAAAATCCATCCTGCTATGCCAGACAGGCAAACACGAGCTCACTGCCTAATGGGACCACTGGGCATATTGACCCTTTAACCCTGAAGCTGGTTCTTCTCCAGAAAGCTGCCTTCTGCCCTGCAGAAGGTTTGGTTTGGATGCTACACCCGTCACAGGGGGGATTCCAAGTCCTCAAAGCAGAACTTGAGTTGTTTAGACAACCAGCCCAGCTCCCAAACAAGGGTTGGAGGTACACTGCTTAGATGTACCTAAGGCTTGCAGAGTGTGGAAAAAAAAAAGAAAGATAGAAAGAAACAAAAAAAAAAGAAAGGAAAGAAAGAAAACATGGAGAAGAGCTCCATCTGCCTGTAAACTCCAAACTCTGCCTGAAAGCACAAGAAAATGCCTGGAAAAAAAGAGCAGGCCAGATGCTCTTAGCAGCATCATTCAAAACATCCATCTTTATTAAATAAGCAGAATTGGACTGCCCCTGAACTGAGCGCAACTGCAGTCTCATAAATGACTTCATCACATCTGGAGGGCATTTTGGCCAATGCAGAGGCCCCTAGAAAGGTCCAAGCCACATAAATCCTATGCCTGCCCCCCATGCGCACACACACACACAAACACATGTTTTTTAATCAAGAACAGCAAGAGTTCAACTTGAGAAGCATAAAAAAAAAATACATGTCCCTGAGTCCATCCTGAGCATCTGGCTTCTCTCCTGCCCCCTCAGGGATGGTCAGCTATTGTCTAGTGTCAGAGCCAGGGGGTGGGGGACTGCCAGTGGTCTCAGCTTTCCCACTGCATTTCATCTCTCCTTAGAGCAACGTGCTTTTCATTTTGTAGTATTTGAATTGAGGCTGCATCTTGCAAAAAGGCATCATGCATTCAGTGAAGCGCAGACTTATGTTGGCACACAGGTAACCCAACCTCTCTATTCCTCAGTCTCTCTCTGATCAGCCCCTTCCCATTTTTACTACCTGCCCAAGCCTGGTACCTTCCTTCCTCACTTGCTTGGAAGCTTGTGACGGGAAGTGTACCTGTATGCCCATCTCCAGCCTGAAATCCTCCAACACAATGCCTTTCCTTGCTGCTGAGATCTTGCCAGAATACACTTCTCTCCCCATCACACTTCCATTTACAATCATTTGCTGCCAGAGAGCCAAATCTGGGTGATAGGCAAATGAAGATTCTTTTCTCTACTGCTCTCCACTTGAGGTGTCTTAGTTGCAGGTTGTCATAATGAAATACCATAGACAGTGGCCTTAAAGCAACAGACACATATTTTTCCACAACATTGGAGGCTGGCAGATCCATGATGAATGAAGGCTGGAAAGTTTAGGATCTGGGCTTTGCAGGGTTTGGTTTCTGGTGAGTCTGCTCTTCTGGGCTTGCCCTCACATGGCAGACATGTTCTTTTTATAATTTTTTTAACTTTAGGCAAACTATAATAGTCATATCATGCTCATAGATGTAAAAAAAAGATATTGCACCCAAGCCTGCTTTGTTTAAATGTGTATTTAACAAATGTTCATTCTGGGGGTCTCTAAGCCATCCCTGTCACCTAGTTACATGTAGATACTTGAGTAGATTGTGCTGTTGCAAAATAAGTTGGAGCAAAACTTATAAAACTGTCTCAGGGCCAGGGAGATAGCTGAAAGTGATGGAGCACGAGCACAGTACATGCTAGGCTCTGAGTTTGCTCCTGGAACCCACATGGTCCCCCACCAGCACTGCTGGTGCCATCCTAAAAACTTGCTTGGCCTAAGCATCCTAAGCATCAAATCCCTCAGCTCGGGATCCCCACAAGTAGTCCCTAAACACCTCTTAAGGAGGCCTCTATTAAAAATTTAAATTTGGATCCAGAGAGGGAATAAGACGCCTACTTCACACATCGGTTGACCCTGGTTTGATCTCCAACATCACTTATGGTCCTCTAGACACCACCAGAAGTGACCCCAAAGCACAGAGCCAGGACTTGTAAACCCTGAACACAGTCAAGTTGCGGCCAAAAGAAAAATAAAAACACAACTACTCCCTAGGAATACTTCTAGGAGTGCTTAATCCCGGGTAGACATGTGGAGACATCTACTGTAAGGGCAAATCAGAACAATGTCCAAAAGAATTCCAGTAAGCTGACTCATAATGTTGTGATATCAACTGCTTATTTGGTCTTTTACTTACAGTAAATGATAGACCAACTTCAGTTGACATCATTTCCAGCACTCCACTCTGGGGTTGCCCACATCCCAACCCTGGGTGTATGATTCCTTTCGTTCACTTTCCAGGGATCTCCTGTGCCAGGCTCTTGTATGTGAAGCACGTGCCCCAGCCCTTCGAGTCATCTTCCCAGTCCCTTTCAATAAAACATGTTTTTAATTAAAAAAATAAATGATTCTCCCTCAGTATGAAAGGCTAATATTGCCTTACCCCATTAACATAAGGTTTGGATATATAACTCATTTCTGCCCAATTAATGTAAGCAGAATTAGGTGTGTCTTTCAAGCAGATTTAGGAAGGTTGGTTGTTTATTGTTTGTTTGAGGAGGGCCATCTGGGAACCACACCGAGGGGTGTTCGGGGGTTACTTCCAGTTCTGTGCTCAGAAGTTGCTCCTGATAGTGCTCATAGTTCCACATGTTGCCAGGGTCCAAACCAGAATCAGCCACATGAAAGGCAAGTGCCTTCACCTTATACTATCTCTCCAACCCAAACAGGTGTTTATTTTATTTTACTGGTTTTGGGGGGTGCACACCTGGCAATGCTCAGAGATAACTCCTGGCTCTGCACTCAGGCATTGCTCCTAGAAGTGTTTAGGGAACCATATGGGGTGCCGGGGATTAAATGCAGGTCGGCCATATGCAAGGCAAGTGCTCTTCCCATTATACTACCACTCGGGCCCCAAACAGAAAGTTGTTTGTTTTTTTAATAATGTATGATCATTATATGACTGAAACATAAGCACGAAAATTTGTAAGTCTGTAACTGTACCTCGAGGTGACTCACTAAAAAAAAAATTTGAATAAAAAAATTTTTTAAAACTCCTCAGCTGAGTAATTTGAGGTCAGTTAAACTAAATTCTCTCTTAGCTTGTGGATGAAAGAAACAACATACATTGGGAAGATTACTCTATTGAGAGTCAGCTTATTCTTTGCATTCAATTTTTTCTAGGTTATTTTGAAGAAGTTTAAAAACATATACATTTCCCAAAAAAGTAAAAATAAAAACATATACATTCATCCTTGAATTTACGGCTAGAATGGGTTAGAATGATATCTCTTATTCCACAGAAAATTAACTCTTCAACAGAAGTTGTGTTGTCCTAATATTTAGAAGATATATATTATTGGGATGCATAATCTTAAGACTGATGGAACAAAGCTTTGACTAAGATAAAAAAAAAAAACAGGGAAGCTGAAAGTGATGTGGAGTTGAGTGAATTGTAGAATTCCTGATCAGCTGGAAAATATAGACAGATGTGGATGCCAGGTAACCATCCCCAATTAGGCATAAAGAGAAAAGAATGGTAAGAAATTTTGTTATTTGTATACCTAATCATAAGGAATTTGAATGATCCAGTACGTGGTATATATATTATTCTGAATAAATATTTGACTTTATAAATAATTTAATAGGGGGCTGGAACAATAGCACAGCAGGTAGGGCGTTTGCCTTGCACACGGCTGACCCAGGTTCGATTCCCAGCATCCCATATGGTCCCCCAAGCACTACCAGGAGTAATCCTGAGTGCATGAGCCAGGAGTAACCCCTGAGCATCGCCGGGTGTGACCCCCAAAAGCAAAATAATAACAATAATAATAATAATAATAATAATATAATGTAGGAGTACTGTTATTTATTCAACCATTGATTAAGCTTATTGAATTGGGCATGAACTCCACATTACTTTTTTTAAAAAATGTTAATTTAATTTTATTTTATTTTTATGATGATGATGATGATGACAATGTTATGCCCATGAGATAGTTATAAAACTTTCCTGTTTGAGTTTCAGTCATACAATGATCGATCACCCAAGCCTCCACCAGTACACATCTTCCACCACCAAGGTCCCCAGTATCCCCTCCCCATCCCACCCCTCCCCCTGCTTCTATGGCAGACAATCTCCCCCATACTCTCTTTTGTATTGCTTTTTATGAATATCATAAGATGTTCGGCCACACTCTCCTGGAATGCTAAAATTTTAGATGGTTAGGGTCTGGAGAAATCTCTGCAGTGAGCTGCTCGCTTCGGAGGTTCTTTCTTGTGTCTCTGGATTATGGCCATTAAGGAGCTTAAGTAGCAGCCAGAGGCAGTTTGTTGCCATGACCTCCAAAGTCCCATGGGGACGGCGGGGGTGGGGGGGAGAGGGGGGATCAGAGGGACCAACCCATCCCCTATCCCTTAAGGCCTGGAGTTTGCCATCACTGAACCCGAGTACCTGCACTTCTCATTGGGTTCTAGAAGTTGGCGGCCGCCAGGGTTCTTAGGGGGCAGGTGGAGGGATGATGCCTGCCCCCGTCTGAGGCACCCAGTGAAGTCGGCCTGGCTCAAAGTCCAGAGGCATCTCTGCAGAGAGCTGCTTGGTTGAGAGACTCTATTGTGTGTCTCTGGATGATGGCCCTTGTTTCCATCTTTTCCAGGGAAATAAACTATTGGCTTATGCCCTGCAGGTCTTGCCCGCTTGCTGGTAGGTCACTGCACTGCCACCACCAATGGCCCTAACTGCAACTTTTGAACTCTCTCAGCATTTATGGATCTCTGAAATAAGTCCAATAAATGAGCTAGTATAGCTGAGCCGGTGGTGGTTTGTGGGCATGGCTCCCACATACCTACCTTTTAGCTGTTTAATTTCTTGGTAAACTTGGTCCCAAGTTGTTGGGGTCCAGCCAAAGGCACAAGGGCAATTTTGGGTTATCAGGAAGTCTGACAGCACCATCAGGCTGCTGATGCACTCGACCCACAGGTACAGGTTGACCTGCTGGTGGCATCATATCCCTGACAGAAAGATTTTTAAAGTTTTTTTTTTTGCACAGTTCCACCAATGCTCTTCTCTGTAAGGTTGGCAGGTCCCAAGGATAGACATGAATTACAATGATAGCCATCACAGTAGGCTCATAACGGATATAAAACACAGATGGTAAATAAACATTCGCTGTATGAACCACGGAAAATTGGAGTTGTTCTTGGAGCAGAACCTAACAAAACGGATGATATATTTATCATTTTTCAAATGTTTTGGTGCTATAATACCTTTGAGATGATTGTTACCCAAACTGGAATCTAGAATCTGTCTGTAATTTCTGTCCTTCCCCACCTTCCTATATTCAATCCCTGTGAACAGTCTCGTTCATTCTTCAACCTGCGCTTCTTTCCCTGGCTCTTGTTTGCAGGCAACCCTTGCCGCAGGGCTTAGCTGGTCTAGTCTCTTCTCCACACAGCAGAAAATCAAGCCATGTTACTATATGATACCATGAGTGTTTTAGTCAACTTCAGTTACACTCAGAATAAAACCCACCTTCTTTTTTTAAAAAATTTATTTTTAATTAGTGAATCACCATGAGAGTACAGTTACAGATTTATACATTTTTGTGCTCATATTTCCCCCATATAAAGTTTGAGAACCCATCCCTTCACCATTGCCCATTCTCCACCACCGGTAAACCCAACATCCCTCCTACTCTCCCCAATCCCGTCTCCCCCCACCCCACCCTGCCACTGTGGCAGGGCATTTCCTTTTGTTCTCTCTCTCTCATTAGGTGTTGTGGTTCGCAATAGAGGTGTTGAGTGGCCAGTGTGTTCAGTCTCTAGACCACATTCAGCCCGCATCACCCTTCCCCCGCATGGCCTCCGACCTCATTATACTTGGTGATCCCTTCTCTGAGTTGCCCTCTCCCCAGAATGTGAGGCCAGCTTCCAAGCCATGGAGTCAACCTCCTGGTACTTATTTCTACTATTCTTCTATTCTTGGGTGTTAGTCTCCTACTCTGTTACTCTATATTCCACAGATGAGTGCAATCTTTCTATGTCTGTCTTTCTCTTTCTGACTCATTTCACTTAGCATGATACTTTCCATGCCAATCCACTTATACGCAAATTTCATGACCTCCTTTTTTCTAACAGCTGCACAGTATTCCATTGTATAGATGTACCAAAGTTTCTTCAACCAGTCATCTGTTCTAGGGCACTCCGGTAAAACCCACCTTCTTGCCAAGAATGGAGAAGGCCTTCCAGGTGCTTGTACCGCCGATCTTGCTGGTCTCATAAGCCAATGCTCATCCTCCTCAGAAATTTGTCAAACTCCTTCCTACCTCAAAGTCTTTGTATCATTCCCTCTTCCTAGGTTCTTTCTCATCTGTAGCACTGTAGCACTGTCATCCCGTTGTTCATTGATTTGCTCGATAGGGCACCAGCAACATCTCCATTGTGAGACTTGTTGTTACTGTTTTTGGCATATTACATCTTAAATGTCATCTACTCAAGAAAACTTTTCTTACTCCATGCCAAGTAGTATCAGGAATGTCTTCCTTTCAGCTCCATTAGCTCTCTCTGAACCATTTAGTTATTTCCTTGATGGCACTTATCGCAATTTAAAATATCACAATTTACAATGATTTCATTGATTTGCTTCTATTTCGGGGCGGGGAGGCATAGTTTATGCCACACCTGGTGATGCTTGGGGATTACTCCTGGCTCTGCACTCAGGAATCTCTCCTGGTGGTGCTTAAAGGACCATTTAGGATGCCAGGGATCAATCAGGTCTGCCGCATATGAAGCAAATGATGCCTTACCCTGGTACCTCTCCAACTCCTTCATTGATTTGTTATTTTAGTGTATTTCCCACAAAAGTGTAGAATATATTTTTTAAAAGTATGAATCTATACAAGAAGTGTGTCTTACTTAATATTATCTTCTATTTTTTATAGGCCAAGAGTGGCAAAGCAGATCCTTAGTAATATTTTATACAATATATATATAATATATAAGCATATCTTAGACTCCAAGAAGGAATAGTTAATAAGATGTAAACATCAGACCTTATCACATAGTGAACCAGAA
This sequence comes from Sorex araneus, assembly GCF_027595985.1. Lineage (NCBI taxonomy): Eukaryota > Metazoa > Chordata > Mammalia > Eulipotyphla > Soricidae > Sorex > Sorex araneus. The sequence continues at coordinate 104,773,055 of NC_073303.1, forward strand.
TCCTCTATGGTTCCAAACTCTTTGACTTGACCAGTTGTTGCCATCACTGACTCTCCATTTCCCCTACAATAATAAGTTTCACTTCAGCGCAACTGCTAGGAAACTTGAAGCCTGTGTACCTTGCAGCAGGGATAAGGAAGCACTTCATACCAATAAACAGCATTATTTTGGCTGGAGAGATAATACAGTAGGTGGGGCACTTACCTGAGTGACCTGGGTTCAATCCCCATTATTCCATATGTTCCCCTGTGTGAAAGACTCACCAGGGGTGATCCCTGAGTGCAAAGCCAGAATTAAGCCCTGAGCATCACTAGGAGTGGCACAAAAACCATTTTTAAAAAAGAGCTTTATTTTGGGGCTGGAGCGATAGCACAGCGGGTAGGGCATTTGCCTTGCACGTGACCGACCCAGGTTCACTTCCCAGCATCCCATATGGTCCCCTGAGCACTGCCAGAGTAATTCCTGAGTGCAGAGCCAGGAGTAACCCCTGTGCAATGCCAGGTGTGACCCAAAAAGCAAAAAAAAAAAAAAAAAAAAAAATAGAGAGAGCTTTATTTTATTTACATATGCAAAGAATAACTGGGAGTAGTCATGACGATGCCTATTTGGGGCCAAATTACGATGATTTCATTACAGACGTCATCTCCCCAGCAGCCCTTATGAGGTCAGCATAGCCATGAACACTATGAGCTCTGGAATGTGGGATCAATACTGTTCTGCTCATGCAATGTTCCTTGGCTTTGGGTCAGAAAGCCAGTGGCAGGGGTTAAAGTGCTTGGTTCAATCCACGGCAGTACCTATGGCCTCTAGAGCACTGCCAGGAATAGACCCTGAGAACCTCTATGTGGCCCCAAAACAAAAAAAAAGAAGACATTTTCTGGTTTCTCTGTGCTCATTACCTCATCTGTCTAATGGGGGTAAGAGGAGTAACTGCATTTAAGTTTTGTCGTGGGGCTTCAATGAAATCATGTGTGGCTGTGCTCAACTCCATGCCTGGCACAGATAAAGCATTCCATAAATACCAGCTGCCGCTGCTTCACGTGCTCTTTCAGAGTCCTGCCGTGTCCAGCCATGCATCCTGCAGCCAGAGAAGGCGCTTCCCAGGCTGAGCCCTGCCCCTCAGACACCCAAAGACAGCTGGCCACATCTACTCTCACAGTCGGAAGAGGACAGCAGCAAACATGGCCCTCCAAACGCCTGCCTTCATCGTATAGTCCAGCACAGAAAACCTAAATTCTCATTCCCTTTGCCACCAAAATAGCTAGTTCTGCTCCCTGAAGAGATCCTGGATTATTATAGTTCTTTCAACGCCCTGAAATTCTCAGGAGAGGAAGAATGTTTTTCAAGGCAGACTCAGCTTGGAGCTAGAAGACAAAAGGTTAAATTCTCTCAAGTTATGACAATGTAACTCGTTTCCTGTTTTTCTCCACTGTCTAGACACACATCATATAAGCATTAGCTATGAATCCCACCACCAAGTTAAAAATAGAACGCTTAAATATGACATGCGGTGGGAAGGAAAGATTGTAGGTTTCTACCTTCTACCTTCATTCACAAAATAACTACTTTGGGGGAAAAAAAAGGATTTTTTTCTCTTTGTTGCTAGTTCTTTCTTAAATTCTATAGAGCAGTATTTTGTTTTATTTTTTTAATTGTCATTTTATTTTTATAAGGTTGTTGACGATAATTTATTATATTCAATATTCTAACACCAATCCCACCACCATTACACTTTACCCACCACCATTATTTCAAATTTTCGCAATTACCACCCAAGCCTGCCCCAAGAGCAGGCCCTAAATAATTTAGCTTGTATTGCTTGTTATGAATAACTCTCTAAAAATCATCATAAAATCTTTCCTTAGAAGAAAGGGTGTGAAAACTGTTGTATCTCACCCTAGAGCCATTGGGCCCTTGTATAAGACATTACTAACATGTTGTTATAGGTTGGACCTTGTGTACTAATATTTTTTTAATTGAGATTGGTTGCCTTCTACCTCACATTCTACCCAATGTGGTGTGTTACTCCTGGTACATCAGTGGTATAGAGTATGAGATGCTGGACAGCCATAAATGCATTCTAAAATTTTAAATAAGGTGATACAGCTGGAGTTAATTTTTAACTCTGAGGCATGTCTACAACTTGTTGATCTCTTCCAAGATTTATTTGTGAGTCTATGGAACATGGCTGGTTAATGAGCTTATTTGGTGCCAGAGGCAATTCATGGGCATGACTCCCAGGCTCCCAGAAGATCAGTGGGGGTAGGGGAAGGTGGCCCATCCCCAATTCTGTGAGAGCCTGGAGATTTCAGTCACAAAACCTTCATACCTGATTTTTTCAACAGATTCACTCGTGGATGAGGCTTGCCCAAGCCTGTGGAGATCAGCCATGAGCATGGTAGTGATTGGGTTCTGGAGGCTTTCAACTGCCAGGGGAGAGCAGTATTTTAATGGCAAAGAAAGACACAGTGGTTCTAGAGAAAATGGGGCAGGAGAGATAGCCCAAAGGGCTGGAGGGTATTTGCATGCAGGAGCCTGGGTTCCATTCCCAGGGCCGAGGAATCGAACTCGGGTCAGCCGCGTACAAGGCAGACACCCTTCCCACTGTGCTATCACTCCAGCACACTGTAAATGGCAAAATAAAAAGTGAGCAAGCAAGAGAGGGAGAGAGAGAGGGAGAGAGAGAGACAGAGAGAGAGACAGAGAGAGAGAGAGAGAGAAGAGGATCTGAGAAGTAGTACAGCAGGTAACCTTGGGTTGATTCATGGCACCACATATGATCTCCCAAGCCCTGCCAGGAGTGATTTCCTGAGTGCAGAACCAGAAGTAAGCCCTGAGCAATGCTGGTCATGGTGAAAGAGAGGGAGGGAGGGAGGGAGGGAGGGAGGGAGGGAGGGAGGGAGGGAGGGAGGGAGGGAGGGAGGGAGAGGGAGAGGGGGAGAGAGAGAGAGATAGAGAGAGAACTACAAGTCTGTCTTATAGATATTCAAGTTCATTACAACAAATAAACTTTTCATATTTATAGAAACATACCGAAATATTTGTAGTTGTGCACACATACAAATATTTCCCAGTTCTATCCACTGGGCTCTAGAAGCAAAGACAGTTCAACAGGCAAGGAGCAAACCCAAGATCATGGTTTCTAAATCCATCCGCCAATAAATAAACTAACACTTACTGCTGTTTGTTTGTTTGGGGGGAAGAGGCACACCCAGAATTGCTCAGGCTCAGTGCTCTGGAGTCACATTTGGCAGTTTGGGAAACCATGCAGTCATATGTGCCAGGGGTTTAAGCCAGGACTTTCACATGCACAGCACATGCTCCAGTCCTTTGAACACACACTCCCACCACCCCCAAGTCCCAGCTGTGTATTGGATTTACATTTCCTTCAGTTTCCTGACTAATACAATGGCCATGCTGCAAAACCAGACAGAAACCCACCCGTGGTGGCTGAAATCAGGGTTGTTACTGCTGGCATTTTGGTTTTTTTTTTCCCTTAAGTTTAGTTACAACAGTGTTCACATTTACATTTTTGGTGTACAATGACGCTGCCCTTTTGCCATCCTCAAAGTGCCAAGACCCTTCATGGCACTGGGTTCTTAGTGACAATGATCAGCTTAGGAACTGTAAAATCTACCCAGTCCAGAAAAACAACTGGAATAATAACTGGAGAAGTGCCTTAACTCTAGGTCCTAGGGAGAAACAAAAACAATTCCTTACAGATGATCACACTGTGCCCAGGGGTTGGGTGACTCAGTAGTTAAATGCGTCTTCCGTCAGGCATGACACCATGAGTTGAATCCCCAGTGCCGCCTACATGTGCCTATGGACTGTGAGATGCTGCCTGTACCCTCAAGGGCCCATGCAAATGTATATTTTGCTGTGACAACCTGAGCTCTCTGTGTCCACTGCTCTTTGCTAAGGGCTAATACTCAGGAGATGGACACATTTAATAGCTTGGGGAGTGAGGATGAGGCTGCAAAGGCTAAGGGTTAAGTTCAGGTTATCATAAAGGTTATGATGTAGTGGAAATCATCTGAAGGTGCTCTATGACAGTCCTACAAATACCAAAGGCCCTGGTGTTTCAATAATGTAGTTCTCCATTTAAGAAAGCAAAAATAGAGGCCAGAGAGACAGTACAGGAGTTAAGGCACTTATTTTGATGCACCAACCTGTGTTCTATACTTGATAGCACTATCAGGAGTGATCCCTGAGAACAGAGCCAGGAATAAGTCCTAAGTACTACCAGGTGTGGAAGGAAGGAAAGAAGGAAGGAGGGAGGAAGGAAGGAAGGAAGGAAGGAAGGAAGGAAGGAAGGAAGGAAGGAAGGAAGGAAGGAAGGAAGGAAGGGAGGGAGGGAGGGAGGGAGGGAGGGAGGGAGGGAGGGAGGGAGGGAGGGAGGGAGGGAGGAAGGAAGGAAGGGAGGAAGGAAGGAAGGAAGGAAGGAAGGAAGGAAGGAAGGAAGGAAGGAAGGAAGGAAGGAAGGAAGGAAGGAAGGAAGGAAGGAAGGAAGGAAGGGAGGGAGGGAGAAAAGGAGGGAGGGAGGGAGGGAGGGAGAAAAGGAGGGAGGGAGGGAGGGAGAAAAGGAGGGAGGGAGGGAGGGAGGGAGGGAGGAAGGAAGGAAGGAAGGAAGGAAGGAAGGAAGGAAGGAAGGAAGGAAGGAAGGAAGGAAGGAAGGAAGGAAGAAGGAAGATGGATTTTTTTTTTGCTTTTTTGGGTCACACCTGGCGATGCTCAGGGGTTACTCCTGGCTTTGCACTCAGGAATCACTCCTGGCAGTGCTGGGGGACCATATGGGATGCTGGGAATCGAACCCGGGTTGGCCACGTGCAAGGCAAATGCCCTACCCACTGTGCTATCACTCCACTCCCAGAAGGAAGATGGATTTTATTTTTTTTGTTCGTTTGATTTGAATAAATGGAAGATGGATTTTAAAGAAGCTTTGTGACATTGTATTTGGCAATGATTTCTTGGATATGATGCCAAAAACAAAAGCAACAAGAGCAAAACATAGATTAACAGGACTACAACAAGCATAAAATCTTTAAGTCAACTGTCATCAAAAAACACAATGACAGAATGAAAAGACAACCTAATGAATAAGAAAAATTATTTGATCTGATAAGGACTTATCCAAAATATATATATATATACAAAATATATTGGGGGGCGGTTGTGGCATACCCAGAAGTAGAACAGAGCTCAAGGAACCATCCAGAGTGCCAGGGATCAGACGTGTGTGCAAGGCAAGCGCCTACCTGCTGTACTATCTCTCCAATCCCCATATGACTTTATTTTAAAAAGAAAATAACAAATGGTGTTGAGGAGGTAGAAAAATTGGAATTGTTACTGGAATTGTAAAATGATGCAACCAGAATAGATAGTAGTATGGATTAGTACAATAGTATTGTCTATTAAAATTTAAAATATTCTAAATTAATGCCTCTGAAAGTCACAAAGACCCACTCACAGAAACAGAAAGTGAACTGCTGGTTATCAGGGGTTGGGAGGACAGGTTGAGGAATTGTTGAGGGGAATTGTAAGGGGAATTGTTCTTCAGTTTCTAAAGTTGCAGTTTTATGAGATGAGAAGGTCCTAGGAATGTGGTTTCCATCAGTACACTAAGGCTTCTCATGAAAACGTGTTAAGTGTTGTTTCACAATATCACAATTAAAATAAATGTGTTTTGAGTTCACTGGCGTGGGGTGAAGAGGTATGTGCACTACTCTACCTCCTTGCTGGGGTCTGTGCCAGCACCTGGCCCCTGAGGCCCTTCCGCAACTCATCTCTGAGCCCACGTCACGCTTCCTGCTCCTGGCCTCGTCTCACCCTTCCCCGAGGCCCCTGAGAATCTGTCTCTCACAGTCACGAGTCTCTAGCCTTCACCTCCACTGGTCCTCTTTGCCTGAAAATCCTACTGGACTTGGGGGCTGGAGCGATAGCACAGTGGGTAGGGCATTTGCCTTGCACGCAGCCGACCCGGGTTCGATTCCCAGCATCCCATGTGGTCCCCCGAGCACTTCCAGGAGTAATTCCTGAATGCAAAGCCAGGAGTAACCCCTGTGCATCGCTGGGTGTGACCCAAAAAGAAAAAAAAAAACCTACTGGATTTGGTCTTCTTCTAAATGTTCCCAGGGATAGGAATTGGGGTTCGGGATGGAAACATCCGAAATACAGTGGTGGGAAGGTGTAATGGTGGCGGGATTGGTGTCTGAAAATTAAATGTAATCAGATATTGTGAACTACTTCATAAAATTAAATAAATAAATAAATGTTCCCAGGGACTTTCTGGGAGATCTGAGATATGAAGATCACCCATTAATTTATAAAATCAGGCCCTTGGAGATATTCTAAATTTAAAGTATTAAGGCTAAGTTTTTAATGATTGATAGAATTTGGAGCTGGGAAGACAATACAGGAGTTAAGGATCCTGTATTTTGTGCAGCTGAGCCTGGTTCAAGTCTTGGCACTGAATCTGGAGCCCGAGCATCCCCAGGAGTGGTCCCTGAGCACCAGGTACAGCCCCAAAGCCAAGAAAATAATGATAAATTGATAAAATATGCAATGCTAAAAATATGGCATAAAAGCCTTTGAAAAAATTATTCTGAGAATTTGGGCCAGTGAGATAGTACAGCAAGTAGGGTATTTGCCTTACATATTTCTGGCTCAGGTTTGATCCCTGGCACCCCATATGGTACCTCAAATATCACTAGGAGTGATGGCTGAGAAGGGTCAGGAGTAACCCCTGAGCATTGCCGGGTGTGCTCCCCCCCCAAAAAAAAAAAGAAATAGTCCCCTGTACCATATAATAGTTCATAAGGAAGACAAGCCTGGTGAGCACCACAGCTGAGCATGTGAACCCCACAATCTCGTGTGCAAGCACCCCGGCTGGCTGAACACTGTGAACGCCACAGCCAGCTGTGTGTGACCTGTAGTCAGTGCAACCAACAATGCCAACGACTAAGGAAAGGGTGTGGGCGCGGGGATCAAAATCAAGTTGCTAATACATTTATATCCGCTGAACCTTTCAGACAGCAACAGCTGGCAGGAATGCAGTCGATACAAACCTTTTGAAAGAACAGCTTAGCAATGTTTTTCAAGAGCCACAAAAAAATGCGAGCCCTTTGGCCTATTCATCCCATTCCTGGGAATTTGTTGTCAGGAAACTATGCTGGAAAGGAGAAAAGGGCGGGAGAACTGGGTCAAAGTCCCGGAGCACGTGCTCTGCATGCAGGCCCTGTTCCTGCCCCACAACACTTGGCCTCCCTCCCCAGCACTGCCGGGAGCAGCCCCCCGACTGAGCACAGAGCCTGGAGTCGTCCTCACGCATCGCAGGGTATGACCCAACCACCACCACCACCACCACCCACCAAAAAAAGAAAAATGTTTATGTAAGGTGTTATTTCCAAGCAACTTATGGAACTTATGCGGACATCGTCAAAGAACACTGTTGTTTCCCTCCCAACATTGCTTTAAAATTTATCCTTTGTGGGGGTGGGGAGAGAAAAGGAATACTCCTTTGCTTACGGACTAAGATAAAGAAAGGCACTTGCGCTGACTTTTTACTTTATTTTTGGTTTGGGGGGGACCACACCCAGCAGTGCTCAGGGCTTAATCCAGGCTCTGTGTTCTGGGATCACTCCTGGCAGTGCTCAGGGGACCATATGTGGTGCCAGGGATCAAACCCTGCTCAGCTGCATGCAAGGCAAGCACCTTAACCCCTATAGTAGTTCTCCTACTTATTTGAGTGGGTAGGGTGTTTGCCTTGCACACAGCCAACCCGGGTTCTACTCCTCCGTCCCTCTCGGAGAGCTGGGCAAGCTATCAAGAGTATCCCGCCCACACGGCAGAGCCTGGCAAGCTACCTGTGGTGTATTGGATATGCCAAAAACAGTAACAACAAGTCTCACAAAGGAGACATTACTGGTGCCCACTTGAGCAAATCGATAAACAATGGGACGACAGTGCTACAATGCTTAATAGGAGTGATAGCACAGCGGGTAGGGCATTTGCCTTGCACTCGGAGGACCCGGGTTCGATTCCTCCACCCTTCTCGGAGAGTCCAGCAAGCTACTGAGAGTATCTCGCCCCCATGCCAGAGCCTGGCAAGTTCCCTGTGGCATATTCGATATGCCAAAAGTAGTAACAACATGTCTCACAATGTAGACGTCACTGGTGCTCGCTCGAGCAAATCTATGAGCAACGGGATGACTTTGACAATGGTACTTTCTAAAGACATTTAAAAAAAAGTTTTTATTAGTGAATCACCGTGAGGTATAGTTACAGACTTATAAACTTCCGTGCTTGCGTTCAGTCATACGATGATCAAGTACCCACCCCTCCCCCAGTGCCCATTTTCTACCACCAATGGTCCCAGCATCCCTCCCACCTCTCCTGCTTATTCTTTAATCTTTTTATTATAAAAAATTCTTTATTTTTTGGGGGGCTGGAGCGATAGCACAGCGGGTAGGGCGTTTGCCTTGCATGCGGCCGACCCCGGTTCTAATCCCAGCATCCCATATGGTCCCCTGAGCACCGCCAGGGGTAATTCCTGAGTGAAGAGCCAGGAGTAACCCCTGTGCATCGCCGGGTGTGACCCAAAAACCAAAAAAAAAAAATTCTTTATTTTGAGATAAAATAATTCATTATAACTTTAAAGTAGAAAGTCTATGAAGTTGAATGACTATTTGCTCTAATCAAAAGCAGTTTTTTATTATTAATTTGTTCTTTTATTGAATCACCATGTGGAAAGTTACAAAGCTTTCAGGTTTAATTCTCAGTTGTACAATGCTCGAACACCCATCCCTTCACCAGTGCACATATTCCACCACCAAGAATCACAGTATACCTCCCTCCTTCCCCCCAGTTCCCCTGCTTATTCTTTAAATGACAAATATTACAGGCCCTGGTTTGCTCTGGTCTCTTTCAGGCAATGAGAGGTAAGTCACTGTCACTGTCTTCACAGAGGAATTCAATGGCCAGTTTATTATATTCACCTTCAATTCTATTTTCCTTCCAAAGATGTTCCCACCCTCTGCGCGAAAAGTTCAGTGAGAAGCGAGGAGAAAATAAAATGTTCCTATGTGGCCACTCTTCTCTCCTCCACCCCATGCCCACTTCTCCTCCACAGACCTGTGACTGTTTGGGATCTCTTGTCAAATAGTATGGACGAAAGGGGTAGAGGCAGTTGGTTGTATCTAGAAGCAACTGACGTCTAAGCCAGACTGTTGTGGACAGACGGTGGTCACTGCACTTTGCAACTCCATAAAACTGCCTCTCCCTTGTGGCATTTTTTTAGTGGCATCCTTGAAGACCCCCATCTTGGAAAACACTCCTGTTTTAGTACTCAAACCCCAGGAGAAGCATGCCATCCCCCCCACCACCCACTCTCTCACCCCAGCTCCCTGGCTGCCTTTTCCCTTCAAATGTCATTATCTGGTTCCTCTCATCTTTGGCAGAGGGTCTTTAGGAATAAGCCTAAAATGACACCTACCAGGAATGGAGAAACAGCAAACTAATGTACAACAGAATGCTGCTGGATCTGATATCTACTGAACTGGTGCAAAAAATTAGAGGTACAGCGAGTAGGGTGTCTTGCATGCAGCCGACCCAAGTTCAATCCCTGGCATCCCATATGGTCCCTGAGCACCACCAGGAGGCTCTGAGTGCAGAGCCAGGAGTAACCCCTGAGCATCGCTGGGTGTGACTAAAAAAGAAAAAAAAAAAACTAAGAAATGGAAAATTCCCCTAATCACCAAAATATTCTGAGAGTAGAAACAGAGAAATTTATTAACAAATTATGGTAAATCAACTTCATAGAATTTTAGATAGTTAAAAACAATAAACATTTTACTATAAACAGAATTTTATTCCAAAAAAAAAAAAAAGGCTGGAGAGATAATATAGAAGCTAAGATCTTTGTGGGTTTTTACTTCCTTTCTTTTTTTTTTTTTTTTTTTTTGCTTTTTGGGGTCAGGGAGAACAATCCTTGGAGTCTTGTCTATAAAGGATCTGAGGTCAGCAAACAGCCCTAGGGCTGAACCCCACATCCACTCACCTGGTGATGCTCAGGGATTACTCCTGGCTCTGTACTCATGAATCACTCCTGGCAGTGCATGGGAAACCATCTGGGATGCGGAGGATCAAACCCGGGTCAACCACATACAAGGCCCTCCCCACGGTACTGTCACTCTGGTCCCTTTTTTATTTATTAAAATTTTGAGCCATATCAGGTATTGCCTAGGGCTTACCCCTGCCTCACATGCAGTCAACACTGGTCCAATCCCTAACACCACATACAATCCCCAGAGCACCATAAGGGGGTCACCCCTGAGCACAAAGCCAGGAGTAGTTCCTGAACACTACCAGATGGACTCTTGCACCAAAAAAGGAAAAATAAATAAATAAATAAAACATTACAGGAAAAAATGAACCATGACTTCATATATAGCATAAAATTGAATTTTAAGGGGAAAAAAAAGAACATACTGGGGGTATTTTTAGAATTCAAATCAAAACTATGTAGGAATGTTGTTGCACTAATGTTACATTTCTTGTACATTAATATACTTATGTGCTTGGCTAGAAGAATTACTTTATTCTTAGGAATTTCTGCTGAAGTCTTTATAGTTGAAATCTCATGAAATCTGCCCTTGCTTCCAAATAGTCCAACAGAAACATTATGAGCCGCTGAGTGACTCGCCATTCCCAGAAAGAGAAAAAAAAAAACAGGTTTACTGACTCCCGGCTGCAAACTTAGTCCCATTCCCGAGCTAAATGCTCCCTCTTGTGTACCGAGAGGAGCATGCAAGCACCAGAGCGCAGCCAGAAACTGCCCTGGGTGGGAGGAAAGCCAGACTTCGGGATTCTTAGAGAAGGAGAGCTGCTGCTTAAGTTTGGTTTTCTTTGTTTGTTCGTTCATTGTGGGATTTCTCCCAGTGGTACTTGGGACTTATTCCTAACTCTGTACTCAGGGCTCACTCCTGGTGGGGCTCAGGGGACCCTTCGGGACGCCAGAAAACAAACCCGGGCTGGCCTCCTGCCAGGCAAGTGTCCTACCCAACCCCCCAGTTGCTCCACATGATTGCCAAAATTTGAATTTCAGGTCAGATGGAGGGAAGCGTGAGTAGGAAATCAGGAAAAACAACCCCTGGAGTCTTGTCTGTGAAGGATCTGAGTTCAGCAAAGAGCCCTAGGGCTGAACCCCACATCCGCTCACCTCTGGAGACATCTCCTTCCAAGGGGGAACTGAATGGTGGGGCCTGAGCAATAGTACAGTGGGTAGGGCGTTTGCTTGCACATGGTCAACCTGGGTTCAATCCCTGGTATCCCGTATGAGCACCACCAGGAGTCATTCCTGAATGCAGAGCCAGGAGTAACCCCTGAGCATCACTGGGTGTGACCCAAAATACCAAAAAAAAAAAAAAAAAAAAAAAGAACTGAATCATTGGTAACTGGGAGGATTAGTGAGATGATTCAAAGACACAGGGCAGAGCTTGGGCCAATGCTTGAACCAATGAGAGTTCAGTCAAGGTTACTCAGTTATTATTACCTATGAACCTCTTCTTAAAGACTCTTCGAAATAAATTCCTTACAAGTTCAAGTGTTGGGGCCAGAGTGATAGTACAACAGATAGGATGCTTGTCTTGCACACGACACTTCTCCTTCCCTTCCCTTTTTTACTTTTAGGCACTGTGGCTTGCAATAGTGTTGCAAAAAAGGGCATCACTTTATCTCCTTTCAGCACCCAGAGTGATCATTTCCAACTACCATTGTTATACTGGCCCCTTCTCTGTCCTACCTGAACTACCACCTCACCCCTGGTGGCAAGATTCCAACCAGGGACCAGTCCTCCTGGTCCTTGTTTCTACTGTCTTTGGGTATTATTCTCATACTATGTTTATATATATATATATATATATATCCTATGATCATTGTATGTCTGTCCCTCGCCCTCTGATTCATTTCACTCACTTGCTCCATTTTTAGTCTTGGCATTACGTGGTTCCCCAGCATCGCTGGGCCTGGCCATCCAACTGTCAGCCAGGAATATCCCTGAGAGTGACCTTGCCTCCCTGGGCACAGCTTGGGGAGCCCCCGGGATCATAAGTAAATAAAATATTCTTTTTTTTTTACTTTTTAGGTCACATCCGGCAATGCACAGGGGTTCCTCCTGGCTCTGCACTCAGGAATTACTCCTGGCGGGTGCTCAGGGAACCATAAGGGATGCTGGGAATCGAACCCAGATCGGCTGCGTGCAAGGCAAATGCCCTACCCACTGTGCTATCACTCCAGCCCTAGTAAAATATTCTTAAGAGAAGTCAAGAGCTATTAGAAGAGTCCCTCACTTTGGAGCTCAGCTTTCTGCATCTTTCAGCTCCCCAGGGACTCCCCAAGTCGCAGAGGCCCAGGGACACACCCCTTCCCATGGGGTTCATCAGCTGCTTCAAGAAACGCCAGAACCTGGTCCAACTTCACAACTAATCTCAAACAGAACAACAAGCTCTGAATTTTCCAAAGTGGGACGGACCAGTCTACAGGTTGAAAACTTGGTGGTATCTTGGAATAGAGGTGAGCAGAGTGCCCCCAAACCACCAGAAAACACAGCAGCCCACACCCACACCTGCCATCTTGCAGGCAAAGAAACAGCCCAGCTCCACAACTAATCTCCAAAAGATCATGATTGGTATTGCAAACCATAATGCCCAAAGGCAGGAGGGGGGAGAAGAAAGAGAGGGAGAGGGGGACGGAGAGGGGGAAGGGTGAGGGAGAGGGAGAGAGAGAATGAAGAAAAGTGCCTGCAGAGAGGCAGGAGGAGAGTGGGGAGGGAAACTGGGGACATTGGTGGTGGAAAATATATACTGGTGAAGTAATGTGTGCTAGAACATTATATGACTGAAACCCAATTAGGAACAACTTTGTAACTGTATCTCACTGTGATGTAATTTTTTTTAAAAAAAATGTGATACTACCGAATTTTCCTAGGTAAACTGGTTCTGGCTGAGAACTCTGGGGCCTTCTCAGAATAGGGGTGGGCAGAGTCCCCCTTTCTGCTTGAAGGCCCAGCAGCCCGCAGCCACACTGGACACCCTTCACTAGAGAAATGTCCCAGCCCACGACTGAACCTCAACATACTGTCAGGTCACTGAATTGCTCCAGTTCTATAGCTACAGGACTATATGGCCACATAAGCAGCTATGTGACACCTCCTAATTTCACAGTCCTGTCAGCCCAGTAGAACTGCAGCAAATAGGATGGGAAAGTTGCACAGAAGCCACCAGATCAATGACCCTAACACAGAAGGCTCAACTAGCACCAGACAACCCAATGACTTTGGTAACACCACTGTGAGCTATAACAATGATCACAAATGACTCTTATGAATATAAGTTTTGATAATTCCATTTGCCTTTGTGCTACAAATGCACTGTAGCACTGTCGTCCCGTTGTTCATCGATTTGCTCAAGCAGGCACCAGTAATGTCTCCATTGTGAGACTTGTTACTGTTTTTGGCATATCAAATACGCTACGGGGAGCTTGCCAGGCTCTGCCATGCGGGTGGGATACTCTTGGTAGCTTGCTGGGCTCTCTGAGAGGGATGAAGGAATCGAACCTGGGTCAACCATGTGCAAGGCAAAGGCCCTACCTGCTGTGCTATCACTCCAGTCCCTTGCCATTATATAGTAAAATCTCAAAATCAGTATTTCTTTGAATAAAAGTGGTGGAAAAAACTCCTCCCCATGCCTTTAATTTTGACATACCTCCTATAGAAGTACCAGTCATACTATTGCTTGGAAGAGTAGCTGAAGTCTCTGTCACTGCAGAGGGCTGGCTACTAGTGACAGCTGATGCAGGGTCAGAGGCCTGCTGAGAGGTAGATGGATTTGGACTGTTAATAGAAGCGCTTGTGGTTTGTGATTCCATTCTCGCAGAAGTGGTTGGAACTCCAGCAGGTTCATCTTCAGCCACAGTAACAAATGATCTGAAGTTTATTTGTTTGTGCCTGCAAGGGGGTAGGCTGAGGTGGTGGGTAGGAAATAGGGGACATTGGTACAGGGAAGTTTATCTTGGTGGTGGGATTGGTGTGGAACATTGAATACCCAAAACAACTATTCTGACAAGTTGGTAAATCACAAGTGATATAATTTTTAAAAAATATTTAAAGAAATGTGAGCAGAGCAATTGTACAGAGAGCACTCGCCTTGCATACAGTTGACCTGGGTTTGACTTGTCACCATATATGATTCCCAGAGTCCCACCAGGAATGTGCACAGAGCCAGGAAGAAGCCCTGAGCATCACCGGGCATGTTCCCCCAACCCCACCTCAACCCCAACACACACACACAAACACTAGAAAAGAAAGGTTGCTTGCTTGCTTATAGCAGGGAATCCAAGGCTGACGCTGTTGGACAAAGGCAGAGCTAAGTGGGTCCCGGGCCTTTTCCTCCTCCCCTCCCCCTGTCCCACTGGGGAGCCTGCTCTGTACTTCTGAGCACGCTCTCACGCGGGGCTTCTGCTGTAAGTCGCTCAACCACGGCAGCAGCAGCAGCGTGCAATACTATGCTCGGCTCAAAGGAAAATGTGTGCCAGCGAGGACAGAGCAAGAGTACCGCTTCCTGAATTTAAATTTTAACTCTCTTCTTCATCAGCCATATATTAAAATGGCTCGGAGTCCTCAAAACTGCCAAGGGTAGGGGTGGGAGAGATACAAGAGTGGGTAGGGCGCTTGCCTTGCACACAGCCAACCAAGGCCAATCTTCGGAGTCCCACATGGTCCCCTGACACTGTCAGGAGGGATTTCTGAGTGCAGAGCCACGGGGGACCCCTGAGCATCACTGGGTGTGGCCTCAAAGCAAACCGGGCCAGGAGACAGTTCAACGGTGAGCACACTAGACAGTACCAGACCTGCTTCTGATTCCAGCCACTACATGGTCCCCCGAGCCCCTCCCCAGCGCTAACAGCAGTGACCCTGGGCACCTCCTGCACCAGAGGGCCCACACAGCACCACACCCTCAGCCCCTGCACTGAACTTTCACCCTGCCCACCAGGACCCCCTGAGCCACTCAGGAAGCCCAAAATATCAAATAAAATACAAAGAGTATATTTCCAAAGAAGTTTCTCTCGCTCCTCTGACCCAGACACCCAGTACTCCCCTCCTGAGGCAACCGATATTACCAGTTTCTTTTTGTTCTGGTTTGGGGACCTCCAGAGCAGTGCCAGGGACCACCAAGAGTACACGTGATGGTTTTGGGGACCAACACCAGGGGTTGGACTTGGGCCCCTGTGCTTACCGAGCATGTGATCCAGCCCTTTCAGCTTTCTCCTTTGCTCCAAAAGAAATTAGATGCTCAAGATCCCTTTACATATACTGTACAAAAACAAGTAAATACATAAGTTTCTCCTTTGATATACACACATATAAATTCTCTCGCATTCAAAAGCAGCAGGAATAAGCAGGATAATGTCTTGGTCAGGGTGGGGGCACATTCAACTGTGATTTCGGACTAGTACTGACTCAGGGTGGAGACCACTGCCAGAGGTGATTTGGGGACGATGTGGTGTGTGGCATCAAATCCAGGCCTTCCCCATAGAAAGCATGCATTCGGTCCAGTGAGCCATCACGCTGGCCTGGGCAGGACGAGTATTAACCAAAGTGCTTATATGGGAATGTAAATACAATCAGATTATAGGAAACGAATGGAAACAGAGGGAGGGGACAGTGGTTAAGTCTCTTGCCTTGCTGAGGCCGACCCAGTTCAGTCTCCAACACCACATATATTCCTGTTAGCACTGCCATCTGTGGCCCAACCACCTCCATCACCCAAAACTTACTTTAAAAACTAATGAAAACTAATGAAATAGATAAGCTCTTCAAGAACCTTCAAGAGCATCGTAGAAGTGGTTAAGAGGACGAAGAACGTCTGGCTCTGGGCACATCTTTTTTTGACTTCACTGTTCTTCCTGCACCAACATACGCCTCAGAGACCTGGGCCCTACGAAAACAGGATGAGAACGCTATTTGGGTATCCCAAAGAGGAATCGAAAGAGCTATGCTTGGAGTATCATGTTTCACTCAAGTGAGAGAGGAATCTGGAGTTCCAACCTCCGTCAATGGTCAAGAATCAGGGACGCTGTCTCATTTGCCAAGGCGTCAAAAATCAGATGGGCCGGACATGTAATGCAATTCAGAGATGACCACTGGGCTAGAGCTGTTACTGACTGGATTCCACGGGACGTCAAAAGACCGAGTGGCCGACCACCACAAGATGGTCAGACTTCTTCATCAAATCCCTGAATGAACGATTTGAGGCTCTTCCTGTTCCTGGAGCGAGTAGATGCCATTGGGCTACACTAACATGCAACAGGGACAAATGGAGACGTTACTGGCGCCACTCAAGCAAACTGACAATCAACGAGATGACAAGTGATACAAGTGAATGAAATGGACTGGAGCGATAGCACAGTGGGTAGGGCATTTGCCTTGCATAGGGCTGACCTAGGTTCGATTCCTCCATCCCTGTCAGAGAGCCTGGCAAGCTACTGAGAGTATCCCACCCGCTCAGCAGAGCCTGGCAAGCTCCTCGTAGCGTATTCGATATGCCAAAAACAGTAACAACAAGTCTCACAATGGAGACGTTACTGGTGCCCGCTCGAGCAAATCAATGAGCAACGGGATGACAGTGCTACGGTGCTACCCTGCAATGAAATGGAATGTCACATCCTTTGGAATTTGCCTTGGAGATGGGAACAATTGAGTACAGTCGAGTTACCCTTCCCCAAGCCAACACTGCTTCTGAACACTCCATTCTGTCCATCTATTTCCAGTCAGAGGGGCACTGCCGCAGTGCTCCAGGATTCTCTGGTCTCACCATGTTCCCCGGAGGCAGAGGGCATCCACTTTTGGGCTGGGCGAGTGACTGGTCTCCTGAAGTCCCCATGGCGAGACCAGGCCTGGTGGCACTGGGTGCTGCCCAAGAGGCTGGACAGCATGGCCCGAGCTGAGGGGCCCGGGTCCCCCGGCGCAGAAAGGAGGCATCTCTCGAGTGCTGCACCTCATGCTCCTCCTCTCCAACTCTTGCTTCCTGAGCCAGAGCCCTTCACCTGCACAGAGCCAAACTGACTCCTGCCCTCTGCAGCCGCAGCCCACCTGGCCCACTCACTCACTCAGCAGCTGGCAGGTCTGCTTTGACTTGGGGCACAGGGGACTCCCAAGAGGACTCCCTCAACCATACTCTCCCAACTGCGCTGTTCCCTTCCTGCCAGGGCCTGGAGACACACTGGTGCCCGCGGACACCAGGGACACTCTAGCCGTACTTGGCAGCCTCCTGGGCTACATCCAGTAGTGCTGGGAGGAGGGAGGCACGTGGTGTGGGGGATCAAGTCCTTGTACTATCTTCCCAGACCCTTTCAATTTTTTTTTTAATTAGTGAGTCACAGTGAGGGTACAGTTACAGATTCACACATTTCGTGCTTGTTTTTCCCTCATGCAGTGTTCGAGAGCCCATCCCTCCACCAGTGTCCATTCTCCACCACCAATGAACCAGTATCCCTCCCACCCTCCAATCCCATCACCCCCACCCCACCCCACCTCTGTAGCGGGGCATTCCAATTTGTTCTCTCTCTCTCCTTTTGGGTGTTGTGGTCTGCAATAGGGGTATTGAGTGGCCATCATGTTCACTAGTCCACTTTCAGCACACATCTCCCTTCCTGTGCGGGATCTCCAATCACATTTTACTTGGTGTTCCCTTCTCCATTTGGTATGACTTTCCCCCAGCGTGTGAGGCCAGCTTCCAAGCTATGGAATCAACGTCCTGGTATTATATACTACTATTCTTGGGTTTTAGACTCCTACTCTGTTATTTTCTATTCCACAGATGAGTGCAATCTTTCTATGCCTGTCCCTCTCTTTCTGGCTCATTTCACTTAGCATGATACTTTCCATGTTGATCCACTTATATGCAAAGTTCATGACTTCATCTTTTCTAACAGCTGCATAGTATTCCATTGTATAGATGTACCAAAGTTTCTTTAACCAGTCATTTGTTCTCGGGCACTCAACCCTTTCAATTTTTAAAAAAATCTTCAATGAGTCTTAAGGTGGCCAAGTTTAAAATTCACTAATAAGCATTATTTGTAGTAACTACAAGGTAGGTTATTTCTCCTGGACCTCGTTCTCAGTCTTTTTATTTCTTCTTCTTTCCCTCTCTCTCTCTCTCCTTCCCTTCCTCCCTCCTTTCCTTTCTTCCTTCCATCTTTCCATTCTTCCTTTTCTTTTGTTTTTAGTGCCACACCTGACTATACTCCTGGCTCTGTGCCCAGGTATCACACCTGAAGTACTCAGGGATTGAAACAGGGTTAGCCACATGCAAAGCAAACACCTTACCCCCTATGCTCTCTGTGGATAGAGAGTATATACAGTGGATCACTTTAAAGTCCCTTCACACAGATCAGGGGGAACGGCCTGCCTTACAGTGGACAACCTCTCTGCAGGAGCTGCAAGCTTATCTAGAATTTGGAGTTGGGATCCTGGAAACTGAGTAAAATAAGGGACAGGTCGGTCTTAGAGTGGGGTTACAGCTCTGATGTGGCTACTTACTAACTAGGTGGCTGTGAGTAACTTATTTCATGTCCTAGTCCTTTGGTTTCCCCATATGGGGAGAATAAATGGATTTACCCTATATTTTGTATTGAGGATCACTAGTTTAGTATACATACAGAAAGGGCTTGACTCTGGGGGTGGAAGGATTGGGCTACTTAGGAATTACTCCTAGCTCCGGGCTTAATCACTTCTGATGGTGCTCGAGGGATCACAGCTGCCAAGATTGGGACCCGGTCAATCACGTGCAATGCGAATTAAGTGCCTTCACCCCAGTACTATCTCTCTAACCCCACAGAAAGGGCTTGGAAGGGCTATCAGTCACATGGCAGTAACTGTACCTCTTGGAAACATTTTATCTCCTTATGAAACATTTTCTCTCATATACACACACATGTATAAAATCTCATTTGAGTCTTTTTCAGTTATTATGGTTCAGGTGGCATGGTAACAAAAGGGCTTTCATTTACATAAAGGTCAGGATGTCCAAAGCACCGAAGGCCACCACCACCAAAAGGGCACAGGACCCCCTGCCACTGTCCCCAGGAAAATGACTCCTAAGAGCAGCAGCCAAAGGCACAGGGAGCTGGTGCGACTTTCCCAGGGTCACAGAGCAAGTGGGAGCCAGAGCTGGGACGGGTTCCAAGGACCAAGCAGGGGACAAACTGCCTCCGCTCCAGGCCACTCCGACGTCACACTCGCCGCAGCAGCAGCAGCGCTGGGCCTTTCCAGGCGGGGAATGACTCATCCTTGCACAGCTTTCCGGAAACAGTGTGTGCCAGAGCAGGCCCACTGCAGTGACCTTCTGCCCCCTTGATTTCTTTCCTGTGTTCTCTGAAATCGCTCCTGGTCCCCATGGAAACCGCAGGAAAGATGTGTCTCTCCAGTGAGCCGGCTCTCAAGACTCCCTCCATACCAAACTGTTGAAAGCCTGAGCCACACACGGGCCTGCGGGGGCTCAGGGCCCAAGGCACCTCCACTCGGGCAGGAAAGGGAGCGAGAGAGTTTCCTCCCAGGTGGGCTGCGAGCCACCGGAGCACCAGGTGCCACCAGCTCATATAGCGTAGACCAAGGGGCCTTCCATAGGCGGCTGCAGCAGGAAACCAGAGACAGGGGCCACTGGGGTGAAAGGGACAATGCCAACTTGTCCCTCTGCAGAAGGCATTTATTTACCACATGCTTTCCAGACCTCAGAGAGCAGAGCTTGGAGTTGGACTTGGAGAGGCTTGCAAAGGAGAGCAGAAAGTTTAAGGGGGAAAAAAAAAGACCAAAGGTCGAGAGATAGCAGAGAGTAGGGTCTCTATAAATCACCAAGCCCCATCAAGAGTGATCCCTGAGCACAGAGCCAGGAGAGAGCCCTGCACACTGCTAGGGATAGCACAATAACAACCACCACCCCCCAAAAAAGCCTTTTTTAAATTTAGGTGCTGTCCTAAAAGGAAAGGGAGATATCAAATTGGAATGCCCCGCTACAGAGGCAGGGTGTGGGGGGGGGATGGGACTTGGGGGTGGGAGGGATACTGGGTTTATGGGTGGTGGAGAATGGACACTGGTGGAGGGATGGGCTCTTAAACATTGCATGAGGGAAAACAAGCACCTGTGTGAACCTGCAACTGTACCCTCACTGTGACTCATTAATTAAAAAATAAATATATAAAAATAAATAAATAAATTTAGGTGCTGTGATTTACAATGCTGTTAATAGCACTATTTCAGGAATATGATGTTACCTTCCCACCCACCGCCAGAGTGTTAGTCTCCCTCTACTGCTTGGAAACAGACCATTAGACAAGCAAATACACAAAATCATCTCAGCGACAGCCACTCGGAGAAAGTGGTGAGGTGGCATGTGGTGGCCTGGGACCAGCAGCCTTCCTAGGCACCAGAGATGGCCCAAGTGACTTGGAGCTGATATCTAGCACCACAGAGACACAGCCAAGAGACATGCCTCCTCATCCAGGAAACACCAACCAAGACACAGTGAGTTAACACCTTTCCCCTGGGGCAACAGGACCCGACTCCCCCACATGCATACACCATGCAGCAAGCAGGGGAGAGCCTGAGAGCACCATTGGCCCCAGAACAATATTAAAAGTAGAGACTGAGAGGCAGCAAATCAGTTACTATGCGTGCCTAGTATGCACCTACCTGGCTTCAATGTCAGGCACCCCCAGCACATTTCCAAGTGCAGGACTTGAGACCCCCAACAAGCATGGCCAGGGTAGGCCAGGAACCCCCTCAGGCCCTTCATGTCAGCCCAGCCAGGCAAGAACAACTGGTAAAGCCCCAGGCATCCTGAGCCCTACGCTGGGAGTCACCTCCCCCAAGTACTAAATGGGCCCGAAAGATGGCTCAGGAGCTAGAGAGATAGCTCAGTGGGTAGAGCACTGGCCTGGTACATGTCGGACCCAGCTTCAACCCCCAGCATCCTATATGGATCCCATCCCAAGCCCACCAGGAGTGACTCCTGAGCTCAGAGCCAAGAGAAACCTCGAGCACAGCTAGCTGTGCCCGCCCCTACCCCCACACACATACACACACCGCAAAAAATGGCTCAATCAATAAGGCCTCACAGGGCAGGCATTGCATATGATCTCCGAAGCACTGCCAGGAATGAACCCTGAGTGTAGTCAGGAGTAAGCCCTGAGCACTGCTGGGTGTGCCCCAAACACAAAAACAAACCAAAAAAAAAAAAAGAAAAAGAAAACGAAACCTACAAGGACATAAAAGAAATTGAAAACAGATGTTTCTGGGTTGAAAAATAAAAAAATTGAAGAACAAAGCGGGAGGGAACGGTGCCTCTCAGATATTTCCATGCATCTTGAACCTGGACTCTGCCATCTATTTTGGAGGTGGAGGTTCGGCGTTTTGGTTGTTATTTTGAATGGGGACACGCCTGGTGTGGCATAGGGCTTACTCCTGAGGGATCACTTGTGGCAGACACGGGGAACCCCATATGTGCTGGGGACGGAACCTGGGTAAGATGTGTGCAAGCAAGCTCCTTACCTACCTCATAAACATGTGCTGTCTTTTTAATTAAAACTGAGGACCAGGGGCTGGAGAGATAGCACAGCGGGTAGGGCGTTTGCCTTGCACGCGCCCGACCCGGGTTCAAATCCCAGCATCCCATATGGTCCCCTGAGCACGGCCAGGGGTAATTCCTGAGTGCAGAGCCAGGAGTAACCCCTGTGCTTCGCCAGGTGTGACCCAAAAAGGGAAAAAAAAAACTGAGGACCAGAGAGACAAGACAGGGGTAAGGCACTTACCTTACACCCAACCCGGCTTCAATCCCTGGGACCCATAATGTAACCCCCAAACCTACTGGGAGTAAACCTTGAGCACTGCGGGGTGTGGCCCTGAGAACAAAATGTAAATAGAGAAAAACCAAAACCACAAGGATTTGTCTTTATTACCCCTGCTCACCAGCCCTCTTCTGGAACACACGATTTTTCTTAAAAGCCTGGGATTACTTTCAGCCACATGGTCAGTTCCACAGGCCTGGGAACCATTTTGCATTGTACTTGCCTTCCTGCTCCACAATATGAGGTTCTCAACGATGCCTTCTTTCTTATTTTCATAGCTTATTTGCAAATTATTTCAGTCCCCTGATTTTCCTCACAGTTCCTCTTTCCATACTGCTCTTTTCAGTAGTTAAAGTCCATTCTCACACACACTGAACATATTGAGAAGAAAATTTGAGCTCAGAGAAAACCCAAGCACAGAATAGCAAAAGTAACAGTTCCAAAGACTGATCAGTGACTTTAAAAAGAAAAATCATGCTGGGACTGGAGCAATAGCACCAGATTGGGTAGGGCATTTGCCTTGCATGCGGCCGACTCGGGTTCGATTATCAGCATCCCATATGGTCCCCTGAACACCACCAGGAGCAACCCCTGAGCATCGTTGGATGTGACCCAAGAAGCAAAAAAAAAAAAATCATACACAGGGACCCACACTTTTCAGTTAAAACTGACAGAGACTAGGTCCCAGAGATGGAACAGGGCTTAAGGCACTTGTCTTGCATGCAGCCAAACAAGCATCCAAGTCCTGGCACTGTGCTGTCAGACCCCTGAGCACCACTGGGAGGGTCTCCGAGCCCAGAACCAGAAGCAAACCATGAGCCCTGCTCTGTGTAACCTAACTCCCACCGCACCTCCATACCTCTCCAAAAAGACCTGGCAGAGGTCTCACAAGAGAAAAAAAGAATCCACTTACATATGTAACTAGGGAATTCAAAAGCTGAGGCTGAGTTGACTTGGACAAATATCCAGAAAAAAAAGTTCAGAAAATATGAAGTAAATTTGCTTTTTGCCTGCTAAGGGGGCAGGCTGGTGGAATGTGTGAGTGGGGAATGTGGGGAGGAGGGAACAGGTAGACGGACAGTCACACTAGCGATGGGATTGGTGCTAGAACACTGTTGGCCCGAAAAAAAACTATCTATGACAGACTACCTAGATCAGTGATTTAATAAACAAATTTAAAATAAATGTCTTCCAGCACTTGGTTCATCAGGGACGCATTCTGCAGTCAGATCCTTCCCTAGCAAGCCCAAATTCTCAGTCCCTGTTCCCTGGCTTAGCAGTGCTTGAGAATTTCTCTCTGAACATTAATATATATTTTAAAAAAAACAACCGGTATCAGCCACCAGGAAAAATGAAGTCATGAAATTTGCTTATACATGGATGGATATGGAGAGCATCATGCTGAGTAAAGGAGTCAGGGGAGGGGCTGGAGTGGTAACACAGGAAGTAGGGCGTTTGCCTTGCACGCAGCTGACCCCGGGTTTGATTCCCAGCATCCCCTGTGGTCCCCCGAGCACTGCCAGGAGTAATTCCTGAGTGCATGAGCCAGGAGGAACCCCTGTGCATCACCAGGTGTGACCCAAAAGTTTCCCCACCCCCCAAAGAAAAAAGGAGTCAAGGGAGAAGGACAAAATGATTGCACTCATTTGTGGGATATGGGGGCGGGGGGGAAGCCCATAATATGAGAATGATAACCAAAGATAGTGGATACGAGGGCCAGGAGGGCCAGTCCATGGTTGGAAGCTTTTCACACACTGTTGAGGAGTGCAGTTAGGACAGAGAAGGGACCACTATGACAATGATAGTACTGATCACTTTGGACAAAAATTCAGTGCTGCAAAGAGGTAAAGTGATAGACATGGTAACAGTATTCAGTAATAGTATTACAGACCACAGTGCCTAAAAGGAAAGAGAGGGGCAGGAAGAGAGAGAGAGAGAGAGAGAGAGAGAGAGAGAGAGAGAGAGAGTGAGTCAAAGTACCTGCCACAGAGGCAGGCTGGGGAGTGCGGATTGTGGGGAGGGAGAGGGAAACTAGGACATTGGTGGCCGGAAAGGGATGATGTTGGAACTTGTATGACTGAACAATTTTTGTAACTGTGTATTTCATGTTGATTCAATTTTTTAAAAAAATCCAAAGACTACAGGGTCGGTCATTTCTCAACTTATCCAGGGTTGAGTCCAAAGCTGGTTAGTCCAAAGCTTATCCAGCTGAAGCTATGCTTGACATGCAGCTGACTCCAGTTCAAATCCCCGGCCACAAACATGATCCCCCACACCTGGCCACAGGAGCTCAGAGCCAGGAACAGCCACTGACTACTGCCAGGCATGACCCCTCACAACAAAAACAAAGACACAGATTCTTCCACACAAAATTATTTTGAATCAATTTTTTATTTAGAAACATACATAAATAAGCCAGATAGCACTCAAGACTGAGAGGGCTGCATTCTTTAATAAGAAACTATTATATAGTCAAAAAAGACTAAGACTTACTGCTGATTCAGCTCACAATATTCGCCCTCCTCCAGCAACAGAACAATCACTAGGAAACACGTCCTGGGCTCTTCCCTGGACATCCACGATTCACGGAGCACTGAGCGATGTGTCTGGCCTCAAAGAGCTTATAATATCGCTGGGGGAGAACCCAACGAATCGAACTGGCACAAAATCCACAACCCTATCAGGCCAAGGGCAGGTCCTGGCATGTGGCCGTGTTTTAACAAATAAAGGCTCAGGAGTATCAAGACAAATACAGACTACATCAAGTTTCAACTGGACACACGCCCAAATATTTAGACAACTGTATTTGTGTTCACTTGTGTTTCAACTTAATTGACTTTAAAGAGGAAAACATAATTCCAGGTCAAATGCACCATCACCATTTGCTATCCCAAACAAAGGGATCTGCTGTTCACAGCTAGACTTTCTCCTGTACTTCGTCTCCACCTGTCTAGTTCAGTAGTTAAGGCTGCCAAAGCGATGGACAAACTCAGAGAGCGAATAGACAACGCCCCATCCGACCTCCGGATCCATGCTGACAAAATCATTCAGGTTCATTTTGGAATCTAGAAAAGTACAAGAAAGAAATGTCCAATGAAACAACTGTTTTGAAATGGAAAGAAAAAAAAAACAGAATTTTGATAATACAGCAATAAAACAAACGAGGCAACTACAAGTAGGGGAAATTATCTTTTTTTTTTTTCTTTTTGGGTCACACCTGGTGATGCACAGGGTTTACTCCTGACTCTCCACTCAGGAATCACCCCTGGCAGTACTCAGGGGACCATATGGGATGCTGGGAATCAAACCCGGGTCAGCCGCGTGCAAGGCAAATGCCCTACCCGCTGTGCTATCGCTCCAGGGGAACTTATCTTAATAGATTAGAGTTAATAGATCACTTCTGTGGTATTCTGTGTCAAATGCGTGACACCTCAATGTAATCAGAACTGAACACACAAACCTAAAATTAGGGATGTGCCACAGAATACCTGACTGAGGGGGGGAAAAGAACAATACCAGATGTTCTCACTCATCTGTGGAGTACAGAGACAAGGGAATTGAAATAGTTTTGACTTACAGATGGAGGAGAATGAAGCCCAGACCAGAGGTGAGCTAGGGACAATGACGGAGGGTCACAGGCACTTTTCTGGTGGCATGGTGCAGTAACTTTGTACGTCAAAACCTTAACACTCAGGCAACCATATCACCCAAACAATAATAAACCGTGTTACCAAAACTGTAATTTTATAACGTTTTTAAACCTAATACTCTTCGAGAGTGCAAATTAAGTAGGGCCAGACAGAGGGTGCTACAGCAAGTAGGACACTTGCCCTGCATGCTGCCAACCTTAGTTCCATCCTTGGCACCCCATATGGTCCCCCAAGACTGCCAGGAGTGATTCCTGAGCTCAGAGCCAGGACTGCTCAGAGCCAGGTATAAGTCCTAAGCACTGCCAGGTGTGGCCCCCAAATCAAAACAAAAAATAGTGTAAAATTTAGAACAGAAAAGGAAAAGGAATCACCATCACACATGGGAGAAGATCCAGGAGACCAAACCCCAAAGGGTTAGAGTCCAGGCAGAAAATAGAAAATTAATGTGAAAAAGTACAAAACTGAAAAGAGGCCTACAAGTCACCAGTATTGTATCAATACCATTATGTCAATTTTTTTAGTATAAGTTGTAACAGTTTTTTAGATTGCACAATTACACAGTGGGGTTACTTAACTTAGAGGCCTCTGCTGGGTAAAGAGTACACTGGTGGCACTAGGGGTTAACAAGTCTTGCTCTGCTGGAGGCTGATCTAGTTCAATCCCCTGCAAGGTGATTTGCCTAAAGCCAGGAGTAGCCCCTGAGCATGGGGGTGGGAGGAACCCTAAAACAAAATCTTAGAACTGAAAGTACACAAAGTATCTGGGATTTACTTCAAAGTAATGCAAGAAGGGTAAAAAGTGGATATAAATTTTGTCTGATTTTGTCTAAGATTTAAATGTACCACTTTAAAAAAAAAAAAGTGTATTTCTAGAGAAGCAATTCCCTATGCTGAGCACATGCTTCGCGTGTTTGACACCCTGTACTTCATGGTCCCCTCAGCTCTGCCAGAAGCCATCCCTGAGCATGCAAGGTGTAGCCCACCCAAAAAAGTTAGCAAGTCCTGAATCACTATCCACAGAGCTCTAAACTAGGGCTGCAAAGGGGCGGGAAGGAGGGATCTTAAACTAATAGTGGAGGAATAATGCCACACCAGTGATGGAGGTGATGTGGTAATACTGCAAGCATAAAACAGAAACCTCACTGCTACTGCAAAGCATGACACCTCCGTAAACATGATTTGACTATAAGAAAAGTTTAAATTGTGTTCAGATGTCTACTTCTCCCCATCAAAGAACTGTTATGGGAACTGCTCTTTGACTTCCAAGTACATGAAGTGACTGTTCCCAGACACACGATGGGTTCCTGGGAACTGTAAAAATGAGCCAGGTCACTGCAGCTTTCTGCCCAACCTGGGCACAGGGACAGCAGGGCAGTTCCCAGAGGTGAGAAGACAGAGATCTAGCTGAGGAGTCCCAGGCAGTTAGATCTGGGGATAGAGGACAGAGGTGACAGTCACAGAGAAACAGTGATCTATGTAAGGGACCAACCCCCAAATGGAGGATGGACATAGATGGCCATACACTTCACCTCCTGAGGCTGAAGGGAAAACACAGTAGAGGCGGCTGCCTGATTAATTCCCAGAAATTCCACGGCCAGAGAGAACTTGTTAAATGCGGGCCCTAGGCAGACTCCTCAGAATGGGCTGACAGCAGAGTAGTGGAGCTAAGTAAGCCAGTGATGCAAGTCAGCTCTGAAGCAGCCTCAAAATCTTCAAAGAATCAAATTCACTCCAAGTCGTTTATCTGCATGCTGGGAAAAAAAAGCAACACCAACTTCCCAAAGCATATTTGAGAACTAGCAACTGATGATATAAAATTCACAAAGTCTGGGGCAGGAGAGACAGTACAGAAGTAAAGGCATTTGCCCTGCCTGCAGCCAAATTCAATTCCATCCTCAGCACCACATATGATCCCCCAAAATCTGCCAGGAATAGGCACAGAGCCAGGAATTGCCCCTGAACACTGCTAGTTATGGACCCCCGCAAAACCCAAAAAAGAAGAAATAAAATAACAAAATTAGGAGCTGGAGCCATAGTACAGCAGATAGGGTGTTTGCCTTGCACACGACTGACCCGGGTTAGATTCCCAGCATTCCATATGGTTCACTGAGCACCACCAGGAATAATTCCTGAGTGCAGAGCCAGAAGTATTCCCTGTGCATCACCGGGTGTGACCCCAAAATAAGCAAAATAACAGTAATAATAATAATAGTAACAAAATTAAATTATGAATTTCACCAGCCTTGCATGTGTGAGGTCCTGGCTTCGATTCCCAGTAATAATAACAAATGAGAGTTTGTGGCAAAATCAGAGTCTGCATCCTCTGCAGTATTCACTTCCTCCAAACATGCCCAGAACTGAGCTGGAGGGAGAGCATAGGGGCTAAGGCACTTGCTTTGCTCACGCCCAACCCAGGTTTGATACAAGGGCACCACCAGAAGTGATGCCTGAGTGCAGAGCCAGGAATCAGCTCCCAGCACCACCAAGTATAGTCCAAAAACAAAACAACAACAAAAAGAAATGTGCCCAGAATGTTTTCTCCCTTTCTTCCTGGCAGAACTCTGGATGCTGCTGTGTTATTTTGCTGGCAGGTCACATAGTGAAAGGAGCAAGTCTCCCATGTGAGAACTGGATGCGCTCACCATTCCATGGCAGTGCTGGTACTAGTGAGTGTCTTAAATAGGTGTCTGACTGGCCTGAGTGCAAAACACAGGGAGGAGGGTGCAGAGGCCTTTATCGACTTACAGCCCAGGAAACTAGAAATTGGACTGATGCCTAAGAGGCCCCAAAAGTGACAACCATGCAGGGCTGGAGCAATAGCACAGCAGTTAGGGCGTTTGCCTTGCACACGGCAGACCCGGGTTCGATCCCCAGCATCCCATATGGTCCCCTGAGCACCGCCAGGAGTAATTCCTGAGTGCATGAGCCACCGTGGTTCTTACATCCTCCAAGCCCGGTCTCCGTACCTCAATTCCTAATCTAACAAATATAAAGAACTCTTCTCCGGCTATCCTCTCCCATGTTCTTGCCACTCAGGGAGGTTTACACAAATATTACACTCAAGTATTGTCCTCGGATCTGACAAAGTGCTGATGGCCCGGGGGTCAGAAATCCCTGGGAGAAGGCAGCTTCTACTCACCTCTGGTTTCGATGCATGGATAGGACGGAGGAGGTTCTCTCCAGTTCCCACTGGCATCTAACATGTGAGAGCGGTCAGAAGCAAAATTCTTCAAATACAAATCTGCTCGGATCACTCGAAATTTCCTGCAGATCAATCAACATCCACTGACATTAGGGAGATACCAGAGTCAACTTAATTCACATCTCAATTTGGGGAGGGGGTGGGGGGGAGACTGACAAGTGAGAAGTGGTTGGAAACTCCTGCCGCTGTGCTCAGGAGTGACCCTGGGCTGTGCTTGGGGAACCATATTCGGTACCAGAGATTGAATGGAGTAGTCACATGCAAAGCAAGTGCCTTAACCCTGTACTATCTCTCCAGCCCCATCAATTCAACTTTTATATAAACACAGTTTCTACATCATGCACAAAACTACTCAGGCATTTGTGTATCATGGGTAATGCATAAATGCAAGTGCAGTTTCAAAAAAACTTTTTGGGTTTTTTTGTTTGGGGGCCAACATCCAGTGATGCTCAGGAATTACTCATAGCAATCCTTGGGGACTATATGGGATGCCAAGGATCAAACCCAGGTTGATCACGTGCAAAGTACTATTGCTCTAGCCCCTGCAGATTCAACTTTATTGCCTGTTAAGTATCTCATGAGAAAAAAGGAGCTGAAATTTCAAACCACAAAATCACAGAAATCTATCTGGTGACCTTTAGTTCCTCAACTGCACAGCAGGCAGGCTGTGGCAGAGTACCACCTTGCATGTGTGGAGTCCTGGGCTTGATTCCCAACACACACACACACATACACAAAAATCTGTGTGTTTTTCAACAGCTGCCATCACCATTCTCTCAACTTAAGCAGTGCAAGGCCACCCCCCCACACACACTTATATAGAAGCAAGAGAATGAGAAAAATCCCCAACATGCCTCAAACCTCATCACACAAATTTTATAAGACTACTGACCATTAGCGCATGTGCGCACATACGTGTGCATGCATGTGCTATAAGGCCAACAGTGCTCAGGGCTTACTCCTGGTTCTGTACTCAAGGATCACTTGGAAATCAATCAGGGGTCAGCCATGTTCAAGGCAAGCACCTTACCCCCTGTATTACTTTAACGCCTTTATTATTTTTCGTTCGTTTTTTATTTGTTATTGTTGTTTAGGGACCCACCCACCCAGCAGTACTCAGGGTAATTTCTGGCTCTGCTCTAAGGAATTATAGCCTGGCAAGACTCAGGGAACCATATGGGATGCTGGGGAATAAAACCCAGTCGACAGGTGCAAAGCAAACTACCTCTCTAGCCTTTACTACTTTTTTTTTTTTAACTGAATCACGGTAAGATACAGTTACAATTTGTTCATGAGTTGGGAGATGGTTTACAGGTCTAGTGCGCAGGGTTGGCATGTTCAGCACCTGGGTATAGCCCCCAGCACGCCATGGTCCCCTGCACAACAGAACAAGAGCAGGAATACAAAGCACAGAGCAGGAAAAATCCCAGAGCACAGCTAGAACAGCCGCTGAACTGAACCTCTGTATATCTGCCAAGGTCTAACTTCAGAAAGGAAGATCCATCCTGAGCTTCCTCACCTTCTAAACTGTGGATGGAGGTCCTCGTCCGACTTGAAGGCATCTTCCACGTACATGTCAAAGGGACAGGGGAAAGGCAGGACCGTGTCGAGGTCATAGATGAAGGTCTGTCCTCCACTTGAGACATGGAGCAAGACAACGTGGTAATCCTAGGGCAGAAGACATACGCGTGAGCCTGCTTCCTTCACAACAGCAATTCCAAGGCTCCGGCAATAAGCAGCCCCGGCACCAGCATGGAGACTCCGGGCCAGCACAGAGCACAGGGAGCAACCACACAGAAGAGGCCTGGGCTCCACCCCTGGCTGGCACCATGGAACTGAAACAAAATCCCAAAGGCACCGACTCCATCCCACTTTCTCCCCATATCACCCCCCAGCCCAGTTTAAAAACATTAAAAAAGAACACCCATCAGACCTCCTTACTGTACTAAATAGTACATTTGAAGTTTATAGTAAATAAACATAAACCCCTGAAAGCAGTCTAGAGTCCAGGAACAGGAAATCGTTAAACAGAAATGTTTGTAAACACTCCAATTATATCCTTGATCCAGAAAGTTTTCTTCTGAGTCTAGAGGAAAAATGGCCTATGCATATATTTTTTACAGAGATACAATTTCTGTAATGTATTTATAATAGAGTAGTAATAGTAATAGTAAAAAAATCAGAGCCAAAGATTCACATCAAGGACTGTTAATAAACCTCAATGCAGGCATATGATGAATAGCAGTTTTCAATCTACTTACTTAGACCTGCAAACCAAGGATAGAAAACCACAACGAGAGAACAGTATGCTACCCACACATCTGTTTGCTTTTAACATACTTGCTAGTATTCTCTCATATACGGGCTTAAATGGCTCCAGAATGAAATACAACAACTTTCACACACTTCCCTCTTGTTATGGTGGGAAGGTGCTCGGTGGTGGGATTGGTGTTTGAATATTATCTGTAATGAAACACTGTGAACTACTTTCATGAAAATAAAATATATAAAAAATGCAAAAAAAAAAACCCACAGTATGCTACTGCTAATA
Source organism: Sorex araneus (assembly GCF_027595985.1). Classification (NCBI taxonomy): domain Eukaryota; kingdom Metazoa; phylum Chordata; class Mammalia; order Eulipotyphla; family Soricidae; genus Sorex; species Sorex araneus. Next base: position 104,804,354 of record NC_073303.1, read on the forward strand.
TAATTAGGTAAATTATGTGGAAAATGGGAAAATATAGTTGTATAGAAACCCAAATTTAAGGATATGTATATATTGTTTTTCCATGTCCCCCTGTTATCCATATATACTCTGGGCCAAGGTGTAGATGGGTGGGTTTACGGTGGTTCCACTCACAGAGCCAGTATAAAGAACAGACCAGAGCCTACAGTAAGCAGCAGGAAGCCAATGGATGTATTATTTTTAAAAAGCTATCTGAGGGGACAGAGAAATAGGACAGCAGGTGGGATGCTTGCCTTGTACACAGCTGACCCAGGTCCAATCAGTGGCACCATATATGGTCACTGGGCTTGCCAGGAGTGATCCCTGAGCACCACCAGATGTGGCCCCCAGACTAACTAAATAATACAAAGCAATGTATGGGCAGGAGAGAGAACTAAGGGCTGGCACGAGTGCTTTCCATGTAGGAGGCCCGAGTTCTAACTTCAGCCCCACAGATACCAAGCACTACCAAGACTGAGCATCTCGCACCGAGCCAAGAGTAGACCATGACACCTGTAAGTATGACCTACAACCGATAAAGTATGTTAAAAGCTATCATATATGGGTGTGGAGAAATAACACAGGAGGTAGGCACTTGTCTTGCATTAGGCCAAAAGGCCCTAATACCACGTGGCTCCCCCAAGTACTATCCCAAGTACCTCCGGGAAGAGCCAGAAATAGCCCGAGCACTGCTGGGTATGGTCTAGAAACCCCCAGACACATTTTTTTAATTTAGTTAAAGTTATTTAATATAGAGGCCGGAGAAACAGTACAGCATCTCAGAAGTCGGCCTTGTTGGCAGTCAACCTGGGTCTGATCCCACATACAGCCACCTGAGTGCCACCAGAAGTGATCCCTGGGCACAGAGTCAGGAGTAAGCCTTGAGCATAGCCAGACTCGGCTCAACAACCAAAAATAACAAAACAAAAACAAAGCATTCACATATATGCATGCAATTGAAAGTACCTATACATTCAGATAAAGGCGGAGAAAAAATACCTACAAGGCTAATATCTAAACTATAAATAAGGGGAGTGTTTGAGGTTTACTCGAAGGGCAGAAGAACATTAATTTCTTTACTCTGCGTTTTTGTTTTGGGGTCACACCCGGCAACGCTCAGGGGTTACTCTTGGCTCTATGCTCAGAGAATCATTCCTGGCGGTGCCCGGGGTCGAAATGGGATGCCAAGGACCAAACCCAGGCCGGCCGCATGCCAGACAAGTGCCCTGCCCACTGGACTATCCGTCTGGCCTCTAGCTATTTTATACTGCCTGGAATTTCAAGAAGTGAAATGTATTTCAGAAACAATCAACCCAGGGTTCAAAGAGCTGGAGTGCATGCTTTGGCACACGGGAGGCCCAGGTTCCATCCCAGACACCCATCACCTGGTCCCCCTAGCACTGCTGGGGGGCAATAACAGCCCCCCGAACCTTGCATGAATGGCAGATCCCCAGCGCCCTGCAGGGAGGCTCAGAAACCAAAAGCAGCCAAGCAAGCTCTAGTCTGCGGCATTCGAGGGGACTGAAAGACGCGCCGTGCAGTCACAACGCCACGTGGACAGTCACACCCCCCGAAGTCCCGGGACACTGGCCAACAGCGGCTGTGGCCCGGAAAGGACGTCAGGAAGGTCCAAGTTCCTTTGAGTTCCTCAGAACAGCCTCCTTGTGGTGGAGAACAGTATTTGGAGACGAGTTTCTGACAACCTCAGCAATACCCTTTCCTCCCGTGTCTAGGCCCTAGAGCTTACAGAGCACTTCCTCCAGCAACGCTTCACCTGGCGAGGCAGGAGAGCCGGGTCTAGCCACGCTGTACCAACAGAGTCTCACATGCTTCCTCCAACTCCGGCTCCTTCTAAGGGACGCAGAAAGAGCGTCGGAAATGGATGCCAATTCCCTGTCCTCTCCTTAATGCATCCGCCCCTTCAGATAAGCTAAGAGCTGCCCCTCTCCTAGGGGCCCACAATTTCCTTCCCCTGGTGGCTTCATGTGGCTCCGCTCCTCCGCAGCCACCCTCTCCACCCGCGGGCCCCCTCCTCCACCATCCACGCTCCTGCTGAAATGCTTTCTCCCTCCCCAGCCCCAGTCCAGCCTGCTTTTTGATCTTCCGCCAGAAGCTATCTCTGACCTTGACCAAAAGCAATTTAACCTCCCAGACATCTACTGCACAGTGCAGTTTTTTTGAAGTGCCTATGCATTAGTTGTGGGAAAGTACACTGCTGAGATATACAGAGACGACAAAGCCAAGTTCTCACCCGCAGGGTCTTCCCCAGGAAGGGAAGGGAGGGGCCTCACTCCTGCGGCCAGGAGAAGAGAGGCGGGAGGGCAGTGGGAGCACCGTGCAGGAGGGTCACTGGGTTCAAACCTCAGCCTCTTCACTTCCCAGCCTCAGTTTCCTCTGCTCCAAAATGGAGTGAGTGCTAGTACCTACCGCCTCATGTTACTGGGAGAATGAATGAGACTGCTACAGCAGTGCTTGGCTTGTTCTAAGGCCACGACACAGGGGCAGAGCGCTCGGAGCCAGCAGCAGGGCAAGCTGCACCCCAGGAGGGAGGCCAGGGCCGAACCCTGCCTGAGCCGGAGCCGTGCAGAAAGAAAGTGGATCTTATCAAAGGGCAGACGCAGTGAACGGCACAACTTTCTATTCCTCCTGTTCCTACCCTTTCCCACCAGGGGGTGGATGGACTGGCGCAGGCCCCAACACAGGAACCACCTGCCGACCCCAGGCACAGGCAGGGGCGGGGGTTGTCAAGGAAAACAGATCTCAGCAGCACTGCTCTGAGCCAGGGCCAGCCCCCGCCCAAATGTCAGGAGACCCTGCTGAGGCTAGGAGGCACGCCCACCCAGGACGCAACCACGCCGTGGGGCACCTTGTTTGTTGTCCTACAACAGAGGACAAGAACAGCGTGACCGTGGGTATGGAGACTTCTTCCAACAGGACGCCCCAGCCGGGGCTGCCGGGAGACACTGTGTAACAGGGACGTGGCCCGGTGTCCTTTCCTTGCAAGTCTCCCAAGAAGCTGGACCATGAACTTGAAATTGGACAAGTGGCGCAGCGCTGGCGAGGACTTCTCGGGCAGAAGGACAGCGGGCAGCCATGGTCAGACCGCGCAGCTATCAGTGACAACTAACACTTCCCGGGCACTGGTAGTGGATGCTAAGCCAGATGCTCAGAAAACACTTCCAGTGCTTTATCTGACAGACGTGGCAGCAACGGACAAGAGGCGGACGAAGCAGAACATGGATGCAGCACGGCTCACCAGCAGGTGGGCCAAAAGGGGAGCCCAGACTGTCTGACGCGGAGTCTGCCCCCCACTCCACAACACTGCAGGGTTTCGCGCTGGGGAGAATGTGGCCCCAGGTTCGGTCCCAAGCACCACTTGGTTGGTTCCCCGAGTTCTGCCAGGTAGTGACCCCTGAGCATCGAGTGGCTGAGCACTGCTGCATCTGGCCCACAAATAAAAAACACGAGGAAAGCCAAAACAGCTGGGTTTATCTAAGAGCAGCAGGCCATCTCGGGTAGAGGAAGCAAGGATGCAAGCTCGGTGAAGCCCAGCAGCCTCCGTCTCTTTTCTGCCTGGCAACCAAAACTATATACTAAAACGAGTAAGTTAACCAAATTCAAACGGTATGTTTTCAGGGTTTTTGTTTTGTTTTGTTTTGCCTTTTGGGTCACCCACCTGGTGATTCTCAGGAGACTCAAATGTGATGCCAGGGATCAAACCAGATCAGCCAAGTGTAAGGCAAGCATTATAACCCCTGTACCATCTCTCCAACCCAGAAACTGTCATTTTAATTCAGGCTACTGCCTTTGTTTTCATACCAGAATTAAACCAAAGGACCTTATACATGCAAATCATATGCTATACCATTGAGCAACATTCCCACCCACCCAAGTATTTCTAATTATGCTTTTTTTTTGGGGGGGGGAGGTGTTGAAGGGGAAGTGTTTCAGGCCATACCCAGTGATGCTCAGGGGACCATCCATGAAATAGAGTACCATGGATCGAACCAAGGTTGGCGGCCTGCATGGAAGGCACCTTAGCCCCTGGACAAATCTCTTTGGCCTTTCCCACCCAGGTAATACTAATGTGCAGCTTTGGGAAACTTCCTTCTGCTGTTAAATGGATAAAAGTCTATGAGATCAAAATATATCTGCCCCCCCACCAAAAAGAATCTGCTAGATGGCCCATGTAACAGATTCTTTTTGTTGGGGGGCAGATATATTAATTTCAAAATAATACTAATATTAATTTCAAAACAATATATTAATTTCAAAACAATACTAATTGTTTTGAATTAGTATAGAAATTAGCATAGAAAATACTTCCTATACTCTATACTAATTTCAAAACAAAATATGTCTGCCATATGCCACTACCTTAAACCAACCTTCAAAAGGCCAACATTTTTTGGGAGGGTGGGGAGGGAGCAAGCAGGGGCACACCCAGTGGAACTCTGGGCTTACTCCTGGCTCTATGCGCTCAAGGATCACTCCTGGCAGGCTTAGAGAACCAGATAAGATGCCGAGAATCCAACTTGGGTGGGCCACATGCAAGGCAAGTACCCTACTCACTGTACCATCACTCTGGCCCCAAGGTCAACTTCTTAAGGATCAGAATCTTCCTCTACTGCCTATCATTTCTACTTTACCAAAACATAAAGGCCACTCAGTGGTGCCAAGTCGCCCCGCATGGGAAGCTCTCCGATTGACCATCTCACCCAGATCACAGGACCGTCTCCAGGTCTTGCCTGCTGTTTCCAGATTGGTATCTACAAAATACAAGAGAGTTCGTAAGTCACTGCTACAGTTAAGCTACTGTGAAACTCCTAAAAGAACCCTGCACATAAAAAAAAAAAAAAAACATTTCTGGTCTCAGAAATGTGCTTTTAAAGACAGAGCATGCCTTGCACATGTGGGGTCTTTCCTGGGTTTGAGCCCCTCCAAGCACTCAAAGGCCCCTGACACTACAGAGCAGTGCCAGGCCTGAGCACCACTAAATGTGGCCCCCACAACATGTAGATATTTTTCTTTCTTTTCCTAAGCAAGCAACAATAAGTCGAAAGAGCAAATAACAAATAACTGAAATCCATCAAAGTATCCTTCACAATCAAAGAACAGAATTAATTATGTGATGCTCTTCTGAGAACAGAAATAGACCTAAACTAGAAGTCAGAAGGCCTGGCAGATTCAAGTCTGGCTTTCCACTTAATTATTCATGGGATCCCCTGAGCCTCTCTCTCCTTGTCTATAAAACGGAGACAGTTGTCTGCACCTTGTCTACTTTACAGGATTTCCATTAGGATCAAATGAGATGATGCTTGCAAAAGAGCGTTACAAAATAGGAAGGACTTACTTTCTCTAATACTTGACATAAATTTACATCAAACGCCAAGACAAAGCAATCTTGACTTCAAAGCGAAATAAGCCCATTTGGCTCTAAGCGATTTTATGAAACTGTAGTCTAATCTAAGCAATTTTGAAAGCTCTAACTTTGTATCTCAAAAGGGTCTTAATTTGCATAAACACATCATCAAATATTTCCCTAGCTACAAAAGAGGGCCTCTTTTTGCTTTTTTTTTTTTTTGGTTTTTTTTTGGGCAATATGCAGCAGTGTTGTACTCCAGAGATGCTCAGGAATCAATCACTCCTGGCAGCACAGAGGGTCATCAGTAGTACCAGGGATCGAACCACATGCTAAGCCCGTGCCTTGCCCCCGAGGCTATCTCCCAGGCCCAAGAAAACACTCTTCAAATAATGAAAACAGTCTCATTCAAAAGTTCCAGGGGCTGGAGCGATAACACAGTGGGTAGGTAGGGCGTTTCCCTTGCACTTGGCTGACCCAGTTAGATCCCCAGCATCCCATATGGTCCCCCCGAGCACGGCCAGAAGCAATTCCTGAGTGCAGAGCCAGGAGTAGACCCTGAGCATTGTGGGGTGTGACCCCAAAAAAGCAAAAAAAAAAAAAAAAAACCACAAAAAAACTTTTCAAGTTCCAGACTTTCAAACTTTGTTCTGTTTTATACAGTTCCTTTCTTTCTGCTGTTGTGGTTGTTGGGAGGTGTGTGTGGAGGAGTAGGCAGCCAGGCTATGCTAGGCAGGAGAGTGCACGTGCTTCCAGGGATCAACCCCAGGGCTGCACACAGGTAAGACATCTGGGCTACCTCTTGGCTACTTCCTGGACCCCAAAGCACATGCTAGAACTGTGCTATGCCAGGCCAGACTCTGTCCAAACGTCTAACTTTTTCGTTTCCTTTCTGCTAATCACTCACCAACACTTACCATCTTCCTGTCATTCGATATGAAGACAGCGTAACACTCTTCTAAAGGATACTGGTTATGGTTTTTGATGTACTCGCAGAGCTTCCAGATATTCTCCTCACTGAAACAAGATAATGGTTCGATTAATACAGGTAAGTAAGAACACCCTGGGAATTTTCCAACTGCAACAAAAGACTGATGATGGCAAAACTGAAAGAGCCAAGTACTATCTGACCCAATAAGTGGTCAGCATCTGACCCTCCTGGAAAACACGCCCAGCAGGCTGCTGTCTGACCTATAATGCCCGAGGCCCCTCTCCAGACTAAGAGCTTGTTACCTCACCTAGAGCTTATCTATGGGGATGTTTTGTAATTAGTAAAATGCCTCATCAACACTGTCAATCCTCTACAAGCTCGGGGCCCAGAGTCTTGAGATGCCACTGGATTTCTAACTCAGCCACTTAGACAGTAAACAGTTTGGAACATTCTGACCTCCCTGAATATGTTTTTTTACTTTACCTGAGAAAAGGACATAAACAATGCACAGACTTAACACTGGTCTCCAGCTCCCCTTACAAATGGGGTAGAGAGAGTTCGGGAGTACTACTACTCCTGGCTATAAAGGACCAGGGTATTTACATGACAGGCCCAGCAAGTCTTATTGGAATTGTGGATGGAACAGCCATGCGAGTGGAATTTTCCCTAGCTCCTCCCGTATGGAGAAAGTTCTTCTCATCCTGAACTGAAATCCATCTTTCTCCACTTCAAATTTTCTATATGAACTGATCTTTGCAACATGAAGCCGAAGTCAGAACTGCCTAAGTAAAATCATGTCCACAGCACGCAACCAAATAGCTGGGAGGCAGGCATGCTCCCCTCACCACTCGGTCACTGCGGGCAGGACTCACAGCTCAACCTTTGGGCACCTGCCTTTTGTTTTGGGGGTTGAGGAGTTCCCAGGCAGTGTTTGGGGGGAGGGGAGATGCAGACAGGACTCCAGGAGCTACTCAGCCAATTAAGTCATTGGATTTAACAACAGAAGACCCCAAGGACTACCTCATTAGTTCTGGGGGCCTCCGAGGTCACATCGAATGGTATTCAGGGACCTCCAGGTCCTGGGCTGTCACACCAGGAAATGTCGGGGTCAGTGGGACTGGTCATGCTGAAGACTAAACGAGGGGTCATATGCAGGCCTATGACCTAGCTCCTATACTATCTCCCCATCTTTTCTGTCATTTTCTAATTACACCTTTGCTCAAAAGAAGCTACATCCACACTCTGCTTGCACATACCTACTTTTCCCTCTCTCTTTCTCTCCCTCCCTCCCTCACACTCAAATGACTCACTCTGCTGAAACCTAATTCCCAATCATCTATCATCCACGCTACATGAAAATGAAGGCTCCACAGCCTCAAGGCCTGTCTTGAACTAACACAGAAATACACACTCTATACAATAGTCCTGTTAGTCTCCATCTGGTCTCAGTCCTTACTACACTGGAGGGAATAGCTTTTCCGAGAATTGTACTTTTCTGTAAAATGCTTAAGAAATCCTACAAGGGGAAAAAAGTGGTCTTAAGAAATTACAACGGAAGTCAGGTACTGACTGCTTCAATGCTAAGTATTATACAGTAACAAATTCATTTCTTCAGTAAAATACAGTTTTTTGGTGAATTTTTGTTTGCTTATCTAGATGTCCAAGACCAAGTTTTGAGACGACATGTGTGTAACAGACAAATATCTCATTAGAAGCTCTGTAAAGTTTACCACATTTGTCAAGTGGACGAATGTCTCAGTAGAAGCTCTGGGAAGTTTACCATGATCATTTTAGAGCTTACAATTGCACAAAGTACTATGCTAAGTGCTTACAAGAATGTAATGAAAATTTGAGTGCACAGATGATGAGAAGAGACAGGCAGAACTGTAAAGTACCATCATAGAAGCCATCAAAGATGCAGAGAGAAAGCACGGAGAGAAAAATCATCCACTCTGACAGTTATGGGAAAATGGAGGAGGTACAAATCAGTGCTTCTCCTAGTCTTCCTCCCTCTCCCCCAGGGAAAGGCAGAGTGTTCTAGAAAGTAGCGGTGAATTCTTGCCAACCACACACATTGCTGGTAGACTGAATACAAATGTGGCTCAAGATTACAGAATGTTCTTAAATAACAACTTTAACAGTTTTCCCGATAAACATTGGTTCAGGGCAGGGGAAAAAAATCCAGAGCTAGAGGGGCTGGAGCGATAGCAGAGCGGGTAGGGAGTTTGCCTCGCACGCAGCCAACCCGGGTTCAATTCCCAGCATTCCATATTGTCCCCTGAGCACTGCCAGGAGTAATTCCTGAGTGCAGAGCCAGGAGTAACCCCTGTGCATCACGGGGTGTGACTCAAAAAGAAAAAAATAAATTCCAGAGCTAGAGAGTTCGTTCAATGGGATGTGCACCTGATTTGAATACAGATTCAATCCCCACCACTACCTATGATCCCCCCCAACGTCCCCCGCACCCAGCACTGCAGGGAGGGAATCCCAAGTGAAAAGCTGAGGTAGCCCCTAAGCAACACACACACACACACACACACACACACACACACACACACACAGAATTAAATTTTTAAAAAAGAAAAAACTGCTGGCTGTCTTTGAAACAATGTTATTCAAGGATTCTGTTCTCAATGTCATAGTTTCTAAGAGCCTAATTTTTATTGAGCATGGGGGTTGGGACACACTCTGTGATGCTCAGGGTTCTACTCGTACATAGTTCTGTGCTCCAGAATCACTTCTGGTGATGCTCAGGGAACTGTATCAGTGATGGGATTGAACCAGAGTCAGCCGCCAGCAAGGCAAGTGTCTTAAGCCCTTCCTCTCTGTCCAGCCTGAACCAATTTTTTCAAATATGTGAATGTTACTGAGACAAGACCAACTGATGCACGAGTTACTAAAATGGCTGTCTCTTCTGAACAGTATTTTCAGGAGTATTATTAATACTCTGGAGGGAGTCTCGAGAAACTCAATTTAAAAAAAAAATAAACACAAAGCTCTTATACTTTGGAAATGCAGGGACTCACTGCGAGGAAAGAGCCATGAATTTGGTGGATCCTGGCACCCATTTTAAAATAAAATTTAACCAAAAAGTGTTTGGGGTGGGGAGGCGAGACTGATGGGGAAAAAAAAAAAAGTTCCAACTGATGCGGGTGGGGGGGAGGGAGGAAATCCCAATACATCAGGTGACGGTTTCAGTAGCAGAAAAGCTAACAGAGCAGGGAGGGGGCAAAGCTTACAGATAACAGGGCTGAAGCCAGAGAAATACAGAGGAGAGGAACCCTGGCACACATCAGAAGCGCAACAAAAACCTGGAGAACACAAGACACTGCAATGGGATCAGCAATGCTCTGCATACACCATGCCGCACGGACAGGGGCTGCCGCTGCCTGCCCGACTCTGAGTCCCCAAAGGCAAAAACTGTCTGCTAGAAGCGAAGAGAAGCAGAGAGGCGGCATGCATTTCTGGTTTGGAGACCCTGCAGGAAACAAATGCAGGAAGGCAGAAAGGACAAGGTTGCCCACCATCCAACCTCATACCCCCACCCCCAACCTCAAAATTTTTTAAATGATGGGAAATATAGTTACCAAATCCTGGAAGCCTTGATATACTTAGGTTATCCACTTTACTGTCTATGACCATATTATTTGTTTGGGAGGTATTGGGGCGGAGGGGGGTTTCTTTTTTTTTTCCCTAGGGTTTTTTTTTTTTTTTTTTTGGTCTTTGGGTCACACCCAGCAAGCTCAGGGGTTACTCCTGGTTCTGCATTCAGGAATTACTCCTGGAAGTGCTCCAGGGATCACATGGGATGCCGAGGATCGAACCCATGTAAGCCATGTGCAAGGCAAATGCACTGTTGCTCCAGCCCCTGCTTTTCTGTCATTTGTTTGATTTTTCTGCACTCAGGGTTTTCTCCTGGCTCTATGCTCAGTGATTAATCCTAGTGGGGTTTAGGGGACAATGTAGGATACCAGGGACCAAACCCAAGTCAGCCATATACAAGGTGAGCACCCTACCTGCTGTACAATTTCTGCCCAACTCCACCCCGCCAACCCCCGCCAGGACCCTATCCTTTGAAATGTGGTCAGCAAACTATCCCCAGACTCTGCCACTCCAACCCAGGGCAGGACCCTAAGATGAGCTCGTTTTACAAGCTCCCAAGTGACACTCCAGCACAGATACATTCACCACAGCTCTGGACAGTATGCAGGCAGAAAGGCTGCAGGCCTGCCGGTACAGCAAGAGCTGGGCAGAGTTCCAGGACTGGGAAAGCGGAGGGGAGGCTGGCCTTGGGCTGAAGTGCCAAGACCCACGGTGAAGGAAGAGATGTTCACCTCCCACCATCTGCCCTCCGCACCACTCCACTCCTCATGCACCCAGCTTTCTGCCACTCCGTGAGGACATGGCGTTCCCTTCTCAGGTCTCTGCTCCTGTTCCTCCTGCCAGCACTGATGCTCCTCCAATATCCACCAAGCCCCTACCTGCTCTCGTTCACATCTCTGTTCCAGTACCACCTTACCATGTTCCTTAAATATCCTAAGATAAAGTATGGTCATAGCAGCACTTTTATTAAATAAACTAATATACATCATCGTCTCTTACCTTGCTTTTCTCCACAGCCTGTAAAACTGCTCATCCACAGTTTGCTTTTTTTTTTTTTTTAAGGAAGAAAGGTGGACATCATGCACTCAAGGGTCACAACCAGCAGTCCTGGGGTCTAACACCAGGCTTCCCACATGCAAAAGCACACACTCGAGGCCTTTAAGTCTTCCCACTTTTTTTTTCATGGGTTTTGGGTTTTGTTTTTTTCTAATGGTAGTGCTCTGAGGCCACCAGTGTTACCTAGTAGGGTTCTGAGCCCAAATTCCTGGCCTCACACAGACCAGACATACGGTCTACCTCCTGGGCCACTCCCCCCCCCCCCGCCTTATTTCTGCCTGCACAGCCTAAGACCACAGGTATTTTACCAAGGAATCTGTCCTACCTTGATTCATTGCTATATCCCTAGTGCCTAGAACTATGCATCTCGCACACCAAGTGCCAAACACACAGTAGTGAGTCGATTATACCAGGAGTGGACCATAGGAGAATCAGACTCAACTGAGAGGCAGGGCAAAATTCCAGTGATGAACACTGTTTAGCAGCCAAGACCCCCTTAGGCAGAAGGCCGCTGGTTGGGGCCCCAACTTTCTAAGGTGTGAGCTCAGCACATGAGCTGTCCTTTCATCAGTGAAATGAAGACGATGGGAATGACAAGCGAGCTGTCCTTTCACCTCAAGTAACGGGGCCTCTCTCCTGGCAAGGTATAGCAGTTCTGAGGGGTGGGAGCCTGACCTACCGGTCATCATGACCCGTTGACCTGCAGCCAACATTACGCTCCCATGGGCCTGAGTGTGGATGATCAGCTGAAGAAGGGAAAGGGAGTTTTGGATCGCCCTAAGGCCTGTGGTGCCGGGGCTTGGCAGTAATGGGGAAGACACACCATTTCCACAGAGCAAGGGAAGGGCCGATGTGGGAATGAGAACCAAGGTAAGAACCAAGAAGTGGGAATATGCATTAGAAGAGCAACAACTCTGCTTAAACCTGTTTGCTGCCTCCGGCCGTCCCATGCCTCTTTATCCTCTTCTTTAAAAATGAAGTTAAAATGAAATGCAGACAACAACAAACAAGCTGGGGGGGGGGGTCTCGCATGCATTCGTTCCAATGAACCACTCAAATCACTACTTGGCAAAACAAACAAACAAAAGAATTGTAAGTACAGATGGAACCATTTTCAAGGAACAAGAGCTCCTTCAATGGGGATTTCTGGATCACTACTAGCTGGGTGGTCTTGGGGAAATAACTGCTAAATATCTTAAACCTCAATTCTCTTCCAAACTTAAAAAAAAAAAATTGCCCTTCACATCCACGCGAACCCGAATAAGCTTTTTGGCTGAGTCACTTCCAAAGGCTCTCTGGGTCTCCAACACCAGGGTCCGAGGAAAAAGGTCCAGGCTGGAGGAGCTAACGATAAAGCAACACCGACGAGGCCAACAGGACCGACGCATCTGGCTCTCGCCATGGGCGCACCCCGAGAGCCCAGAAGACCGTTGCAACGCGCATCCACCACCCATCCTCGAACCCCAATCCCCGCGCCCCGGCAAACTGCGAAACCCGCCACTCAGGGCCCAGACGCCCCCCCCCCCCCCCCGCTCCGGAGGGGCCGGCGAGAGGCGGGGCCCTGCTGGCGCGCAGCGGGAGACGCCTGCGGGGCGCCCGCGTGCCCTCACCAGTAACAGCTGTTGTAGACGCAGGCGTCCCGCGGGGGGCTGGCCGGCTGGTAGCTGACAGCAGGGGCGGCCGGGGCATCCCCTTCCATGACGGCTTGGCGCGGGCCAGGGAACGCGACTCCCGTGGACGCTCGGGACCCGCCCTCCCTGAAGGGGCGGAGCCAGCGCGCGACGACGCACGGCGTTGGCGTCTCGGGCGGAGTGGGCGGAGCCACGGGGCGCAGGCGCCGCTCCCTAGTGGTGCATCTTGAGAGAGGGAGGCGGAGTTTGACCCTGGGGGGAGGAGCTGGAGGCGGGACCAGGGGCGGGTTTAGGGGGTGGGCGGCTCGGAACCCCGAGGGGAGAGGGAAATGCGCAAGATCCGGTGGGCGGGGTCCGGGTGGGTCGAAAGGTACAAGTTTCCCAGAGTGCGGGACGCGGCCCTTCCGAGCCGGCTAGGTGGGAGGAGCCTGGAGTGATGCTGAAGGCGTGGATTTTGCACTGAACTCCCCCCTGTTCCCATTTCTCGGTTTTGTTGGTCAGAATACCATCGGAAATGATTAGTACCACACTTAAAATGGCCTTGAAGTCCGCGAACAAAGACAGTCTGGAGAACAATCTTTATAAAAACACTGGAGTTCTAGAAGATGAGCTAGGAGAGAGCTTAATTCCAAATACAATGCCATCTAAGACATTCTTAGAGAATCAACCTGAAAATGAAAGGAGCCATGGTTTTGTTTTTGTTTTACTTTTAACTATATTTTACATTGTTCAATTTTCTATTTAGCCTTTAGTGTGTTGGAGTTTTCCATGAATCAACCTATCCACCCACCGCATAGTGGGCAAGATGAATTGATGATGAATGTGGTAACAAACCCGAGCATAACATTGTTCCTAGCTGCCACCTCTGCTTCTGTACATTGGCTTTGCGTAAGATAAAGGTTAAGAATGTAAGAATGTGAGCTCGTACGGTATATAATGAATGGTGAGTTAAGGCCAGGGGCTCCTCAGCACTGAGCTTTAATAAATGATCTATCTCTGTCTTTCTGGGTCCGGAGTGTCTGTGTGAAGGGACAGCCTAACAGCCCCAAATCCCCACATTTTTCAACTTTGAAATTATGGATCAGGACAGCACAGGGTTTAAAGCACCCCTCTTTCATGTTCATTACCTTAGTTGGGTCCCCACAGCATGGCCAAAAATAATCACTGAGCTCAGAGTAGAGCCAAGAGTAACCCTAAATATCTCCTCTTGTGGCCCAAACCACCACCCCTCTCCCAAATTAGAGCTTCTTCTATTGACTTGCAGAGATTAATTGACTCCTTGAAATGGGAAAAAGCTTAGAGTCCACTTGGGATCCTTTTTTTGCTAATAATCTGGCAGGAAAGATGACAAATTGTTGAAACAATATTTGTGGAATGAATGGTACAGAGGATTTTAACTTTATACCTGTGAATTTTCTCTATTTTTTAATGAACATATAGAGCTGATTATTATAAAAACTGAATCTTTCTCTACAGTAGATAAATTCTCCAAATTTCCTGTTAAAAAACACATTCAGTCCTAGACTTTGATCATATTAAGTCCTGTATTGTTATCTATTATCTATTTCCTATAGTTCCTGAACTATTGTAAGAATCATAGACCCTCTGTCACATTGTACTTCAGCCTGGCAACAACTCCTCTAACACAGAGGCTGAAGCCCTGGGAAGCCTCTGGCAGCCCTCCATCCTTCCTTCAGCAATCCCTCCCCTGAATAACTGACAGCAACCATGGCAACCATGATTGTGAAATAACCCCAGTACATTATCTCTCATCTAGTTCAGCTATTTTTTTCAAGATAAATATTTTTTTGGAAATTTTGGCAGTGGGATACGTTGGGCCACACCCAGCAGTACTCAGAAGCTATTCCTGGTTCTGTGATCAGGAGTGACCCATGGTGGTACTCAGAGAGTCATATGCAGTGGTAGGAATCAAACGGGCATGGGCCACATGTAAAGTAAGTAAGTACCTTAACACCTGTACTATCTTTCCAATGCAGTATACTTTCTTTCCAATGGGATTTTTTTTCCACCTTTATTATTTGTGGCTTTTCCCAGGAACAGTATACTGCTATCTTCCGTCTTTTGCAGGTTGTTTTCCTCTTTTATCATAACTTCTCCAAATGCAGCAGCTATGTGTACCTGGGTTGAGAACTCAACATGAGAAACAACTTGGCGCCAGAACTGCGCAGGAGGAAGAAAGCAGCGTGGAACGCCTTCAAGAGTGTCGATAAGGTGGTTAAGAGAACGAAGGACCTCCGACTCCGGGCACATCTTTTCGATTCCATCGTTCTTCCTGTGCTAACTTACGCCTCAGAGACCTGGGCCCTACGTAAACAGGATGAGAACTATTCGAGTATCCCAAAGAGGAATCGAAAGAGCTATGCTAGGAATGTTACATCTCACTCAAGTGAGAGAAGGAATCCGGAGCTCTGACCTCCATCGACAATCAAGAATCAGGGACGCTGTCTTGTTTGCCAAGACATCAAAAATTAGGTGGGTCGGACATGTAATGCAATTCAGAGACAACCGCTGGACCAGAGCTATGACTAATTGGATTCCATGGGATGTCAAAAGACCGAGTGGCCGCCCACCAACAAGATGGTCAGAATTCTTCATCAAAACCCTGAATGAACAATTTGAGGCTCTTCCTGTTCCTGGAGCGAGTAGATATCATTGGGCTACACTAGCACGCAACAGAGACAAATGGAGACGTTACTGGCGCTCTCTCGAGCAAATCGAAGATCAACGGGAAGACAAGTGACAAGACAAGTGATCATAACTTTTAGTCATAGAACTCTAATATACTGTCTTGATTAATCAGTCAGTCCCTACCTCTGCCTCGGGCATCTGTATAGCCATGAGTTTCATTTTGAGAGGTAAAGTCTCCAGAGTCAAACATACTGTATCATATCCTATCTCGGCTACTCATGATCCTCTATAATCTTGTACAACTCACCAACCTTTTGGCATATATCTTTCTTTTGAAATGAGGATGATAGGGGCTGGAGAGATAGTACAGCAAGTTGGGCACTTGCCTTGCACACAGCTGACCCAGATTCATTCCTGGCATTCCCCTATGGCCCATTGAGACCATCCAGGAGTGATTACTGAGTCCAGTGCCAGGAATAAGCCCTGATGATCACTAGATATAGCCCCAAAACACACCAAAAAATGAGTATAATAACTGTAGAGTGTCTATCTACAGATATGTATGACTCAGTCATTGTATGACTGAGACTTAAACCTGAAAGCTTTGTATTTTTTTCTCATGGTGATTCAATATAATAAAATAAAATAAAAAAATTTTTAAAAAGTGTTTGGGGGACCATATATAGTGCCAGGGATCAAACCTGGGACAGTTGCATGCAAGACAAGCACCTTACCATTTTTATTTTTATTGGGGGAAGAGTGCCTGACTTTTTGTGCGTAGAATGAATTCATTTCACTAGAGGATTTTCACTATCTCCTTTTCTGGCTTTTGCTGGCTCGAATGCAATCACTTGGTATTCTTTTCATCTTATTTTATTTTTTGGCTTTTATGCCATGCCCACAGTGCTCAAGAATCACTTTTTTTGGTGCTAGGGATCGGGGAACCATATGAGGTTCTGGGGATAGAACTGGGGTCAGCTCCTTGTACACGAGGCCCTGCACTATTTATCTGGCCCTGCTGATTTTTTAATTAGAGAACAGGTGAGGTTTTTGTAACAAAGAAACTTAAAATGGCAGTGTCTTACATGAACCTAAAAACACATTCTCGCATAACCTTTGAGTATACAGTCCAAAGCTGAAAATGCCTATAACCTGGACTCTTGATGCTTTGGTGGAGAGTGTGAGATGGAGTGTTGGCCCTGTCTGGTCTGCTTCCTAATGACAGCTTGTTTCTTGCTGATGTAAAAATGCTAAGTGAGGGGCTAGAAGAATAGTATAGATGGTAGGGTACTTGCCTTGCATGTGGCTGATGTGGGTTTGATCCCCAGTATCCCTTATGGTTCTCCAAGCTAGCCAGGAGCAATCCCTGAGCACAGAGCCAGAATTAAGCCCTGAGCACCACCAGGTGTGGTTTAAAAAAATAAAAAGAATGTCAAGTGATTGGTTTAAGGCCATCAAAATACCCTAGTGAAATGCATACATTCTACTCACTGACTGAAAATCAGGCACTCAACCACACCCATGTGTCAGGAACATGAGGAAATGTAGTATTTATTCTGAGCAGCCAGGCAACATTTAAGTGTCTCAAGTAAGAGGGAAGAAGAGAAATTGAGAGAGTCAGCAGTCTCTGCCATAATGTACTTTCCTTATGCTTCTAAACTTTTAAGTAGGGATTCTCTTTGTTAACCTCGAAAATAAATAAGTCATAGAGAGAGCAATAGTAGAGTGCTTCCTTCCATGCAGTGAGCCAGGATTTGAACCCCAGCATCACATATGGTCCCCAGCTTTACCCAGGAGTGATCCCCGAGTTCAGAGCCAGGAGTAAACCCAGAGCACTGCTGGATGTGGCCCCCAGAAACAAAAACAATAAATAGGTCATATGAAAAACTTTCTTGGCACAGAGTCAGTACACGGGGTAGGGCACTTGCTTTACATGAAACTAAGCTGGATCAGATTTCAAGCACCCCATATGGTCCCCGGAACTCCTCTAGGAGTGATCTCTGAGTACAGAGCCAGGAGTCATCCCTGAAAAAAGCCAAGTATAGCCCCCAAACAAAATAATTAGCGTACATACTTATGATTTTCACAGTTGGGGGCATAAAATGGGATTTTGTTTCAAAGGAGTAAGAGATGTTCATAATCAGACTGTGACCTACAACCCAGTCCTCTGATAGAAGAAGAAATTAGAGATGGACTCAAAGAAGTCAATTCCCAATAAAATTCAGATGTGAGAGGACAAGGGGGTTGGAGGCAACAAAGGAAATGTGCAACAAAGGAAAGTATTTTTAAAAAATGCTGCATAGATTCAGATAGGGGAGATTCAGGAAATCTATAACTCATAATACACTGAAGTTTAATAACGAAAGAAGTTTTATTTTTTTTTATTGGGAGGCTTTGATGCTAGATATTAGGAGCTATAAGAGAAAGGAAGAGCTTGCATAAGGTATAGTGTGATCAGACAACTACAGAAAATACATCTAATGCTGATTTTACTTGAATTTTCTCTGTCAGAGAAAATTATTGTCAAGCTCTAAAAAATAAGGGTGTAGGGGCTGGAGAGTAGGCACAGCGGGTAGGGCATTTGCCTTGCACGCGGGTGACCCGGGTTCAAATCCCAGCATCCCATATGGTCCCCTGAGCACAGCCAGGGGTAATTCCTGAGTGCAGAGCCAGGAGTAACCCCTGTGCGTTGCCAGGTGTGACCCAAAAAGCAAAAAATAAAAATAAAATAAAATAAAAAAATAAAAAATAAGGGTGTAAGGAAATTAAAAACAACAGTGGTGTGATAGTATAAAAATATGTCTAAAATAAGTTGAAAATCTTTAATTCTAGTGAATGAAAGGAACTTTAAATTATGACCTCAAGTTGTTTCTTTTTTATTTTTGGTAGGGGGTTGGGGACACACCCAGCAGTGTTCAGGAGCTATTCCTGGCTCTGAGCTCAGGGACTACTTTCTCAACATATGCAGTGCCAGGGATCAACTGAACCAAGGCCAACTGCAGGGACCATATGTATTTCATATTATATATTACATATATTATATATGCAATACACACACGCATGCACGCACACACACACATATACGATATGTTCCAGGTACTAGTGAATTCAATGCCTAGTCTCAGGATGATTTGTGATCATTTAAAAAAAAAAAGTAATTCTTTAGGGGCTTCCCAAGTCTGCTTCATGCCAAACAGATTTAATTTCATGTTGCTGGAAGAACAAATTGCTCGTTAGAATAGGATTCTAGCACAAACAGAATATAATGTAATTCCAACCAAGCAGCTGGCCCTGTCATCGTATTAGTCACCACTGTTGGGCTCAAAGTCAAGGCAGGAAGGCTGATTATTGGCTCCCTTAATGAAAGACACAGCAGTAGCTGTCAGCGTCTGAAGCAGAGCTGCAAACACCAGGGTCTCTGGGGAGCAGGAGCTGAACTCACTTGATCAAGTCTTCCTTGGCCCTCTCCTCCCTAAGTACTGCCCAGTGCCCCGAGTCCTTCTAGGGTGACTTCACTTCATGCTGGTGCCAAGCAGCAGCAGTCCTGCATCCTCACTGTCCAGACTTCACAACCACACTGGAAAGAGAATGCGCTTTAGTCCTCATCTTCTTCACCTAGAACAGTTGTACCTTTGTATGAGGTTTGCTTGGGGAAAATGGCAGCTGGGACTAAATAGCGACTGGCTGATGAGACAGCAACATTGCTGAAACTAGGGATCACCCTGTCCCTAGCGCAGATGGCTTACCTGACGACAGGAAGCCACCAGGCTGCATTCCCTGCTTCCTCACATCCGTCCCCGACAGGTAACAAACCAGACCAAGCACAATCGCTCCACTGGTCTTTGTGCCCTTCTCGCCTTTTTCCCATCCAAGCCAACGTAAAAGCCCCCTTAGCCTCTCCCAGGGTGTGGCTTTACCCCAGCCTCACCCAAGTTTCGTAGGGAGCGTACCCCAATAAACGTTCTCCTATATCCTTCACTTTATTCATCTCTGTCCCTCTGTCTGAGCTGGACGGGGTTCCCAAATCTATCATAATAGTGCGTGAATCCCGGCCCTTCCTCCGGTTTCGGACATTCTTTCATTTTCTCACCCTGGTCCATGCACGGTTATCATCACCTAGACTCTGGGCTGGTCTTGATAAATCTAAATACAGCTGCTCAGTCTGTTTTGTTCCCTGACCAATTCACCCAGCTGCTCTAAACTCTAAATTCTGGCCTTGTGCCCTATTCAGACCCTGTGTCCTATTCTGGCTTTGCACCCTAAAATTCCAGAAATCTGAGCTCAAGTCAGAGTAAGCCTCCCTCTGGAAAATTGGAGCAACTGGGGATGCCTGCTGCCCCTCTCTTTTTTTAAAAAAAATTTATTAGAGAATCACTGTGATGTACAGTTACAAACTTATGAACTTCTGTGTTTGCACTGCACTCATACAGTGATCGTTTACCCATCCCTCCACCAGTCCCAATCACTTCCACCAATGATCCCAGTATCCCTCTCACCACCCCCACCCCATCCCCCACCACCCTACCCTGCCCCTCTCTTCCTTTCCATTTTTCCTCAGGGGGAGATGGGATAGAAGATGTTCTCTCCTTCTCTAATCACTACCATTTTCCAGGAGTATTGAGGGGTGCTTGAGACATCAAGTACTCACTTGTACTTGACCCGTTATTTACTGTACCTTCCTGGTATTTGGTCATGGGACAGATTCAAATGAGGAACCAAATATAAAAACCTAAGCCCGACACCCTTCTGGGGTGCCTTTTGCATTGCCTGAATGCACTAATATGTCCCAATCATTTGAAAATTGGACCTTTGACTATTTGAATTTAATGCCCCCCCCCTGAAATTTCTGCCAGTGCTTGGACCAGTGGGGGAAAATATCTTATACTCAGGCTTTGCTCTTCCTTGTGCTGCTGTCTTTCTCTTTCCTGCCCCTCTTTCCTCTAGTCTGGCTCTCTATACTTCTGACATTCTGCTGCCATCCCCCTCCCCCACCACTCCAGGCACATGGTCTGCCCTGGTGTCTCTTTATACCCTCCCCCTGCTGCCTCCTGTGGCCTGGATGATCCTCCTTCCTGGGCTCAGATTTGGACCTGGGCTCTTGGACTGGAGTTGATTGGCTGCCTTGTGACCTTGTTCTGAACCTCTATATCTGGGACCATCTATTTCTTTCCAGTGAAGGATCGCCATCCTACCTCTAGGTGCCTCACATCCACTGTATTCTGGTTTTTGGTAAGTTCCTCTGCCCCCTTAGGCTGCCTTTTAGCCTTTTAGTCTCTCTTAAGACCCTCAGTTTGGTCCCAGATATTCAACCCAACCATTTTATCCGTTACTACAATGTCATTTGGCCCCAATATCCTATGGGTGGATGTATCCATGGCCTAAAAATGGGACCTGGACTATTCCATTTTGACCAGTCTAAAGATGTCCTGCCAACAGAATGGCAGGTGGAGGGAAATTCCTTATGTTCATGGCTTCTTACTCATGCACTCTCGACTCTTCCTCCTCAAGACCTGTTATGTCTCCCAAGTACTTGTGACACGCCTAAGACTCCTGTTTTAGGACCACCACCTCCTGCCCACCCTCCTCTCCTGCCACTTCTCTGCTGCTTAATGCTGGGCTTCATGGCAAGAGACTGAGGAGGCCCAGACTCATCAGCCCCAATGACCTTCCAGGAGACTGGGTTAACACTTAAGAACTTTGCATCCCTCCTCCAGAAAACGTGCCTTTTGCTGATTGGATGCTGTGTCTGGTTTTTCAAGAATTCCCCTAAGGACTATCCCAGAAAAGCGGTGACCCACACTTTCTCCTGCTCCTCTCTCCTCCAGCCCATCTCACTTTCCAAGTTCTCCTCAAGACCCATCAAGCTTAAAACGTTCTTTATTATTTATTATCTCTCTAGCAATAGCCACTAAGGCAGCCTCCCCGTGTTTGATAAGAAAATCCTAAGTACTCCGGACTGTTGGACTGTTTGACCTTTGCCCCTCTGAAATCACCGCCCGTGATTGTGGGGAGACATACCTTATATTCAGGTCTCTTTCTTCTCTTGCCCTCCTGCCACTCTCTCTTCTGAAAACCTGCCATACCTTTCGGGTCCCTTGGGCCCAAGAGGGTCCCTCCTCCCATAAGCAGCCACCTAAGACCTACCCGAGCTCTCCCTCCTGGCTACCCCCACCTCCTGACCAAGGGGAAGATCCTTTCTGAGATGTTCAGTCTCCAGCACCACCGTGCCAGCCAGCTCACAGCTCACAGGACAGCAGACCAGCGCACGTCTCCCACCACGCCCTCCTCACCTCCTACCCCTGCCCTGCCTGGTCCGTCTGTCCGTGCAGTCCGCACCTCCGACGCCGTCGCTCTGCCTCCGTCCATGCCCTCTGTGCTGCCTTCATCCCCGCCTGCTCCAGCGCCTCCATCCACCCCCACAGGGCCCCGTCCATTCTGGCGCTTCTGTCCGCTCCGTGGAGTCCCTATGAGGCCTTGCCAGTCAGCTCCACCGAGTTTTCATTCACCCTCAGCTTCTTGGGGGCCTACGCCCACTCTTGCCCTGTGCTCTTCTCCTAACAACCCCGTGGTGGCCATTTGCCACCACTCCCTTATCACTGTCTCTGCCCCTGACTCCAGATCTCAGACCTGACCCCTTTGCTGCCACCTGGAACCCCTTCTCTTTCCTTAGGGTTACTGAAATGCTTGCCAGTCACGCGCTAGAAAGCTGAAAACTGTAATCCTTATGAGTGTTTTAAACCCACTAAAATCAGTATTTTCCTAGAAATTGGAATCCCAAAGACAATGACTTGGCCATAATTTAATTTGCCGGCTTTTTTTTAACGAACAAAAGTGCTTTCTTGATCCATTTTTCACATATCAACCGATCAACTGAGTATGTATGTGCATCTATGTATGTTTGTCTACGGCCTCTCTGTCTATAGTCAATTTGTTGTTTTTCTGTGTGTGGAACACTTGAATGTTAGAGCCAGGTTTAAATCAGAAGTAGAAATCCTTACACCTGAGCAAGCAGCAGCATCATGAGAGGTCAGAATGATATGCAACCCAACAATTTAGAAAGTTTATGTGTTTTTCGACCTTGTTAGATCAAGGTTAAACAAAGGTTTCCCATCAGAATGGTGAGTCTGCAAAGAAATCGAAATTCTCAATCTAAATTTCCTATTGGAAAACTGTAAATTGGTTATTAATACCTGAAATTCTTTTGAGCTTCAGAATCTGTACTACCTAAAAAGAGCTACAGAACCAGAGCCTGAAACTAAAGTGAGATAAAAGCTCAGAGAATGTAAGGCTTTATCTTACAAGCCTCAGCCAATTTTAATGAAAAAATTAGTCTCTTTTACAAATAACTAAGGTACAAGAAATGTGTCGGTTTGAGGTTGTGTCTTAAGGAAAAGAAACTATGATCAAATGTATTGTTATAAGAAACTCTTCAAATTATATCTGCAGAATTGTTCTGGTATCTTTTTGGCAAGATCTATAAAAAGAGAGTAGACAGATGATCCCGACTTCTATTACAGTGTTCTTAGATAACTTGGAAATCAAGGTTTTCAACATGAAAGTAAGCATGATGTTAAATTGTATTCTCTATCCTTATAGATCTTAACTTTTTTAAAAACTAATACCCCACAGCAAACGGGTATATTACATCTCATTGTGAGTAAAGTGAAATATTTGCTTTTCTCTCTTTGCGCCTTCAGTGTGTTTTTGATACTTCATGTCACTATGTTGGTTTGCATAAATCCAGGTAAAAGTCTTTCCTCTCTGTAATAGGATCTACCCCTAATGCAGACAGGAAAACCAGCTGTGAAATCCCAAAGCCCTCTTTCAGGGAAACAGTCAAAGGGATTGGCCTAAATGACAGGAGCAGATATTTAAAAGGTGTTGTTACTAGTATCTAACAAACTTCAGGGGGACCCTCACGGCAGGCTAGCTCAAGGAAGGACTGGAAATCATAAAAAAGCCGGCAAAATCCTCACTTTCTGATATGGAAAGTAAGGAATCTTGCAGATTTGCAACAACTGACCACAGCCTGGTGGGCCCTGCTCTCAATGTCGAGAAAAACCTGGAAACCAGGATCTCTCCCAGCCCTAATGAAGGGAAGAGATGGGATAGACTCCTTTTTGCCAGGAAACTCCTAAGGCCACCTCCAGCTCATAGTGGGACCTGATCTTCACATCTACACAATGGTTAAGCCTCAGTAACCCTAAGGTGACAGGTAAATATTAATACCATTATTGGTATATCTCCTATCTTTAGCCAACCCTGGGACTTCTCAGTAAATAACAAAGTATCCCAAATGGAGAATTCTCCAGTCTTATGTGTTTATGCAAAAGAACAAGCCAGGTTTGTTAAGCCATCTGGCAAACTTAGAGTGAAGGTGGAGAGAAAACTATGTTTTTGTAACTTGCCCTCTATAGAAATCAGACTCTAGTCCTCCAGCGCGATTGAACAAATGTATTCTAATGGGCTTGATTGAAATAGGGTTTAATGAGGCTAACAGTCTGGTATACGCCCCCATTAGTAGAGCTGTCTGACTGGAATGATAGCACAGGGGGTAGAGTGTTTGCCTTGCACGTCACCAACCTGGGTTCGATTCCGATTCCTCTGTTCCTCTCGGAGAGCCCGGCAAGCTACCGAGAGTATCCCGCCCGCACGGCAGAGCCTGGCAATCTATCTGTGGCGTATTCGATATGCCAAAAACAGTAACAATAAGACTCACAATGGAGATGTTACTGGTGTCCTCTCGAGCAAATCGATGAACAACGGGGACAATAGTGACAGTGCAGACAGTGGTAGGGCTGTTAATTTTAATACAGATATTTTTTCGCTCCATATCTGTCTTTTTTTTTTTGTATATCTTAGCATCCTCTCCCTGAAATTCATTAAGGGGCAGGCATGGGAAATCTCCAAAACCACTTTCAATGAGTTGTTCCTCTACCAGTACACACGGTTGTCAACTGACCCCGGAGCAAATCATTCCCCTTAAAGCTACAAATCTGTTCCTGCCTGAAGTTAGATTTCTTGTAGCCCCCATTTATATAACCCAAACGGCTGGTATGTGAGGTTTGTTACAAGTATGAAATAAACACAGCTAGGATCCAGAGCTGTGACTCAGTGGTAGAGCACATGAGATGTGTGTGGAGGACCTGGGTTTGGGGACGGGGAGGGGTACACACAAATAACATGGAACTAAGAGAATCAAGTCTACCAATATTATAAAACTTGCACAAAATAACTGTTGCTCACTTGACTTTTCCATTAGGACAGTACATTGTTTCCTGAGCCTCTGACTAAAAATAAGATATAGTCAACACTTTTATCTATAAATCTTGGTCTGTGCCTTTAATGATAGAATCCTTGAAGTAGAATTCTTCGACCAAAGATTTTTAATAATAGCTAGGTCTCAGTATACATTGCTATGTTACTTTCAGGAAATAGATATGTATTACAATACAACATTAAGTATTATGATTGAGCTGAAGAGAGTACAGTGGGTAGGGCACTTGCTTTGCATGCAGCTAACACAGTTTATATCCCCTGCACCACAATGGGTCCCACTAGAAGTGATCTCTGAGCACAGGACCAGGAGTAAGCCCTGAGCATCACTCAGGGTGTGGACTGAATAATCATCACTCAGGGCCTGTGTGGCCGCCCAAAACAAACAAAAGAATAGATGGGGCCAGAGCTATAGTACTTGCCTTGCCCAACTTTTTCTTCCCACTTTATATTTCTTTGTACTATCTTTTACCACACCTCTTATTATTGTTTAGGTAGCTTTTCTCTCCTTGCATTATAAATTAAGTTCTATGAGGGTGCTTTTGCTCTTTTTGCTCTCTGCTGTATCCCCAGTGTTTAGAATAATGCTCAGCACATACACAATACTCAATAAATATTTAACTAATTCGAATTAAGGAAATGCAGTTATCCAAATCAATAAGTACCTTTTATTTCTGCTTCTTCACTAGGACGCCTCTTACGTTATGCCCATTCATTGTCTGTTATCTATTTCAGTCAACAATTGTAATCCTATAAAGACATTTTCTGTAATTCTGCAAGACTAACAAACACGGAGCACTTACTAGCGCAACCACAAGGGGTAATGTGTTAAAACTTGCGGTATATTGTAGTTAACTTATAAATGAGGGAATTTTGGGGTACCAAACCTGTGTCCTTAGCTTTTAAACCCCTATACCATCTTTCGTATACTGTTCTTTAAAGAAAAAAAAAGTCAAAATCTGTAAAAGACTGAATTCAGGTCAAGGGCTGAATTTTTTAAAAAAAAATTTATTAGAGACCCGTGATTAACAAAGTTACTGATTTGTTGAGTTTTAGGCATATCGTTGCATTTTGTTTTTGAATGCCTCCCGGCGGGAAGCCCCAAGCAGGTGACGGGAGTGTCTGGGCGGAGCCCCAGTCTCCAGCAGCCAATCAGAGCTCGCAGGAGCCTCCCTTCCCCCGCACTCAGTCGTTTCCGCGCCAAAATTCCAAACAGGAACTCAGTGCGTGGCTGCCGTCTTCCTCCGCCGATTCGCGCGAGACGGAACTAGCTGGGAAAAGAAGTCAGTATTTTGCAGCCTGCTCCTCACCTCCCAGCGGGCGCCCGCTCAAATTTCCGAGCGTACCGGCGCCGGCTGCCCCTCAGCTCGGGCCCGGATTCCTTCTCGACCCACGAGAGGAAAAGTTCCCGGGCCTCGCGCCGTGCTGCGTGGCGGCGGCGGCGCGGGGGCGGGGCCGGCGGCGGAGGGATTCCGGGCGCGCGCGCGGGCTCTGAGCTAGTGGCGCCAGAATTCGGAGCGCGAAGCTCCAGAACGCGGCCGCCACTGTCCGCCCCGCTGCGCTCTGTGCCGCCGCCGCCGCCGCCGCCGCCTCGCCCGGCCTGGGCCGTGAGGGCGCGAACATGGTGGTGCTGCGCAGTAGCCTGGAGCTGCACAGCCACTCCGCCGCCAGCACCACGGACTCCTTGGACCTGTCCGGCGAGTTCCTCAGCCTGGAGCAGATGGGCCGGAGGCGGCTTCGTTCGGCCGGCTACTCGCAACCCGCGGCCGCCACCGCGGCCAGCGCCGACGTGAGTTAGCGGCCTCGGGGTGGGCCGGTGCACGGGGCCCGGGAGGGCCTGGGGAGGCCGGGGGCCAGGGCGAGGCGGTCGGAGTGACAGGGGGCGAGGGGTGAGGTTGCTGGGGGCGGTGGGGGGGGGACGCGGGGAAAATGGGAGACGTGTTAGGGGGCCAGAGCCCCCGAGAGCGGTTCTGGCCCCGGACGCCGCGATCGCCCCCTCCCTCACGCCCGGGCCGGTGCCCGCCGACGGCAGCCCCCGTTTTCCGACGACATCCGGAGCTGCGGAATGAATGGCCTGGGGAGGGGGCCCCAGGGGTGCGGACGGTGATTCGCGGACCACCTCCCTCCTCCTGCGGCCCCGGGAGTCGAGGCCGCGCGGCTGGCGGAAGGTGGAGGGCCCGAGACCTCTTGAGGTCTTTGGGGGAGGGGAGAGTGTGTGTGCGGGAGGATTGGGGGGGGTCCCGCCTCTCCCCGCGGGCCTCCCCCGTGGGGGTCCTGCGAGCGTCCGCGGTGCCGGGCACCCCCACCCTCACCCCCCCCACCCCGAAGCTGGCGCGGGCCCGGCCCGGCCTCGAGTCTCCTGGGAAATGGCAGGAGTTGCCCCGAAGCCGCCAGGAAACAGAGCTTGGGGGCGGGGGGGGGGGACGGTCCCACGGGCACCCTGGGGAGATATATGGGGGTGCTGGTGCTCGGCTCCCAGGAAAGGGCCCGCGCCCGGCCGGAGAGGCGGCCCGGAGGCGGTGGTCCGGACGGGGAGGGCCCTAACGGGCGGAGTTAGGGTACCCGCACCCGCCGCGGGCAGGCTCTTAGCAGGGGACACGCTGCGGCTCCTCTCCGCCCCGGGGCCGGCGTCGCCGCGCGCCCGAGAGCTGCTGGGTTAGTGCCGCCGACGGCGACACCCTGGACTCGCCCGGCTGCGGCGCGGCCCGCTTTCGCTTGCAGACCGTCTAATTAATTGCTGGCCTCTTGCCCTGCTGCTCTCTGTGATCTTGCAGCCCAAGGCCCTGGGGCGTACTTGCCCCGTTTTTTGTTTTGTTTTGTCTCGTAAAGGGGTGGCCTTGGGAGAACCTGGGTCTGATAAGAGAACCCAAGAACTTGACGGAAAGTGTAGAATCTCGCCCGAGGACGCCTAGAATGAAGACCCTCCAGGCAGCCAGCAAGGGGAAACCGAGGCGTTCTCTTGCAGTATTAGGCCGACTGGCGAGGCCGCCCTCGGCTCCAGCTGCGGACGGGGCGCGCGGGTCGGGCCGGCCAGTGCGCACGCGGGAGGTTGGAGGAGCGGAGGAAGCCGTGACCGCTTCAGGAAGCTGGCTGGTGCACACATCCTGGGGCGGCAGGGCTCTGGGGGGTAGGGAGCAGGTCTAGTTAGGGACTGGAGGTCTGAAGGAGCAGCACTCCTCTCGCAGCTGGAGGAGGTGTGGGACGAGGGAGCCGCCTTTTGTAGAGGCCCGTTACTTGGCTGACTGCACGAAGGCAGAGACGTTATATGTTTATTTTGCTTTTTTGGGTCACACCCAGCGATGCACAGAGGTTACTCCTGGCTCTACACTCAGGAATTACTCCTGGTAGTGCTGAGGGACCATATGGGATGCTGGGAATAGAACCCGGGTCAGCCACGTGCAAGGCAAACGCCCTACCCGCTGTGCTATCGCTCCAGCCCTAGGCAGAGACTTTAAAAATGCCGTCAAATCCCTAAGATTGTGACTCTGAACGAAAAGACCCTTTCTTGACTTTCAGAATTCTGTTTCTCAGTCTTGTGCAAAAGTTGGTAGAGTTCTGGGGAGGGGAGGCCAGACTTTTGCACTGATTTCTGTTCACTTTAGTGACGTGTGTTTAGAAAATAAATATCTATTTTTAATATAACTTATTGAATGCTTACTTGTTCAGGACAGTACCAGATTCTGTAACTGTAGTGATCTATTGAATATGAGTAATGTAGTAACTTAAGAGAGCTGTGACATTTGAGGTACATTTTGCAAATAATCAGGTCTCTGGTCGGAGCTTCCCCAGCATGGGGTTTGGGGTTAGTTAATTTGGCCCTCAGGCCCAAATTAACTAACCTGTTGGTCATTGTTGGAGATCTGGATCTCCATGTGATAACAGTGTGGGAATCAGACTGAACATTGTGCGTGAAAGGTAAGTGCTCCAGCCTGTTGAACAAGATTCTGCTTTGGTAATAGGGGTGACACCTCTATCACCAGGCCTATAAGGAGATTATCTGAACTCTTGGCATATAGCTGGAGTGTAACCATAGTTTGCTATTAAGATCACAGTACATTTTAGTTAATGGCGTCTTTATCTTTTGTATTCCTCTGGCCAGAAACCTTAGAATTGTGGTTGATTCATCACTTCATGTTAGCAAAGTTTTTCAGCTCTACTTTCAAAGCTATATTCAGAGTCTGACCCCTCCTCAGTACTGCCATGCTAGATCAAGCCATTATCTCTTGTGTAGGTTATTAAAATAGATTCTGACTGTGATCTAGAGGAACAACTCAAAGGGCTGGAGTGCAAACCAGGTTTTGAATTCATCTCTGATACCCGGTGCCCCTAGGTGCTGCTTCTTAAAATGCTGTTGGTAATAGCCCCAGCACTGAGGCTATTAGAGAGGGCCGCCAAATAGATTCTGGCTAGCTAATTTTCACCTTAGATGTGTTATTAGTTCCCTCTTCCCCAACTGTCAGTTCTCAATACAGCTTATAGGGTACTTTTTTTTTTAAGTCAAAATGATTGATTACTTCTCTCAAACTCTCCAGTGATTCCTTAAGAGTAAAAATTTTAAAGTTAGGCAAAGAGCGATAGTATAATGGGTAGGAAGCTTGCCTTTTACACAGTCTGCCTGGGTTGAATCCCTGGCACCTGATATGGTCCCTTAAGCACTGCCAGGAGTGATCCCTGACTTCAGAGCCAGGAATAAGCCCTTAGCACAGCTGGGGGTGACCCTACCCCTACCCCCAGTTTTTGTTGTTGTTAGAAAGTAGTTCGGTACCCTTTTGTCTTTTTCCATTATGATGTAGTCATCTTCCATTCTCCCTTTTGCAAAATTTCATCTATTCCAACCATGTTGGCCTGTCTCTTCAATGCTTTTTTCCTGCCTCATTTTACCCTCTATCCTTTGTGAGCTCTGTGCCTCCCCTGAATATTTGAATACTTATATATTTTTTACCTTTTATTGTGTGTGTGTGTGTTTTGAACTCAGGATCTTTATTTTTTTGTTTGTCTTGGGGCCATACCCGGCAATGTTCAGGAGTTACTCCTGGCTCTGCACTCAGGAATTACTCCCGGTGGTACTGGCAAATGCCCTATCCCCTATGCTATTGCTCTATCCCCAAACACAGGACCTTTAGACACATCAATCATGATGAGCTCTACCACTGAGCCACATCTCTGGCCCACTTTTACATATATTTGTTTTATTGTGGGGGCCAAGTGTGGGTTGTAATGGGGTCAGATAGACTGGCAGCTTGCAGGGCAGAGAATCTAACCTACACTTAGAAGGCATTTTCTCTGTATGCTTAAGTGACATTCCTGACGGCTACTCTTTTTTCTTTTTTAAGCCTTGGTGAGTGGGAAGACAACTCAGAGGGCTGAAGCACATTTTTATGTATGCAGGTGGCCTGTGTTTGATCCCCAGGGTTCTGAACTGCACCATTCCCAGAGAAGTGGACTGTCAGTAGTCCCCGAGCATGCCCAATTTAGACCCCACCCTTCAGAATTCAGTTAAAGTTTTTTTTTAACTCTTTATAACCTTTAGAGGTAGGTGTGATTATATTAGTTACACAAATTCATCTTTGTAATAAGCAGTAAGAAGCAATAGGGCTTCTAACTTTAAGGAATCTGCTTCCAAGTCTTCATTAAAATTTTGCCTTTTTATGGTGCTAAAGAGATAGTATAGTGGTTAGGGTTTTTACCTTACATGCAACCATCCAGAGTCCTTGGTACCAGTACCAAATGTCTACCAAGATCCTTTGTGATCTCTGAGTGCAGAGCCAGAAGTAATCCCTGTGCACAGCTAGGTTTGGCCCTCAAACAAACAAACAAAAAAAAAAAGCTTTGCCTTTTAAAATGATGCCCCTTTACTCTTATGTTCCCCTAGCACTTTTCACCCTCTAACAATCTATAAAAATTTTTTTCTTGTTTTCTTTTTCTTTTCTTTTTGGATCATACCCAGCAGTGCTTGGTAGACCATAGGTAGTTCCCAGGCTGGTTGTTCACAAGTCAAGCACCTTAACCCCTATACTAATTCTATACCCCTTAAATGGTTTTCTCTCTCCCAAATTAGAATGTAACTCCATAGGCATTTCAGTTTGATCTATTCAGCAGTATATTCTCAGAATCTAGAACAACCCCATAATGTGGCAGGGACACAATAAATGTTAATTGTCCTATTCTAAAAAAAAATTTAGTCTAGGGCTGGAGAAGTGGCTCAGTGGTAGTGGATATATATCTGAGACTTTTGAGGCTCTGTGTTTTAAATCTCCAGATTGCAAAAGATAAAGAAACTTGTGTTTCAGAAAAAATCAGTGATATAAAGACTTTGCCATAAAAGCCATATTGCTGATGGTTTGAACATTTAACAGTTGGCACTTAGGTCGATATTGTAGGTGGAGAGGATTTTTTTCCACACCAGCATTTTCAGGAGGGATAATAACTTTTGATCATAATTTGGGTTTGGGTCACACTCGGCCAGTGCCCAGAGATCGATCACTCCTGGTGGTGCAGTGGCTCCAGGTGATGTGGGAGAGTTCCTACTATTTTCGGGAGAGTTCTTTTTTGGGGGGAAGAAGGGGTGGTTTGGGCCACACTTGGCAGGGCTGAAGAATGCTTTGGGATGCCAGGGATCCAACCCAGGTAGACTACATGCAAGGCAAGCACTATCCCTGCTGTACTATCGCTATAGCCCCATGGGAGTTTCTTTTTAAAATAAATTCATGTGAATTATTGACTTGGATTTTTCCTTATTCTAATGACAAAATCCTGTCATCAAGTGCTGCAGATAGCTGTATTCATCTATGAACCAGTTTTTACTTTTACATATGATCTTTCAGCTGGGCCTATTTGTTTGGATTTATTTGGGTTTTTTTCCCTTGACTTGTCTGGGTCTTCTGAATTTTTTTGTTTGAATTAAATTTTTTTTCTTATTTTCATTGTATCATCCTTGTAATTTTGGTTAGCCTTTCTGTTGTTTCTTTTTCCTCCTGTCAGACATGCTATTGCCTTATGTCCCAGCTTTTACAGGTCTGAAGTTCTTTGATTCACTTAAATCTAGTACTTTATGCTGCAGTCACTTAAAGATGGATAGTAGATGATGTTTCTTTAAGCAGGGATTCTAAATTACTTTTGGGTTGTGTTTACCTACATTTAAAGTGTCCTTATGTTGTTAGGTAAAAATAAAACATGTTATATAGTTTACAGAAGGAGATATTTTTTAAAATTGTATTTAAAGTCTGGGAAGATATTCCAAACTTAGCACTGATGTGTACAACATATGGTATATTTTTAAAACTTGAAGTATATCTCAACGTAGAAAAAAATGAGCCATGTACTGCTCAATCTAGCAAAAACTAGGAGATTTTGATATGTGACAGTGAATTTGCCTATGGAAATAGGTGACGTGGCTGATTTGTATTCTCATCTACTTTGTTTTTGAGAATAACAGTGCATTCTTGGCATTTTATACTAATATAGACGGGTCCTTGATTTTATTTATTTGTTTGGGTTTTTTTTGTTTTTTGTTTTTTTGGGTCACACCCAAATGCTTAGGGGTTACTCCTGGCTCTGTATTCAGGAATTACTCCTGGCAGTGCTCGGGGAACCATATGAGATGCTGGGAACAGAACCCAGGTTGGCCGCGTGCAAGGCAAGTGCCTTACCCACTGTACTGCTGCTCTAGCCCCCGATAGCCCTTGAATTTAGGCCTCAAAAGTTGGAATTTTTTTGTTGTTGGTGTGTACTAATTCCTGGTTGTGCTTGAGAGGGCCACTCTGGAATGCTCAGGGGACCATGTAATGCAGCGCATGTGCTCTGCCATTATCAGTTCTGGAAGTTGCAGTTCCCCTCCTCCAGCTGCAGATTTCAGAACTAATGAGGTAGTGTTTGGGATGAATGATATTCAATAGATCTGACATTTGGAAGACCAGTTCAATAGTGTTAAACTATGGGGCTACTACATCCAGTTTTGGTGTTTTGGTTTTTTTTTTTTTTTTTTTCACATTTTTTTTAACCTCTTAAAGAGCAAACCTTCATTTCTATCCAGCATTACTGTTAAACCGCTGGAGTTTAGCTTCTTGAGAATTATTTTAATTCTATATGTTAAAAAGTGACTTTGGGTCAGGGGAGGGGGTTAAGCCTTAAGAGCTGAATGCATGTTTTGAATGTGGGGACTACAGTCTTGATCATCTGAAAACTACTTGGGTATGACCCAAAATTTTAAAAAAAACAAAACAAAGAAAAATGTCTTGTTCTAGTTTCCTTAGTCGTGTATACACAAGATAGTTTATCAAGAGATACATGTAACAGTTGTGGGGACTGGGAAATTCAGAGTACATCCTTGGTTTACTCAGGCTTGGCTCAGAGTTCAGTCTTCAACACCATGTGGCCTCCCTCACACTACTGCGTGTAAGCGTTGGGGGCTGTTCTCACAAATCAAAAGTTTGCAGGACTGGAGAGATGGTACAGAGGTAAATGTGTTTGTCTTGTATGAACCACATACGGTCCTCCAAGCACTGCCAGGAGTAAGCCCTGATAACAGCCAGCTGTGGCCCCAAAACAAAAAAGCAAACCAAAAAGATATTGCAGATAACTTAAACGAAATACCTCATTAAGCCATTTTTCCATTTGATTGTAATGTTTGGAATAGTTAGTATTTTATTTAAAATAGAAGAATAGGATAATGTTTTATGACAAAAAAAAGTTTGTTCTTAGAAAGAAGTTACAAAATAAAGTGTTTTAAAGTATTCTCATTTTTTAAAGTAATTGGTTTGCATAGGGAAAGAATGCTTCATGTGCCAAATATTTAGTAGTGACTACTTATGGAAAACTACAAGGGTAAAATTTTATCTTTGTACATTTCTTTACTTTCCAGTTAGTAATGAACATTTTACATTTTGCTGCCTCTCTTTATTTTTATCTTGCTTTTTTATACGAAATATTTGAATATTGATTTTGGAGGGCTCCTGTGTACTATCTCTGACTTACTTTCTTTTTCCTATGAAGTCTGAGTTATCTCTAGGATTATGGTGAAATTTATCAGTTTAATTATTTTTAACTGTACAATTCTGTGGTGCTTTGTACATTTTTCTGCAACTGTCCCCACAATATTTATCTTCTAAAACTGAACTCCTCTTTCCATTAAAGTAATTCCCCATTCTTCCTTCCTCCCTGCCTGGCAACCATGCTCTATTTTCTTTAAATTTGACCAATATAGGAGCTTCATTAAAAGGATATGCATATGTGTACATTTGTGATTTCACTGTTTATATCTCTTTTTGGTGGGGGAGGGCGCCACACTTGGTGGTGCTCAGGGGTAAGTTACTCCTGCTTTACACTCAGTAATCACTCCTGTTTGTTCATGAGGTTCCATATGAGATTCCAGGATCAAACCTGGGTTGCTCGCATTCAGGGCAAATGCCCTACCCACTGTACTGTCTCTCTCTGGCCCATTTCTCTGGTTTTTATGCACTGGTGATCTCTTGCTGCAAATTATTTTTAATGGCCTCTTAACTTGATTATTAGATGTTCTTTAAATTTATTGAAAGCAAAGATTTGGAAACCACCTAATAAAGGAAAAGATGTTTTGCCTAGCTTAGTCATTGTTAACTCCTACCCCAGGGATTTTTCTCTGAAGGTTTTTAATGGCTGGAGAGAGTCCACACACAGAATCTTAAGATGAGAGAAATAGAAATTGAAATTTTGTAAAATGGAAGAGAAGTAAATAAAATCTTGCCATCTCAGGTAGTTCAGGGTTTTTAAGGGGTAGGTGGGGTGTCAAAGATTGGCACACAGTCTTACATGTGTGAATCATGTGCTCTACCACTGAGCTACATCCCTAATGCATAGCTGATCAGTTTTAAGAACATTTGCATGTGGAAGATGAAACTCTGGGAATAGATTCTTATAGAATTTTCCTGTACTACATCAATCTAAGATGTTGGTGTTAATTTTACTTTTCCCCTTCATTCCCTTTGTGTTGTTACAATGACGTGGCTCAACCGCACACTTGGAACTTCATTATGGTGCACCAGAGATTGTTGCAGCAGCAGGATGGTACAGGGGATCAAACTAATGGGCTTCACACTTTCAAGGCATATGCTTTGCCACCTGGGCACTCTAGATATTCATTTTAAATATAACACCCCAGGGCTGATAAGCTAGTACAGTGGGCTGATAAAATAGTACAGTGGGTAGGGTGCTTGCCTTGCACACAGCAGCAGATCCAGGTTCAATTCCCAACACCTATATGATCCCTCAAGCACCACCAGGAGTAGAGTAATTCCTGAGTGCAGAGCCAGGAGTAAGCCTGAGTATCGCTGGGTGTGGCTCCCAAACAAGCAAAAATCTACCACTTGGTTGGAGAGCTAGTATAAGGGTTAAGGACTTGTCTTGAACATTCCTGACCCCAGTTTGATACCCAGCAACTGAATATGGCCCTCTTAGTATGGTTAGGAGTGAGTGGTACATGAGCACAGAACTAGGAATAAGCCATGAAAAGTGCCTGGTGTGGCCCCCAAATTAACATAAGTAAATATAAAGAGCACCTACCTGAAATTGTATTATTTTTCCAAACATCCTTATATGAGAGCGTGCGCACACACACACTGATTGATCAAGGTGGTATCTGTGTCATGCACATCACTTAATATGCTTCTGTGTGTACAAATATCAATTTTAAATTTTCCTTGAGATTTTTTTTGTTCTTGTGCCACATTAAATGGTGTTTAGGGGCTATTATTGTCTCTGAGTCACTGGGAATAGTGTTCAGTGCTGAGTATCAGACTGGTGTTTTTATTTGTTTGGGGGCCATACCCAGCAGTGTTAATATATAACTCCTAATTCAGCACTCAAGAGATCATTCTTGGCTTTGCTCAAACTTGGGTCAACTTCATGCAAGGCAAGCACCCTACCTGCTCTACTCTTTGTCTCCAATAATAGCTCTTTTCTGACATTCAATCTTTTTTAAAATCAGGGTTGGAAACTTTAATTGTCTAGATTACTTAAATATAATTATAAATTATAAATAAATGTTATGTTAGTCATTTAATAGACACTGCTGATTTTTCTAGATTATTTGGTTTCTGGGCAGATAGCAGAGAATTTGCATAAAAACAGTTGTTACAAACTTGTCAGATAAAAATTTCAGTTTAATTTTGAAATTCTTACTACAGGACAACTTAAATGATTTTCTTAATTTTTCTTAAAGGATGGATCTTCAGTTAAGGAAATTGAAACCTACCACCGGACACATGATTTAAGGTCTCTGAGAAAAAATGCACAGAATTCTTCAGATTCTAGTTTTGATAAGAATAAGAATATGAATAAGAAACTGATGAAGAATCATATTAATGGCAGGCATTTTACAAGGTAATTAAAGGTTGTCTCAACTCATAATTTAGAGTTTGCTTTTAATCTTTAGCATATTCTTGATAATTAATCAATTAAATGTAATTTCTTTTAAGTTAACTTATCACAATATTGCATTAACACTTTAACATGTGTACAATCAGATTTGCTTTTACTTGTTCAGTGGTGATATTTGTGAAATAATGCAGCTATGTGATATCACAGTTAATACAAATCCTTGATTTAAAATAATTAATGTATTTTTAATTGCTGTTATACTTTTCAACTAGTTTTTAATCCGTCAAGTCATTTGCAAATTTCTCTGTTGGTATGCCTGCCTCTAAAGCAGTCCTCACAAAGGAGTAAGTCCTCACAAAGGAGTCTTGACTCATCTAATGGGACTAGATGCTTTATACATATTTAAATTTTGTTATCAAGAACACTGAGCTAGGTTGTTTGAATCCTGTTTTATTTATTTGGATTTTTGGGCAATACCTAGCAGTACATGGGGCTTACTCCTGACTCTGTGCTCAGGGACCACTTCTGGCATTGCTAGGGGGAACTTGGTGTAGAATTCCCAATTCAGAGGAATTTTAACAACTGCCAAAATTGTCCAAAGCACAGCTATACTCTATTACATCCCTACCAGCAATATATGAGGGTTTCATTGCTTAGCCTCCTCCACAGTACTTGTTATTGACTGTATTTTGTGCCTTTTTAATAGGTGTAAACTATCTCTTTGTGGTTCTGATTTGCATTCTCTTAATGGTTAATAATATTAGATATCTTTTCATAAGTTTACTGGCATTTGATGAAAATAATTGTATTCAAACCTCTTAATTTTAAATTACAAAATGAGATTACAAGGGTGGTTGGGATTAGATTAGAAGGTAGATTAGAAGTAATTTAAGGACAGTAATGGAGGAGGAGGGTCTTGGGTACTTTGGTGGTGGGGAGGTACTACATATCAAAACTGTTGTGATTTTTCAAAGAAAAGCATCAGCATGCGGGACTCAAGCATTCAGTGGCCCCAGCAATGGATGGATGAAGGACCAGGGGAATGGAGAAATGGAAACTGGCCCCCCCCCAGGCTGCTTGGTAGTTAGTTTAATTCTCTCTCCCCAACGTAGTTCAATATCTCCCCTTACAGCATAGTAATTTCTCAGACTAGTTCATAGTCATCATAGTCCTTGTCCCCTTTTACTCCTTATAGCATAGTTATGCTATAAATCATGAAGGGTGAGGATACACATAGGTAGAGTTAAACATTGTCATAACAACAAACAGATGTAAAGCCACTTCTTCAGGGGAAGTTCTAGGAGATTAACTAAAGGACAAAATCTCATATGGGAGCTCAGCACTCTTGATTACTAGGCGATCTGCTCAAGGGTGGAATTCCTTCTAGAGTGTATTGCCTTCTCCTTTCCTCAGCTAGTGAGACATTTAAACAATCATTAAATGTACTTCTTACTAATATTTGTAGTCATTTTGTATGAACACAGCAAGAGATATATATTAAGCTTAAAGGTTGGCTCTTCTGGGGACATCTCTATATAACCCAGACTGCAGTCCTCAGGTCAGGTTAGCACTTCATAACCCAGCAGGGTCCTTATTCAGTTACTTCTTTCAGTGTCATGACAGTTTTTCCATGACCATGCTTTTAACTTATTATACTTCTTATGGCACTTCGCTTGTTTCTTTCCAATGCCAGGGTAGCTTACAGCTTGCCTTGGGTCCATCCAGTCCCTTCATCAGGACCCTCCTTTTGGGGGTGTTAGGAAGTAAAGCAACTGAGGCTTAAGTAAATATGATGGATGCCCAGGAGTAAATATTATTTGGAGTCAGTTAACTTCCGTGTTATAAAAGCATAGCATCAACTGTCTTTCTGTGTTTATGCAAAAGGGACATTGCTAAACTGTGCAAGTGACATAAAGGAAAGAAAAAAAAGCAATATAGGATTATTAGTGCTTGATGGAATTGGGTGTGCCTCAGGGGCACTGTTGTAGGAGTAGCTCAATAAGCTTAAGCTCCCTGCCGGAGAAGCAAGGCCAACCTGATGTTATTCAATAATCTGTAAACATTAAAACTATTGTAAACATGTTACCTTAACTGCATCAATAATTGAAAATGGTAAATAAATTGGAGTTTTATAATTGAGAACTAAAAGGAAAGAATGTATCCAGTTATTTTTAAAGGGTGCTGGGCGATGACTCAAAGGGCATAGTCTACCAGCACTGCTACAAACAATGCAAAAATAGAAAGACATTATTATTATAGACTATGCGGTGATATATCAGAATTTATAAAGGCTTAGAAAATGTCTAGGTTGCCGTTTTCCCTTTTCACTGCAATCTCTTTACTTTCTGATTTTTTTCTCCTTTTTTTGTTTATTTATGGCTTAAAAGCTGTGATCATGCTTGTTAGATTGATATAGAAATATTTAAAATATAGTACCTATTTAATTCTGACTTCCTTTCCTTCTCATATTCAAATCCAGACAGCCTCATACATGCAAGGCAAGCACTACCATTGAGCTATATGTCTACAACTCTTGTGTACATTCTCTTTTCTAGAGAGAAAAGACCTATAGCTTCCTACAGATCTCCAGAGGTTTTTTTGGGGGGAGGGGAGGCTGTTTATTTGTTTGTTTTTGGCTTTTTGGGTAATACCCAGTCATGCTCAGGAGTTACTTTTGGCTCTACACTCAGAAATTACTCCTGGCGGTGCTTGGGGGACCATATGGAATGCTGAGGATCGAACCCAGGTCGGTCTCATGCAAGCCCTACCTGCTATACTATTACTCTGCCCCCAGATTTCCAGAGGTTGACAAAAGGTCATCACACTGTTTACTTTTTTTATAACATGCCCATTGCCTAATCTCTCTGACTTCTATCATGTTTTGGTCTTAGTCTAAGCAGCTAGGATAGAGACTATATATAAATATATATATATATATACACACACACACATACACACACACATATATATGATATATATGTGTGTATATATTTAGCTTACAAGCTGAAAATTTGTGCTCTATAACCCTTTAAAGAGGAAGGTTATTGATACAGGTCACCTGATTCCTGGCTATCTTGCTGAAAGATACAGGTGATATAAAGTAGGTAGTTCCCCAAAAGGTATTGGTTTCCTGAGATTCCCCCCAAATAATAGCTGGAAAAATAAAAAAATTTTTAACTTTTATGCATAAAGTTTTTTTTTTCTTTTTAAAGTATCACATTTGATACTCTTTACTCAGCCCAAATTCTGGGTATGTCTGCTTAAAAAACAATATTCAGTAGACAGGGTTTATGTGAGAAAAACAGGTTTATTCAGGTGCTAGCAACCTGAGACGATTACAGATTCTTAACCCATGAAAAGACTTGTTTGCATAGTCATAATGTTGGCATGAAAGGGGATTTTCCTGTGCTGGTGGGTTCTTTAGAATTGTATGAAGGATTTACATACAAAACTCAGAAGATTGAAAGTTTATTGTACAGAAACGGTAGATGGTTCCAGGTCCCTCCCAGATGTCCAAGGCAACCTTTACCCATGAATGATGACCATATTCTGTCCTTGACACTGCCTGGTGCTGTGAACAATTTCCCTGTCCTGTCCCACGCTGTCTACTCGCCTCCTGTGAACGATGTCACTTGTCCCATGCACTTGTCCCATGCAGTGTACTTGCCTCCCATAAGCCTAGTCCCTAGTAATGTAACACATCGCCCTGACCTGTGAATGACTTCCCTCTCCTGTCCCATACTGTCTACTTGCCTCCCGTGAACAATAGCCAGGTCCTGTGCCTGTGCTGCTCTCTCCTATGTGAGCTTTCCCAGTCTCCAGCCACAGCCAAAAGTGCATGAGCAAGACCCCCCTATTATGTATCTTCACTGGGCCTCCCCAGCAGTTTGTATAATACAGTCCTGGTTTTCCTGCTCTCCTGCCACAGCCACGTGCATGTGGGTGAGAGTCCTGTGCTAAGTACCTTGTCACTACCTGGGTATGCAAGCCCTACCTGTAACTGCCCCTGTCTGGCCCACCTGTCCTGCGCCCTGTATCTGGGTGCACTGCCCTACTTGATCAGGGAGAAAAGAGAGTCCAGAGTTCATATGCTTAGAGTGGGAGTGATAGGGCTGGGACTTCCTTTTATCTGTGGCCAAAATCCCACCCCCAGCTATCTTATTCTGCATTCTGATTGGCTACCTGTTCCATGCACGGGGGTTTAGAATGACCTGGCACTCTACACCTCAGCTCCTGCTATATCAATAAGAAATAGTTTGTATAGAAAAAGAGAATGGGGAGCACATTTTTAAGGAGGGTGACAGTGTGATCAATAAAATAAATTCCCTTCTTTGACTCTCCTTTCTTAAGGTTCATTTCCTGGTCCCTTGAGGCATAATTCCCTTGTATCTGCAAATTGATCCTTAGGTTTCTGGGTAAGGATTCAAGCTGCCCTGGCTTTTGGTGGGAGGAGGGAGAGAAGAAAAGAACAACTGTCCCAGGCCAGAAGACTTTTTGGGTTTGGGGCCACACCTGTGGTACTCAGGTGTTTCTCCTGGCTCTGCACTCCTGGCACTCCCTGGCGGTGCTTGGGTCCTATGGAACCTCTCTTTGCCGGGTGCAAGGCAAGCACCCTACCCATTATCATTGCTCTGGTCCTGAGAACTTGCAGACTTTTAAAAAAGTTTTGAATTTAGCTCTTAATTTCTTTGCGCCAGTTTTATAATCAGACTTCTTGCAAATAGCTTGATAAAAAAAACTGCTTATAAGATACAGCCTATCGAAATAGTAAGGAGAACTGAACCCCTAAATGCAGATTAATGAGACTCATTGAGCCCCTAAAAACAGATTAATGAAACTTACATTGTTTAATGGGTACTGGGAGAGATGAGGAGAGGCTACTATTTTGTAAAGCCTTGGAAATGCTTAATAGATTTTTGTCTGCCAGTTAGGGACAAATGGAACTGTTCCTGTATGTAAATGATAATATGTGATAGATAAAGATTAAAGCCATTTAGTACTCTTAAAAGGAAATGAACCTGTCACTGAGGGACATTAGTTGTTTATAGTATAAGTTCATTAGAGATGTGGGATCACTATATCATTGGTAGTATAAAGCACAATCTTGTTTTTTGTTCAGTGCACAGTACAGTTTTAACAGAGTAATTTGACTAGCAATTTCATTTCTGATTTTAATTCCTTGATTACTTGTTTAGCAAAGTGTTGGTGCATATATTACTGAATCACAAACTGAGATTTTCTACAGTATACAATTTTTAGTTATAATTGACAGCAACAAAATATTCTTCAGCCATATTTTTATGTTTTTAGTATGAGTATTAACTTTCCATGCTGATTCAGCTTTTTATCTTATATTGTAGCATGATAAAATAAAGGATTTAAAGTTGTCAGTTTCTTTGAAGTTTTATGTTTTTCCATATAGGCAGTTGGCCAGACAGCAGGCTGATAAAAAAAAAGAAGAAAGCAAAGAAGGTAAGAAATGTTAATGATATATCCATACTTGTACAATGCAATACATACAATAAATTGCCTGTATTTGAAGTTTTAAGATTTGTTTGGTTCCAACACTATCAATGGTTAATGCCCAATTTCATCATAACTTAGTGAGATAGCTTAAAAAAAATTAAAAAGTGGGGAGTAGGATGTTAAACTAGCTAAAAATCAAGAAGGGGGGAGTAGGATATAAGTTTATTTTATTGTGAATAGAGCTTTTTTTTTTTAATTGTGATAGTCCCAGGGGTGGCAATGGGTCATGAACTCTAACCCATTCGACCAATAATTTAAAAACAGGTTGCATTTATAACCTAAAACTACATTCCAGAGTGTCAACTAAAGTCTTGCAAGATTAACTATAACTT
The DNA here is from genome assembly GCF_027595985.1 of Sorex araneus. Lineage (NCBI taxonomy): Eukaryota > Metazoa > Chordata > Mammalia > Eulipotyphla > Soricidae > Sorex > Sorex araneus. The sequence goes on from NC_073303.1 coordinate 104,846,090, forward strand.
TACTTATATTTAAAATAAGATAATGGTTTACAGCTATACATCCAAAAAAGGGCATAAGATAGAGATACAGCCATACATCACACAGAGCAAATTCTTAATTTTATATAGCTGAAGGTCAGGAGCACACTTTTTCCCATCCCTTTTGAGCACAGATGGTTGCCGTAAATCCTAGGGTCTGTTAGGGAGTTACATAGTTGGCACAGATGGTGCCCCTTAAATTTCACAGTCTGATGCCTGCAAACTTTTAACCTTTACTTGGTCCAGCAGTATGTGGATGATGTTTTCTTAAGCTGTTTAAAATTATAGCAGATTATAACAAATAACTAATATAACGACTGTAACAAATTGGTATATAACAAAACTATTACTTCAGGTATTGAGACTATGCTTCACTCCACATGCAAGCTTCACCAGGTCCTTTCATATTCCTTCCTGACTCCCCAACTTACTCTATGAATGTCTGGCTTCTCTCTTAGTCAGCTAATAACCTTGTGTATCAATCATAGAAACCATAATTTGTTCGTTTCTGTTGTTGACATTACAATATATGGATTTTTGTTTCCCAGCTTTGTGGCTGTTACTGTTTGTGACATTAGTACTGTTTGTATGAGGTCTATACATTAGATCTCCAAACTTACTCATTATATGACTGGATACTTCTACTCTTAAAAACTTCTATCTTTAAGTGATCATCCTTGATAACTACCATTTTAGTCTGTTTCTATGAATTTTTTGGGTGTGTGTGTATGGGTGGATATTTTGTGCCACACCCAGTTGTACTCAAGGCTTATTCTTGCCTTTGCACTCAGAGATCACTCCTGGTGAGACAGGTGCCAGGAATCAAACCTGGTACAGCTGCATGCAGGGCAAGCACCATCCTCATAGTACTATTGTTCTGGCCCTAATATGATGTTGCTTTTTAGATTCCACATATAGCTGGTGTCATAACGAATGTTCTCGTTTGTCATTGCTAAAAATGGTCCTTCATCTCTTCATCCATTCATTCACTGATGAACTCTTTGTCCCTACCCTTTGTTTATCCTTTAATGGATATTTGAACACTTCCAGTTTGCGGTTATTACAAAATCACTTTGAACATTTGTGTATGAGTCTTAGCATTATATATCTTTTCTTTTGAAAGTAGAATGGTAGCCATAACTTTGTTAATACCTTGTTTTTATTACGGAGTATTTTATCTTAGTGATTTTGATTTGGGAGGCCACACTCAGGGATAAACAGGGGCTCTTCATGGCCTTTTGCTTGGGAGACCATGCTGTATTGGGGATTAAATGTGCGCCTCCTTAATGCAAAGTATGTATTCTGTGCATTGAGTACTTTTCCCCTCTAATATTTTGAATAGGGGCTGCAGCAATAGTACAGCAGGTAGAGCGTTTGCCTTCCACGCAGCTGGTCTGGGTTTGATTCCTAGCATCCCATATGGTCCCCCAAGCACTGCCAGGAGTAACCCCTGTGCATTGCCGGGTGTGACCCAAAAAGAAAAAAAATACATTTTGAAGAAAGCTAAGTTCAATATGCTATGATTTTCATACATAAAAGTTTTGCTATTAAGTTGTATATTTTAGAATTATTTTGTATTGCTGTTACTTAACATCCTTTCATTTATTTTTAAGTGGTTTCAGTTACTCGGTCATTGAGGACTAGAAACATTGTTCAGGCTACAAAACATGTGCATGAAGAAAATGGTGATGTTGAAGTTCGCCGCAGTTGTAGGATTAGAAGTCGTTACAGTACTGTCAACCAGTCTGTGCTATTTGATAAACTTATAACAAAGTAAGTAACAAGATGATTGTAGCTGGCAAAAAATTTTTGTTGGGGAAGAATTACAAATTTTGATTAGCCTGAATATTTAATGTTTTAAGGTTGTGTTAAGCATGTAAGGAGTGTGATATTAGAGTATATTACATAGGTATCTAAATTTTTAGAAACATTTCAGTATTTTTATTTAAATCAACATAGCAATTTAAAATTCCAGCACTTAATACAATGGCAGAAAAATTAAGTTTAAAAAATTTACCACTTTTAATTCATATTCTTAATTATATTTTTTTAAAGCACTGCTGAAGCTGTTCTCCAAAAGATGGATGACATGAAGAAGTTGCGAAGGAAGCGAATGAGAGAGCTTGAAGACTTGGGAGTATTTAATGAAACAGAAGAAGTAAATGGATTCTTTTATTAATAATCTCCCGTTTAGCCATTCTTCTGTAGTACCTATTCTTTTTACCACTCACTGGTTGTTGGTGAAATCTTAAGCTTCAGAGATTGAGGTGCTAAAATTGTTTTATAAAATCACTAAATGTTTTTCATTAAATGTCTTTAGGAGAATATTACTATGTATACAAGAGGAAAACGAAAAAGTATTCAAAGAACTGATGAAGAAACAACTGACAATCAGGAAGGCAGCGCAGGTTAGTCTCCTGGGTTTGAATTTCAATAATTTTTATTTAGTAGTGAATAGCTTTATATTTTAATTATTTAATTAATAAAATAGTTTATTTATTTATTTATTTTTTGTTTTGGGGTCACACCCGGCGATGCACAGGGGTTACTCCTGGCTCTTCACTCAGGAATTACTACTGGTGGTGTTCAGGGAACCATATGGGATGCTGGGATTCGAACCCGGGTCAGCCGCATGCAAGGCAAACGCCCTACCCCCTGTGCTATCGCTCCAGTCCCTGAATAGCTTTTTAATTAAAAAACCGTGACATATACTTTGTAAGAGGTTAGAGGATTCATATACTTGAAAGGAAAATGGAGGGGTCAGGGAGGTAGGACAGGACTCAGGAGTTCTATCCCTGGTACTTTCTGGCCATCCTTTGATGCCCCCCTCCAACCAGTCCCCCTGGCATTGCCAGATGGAACCCTGCAGGGAGAGCCCAAACAGTACTTCATTGCTGTGCCCTAGCACTGAATTTTTTGGCCCATTTCACTGAGTATCACCAGGAGTCTTCCCAAGCCCCTGCCCCTGAATGTTACATGGGACCCCCCAAAAAATTTCAACAGGTTAAAAAAATCATTGCCTTTGAACAAAGAGTTTTCTGAAATTAATACTCCCTCCCACCTTCCCCCTTGCGGATTTGGGGCTACTCTTGGTGGTGCTCAGTGGACCTCAGTACCAGGAATCCAAACTGAAACTTGGGCATACATTAATTCTGGCCCCCACAACTGCCCACCTTTTAAACTTGTTTTGTTTAGGGGCCATACCTACTGGTGTGCAGGGTTTATTCCTCAGGCATTGCTCTGGAACAATAATGTAGTAGAAGGATCAAACGTAGGTCAGCTATATGAAAGGTAGGTGGATTTAACCCCTGTACTGTCTTTCCAATCCCAACTCTATCCCTTTGAATGATCTCCCTGGTTCTGGAATGCATTTTCAAGTTTTGATGAGGCTGTTCCTCATTACCATAGTAGATTAAGTTATGCTGCATGGGGGCTAGAAAAATAGTAGAGTGGGTAAGGTGATTGTCTTGCATGCTGCCAGCCCAGGTTCTGTCCCCAGCAACCCACATATATGGTCCTCCACACCCTGCCAGGAGTGATCCCTGAGTGGAGAGCCAAGAGTAAGCCCTGAGCTCTGTCAAGTATAATCCCCAAAACAAAAAAGTTGACTCTCCTTGTACCTCAGCGGTGGCCAGAGATACTGATGGAATGTCAAACTTGACAAGTTGGTAAGACTAAAGTAAAGGAGGCACTGCTAAAATGTATCGTGTTTCATTAATTTGCAAGTATTGTCAACTGTATTAATGAAATTAGTTTTATCGCAAACTTTTAGTATGTGCCAACATTAGACTTTTAATCTTTTTCTGTTTTCCTTTCCCCTTCCAAGTGTTGTTTTTAATTCTATAATTTTTTGCTTTGTTTAAAATAAAGATCATAATTTAATATTACAAAGAATTAGATTCTTTTTATGAACAATCTAGAAGTACTTTTTTTTTTTTTAAAGAAATTCACTTCTGGAGGGCTGAGTGAAATACAGCAGGTATAATGCTTACTTTGCACTTGGCACATCCAGGTTTCATCCCTAGCATCCCATATACTTCCCTAAGCCTCACTGAGTGGTCTCTGAGCACAGACCCAGGAGTAAGCCCTGAGTGCCACTGAGTGTGGAAAAAAAAATCCAATTCTTTGCTTTTTTGGTTTTGGAGTCACGAACACTCGTTTAGTTTATGAGCCACACATAGGCTCAGGACTTACTCCTTACTCTGCTCAGGGATCATGCCTGGCATGCTCTGGGGATCATATGGGGTGCCAGGGGTCAAGCCCAGGAAGAATCATCCACATACAAGGGAAGCACCCTATTATCCCTTGTACTATCTATCCAGCCCTCCTTTTCACTTCTTTTAATTAACCTTAATTCTAGGTTTTGTTATAAACAATTAGGGAAATTACTTCAGCACACTTATACTCAGATTATTTTAGATTCTTCTCAGGAGCAAAATAGGCTTACTTCTTCTTAAAGACTTTGAATTGCATACCTTTCTGTTTTTCTCCTGTATTCACTTCATTTTGGGTAGGCAGAAAGGGCTAGGACACATGTTTCTCACATCTGTAGTGGAAACCTTGACAGAAGATAAACAATTGCTACAGGTCTGACAAATAGATACCTAGAAGTAGATAACCTTTGTAGTTGTTGTTTTTTTGTTTGTTTTGGTGCTACACTCAGCAGTTTTTCTGTTTGTTTTGGTGCTACACTCAGCAGTGTTTAGGGCTTACTTCTGCCTCCTCTGCATTCAGGAATCAATCCTGGTGGTGCAGACATGGGATGCCTGGGATCAAACTCAGGTCCACTGCCTGCAATTGCCTTTCCAATTGTACTGTCTCTCTATCCCAGATACTTTTTTTTTTTTTTTTGCTTTTTGGGTCACACCGGCGATGCACAGGGGTTACTCCTGGCTTTGCGCTCAGGAATTACTCCTGGTGGTGCACAGGGGACCATATGGGATGCTGGGAACCAAATCCAGATTGGCTGTGTGCGAGGCAAACGCCCTATCCTTCTATACTATCGCTCCGGCCCCCGGATACATTTTTTTTGGCCTTTTGGATCATACCCGGCGATGCACAGGCATTACTCCTGGCTCTGCCCTCAGGAATTATTTCTGGCGGTGCTCAGGGGACCACATGGGATGCTGGGAATTGAACCTGGGTTGGCCGAGTGCAAGGCAAATGCCCTATCCACTGTGCAATTGCTCCAGTCCTGCCCCGCCCCGATACATTTTTTAAAATATATTATTTCCCAATTCTGTGTTAAAGATTGTTAGCGATTTCCTGAGTATCATTTTGGAAGTTTCTTATTTATCTTAATTATAGAATCATCTGAAGAGGGAGAAGACCAAGAAGATGAAAATGATGGTGAAGATGAAGATGATGAAGATGAAGAAGATGGAGAAGATAATCAGAAGCGATACTATCTTAGGCAAAGAAAAGCCACAGTTTACTACCAAGCTCCATTGGAAAGTAAGTTTTTTCCCCTTCGAAAGCATGATTATATTATGTTTATTTTTATTGCCTTTCCTCTGTTTTTATTTCCTCTCATAGGAAACTATATTTTTCTTTTACTCCCTCCCTCCCTCCTTCCCTTCCTTCCTTCCTTCCTTCCTTCCTTCCTTCCTTCCTTCCTTCCTTCCTTCCTTCCTTCCTTCCTTCCTTCCACTTTGTTGTCATTGCTCAATGACTAGGGATCACACATAGATGGCTACGGTACTGAGACATTTAACTATGGTCTTTACTGAGGAATCGTTCTTCTCTAGTTGTGGTGCTAGTGTATCTTTATAAGTTCTGTTGCTTTTCAGGGAGAATGCACACCTTTTATTTACTGTGCTTGCACACAACTAGCTGTATCTGGCCAGAAATTGCTTATGGTACCAGGGTTCACCAACAGCATTGCTCCCTGTCCTAAGGAGCAGAGCCTTGAGATTATTGACTAGCACTGGGGATTGAACTTGCAGCCTTATGCCGATAAGGCAGGTGTTCTAAGCCATCCCTTTCAAACAATTTCCACGCTTATTTTATGAAATATGTACAACTCTTGGGGCCAGAGCTGTGGTACTGTGAATAGAGCACTAGCCTTGCATGCTGCCGACCTATATTCAATCCTCAACACACTATATGGTTCCCTAAGCCTGCCAGGAGTCATTCCTGAATGCACAACCAAGAGTAAGTTCTGAGCACAGCTGGGTGTGGTCCAAAAGTCCACAGGGATGGGGCAAACATAATTCTGTCTATCCTAAATAAACAAGAAATCATATTTTCCAAAGAAAGTTAAGTGTTCGTCTTTATCAGAATAAGTAGACTATTTGGAAATTCCATGTTTTTTTCCCCCCACCACACCCCATTGTTGTCCCAGGGATCACTCCTGGCAGGGCTTCGGGGATCAAATCTGGGTATGTTGCAGTGAGTTTGTTACTCATGGTACTCTCTAACCCTGAAATTTTATGTTTGTAATTCTTTCATTTCATAGCTTTTACTTTAATTTACTGTTTTCAGGCTGGAGCAATAGTACAACAGGTAAGGCATTTGCCTTACATGTGGCTGACCCAGGTTTGATCTCCAGTCCCCATATAGTACTCATCGAAAGTGATCTCTGAGTGCAGAGCCAAGGGTAAGCCACACACTGGGTGTGGCTCACAGCTATCAATGAGCAGATAAAATTTTTAGCTGCTTTGTAAATAGGGCTTCTTTTGATGTTGTCAAAATTGTGGATGAATGATAATCAGCAAACAAAAATTTTGATTATTGTTTATGGTCAGAGTCTGTTTTGATGTTTGTACTTTATATACTTTTAAATTAAAGCAGTGTTCTGTAGTACAGTGTGAGTGAATGTGTGTGTGTGTATGTGTGTGTGTACGTGTACTTACATGCCCTGTAGATAGTGATTTAAAATGAGAGCAGTCTTCTCTGGTGTGCAGCTGTGTGTGCGAGTCTGTGCTTGTGTATGTGGTTTTTTAGGTGACACTCAGTGATGTTTAGGACTTACTCCTGGCTCGCACTCAGGGATCAGACCTGGGCCTCCAGAATGGAAAGTGTATTCCAACCCATTGAGCTGTCTCTGGCTCTCACTAAAAAATAAAAAAACACTAATATTTTTATGCAAGGTTGTACTTTAGGAGTGTTTGAATAGAGAACAAAACCCTAAATATGCATGTCATTAAGATACAGTTCCTTTTTTTTTTTTAAGAACCTCGACACCAAAGAAAGACCAACATGTTTTATAGAGGCCCTGCTTCTCCTGCAAGACCACGATACCGACTGTCTTCTGCTGGACCCAGAAGTCCCTATTGTAAACGAATGAACAGGTTTGGTTCTTTAAATAGTGGTTTATGTCTGATAATTGTGATCATTAGTTAGGATCCTAGTCTTAGGTCTATTAGTTTAGAATTCTAGATTGGATACAAGTCCGTACATTTGGGAAGTTTAGCTCTATGTCTGTAGTGCTTTAAGCTGTATTGCTTAAACTTTTTCCACTTGTAACCTTTTTCACCCAAGAAATTCTTATGCAGCTCAGAGCACTTAGATAAAAATCAAGCATTTATTGGCAGTCATACATTTATTTAAAGATACATTTTTTTTAATAAGTTACATGGCCCTAACTAGGGTTGAAAGTCACAAGGATTTTTTTTCGGAGCGGATGGGGCAGGAGGAGCATACTTGATGATGTTCAGGGGTTACTCCTGCCTCTGCACTCAAGAATCACTCCTGGTGGGGCTTGGGGACCAAATGGGATGCCAGGGATTATGCAAGGCAAGCGCTCTACCCGCTGTACTATCATTCTGGCCCCAAGTGAACCACAGTTTTAAGAAGGTAGGCCCTAAGCCTAAAAGGTTGTAAATGTTTTTACAACTTTTTCATTCCCAAGGTTTGTTGAAAATAGATTTCATGGACCCCTACAGAAGGGGAATAAAACATTGTAATAATATTTTATCTATTAAATATGTATTCTAATGTTAAACAGTTTAAATATTTTCAGGCATACTCTGTTAAATAGCAATGACTTTTTCACAGATGGTGGTTGTTATATGAGCTGGCAATTAAAAGCCCTTGCTCTAAGCTCTAGTGTTTGCTTTTGGTTTCTTTTTGGTTTTTTTGTTGTGTGTTTTGGTATTATACCTGGTGCTGTTCAAGGGTCTACCTCCTAGCTTTGTGCTCAGGGGACCATGCAGTGCCAGGAATCAAACCTGGCCCTCCAGAAAGGAAAGGATGTTTCAGCTGTCTCTTACTGACTAGATTTTACTTTTTTTTTTCCCTTTTTTTTGAGGGGGGTCACACCTGGCGATGCACAGGGGACCATATGGGATGCTGGGAATCGAACCCGGGTCGGTCGTGTGCAAGGCAAATACCCTACCAGCTGTGCTATCTCTCCAGCCCTAGTTTTAACTTTGTTTTCACAAATGGGAATTGTTTTTAAGTACCATTGTTTCTCACTGTATTTAATAGATCTATCTTTGCTTCATTGTTTATAATATTTCCGACTTAGCATTAGTAAGCATTTTACTACATCACTCTAAATCAGGGCTGGAGCGATAGCACAGCTGGTAGGGTGTTTGCCTTACATGCAGCCAACCTGGGTTCGATTCCTCCATCCCTCTCGGAGAGCCCGGCAAGCTACCGAGAGTATCCCGCCCGCATGGCAGAGCCTAGCAAGCTACCCGTGGCATATTTGATATGCCAAAAACAGTAATAACAAATCTCACAGTGGAGACATTACTGGTGCCCGCTTGAGCAAATCAATGACAGTGTTACAGTGCTACTCTAAATCAATTTTAAGTTAGAGTATAGGTTAGTCTTATCCTCATTTACTATCACAAACATATTCCCTGCCATGACTGACTTTCTGAGCTGGGCTCAGGAACTTCTGGGCTTACTATCCTCTTCTAAATCTTTTTTTCTGGGGGTGTTGAGAGAAGGTTTGAACCATACCCTTTGGTGCTCAGAGGGTGGCTAGTCCTGACTTTTCTGCTCTGGAGTGACCCCTGACTGTACTTGGGGAATCATAGGCAGTGTCCAGAAGACAAATTAGGGTTGGTTGACTGCATACATTACGCCTCCTGTACTATCTCTCCATTTTTCAATTTGTTTCTTATTAGTAAGTAATTTTCTTTGATTATTCAAATTTGTAGATTTTTCTTTTCTTTGTCAACATGTATTGTGTCATATTTAAGATTAAAGAGGGATTCTTGTTATCTCCACATTTTTTCAAGTAGTAATAGGTTTGCTTCCTGTGCATTAGAACTTTGTAGTTTATAACTGTTGGTGCTGTTGGTGAAGACTAAAAAAAAAAAGAATGACAGCATACATTTCTGTACTTATACAAATAGTAAATTATACCAGGCTGAGACATTTTTTGTGGGGAGGAGCATACCTCACAGTGCTCAGGGCTTACTCCTGACTTACTCCTGGCTTGTGCTCAAGGATAACTCCTACAATGCCTTGGGGACTTTGTGCAGTCCCCTTGTTTGCTTAGCATCAAATAAGGTTGGCCACATGCAAGGCAAGCTCCTTACCCCCTGTCCAATCTCTCATGCCCAGAATTTGGTATTTTATCATCTTAGTTTGTCAGACAGTTAATGTTCATGTATAAATAACTCATCCACATATACACAACTGTTAGTATCACATGTGAATTTGTAGTTGATTATACTAAATAAAAGCCATTTAGTAACCTGTGTTTAGCTGTTTCCTAGAATTATTTTTTTAACTTTGCTTGACCAGAATTTTTTATATTCTTTCTGGGGGTAAATGACATTCTGTTTACCTTCCAGATAGAAATTTATACATATATATAAAACTTTTATAACTTGTCCCAAAGATTCTGATACCCTCTTTGTACCATCTCTCCCTTTGAGGCTGACTAATTTATATCACGATTAAAATGTCTACTTGAACTGTATCTTAATGAACCTTTAATGGTCACCTACACTAGAGCCTCTATTCCTTTTCGTTATCCAAGTGTTTTGTTTCTTTCAAAAGATCTAACCAGTAAAGCTTACTTCGGTGACTTAGCAAATGGAATAAATTTCATAAACCTTATTAGAATACTTGGTGTTTCTTTCCTTTCTTTTCTTTTTTTTGCTTTTGGGACACACCTGGCAATGCACAGGGGTCACTCCTGATTCTGCACTCAGGAATTACCCCTGGTGGTCCTCAGGGGACCATATGGGATGCTGGAAATCGAACCTGGGTTGGCTGTGTCCAAGGCAAATGCCCTACTTGCTGTGCTATCATTCCAGCCCCAACTTGGCGTTTATTTCTGTGCTACATGGACCAGACCCAGTCCTTCATGCATCCAAGGCATGAACCTTTACCACTCAGCTACATTCCCCAATGCTTTTTGGTATTTCTGATGTTTGTATCCTAGGCTTTTTCCTGTCCTTCATAATTTTGATTTTCCTCTTTAGGCGAAGACATGCAATCCACAGTAGTGACTCTACTTCATCATCCTCTTCAGAAGATGAGCATTTTGAGAGGCATAGAAAAAGAAGCCGTAATAGAGCTATTAACAGGTATGTGTCATATTAATGCCATTTTAAGCCATCAGCTCTTATTTTCAAGTTGTGAGCAACCAAATAACTTGGGATTAGGTACAATTTAATATTAAAAAGTACACAGCAAAAAAAAAGTACACAGCAGGTTAACATATAAGCCAAAATGCTGTCTTCTTTAAAATATCTGCATTTGGAACTAATAACATATTTTCTTGGGTAACTATTATATAGTTTGGCTTGGAATACCCAAAATTTAGCAAAGTAGCTATTTTTATTTCATATTATTTCTGTTAATAGTAACACACTTCCCCAACCCTAATTTATGGGTCGTAAAGTGGTATTCATGGATAGGCCATACCAAGCAGTTCTTGTCAGACCTTGTGTTATAGATCAAAACCTGGCCTCCTGCATGCAAAGCCTATACTTTAGATCTTTGAGCCATCTCCCCAGTCCTAATAACACATTCTTATTGTAGTAAACTTAAAATAGAAGTACCTAATTTTATAGAATGTCTATATTAATGAATTAATTTGATTTTCAAAATAATTGTAAAATAGGACAAAGGAAAGATAAGGATTCCCATTTTACACATGTTGTCTGGTAAATGAAAAGTCCAGTGTTCAGATCCAGTAATATTCTTAGAGTAGAATGTTTGAGGTTTTTTTTAATGTTTGAAAAAGCAGTTGGGGGGTCGGAGAAACAGTACAACTGGTAGGGTGTTTGCCTTCCATGCAGTTGACCCAGGTTTGATCCCCAGCATACCATACTGCCAGGAATAATTCCTGAGTACAGAGCTGGAGTAACCCCAAAAGACCAAAATAAAACACACAAGAAAAAGCAGGTGGAAGATAATTGAAAGGATATGCAAATCAGTTATTCTTTGTTTTCTAAGTGAATTATCTGATCACATTAAATCTGTCCTCCAATTGTGGTGGCTACCCAGAAAAAAAAAAGAAAAGAAATACCCTTTAAAAAAGCTAATAATTTGTCCATCTAGATTTTGCAATTTGTTTTCTGTTTGGGGATCATGCCCAGCAATGCTCAGGGGTTACTCCTGCTTCGGTACTGCTTACCTACTATACTTCTTTGGCCCACTCTATTCATTTATTTTGCCTGGGGGCCACACCCAACAATGCTCAGGAGTCACTCCTGGCTCTGCACTTAGGGATCACTACTGGTGAACTTGGAGGAGCATACATGGTATTGGGGATCAAACCCAGATTGGCCACATACAAGGCAAATGCACTACCCACTGTATGACTTTTCCAGTCTCTTATTTTAAAACTTGTGATCAAAAATGTCTGTACTGTAACATGGAATTTGCAAAGGAAGGTTAAGTTGAAAAAGCAAGTTTAAATTTTATTTTATAATAGGTGCCTCCCACTAAATTTTCGAAGAGATGAATTAAGAGGAATTTATAAAGATCGAATAAAAATTGGAGCAAGCCTTGCTGATGTTGATCCAATGCAACTAGATTCTTCAGTGAGTACTGTCTTAGGATTTAGGTTTTTTGGTAAAGAGGCCTCATTTGGTGGTGCTCAAGGGCTACTCCTGGCTCTGTGCTGAGGAATACCCCCAAGCCATCCTGAGTGGATCATATGTAGTGCCAGAGATTCAAATTGGTGTTAGCATGATGTAGGACAAGGTCCTTAACCCCTGTACTATCTCTCTTCTCTTGTTTTAGTTTAGTTTGGAGGATAAAAAGGAAACCAGTGTTTTAATCAGAAACTCATCTTTCACCTTTTGTTGTTGTTGTTCTTTTTTTTTTTATTATTTATTTATTTATTTATTTTAATTTTATTGAATCACCATGTGGAGGGTTACATAGTTCTCAGGATTATGTCAGTTATACAATACTCAAACACCCTTCCCTTCACCAGTGCCCATCTTCCATCACCAACCCCCCCAGTATACCTGCCGCCCCCTCCCACCTCCCCAGTCCCCACCCTTGTAAGTGATGTTTCACTTCGTTTACGCTTTATCTCGATTACATTCCATGTTTCAACACACAACTCACTACCGTTGTTGGGGTTTCCCCCAAAAAGAAAAAGACAGTCCTATTGCCAAGGAGGCATTTGATAGTTCTCCATTGCTAAGAATATAGAGATATTAAGTCCCGCTGTTTGTTACATAACTTTTCTTTTTCCCCCTTGCCCCACACCACCGAGTTCACGCCTGTTTAGTAATCGCCACGCTGTCTGACAAAGGGAAAAAAACTGAAAAGGATGGTTATTTCCTGTCATCAGCAGGCATGGGGCTCTGGCTTAGTTGATAGTCTAGTAGAGTGTCTGCAAGCAGTTTCTGGAACCAAAGGTCTTGCGCTGGTATCGGCTCCGGCTCGAGATTCCACCAGCGTCCCACTGTTCCATGTACATAATTTTTCCCCTTATATCCCATTCCCACGCCACCAGGTCTGTTTGCTTAATGGACATCACACTATGGTTGACGCCACGCCGCATTTCTTCCCGAGAAAGAAGAATATTTCTTCTCAGCCAGCGTGGGGATATAGCTTAGTTCAGTCTAGAGAGATGGCTACCACTTTGATTGCCTTCAGTATTTCAGCAAAAGACTTACTATTCTTGTTAGGATCTCCCACAAAAGTCCGACCCATTAAAAAGGAACCATTACATATTGCTGATGCTAAGATGACATTAGGTCTCGCGGCCGCTGCCGTGCGGTTTTGGGTTTCTGTATAAAGTCCAGGGAAAGTACAACCAGAAATAACATCACTACAAACTTTTACCCTTTTATGGTGCTCATAAGATGGAGAAACCTAGAGAGAGTCTCGGCGTCTCCATTTTGCGCTCAGAAAGCCGCGGACCCTGCGCTGTGCTCAGGAGGAAGGGGTTGAGAGAGAGAGGTTAAAAGAATTGGGGGATGCCCGGTTTCCACTGTCTCAGCCCACCGTGGGTTCTCCGATCCCATGCCGGAATTAGTTCAGTGGGCTGCTTGGAGTCCAAGGGTGCTCCCTTGGGCTCTTCCATCATGCTCACTCCGCAGCAAGGTCCAAAGGGTGTTGTTCTTTTTTTAAAAAATACTGATGCTTATAATATTCATTTGTCTTTGTATGAATTGGGTATACTTTGAGAGTCATTGAGAATCATTTTATTATTGACTTGAAAACTAAATAATGTTAATATTTCTTTCTGATGCCAGGTACGATTTGATAGTGTTGGTGGTCTCTCTCATCATATTGCAGCTCTAAAAGAGATGGTGGTGTTCCCATTACTTTATCCAGAAGTCTTTGAAAAATTCAAAATTCAGCCTCCACGGTAACCTAATTACACATTAAACTTGTGTTACACTGCTATGTGTACTATGCTGCTCCTGTTCAGAAAAAATGATTCTTTGCTTGAGAATTATTTATGTTTACAGAAATTTATTTATACTTTTTCTTGAAATGCCTGAGAGATGGGAATTATTTTTCCTTCTGAATGTTTAATGTGAAATATGGTTTCAAAATTAATTTCCCATGAAAAGTATAATTTTCAGAGGCTTTTTATAAATTTAGAAAAAAAATTCCTCATGGATACTCTGCTTTTCATTTTTTAATTTTTGATTTAAATTTACTTCAAAATACTTTATGTACTTTGCTTTAAAATTACCCTGCAGTATTCAGGGATGATTCCTAGCAATGCTTATGGAACCATATGTGGGTTCTAATCTGGATCAGCCACATACATGCAAAGCACAGTACCCACTGTACTATTTCTCAGGCCTCTTAAAGATAAATTTTAATGAATTTTTTTAAATTAAATGCATATGATAGATTATACAGAAAAAATTATAATAGTCCTGTTTCAGTTTCCACTTTCAGTTGCATGCTTTAATATGCCAGGGATCAAACATAGGTCTCCTGGCATGCACTTTGCTATAAAGTCATTTTTCTGATTCTAGAACCAACTACTTTTAATAGCTTTAGCAGTTACCTGTACATATATAAATAATATGATTATACAGTGTATCTGTTTGTAGGATTTGAAGCCACACCTGGCGATGCTCAGGGGTTACTTCTGGCTCTGCATTCAGGAATTACTCCGAGAGGGGCTTTCGACCATATAGGATGCGAGAAATCGAACCTGGGTTGTCTGTGTGCAAGGCAAATGCCCTATCTTCTGTACTATTTCTCCAGCCCAGTTATACAGTATTTTTTAATTTCAAATGTAATATGATAAAGTAATTGGTTTGATTTCTCTTTCATTGTACGCTGCTTTTAAATATCTAATTGTTTTTAGTTACCTAAATAAAGTGCTTCTAAAACAAAAAATAAATAAATAAATAAAATTTTAAATGCAGTCCATAGATTTCTAACAGTTTGACTCTTGCTTTCCCTGCCTGCACATGCATATTTTTTGTTCATTTGCTCTAAATAGTTTATTCATGTTTATGTGTACATATAAAGTTGAATCAATTTTTAGCGTCTGCCTTATGAATCTATAAACATTTCTTATAGCTTAACCATTTTATTTATTTATTTATTTATTGCTTTTTGGGTCACACCTGGCGATGCACAGGGGTTACTCCTGGCTCATGCACTCAGGAATTCCTCCTGGTGGTGCTGGGGGACTATATGGGATGCTGGGAATCGAACCCAGGTCGGCCTCGTGCAAGGCAAATACCCTACCCACTGTGCTATCACTCCAGCCCCAGCTTACCCATTTTAGATTATGACTTTTTCTCTCTTTTATAACCTGCTCTCCAACATTAATACTTTCCTTTTTATGGTTTTTGTTTTGGTATTTAGTTTTATATGTACTAGTGTCACATGAAAGTTTTCACCAGCATGATAAAAACTCTTAAGTAAGGAGTTAAATAATAATATATTGACACTGTATTTTTCTAGATACATCTTCCTGGGACCTTTGTTTTCTTTGCTTTTCGGGTCACACCCAGCGATGCACAGAGGTTACTCTTGGCTCTACACTCAGGAATTACTCCTGGTGGTGCTGGGGGACCATATGGGATGCTGGGAACTGGACCCGGGACAGCCTTGTGCAAGGCAAACGCCCTACCCGCTGTGCTATCACTCCAGCCCCGGGGACCTTTGTTTTCTTGCATTCGTCTGTACTAATTGCTCATAGTTTTGTAGTGTGACTTAGTTTGGGGACTAAATTCCATCACTCTCTTCATGGGATTTCCTCTTTCAGTGCTGGTTCTGCTGAAACCTCCTTGTATCGCTTTGTTGCAGCACATTTTATGAGTATCCTGAGGAAAAGTGTTTGGGAGATTTGTTTCTTCTTCTCTTTTTCTAATCTACCTATCTGTGTATATATATGTTTTGTTTTTCTTTTCTTTTTTGCAGTCCCAGGGATTGAACCTAGGGCCCCTACATGCAAGGCAAGTGCTCTACCACTGAGCCACATCCCCATACTCCCCTTTTTTGGTTTTCATTTTGAGCCCCACATTCTATGTGTGGTTTTGTTGACACATATTCTGTTTGTCTTAATTTCCTCTTGCCATTCATTGTGCTTTACCTTTGTCATCTAAAATGTGTCTGGGAAAGTTTTGTTTTTGAAAAATGTTGGGCCATAGTGAGTGGTGCTTGAGCTCTCGGGTGGTTCCCTTCAGTTCTTGGGGAAGGATTGAACCCAGGGTTCTTGCTCTCATGCAGTTTAACCCTTTGAGCCTTTTTCCTGGTCCTAAAACAATTTTTTTTATCTGCCATGTTTCACTGAAAGTCAGTTTTGAACTTATTTTTGTTGTTTTTTTGTCCTTTTCTTCTAGTTATTATATTTTATTAACCTATTTTGAAGGATTAGTTCCTAATTCTCTACAGAGCTTTACTCTGTGAATTATCTTAAAAAGAAACATTGATTTAAATACATTTCTTAGTAAGTGACTTTTTTTTAAATTCATGCATCATATATAATTTTCAGTTAAATACTTAAAAAAGTTTAAGTCAGAAAGATGATTATAGTTTTAACTTATTTTTGTTTGGGAGTCACACTTGGCAGTGCTTATGGGTTGAGACCTTATGGGGTGGCAGGGAGCAAACCAAGGTTAGCCATGTGCAAGCTACCCTCTGTACTATATACATATGTATTATGTACTATATACTCCATCCTTATACCCCTAGCCCTAATGTTTAGTGTGTTTCATCCATCACGCAGGATATTTTTTTTTTCCTTTTTCTTTTTTTTGGTGGGGGTGGGGGAGGCCACTGGGCAATGCTCAGGGCTTACTCTGGCTTTGTGCTCAGAAATCACTCCAAGTGGGGCCCAGGGAATTATACCATGCTGCAAATTGAACTTGGTCTACTGCATGCAAGGCAAGTGTGCTGCCTACTATATTATCTCTCCGGTCTCCTTCCTCACCATTCTTAATTTATCATACTTGGTTTTCCAGAAGTGAAAACAAGGAATCTTCCTTAAATTATTAAAACTTAATCCTTGAAACTATTTCTACACTTTTGACATTTCCATTAAGAATCAGGGCATAACTCATTTTCTTTCTTTGGGTTTTTGAGTTATACCCAACAGAACCTAAGCACTACTCCCAGCTTTGTGATAAGGAGTTATGCCTGGCATGCTTGGGGGACCATATGTGGTGCTGGAGACTGAACCAAGGCTGCCTGCATGCAAAGCGTGTGCTCCAGCTTACTGAACCTTCTCTGGCCCTTCATTTTCTTAAAATTCTGTCAAAAGCAATCTGGAAACATGTGAAAATCTGAAACTTCATAGCAGTGATGACAAGCAAATGCTGTTTTGGTTTGGGGGGGATGGCCACACCCCGTGGTGCTCAGGAGTTACCTCTGTGGTGCTCAGGGTGACTATATGTGATTCTGGGATTTGAACCAGGATCAGCCGCATGCAAGATGTGTTAAACCCTGTACTCTCTTTGGCCCCACAAAATACTGTTTTATTTGCACTCTTAATCCCTGCCATTAAACCATTTTTAAGTTTTATCTTGCACCTCTTTAATATTTCCATCATATTTCCTTGTGAACTTTCTGCTGTTATGTTACTGACAAACATTAAGAATCTATGAATTGTAGGTGAAATCTACTATTTCCCCCCCCCCCATATTACAAAAATAAACTGTCAGATATAATCTGGATGCCTTCTCTTTTCAAGAATGCCTTCTCTGCAAGGCCAGGTGATAATGGTGAGTATGATGAATGAATGAACAAGTGGATTAAAGAAAAATATTTTCCCCTTTAATTATTTTTGTTGCTATGATGAGTGATGGTCACACACTTGGTTATGGTGTGCCAGAGATTGTATATTGCCGTGTCAGTGTATCCAGGACTGCAATGCCTCCAGGAGTGCACTCAGTAATATGGGGCCATTCCAGCAATCAAACTGTAGTCTCTACCACTGAACCACATTTCCTGCGCATCAAGGAAATAGTTTTTGAATAAAGTTTTTCAGTTAGTTTTAATATTTTGTAATATTATTCTAAGCAGTGCTTTGTGGATTCAACAGTATTTCAGTTTTGTTCTTGTATGTTCATTAAGTGTGTTATTAAAACGTTTCTAATTTTGTTTTCAGTTTACTTTTGAATATACTCTAATTAATACTTTTTATTTTACAGAGGTTGTTTATTTTATGGTCCACCTGGAACAGGAAAAACTCTGGTTGCTAGAGCTCTTGCTAATGAGTGCAGTCAGGGAGATAAGAGAGTAGCATTTTTCATGAGGAAAGGTGCTGATTGTCTCAGTAAATGGGTAGGAGAATCTGAAAGACAGCTACGACTGCTGTTTGATCAGGTATGCTATTTACTTTTACCTATATATATTTCTTAGTTGTGAATTTAAATATATAAGGATTAACTAAATCTTTAACTTTTCATTAAAAAAATTTAAATGAAATCAAATTTTCTTGAGTAGTATGTCAAGAAATCTCAGGCTTAACAATGGAAAGTTTTTAGTTGGCTTTCTGCCTCAGGAGAGAGTATTAGCCTCACATATGAGACAACCGTAGTGAGCTATATCTCAGCAAAACAAGGTAAAGATTAGTTGAGCCAGGGTTAATAGATCAGTAATAGAACGCTTGCCTTAGATATATGAGGCCTATATTCCTCATAATTCCCTTCCCCCATCAAATAGCAGGCCCCAAATTATTTATTTTCTATTGTTTCTTATGAATAATTTGCTAAAAATGATCAAAAAAGGTTTCCTTAGAAGTGTATGAAGATTGTTGTATCTCACTAGGGAACCATTATGCCCTTGCATAAGAGATTACTAACAAGTGTTACAGGTTAAGCCTTGTGTGTTAATATTTCCTTAATTGAGATTGGTTGCCTTCTACTTTATATCCCATCTAGTGTTGTGTGCTACTCTGGGTATATCAGTGGTATAGAGTTTGAGAGGTTGCATGGTTGCATGCTGCACACTCTAGGAATTCTAAAATTTTGAATGGGGTTAAAGTTTTAACTGTATGGTGACTATGGGATCTGAAAGCATCTCTGAAGCTTGATCTCTTTCAAAATTAATTTCTCTGGATCATGGCCAGCTAATGAGTTTATTTGGTGTCAGAGGCAGTTCATGGGTGTGACTGCCAAGCTCCCAGAAGAACAGGGAGATGGGGGGAGGTAGCCCATCCCTAACTCCATGAGAGCCTGGAGATTTCAGTCAAAACTTGCATACTGAAGTTTTTTAGCAGGTCAGTTTCTGGATGAGGCTTGTCTGAAGTGGTGGAGTCTGGCCTTGAGCATGATGGTGATTATGGAGTGTAGAGGTTTTCAGTTGTTGGGGCTTTGTTAGGGTGGGTGGTGGGCTCACCTGCTCCCCCTCAGGTTTGCCCTGGATGAGACTTAGACTGGCATGGGGTATAGAGCATCTCTGCAGCTTTTTTTTTTTATCTCTTTAAAGATGTATTTGTCCACCGTTGATCTTTAACTAGTTATATTTTACGTATCAATAACTACCTGAAATCTAATGCCTGTAACCCAAAGGAGTATGTATGTTTCCAGATGAAAATGCCAATAAAAATTAAATTGGATGGTTTGATTTTGGGAGGGTGTTTTTTGGAATGGAACCCAGAGCCTCACATTTGAAGGCAAATGCTCTACTACTGAGTCACATCCCTGACACAGAATATACTTTTTAGGGCCAGAGAGATAATACAGTGGGGGAGGCACTTGCCTCGCATGCAGCTAATACGAGTTTAGTCCTTGGCACCACATACTGGTGCCAAAAAAATATTCTTTTTTTTTTTAACCAAAGGAAAATATTTTATTAAATTAGAATGGGGATAACTTAAACTGAGAGATTATAAAAAAGTTTACTTTAACATAAAAATCAAAACTTTCTCAACTGCTTGAGAAATTATATACAAAGTTATAAGACAAATAATTGCAATAAGATAATCATTTTTGACTGACAGAAAATTACTAGGGATGTATTTTATATTACTACATGCAGCATTTAATTCCTTACAATATCTTATTATGAGATGAGTTATTATTTGTACTTTTGCAAAAACAGTTGCAAAAACCCAAGTATTTTGGGAAGAGCCAGTTAAAAATATTTCACTAAAATTGTTCAACTAGTAAGTCAAAAAGCTGAGAAATATAAATAAGCTTTCATTCCAAATCCCATTTTTGTAATAGATGTATGCTACACTACCTCCTTAATGGCACATATACAAAGGAAACTGCACAATAGTCAAAGCAATAATATCCAAAAAATATTCTTGAATTTGCATTTAGGTTCATAAGTCATAAACTCAAGAGCAAGTGAGAATAAAAATGGGTTAAAATGGTTTATGTTAAATATGCATGCTTGAAGATTTTCATGACAAATGTGAATTGTAATCAATGAATTTCCCTTCTAGGCATATCAGATGCGCCCATCAATTATTTTCTTTGATGAAATCGATGGTCTGGCACCAGTACGATCAAGCAGACAAGATCAGATTCACAGGTAAGACTTGCTTGCCCATGCTTTATTTTGTATTGCTTGTTGTGAATAGCATAAGATGTTGTACAGCCTCAAGAGCAGCCTCACACTCTTGGAATTCTAAAATTTTAGATAATTAAAGTCTGGGGAAATCTGCAGAGTTGCTGGGTTCTGAGAGTTCTTTTGTGTGTCTCTAGATCATGGTCGTTAAGGAGTTTAAATAGCAGACAGAGGCAGTTCGTGGGCATGACCTACAGGGCTCCGTAGGGACAAGGAGATGAGAAGGACTGGCCCATCCCCTATCTCTTGAGGCCTGAGTTTGCCATCATTGAACTTATGTAGGGCACTTCTCATTAGGTTCTGGAAGTTGGCAGCCACCAAGATCCTTAGGGGGCAGGTAGAGGGACGATGCTGGCTCCCGTCTGAGGCACCCCTGTGAAATCAGCCTGGCTTAAAGTGTGGAGGCATCTTTGCAGCAGGCTGCTCTGTTCAGAGATTCTTCTCTGTGTCTGGAGCAAGACAGAATTTATTTAACTTATTTTTTCTCTTTTTGGGTCACACCCAGCGGATGCTCAGGGGTTACTCCTGGCTCTACACTCAGGAGTTACTCCTGGCAGTGCTGGGGGCACCACATGGGATGCCAGGGATTGAACCCAGGTTGGCTGCATGCAAGGCAGACACCCTACCCGCTGTACTATTGCTCCACCATTGATTTGCTTTTTTACCATCAAACAGTATTTATTGTATCAGTAACTTTCTTTGATTTACTGGTATTATATAATTTCCTTTGTTTCTCTAAAATACAAAATTTTGTGGCAAAAATAGTTGTGTCTGTACATATTCTAACAGCAAACATGCATGTTTTTATTTATAATACATTGACAGCTATGCTTTATTTACTCACAGCTATGCTGTAAGAGAAAGCATACTTAATATTTCTGTTACTTTATGATAAAGTAATTGAGTTCTTGTTCATATTTTGGAACAGTTCTAAGAGACTGGAAAAATTTTAGGAAAAATTAATTTTAGGAAGCTCATGCCATCTCAAAGGGAGATTTTAGTACGCACATTTTCTTTTTCATTTTAATCAGGCTTTTAAAATCTGACAATGTAAACACTTGTTATTAATTAAGCTTTTTAAAGACGTTAACATAGGAGGCTGGAGAGATACAGTGGGTAGGTCATTTGCCTTGCATGCAGTGGATCCAGGTTCAGTTTCTGGCATACCATATGTCCCCCAAGTATTTCCAGGAGTAGTTGCTGAGTGCAGAGCCACAAGTGACCCCTGAGCTTTGATGGTATGTCTTTCCCCCCAAAATAATAAAGCAGTACATTGGATATTGGACTGGAGCTATTGCACAGCAGGTAGGTCGTTTGCCTTGCATTCGGGCAACCTGGGTTCGATTCCTTTGTCCCTCTTGGAGAGCCTGGCAAGCTACCAAGAGTATCTCGCCACACAGCAGAGCCTGGTAAGCTACTCATGGTGTATTCAATATGCCAAAAACAGTAACAACAGTCTCACAATGGAGACTTTACTGGTGCCTGCTTGAGCAAATCGATGAACAACAGCACTACGGTGCTATATTGAATATTATTAAGTATTTTTTTTTCTATTTGGGTCACACCCAGCGGTGCACAGGGGTTACTCCTGGCTTGTACACTAAGGAATTACTCCTAGTGGTGCTCAGGGAACCATATGGGATGCTGGGAATCGAACCCGGGTGGGTTGTGTGCAACCTACCTGCTATGCTATCATTCTAGCCCCTATTAATATTTTTTAATCTTATTGTTAGTATTGATTTTGTAGGATAATGTGAAATACAGTATTTATGTGAACACTGAGAAATAAGATGTGTAGCCCAAATGCAAATTAAATTAGAAGCTTAATATTTTTATGTTGATTTGTATATAATAGTATGAATTTATTAAATGTGAGATTATTTTCCAATTTTCTTTGTTTTTTGGGCTGGAAAGAAGATTCTTGGCACTGTACATGGTCCCCCAACCATCCCTGAGCACAGGGACAGGAGTAAGTCTTGAGCACAACTGAGACCAAATAAAAGAAGTAGGATTTCCTAGTTTTGGGCTAAAAACTATGAATTCAGTAGCTAAGCACTTGATATCTTCTGTAGCATGCTATCCCAAATAACTTAGCCTCCAAATAAAAGCTTTTAGATCTAACTGCTATTTTACTGGAAATACTAGACAGGACAAGTTCCAGTTACCTGGAAGCAGTCAGCCCAATCCAAGATGTTCGAAGGAAATTCTAGAACACATAAGACCCAGTTACTCCAACAAAGAAACAATATGGAGGGGAAAAAATAAATGAGGGAGGTACAGCAGGAACTGTTAGAGATCTGAAGGGCACTGTATCAAATCCTGACTTGAACAAGATTTGAGATTTTGAATAAAATGATACATTGAATCAGGAGAAATTGGGTGGTCTTTATGGGAATTTGGGTGGAGGAGAGGGGTGACTTCACCGAGAAATACTAATGACCTATTTCTGGCTCTGTGCTAGAGTGACCTTTGGCTATGTTTTGGTGCCCACATGTGCTGTGGATAGAACCCAGGGAACATGCTTTAACTCAGTACTATCTCTTTGGACCCTTTATTGTGGGATTGTTTATCCATGAAGTTGTGCATTATTCCTTCAAATCTGAATGAGAGTATAGCCGGGTAAAGTATTTTTGATGAGATACTCATTTCATTGAGTTTTTTCACTATATCAACTATATCTTTGGGCCCGGAGGGTTTCCTCTGATAAGTCTGCTATAAATCTGAGGGATGCTTCTTTGTAATTTCCTTCTTTGATCTTGATCCTTGCAGTATTGTGTCTCTATGGTATTTGTTGTTCTGATTATATCTTAGAGTCTTTTTATTAGGGTCTCTTTTTTTTGGGGGGGGGTCACACCTGGTGATGCTCAGGGGTTACTCCTGGCTCTGCACTCAGGAATCACTCCTGATGGTGCTCAGGGGACTCCTGGGATGCTGGGAATTGAACCCGGTCAGCTGCGTGCAGCAGACGCCCTACCCGCTGTGCTATCGCTCCAGCCCCTAGGGTCTCTTTTCGCTGTTTACCTTCGGGCTTCTTGGATCTGGATGCCTGCATTCTGCAGCTCTGGGAACATTTCAGCAATGGTGTCTTTAACTGTTACTACCTCATTGGGGTTGCCTCTCTGTCCTTCTGGGACTGCAGTGTTAGAGATTGAACCCAAGCCTCCTTCATGGAAAGCATGTGCTCCAGCCTATTGAGCTATTCCCCTGTCCCTATAAGTTTTTCATTAGTGATGGAGTCTTTAAATGGGGGTGCAAAGACCCCTTCTGATGATTTTCAGCAAATTGGGACAATCCTAGGGCCCAAAGATGTGCTGTGTGAACTTTGAGGTGCCAAGAATTATTTGGACCACCATGGCTTGGAGCCTCCAAGGCTGCATCCAATGATGCTTGGAGGATCGTAGTGTGCCATATAAGACACTGGAGAGGGGCACATGGCAGGCATGTGCCTGAACCCCTGTTCTATCTCTCCAGCCGTCTATAAGTATATTGGAGTTAGTAGAATGCTGAGGAAATTTGTTCATTATACTTAACATGGAATATTACCAAAAGAAGAAATATTTAATATCCATATGATTTTTTTTTCTCTTTCTAAAATTTAGTTCTATAGTTTCCACTCTTCTGGCACTTATGGATGGATTGGATAGCAGAGGAGAAATTGTTGTCATTGGTGCTACCAACAGACTGGATTCTATTGATCCTGCTTTACGAAGACCTGGTCGCTTTGACAGAGAATTCCTTTTCAGCCTCCCTGATAAAGATGTAAGAATTTAATGTCATTGAATTTTTCTCCCGAGGGTGGTCTTCACCAATAGTTCTTGATACCCTAGAGACCATTCACATAGATACTCAAACTGTGGTATGGGCCTGGATGTTAGTCTTGGGCCCAGTGATTTGGTGTTACTCAAGCTAAATGTTGCAGGGACCCGGGAGAGCTATATCTGAAACTGCTTCTAGGGCCTGATGTTTCCAAGAGATTGAACTCAAGGCCTTGCACATGCAAGATATGTATTCCAGCCTGTCATCAAAATTTCAACAAAATACACTTATCATTAACAAGTCTTGGTAAAGTAAGAATTGGAAGATTTGAAGTTTATATGTATTGAAGCTAGGTTATGTGATTTATGTGCAAACATGTAATCTGTGTGTTTTACGGATGCATTAAAGAAAGGGATTTTTAAATTTTATTTTTAAAATGTCTCCATATACAAATTTTTAAAATTATTTTAGTGGAGTATATTCTCTTTGTTTTGTTTTGGGTCACACCCAGCGATACACAGGGATTATCCTGGCTCATGCACTCAGGAATTACTCCTGGCGGTGCTCAGGGAATGATATGGAATGCAGGAATTGAACCCGGGTTGGCCGCGTGCAAGACAAACGCCCTGCCCTCTGTGCTATCGCTTCAGCCCCTATACTCTGATGTTAACATTAGGAATATATTTTGCTTTGGAACACATGGCCTAATGAATAGTTTTGTCCTGGTTTGGGGTTTTTGTTTGATTTGGTTTTTTTACACCACAGCCAGTGATGCTTGAAGAGAGCAACTCTTTTGGTTTGTTGGGGCTTTTTGTTTGTTTTTTGTTTTGGGGCTCACATTCGGTTATGTTCATGAGTTTCTTCTAGCTCTGCACTCAGGAATCATTCCTGGTGGTGCTCAGGGGGCCATATGGGGTACTGGGGATGCAACCCAGGTTGTCTGCATGCAAGGCATGCCTTACTGGTTGTACTATTGCTCTGGCCCAGAAGAAGGCTACTCTTGACGCATTGCTCCAGGGGTCAGTCCTTAGCAGTTTTTGGTGGGGACCATTAGGTACGATGACCAAAATCATGACTTCTGTGTACCCCAGCTTTTTGAGCTATCTGCTTGACTTTCTTTTCAATGCTTGGGCTATGCCAAATGATGTTCAGAGTTCACTCCTGATTTTTGGTTAGGGGTCACTTCTGATAGTGTTTGGGAGGAACCAGGCAGTGTTGGTGCTCAAACTTAGGTACCTGAATGGAGAGTGTGCATTTCAGTCCTTTTAATCACATCCCCAGACATGAATTGTTAGCCTTTTTGCAGATAGCATGATAAAAAAAAAACATAATTTAAGACCTCTTACTATATATTTTAAATGTATTTCCTGCTCTCTTTCTTGTCCCTCCGTTATAGTTGATGTTATTGCACACACACCTAACTTGTACGTTTTTAGCTGTGGTGTTCACTGGGACTTACATACCAGCTTACAGTGATTGCACTCATCCATGCACTCACTAAAATTTGCGCTCCTTAATTGTGGTGTTTCCAGATATCCTTTGCTGGCAATCTTAGTTAAGGTATGCAAGTTGTGCTTGTAATGCAGTTACATATGCTCACGAGAGGTCCCACTTCCTAGACACAGTGTGCACACATACTTTTAGTTGTGGTATGACTGGAAATTATCTGCCATCTAGAATGGTATTCAGCAGGGCAGCCAGAATGTGCTCAGCACATGAAGGACACCAGGGATTTGAATTTAAGATGATATGCTTGCAAGATAGGCACTCTTAAGCCCCTGTTTTGTTCCTCTGAACCCAAAACCTCTTATCGAATGAGGAATTATGTATAAAGCTATGAGTACTTTAGTTTTAGGCCATACCTGGTAATGCTAGGGAACATTTAGTGCCAGGAATCTAATGTAGATCTCCCACATGCAAAGCATGTACTCCAGCTACTAGAGCTATCTTCCCTACCCTGTCAGTACTCTTTTTTTTTCTTTCTTTCTTTCTTTCTTTCTTTCTTTCTTTCTTTCTTTCTTTCTTTCTTTCTTTCTTTCTTTCTTTCTTTCTTTCTTTTCTTTCTTTCTTTCTTGTCACACCCAGCAATTACTCCTGGTAGGTCTGGGAATCTAGTGCATGCAAGGCAAGCACCCTACCTACTGTACTCTTCTCTCCAGCCCAATAAATGACCTTAAAAACTATTAGAACAGGGGCTGGAGTGATAGCACAGCGGGTAGGGCGATTGCCTTGCACGTGGCGGACCCAGGTTCGATTCCCAGCATCCCATACAGTCCCTCGAACACTACCAGGAGTAATTCCTGAGTGCAGAGCCAGGAGTAACCCCTAAGCATTGCCAGGTGTGACCCAAAAAAGCAAAAAAAACACCAAACTGTTAGAACAGTAATTTTATTCACATTTATAATGAATAGGGGTTGAGTGTTTTTCTTTTTTTATTAGTGAATCACCGTGAGGTAGTTACAGATTTACACATTTTCATGCTTGTGTTTCCGTCATACAATGCTCAAGAACCCATCCCTCCACCAGTGCCTATTCTCAACCACCGATGATCCTAGTATCCATCCCATCCCCCACTCCATCCCCCCCCCCCCCCGCCACCTCTGTGGCAGGGCATTCCCTTTTGTTCTCTTTCTCCTTTTGGGTGTTGTGGTTTTCAGTAGGGGTATTGAGTGGCCATCACGTTCAGTCTCTAGTCTACTTTGAGCACACATCTCCCTTCCCGAGCAGGTCCTCTAACCACATTTTACTTGGTGTTCCCTTCTCTATCTGAGCTGCCTTTTCCCCCAGCATGTGAGGCCGGCTTCCAAGCCATGGAGCAAATCTCCTGGTACTTATTTCTACTATTCTTGGGTGTTAGTCTCCTATTCTGTTATTTTATATTCCACAGATGAGCGCAATCTTTCTATGTCTGTCTCTCTCTTTCTGACTCATTTCACTTAGCATGATACTTTCCATGTTGATCCACTTATATGCAAGTTCATGACTTCATCTTTTCAACAGCTGCATAGTATTCCATTGTATAGATATACCAAAGTTTCTTTAACCAGTCATTTGTTCTCGGGCACTCAGGTTTTTTCCAGATTCTGGCTATTGTAAACAGTGCTGAGATGATCATATAAGTGCAGATGTCATTTTAACTATACTTTTTTGCTTCTCCGGGATATATTCCCAGAAGTGGTATTGCTGGATCAAATGGGAGCTCAATTTCTAATTTTTTGAGAAGCGTCCATATTGTTTTCCAAAAGGGCTGAATCAGTCGGCATTCCCGCTAGTAGTGTACAAGGGTCTCTTTCTCCCCACATCCACGCCAACAGTGGTTGCTTTTGTTCTTTTGGATGTATGCCACTTTCTGTGGTGTGAGGTGGTATCTCATAGTTGTTTTGATCTGCATCTTCTTGATGATTAGTGTTGCAGACGATTTTTTCATGTGCCTTTTGGCCATTCATATCTCTTCCTTGAGAAAGTTTCTGTTCATTTCTTCACCCCATTTTCTGATGGAGTTGGATGTTTTCTTGTAGAGTTCAACCAGTGCCTTATATACCCTTGATATCAACCCCTTATCAGATGGGTATTGGGTGAATATCCTTTTCCATTCTGTAGATTGTCTTTGTATTCTGGTCACTGTATTTTTTGCGGTGCAGAAGCTTCTTAGTTTAATTTAGTCCCATTTGTTTATCTCTGTTTCCATTTGGTTGACCAGTTGTGGGTCATCTTCGATGTACCTTATGGATTGTGGTCTGATGTTGAGGTCTTTAATCCATTTTGATCTGACTTTTGTGCATGGTGTCAGGTCGAGGTCTAAGCCCATTCTTTTGCATGTGGTTGTCCAGTTATGCCAGCACCATTTGTTAAAGATGCTTTCCTTGCTCCACTTCACATCTCTTGCTCCCTTATCAAATATTAGATGATCATACATTTGAGGTTGTGTGTAGGGATATTCCGCCCTGTTCCATTGGTCTTAGGCTCTGCCTTTGTTCCAGTACCATGTTGTTTTAATTGTTACCGCTTTGTAGTAGTTTGAGGTTGGGGAGGTTGATGCCTCCCATCATCTTTTTCCCAAGAATTGTTTTAGCTATCCGTGGGCGTTTGTTGTTCCATATGAATTTCAGGATTGCTTGATCCGTTTCTTTGAAGAATGACATGGGTATCCTTATAGGGATCGCGTTAAATCTGTATAATGCTTTGGGGAGTATTGCCATTTTGACAATGTTGATTCTCCCTATCCATGAGCAGGGGATATGTTTCCATTTCTTCATGTCCTGTTTTATTTCATGGAGTAGCATTTTCTAGTTTTCTTTGTAGAGGTTATTTACTTCCTTAGTTAAGCTGATTCTGAGGTACTTGATTTTCTGGGGCACAATTGTGAACGGGATTGTTTTTTTCATGTCCCTTTCCTCTGTCTCATTGTTTGCACATAGGAAGGCCATGGACTTTTGGGTATTGATTTTATAGCCTGCAACTTTACTGTACAAGTCTATTGTTTCTAAGAGTTTCTTAGTAGAGGCTTTAGACTTCTCTAGATATAGTATCATATCATGTGAATAGTGAGGGTTTGATTTCTTTCTTTCCTATCTGGATTTCCTTAATATCTTTTTCTTGCCTAATAGCTATTGCAGGTACTTCCAGTACTATATTGAACAGCAGTGGTGAAAGTGGGCATCCTTGTCTTGTCCCTGATCTTAGAGGAAAAGCCCTTAATTTTTCCCCATTGAGGATAATACTTGCCATAGGCTTGTGGTAGATGGCTTTGACTATCATGAGGAAAGTTCCTCCAAAACCCATTTTGGTGAGAATTTTCATCATGAATGGATGTTGGATCTTGTCAAATGCTTTCTCTGCATCTATTGATATGATCATGTGGTTTTTATCTTTACTTCTATTGATATGATGGATTATGTTGATTGATTTCCGAATGTTAAACCATCCTTGCATCCCTGGGATGAATCCCACTTGGTCATGGTGTATGATCGTTTTGATGAGTTGTTGGATTCTATTTGCTAATGTTTTGTTGAAGATCTTCGCATAGGTGTTCATCAGGGATATTGGTCTATAATTTTCTTTGTTAGTGGTGTCTTTGTTTGCTTTTGGTACTAGGGAGATATGTGCCTCATAGGAACTGTTTGGGAGAGTTCCTGTTTCTTCAATTTCTTGGAAAAGCTTGAGAAGAACTGGCAACAGGTCCTCTTTGAATGTTTGGAAGAATTTGCTAGTGAATCCATCTGGACCTAGGCTTTTGTTTTTGGGAAGACTTGATTACAGTTTCAATTTCCTTGATATTAATAGGTCTATTCAGGTATTCCAAGTCTTCTTGGCTCAGTCTTGGGAGATTGCAGGAATTAAGGAATTTATCCATTTCTTTTAGGTTCTCTTGTTTCGTGGCATACAGACTTTCAAAGTAGTCTCTGATGATCTTTTGAATTTCATTGGTTTCTGTTGTGATGTTCCCTTTTCATTTCTGATTTGGTTTATTAGGGTTCTCTCTCTTTGTGAGTCTTGCTAGCAGTTTATCAGTCTTGTTTATTTTCTCAAAGAACCAGCTCTTGGTTTCATCAACCTTTCGGATTTTTTGGGGGGTTTCCATGTCATTAATTTCTGCTCTAAGTTTTATTATTTCTTTCCTTCAGTCTGGTTTGGGTTCCTTTTGCTGGTCCTTTTCTAAGATCTTGAGCTGTGAAGTCAAGCTATCTATGTAGGCCCTTTCTTCCTTCCAAGGAATGCTTGCAGAGCTATAAATTTTCCCCTTAACACGGCTTTAACTGCATCCCATAGGTTTTGGTAGCTCGTGTCTTCATTCTCATTTGTTTTGAGGTATCTTTTAATTTCTTCCTTGATTTCCTTCCTGACCCACTCGTTGTTCAACACTGAGTTGTTTAATTTCCAGGTGTTTGATTTGGTTCTCCGCGTCTTCTGCATGTGATTAGCTTCTATCTTCAGCGCATTGTGGTCTGAAAACATAGTTGATACAATTTCTATCTTCCCAATTCTATTGAGGTATGTTTTGTGACCCAGTACATGGTCTATTTGGAAAATGTTCCATGTGCACTGGAAAAGAATCTGTATTCTTGCTTTTTGGCGTGTAAAAAGCCCTGTGTTGGTCTGTTAGCCCTCTCTCTTCCATTTCTTCCTTCACAGTGGTTTTTTTCTTTCTTTTTGGGTCACACCTGGCGATGCACAGGGGTTACTCCTGGCTCTGCACTCAGGAACCACCCCTGGCCATGCTCAGGGGACCATATGGGATGCTGGGATTCGAACCCGGGTCGGCCGCGTGCAAGGCAAACGCCCTACCCGCTGTGCCATCACTCCAGCCCCTCACAGTGTTTTCTTGCTGAGTTTTGTTCTTGTCAATCTATTCAGAGGTGATAAGGTGGTGTTGAAGTCTCTGACTTCTATTGTGCTGCTAGCGATGTCCTCCTTAAAGTCTGTTAGCAGTTGTTTTAAGTGTTTGGCCGGTCACTCATTTTAGGTGCGTATACATTTAAGAGTATAATTTCTTCTTGTACATATCCCTTGATAAATCATTCTATGATATACCTTGGAATCTTTTTGTTAGGGTCTCTTTTTGCTGGTACCCTTCAGGCTCCTTGGATCTGAATGCCTGCCTTCTCCACCTCTGGGAATTTCTTAGCATGATGTCTTTCACTGTGTTTTTTTCATTGGGGTTATTTCCCTGTGCTTCTGGTACTCCAATGATTCTTACTTTGTTCCTCTTGAGGTCATACCCTAGGACTCTGATTCGCTCTAGAGCCATTTTGAAGTCTTCTGCCATTATTTGTTGTTGCCTGTAAGCTTTCTGCAGCTCCTCTTCAAGCTCACTGATTCTGTCTTCGGCTATAGCCATTCTACTGTTGAGGACTCCTATCGAGATTTTTAATTCATCTACCGATTCCTTTATTTGTGTCACTTCTGTTCGTGACTTTAAAATTTCTGCTCTCATTTCTTCCTGCATTTTCTTGGTGAACCGTTCCAATGCTTCATTCATATCCTCCCTTAATTTGTTGGATGTCTGTTCCATGGTTGCTTTGTGTTCGTCGATCATCTTCAAGATTTCCTCTCTGAATTCTTTATCTGAGAGGTCGTATTTGTGGGAAACCCCTGTTAAGGCTTCTGGAATCTTTTCTTCATCTTCTCCTTGTGGGAATTTTCGCTGTTTCTTCATGTTGTTATGGAACTATAGAGTTGGAACCTTCTAGTTGTCTATCCCTGTTCCCTCTTGCTGCAGGGTATTCTGGATCAGCTAAGTTGATGATGGTAGCGTTTTTCCCCTTTTAGAATAGTTCCTTACTCTCAGGCGCTCCTCCTGGTTTATGTGGGGCCTCTAGTGAAGACTTGAGGCTATGCTCTCTTTATGAAGGGCTTGTACAGCTTCTATTGTTCACTGACAGTTTTTGTGAAATTAGAATAGGCTAATTGACTATTGGCATATAGTGATTGAGATGGCCAGGGTGTTTTTCAAAGAAATAGGTTATAGGGATTATGACCTAAGTCTACAGAGCAGGGGAGGAGAAAAAAAAAAAATAACTGGGCCAAGTTAGAGGTGCTGCTTCTGCAGGAAGCCACGCCCCTTTGAGGCCACGCTCCTGGAGGTACAGGCCACGCCCCAGCAACCTCTTGGGGGACAGCGCCTGCCCGGAAACTCGGGTGCTGGGGGGCTGCCGGGCGCTGGGCGGGTCAGGCAGCGGGAATGGTCTGACGGGCCAGGCGCGCGCGCGCGCGCGCACACACACACACACACACACACCTGTCCGGGCAAGGGCAGAGCTGTGACAGCGGGCAGGGAAGCTGGGAGGCCGTGACCGGGGCGCTGGGCAGGTCAGGCGGGCGGCTGGAATGGTCTGGCGGGCCGGGCGTTCACACACACACCTGTCAGGGGTAGGGTGGAAGGGCTTGAGTATTATAGATGCAAATCTTACATAAACTCTTACATATACACATTTTCTCTGACATTTTTCTAAATAGGTTAGGTAAACTTTTAATCAAGTGTTTAAACTGAAATTCTAATCTGAATAGCACTTTCGTAATTTTTTTTAATTGTTTCTATTTGTAGGCTCGAAAAGAAATTCTTAAGATTCACACACGACATTGGGATCCTAAACCTCTGGACATATTTCTAGATGAATTAGCAGAAAACTGTGTTGGTAAACATTGTCTTATACAATTAAAAGAAATATTATATACATTTCAAAGATTGAACAAGTTACGGTTTTGCAAGGTTATGTTTAAATAACCTTGGGTTAAATAATGTGCTGTGCTTCTCATCTATTATTAATGGCATGTTTTTATGCTACTTTTTTATAGTAGGATCTATCATTTGCTGACTTTCTAGTCATCTTGTTAATATTAGCCTTCTGAATAGTTCTTATAATTTTCATATCAGTCTGTAAAGTAGAAAAAGTTGTTCTCACTTTATAGAATTAATAGCATACATGAGTTTCTTAGAAAATACATATTAGAATTTGAACCTGTTCTTGACCCCTTGTCGCATTTAGTACTTGTATATTTCACTCGTAAACAATTGTTTATTAGACTACTTATCATTGCCATTTAGTTCACTGGTTAAATAAGATTTTTAGCATTAACTCCTAAGTATTTTGATAATATTGGGAGGTTGATTTTCAATTTTCTTTCAACCATGGCCATTCTAATAAGATGTTGTTTTACTTTGAAAATTTTTTTGCTTCTCTTGGATAGGA
This sequence comes from Sorex araneus, assembly GCF_027595985.1. NCBI lineage: Eukaryota > Metazoa > Chordata > Mammalia > Eulipotyphla > Soricidae > Sorex > Sorex araneus. Next base: position 104,878,933 of record NC_073303.1, read on the forward strand.
TACTGTGGTGCAGATATTAAGTCAATATGCTCCGAGGCTGCTTTATGCGCTCTGCGTCGACGCTACCCACAGATCTATACCACTACTGAGAAACTGCAGTTGGATCTCTCTTCAATTAATGTCTCAGCAAAGGACTTTGTGGTAGCTATACAGAAGATGATACCAGCCTCCCAGAGAGCTGTAACATCACCAGGGCAAGCACTATCCACTATTGTGAAACCACTCCTGCAAAGCACTGTTCACAAGATCTTAAAAGCCCTGCAGAGAGTATTTCCTCATGCCAGGACCGAAAATAAGGAGGTATTAGATTCAGGTATGACTTGATTGACTGTAATCTTTAGTATCAGTCAAGTTAAATGGTTTTGTTTTGTTTTTTGGGGGGCCACACTCATTTATGCACAGAGTTTATTCTTGGCTCAGTGCTCAGGGAATCATATGTGACACTGGGATAAACTGAGTGGAAGGCAAGCTCCCAAATCTCTGTTCTCTCTGGTCCCAAAGCGAAGTTTCTTTTTTTCTTTTTTTTAATTTATAATTTATTTTGGTTTTTGAGCCACACCCAGCTGTGTTCAGGGTTTACTCATGGTTCTGCTCAGAACTCATGGTTCTGTTCAGGGTTTACTCATGGTTCTGCTTACTCCTGGCAAGCTTTGGGGACCATATGTGGTTTCAGGAATTGAACCTGGTCAGCCGCATGCAAGGCAAGTACCTTGTCCACTGTTCTATCCCTCTGGCCCCCAGCTAAGTGTTTCTTTTTTTTTTCTTTTGCTTTTTTTGGGTCACACCCGGTGATGCACAGGGGTTACTCCTGGCTCTAGCACTCAGGAATCATCCCTGGCTGTGCCCAGAGGATTATAGGGGATGCTGGGAATCGAACCCGGGTCGGCCACGTGCAAGGCAAACACCCTACCCGCTGTGCTATTGCTCCAGCCCCGCAGCTAAGTGTTTCTATATCTCAAAAATGTTTCTTTATAAAAGAGCCTCTTGGAGAAAATTTGATAATATTTTGCCTTGTTATTTGATGGAAATTTGCTTCACACTTAAACTATATTGAGTTTAGAATGCATTTATATTTTTTCTTGGTGCTCATACCTGTGCAAATAATTTTTATTCCTAAATTTTTTTCATTAAAATACATTGCTAACTGAAATATTACATAGATTTTCTTTGTAATTCAAAAAATGACCTGCCGCATTTTGTTTTATCTTGCAGATATTTCTTGTCCTTTGTTAGAAAGTGACTTGGCTTACAGTGATGATGAAAATCCATCAGTATATGAAAATGGACTATCTCAAAAATCCTCTAATAAGGCAAAAGAAAATTTTAATTTTCTTAATTTGAATAGGTGTGTTTCCTTATAATCTTACCCACCTGTATGAATTACCTAAAATTAAATGATATGGTTGAAACATTGATTGATGCCAACAGATCTGCCATTTTCCCCCTCGGGTTAAAATATCAGATTTTTTTTTTGTTACAGCTTTCATAAACAGTGGTTGATACAAAAATGGTGCAGAATATTCCTAAAATCATATGTGAACCATGCTATTATGATTAGCTGATAATATAGTTGATGTTTTCTAGTTGGTAATTTGGGTGACAGTCTATAAAGTTTTTGCTTTTTCTACATAATTTATTGTATATTTCTTTCAGAAATGCTTGTTTTCAACCTATGTCTTTTCGACCAAGGATATTAATTGTGGGAGAACCAGGATTTGGACAAGGTTCTCATTTAGCACCAGCTGTCATTCATGCTTTGGAAAAATTTGCAGTGTATACATTAGATATTCCTATTCTTTATGGAATTAGTGCTACATCTCCTGAAGAAACCTGTGCTCAGGTAATTCGTTGTTGTTCAGACAAATAAGTTGTAAGACAAAGCACTTTCCAATTCTAGAATTACCATATTCACCCTATACTTCTGTTTTTAGTTTTTGAGCCACACTCAGCAGTGCTCAGCACTTACTCCTTGCATTGTGCTTAGGGATCACACCTGGCAGGGCTCAGGAGACAGTATGCAGTGCTGAGTATTGAAGCCAAGGTTAGCTGCATATGAGGAAAATATCTACCCACTATGCTGTCTGATTGGCCCTGTGCTTTTTTTACTTTTATTTCTTTTTTCCCTTTTTTTTTTGGCGGGGGTCACCCATCTATCTATGATGCTTACACACACCAGGCTGCAGTGTGGCTGGAAATCACCTGCAGTACCAGAGATTGTGACAATAGCATAACTACCAGGTGAAAACTAACTTGGTGCGTGTTAGATAACAGGAATTTGATCCTCTGACTATGCTTAGGGGCAAGTCTGTATTTTTGCTATTTTTTAATTTATTTGTTAAATCATTTTAATGTGAAAGTATTTTATGTTGATCATTTTTATATTTCTTGAGCTATATTTTAATTGCTTGAAGTAATTATGTTTTCCTCAAAACTAGACCTTTGCCTTTTTTTTTTTTTTCTTTTTTTTCTTTTTGGGTCACACCCGGCAATGCACAGGGATCATTCCTGGCTCTGCACTCAGGAATTACCCCTGGCGGTGCTCAGGGGACCATATGGGATGCTGGGATTCGAACTCGGGTCGGCCGCGTGCAAGGCAAACGCCCTACCCTCTGTGCTATCGCTCCAGCCCCTTTGCCTTTTTTTTTAATGCTCATTGTGCCAGACCTAAATCTAATTTTTAATTTAAAAATATTTAGGATTTTACAAAAAAATTAAAATCTGAAATTTGAAGGGTTATTGGATTGGAGGGGCATGGAGACAGAGAGAGAGTACAAAGGGTGAGGCACTTGCCTGTGTGGATCTTGGCTTGATCTCAGTTACCACTTAGAGTCCCCTGAGCAGAAAGCCAAGAGTAGCCCCTGAAGTCCACTGAGTGTGATCCAGTCCCTTCTGTACCCTCACCGATCTACACACAAACACCATTGGAGGAAGCGTCTTAAGAACTTTAGGGCTTTGGGGCAGGAGTGATAGCACAGCAGGTAGGGTGTTTACCTTGGGCGTGGCCAACCCGGATTCGATTCCCAGCATCCCATATGGTCCCTCGAGCACTGCCAGGGGTAATTCCTGAGTACATGAGTCAGGAGTAACCCCTGTGCATTGCCAGGTGTGACCCAAAAAAGAAAGAAAGAAAAGAAAAAGGAAATTTAGGGCTTTATATGTTAAGTCTCGAAGTTAAACTGTTCCACAAAACATTATTAATTACTTAATATAATTTTTTTTTCTTATAGATGATTCGTGAAGCAAAGAGAACAGCTCCAAGTATAGTGTATGTTCCTCATATCCACTTGTGGTGGGAAATAGTTGGACCAACACTCAAAGCCACATTTACCACATTGTTACAGAATATTCCTTCATTTGCTCCAGTTTTACTACTTGCAACCTCTGACAAACCCCATTCTGCTTTGCCGGAAGAGGTAATTTATTGGGGAAAAAAATGAATATACTTTAAAAAAAGGGTTATTCATAGTAAAGTGTTAAGAATCTATCTATACTGTAGGGTAGGGCGTTTGCCTTGCATGTAGCAAACCCAAATTCAATCCCCAGCATCCCATAAGGTCCTCCAAGCTCACCAGGAGTGATTTCCTGAGTGCAGAGCCAGGAGGAAGCCCTGAGTACTGCCAGATGTGGGACCTGCCCCCACCACCCCCCACCAAAATGAACATAGAGTAAAATTCCAAGAGATACAGAAATGAATTTTTAAAAATTTTCTTATCAAAGATGTTATTGATAGCTCTTTATTATGAGTACTTATTGGGCAGTATGGTTTATGTTAAGATAACATTAAAGGTGTTTTTCTCCTACAAAAATAGGATTACATAACGCATATTAAAAGATATTACATAACATATATTAAAAGATATAGTGGTACTAGACAGATAGAGAGAGAGATGGATAGATAGAAGGGAAGGCACTTGTCTCATGATCTGACCCAAATTTGTTCTCTGGAACTGCATAAGGTTCCCCAAACACCTTGAGAGCTCACAACATCACTGGGTGTGACCCCAAACTATCTCCTTCCCCAAAAGAAAATTTTGAGGGATATTTTTTGGGCCCACATCCAGCAGTAGCTGGGGGCTACTCTTAACTTTATACTCAGGAGTTGTTTTCAGTGATGCCAGGGATCAAATTGGGTTTGACTATGCATGGCAAGTATCTTAACCACTGTACTGCCTTTCCAGCTTCACAAATTTTTTTTCTCTGATAGCACCAAAGAGACTTGATCAGTTTCTTTCTTCCTTCCTTCCTTCCTTTCTTTTTCTCTCTCTTTTTCTTTCTTTCTTTCTTTCCTTCCTTCCTTCCTTCCTTCCTTCCTTCCTTCCTTCCTTCCTTCCTTCCTTCTTTCTTTCTTTCTTTCTTTCTTTCTTTCTTTCTTTCTTTCTTTCTTTCTTTCTTTCTTTCTTTCTTTCTTTCTTTCTTTCTTTCTTTCTCTCTCTCTCTCTTTCTCGGTCACACCCAGCAATGCACAGGGGTTACTCCTGGCTCATGCATTCAGGAATTAATTCTGGCGGTGCTCAGGGTCCCATATGGGGTGTTGGAAATTGAACCCAGGTCAGCCACTAGCAAGGCAAACCCCCTACCTGCTGTGCTGTCACTCCAGCCCATTATCAGTTTCTTAATTATATTACCCTTTTCTCGTATTGTGCTTCTTTTTTGTTGTTACATGATATTAAATACCAATTTATTTACCTTGGTGTCTCTAAACAGAACATAAAATCTTTTTTTTTATTTGTTTTTGGGCCACACCCAGCGATGCTCAGTAGTTGCTCCTGAGTCTGCACTCTTGGCAGTGCTCCGGATCCAGGGACTATATGGGATGCTGAGTATTTAATCTGGGTTGGCTGCATGCAAGGCCCCTCTGTAATATCTCTCCAGCCCCTACGATGACATTTTTTTGTCCCATCTTATCATCCTTGGAATATGTAACCATATCTTAGCATAGGTCTCTGCATAACCCTTTCCCCCATTTTAAATAGTGTTAAGGATTAATCCATGTCCTTCAAATAAGGCGTTTTATTATAATGACTGAGGTCAATTTTACTTGGCCTGAGTTACTATAATATCTTTCACATATCTTTCACAAAACTGAATTGCACTTTTTAGAACATAAGTAGAAACTAATTTTTTTTGAGTGTTTATTCTGTGCCAGGCATGGCTCAAGTCACCAGAAATATTTCACTAAACAATATAGGTTAACATTTGTAGGGTTTCTTTTGGGGGGAGGGGATGGTGTTACATTTAACTAGAAATAGAGGCAAACAAAAATAAACTATATAATAACTCCTTATTGCCATGAAAATTTCAGCCACGCAGTGTCAGTCATGTTGTAGGGTCCATTATTAAGTAAATTAAAGTTAGTCTAACCCGGAAAATCCTTAAAGAAGGTAAAACCTTTTTGAGAATATAAGGAACAAAGATTTCTTGCTGAAGAGAAGCAGATGCAAAAATTCTCAAAATTATATTTGGTGTTTTTAGAAATAAAGCAAGAGGGCCAGGATTGCCAAAGTAGAGTGAGTAATGGGCCGGGTAAAAGGAAATGAGTTAACAAAGGATCAGATTATGTCTCTGTTTGCTCTATTTTTATAGTTGGTTGTTGATTATTCCATTGGAAGTTGTACAAATTGAGAAATGAACATTAAGAATATTACAGACTATTAGGTTGAAAGAATTAAAGATTTCTAGTCAGGAGCCAAGGAAATAGCCTAATAGGCTAGAGCATATACTTTGCATGTAAGAGCCCTAATTCTACCCCGGGTAACATGATTCCTCAAGCCGTGAGCTGGGAGTAGCCCCTGAGTCACCAGGTCCAGAAACCTAAAAAAAGGAAAGTTTATCCCTTGAGTTTGACCTTATATGAATATCCCACCTTTGTTGAAACACTTATTTTTAGTTTATTAGTTCTGACTCTTAAAGAAGGGAACATGGGAATGTTGGTACTGACACTAGCAGTATCTGCTACACGTCTTGCATTTTTATGGTTCCTTCAAAATTCAAGTCTCTTTTCTCTGTGTTCTTCTCTATATTTATTCCATTTTAAAGGCTGGGTGCAGAAAGAATTAAGTACTCTTGTGGTATTCTAATTAACACAAAGAAAAATTTGCTATTTAGAAGCCACGTTATACCATCGACTTAATTATACTTGTTAAAGCTTGTTACTCATTTGGAGTTTGAGGTTAAGACATTTATACGTTTGTTAAGAAATAAGACAAAATTATCTGATTCATTATACACAGATGTAGGGAAGTTGAAAACTAATCAGATTAATCTGGAATAACTTTCTTAAGAATATGGGTAATTCTTGGGATCAGAGTGATATAATAGTGAGTAAGACCCACTGCCTTGTAAGCAGCTGGCTAAGGTTCAATCCTCAGTACCCCATATGGTCCCCCAAAGAACCCCAGAAGTGATTACTGAGAGCAAAGCATGGAGTAACTCCTGAATACTGCCTAGAGTGACCCAAAAAAAAATAACCAAAAAAAATGTAATTCTCACTGCTGTGGTCCTCCTCATCACTCCCCCACCCCCATATTTGGGTTTTGGACCACACCTGGCTATGTTCAGAGATTACTCCTGTCTCTGCACTTAGGAATCACTCCTGGAGGACTCAGGAAACCAGTGGGATACCAGGGTTGAACCTCCATTAGCTTCATCAGTTTGGGAAGCAAGTATATTATTTAACTTCAGGAATTTCTCTGATAATCCTGTATTTTAGAGATTGCTTTTTAAATGATAGCTTCTTTGTATTTTCTCTCTTTTATGTTTTTTTGGAGGGAGGAGTTGTTTTTGTGCCACACACGGTGATACCCAGTGCTTACTCCTGGCTTTGTGCTCAGGGGTCATTCCTGGCCAGCTCTGGGTGCCGCAGATTAAACCCGGGTCAGCCATGTGCAAAGCAAGCAATTTACCTACTGTACTATCACTCCAGCCCCTCTGGATATTATTTTCTAAGCATGTAAACTCAGTAAAATATACCATACTGTATACAGGGGTGAACAGACACAGAATCAAGTATTGTTTGTTTTTTTAAAGAATAGTCTATATGGATACAAATAAATGAGTCCACTTAGAACTTTACATTGGTTTTAATGATTCTGTGATACTATCTAGATCACTATCACTATCATCCCATTGATCCTCGATTTGTTCGAGTAGGCCCAGTAATGTCTCCATTTGTCCTAGCCCTAAGATTTTAGCAGCCTCTCTTTATTCATCCTTCTCAACGATTCCGCATTAGAGGCTCTTTCAGGGTCAGGAGAAAGAGACCCATCATTGTTACCGTATTTGGCATATGAATACGCCACGGGCAGCTTGCCAGGCTCTCCCATGTGGGCAGGATAACTCTTGGTAGCTTGCTAGGTTCTCCTAGAGGGAGAACTAGGCTATAAGATGCACTTCCTGGAACTTGGTTTTATAGTCTCTGGATGTTGGTCATTGATGGGATTACACGGTGCCTGGGGCAGTTTCTAGTGTAACCGCCTTGCTACTGGAAAATGGGGGATCTGGGCGGAAGAGGCCCAGTCCCAATCCAAGAAAGCTATCTAGATAATATTATATAACTGTAATATATAACTGTCAGGCTACCTAGATATTATATAACTCATTAGTGAAAAATACTGTATGTCATTATTAGCTACATTCGTTTGTCCCAGAACTGCAGTCACAAAATGACATAGTACCCATAAGTACTAGTTCATGAGTACTAATGGACTCTGATAGCCTAGAACAGTAGTGGAAAAGGAGAAAGAATATTATCAGAGGATTAGGAACTTTAATGAATCCATGAAAGGCAAAGCATTGGGAATTATATTGGTGAGGGCAGTTTTATATACAGGAAAGGACTACTTTGAAATACAGAATTGGTTTATAACAACAGATCTGGGTCAGAGCTAGAAAGGAGTTCAGAGAACCTTTAGATGGTAGCTTTCTTTTGGCAGTCCTAAGCAAAAGTTAGCAGTGGTTCTTTCTAGCTAGAATAGTAAGACTGGGCTGAAAGATGAGTATAATGGAGAAGTAGTTATCTGTGGGTGCTATCAAAAGGAATGGGGAGCTTCTGTGCACAGATGACAAATTAGACACATTAACTTTCCAATATTGGCTAGTTTCTTCCAGAATCACTGGATTTAGAAGCTTGAATACACAGGAGAAAAGCAACTATGGTCAGTCAGATTTCAGAGGCAAAGGTGAATTAATCAGAATTTGAGCAAGGCCAACTTGAGATACTCATAGCCATTACAAACAGACTGTTATGGAAAAGTCAACTGCAGACATTATAAACAAAATAACTTGACCCCCAAATGAAAGATCCCATAGGACTGAAAAGGAGGAGAAGAAGATATTAGATGATGGAAGATCATGAAACCAGGAGTCTTTGCATTGTATAATACAAAGGACAACACTTTGCAAAGTAAGGGAAAAGAACTAGAGAGAGATTCAGGAGCAGTGTCCAGTTATATTTTTGTGAGAGGGGAAAAAAGAAGAGAAAAATGGTTACTTAATAGAGCATTCCATAAAGGCTACCACTAACTTTCCAGGGTTTTTGTTTGCTTTTGTTTTTGTGGTTCAAGGAACCAAAACCAAGAGCTTAACATAGGCAAGACAAGGTTACTGCCTCTGAACTATATCTCAAAATGTCATGAATTTTCACATTTAAAAGGGCCTTTGAGCTGCCAACCTGGTTGATCCCTGGCATCACATATGGTCCTCTAAGTACTACCAGGAATAGTCAAGAGTACCTCCAGGGGTAGTCCCAGTACCCAGATCCCATCCTCCATTATTTCCCATCCATACTGGAGGTTAACATGTTCAGTGAAGTCAGAAAGAGTGACACATACAGAATGATCTGTCTCATATGTGGGGTAGATTGATATATAATAAGGGAGTAAAAACTAGTGAAGGATAGTAGAACTGGTCTACAGAATAACCTGAGAACTGAGCTTACCAAGGATAGACAGTTTTTCTTCCTTCCTTCCTTCTTTTCTTCCTTCCTTCCTCCCTTCCTTTCCTCCTTCCTTCCCTCCTTCCTTCCCTCCTTCCTTCCTTCCTTCCTTCCTTCCTTCCTTCCTTCCTTCCTTCCTTCCTCTTCCTCTCTTCCTTCTTTCCTTTCTTCCTTCCTCTTCCTCTCTCTTTTCCTTCCTTTCTTCCTTCCTCCCTCCCTCCCTCCCTCCCTCCCTCCCTTCCTTCCTTCCTTCCTCTTTTTTGTTTTAAATGAACTAAGATCGTTTTTACTGAATGAAACTTTGAAAGACACAAGGGTCAGGAGAGGGAAAGGAATACGTGTTCAAGAGAGAACATAGGTTTCTCCTGAATACAGAAAGCCACAAGCAGAGAGACATAGATAAGGATGCATGATTCACTGAAGAGCAAGCCTCCTTTATTGCTTCTTTTGTTTTTGTATGAGCTGTACTTAGGACTTATTCCTGGCTCTGCTGAGGGACCATGGGGAACCTGCAAGCCTTATGTCTTAACCTGTTCAGTATATCTCTATGCCATGCCCATGATTTTCTGCCTAATGAAGTTATTATAAGCATGTGAATGAGATCTAATGTTTTTCTTAAAATTCTAAGAAACTTTTCCAGAACTCTGAAAGAATTATTAAAAGATTATTTCTCTAGTTTTTTTCATAAGTGACAGTAAGCAGTAAGCTTAGTACACAGTAAAGCTGGTCATAAATTGTGATAGAAAAATACTTAATGAACTTAATGAATGTGAAATTAAATCTGTTTGTATTGCTCTAAAGTTGAAATGATGAAGAGGACATAATGAAATTAAAGTATAAAAAAGCCTGCTTAGATTTTTGATATGTCTTTGTATTGCTTAGACTTACAGTATGGTTTAAAAGGATTACATGTATCTGGTAGAAATTTAAATCAGTAATAGAATATAAATACAAAATGTGATTTCTGAGTAAAGTGAAATTTACCAGTTACACATGTGGGGTGGGGGGCTGGGGAGGTGGGGGGAAGGGGGGAGGTATATTATGATTCTTGGTGGTGGAATATGTGCACTGGTGAAGGGACGGGTGTTTGAGCATTGTATAACTGAGACTTAAACCTGAAAGCTTTGTAACTTTCCACATGGTGAACTAATAAAAGAAAAAAAAATGTGATTTCTGAGTTATGAGAAAGTGGAGGAAAATACACCTTTCAGTAAGAATTACAGCAAAATAACTAAATCTTGAAGTGTCCAGCACATAAGGAAAAAAATGGTTGAATTTCTAAGAAAACTTTGAAAAATACACATGGAGGCTTTGAAAGTACTAAAGTATAACAAAAAGTTAGTAATTGATCATTGTAATTAAGACCAAAATGGACAAGTCAGTGACATGTAGTTCTTTATAGTAGACTATACAAAATAATTTAGGAAATTAATAAATTAGATTTATAAGTGATAGTGGTATGTGGAAGATCCTTGATGTTTCAAGTTCTTGACTTTTAAGAAAGAACAGCTGTGGGTTTTTTTTTTTTCACTTAATCTAATACATACATAGTTTTTACAGAAATACAGTGCATAAAATATGGGTTTTTAAATCGTTCATTATGCAGTTTAGATTTTTATTTAAAATATGTGTACAAGACTCTCTGAGGGCTGAAGAGAGAGAGTACATTGGGTCGGATGCTTGCCTTGCAGGTAGCTGACCCAGGTTTGAACCTGGCACCACATATGGTTGTCCAAGCCCCAGGAGAAGTGATCCCTGAGCACAACCAGATGTGGCTGAAAGGTCCCCCCTCAAGTGCCACTAATTCATAATTGATACATTGTGAATATTTGGAGGGAACATCACATGGGCTTAGGGATTTCTCTGAGCTCTGCACACAGGAATCACTCCTGACAGTGCTCACATTGTGGATGTTTGATACATTTTTTTTCATATTTTCCTATTCCTATATAGGTGCAAGAATTATTCGTTCGTGATTATGGAGAAATATTTACTGTCCAGTTACCTTGTGAAGAAGAAAGGACAAAATTTTTCGAAGATTTAATTCTAAAGCAAGCTGCTAAGCCTCCTGTTTCAAAAAAGAAAGCAGGTTAGTTCATATACCAAAGTCAAAATAGTTTTGAGACTGTGGGAATTAAATATCAACTGATAGCATTACCTTTTACATAATCAGCTCAAATCCTTGCTTGTGAAATTGATAATTCTACTGCTTAGAATACTCTGAACTTCCCACTACAATTCAGTTCTTAAAGCATACAGACTTTTTGAAGTATAATCCCATCTATTTGGAATTTTGGCCAGAATTCATGGTCAAACAAATGTTTGTGAGAACGGAGTAACCAGTCTATATTTTGGCACTTTTGTTCTCCCTCTTTTCTCACCTCTTTCTTTAAATTACATGCAATGTATTCCTGCCCTTACATAATTTTGTGTGTCTGCTTTTTAATGCTAATGATTTTATCCTTGTCTCCCATCTCTGCCTACAGTACTAATAATTGTCCTTCCAGTAATACAACTCGTTCTTCTCTAGCATAATGAGGCAGGATTAATTTTCTGCCCTTTTTAACCTACTGTACTTTTCTCATAATACTAATAGGACTTTGTAATGATGTTATATTTTATTTTTTGTTTTCTTAATGGACTGTCAACTTACTGGATTATCACTTTCTTATATTTTTAGCCTGAGTACTCAGTGCATGGGCTGGAGGGATAGCACAGCAGTAGGGTGTTCATCTTTCACACGGCCGACCCGTGTTCAATTCTTCCACCCTTCTCGGAGAGCCCGGCAAGCTACCCATGGCATATTGGATATGCCAAAAACAGTAACAATAAGTCTTAAAATGAGAGACGTTACTGGTGCCCGCTCAAACAAATCAATGAGCAACGGGATGACAGTGATGACTCAGTGCATATCTGTTTAACAGAATTAAAGTTATATTAGGACCAATAATGTAACTCAATAGTCAAGCACTTATCATGCATATATGAGACCCAGATGAAGGTCTGGGTGCTTGTTCCCCCAGTAACAAGCACCAAAAGATACTTGGGGTTTTGTTGTTATTTGTTTGGAGGCCACACCTAGCTTTGCTCAGGGCTTAACTTCTGGATCTGTGCTCAGGGATCTCTACAGACAAGGCTTAGGGACCCTTATGTGGTGCTGGGGATCGAACCCAGGTTGGGCACATGCCTTACATGCACCTTACCCAGTGTACTCTCTTCAGCACCCCAAGAATTTGTTATAATTAATGCATACCATAATTTTCATTAGTGCAAAACTAACTAGAAAATACTTTATAATATTTCTCATGGGGTTTAGGTAATTTAGGTAACTAATGCTATTGGCGTTTATGGTACTGGTATACAATTTACAGCACCTCACCACCACCAAAGTGCCCATGGCCCTCCACCAGTACCCTTTTCTTACTTCTAGTCCACCTCTTCCTTCCCCCAACTCCTTCTCGTATTGCTGGTAAGTTGAGTTTTATGACCCAAAGACAAGAGTTTGTCACTTATTAGTACTGTTTGTTACCTTGTTCTGTTTCATCTGCTACAGATAAGTGAGGTCATCAGGTATTTGACAAGATTTTTTTAAGTGGGCCACATTTCACATTGATTGCAGACCCAGGGCCAAAAGCCAGTAGTGGCTGGACAACCATGTGATGCCAGGGATCAGATGCCTACCACTTGCAACAACCCTGTGCAAAACACTTTTTTAATAGCTAGAATATTTGAAAGAAACCATTTCATGTTTTTCTTAAATTGGGGGCAGAGGAAATGGCTTAAAGGACTGCAGCACATGTTTTGTGTGCAAGAGCCGCAGGTTCAGTCCCTGGCACTACATGAGTCCCCAAGCCTGGATCTGCTAGGAGAAATTCCAGCATCTTGCTGTGGCCTAAAAAACTAAAAATGGAATGGAATCTTGAAATGGAATAAACATGATGGCATAAGAATTAGTATTTCAAGCTACAGGTTGCCAGTTACTGCTATAGGGACTGTAGATATTGAAATTATGGGAGCATGTTAGTATTCTAAATCCTGATAACTGACAGATGAAGGATAACCTGAAAGCCTGACCACTTTATATGTACAGAATCATTTGTCACCCTTGGTTATGGAAGAGTTAATAACTAAAATCTTATGTTCATGTGAAGTATTGCAGGCCTTGGAGGTTCTCCCAGTGGCTCCACCACCTAAGCCAAGACCGTTAACAGCAGAAGAAGTGAAACGACTAGAGGAACAAGAAGAAGATACATTTAGAGAACTGAGGATTTTCTTAAGGAATGTTACACATAGGCTTGCTATTGACAAGCGGTTCAGAGTATTTACTAAGCCTGTTGATCCAGATGAGGTATTTGATCTTTGAATTGAATGTGCTGGTTCTTCAAAATCAAAGAAAATTTTGGACAGTTTATGTAGTACCCTATCTATACTCAGAACTTGTTTTCTCTGTCTGAAGGCGTACTGAGTAATAATTCTGTTAAGCACATGAAGACTCTAAAAACTAAGTAACAAATTCTATTTTCCTGGACAAAATAGGCAGTTTGCCCAACCCAAACAAACATTTGAGGAACAATTAAAAAATGTCTTAATGCACTTAATACTATTATGACACAATGAATTAGAGAGTTAAGTGTGTCATTTGGTTGAGGAATGATGTAGAAGCTATCACTGGGGATTTAGGTTCAAAATAGAAACAAATGTAAAACAGTCTCAAGTAGAGCCAAAGGTTAAATATTACAACCTCTGTCTCTTATACCCTTAATTTCTCTCACTTCCCTTGCCTGGCAAAGAAACTTGACTCAAATGTTTTTTTGTGCTCAGAATTAATTTAGTGACTTGGTCATTTGCTTGAATTTCAGGTTCCTGATTATGTCACTGTAATAAAACAACCAATGGACCTTTCATCTGTAATCAGTAAAATTGATCTCCACAAGTATCTGACTGTAAAAGACTATTTGAGTGATATTGATCTAATCTGTAGTAATGCTTTAGAATACAATCCAGATAGAGATCCTGGAGGTGAGCATTGATGGGCTGTTTTCTGCGGTGCAATGGGTGTTGCTAACATTTTGTTTTTATGCCTGGTAGTATATTTACGTTTTACATTCACCATACCATTTAATCCTCACAGCAATTGTACCCACATTTTACAGTTGAGGAAAATAAGCTTTAGCGAGATTAAGAAACTTATTCAAGGGGGCAGAGAGATAGTACAGCAGGTAAGGAGCTTGTCCCTCCCTGTTGTCTCCTAAGCCCCTCGAGGAGTGATCCCTGAGCACTAAGCCATGAGCAAGCCCCAAGCACTGCTGGGCGTGTCCCAAAATCAAAGAAGGGGAATAATGATTCAAGGCCATACTGCCAAGATACGGCAGAGGCAGAAATTTATTTATTTATTTATTTATTTTTGCTTTTTGGGTCACACCTGGCTCTGCACAGGGGTTACTCCTGGCTCTGCACTCAGGAATTATCCGTGGCGGTGCTCAGGGGACCATATGGGATGCTGGGAATCGAACCCGGGTCAGTTGCGTGCAAGGCAAACGCCCTACCCGCTGTGCTATCGCTCCAGCCCCAGAGGCAGAAATTTAATTTGACGGAATTTCTACCACCAAGGAAGTGGCTGAGGGCTGCAGCGTATGCTTTGCTTGTGGGAGCCCTGGCTTGATCCCCATCACCAGTTCCCATAACGTTGCCCCTAAAGAATACCAGGTGTGGTCCCAGAACAAAACCCTTACATTTGTTAGCAACTGCATGATATATTTGCTAATGCAAAATAATTTGCATAACAACTTTATGTCCTTTGTATATCAGTCCTCCTAAAATATAAAATTTAACATAGTAAAGGAGGTTTGAAAGGTTTTCTGGGGCTGAGGATGATGCCCAGCACTCCTTGAAAAAAATGTTTCAAAGGATTTTATTTTTAATTCATTGAGCACCATTTACAAAACTGTTGATAACAGTTTCGGTCATTCAGTGTCCATCTCCAAACCCACTTCTAGTGTCAGTATCCCTTAGGGGACCATTTAATCCTCACAGCAATTGTGAGGGTTAAATGGTTCCCTAAGACCATTTAACCCTCATAGAGGGTTCCAGGGATCAAACCCGTCAGCCACGTGCAAGGCAAACATCCAGCCCACTACACTATTTTCTGGCTGCTTTCTTAGTGAAGTAAAATTTCTTTTAAGCTACTTTATTTTTAAGATGGGTGCTAGAACTGATACCCAAGGACAGTAGACACAAGGGCCAGGAATATTGCCCTATAATTGAAAGCCTGTCTCACGAGCTGGGGGAGAAAGCAGCTGGATTAGAGAGAAGATCACTAAGACAATGATGGAGGAATCGATGGGAGATGTGTGCTGAAAGTAGATAAAGGACCAAACGTGATGACCTCTCAGTATATGTATTGCAAACCATAATGCCCAAAAGTAGAGAATATGGGGGAAATTGTCTGCCGTGGAGTCAGGGCAAGGGCTGGAAAGGAAGGTTTATGCTGGGGACATTGGTGGTTGAGAATGTGCATTGGTAAAGGGATGGGTGTTTGATCATTGTATGACTGAAACTCAAAACATGAAAGCTTTGTAAGTGTATCTCAGTGTTTCAGTTTGAAAAAAAAAGTTCCAGAACAATAAAATACAGCAGATAGGGTGCTTGCTTTGTATATAGCTAACCCAGGTACAATCCCTTGCACCCCATGTGGTTCCATATGGTTCTCCAGTAGTGACCTCTGAGTGTAGAGGACCAGGAATAAGCTTGGTATGGTCCCCAAAACTAAGTAAATAAGTATTTTTATTTTTATGAAATAAAATAATGTTTTGATGAAATAAAAAATGAAATAAAAATATTTTTATTTTGATTTTATTTTTGAAAATAATTATTTTCGAAAATAATTGATAATATTTTTGAAAACCAAATCTCCCTTCCCTTTCTCTAAAGGCAAATACTATTACATTTGGAAATAACCTTTCCAGATATTTTCTGTGCATATACCCTTAGCACACAAGAATATTATTTAATAAGGTTAGTGGCTTTTTTAATGATAAATGCATTTATCAACCCTCAATGGGCAATATATACTCAAAAGGAAATTATTTTATAGTTTTTAATTATGCTTAATATTACTTTGTTATTTATACTTAATAAAATTGAGTGGTTTTAATTAAATTTAAAAATAAAAGTTAATTATACTTAATAAAATTAATGATACTTAATAATTACTAAATATATGATATTACATATAATATCTAGATAAACAATGGTTTTCTACATAATTTCTCTGGTGTATTGACTTTCTATTTTAAATTGTAGCACTGTAGCACTGTCGTCCCATTGTTCATTGATTTGTTCCAGCGGGCACCAGTAACGTCTCCATTGTGAGACTTGTTACTGTTTTTGGCATATCGAATACGCCACGGGTAGCTTGCCAGGCTCTGCCATGCAGGCTAGATACTCTTGGTAGCTTGCCAGGCTCTCTGAGAGAGACAGAGGAATCGAACCCAGATCAGCTGTGTGCAAGGCAAATGCCCTACCCATTGTGCTATCGCTCTTGAGATCAAATTTCTTACAGTTCGAAAAGTTATGTTCTTCTCTTTATAGTTTCCCCACCACCTATAGTTTAGTGCTGTTTCAATTTTTCTTTCTGTGGTCCCCTGTCCTCCCATAGGCCCCCTAGACTGGTGCTGTCATATCTCCCTATTTCCACTATTTTCACGTGTTCCCTCTTGGAATATCCTGGGGGCACCAAGGGGTCTTTTAGGTTTAGTGTTTGGGAGGTAAGAGGTGGGAAACAGCTACCTTAAGTGTAGAAAATGGAGTCACCCTTGAGATGGAACCTTTTTTTAATTACAGTACCACTGTTGCTATTGCTATTTTGTTTGTTTTGTTTTTTGAGTCACACCTAGTAATGCTCAGGGGTCACTCCTGGCTCTGCACTCAGGAATTATTCCTGGTGTTGCTCACAGGACTTAAGGATGCCAGGGGTAGTACCCAGGTTGGCTGAATGCAAGGCAAATGCCATTGCCCCACCCACTATACTATTGCTCTGGTCCCTGCTACTAAGGAATATTTTAAGATATTTTTTGAAATTGTTGGACCCTGTCTTCTAGTCTCTGGTTAGTTTCAAGATGATCCCAATATTTTCAAAATTGAGGAACCACTGCTTAGACTCTGCTAAGCCTTTCTTTAGTTCAGAGCCAAATTAGAAGCCCCCTGCAACATCTCCTCTGATATTGTAACTGTTGCTATTAACTATAAACTGAATATTACTCCCTGTTGCTATTTGTAGAGACTGATCCAACCATCCAGGCAATCTTACATTCACTTGTTACCTGCCACCTTCTGCCTCAAAGCACATTGCTTCCAATTTATAGTGTTGAACGTATGAGCTTTGGCTTGCTTTTTCAAAATTACCTGCATAGGACTACTATTCCATTGTCTCTAGTTCAGACACTAAAACCATAAGAATACACAATAGTACCTTTTACTACGTATGGCAAAAATTTAGATGAAGTTGTAGTAACTATAATCTTAACTTTCTTTTTTTAAGTGAATGATTTAAAGGAATTTTTTAATTGTATTCTTTCTCAGATCGTCTTATTAGGCATAGAGCTTGTGCTTTGAGAGATACTGCCTATGCTATCATTAAAGGAGAACTTGATGAAGACTTTGAACGACTTTGTGAAGAAATTCAGGAGTCTAGGAAGAAGAGAGGTAGGAAAATGATTTAGCATCAGAAGATGATGCTACAATTTCTTACATAATTCTCAGATATACAAAGTTGATTTCACATCTCATGTCTGTTTAATAGGTTGCAGTTCCTCCAAATATGCCCCATCTTACTACCATGTGATGCCAAAACAAAGTTCCATTCCTGGTGATAAAAGATCAGATCCAGAACAGAATGAAAAGCTAAAGACACCCAGTACTCCAGTGGCTTGCAGCACTCCTGGTAAGTATGCTTGGGTACTTTTTATTTATGAAATTGGAACATTTATTCTCTTTTGTTGCCAACCAGGTTGAGGGCCTTGCCATGATGTCACTCAGTGCTGGGGATCTAATCAAGGATCTTATGTGTATGAAATATATTCTATATCTTGAATCACATCCTTGACCTCGTATCTTTTATTTATATTACTGTAGTGAGTTTCATTGTTTTGTTAAAATTAAGATGGTTTTGTATTCTTGAAATAAATGTAGGGTTGTAAGGATATATTTGCAGTCCCAGTCTATCTCATTGTCAGTTGACTTAATTTGAAACTGATTTTTATTTTCTATTTTTCCTTATTCAGAATAACTCCATTAGGTACCAAGCCAAAGCCTGTGGGTTTTATCAATTCTACTTTCTTGAAAGTGTTTTGATTCTTTGCCTTTTAAGCCTGTGAACATCAAACTTCCCACGGCCTCTTTGCCTCTCAGCTGTTCAGATATTTCAGAATTTGGTGCCCTAATTCCCCCGATGCCTTGTTATATCTCCAATACTTTATAGCACTGTAGCAGTTATCCCGTTGCTCATTGATTTGCTCAAGCGGGCACGTAACATCTCCATTGTGAGACTTGTTACTGTTTTGGCATATCAAATATGCCAGGCTCTGCCATGCAGGCAGGATACTCTCGGTAGCTTGCTGGGCTCTTCGAGAGGGATGAAGGAATCGAACCCAGGTCAGCTGTGTGCAAGGCAAGTGCCCTACCCACTGTGCTATTGCTCCAGTCCAAAACTTGTAAACAAAATTTTTTTTTCTTTGTTCCAAATTTGTGGGGCTTTTGTGGATTCTCTACAACCCCCACTACAGTATGCTTTCCCCATCCATCCCCTCCCATGCCAGAGAGTCACACCCATCGTATTAGTAGTAAGACTTGTGTTCTACTGGGCCACCTCCCATACCCTGTGTGTGGGTTTAGTTGATGATGGAACTTTTGTTTGTTTTTGTTTTTGCTTTTTGGGTCACACCCGGTGATGCACAGGGGTTACTCCTGGCATGTGCACTTGGGAATTACTCCTGGCAGTGCTCAGGGGACCATATGGGATGTTGGGAATTGAACCTGGGTTAGCTGCATATAAGGCTGCGTGCTATTACTCCAGCCCCGATGGTGGAACCTTTCTTTACTGTATTATAGATTTTTCCATTCAGGGGAAAGCAATAGGTTTGAGATAGAGAAAGCATTGTTTTGTAAAAAGTTAGGAGGTAGCGTTTGGGAAAAGAGAATAAAAGGCAAAAAAAAAGGTTTAGAAAATTTTCTACTATATAAGTATATTGTAAGTATAAGCTATTTAAGTGTTAACCCTTCCTCTGATTCATTCTTTATAGTACTATATTCTTACAAGCATCACAGTCATTTACTTCCTTTAAATTATTTTAGAAATTTTAAAAAAATTTAAAGATAAAATTAAAGTCCTAGAATAACAAACCATTGTCCATTTTTACCTTGACTTATTACTGTTTCCCCCTGTATTCCAGTGATACAAAATCAGTTGTTTTTCAAACTTTGTTCTCTATCTTGGGAGATGTTTGTTCCCCCTTCCCACACAACTCACCCACTTCTAGACTTTAGAAAATTGTTGAATATTCTTTTATCTTTTTTCTTTGGATTTTTTTAAGCTCAGTTGAAGAGAAAAGTTCGCAAAAAGTCAAAGTGGTACTTAGGCACCATAACAAAACGAAGGAAAATCACACAGACAAAAGATGATAGCCAGAATGTCACGAATGACAAAACTGAGAGTGATACAGAGGAAAATCAGGATACAAGTGTAGATCATAATGAGACTGGAAACACAGGAGAGTCTTCAGTGGAAGAAAATGAAAAGCAGCAAAATGCCTCTGAAAGCAAAATAGAATTGGGAAATAATTCAAGTGTCGGTAATATTGAGAATGAACTTGATTCTCAGAAGGCTACATCATGTCCAGAATTGAAGAAAGACAACATAACTTGCAATGGAGATGCTTCTAACTCTCAGATTATAGAAGTTTCTGATGGAAAAGAAGCAAAGGGTAAGTTTCAATTCAGCAAGGTGTTTCATTCAGAGTTCTTTAAAAAACAAATTACATCCCAACTTACATCCTCTGTCTTTGTCTTTCAGAGTTCAGGTGTTAGTTGATTAGAAAAAAATACCATCTTAAGTATTTGGCTAGTAAATCATTGTTCAAAGCATGCTTTGGCATCAGACAGACCTGAATTTGAACCTGGGGCAAGATGCTTGACCTTTTGGTCTCAGTTTTCTCATCTACAAAATTGAAGTAGGTAGTTGCAAAGTAATGAGTTGTTTGGAGAATTGAATAATATTATCTAAAGCAGGTAGCAAAATGCCTGGTGATAGAGTATGGTAGAGGACCTTCTGATTTTTAAACAAGATAATCTGTTATTATTGCTGAGTGGTATTGAATAAGTACCCCCATCATTCATCTATCCTTAATATAGGTTAAATCAAAGATTTATACGTATATTTTGGGGGTGGGGTTTGCTTCCAAGCAATAATTTGGGGACATAGGGGCAAGTCCTGAGGGCTTAGGCAACTCATTTGGATGGTTCAGTGATTGGTCCAGTGGTCCTAGGACCATAGCTATACCCAGTTGTGCTCAAGGGGCCATCTGGTGCTGGGGATTGAATTTGTATACTCAAGGCATAGGCTGTTTCCCTTGTCCTGAGATTATTCATACCTATTCTGCCAATCCTACTCCTGTAGTTTGCTAAAATTGTTTTCTATCTGGATCTTCTTAGACATTTCTTAATAGATAGGTTTCGTTTTTAGAAATCCACACATTTAGTCTTACAAAGCAAAAGGAGGAAGAAGGAAGCCAGGGAGGTAGTTTAAGTAGTAGAGCACGTGTGCCAGGCCCTAGTTTAATCCCCAGTACCACATACTATCCCCTCCCTCCCTCCCTCCCTCTTCCATCCACCTAAGAACCTCCAGGTATAGATATGGTCCTGTTGACTTCCAAGAAACACTGTACCTAGAGCAGCATTACATTGCCAGGCCCAAGCAATAAACTGTGAGACTTATATTACCGGGTCAGTTATCACTCAGAATGGCCCTGGGACCTTAGTTCCACTGGGATGCCCCCCAAAAGATAAAAAAGTGGTAAAAATTTTAAATTTTTATCAAAAACCAAGTACTGACTAATGAATGAGACTGGTTTACCAATCCAAAATCTTTCATAATGTTCTCTTTTAGTTTTGGTTTTTGGGCCACACCTGGGATCTGCTTAGGGTTCACTCCTGGTGGGATGGGAGAACCATATGGGGTGCATGGGTTCCAACCAAGTCAGACATGTGCAAGAGAGTGCCTTACCTCCTGTACTATCTTTCTAGGCTCGAAATGAGTTTCACATTCACATATATAGGACAGTAGCTTATATTTAAGTTCTTGCTCGTTCTCTTACAACTAGTTATGATGACCATAGAAAATTTATTTTACCTTTCTTGGCTTTTTTTTTATCTGTATCAAGGATAAGTTAGAAATGAAAGTAAGGGGCCTGGAGCAATAGCACAGTGGGTAGGGCGTTTGCCTTGCATGCGGCCAACCCGGGTTCAATTCCCAGCATCCCATATGGTCCCCTGAGCACCGCCAGGGGTAATTCCTGAGTGCAGAGCCAAGAGTAACCCCTGTGCATCGCTGGGTATGAGCCAGAAAGCAAAAAAAAAAAAGTAAATAAAAACTTTATTTGTAGCAGTAGGCCAACTTTGGCCTATGAGTGGAATTTTAGCAACTTCTATTTATTTTAGATTACTGTAACAGATAACCTGAAATAACTAATGTGAGCAACTTCTCAAATGTCCTTAATTTTTTATATATAAATGGCAGCATCTTTGTCTTTCAGCAGATTCTGTAAGGCATAAGTGATTTTTGTATATAGTAAACATGTTCTTTTATTTACCCTCAGGCATCACAGTGTCTTTAAACCAAATAATTGAGCGGTTTTATTTTGTTTTCTGTAGAAACATGTATTCTGCAAATGACTCGAGCTAGACGATCCCAAGTAGAGCAACAGCAACTCATTAGTGTTGAAAAGGCTTTGGCAATTCTTTCTCAACCTACACCCTCACTTATTGTGGACCATGAACAGTTAAAAGTACGTAAGTTGAAATTATAATGCTCTTATTACACCTATTACTAGCGTAACCTATCAAAAAGAAGGACTCTAGTATATTGTATTTTGTATTAACATGAGCTTAAATGATGTTTTTTGAAAGGATTTAATGTAGGGTATAGAACCCAGAAATGGTGAAGCACTTCACTACTTTCAAAAAAATTTTTTACATACTTTTTAAAATTTCCTATAATGAAACTAACTGTAATTTACAAATGTCAGTTTCCCTACCAAAATACTGCTTTCTTTACTGTTAATCTGGTTTTAGATTATGTTTTAAATTTTTTGATATTTTTAACGAGAGTGGAAATTGTTACTAGCCTCCTTAAATATAGTTTCTAGAATGAGAAGTAATCAGATCAGAGGCCAGAATATAGAATGATTCATTATCAGGGGTCTTACTAGCTTCATCTGATTTCTCTCTGGCTTGTATCTTTAAAAGTTATCCAAATCTTCAAAGCTAAAATGTGATGTTTCAAGGAATTTACCTCATAAACAATCAGGTTTTTTGTTGTTATTTTTTAGAATCTTTTGAAGACTGTTGTTAAAAAAAGTCAAGGATATAATATTTTTCAGTTGGAAAATTTGTATGCAGTAATCAGTCAGTGTATATATCAGCATCGCAGGGACTATGACAAAACAAAACTCATTCAGGTAAGCTTGTATATTAAATCGATTAGAACAGTTTTAAAATATGAGAATTAGAGTATTTCTGGCTACAGCTAGCTCCTGTGCTTTTTAAAATTAGCCATAGACTAGTCTGTTTTTCTTTAATGCAGAGTGAAATTATAGTTTCAGCAAACTGAAAATCTTTATTTTGTGTGTTAATGAAGATACAGAACTCTATTTAAGATTGAAATATTTGTTTTAATTTTGGCTAAAATGGTTTAAACCAAACCATTTTTTAAAATTTTGTTTTATTTTTATAAAGTTGTCCATAATAGTTCATTACAAATAATATTCAAACACCAGTCCCACCACTGTAAGAGGAAAGTGTGTGAAGATTGTTGTATTTCATCCTGGAGCCATTTAAGCTCTTGTATAAGATACTACAAACATATGTGTTAAACCCAAACAAATGTGTGCTACTTCTGGTACATCCATAGGCTAGAGTATAAGAGGTTGAGCAGCCACGAATGAGGCTGTGCACCCAGGATGTTGTGTCGCTCTCTTCTGGGAGCTTTATTTCAGTCCCTGGATTTTGGCCACTGATGAGATTATATGGCGCCAGAAGCAGCTTGTGGATGTGACTGCCAAGCTACTGGAAAACTGGGGAGCTGTGGGGAGGAGGCTCAGTCCCGTTCCAAGCGAGCTTGGTGATCTCAGTCACGGGTTCTGCCTACCTAGGTTTTTCTCCAGGGTACCCCGTAGGTGAGGCTCGTCAGAGCCTGTGGAGAGCGGCCTTGAGCATGGCTGTGCAGCGCAGTTGGGTTCTGGGGGTTTTCAGCTGCTGGGGTTCTGCTGGAGTGGGGAGGGACACTCAGCCCACCCCCTCCGAGTTGCTCTGGTGAAGACAGCCTGGCACCGGGTCAGGACAGGTTTACTTCTCTAAACACTAACTTAGAAACAGATATTGGGTGATAACTATATGTATTTATATTTATTTGTTGTATGAATTTGTTTACTACTATCTATACCTACTAGTATATTCTGTACAATATTTAGTTCATCTACTATGAGTATGATATATGTAACACTAATATCTACAAAATATAAAATGCTAGTAACTCTTAATTATGCCATAGCAAATTATAATACTATGATTTAAGATGAATATGAATATAATTTATTCAATTAATAAAGTCCCTCAGTAGTAACAATTTATGTCATAGTCTTTAATACTGAATTATCATTCCTAAATGTTTACTATGGGAGGGTAAACAAATTTAGGGGGTGGAGACAACAAAAAATTGCAATGGGATAATGTTCCTTTGTTGTTTCCCATATTGAAACTTACCATTTTTTCCCTTTTACTGCTTTTTCCTTTCTATCCTTTAGAAAATGGAGCAAGAGGTAGAAAACTTCAGTTGTTCCAGATCATGATGTCATGGCATCAATATTCTTTATGTTCAGTTGCTATTTAATTCATCTTTGTTATAGCCACATAACTGATGCAAGATAAAATCCTGCATTTTTAAGGAAAAGATTGAAATAGTAAATAAAAATATTTAAGTTTACTGGTATTTATGTACATGTGTAAGGTTTTAAAAAAAAGGATAAATTTGGAAGTTTGATTGAACCGCTGTAGTAAGAATAATGCATATCAGTAGCTGAAGTATACCAACTCATAATAATTTC
Organism: Sorex araneus; assembly: GCF_027595985.1. Taxonomy (NCBI): domain Eukaryota; kingdom Metazoa; phylum Chordata; class Mammalia; order Eulipotyphla; family Soricidae; genus Sorex; species Sorex araneus. The sequence continues at coordinate 104,903,239 of NC_073303.1, forward strand.
TGATGATTTATGTCATTTAAGTTGAAGAAGATGAAGTGATATAGACTTTTTTAGCTTTAAGCACTTGATTTTATTCTTAAAGATGTATTGTAGCAGACTACAAACTTACTTAGTTGGCATTGTTTTGTTGTCTTTGTTTTCTTTAGTGCTCACCTCACACCTGCCTTTAGCTCCCTTTGCCCACTCACTTGAAAGCCTGTGTTCAAGTCATAATTTGCAAAAAGGCTGTTGAACAACTTCTGGCTGTACACAATTACGTATCTGAGTGTCAAAAAATCAGTGATTTATAAATATTTATAATAAATTATTGTGTTTATAAAATTTTGAAATTATCTTTTGTCTTTCCTCATTATACACACAACAGATTGATACTTTGTCAAACATCTTTTTAATAGCACAAAACTTTAATATTTCAAAACCGAATATCCTTCTAGATTTGTGCTTAGGTGTATTTTGTAAATGCATTTTATATACAATTATAATTACTAAAAAATTTGTATTGGTCAAAAATACATTCGTAAAGCATTCACTGCTGTGCTTTTAGTTTAAGAGATATTGTATTATGTATTTGTAACATGACTGATTGGAAAATTCTTTTGAGAGGACTAGAAGATAATCTCTTCTAAGGAATTTTTAATTTTTACAGTTTCAGAGTTGGGCTGCCTTTTGCTGTTCATTTATCTGGATATTGTATTTAAAGCCTTCTAAAGAAACAGTATTTAAAATATTAATTAGTAAATACTGTCTCGTTATCTGTAAAACAATGCCAGTCACTGAAAACATTTAAGTATGTCTCATGCACAAAAAAAAATATATGTTTACATATTTTTATTGAACTTCATCTAATTTATTCAGATGCAGCTCCTGTATAACTGGGTTTCATTTTGTATTTATAATTTCTGTAATAAATTCTAAAGGTGAAAATTGCTTACTCAAGTTGTCTTTATTCATTATTTTTAAATGTCCTAAAGATAATTAAGTATAAAACAGGTACAGAAATTTTTTTGTTCATAATTTTGAGTGCTTTTGATGTTGCAATGCTTGTAATGATATATGCTCTTTAACTACAAAGATTAATATTACTCTATCTTGCAATGATATGCTTATCTGCAGAAGAGAAGTAATTTCTCTACTTTTATGCAAACTTACAAAACAAAGATGAACTTTAAAACCCTATACTGTCTCTTTGTAACTTTTTGCTTTCAGTTCAGTCACTAGTAAATAAGCAAGTACAAGAAAATACATCTAAATTGGAATGGAAGAAGTAAAATTATTTGCAGATCACATGACATTGTATATAAAAAAAATCCTTTAAAGGTCCACAAAATATGTTAGAACTAAAAAAACAAATGTAACAAAGTTTCAGGATAGAAGATAAACAGATTAAGGTCTTCTTCTGAAAATAAGTTTTATTTACAATAATGTCTAAGACAGAAAAACACTTGAAATAAATTTAGCAAAGAATGAGCAAGACTTGTACACTGAACTACAAAAAGTTACTGAAAGTAAAATGTTAGAGCTTAATAGATTTAGTTCTATTTAGAACTAAATAGACATCTTGATACTGTAAAACTTAATTAGTTTTAATATTGCATTAACATAGCATATTTGCCCCTGTCAATCTACAGATTTGGTGTGACGCTTACTAAAATCAGAATGGCCTGTTTTTATCTTGCTGTTGGAGACATACTGAGCAGGCCTCTGGGGCTACTTCCAGCTCAGAGCTGGGGGACCATAAAGTGCAAAGATTGAATGTGGACCACCTACATATGATGCATGTGCTCCAGCTCATTGAACTCTCTCTCCATCTTCTAGCCATACAATTCTTTAAAATAAAAAAAAAGCATTTTAAATACTGGCACCAAACCCAGCATCACCAAAAAGGAAAATTACATATATCAAAATAGCCTTTGTGCCGCTTCCACCGATACCGTTATGAAGGATTAGTAAAACTGAACAAAAGGATAATCTTGTAACAGGTGTGGATGTTTTTGATGGCTCTGTATTGTTCAGTATTTTAGGGACATTTTCACTCTATTAAAATTGTTCCTTTGTTCCTCATGATCAAACTGATGATGCGTAATAGGGAGAAGTCACAGAAGTAAGATGCTTATTTAGCTTACAGGATTTACATTGTGATTTACGACTGTTGGTAGACCTTTTGCTTTGGCAGTGGTAATATTTCTCAAGTTTTCCTGCTGTAAAATTAATCTTTTAGTTTACTCCAGTTGATGCCTTGCACAACCCACTGTTTTTATTAATTTGTGGGGTTGGAGCCATAGTGCGGCAGGTAGGGCACTTGCTTTACATGCAGCTGACCCAGGTTTGATTCCTGATACCCCATATGGCCCCTGAGTGTCACCAGTAATAACCTCTGGGCATTGCTAGGCATAACCCAAAAAAAAAGGTTGTTTTTTTTTTTGTGGTTTCTTTTTTTTTGCTTTTTGGGTCTCACCTGGCAATGCTCAGTGGTTACTCCTGGCTTTGCACTCAGGAGTTACTCCTGGTGGTGCTGAGGGGACCATATGGGATGCTGGGGATTGAACCTGGGTCGGCCGCGTGCAAGGCAAATGCCCTACCCACTGTGCTATCGCTCCAGCCCCAGGACAAAGTATTTTTGTTTAGGGGCACACACCTGGAGGAGCAAGCACACCTGACAGACTCAGGGATTTTACCCAGAGTATATTGCTGGGTAGTCACTTCTGGCGGTGTTTAGAGACCTTGCAGTGCCCAGAACAGAGTCCAGACCTTCCACATGTACAGCATGTGCATTAACCCTTTTATCTCTTTCCCCAGCCTTGCATTTTATTTTATTTTTAACAAGTTCTATCAGTCCCTTTAAGGGCACTATGGGGTCAGTTGAGGTTATTTCAGACTCATCTCTCCACTACTAAAGACTCACAATATACTCATTTGTTGCTCAAAATATGGTTGAGAGATTGCTCCATAATATTAAGGACTTTGTTAGGACTTTTGTGGTCATATCCAGCAGTGCTCAGGACTTCTAGTTCTGCTCTCGGGGATTAGTCCTGGTGGGGCTTAGAGACTGACTCTGAGGTTGTTGGGGATTGAACCTAGGTCAGCCCCGCCTACTATACTGCTATACTATCGCTCGGACTCCTGTTAAGACTTTTTTGCCAAGGTCTACAGTGGGCACAAAAACACATTAGTATATTGGGTAAAAGACAGCCACTTTACCAATATTCATTTTCCCATGTGCTGTAACAAAGCTTTGGTCACTATATCCTACTACAGAAAATTGTTTTCTGCCACTGCAGCAAAATGTGACCCTATGACCAAGTTTCAGCCAAGAGATTAACAGGGAAATAGCACCCACAGTTTCTAGGAAAAATTATACAGAAAGGATAAGCACTTAGTGCTTCCTTAAACTACTGCCTGGGGCTGTGTGTGTAATAAGTATACATAATACATGTATGAGCACAAGCATACAAATAATACTAGGTCTCCAAATGTTTAAATAGATTATGAGGTCACTCATAAAGGGAATCCATACCTATAAAAGCAGGGAAGGAAAGAACCCTGCTGATAATTTAGTGGATTGCTGATAAAACCTTTTAACTATATCTGGACTTATTTAAAGAAATAAGCTACTTTGTTTCCACCAAGGGTTCACTTTAGGGGATCTCCTACTGTTTAATAGAGTGCAGTTCTTTGAGGGGGAGGGAGCACTTCCAAATGATGCCAGGTGTGGGGGAGGAGGGGTGGAGCCAACAGAAGCAGCAGCTCACTGCCGGAGCCTGAGGACGCAATATTGCCAAGGATGTAGGGCCACCTGAAGCTGGTATGGGAGCCTCCAGGGCTACATGGAGCCATGGTCATCTACACTACCTTCCTAGCTGCTGGAGTGCAGGGTTGTGTCTTGTGGCCACAGCTCAGGGCTACTCCTGGTGGCAGTTAGGAAACTATGCATTGAACTCCCGGCCTCCTGCAGTGCCAAAGCATATGCCTACCCTATTGAGCCCTGGGAGTGCAGTTATTAAGCAACAAAGGTATATGGGATATATGTAAATATTCGGAACAAAACATTTTTGGTGTTAGGGTTTTGAAAGATTTTCTTTAGATAAACTGCTTCTAGGGAAGTAAAGGCTAGGAAAGAAGGTGACATGACTAAACAGACCTTAAAAGTTTCCTTGTATGGGGGCCAGAGCGACAGCACAGCAGGTAGGGCGTTTGCCTTGCACGAGGCCAACCCGGGTTCGATCTCCGGCATCCCATATGGTCCCCAAGCACTACCAGGAGTAATTCCTGAGTGCAAAGCCAGGAGTAACCCTGAGAGCATCGCCGGGTGTGACCCAAAAAGCAAAAAAAAAAAAAAAAAAAATAGTTTCCTTGGATGGACTAGAAAAGTAAGCCTGAGGCAAGAGAATCAAAAGGAAGTTCTACAGGGATATAGAGATAATCTAACAGATAGGGCACTTGCCTTGCACATAGCCAACCTACCTGGGTTCAATCCCTGGCATCACTTAGAGTCCCACAAGTTCCACCAGAAGTGATTCCAGAGCACCACTGGGTGTGGCCCAAAAATAAAACAAGGAAAAGCTCTCAGACCTTTAAAAAAAATGTTCAGTGGTCCTAGCCTGGTAATAAAGTGCATACAAAATATGACACGTGGTTGTAAGCAAACCCCAAGATATCAGTGTAAATAATGAGAATGAGCTGAGAGCACTTGGGAATAGCTCGATTTCCAGGATAGTATAGGGACAGTGGACTGGGGTTAGAAGAGACTACGGTCTTCCTTACTTTACAAATAAAAGACCACAAAAGGTCATCCTAGTCTCTGAAACCTGTAACTATTCCTTTCTGTGGCAAATCAAATGTAATTAAGGATCTTGAGATAATTCTGAATTCTTCGTATATGCCCTAAGTGTAATACAACATCCTTGTGAAGGGAGTGGGTCGGCAAGTATTTGAACAGAATGCTGTGTGACCAATAAGTCAGGTTGGTCACACAGCCTTAAGACATAGCAACACTGGCAACCAGCTACCAGGGGCTGCTCCTGACTGCTCAGAAGCACTCCTGGTGGTGTTTGGGAGACAGATGTAACGCTAGGGATTGAATTAGGGTCAGCCACATGCAAGGCAGGTACCTTCGCCTGTGGGTTCTCTCCAGCCCCTACGGACTCATTTATTGAAGAAGGAAGCAAGTGAAAACTGGTTTCTCACATACTCCCACTCAGCGTCATTCCTTGTGATAAGCATGTTTCCCTAGAAAGAATATTTTCCTCCCGCCTCTTGTGACACTTCACCCCTGTGGTTTTCTCTTGAGTCAAGGTGTTCTGTTTGATTTTTGCTTTCTTTTTGCAGGGGAGAGTTTGGAGGTCACACCCACAGTATTTTGGGGCTAAGCTTGGCTCTTATTCTCAGGGGTCACTCCCAGTCAGCTGAATGTGAGACAAGCAACTTAACCTCTGTTCTCTCTCTCCAACCCTAGGATTATTTCAAATTTTTGTGTTGTTTGAGGTAATGTGAATTAGAATACAGTTATTGATGCTTTCCTATGCACATAATTCCCTCTCCACACCCACCACCCAGTGTACTCATCTCCCTTTCCCACAGCCCTGTAATGTTCAATGTTTTTCACACCAGGAAATCATAGACTTTGTAAGATCAAGAACTCAGTGTGCTTTGTTTTTGAATTATAGTTACTATATAACTATAGATATAGATATATAGTATTTGCTGTAGTAGGCCCATGGCTGACACTAAATAAGTAGCAGATGAATTAATGAATAGGCAATAGATACAGAAAAAAGATTAAGGAGCAGAGTGGCAAGGCCAGAGAGATAGCTCAGGGGTTAAGGTACCTGCCTTGCACATAGTCAGCAAAGTTTAATCCCTGTATGGTCCCCTGAGCTCTGCCAGGAGTGACCCCTGAACACAGAGCCAGGAGTTAGCCTTGAGCTTCACTGTGTGTGGCTGCAATCCCCTCCTCTCTAAAGAAGCAGTGTGGGAAGATTGAAAGTGAGGAATTGGAGTCCCTGGGAGCTTATGGTGAAAGGAAGCCAAAGTTTCAGAAAAGGAGAGCGGAATCTGATGACATCTTAATTTTTCACAGATACAAAATCGTCTCTCATATTTTCAGAAGTTACTTCAGTTAAATATATCTAATGTCAAGGCCTTAAAGGAACAAATTTTCACTTTGCTTTGTATATAGTTTAATTGTTCTGCGTATTGAAGCTTATCTAATAATTTTCTTTGAATTTTGGTTTGGGGGCTACACTTGGCAGTGCTCAGGGGATACTCCTGGCTCAGTGCATGGAAGTTGCTCCTGGCAGTGCTTGGGAGACTGCAGGTTGTGTTGGGGATCAAATTGAGATATTGAGATCTCCTACATGCGCAGCACGCTTTCACCCTGCGGAACTATCATTTCTCCAGACCCAACCCAACGGCTGTATATTTTAAGCTTTGCACAGTCAGTTCTTAAAATGACTGGAAAAGACTGGGAGGTTGGGGGGGCGGTGTTTTGGTTGTTTTTCTTTCCCACTCTCTTAGGAGAAACAAGCACAAAATACGAGGAGAGAGATATATATATAGATGTATGTGTGTGTGTGTATATATATATATATATATATATATATATAGCAGTGAGAACGCAGCCAGCAGCTAAGTGTTAGATGAAGAACATATGGGTTTTATTGGTTAAGATTCTGTTGATAGCAAGCAGTAGAAATTCTCTCTCGCTAACTCATGCTGTGCTTTGAGCTAAGCAGCGTGGTTTGAAAGGAGGATCTTACCTTAGGCTTGGTCAGAACAACCAAACCTGGGCTCTGCTGAGTCCCTACAAGAGTTATTTTTCCCCCTTTTTTTGTTCTGTTGTTGCCATGATTGGGGTCACAGGTGGCTGGTTATGGTGCTTGCTGGGGGGTCTCACTGGTAAGTAGTTGTGGTGCTTGCATACTTCCTCAGTAAGGATCGACTTCTCTGGTGATGTTTGTGCACATTCTGGTTGTAGTGCTCCCGGCGGCGGGGGGTGGGGAGTGGAGGGAGGGGGTCCGCTGTGGTGCTCTCAGTGCTCTCTGCGGGGTTGCATTCCCAGTCACAGCATTCTCCCATCTTTAGTTGTGCTGCCCAGCAATGTGTGAGGCCACACACTGTGTGAATTGAATTCCTGGCCTTATGCTTACAGGACATTTTGACATTTTTAGGTCTCTTTACCTTGGGGATGTGTAGAGGGGTGTGCTACATCCAGCAGTGCTCAAGGCTCACTCCTAGCTCTGTGCTCAGGGATCACTCTTGGTGGGATCAAACCCTGGTTGACTCTGTATCTCTCCAGCCTGATGACAACCACTGAGCCGTATCTGGAGGTCCCTTGAGGAGTTCCTAAAAACAGTCCCATTAAGTGACCCAACAATGAAACTTAGGCTTAGTTTCAGGCTGTTTCAGATGCCGACCAATAAGGGAATTGGGTTGATCTGTGTTTCCCCTCTTGATTGTTCAGAGGTGAGAGTCATGGGAGTTAGAGGAGGCACCTATTTTAATAAGTGCACACCTGCAGCCACCCTAAGAGAGAGCTGTCGTAAGAGTTAAAGTTGACCTGGAGAGGAGGTGCAGGAGTGAGGGGGTTGCCTTGCATGGAGCCAGCCCCAGTCGTCCCTGGTCCACATACAATCCTCTAAGCACTCCAGCAGTGATCCCTGAATACAGAGCCTGGGATTTTTCAACTTCCCTCTTCAACTCTTCAACTTCCCTCCCCCCAAAAAAGTTAAATTCCAAATATTCAAACAGCATTTCTAAAGTGCATTTGAGCAGTTATTTTATGTGGTGAGCCTAGAATACAGCTTACACACGCTCAGATACTATCTTAGTCTGTTAAAATCCCTGTGATTTCTACTATGGTTTTCACTTACAAATAAAGAAACAGGCCTAGATAAACTAAATACACTGATCCACACATTATTAGCAGAAGCAGGACTGCACGGAGTCCTTGTGATTGAAAGCCATGTTCTTCGCCACCAGCACAGGACAAACCCTGCAGAGGTCTAGTTCATCTCCCTTTGACACCCAGAAATTTGCCGTGTGCCAGTGGCAACCTCCTCTAAACAAGTGAAACTCCCCGTGAGAGTTTTCCCAGTATTCTTGCTGGATAGAGGCTGCAAGTGACAGAAGGTTAACACTGGGATAGCTACCTGCAGCCTTAGGGGAAAGTTGGTGAGTAATATTCCAGCTCCTTTGTCCTTTGACGTGGCTCAGCTCTCAGCTGTGTTTTTAGTCTTTGTGTCTGGGCTCTCCACCGAGGTTAAGTCTCAGAGAAATAATCGGTACGGAAAATGTACTCTATCTTAGGTTCTTTCTCCCTCCTGTCTTGCTTTTCCTCTCTCCCACCTGCACTTCTACACCCCGGGTTCCTGAAAACTACTCGCTTTCACGTCCTTTTTTTCCAGATCTGCTTTAGGGAAAAGCAAACTATAACAAGCCCCCTTTATAAAGTCCGTGTAGAAAGATGTGAAGAGCCCCAACTATAGCCACTGTAATTTTTACAGCCCCTTAGTTATCAGTAACCTCACCAACCAGCCTTAATTTCCTCAAGATTGTTTTATGACAACCTGGAAAATTTATTCTCTTCCTATTTCCAAGATGATCTTAGTCATTTTGTGGCCGGGTTCCATTGCTTCTATTCTGTTTTTGAGGAGGCAAAATCTGGAAGCTTTGTGTTTAGGCTATGAAATTTTAGTATGCAGAGGTTGGAAACGAAATCACTACATTGGGCAATCAACTCTGCCAGTATTCAGGCTCTGGCTGGGACTCAGAGAACGGCACTTAGCATGCAGCGAGAGGGCTCTTTGGAATACTACCACCTTCAGTGCCCGCGCCAAATCAAGATGATTGAAATGTCGAAAAGATACGGGACTGAAATGTTTACTGGATCCAAGCATGTTAAACACAGGTCTCCGGACCCGCAGACATTGTTGTGAACTATGACTGGTTTCAAGTGCCATTGTGTGTCTGGAGCTGGCATGAAGATTGACTTGGGAGAAAGAAGGGGGGGCTTGCAATAGTTAATGTATTCATGAAATAATTTGGAAACTGATTACGTGTGATGAATCCTAATTATAGCTATTTACTGTGGTGAATATTTAGAAAAATCAGGGTCTTTAAAAAAAGACACAGGTTTTTCTTTATTTAGAAGGAAAAATAAGTGACTCCAATCTTGTGTGTTCCTAAATTATTTTTTTCTGCAGCGTTCAGTTTACTTGTTTTATATTTAGGACGACAGCATATGTCTCTTTTCTGTTTCTTCCTTGAATTTCTCTTAAGTTTCCTTCTCCACTCTGTGAGGGAGAAAATGTAAATTACCACTGTCACTAAAATGCATTCTTTGCTTTCTTTTGAACCTTCACCTCACAGCTGTTGCATGAAATATAATCAAGAAAATACAAGCTAAATGAAAATGTCTCTCCAAAATGTCTGTTTCCTAATATTATTACACAAAATAACTTGCATCAGGAGAGAAACAGAAATACACTAAAATGTTATTTGTCCATGCTTAGGAAGGGAGAATTATAAATGAATTCTTATTTCTAAACTTTTTTATTCCTTTGGTAATGAAAATATTTTGTAAAAATTAAAATATTTCTATATAAGTTTTAATTTTGAATAAAGAAAATATATTTTTTAAATGTCTGTATCTAAAGTGAAAATTGAGCAATTGATATATATTTTTATTTTGATTCTTAATTGTCTTTGGACAGTTACTGTTCACAAAAATTTTGTTGAAAGTCTCCAAATGCATTGCAGGATAATAAAGAAGGTCTTGTGTAATAAACACGGCCTTGTATGACCTTTCTGGCTCCAAACTAACTCCCTCTTATCTAGCGGTGACATAGGGGGAAAAGAAATACCTTTTAAGATGTTTGCCTTCCACATGCCAACCCCAGGATGCTCCCCAGCACCACATATGGTCCCATAGCACAGAGCCAGGAATGACCCCAGAACAAAGAGACTAGAGTTTGCCCTAAGCAACACCAGGTGTGCCCCCGTCCCCAAGCCCAAAACAAACACACAAAAAAGCTTTAATAGTTTTTATCTGTTTCTTCATACATGGTTCTTAGAGGACCATGTGGTTCTAGGTTTGAACATGGGATTCCCACTTGCAAAAGATGACTCTTTTGAGTCATCTCCCCAACTCTGGTCTATAGTTTCATTGTGAAGCTATTGTTATAAAGGAATTAATCTACATTGTAGATGACAAACTACAGTAGGGTACTTGAATTGTAGTCATAAGAACAGGGACTACAAAGCATTATACAGATTCAATGTGATCCCTATAAGGATACCCATGAAATTTTTCAAACAAAATTGATCAAACACTCCTGAAATTCATATGGAACAATAAGCTGCTACTAATAGCTAAAGCAAGTCTGGGGGGGTGGAGATGGGAGGCATCACCTTCCCCAACCTCAAACTGTACTACAAAATGGTAGTAATTATATCAGCATACTATTGGAACAAAGACAGATCTGTAGACCAATGGAATAGGGTTAAATATCCTTACACACACCTTCAAATATGTGATCAGGGGCTGGAGCAATAGCACAGTGGGTAGGGCGTTTGCCTTGCATGCGGCTGACCTGGGTTCGAATCCCAGCATCCCATATAGTCCCCTGAGCACCGTCAGGGGTAATTCCTGAGTGTAGAACCAGGAGTAACCCCTGTGCATCGCCGGGTGTGACCCAAAAAGCAAAAAAAAAAAAAAGACAAATATGTGATCATTTAATCTTCGATAAGGGAGCAAGAAATATAAGTGGAGCAAGGAAAGTCTCTAACAAATGGAATAAATGGTGCTGGCAAAACTGGACAGCTACATGCAAAAAAAAAAATGGGCTCAGACCTCTACCTAACACCACGCACAAAAGTCAGATAAAAATGGATTAAAGACCTCGGGGTTGGAGCAATAGCACAGCGGGTAGGGCGTTTGCCTTGCATGCGGCTGACCCGGGTTCGATTCCCAGCATCCCATATGGTCCCCTGAGCACTGCCAGGAGTAACTCCTGAGTGCAAAGCCAGGTGGTAACCCTTGTGCATTGCCAGGTATGACCCAAAAAGCAAAAAAAAATGGATTAAAGACCTCAATATCACACCAAAATCCATAAGGTACATTGAAGAAAAGGTTGGCAAAACTCTCCACGATATTGAAGGTATCTTCAAAGATGAAACACCACTGACTAAGCAAGTGGAAACAAAGATAAACAAATGGGACTATCTTAAACTAAGAAGCTTCTGCACCTCAAAAGAAACCGTGACCAGGATACAAAGACAACCAGTGGAATGGAAAGGATATTCACCCTATGCCCTCTGATAAGGGGTTAATACTGAACTCTACAAGAAAAAAAAAAATCAAATCCATAATAAAATTAAACGATGAAATGAATAGAAACTTTCTCAAAGAAGAAATTCGAATGGCCAAAAGGCACATAAAAAAATGTTCATCACGAATCATCAGGGAGACGCAGATCAAAACAACAATGAGGTATCATCTCACACCACAGAGACTGGCCCACATCCAAAAGAACAAAAGCAACCAGTGTTGGCGTGGATGTGGGGAGAAAGAGACTCTCCTTCACTGCTGGTGGGAATACCAAATGGTCCAGCCTTTTTGGAAAACAGTAGGGACATTCCTCAAAAAACTAGAAATTGAGCTCCCATTTGACCCAGCAATTTCATTTCTAGGAGTATATCTTGGGGGCCCGAAAACACACAGTATAAACACCATCTGCACTCCTATGTTCATTGCAGCACTATTCACCATAGCCAGAATCTGGAAACAACCTGAGTGCCCAAGAACAGACAAATGGATAAAGAAACTATGGCACATCTACACAATGGAATACTATGCAGCTGTCAGGAAAAATGAAGTCATAAAATTTGCCTATAAATGGATGGACATGGAGAGTAACATGCTGAGTGAAATGAGTGAGGAGAGGGACAGATATAGAATGACTGCATTCATTTGTGGTATATAATATATATGTTATATATATACATATATATATATATAAGAAGAATACCCATGGCCAGGGAAACAGGGGCTAGGAGGACTGGTCAAGGGTTGGAACTAACCACAAGTGTGTGTGTGGGGGGGGGGGCTGAGGGTAGGTAAGATAGAGAAGAGACCAGTATGACAATAATAGCTGGGAATGATGATGCTGGACAAGATCTACAGGTTAAAAGTAGGTAAGGGGGCTTTCCACCCAGACGAGACACCAAGTGGCCGCACACGAACGGCTCCTTTGTTCCTGAGAGACCATGATCCCAGAGGCCCACTAACTTCTTTTGACACCCAGTGGCTTCTTGCAGAAATGCCTCTAGACAGTGAACTAAGCTATGGCTCCATGCTGCCCCGGGAGTGCAAAGGTTTTTCTCTCTTGGCCTTTCCTTTCAGTGGTGGTGATGTGGCGGCCGCCATCGTATAGAGCCCACTAAAAAGAGGTACGAGCTCGCAGTGATGTGACTTCTGGCAGAAATTTCTCTGGGCTTAATTACTAAAATACCAGAAATCCAAAACCACGCAGTCGCTCTTGTGGCCACGTGACCTAAATGCTCTTCATTCCCAGCAATGGAAAACAAATTATCAAATGATGCCTTTTCAGCCAGTATGATTGTTGGGGGGAAATTCCAAATAATAATAGCGAGTTTTCTGTTGAAATATTCAATGTAATCAAAGTAAAGAGAGATTAAAGTGAAAATCATCAGCCACACAGGCGGGGATGGGAGGGGGTGGGATGGGAGGTATACAGGGGTTCTTTTTGGTGGAACATGTGCACTGGTGAAGGGATGGGTGTTTGATCATTGTATGACCGAGACTTAAATCTGAAAGCTTTGTAACTGTTCTCATGGTGATTTAATAAAAATAAATAAATAAATAAAGGTTTGAAAGATAAATAAATAAAAGTCGGTAAGGGATATTCTTGATAACCTTTCAGTATCAATGCTGCAAACCACAATGCCCAAAAGGAGAGAGAGAGAGAGAGAGAGAGAGAGAGAGAGAGAGAGAAGAAAAACTCCTGCCATAGAGGCAGGTAGGGGTGAAAGGGTGGGGGTGATGGGAGGGAACCAGGGGACACTGGTGCTGGGAAATGTACACTGGTGGAGGAATGGGTGTTGAAATACTGTATGACTGAATCCAATCATGAACAGCTTTGTAATGGTCTATCACAATGATTTGATTAAAAAGTTAAAAAAAATTGCAATAAATGTTAAAAAAAGAATTTAGGTGTTATCCTTCATGGTACAGAATGAAGGAGTAGAGGAGGGTCCTCTGTGTGGAGGGAAAGGAGGGCCTCTGGGTGAACATGGGTTTCATCTCTTTGAAGATGTTTGTTTAATAGGCCATGGCAGAGATATGTACTTGTCACTAAAATGTGCTCATGTATTCCCTGTGTCTAGGGCTGATCAGAGAACTCTACCGGAAGTGCTATGTTGTCATTTCTAAACCCAGCCATTTAAGAGCTGGTGAAAATATTGCTGTTTTCTGCCTTGGCCACCAAGAAGGCACATTTTCCAAATGCTCAAGCCCAAAGAAGGGGTGTTCTGAGTCCCCCTTTGTCATCAAAATAAATAACACATCATTGCCGGTTAAGCAGCGGGGATTTGGGTTTGTTCCAGCAGCCTAGCCTCCTCTGTTCTGCCAAAGAGATCATTGGTTTATTTGATGGCTGCTGAACCTGTGATGTAAGGCTCAAGGGGCAGGCAAGACTCAGAGAACAGCTTTTAAAAAGTACTCCCAAGTAGGAATGGGTGTGTAGCTCAGGGGTGGAGCACTTGCCTTGTATGTGTGAGGCCCTGATTTGATCCTTGGTGCTGCGAAACAAAAGACTCTCAGGTCTAAGAGACAGTATGGAGGTAAGGCTCTTGCCTTGCGCTTAGCTCATCCCATTCGGCCCATTGAGCATCTCCGGGATAAGTTCGGAGCACAGAGTAAGTTCTGAGCACAACCAGGTATGGCCGCCAATATGAAACAAAACAGAAGGACCCTCCCTCCCCCAAGTTGCATTTTTCTGAGCTGATTCCCTTGACAAACAATGAAAAAGGCCTGAGCTGACCCCAGCCCAGGCTCCAGCTACCCAGCATTCAAACCTGAAAAAAGCTGTGTCTGCACACCACGGGGCTTGAGGAGGCTCAGTCTCCATGCCTCTTGCACTGGAGCTGTTGTACTGGCCCCTGAGGATTGTTTTTCTCCCTTCTCCCTTCTTCTGTTGTTACTGTTACTCCTTTAGCTGTGGCACTGCCTGCTGAGCAGGGCCAGAAGTTGTGGCATGGTGGCAATAAAGGGTTACAGCAGAGTTACCAGGCATTGGTATAGACCTTGGGCTTCATGCTTACAGGCAAGCACTGAACCATCTTCCCCATAGGATTGCTTTGAAAATTAAACATTAGAGCAAAGCACTTAGCTTAGAGGCAGGCAGGTATGACTTTCACATTTCGAATTATTAATTCATAACAATTGCTTTCTCCTATCCTTTACCTGAGGCCAATGACTCTCAACATGAACTGCATTTTAGAATCATATGAGTTTATTTGCAGGGGGCAAGGGGTGGGGCTACCAGGTGCCACACCTGGTAGTGCTCAGGAGTCACTCCTGGTGGCATTTCACGATCACAAAATCCCATTGATCGTCGAGTTGCTCGAGCCGAGCGGTCTCAGTAACCTCTATATTCGTCCTATCCCTGAGATTTTAGAAGCCTCTCTCTTCTCGGCCTTCCCAATGATGTCGCATTCCAATGAGCTCCCAAGAGCCTCCAGGCTCTTCCAGGGTCAGGGGAATGAGATTCGGCTGGTTACTGGCTTTGGCATATGGATACACCATGGGAAGCTTGCAAGGCTGTTCCATGTGGGCAGGAAACTCTCAGTAGCTTGCTAGTTTCTCCCAGAGGGAAAAGTAGGTTATAAGATATCGCACGGTCACAAAGCAGCCACGCGCTTCTGGGAGCTTGCTTTTAAGTCTCTGGATGTTGGCCATTGATGGGATTACACACACCTGGGTTCTTCTGACGGTACCTTCATGCGTGAGGTTTGTCCGAACATGTGGAGAGGGGCCTCAAGCATGGCTGTGGCTAGGTTCTGGTGGTCTTTGGCTGCCGGGAGCTCTGCTCAGGGCGGGGAGGGAAGCTGGAGCCCGTCCCCTCTGAGGGGTCCCAGGGAAGAGAGCCAGGTGTGCAGGCAAGAGACTCTCTGGTGGCATTTGGGGCATATATATGGTGCCAGGGATAGAAACTAGGGAGGCCAAGTGCAAAGCAGGTGCCTTAACCCCTGTATTAACTCCCAGCCTGCATATGAGAAATTGGGGGTGGAGGGAGGCAAAGCAATGTGGTGTCTCACCCTAAGCCAAATAACCATATTTCGTGGCTGGGGCTGGGGTGTAGGTTTGGTTTTGTTTAAAAAATTTTAGCCACACCCAGGGCTAGAGCGATAGTAGAGCAGGTAGGGCGCTAGCCCTGCGTGTAGCTGACCTGAGTTAGATCTCGGATATCCCACAAGTTCCCCTCGAGCCCTGCCAGGAATGATCCTTGAGTGCAGGGCCAGGAGTAAAACCCTGAGCACCAGTGGGAGTGATCTTCAGACAAAAACAAACATTTTAGCCACACCCAGTAGTCCTCAGGGGACCATATGGGGGGGCCAAGAATCGAACTATTAGTCACAGCCGCAGCCACATGCATGGCAAATGCCTTAACCTCTGTGCAATTTCTCCAGCCCCGTGAGCTGTAGATTTAGCTTCCCAGGAGACAGAGTTGGAGACACAACTCGAAGGGCTGAGCAATGCAGTATGTGGGAGGCCTGGGTTTGATTCCAGCCACTGCCAGCAGTGACTCCTGAACACAGAACCTGTAGTAGCCCCCGGGCACTGCCAGGCATAGTGCCCAAACCAAAAATAAATATGTAAAAAAAAATAAATAAAAAGGGCCAGAAATAGTACAGTAAGTAGGGCACCTGCCTTGCACTCTGCTTACCCAGGTTTGATCGCCAACGAGCATTGTCCCCATCGTACATAGCCCCCCAAGCCTAGCCTACCACGAGTGATCCCTGACCACTGAACCAAGAGTAAGTCCTGAACATGTCCAGGTGTGACCCAAAAGCCAAAAAAAAAAAAAAGCAAAGATCGAATAAGTGGACTGGAGAGATGGCAGAAGTAGCTGAGCACCTGCCTTGCAAAGGCCTTCATTTGACCCCTGACCCTGGATGGCCCGCTTGAAACACAGCTGGAGTGACCTGGTGACTCTGGAGTACTGCAGGTTTGAACACAAAATCACCAGATCAAGACAGCACCAGGCTGAGCATCACTCGGGCTGCCCTCAGGCCCCTGAGCACACCAGGGGTGGCACAGGTACAAACCAACCAACCAGGAGAGAGCCCGGGGTGGCGCATGTGGTAGGGCAGACTTGGGGACTGTATGTGGTATTGGGGATTGAACCCTGGTCAGCCAATTGCAAGGCAAGCACTCTACCTGCTCTACTATCTCTCCATCCCCTAGACGTGGAGCTTTATTTAGGTTTGGGGGCCATATCTGGCAGTGCTCAGGATTTACTCCTGGCTTTGTCTCTTGCCCACTGTGCTATTGCTCAGGCCTCCACACCTGGAGCTTTAAAGCAGACTTCTTCATTAGCGACTGAGCGAAACCTGCATGCACTCAGGCATAGAAGGGCAGTTTGAGAATTGAAGATAAGCGCAGGAATGGGCACAGTGACAAGAACAAACTCAGAGATCATGGACATTGTTTACGGTAATGGCTGTTTTCCTGTTCTTGAGGTATGAATTGTGTCTCCCACAGACTGGGAAAAGAACACAGTGGTTAAAGCACTTGTCTGCATGTGACCAACCCTGGTTGAAATCCCCAGCACCACATATGGTCCTCTGAGTATCACCAGGAGTGATAACCAGGTATAGTCCCCCAGAAGGAAACAACTCTACTGCAGAATGGGGTATAGCTGGGAATAGAGTCTTTGTAGAGGGAGTTAGTGTAAAACAAGGTGATTAACATGGCCCCTAATAGGACACAGGTTTGATATCTGTCCTTATAAAGAGGCATCTGAATACAAACATATACCTAGGGAAGGTGAAAACCAGGGACGTGACTGTCTCCAAGGAGCGGAACTAGGTCCTGCCTCAGAGACCTCAGAGGAATCAACTTTGGCCTGCAGCAGGCTCTCTGACTTATGCCTCTGCGGCTGTGAGAGAAGCTCCTTTTGTTTACATCTCCACGCTGTGGTACCTTGTTTTGGCAGCTATGGCAAAGGAGTGTTCCTAGGCCACAGCTAGAGTTGGTGTTAGGAGGTTTTTGGTGAGTGGGTAGGAAAAGGAGCAATTCTGTCTCCATTTCATGAAGAAAAGTTCAAAGAGAAGATGGATTAAAAAAGAATTTTTTTGCTCTTGTTTTAGGGTCACACCAGCCTATTTTCAGGGCCTGCTCCTGGCTCAGTGTTTGGGGGTCACTCCTGGTGGGGATCAGGGATTAACTGGGCTGGCCCACGCCAGATCAAGTGCCTTCACCTCTGCATAATATCTGTGGCCCACAAAGATGGATTTTTATCAAGATTTTGAAGTTGAGTTCTTTGACTATATCTGAGGAGATAATTTTAAATATTAGATCATGCTATCTGTGTCCAGAAAACATGACTCATTGTGTGGGTTGGCTCACAGCCATCTTGCAAAGGAGTATGCTGGCTCAGACCTTGCTACCCACGCACGGCTCTCTCCCCACCCCTCCTGCCCTGCAAGATCGGGCCAATCTGACACTGTAAGAAAAGATGTGCTCAATCAATAAGTGCTCTCTTTAGAGTTAAAAAATGAGACACACAGAACTGGACCGTGTAGCTCTAACAAACAGAATGGAACGGTCATATTGCTAAGTCATTTAACACTCTTGGGCTAAGGCTACGTGGCAGGGCCAAGTTTAAAGAGGTCTTATTTTATTTGTTTGGTTTTGGTTCTGGGCCCATCTCCAGAGGTGTTCAGGGCTTACTCCTGACTGTGCTCAGGGATCTCTCCTAGTTGTGCTTGGCGGACCATATTGGGGTGCGGGGGGATTGAACCATGTATATGACTGCATTCAAGGCAAGTACCTTAACTAAGGCAAGTCTTAAAAGTGTAACCAAGGAGCTGGAGTGATAGCACAGCGGGTAGGGTGCTTGCCTTGCACATGGCCGACCCGGGTTCGATTCCCAGCATCCCATATGGTCCCCCGAGCACTGCCAGGAGTAATTCCTGAGTGCATGAGCCAGAAGTAACCCTTATGCATCACTGGGTGTGACCCAAAAAGCAAATTAAAAAAATATGTGTAGCCAAAAGGGTGCTAGAGAGATCATCACAACTGATAGGACACTTGCCTTGCATGTTGCCAACTTGGGTTTGGTTCCTGGCATCCCATATGGTCCCTGAGCACTTCCGGGAGTAGTAATTTCTGAATGCAGAGCCAGCGCAAAGCAACACTAGGTGGTGGTGCCCCAAAACCAAATTAAAAAAATATATAACCAACCTTAGTCAAATGGGTTTCTATACTATAAAATGGGTTTCTATACTATAATCAGAAACGCATTAAGAAAAGAGTGAATGAATCAAGACCAAAACCCTGTCCTGAGGAGGGCCACAAAATAAACACACAGTATCAGTCTGGAGATTGTTTCAAAATGGTCAATAACATGCGTTGTACTTGCTAAACCCTGAGTTTCATCCCCTATCCTACATATCCCCTCTGTCCTACATATCCCCTCTACCACCACTGGGCCACGGTGGTCTCATAGCACTTACTGCAGTGATTTTCCTAGTGGAAAAAACAAAGTACTCTGCTAACCTTCACAGAGAGCCAGAAGTTCTCCTGGCCAAGAGACTCAAGGATTGTGGCGGAATCATCAAGACTAACATTTTCTGCAAAAATACAGCAAGCCAAGGGGCTGGAGAGATAGAACAGCAGGTAGGCAACTAGCCTTACATGTGATTGATGCATGTTCAATCCCAGGCATCACAAATGGTTCCCTGACCCCTGCCAGGAGTGACCCCTGAGCTCAGGGCCAGGAGTAAGCCCTGAGCACCACCAGGTGTGGCCCCCAAACAAATAAAAGACAAAATTAAAACAAGCTAAGCTTTTGAATGGGCTATCAGTCCTTTGACACAGGTCCCAGTATTGTTATATCTTCTTTTTATAAAGCAGTAAAATCAGGTGGGGGTTAGGAATCTGGCTTATGGGGGGCAGACTGGGGGAGAGGGGACCTGAAGATATTGGTGGAGAGAAGGTGACATTGGTGGTGGGATTGGTGTAGAAACGTTGTATGCCTTAAACAACTCTATTATGAACAACTCTGTAAATCACAGTGTCTCAATAAACTTTCTGAAAAGAAAAAAGAACACAAGAATCTGGCCTATAAGCAGGGGTGGTCTTGGGCATTTCAGTGGTGGTGAGGAAATGTAACTGTGTAAACTAAGACCACAAATATCAACACCATTGTAAGCACCTTACCTTCACTACTATAAATTTTTTAAAAGAATCTGGCCTATAGTCATAGACTTATTGTGATATTTCGCTTATAAAAATTGCTTGCCTTTTACATATTCTTATATCTTATCATGTGACTTTGCTCCTGTTTCCATCCAAGGAAAATGCTGGACTGGCTGGCCATGTGGCAGCAATGACAGGTATCTGAGCATGTAAGAGATCTTGAATGCGGGACCAGAGCAATGGCACAGTGAGTAGCGCATTTGCCTTGCATGCATCCTTCTGAATTCAATCCCCAGAATCTCATATGGTGCCCCAAGCTCTAGGCACAACTGCGAGTTGCCATATAAAAGCAAAAAAAAAAGCAACCAATAAATAAAAACAGAGAGAGAGAGAGAAAGGAGAGAGAAGGAGAGTAATTTTGATCTTTGATTCATGATTTTCTGGAAGCCTATGCATGTGAAAGAGTCCAAACTAGTCCAGAGAATGAGAAGCATATTGTGACCTGGTTACACTGTGATTAATAGCCAACCAACCAGAGGAGATGTAACTGAAACTGCCCTAGATGAGCAGACCCTAGTCAACATAGCAGCATAGTATCCTTGGGCCCTTGCATCGAACTGCTGGCCCAGTTGGCCAAAAGTCAATGGTGGGGCACCCAACACCATGCCTCCTCCTTGCTGCAAATAATAGCAATTGCTTAAGAACGGAAGCCACTAGGTTTTGCAACAAACTATGTAATAGAATCTAGATAGTGAGTGGCAGGGGATCTGGGAAAGAAAAGACAATCTGACTTCAACGCAAGGAGATCTATTGCTAATGTGAGGCTTTCCTTCTGAGAACCAGCAGAGGCAGCACCTTTGTTCAGTTTTAGGGTTAGTCATTGGGAGCTGAAAACCAATTTACCAGGCAGGTCTCTAGGCAGCTGACTAGGTAGATTAATTTCCTCCCTACCTTGAGTGCCTCTTATGCTCACTGCAGACAATGCCACCTGCCTTACAGAGACACCAGAGAGGTCAAATGAAATCAACTCTGAAGGGCCAGAGTGTTGTGAGCTGGGGTTTTCCTGGAAGACTGACAAGTAAAATTGGGTCTGAAGTGTCTTAGTGACTGACATAGACTTTTCTTCTCTGTGCTGATGTCCTTGTAACTAAGTTTTAGGAGCAGATGTCTCTTCTCAGAGATATCACTTTATTTTTGAAGTGCTAGGGATCAAAGCTGGGACCTTGGGGTCAGAGAGATAGTACAGTGGTTGGGGCGTGTGCCTGACTGCTGATGTGACTGATCCAGGCTCCATCCCTGGCACTCATAGTGAACCCTGAGCAGAGAGACAGGAGTAAGCACAACCAGGTGTTCCCCCACCTCCCTGCCAGCAAGCAAACAAACAAAACAACAACAATAACCCCCAAACAGAAAGATTCGGGGCCTTACAGCAGCATGTTTTCTACCACTGAGTCAAATCCCTAGGCAGAGGTATCGATATTTTCTTTCTAGATCAGTGATTATCAAGGTGAAGTCTGCAAGTCACTTCTATCAGGCTTGTCAGCCTCTTCAAACACTTAATGAATTAGACTCTTCTGGGAGCAAGATCTGAGACTCCACATTTTAAGTGATTTATTTGGTGGGGATGGAGGGGCTGTGGAGCATGCCCTGTGGTACTCGGGAGGTCTTCCTGGCTCTCTGCTCAGGGGTGACCCCTGCTGTTGCTTGGGGTGACCCCCTGGCAATGCTTCGGAGATTAGAAGTGGTGCCAGGGAACACTCCGTGACACTGAAGCTAAACGCATCTTTAAGGACGAAACAGCACTGACCATGCAAGTGGAAGGGGCTGTGGAGCATGCCCTGTGGTACTCGGGAGGTCTTCCTGGCTCTCTGCTCAGGGGTGACCCCTGCTGTTGCTTGGGGTGACCCCCTGGCAATGCTTCGGAGATTAGAAGTGGTGCCAGGGAACACTCCGTGACACTGAAGCTAAACGCATCTTTAAGGACGAAACAGCACTGACCATGCAAGTGGAAGCAAACATAAACAAATGGGACTACATCAAACTAAGAAGCTTCTGCACTTCAAAAGAAACAGTGACCAAAATACAGAAAGAGCCCACAGAATGGGAAAGAATAGTTATCCAATACCCATCTGATAAGGGATTAATATCCAGGATATACAAGACACTAGTAGAATTGTATAAGAAAAAAACGTCCAACCCATTCAAAAAATGGGGAGAAGAAATGAACAGACGTTTTCCTCAAAAGAGAAATACAAATGGCCAAAAGGCACATGAAAAAAATGCTCACATCACTAGTCATCAGGGAGATGCAAATAAAAACAACAATGAAATACCATCTCACACCACAGAGACTGGCACACATTCAAAAGAACAAAAGCAACCAGTGCTGGTGTGAATGTGGGGAAAAAGGGACGCTCCTTCACTGTTGGTGGGAATGCCGACTGGTCCAGCCATTCTGGAAAACATTATGGACAGTCCTTCAAAAACTAGAAATTGAGCTTTCATATGACCCCGCAATACTGCTTCTGGGAATATATCTCAAGGATGCAAAAAAGCACAGTAGAACCGACATCTGTACCTATATGTTCATTGCAGCACTGTTCACAATAGCCAAAATCTGGAATCAACCCGAGTGCCCTAAAACAGATGACTGGTTAAAGAAACTTTGGTACATCTACACAATGAAATACTATGCAGCTGTTAGGAAAGATGAAGCCATGAAATTTGCTTATAAATGGATAGACATGGAGAGTATCATGCTAAGTGAAATGAGTCAGAAAGAGAGGGACAGACATAGAAGGACTGCACTCATTTGTGTAGTATAGAATAACATCACATAAGGCTGACACCCAAGGACAATAGAGACAAGGGTCAGGAGGATTGCCCCATAGCTGGAAGACTGCTTCATGAGCGGAGGGGAGAAGGCAGATGGAAAAGAGAAGGAATCACTAAGAAAATGATGGCTCGAGGAACCGTTGGGATGGGAGATGCATGCTGAAAGTAGATAATGAAACAAACATGATGACCTCTCAGTGTCTGTGTTGCAAGCCATAATGTCCAAGAGTACAGAGAGAGTATGGGGAATATTGTCTGACATGGAGGCAGGGGGAGGGTGGGAAAAGGGGGATATACCCGGGATATCAGTGGTGGAGAATGTGCACTGGTGGAGGGATGGGTGTTTGATCATTGTGAGATTGTAACCCAAACATGAAAGCTTGTAATTATCTCATGGTAATTCAATAAAATTATGAAAAAAAAGAGGTGGTGTCAGGGATGGAACCAGGGTCAGCAGGATGCAAGGCAAGTGTCTTAACCCCTGAGAATTTTGGCCCTTGAGAATTCATTATTTTAAGCAGTTCTCCCCTCAGTTTCATGCAGATTAAAGTTTGCTCTGGATGCTGGCTATGATCTGAAAAGAGTGAAGCATTTCATTTGTACTTTTGCCTTGCTTTCTGGCTGGTTGTTTCCTCAAGTTATTGTGTATTAGGACATTTTATGGGAAGGTTGATTTTATGTGTGTGTGTGTATGTATGTACATGGTGACAGGGACTTACATCTGTGACACAGGCACTGTGCTGCTAAGTCACATCTCTGGCCTGAAACTATGACTCCAAAAAAGGCATATAAATATGCTAATATTCAAATAAACAATGGGAAACCTATTTTTCTTGTTCTGCATCTACAGTCACACACATACATATATATATTATTTAGCTAAAGAGGGGAAGAGAGAGTTGAGGGAGGCATTTGTCAAGAATATTAACTTGATATTACTGTTGCTGTTATTATTATTCTCATACTGCAAGCACTAAAAGCAATAGGAAGTGCCTTGACCCTCCATTGACTGGAAGTTTGCTCCATCTGAACAGGCATTAGCAGGAATGTTTTAGTTCACTTTCTGAAGGAACCATCAGAGAGATTTGTGGGAGTATTTCACCAGGGCAAATTTCTCAAGTTCACCTAACCAGAGTTAAAAGTTGAACTGTCTTTGATGTCTTTTCAGCTGCTGTGTTACATGATATTATGCTTTTGAGAAGATTTTTTTCCCCCACCGGGAGTAGGAAAGAGAAAAATAATAGCTGAAAGAAACTACTACAGAAAGTGATGTTGAAAGCCTTTGGATGACACAGGGCTTCCATCTTAGGATTCACAGTGCCGCCTTTCCTACAAATCTCTTTTCCCACTGTTCTCAGGGTAGGAAAGACTGCAAGACAAAAGTGCTGCATTTTTTCAAACCCACCGGACAACTTCCCATTTCCAATAGCACTCAAGTTTTGTCATCCAGACTGTGTATGACAAACTGTAAAACATATGCATAAAAAAAAGTCTAGTCTCTTCAAATTGTGCCAATCCATGGGAGGCTGGGTGGGGGGGGAGGGAGAACTTTCTTCTGGAGCCACACAGCTGTTGAAATCAGTCATATTTACAATTTCTACAAATGAGTTTTATTTTAATAAAAACAAGTTACTATGTGAGTCTGATCTCTTAACAGATTTATGTGGGCTGACACAATCTGCTACGCTAAACATATATTCATATTGCTTAGGTCTGCAAGCAGCTTTTTTGAGTGGTGGTGCTAACAGCCTTGCTTTGTACAGATACCAAATAACTGGTAGCAATTAGGCTAAGGACATTGTTCTCAGAACTGGGCTGTTGAAATTATTTCCCTGGACTGACCTACCCTCTGGGCATCGCTGTGAACTAGAAGGAGTCTCGGGTGCTAGCACTGGGTGGAGAAGCAGGCAAGTAGTTTATAGAGGAGGCAAGTCTATAAATTGGTATAAGAAGAGAAGGATAGGCAGCAGAAAAGGCAGAAAGGCAAAAAAGAGAGGGGGAATAGAGGAAGCAAGAAGGTGAGAGTGAGAGAAAGTGAAATTGATCCTCATTAGTCATAACATTAAGGAGGGTGGGTGTCTCTCTCTTTCTCCTTCATTGCTCGCCACTCATCTGGCCAATCATTGTGCTCATGCTGGATAGTAACCTTGAAGACAGCAATATTGCCTGACTCAGTTTGGCATCTCCCCCAGTTGCCTGACATATTTTGCTGTTCAAAAAAAAAAAACCAGAATGATTAAATGCATGAACAAAAGAAATGAATTTCTGTATCTGAAGCATTTCCTTTCGGATTGAACTGCTAAACCGAGGCTCAATGGGCACAGCACCGCCCCCTGGGGGGCATATTGAAATTTCGAGGAGGGAGTTTTTGTCAATTTTCAAATTATTGCCCTAGTGTTTATATACTGGGGAGCGCGGAGAGGGAGGAGACGGTTTTTACTGATATTAGTAAGTTTTTTGAAGAGAATTTTCTTTTCATTTTAAATTTTAGAAACAGTACAATGTTCTCTTAAACTGTTTATTTAGATTATTTGCATCTTCTGTTCATTTAACTCTAGGAGATAAAGTGCAACTAAATTTTTGTTGTGCATGACAGAACTGAGTTCCTTGGTAAGATCATTAAGCTTTGCTTGCTTCTACATCCACGTGTTTTAACATTCTAAAGCGAAACATACAAATAAAAGGAAGCTGGGGGAGGGGGGCGAATATCGATTTAACAACCTGGCTTTCACTTTAAGCAACTGCATATTTTAGGATGGCCTTGGCTCAGCGGAGTCCTGAAAGCACATTCGGTGCATGATGGGAGGGGGTGGGGAACGAATACAGAGGCCCCAAAGACTTTTCACACGTCCAGATCTGCGTATCTGCGTAGAGTGGCTTGGAGGGTGAGTCTCTTCTCTTTCTTTTGGTCTTTCCCCGCACCCCCTTAACAACAACAATAAAAAGATTGGTTTGGGGAGATAGGTGGCAGGGCCAGAGAAAGAGCTCAGAGGTTGAACTCGTGGAGACCAGTGTTCGATCCCCAGCACCACTGTGCTCCCCACCCCCCCGAGCATCACTGGGTGCGTGCAGGGTCGGGGATGCAGCCTTCCCACCCCGGGGGCCCTGAATGTGACCCAAACCCTGCTCCCCGAAAATGACGTGGGTCTTGGAGGGCGGCAGTAGTTAGTGGCGTTAGAGACGCCATCCGTTTTCCGCCACCCCCTGCCGTCCCCCAAGCCTGGGTCCTTAGCGGTTCTTCTCTACCCGGCTGGAGGAGGACCGCGGCTTGAAAAGAGGACAGCGATCCCCATGAGTGACGGTGAGCGGAGCAGGGCCGGTCTCGGGGGCCTCTATGCTGAGCAGCGGTTCGCACTGAGGTTCCACTGAACTTTTGGTACCGGTGTTTTTGGGGGGGTCGGGGGGTTGGGGAGCTAGGCTGGCGGCAGTGCAAGGACTCGGAGGCACGGAGAGGCGGGGCGTCGATTGACAGAACGCCGGTCTCCAGCGCGGAGGAGCGCGGGGCTGCCTGGGGAGGGCCCCGAGTCCACTGACAGTGGGCGGGGCCGCTCCGAAACGGGCGGGGCCACAAGCGTACTGTCGCTAGGAGACGGGGTTCCAGAGGGCGTGTCTCACCTTCCGGCTTGGCCGTAGGAAGGCGGAGCCACAGCTGACAGCGGGCGGGGCTGCCTTCTGCATTGATCAGAGGGGAGACCTGTTGCGAGCGGGAGGAGCTGTTGGCAAGGACCCTGTCCAATTAGGGACCTGGAGAAGGCGGGGCTTCTGCTGAGAGTGGGTGGGACCTCCCCGGAGCGGGGCGGGGCTCCTGCTGATAGAGGGCGGGGTCTTCCCGAGAGGCGTGGCCTCTGTTGACAGAGGGGCGGGACCGCTCCCCGCCTTCCCTTCTCGCGCGCGTCCTGGTAGTAGCGGCCCAGGCTGAACCCCCGGGAGCGGCAGGGCCGCGGCGTGGAGAGCCGGGCGCGGAGCGGGGTGGGGGCGCTCGGAGGGCGCGCGCGCGCGGGGAGGGAGGGCTCCGCCTCGGCCGGCTCTTCCCCTCCCCGCCCCCCGTCCCTCGGGCGGCTGCTGGGGCGCGCGCTGACCTCGCACCCCCACCCCCTCGGCCGTCCACGCTCCGCGGGGGGCCGACCCAGCCGCCCAAGGCCGGGGTGCGGGTGCGCCGAGCGGTTCCGGGTTTAGGGTTCACAGGTCAGAGTTGACTCCCTGAAAAGTGCAGCCGGTTTGCAATGCAAGATGGCGGCGGCGGCGGGGCGTTGAGAGGCGCGGCGGCCCCTGCAGGTAGCTGCGCGAGGCGGCTCCTCGACGAGCGGGGCACAGCCCGCGGCCGAGCGGCCACGACGGGCGGCCCGCGCGCGCTCTCGCGGCCCGGCCGCGGCGGCGGCGGCGGCCCCGGGCCACGGACCCCGGGGCGGAGCGCGCTCGCGGGCGCTGCGGGGAGTGGGGCGGACCCAGCGCGGGGCGTCGGAGGCGGAGGGACGCGGCCTGCCCGCCGGCGTGGGGGGAGGCGCCGCTCGCACCTCCGAGCCTCTCCGCGCCCCCGGGACGAGCCGCGGGGCAGACCCCGAGCCTGCCGAGCACCGGAGCACTTGGGCGCTTGCTGAGCGGGTGCCCCGGGGGAGCGGGCCGAGGCGGGGATGGAGCTGCTGAGCCCCGGCGCTGCGGTGAGGGTCCCGCTCGGGGGCGCAAAGGGCGGCGGCAGCGGGGGGCTGTCGGAGGCGGGGGGACAACCTCCTGCTGGAGCCCCGAGGGAGCCTTCAGGATGGGAGAGGCAGCGGGCACCCCACTTGCAGGGAAGGACGCCTCCGGGGTCTGGGCGGCCGGACTCGGAGCTGCGTCCCGGAGAAGTATATCGGGTCGGGATGGAGGCCCGGGGTGAGGGGAGACTTGGGGCGAAGTTAATGCAAGAGCCTGGAAATGCCCGTCCCCTTCGCCAGGGACCCGGGCGGGCGCCCGGACCTCCTGTGCCTGGCATCGAGGGAGGGCGCCCGGGACGAGGCGGGAGAGGAGCGGCTTCTGGGTCGCGCCCCCCGCCTCGCACATTTCCGTCCAAGTTCTCGGGGTCGGGGGGTGAGGAGGGGGAACAGGACTTGGCATTCTTTGTTCCCCGCCGTCTGCCCCTTCTCCGCATCTGCGGGGTAACCGGGACGCGCCGGGAAGGGCGCGGGAGCGGGTCCGTTTGCGCCTCGTAGGCGAGCGCGGCGCGGCGCGGTCCGCCAGGGAGACGGCGGGGGCGGCCCGGGCCGGCGGGGCTGGGGGGGAGGGGGCGCCGCGCGGTTTCCGCCCCTGCAGCCCGGCGCGGGGGGCGTGGGGTATGGGGGGGGTGGGGGGAGCGCAGAGAGCCTCACCTTGGAGGGGTGCTGGGGAGCGGGGCCCGGGGAAGAGATGTAGGGGGAGGCGGCGAGAACTGAGCGTGCGAGGCGTCGAGGCTGGGGCGCCTTCGCGCAACTTGCAGGAACGAACGCGCCCTCCGCGAGGCCCAGAGCCGGGGGTCTCCGTCGGGGAGCGCCCCCCTCCCCCCGCCCCGGCAGTGCGGGTGTCTGTGGGGTCCGGGTGTCATCTACGAAGGGGGCTTCCTCGGGGTGCGCTTCGGGGGGACCCTGGCGTCGGTGGGTGCGTCCCAGGCATTGTCTGGACGCGCCAACTTGGTCTGTATGGGAGCTGCGTAAAATTTGTGTGTGTGTCTCCGAAAATGTACCCCGAACACCTCACTTTCATTTCTTGACAAATGCCGCCCGGCAAAGCGAGGATGAAGGGGAAACGGGCTCAGTCACGGAGGGATACTGACCCTCCTGTGCCCGCAGATAAATTTCCCACCCCCCTCTTTTGATTTCCTAAGTAGCAATTCTGTCTCTTGATTGAAGCAAAAGAAACTGTGAATGCTGCCAAGACAATAATGAGGCAACGGGATTTTTTTTTTTTAAAGAGCTTTCATGAATATTTTTCCACTTAGGGTTTTTTCCCCCCTCCTTACGCTAACCACTTTAGGGATAGGAGAAAAATATATATATTCTAAGTAAAATGTATCGTTTCGGGTCCTGCAACATGGAAATGATAGTACTTCATTTGTCAGTTATTTATTTTTTGTAGAACAAACTCTTCAAATGATTTATTTAATGATCGGGACTAAAAATGAGAAAAAATAAAATAGTTAGCATTGGGTAACTGATGACAACCATGATTCCAAAGGCTTTCATGAGCCATTCTGGTACTTTTGAAGGAAACCCTTCAGTGGAAATGTTTTTTAAAAAACTCATTTCAAGTATAAACTAGTTTGGAGCTGCACATTTGGAATATTATTATACATGTGTGCCGTTCTTTGCTTTTTCCCAAAGTGCATCGTGTAGCTCTAGTTTCATATTCAATTCTGAACAGATTAGGCTGGGCAAACCAGAAAGGCACTGATGCCAGATGGTTTGAAAATATGCTAAGGCTGAAAACATAAATGTGCCGAGCTGATGAGCACTCATTAGTTGGTGTCTTTCCCTTATAGCTGAGCTTATTATTTCACTGCATTTGAGGCCACCTCATGAATGATGTAGCAGATATTTCACTGAAATGATGCTTGCCTTATAAGTTCTCCCCCCCAATAAATGTTAATAAAATGCTACCATTATTTTATTAATGAACCTAATAGCATAGGCGAAGTGGTTTACCATACTCAGGAAATTCTGGGAGGTGTCTGGTATTTTCTCCTGTATTCTTTTTGGCAATAACCAATAAGCACACTGACTTTCACATCTTCTCTAACTTAAAATCCATTTTCTCTAACTTAAAATCCTACCAAGTAATTCTGTGTAACCTCAGAACTTAAGTTACTTTTCTCTGAAGGGGAAAAACTGATACTAGGCTTTGAATACTCTCCAGCGTTATTGGATCTATGCTGCTCTGATATGGACAGACATGGATAAACCAGATCTACATAATGATTGAGATTACAAACAAGATATACTCTTGAGATTACATTCTGAAGATCTGTATTTGTACAGTTATTTTGGGTATGAAATAATCCAAATTATTAGGGGGCATTGAGCCCAGGACTGAACAGGGTAAGGTTGTAAGGCAAGTGCCTGAATACCTGTACTAAATCTCCGACACAGTTAATATTTTAAAATATCAAAGTTTTCGTGTGATTGCCAGGTTTTGCTCTTAAAGGGTATGTAAACTTAATAATCATTATTCCATAATGTCTTGAAGATGTATAAGGATTGCCTTCCACACCTTTAGACAAATATCACAATATACACTGGAAAAGAAATATATATAAACAAAGAATGACATCCTAGGAAATCAAAATGAATAAATACTTTTTCTTCAGGATTTTTATTTTCAATTTTTAGATTAATATCATATTATCAAAGTATATCTTAAAAATTGAAACTTCAAAATGGTAGCATTTTGTGTGCTCATGTATCCCTTAAAATAAATGATATTGCCATTACATTTGTGTCATTTAATGCCATTAAATTTTACTGCTTTTATTATTTATTACTTTTTTTTACTTCTTTGTCTCCCCAAAGTTCCCCCTCTTTCTCTCCTCCCTCCCCCCCCCCCACAGCATCCCCTGTGCTGGGGATTAAAGCATCTCAAACATGCCAGGCAAGTGCTCTACCACTGAGCCACAACCTGCATCCCTTTTATTTCGCCGTGAGGAATGAGATAGGAGGAGCTGATATTTCTGTGGTCATGATTATGCTTTTCTTTAGCACTAACCTATAATATTTTATTCAATGCTAAATCTTCATTATTAAACCTCCCAATCTTGTCAAAATGAAATTTGTGATACCTTTACTGGGCACGAGCTATACTTGGAAGTAGGGGTGCTGAGGAAAAACACCCAAGAATTTCTTAATGTCAGAGGTTTGTTAGCTACAGGAAACACCCCTTAAAATGTGTCATGCGCTAGTGATCCATCTCAAAGCTTAAGAGAAAGTAGGTATGTGAATGTTGGGGATGAATTATGATCTTTTAATGTCATCCCTTTAAAGTCAACCTATTCAACAGGCCTGGGGTGATAGTACGGCAGTAAGGTGCCTTGCACCACGACCAACTGGGGTCTGATCTCTGGCACCCACCCCATATGGTCCCTCAAGCAACACCAGGAGTGATTACTGAGTGCAGAGCCAAGAGTAAGCCCTGAGCATCATGGGATGTCACCTCCCCTGAAAAAATAATATTTTTTAACTCAACTAGTTTTACATGTGCAGAGGTATAAAACAAAAAATTAAATATTACCCAAACTTTAAAAATATTTTGTTTCAACGTTTAGTAAACTTGGGTGCCTTGTCTGGAGGTTTTGGTCGCCCCTCCCAGCTTTCTGCTCAGGGACAAGTCTGGGTGCTCAGTGGAACATGTGGTCCTGGGAATCAAACCTGGGCCTCCTGCATGCAAAGCATGTACTCCACCTTTGAGCTCTCTCTTTAGCCCCACATTTAGCAATTTTAAGCAACCTCTTATTGTCTAACTTACAGTTAATACTTTAGTAGTTAGAAATGTCTAATTATGGACTTAGTAAATACCAGAAAGACTTACATGTAAAACATATGTTAAAGGAAACTTTTATGTGTGGAGTTTCTCCCTTCCTCCACCCCATGCAGTGCTCAGAGACCAGTCCTTGAATGATGCTTTGAGGACCATAGGGTACCAAGGGTTGAATCTGAGGTTCCTGCATACAAAGCATGTGCTCCAGTCTTTTGAGCCATTTTCCCTGGCCATGTGTCATTTCTTTTCATTCTTACAGCAGCCATGTCAAGTAGATACCATTAATCCCAGATGAAGGCCCGTGTCACAGGCTGAATCATCTGTTTTAAGACCACACAGCTAGTAAATGATGGGACTGTGATTTGAACCCATGTGGTCTGATTCCCAAACCCTTCGTTTTTATTTGCAAACCCTCCACTACTTCTCAAAAAACAGTGCTCGTCTATTCAGAATATAATGTATATGGTGGAAGTGACTTCTGATATAAATCTTATTTTTCTGTTTTATCTAAAAATATTTTGGGAAGATTTGCACCACACCTGATAGTGCTGGGGGATCACTCCTGGCAATGCTGATGCTGGGGATCAAACTGGGGTCTGCCACATGCAAGGCAAGTGCCTTAAACCTGCATTAACTCTCAGACCCTAGTCTTAAATTCTCTTCTGTTTTGTTGTTTTGACTTTTGGGTCACACCTGGAGGTGCTGAGAACTTACACCTGGTTCTGCTCAGTGATGACTCCTGGCAGTACTTAGGGCCATAGTGGTGAGAGGTCTCAATAGCTTGTACAGCAAGTGCCTTACCTGCAATTCTGTCTCTCTGGCTCTAGTCCTAAAATTTAAAAAGTTACTTTTTTAAAATATATAGATGAAACAGTTTTTTTCTGGGTAATGATTGGGGGCTGGGAGCTTAGGGAACCCAGGCCCACTCCTGGTGACACTGGCAATGGGACCATACAGTTTATTCCTAAGACCTGGAAATGCTTAGTTCTAGTGGTGCTGGGGTGAACAGTGCTGGAATTTGAACTTGGGGCTCAGTGCATGCAAGGCATGTGCTCCTGACCTCTGGACTATCCCCCAGCCCCATGGGGGCAGGTTATTTTAATATTTTGTTGTCTTTGTTACTGTTATTTTTCATTTTGGGCCCATGTCCGTGGGTCTTAGGGCCTACTTCCTGCTCCATGCGCCAGTGTTCCTTCTGCACTACTTGGGGACCATGCAGTTCTGGGGATCAAAGCCAAGGCTCCAATGTGCGTAAGACTTGCCTTAGCCATTCAGTATACCTCCCCTGCTCTCCTCAGTGGCAGTTTTAATGAATAGAGGTGCTTGGAGGCTTTGTCTCAGGAGGCTACAAGAAAACAGACTCTTCTGCAAGCCACCTTCCCCCACATGGAATCAAAAACTAAATGAGAGACTTTATGGGTTCCAGCCACCTGTGCTGTCCAGATAACGTCAAGACCATGGTACAGATTGCGACACATTTCCTCAAGGATACATCCTTGGGGGCAGCTTCTGGAATTTGGGATTATATCCGAAGGGGATGTGTGTGTCTTCGGTTGCCTTCTGCCCAACTTATGTGTCTATATTAGGTAGTCTGAGTTCTGTGAGTGCGTTGTAAGCCCTCACATACCCCCATTTTGTTAAGTAAAATCTTGGACACAGGCTCACTTATTAACTGGGT
Source organism: Sorex araneus (assembly GCF_027595985.1). Classification (NCBI taxonomy): domain Eukaryota; kingdom Metazoa; phylum Chordata; class Mammalia; order Eulipotyphla; family Soricidae; genus Sorex; species Sorex araneus. The sequence continues at coordinate 104,935,671 of NC_073303.1, forward strand.
GTTAGGATTATATCCTCTTTCGAACACTGTCCTGTCACAGGACAGAACCCATTCTTTTCATTCACAGGCACGGCTTTGAAATGGGCATTGCACAGTACCTGCCGTGACCCCAGATTCTGTCATTCGTGCCATTCTGAGATCTGCCCTGAATGTTTGGTACTGAGGGTGAAGCTATGTGTTTTCTGACGAGCTGAGGGACAACCTCCTTAAAAGATACATTGAGAGAAAAGAGTTCTAAAGGAATCAGTCCCAGGATCCCAGACTGGTACAGTAACAGGCAAGTAGGTTGCTTGTCCGAATGTATGGAAGAGCTGACGTTTTGCTCTCCTAAATCCCTGTGTCTTTACTGATCTCAGCAGCTCTTAAGAGACCCCTTTCCAGTAAAAACATCTTGCAATTACCGTGTGATTTAAGAATGGATTCAAGTAGGTTACTAATTTCCTAGACTATTAATAATTCATTTTGGAAAAGAGCTTCCCCTCTTTGGCAGCTGTTTTACATCTTGTAGATAGATGGCTGCAGAGTATTAGAACAACCAGAAAATGAAATTCGTGAACCCCAGACTGCTGGGAGAACTGGGTGCTTTCCTGGGCCTCCCAGGAAATGGCTTTTTGCTTTATTATTATTATTATTATTATTATTATTATTATTAATTTGCTTTTTTTTGGCTTTTCATGAGTGTAATATTCAGCCCAAGTTTTTTGTTGTTTGGGTTTGTTTGGGGGCAGTTCAAATTTTAGCTAAACCTCGAAATATTTTACTAGAGGGATGATGTGTTTGTTTCTTGACTTAAGAGGATATCTCTGTTTATTTCTTGACTTCACAGACTTGTATTTAATAATAGCAGGAACCAAGGGATAATATGTTGGGGGAGATCATCTTCCCAAGGAGACATTTGCTGTGGGTTACAAAGTTGCAGTATTTTGTCATTAAAGAATCATAAACTTTCAAAGCTTCAAACCTTCCAAAGCATTATTTACTATTATTAAATAGAACTGTTATAGCTTTATTAAGATTTTCTGATTGACTTAATGTGTGGAATAACTACAATGTTTTTTGACACAAACTTTTTCTTTCTGAGTGATTTTCAAGTTTGCTTGTATAGTTGAATGTTTCACAATGCACTGATTATGAAAAAACGTTTGTTAGGAGTAAAGTACCATCATTCTATTAGATACCACATGTCTAGGGGTAAAGTACCACTGGTTTATTTAGGTTGTTACTCATATTGACTAGTATTAACAATTCAATCCATTCCAGTTGATACGTAGTAAATTAGGTTATGCTGTATCAGTAGGTTTATGTGTAAGCTTATAAACGTGTACTTCTTGGGGCCAAAGCAACAGTACAGTGGGTAGGGGATTTGCTTTGCACACAGCTGACTTAGATTCAATCCCTAGCACCCTGGATGGTACCATGAGCACTGCCAGGAGTGATCCCTGAGCACTGCTGGGTGTAGTCCCAAAACAAAACAAAACAAAAGAGCTCATAGACTTCTTCCCAACTCTTAGATAAGTTGTCTTTCATAACATTTTATACTAATTTTTCATTCCCAGTTTCTTCATTTCAGCTTTTATATAGAAATAAATTGTTGGTTGTTTTGTATAATAATAGAATTTTTTTAATTATAGCAATTTTTGATGTGTTTCTAATATTGGAGTTGGCATTTAGACAATTAAGAATTTTCTGTGATATAATTAGCTTTTTTTCAAAGTGTCATTTCTTAAAAGCCAAGACATAAGCTTTAATGTTTTCTAAGACCTAATCATATATAGAATAATAAAGTGATCCTACTTTTAAAAATTTTTTGTAGGAGATGGCAGATAGGTACTTTGGACCTTTTGGTGATGATGGCCTGAGCTAAACAACTCCTAATCGAAGGGCCACCCTTCCCTGACAACGATCATAATGTGGCAAGTATGTGCTTTGTTGTTTCGGTTTGGGGAGACTCAGATATGGGCTGGAACTCAGCGGAGCAGTACACGCTTCACGTGTGTGAAACCCTGAATTGAATTCTATCCTCAGCAACCCTCCCCGCAGCTCTGATACCAGTTATGCCCGTTTTAGCTCCCATGATACTCTGCTTAAGGTGCTGTTGTTGCGGGTTTTATTAAAGTTATTTAATTGTATTCACTGGGGTATGGTCTAGTGCCAGGGATTTGAACTGGGGTTGGCAGCATGTGAAGCAAGCACCTTGCCTCCTATACTGTCCCTTCAGCCCTGTTTGCTTCCATTATAAAGGTTTATTTTAAAAATTGGCAGATCGGGGCTAGAGAATTAGTACAGGGGTGCAATGCCGTGCATGTGACTGATCCAGGTTCAATCTCTCATACCACATATGGGTCCCCATGCACTGTCAGGAGTGATCCCTGAGCCAGGAGTAAGCCCTGAACACAGCTGGGTGTAGCCATGAAACAAAAGTAAAAACAGAGTTAAGCAGATATGTAGATATGAAAAATTTTTTAAATTGAACTTTAAACCTTAAATTTAAATCAAAATATGAACTGCAAAGAAAACTCAGTGGGCTGAGCACAGGTTTCGAAGGAGGCCTGACTTCCGTTGCCAACACTGCATGGTCCTCAGAACATTGCACAGGACGGATCTCTGAATCATGATCTTGGGAGGAGCCCCTGAGCATCCATAAATATGACCCAGGCAGGTCATATTCTGTAGTTGGTCCCCAGCTTAGATTCATTTCATGATTTTTTGACTTCCTGTGTTGGGAAAGTGTCACAAGTTCAGTAGAAAGAGTGCTTTGAATTTTGATCTAGAGCTGGGCAGAGGCTGAGAGCCAGAGTGCCCTGTCGGCCACAATCTCCCGAGTTAATACGTGATGCTCTCCAGAGCACTCCTCACTTTCAGCGTAGTAGTCAGAGATTAAGTGAACTGTTCCATCACTTTCTTATGAACTAGATTTGTAAATGATTTTTCCCAGGCGTAGGCATGAATGGCTGTTCTGAGCACGTATTTTAAGTGTGGTAGATAAATTAGGATATTCAGTAGGTTAGGTACATTTAATACATTTTCGTCATGACCTTATTTTCAGTTTGTGAAGGGTTTTAAGAGCTACAACTTTGCTGTTAACCAAGGAAGATCTGTACACTGGAATATTTCTGCTTTGTTTCAGTTGTTGTTTTGGATGATTCTAGAAAGCTGTCAGGAAGAATTGATAATCGTTAATGTAGTCGGTTCACTTTCATGTAAAAATTGAATGTTCTTACAAGTTGACATTGCCAATACTAAGGACTGTTATCTTTCAGAGTATTTTAAAATGGTTGTAGGATTTTGCAATAAAATGGAATGCTTATGGAGGCCAGAATGATAATACAATGAATATGGTGCTTACCTCACACATAGCCAACCTTTGACCCCTGGTATCCCATATGGTCTCCCAAGGCCATGAGGAGTGATCGAAGAGCACCAGCCAGTGGGAAATCCTGAGAACTGCCAGTGTATAGCCAAAATAAAGAAATGGAATGCTCTCGGTAAAATAGGTAACAGTAACTTAATTGTATAAATGAGGGGAAAAAACAGCAGATGAATGGGTTTCAGCCTCTCTTCCAAGTGATACTCTCACTTGGAACCAAGAATAGCATGCTTGTGTTAGACTGTCTGTGAAAAGATTTAACATACCTCCCTGAAGAAAGTTGGGGAAAACTATTTTCAGTGGAAAATTACTTTCGTACGATACTCATAAACTTGATGAGCAAAGATAGGCGAGTTCATTAGAGTTGTAATCTCCCTCTTGCCATTCTGTATGCCTTCAGAGGATAGGAAACTAGAATGTTGGTGTCACAGAGAACTTTCTTTTTTAAAAAATTAATTTATTTATTTTTAATGAATCACCATGAGGTACAGTTACAGACTTACAGACTTTTGTGCTTACGTTTCAGTCATACAATGGTCAAGAGAACTTTCAAAGAGACAATTCTCCCCTTGCCCAGAGAAATCTGTCCACATTGACTTCTTGTTTTAATCTTTAGCAGCATGAAGTTGCCTTTCTCTGATGGAAAGATATAGAGGATAGAATTTCTAACCTTTAAGCCTTCATTAGCATTAGTGAAAGGATATTCTGAAATTAGATTATCTTTGGCCAAAGTTTCTCAGGTGCTTTCACTTTTATCCTATTTACTTTTCTCCATATTCACCTTAGAACTTGAATTTTTTTTATCTTGAGAACATGATAGATTGCTTCCTCCCCCTTTCAAATTTCTCATGATTTGACTTTTAAATTACAGAAACTTAAAAAATTCTGTTGAGGGTAAAAATGTGAGTCATTGAGTTCCTCATTTGATTTCTTTGGTAGGTGGGGGTTGGGATGGGGGAACCCCAGGCAGTGCTCAGGGAGCTCGGGGCCACTCCTGGTAATTCTCAGCCACCTTGACTGGCAGTTTAATGCAATGACCAGCATTAAATGCAACGATGTGCCAGCCTGGAGGTGCTCAGGGACCTTCAAGAGTGCACCTGGAGATGCTCAGAGAACTACAATGGTATGGGGGATAAAGCCGGGTCATCCATCTACATGTAAGATGTGCACTGTAACCACTGTACTGCTTTTCTGGCACCTAATCACTTTTAAAAGAATTTGACCATTAAGACGTTTGGACATTTTGTCTTTGGAAAATACCTCATGTGGGCTGGAGAGAATAGTACAGTGGTAGGGCGCTTGCCTTGGCATGCAGCAGACTCAGGTTCAATCTCCGGCATCCCATATGGTCTCCAGTGCCCTTTAGGAGTTATTCCTGAGTGCAGAGCCAGGAGTAAACCCTGAGCACTGCCGGTGTGGTCCAAAAAACAAAGACAAAAAAAGAAAGAAAGAAAATAAAAAAGAAAATGCCTCAAATGGATAAAAGCTAAAAAATTGTTTTAATTAAAAAGTATCCTCTTGGAAACACTCTTAAAAGCATGGCGGACATCTTTTGTTTTAATTTATTCCCATTATTCTTTGTTCCTACTATTATTTCAAGCATTCTGACTTTGGTGGATTTGTAGCTTTTAGTTTGAATACTAACATGTAATAAGTATTTTCAGCTGCCTAAACAGAACTCTGACTCAGAGTAAGGGAAGTGAAACTAAATAGAATACAGAGTCCTTTGAATTCTCAGTATGAGCATGAATAAACGTTTCAAACAATTCGTAATTTGTACACTTTTAACTAGCCTATGGAAAATTTTATGTGTTCATATGTGCTCAATAGTGGGTTGAAACCAATATAGTCCTTAAAAATCACACCATGTTCTAAAAACTAAATGATAATATCTTCTAAATGCTCTTACTTAACTCAGAAGTGGTATTAAAAAGTGTGTTTTTATGTGCATAAAACTTTACCAAAGTAGCATGGTCTTATGGCTAACTAGGCCATTAGACTTATCTGTTAATCATTTAATTTGAAGACAAGGATGCCAAAAAGTAGAGGATTGGAAATTCACAATAGTTATGACTCTACTTAAAAATCATAATTTTTATGACTTTTCTTAGCACTAAGCATGGATTATGAAACAGTCCACTAATGCTTTATAGGTTCTTATGTTGAAAGCTAATTTTTTAATCTCTTTAAATGAAGTATAATCTTGTTAAAATACATTTTTTCTCTTGAAACAGAGAAGTAATAATTCAGAATCACATTTATATTTGCTGCCTTTCTCCTGAATTTCACTGCAGAAATAATTTGCTGAATGTTTTCTTTTGGGGGGCTTTCTTGCTTTTGGGGTCACACTCAGCGATGCTCAGGTGTTACTCCTGGCTCTGCATTCAGGAATTATTCCTGGTGTTGCTTGGGGAACCATAGGCAGGGGATTGAACCCGGGTCGACTGTGTGCAAGGCAGATGCCCTACCCGCTGTACTACCGATTCGGTAACCATCACTGCATGTTGTATCTCCCTTATTTTACTCTTAGTGTAGTCCACAAATTTACATGTGCTCTCTGTATACATAAAGCTAATTTGTTTAAAATGGGATTTTAGCTTATTGCAGTGTTGTATGTTTCCCTTAAGGGTGCTTTAATATTCTAACTGAGGATCAGAGAGATGTGGCTGATCTTGGTTTGACTCTTGAACCAGGAATAGCATATGGTTCCCTGGCCACTCCCTGAAGTGACCTCTGAATAAAGAGTAGCCCCTGAGCACCACCCAGTGTGGCCAAACTCCCTCAAGAAAAGACTGATGGTGATGATGATTTTAATATTCTAATTGAGCTAAATGTTATCAGTAAGTATTTTACCACTGAAAGCAATGCACCGTAAAAGAAGTATATTTTCTTAAAGTTCTTTTATTATAAGTATTTAACAAAAGTAAAATGTATGGGGCTTGGGGCTGGAGTGATAGTACAGCTGGTAGGACGCTTGCCTTGTATGCTGCCCACCTGGGTTTGATCCCTGATGTCCCGTATGGTCTCCCAAGTCCTGCCAGGAGTGATTCCTGAGCGCACAGCCAGGAGTAAGCCCTGAGCACTACTGCTGTGACCCCAAAACAACAAAATGGAGTCTGGAGAGATACTATTGCGGGTAAGTGCTTACAGGTAAGTGGCTGGCTCCGGTTGAATCCTTGGCATCCCTTATGGTCCCCTGAGCCCCATAGAACTGGAAGTAAGTCCTAAGCCCCTGAGCTCCCACAGAGCTGGGAGTAAGCAGAGATGAGGCTCCATCTCCCCTGCAAAAGGAGAAATGTATTTTATACTATATAGTATTCTTTTTGTTGCTGCTTTGTTTTTGAGTGCCACACCTGCTGCTCAGGGTTTACTCCTGGCTCCTGGCACTCAAGAATCACTCCAGGCAATACTTGAGGGAACATATGGGATTCAGGGATTGAATCCAAGTCATCCATATGCAAGGCAAGTATCTTACCTGTCGTACTATACAATATTATTTTGTTTTGTTTTGTTTTTTTTGGGGGGAGGCACATGTGGCGATGTTCAAGGGCTAGTTCTGGCTCTGCACTCAAGAATTATTCCTGGTAGTCCTTGGGGGACCATATGGGATGCTGGGGATTGAACCTGGGTTGACCACATGCAAGGCAAGTGCCCTACCCACTGTACTATTGCTCCATCTCATACTATACCATATTCTTAAAGTATTTCTTTCATCATCTGTTACTGGGTCTTGCTAAGGAAATGCCTGGACCCTTGGATGTAGTGAAGCATAAATACAGCAAATAGAGTCCTGTTTCTACCCTATAGGAACTCACCTCCTTTTTTTCACTCTGTAATGAAAGAAATTTTTCTTTCACTTAATGCTTTTCTGTAGAGGAGCTTTGTTGGCATAATTTTGCTGTGAATCATGAGTTGATTTAGGAGCATCCTAGCTTCTGAGAAGGGCCCAGATAACAGTCAGATGCACAGTAATTAGATTGTTCTGTCCTACGCGATTATGGAGGCGCAGGGGCAGGTCTGACTTCGCAGGCTGGGGGAATGTGCCAGAAAAGCCTGGACTGCACCTCCGTGCTCCACATGGGAAAGATTTCTCTACCCTGACAAAACCGTCAGATAGCACATGTTTTTCCCTTAAAAGCAGAAAATAAACTGTTTTGGCTGGAGAAAATGACCATGGAAAAACTTTAGTCTGTAATTTTATGGCCTTAAAATTATTCTTTGTTGTTTGTTACAATAAACTAGTGTTGCAACAATATTAAAGAATACTCGCAATTGTTACATAATTTTTAGACCTGTAATCTTGTGAAAAAATCTCAGTTTCGACATTTTTTAAATTTATGTTTATTGGTTTGGCGGACTCTTTTGGATCCCACCTGGTGGTGCTTCAGGGCCTGGTTCTAGCTCCGTGCTCACTGCTGCTCCAGCTGTGCCCCCATTACCGGTGTGTGCTGGGGCTGAACTGGGGTCAGCCACAGAAAACTCTCCATTGTTTTATACGTTCATCTACACTTTCTCAACATAGATACATATTTCCTCACTTATTTATAAGTAATATGCAAATTTTGTTCTACTTAAGAATGTAATAGTGAATACATAAATGTTTTCTGTACCTAATAAGTTTTTTGTTTTGTTTTGGTGCTCCGGGTGGTGACTGGGTATCCATGTGGTACCTGTATTCAGAAGACCATATGACGCCAGGGCTCAGACCCAGGCCCCTATGTGCAGACTCATGTACTCCGTCCTTTTGAATTCTTCTTCTGACTCCTTTTCTGGATACTTTACAGTATTCTTTTATAACTTGGCAGTTTAACAATTAAGTTGGTCAGTTTAAAAAAAACCAACAGCAACATGTTTCTCTTGGGCTGGAGCAATATTAAAGCAGGTAGGGTGCTTGCTATATATGTGGCCAACACAGGTTCAACCCACAGTATCCCATATGCGTTCCTGAGCACTACCAGGAGTAACTCTTGAGTGCAGAGCCAGGGGTAACCCCTGAGTATCGCTGAGTGTTGCCCCCAAACCTAAACCAACCAACCAACCAAACACAAACCCTATTTCTCTATTGAAAAGTTAATTGAAAATAGTTTTCAAATATAATCATGTTTGCAGAACTGAAACCATTTAGGGCATTTTTTTCCCCCTTTTTCTTTTATTGGGAGACTTCACTTTAATTGTGACGCTGCCTAGCTTCTCAGTTGTGCAACTGAACTCTAACCCTCTTTTACAGGTAAATAGTGCATTTGATGCCAGTGGATTTGAGCGCTGGTTTTACCTTCAGACAGAGGATGAGATGCCTGTCTATGAATAGTTGCTCCTGGAGAGCACTTTTCGTGGTCCAGTCCTGTAGCAGTTTATTTTTTTATTTTTGTGGTGCTTGGGATCAAATACAGGGCCTTTGGGTTGGGAGAGACAGTTCAGTAGACTGAGCGCATGAAGTACAGGCTTTGCATGTGGGAGGCTGTTCGGTTCCCAGCACCACATGATTTCACCACCACCACCACCAAAAGTGATCTTGAGCGCTCTCTCTCTTCTCTCCTCCCTCTCTTTCTCTCTCTTCTCTCCTCCCTCTATTTTTCTCTCTCTCTCTTCTCTCCTCCCTCTATTTTTCTCTCTCTCTTCTCTCCTCCCTCTCTTGGTCTCTTACTCTCTCTTACTCTCTTGCTCTCCCTCTGTTTCATTCTCTCTTTTCTCTCCCTCTCTTTCTTCTCTCCTCTTTTTCTTTCCAAAATAAAAGTTGCTTAAAAAAAAATTCTGGAACTGGATAGGAGTATTAGTGTGTGGAGCGCTTCCATTAGACCTGCCTCTAAGGTAGATCCCCACTGTTACTCTCTCTAGGCAGCACTTGGTGCTGCTCCAGAAGTTCTCAGTGCTCTCAGTGCTTCTCTCTCACTGTGTTCGTCATGTTGGAAGCGTTTCCTGCTTGTCAGCATGTTTGACTGCCAGTACCTTACAGACCAGAATCAGCCTCGTCTTGGTAACACTACCTGGTACATGGCTGATATTCCAAATAGCTGTCAAGTCAGTTTGATGAGCTAAAAAATCTTAATTTTATAGGTGAGAACTCTGAGGTTGAAACTGAGTAACTTTTGTTTCTTTTCTTTCTTTTTCGTGTGGGGATGTGTTTTGCCACACCTGGCGATACTCAGGGGTTATTCCTGGATTTGCAAAGCTCAGGGGTCATTCCTGGCTATGCTGAGGGAACCATATGGAATGCCGGGGTTCAAATCCAACTTGGCTAAATACAAGGCAAGTGCCCTACCTGCTGTGCTATCTCTCTGGCCCCCAAGTTGAGTAACTTTTGTAATCACCTAACTGGTAGGTGGCAGTGAAGACTTTAAAACATATGGCTTTAAAGACTTTAAGACCCTCCGCCAAAACTTTGTGAGTTATTTTTTTCAGTTATATGGTAGAATTATGGTACGTTATGGTTTAGTTACAATCCTGAGCCAAATTCTGAGACTCATTTTGGATGTTTCCATTTCCCTTTTGGAATATTGTATTGACTGCTTTTGTTAGCAAAATATAAGCAAGCAATTTGAGGACTAGATAGAAAAAAAGTATTTCTTGGATCTATATGCCAGGTATCAAAAACAGTCAAGGATGAAGTAGTCTCTTATACTTAAGATAAGCATAGTGTTTTAGTCTTATGCATTACTGAAAACTTAAAAATACAATCTTGCAAGCAGTTCTCAGGAGGCACAGAGAGCCCGCTGGCGGTTCTCAGTGTAGTAGACCAGAGGGTCAATGAAAGGCTGTGTGGATGTGGTTGCTGCTCAAGCCCTGAGGTGCTGGGGACCCCGAGACCACCCTGGTGGGGCTCAGGGGCCTTCAGGGTCACCTCTACTGCTCTAGGGATCATGTAGTTCTGGGAATCAAACCCAGATCTCATGCACATTGAAACCTCTCTTTTAAGCACTTACTTAAATTGAACTACATGGCCAAGACCAGTGCTTTTGAAGGAAAAATGACAGTGTTTTCACACACATCATGAACCAGCAGTAGCACTGCACTGTAGCACTGCCGTCCCTTTGTTCATCGATTTGCTGGAGCGGGCACCAGTAACGTCTCCGTTGTGAGACTTGTTATTATTTTTGGCATATCGAATACACCACGGGTAGCTTGCTGGGCTCTGCTATGCAGGTGGGATACTCTTGGTAGCTTGCCGGGCTCTCCAAGAGGGACAGAGGAATTGAACCCAGGATGGCCGTGTGCAAGGCAAGCGCCCTACCTGCTGTGCTATCGCTCCAGCCCATGAAACGGCAGTATAATAGACATATTTTGTGCTTTTCATGATTTCAGCTCACCAAATTTCAGCTTTTAAAATTTATGGGGCCAGAGCAATAGTATGGTGGATAAGGTGTTTTCCTTGTATGAGGCTGACCAGGGTTCTATCTCCAGCATCCCTATGGTCCCCTGAGGACCACCAGGAATAATTCCTGATTACAGAGCCAGGAGTAACCCCTGAGCATCACCATATGTGAACCCTCCCACCAAGACGAAATTTCTTTGTTAATGGGACCATGGAAATAGTACTGCAGGTTAAGTGCTTGCTTTGCATGCAACTGACTCACTTTATCGTAGGCATTGCGTATGGGGACCTGAGTTTCACTAGGATCGATCTCTGAGCACAGAGCCAGGAATGAGCCCTGATACCATGGGGTCTGGCCCGAAAACAAAGAAGGAAACATTTTAAATTTCAAAAATAAAATGAAATAATTTGTTTATATCTGCTTACATTGTTACAAACTTGCCATTCTGAGCTAGTGAATTATAAGGAAGAGAAAAATAGTACTGTGGTTGCATATTCTGGTTTTAGTGCTAGATTACACTTAAATAAGAAATTTAACCCAAGAGGGCTGGACCGATAGCACAGCGGGTAGGGCATTTGCCTTGCACGTGGCCGACCCGGGTTTGATCCCCGGCATCCCATATGGTCCCCCAAGCACTGCCAGGAGTAATTCCTGAGTGCAAAACCAGGAGTAACCCCTGAGCATCGCTGGGTGTTACCCAAAAAAAAGAAATTTAACCCAAGAACTAAAAATCCAGGTAGTAAAGAGGTGTTGACTCAGATCTGTCTTCTGTTTTATTAGTGCCCTTTATCCTGTTCTGCCCTTGTGCTTTAGACCTGCCTTCTCCCATCAAAGGATGCACTGAATTCACTTCACATCAGTTTTCAAATGTCATGGCTCAGCAGAGGTAAACTGAGAATTTTTGATGAAACTGATAGATTGGCTTGAAAGGTTTGGGAGGGTGGCAATTGGGCATGCTTAGGGACATTTTGTGCTTCTGTGCCTAGGAGTGACCCCTCACTTGTGCTCAGGGACCATATAGGGTACCAGGGATTCAAAACTGGGTTAGTTGCATGCAAGGCAAGTGCTTTAAACCCCTTTGTATCTCTTCAGCCCTGGAAGCATTGAATTTTAAACTCTTTTTTTTTTCTTTTTGAACATCTCCTAAATTTTTTTTGAAGCACATTCTGAACCCAGCATATATGTCATTCGAGTCTGAGGGCTTCATGTTTGGGGTCCGGACATAGGGCAACCTTTTTGCTTCCTAACCATATAGACACTCTCCATCTCTATTTTGTTCCAGATTGTTGCATGAAATTTGTTGTTGTTATTGTTATTGTTGTTTTATTTTGGGGGGAGCCACAACCAGCTCAGGGCTTATTCCCAACTCTGTACTCAGGCATCACTCTTAGTAAGGCCTGGGGCCCTACTTGTGTTGGGGATTGAACCAAGTGCCTTCCCTGCTGTGCTACTACTCCAGCCCCCTCATTAAACTGTATTCAAATCAAAGGTTCCCCTGTTGACAATGAAAAATTTGAAAATTGTCTCTTTATACCATGGTAGTTTCATGTAAAAAGTTTCATTTAGGGGGCTGGAGCAATAGCAAAGCGGGTAGGGCGTTTGCCTTGCACGCGGCCGACCCGGGTTCGATTCCCAGCATCCCATATGGTCCCCTGAGCACCGCCAGGGGTGGTTCCTGAGTGCAGAGCCAGGAGTAACCGCTGTGCATCGCCAGGTGTGACCCAAAAAGCAAAAAATAAATAAATAAATAAAAATAAAATTAAAAGTTTCATTTATATCTATGACTGCTAGCTTTTAGTATATTATTTTATTTATATCTTATGACAGCCAGCTTTTAGTAAAACTAGTTAGTATTTTTTGTTTCTTTGTTTTGTTTTGGGTCACACCAGTGGTACTCAGAGGTTACTCCTGGCTCTACACTCAGGAATTACTCCTGGTAGTGCTTAGAGTCTCAAGGATGTGGGGGACAGGCACATGCAAGGCAAGTGCCTTACCTGCTATACTATCTCTCTGGTCTTAGTATATCCCCAACTAAATACAATTTCTCTGAGATTTGAGGTAGTTTTCAGTCGTAACATCTCTCACTTCCTGCCTTTCAGCAGTGCTCCTTCATTCCCCAAAATGAAGCGGCTATACTAACACTTGAAAACATATTGGGAACTCTTATTGAACTGGGAAAATAGTATTAGCTTAGTTTATAAGATTAGTTAGGAAGTAGTTTTAGGGGCCTAGAGAGATAGTATAGTATAGTGAATAATCGAGTGACTTGTCTTGCATGTGACCAACCCAGGTTCTGCCCCTGATACCACATAGGCGTGATCTCTGAGCACAGAGCCAGAAGCCAGATATGGTCCTAACCCACCACCCCCACCCAATGTAGTTTTACATTTTAGCAATTTATTTATATTTATATAGAAATCAAGTCCTATCTCCAGATGCAGAAAGGTAGTTCACAATGGACTGGAGCGATAGCACAGTGGCTAGGGTGTTTGCCTTGCATGCGGCAGACCCGGTTCGATCCCTCCGTCCCTCTCAGAGAGCCCGGCAAGTTACCGAGAGTATTCCACCTGCACGGCAGAGCCTGGCCAGCTACCTGTGGTGTATTCCGTATGCCAAAAACAGTAACAAGTCTTAAAATGGAGACGTTACTGGTGCCTGCTCAAGCAAATCGATGAACAATGGGATGACAGTGCAGAATAGAAATCAAGGGGGAAAAATACAGTTTTGAGAGTCTGTTTCACTGAGACTGTTGATATCAGTTATTACTGAGCCTAATTAATGCTCTTTAACACATTAATTCGGGCACTGCAATTTGTGTTTCTCGCCATCTGTTGGCTTCCTTAGTAGTGTTCCACTTTAGGGGCCGGAGCAATAGAACTGCGGGTAGGAAACTTGCCTGGCATGGGGCTGACCCAGCTTTGATACCTAGCACTTGATATAGTTCCCCAAGCCTACCAGAGTCACCCTTGGGCACAGAGAGTTAGGAGTAAGCCCCGAACACTGTTGGGTATGGCACCCACTCCCGTTTTAATCAGGAAGTGTCAGATTGAAATGTAATATGAAGTTTTGACAATAATAGTCATATCTGTTGGTATGGTCTAACTGATGTGGCATCCCATTGAGAGTCACTGGTGGCACGTGCTGGCATCAACATAGAAATCAAGGAACAGAGATGTTCACTCTTAATTTTGCATCTATTGTTTGGATTCATCAAATGGTTAGGTAGTGTATATTTAAATGATCCCAGTGAGGAGGCTCTCATCACCTCTACAGGCAGGATATTTTCAGTTCATGTCTCCTAAAAACGTTTCTCCCTTTACTGAGTCCTCACAGAGACTTAGGTTTGATTTACAATCCTTGAAGCAAACATTTCCTCTTAAGTTTACCCAGGATACAGAGTATGTTAGTAAATGAGTATATTAGTAAATCAGTAAATAACTCGTGGGAGATAGTGAGGCCATTTAACTCATTTATTTTCTTTGTGTTTTTTTTTTTGGGGGGGGGGAGACCACACCCATCAGTATTTGGGACTTACTCCTGGCTCTAAGCTCAGGGATCACTCCTGATGGGACTCTGGAGACCATAAGAGGCGTCAGAGATCAAACCCAGGTTGCCCTCATTCGATTTTTTTTTCTTTTTGGGTCACACGTGGTGATGCATAGGTGTTACTCCTGGCTCATGCACACAGGAATTATTCCTGGTGGTGCTTGGGGGACCATATGGGATGCTGGGACTCGAACCCAGGTCAGCCGCTTGCAAGGCAAACCTGCTGTGCTATCACTCCAGCCCCCCTCATTCTATTCTTTTTCATTTCATCTACACTTCAGGAGCAAATCAACAAGTTAAAACACAAATTTTATTTTAAATATTTGGGGTATAAAAGTGTTGAAATATGTTTTCATGAGAAAATTCATTTTTTTCCTTGATGATGTAAGGCCATTCTTATGAACTTCACTGTTCTCCATGGTGATGCCTTGGGTTTTGAAGGAGTGCTTTTATATTCATTCTAGTACAACTTGATAAGTATTTAGTGAGTCCCTACTTCCATGCTTCATATATGTGAAGGGGATGCAGAGTGAATGAGAGGTCAGCGAGAATAATTCAGCTGAAATGTGTTATATTGGACATATTAAGGTCCTTGGCTTTTTTTTTTCTTTAGTGTTTGGAAAGCTTTGTTCTGTCTGAGTAAAGCTGTTATCCTAAAAAGAAGGAGACTCATTCCTATAATAAAACAGGGGTATGGATAGTTGTGGGGCAGAAAGATGATATTCTTCTGCTCTAGTGCTGTAGTGCTAGACTAGGAAACGAAGGTGAGGTTGTCAGTTCAGGAAGAAGGGAGATGATGATATATAAGGTAGAAGGTAATCACACAGAGCACAAGCAGAGTGCCCACCGTATAAGGAGCATAATGCGTAGGAAGGAGCATAATGTCTGGAACTCCCTGAGAAGTAACTGTTACTTTTTATTACTGGAACAGCAGTCATATCTGTTCTGCCTAGAGCCTAAAGAAAAGAGAGTCAGGAGAGAAATGGCAGGGAAATGAGATGGAGTTCAGCTTGTGAAGGGCCCTACGTGTGCCTTGAGGAGCTGGAACTTGATTCTTTCAGGGATGCCTCAGGAACTTTAAGTTAAGTGATTGACATCATTAAGGTAGGTTTATAAAGTCTGGTAGTATTGAGTGGGATGATGATTCGAGTCATGTTTTGAAACACTCGTCACTCATATATATTTTTTTAAATAAGTAGGAGTACTGCTTTTTGTTCAGCCACTGATTAAGCTGATTGAGTTGGGCATGAACTCCATATTACTTTTTTATTTTATTGTATCACCGTGAGGTAGAGTTACAAAGCTTTCATGTTTAAGATTCAGCCATACAATGATGGAACACCCATCCCTCCACCAGTGCACATTTTCCACCACCGATGTCCCCAGTACCCCCCACTGCCCTGTCACCACATTCCAGTCCTCACATGCCTCTATGGTAGACAGTTTCCCCAATACTCGCTCTCTAAGTTTGGACATTATGTTTTGCTTGAATTTTCCCACCACTATTTAAGCCTACCTGCCAGGGGCAGACGCTAGATAATTTATTTTCCATTGCTCATTTTGAATATCATGAGAATTCGTGTGGCCATAATTATAAATGTAAATTTCTAGATTGTAAATGGTTGGGTTCCGGAGACATCTGTGTATGGCACTAATCCATTTTGGGATTCAATTGGGAGTCTCTGGGCCAGGGCTGTTGGTGTGCACAGGGGTTACTCCTGACTTTGCACTCATAAATTACTCCTGACAGTGCTCGGGGGACCATATGGGATACTGGGAATCAAACCCGGGTCAGCCGTGTGCAAGACAAATGCCCTACCTGCTGTACTATCACTCCAGCTCCTCTTTTTCATTTTTAAACCACACCTGATCATACTCAAGGAGGGTCTTCTCAGGGAGCTACTCCTAGCTTAGGGTTGTGCCAGTGCTCAGGGGACCAAACAGTGATGGCGATTGAACCTGAGCCTCTTATATACAACAGATGCACTACAGCTGTTTGAACTGTCTTCCCAGTTCTGGAATTTTTTTTTGCTTGTTTGTATTTGGGCTACACCTTATGATGCTCGGGGCTTACTCCTGGTTCTGTGTTTAAAAATTGTGCCTGGTCATAATCAGGGAACCAGATGGGGTGCTGAGGATTGAATCTGGGTCAACCACATGCAAGGCAAATGCCTTACCTGCTATGCTATCTCTCCAGCACCTGGGTCAAATTTACACAGTTAATGGTCACAGTATCTCCCATAGTACCCCAGATTGCTTTCTCAGTTTCAAAATTCCTCCCTTGTTTTCAGATTATCATTTCATATTGATAAAGTGTGCTTGCCAAGGAATACACTCTTCTTTTTGTTTTTGTGGGTTTTTTTTGGGTTTTTTTTTGGGGGGGGTCACACCTGGCGATGCACAGGGGTTACTCCTGGCTCTGCACTCAGGAATTACTCCTGGCTGTGCTCAGGGGACCATATGGGATGCTGGGATTTGAACCTGGGTCGGCCGCGTGCAAGGCAAACGCCCTACCCGCTATGCTATTTCTAATATCTACCTGGCTCAAAGATCCAAATAAAAATGGAGGTGGGGTAAAGACTAACTAGTGAGTACAGCACATGACTTTCAGTGAGTTGGCATGGAGATATCTTGCTTTTTCTTTTTTTTTTTTAATTTAAAGAACCATGATTTACAAAGTTACTGATAGTTGAGTCTTGTCCAACACCAGCTCCACCAATAATGTGAACTTCCCTCATGGTGTACCCATGCTCTCTCCTGCCAGCCCCCACCCTCCCCCGCCCCCCATCCCCGCACCTCCTCACCCACACCTGCCACCTTGACAGGCACATTACAAAGTTTAGACTTCATGTTTTCAGTGTTGTTGAGTCTGTGCTTTGGACATATTAAAGGCCCTTTTCCCTGGTTCTTTATTATAGATACTTATGTGTGAGCTCTCCATCAACTCCACATTAGTGAATATAACTGTAATTTAAGAGATCATAACCACACTTTTAAAAACATTTTAAAATTTATTTTAACTTAGGTGATTGGAGTTGTGCTTCAAAAATTTCAACAGTTCATCAGTGTCTTATCTGCCAATAATAAGCTCTTTACTTGATTGCACCATGAAAAAGCTGCTAACGAGACTGGTTAAACACAAAAACGAACATGAAGAACCAAAAGCCATCGTTTTCAAGTGAAGAATAATGAACATTAAGCTGCAGTGCTTTTTCATCGCCACTGAGATTTCCCCTGTACCACCATAATGGCAAGCAGGCGAAAATCCACAGTACCCTGCATGGTCCTTGCCAGTGAACAGGATCCAGATCTGGAATTAGTATCAGATGTGGATGAAGGCCCCCCTGTGCTCACACCGGTAGAGAATACCAGAGCAGAGAGTATCTCGAGCGACGAAGAAGTTCATGAATCAGTGGATTCTGACAATCAGCAAAATAAAAAAGTTGAAGGTGGCTATGAATGTAAATATTGTACTTTTCAAACTCCAGATCTAAATATGTTTACTTTTCATGTGGATTCAGAACATCCCAATGTCGTGCTAAATTCCTCTTACGTTTGTGTTGAATGCAATTTCCTTACCAAAAGGTATGATGCACTTTCTGAGCATAATCTGAAATACCATCCTGGAGAAGAAAATTTTAAGTTGACAATGGTGAAACGAAACAACCAGACAATCTTTGAACAAACCGTAAATGATCTGACTTTTGATGGCAATTTTGTTAAAGAGGAGAATGCAGAGCAAGCAGAATCTACAGACGTCTCTTCCGGAATATCTATCAGTAAAACTCCGATCATGAAAATGATAAAAAGCAAGGCAGAGAACAAACGGATCACCGTTCATCATAACTCCGCCGAGGGTGTTCCTGAAGAGAAAGAGAGTGACATCAAAGCAGATCGTGAAGAAGTTGCCGAAAACCCAAGCTCTTCAGCTTCTGAGTCGAACACGAGTGCTTCTGTTGTCAACAGGGTACACCCCCATACTGCCAGCGCAGTGGTGACGCCCGCAGCTGTCCTGCCTGGCCTGGCCCAGGTGATCACTGCTGTCTCAGCGCAGCAGAACTCTAACTTGATCCCCAAAGTCTTAATCCCTGTGAATAGCATTCCCGCCTACAATGCTGCACTGGATAACAACCCTCTTTTGCTGAACACCTACAACAAATTCCCTTATCCCACCATGTCAGAAATCACAGTGCTGTCTGCTCAAGCGAAATACACCGAGGAACAGATCAAAATCTGGTTTTCAGCCCAGCGTCTCAAACATGGTGTTAGCTGGACTCCCGAGGAAGTAGAGGAGGCCAGAAGAAAGCAGTTCAACGGAACAGTCCACACAGTACCTCAGACCATCACTGTTATTCCTACTCACATCTCCACTGGGAGTAATGGGTTACCGTCCATCCTACAGACATGCCAAATAGTTGGTCAGCCAGGCTTGGTCCTGACGCAAGTCGCTGGGGCCAACACCTTGCCGGTCACAGCACCTATAGCCTTGACAGTGGCGGGAGTTCCGAATCCAACCAGTGTACAGAAAAGTCAGGTGCCTGCTGCCCAGCCCGTGACCGAGACAAAGCCAGCCACAGCAACCGTTCCAGCCCCTCAGCTGGTCAAACACGAAACCGCCTTGGCAAACCCGGATTCCTTTGGCATCCGGGCCAAAAAGACAAAGGAACAACTTGCCGAGCTGAAAGTGAGCTACCTTAAGAATCAGTTTCCCCACGACTCCGAAATTATCAGACTCATGAAAATCACGGGCCTGACCAAAGGAGAAATTAAAAAGTGGTTTAGTGACACAAGGTACAATCAGCGAAATTCAAAGAGCAGTCAGGGCTCACATCTCAACAGTGATCCCTCCGTCCCGATTGTCATAGACTCCAGCGATGAGACCACCGAGTCCCCCACCACGGTGCCTGCCCAGCACAAGCCAACCTGGAACCCTTTGCCCGACTTCACCCCTCCGAGGTTTAAAGAGAAGACCTCAGAACAGCTCAGCGCCCTGCAGGCCAGCTTTCTCAGCAGCTCCGTGCTCACCGATGAAGAACTTAACAGGCTGAGAGCGCAAACCAAACTCACCCGGAGGGAAATTGATGCATGGTTTACGGAGAAGAAGAAATCCAAAGCTTTAAAGGAGGAGAAAATGGAAGTGGAGGAAAGTCATGTAGGGAGTTCCAAAGAAGAAGCGGGGGAGACTTCTCCCGGTGACGAACCCAGTGCTCCCAAGCCAGGCAGTGCAGGTAAGATATGTAAAAAAACACCTGAGCAGCTGCACCTGCTTAAAAGCGCCTTTGTCCGAACGCAGTGGCCATCGCCAGAAGAGTATGACAAGCTGGCGGAAGAAAGTGGGCTCGCTCGAACTGACATCGTTAGCTGGTTTGGGGACACCCGATACGCCTGGAAAAACGGGAGCTTAAAATGGTACTACTATTACCAGAGCGCCAGTTCAGGTGGTATGAATGGTCTGTCTTCTCTGAGGAGAAGGGGGCGAGGGAGACCCAAAGGGAGGGGCCGGGGGAGACCCCGAGGGCGGCCGAGAGGAAGCAAGAGGTTTAACAACTGGGATCGAGGCCCATCCCTCATCAAATTCAAAACTGGAACGGCAATCCTGAAGGATTATTACCTGAAGCACAAATTCCTCAATGAGCAAGACCTGGATGAACTTGTCAACAAATCACATATGGGCTACGAGCAGGTGAGAGAGTGGTTCGCAGAGAGACAGAGAAGATCTGAGTTAGGGATAGAATTGTTCGAGGAAAATGAGGAGGAAGAGGAAGTCGCCGAGGACCAGGAAGAAGATGAAGAAGAAACGGATGACAGTGACACGTGGGAACCACCGAGGCATGTGAAGCGGAAGCTCTCCAAATCAGATGACTGAAAGGTAGGTGTGACCCTGTGTGATCACTGCTTGGCCACATACCTGTAGAGCCTTACCTGCCATCTGTCATCTTCCTCTTGAATCCTTCCCTTCTCAAATCATTTTCCTTTAACCCAGTCTGAGGAGCAGGAGCCATGAGGCTAACCCAGATTATATGACTCTTGTTTGAAGTTCAATTCTATTTATTGGATAGAGTTCAGTGCTTTTCCTCACTTATTCTTGTTTGTTATGGGCCACACCTGGCACTGCTTGAGGCTGCTCCTAGCTCTGTGCTGGAACGTTGCCCCTGGCAGTTCTCAGGGAACCGTGCAGGGACTGAAACCCCAGTTTCCAGTATGCAAGCGTGTACTCAACCCATTGGTTGAGTTGTTTTTGACCCCTCGTTTATTTTCTATATATTTTTTTGCCAAACCCAACAGTGCTCATAGTTTACTCCTAGCTCTGTGCCCCGGCATCACTCCTGGTGATGCTCGGGGACCACATGTAGTGCCAGGGATAGAACCCAAGCCTGGTCACCTGCTGTGCTATCTCTCTGGAGAGGGCCCAGAATGTTTTTACTTTAAGGGACAGCTACCCATTTTCTATGATGGAAGATTGATTCTGGTGGGGTTTTACAAGTAAACACTAAACATAACTAAAATCTGTTTCTTGTAACCCTCCCTTCATTAAAGGCTTCATTATTTTGCCATTTAAGGAAAGAATTCAGTGATGGAAACTTTTTAGGAGGGGAAAGATGTACCGAGGGAAAGACTGCAGAGGTGAGGATTGCTCAGTCTTAGGAAACTAAGGGAAAATGGGTATATTCATACAGGGGTTAAGGTGTCTGTATTGCAGGCAGTGGATTCAATCCCACAGCCCTGGCAGGAGTGATCCTTGAGTGCAGAGCCACGTAAGACTTGAGTACCACCAGTTGTTTCCCCCAACAAACAAACAAATAAAAAGAGAAAATGGGTATCTTTTTTTTTCATTCTATTACTCTCCATGCAAGCCAGCCGATTTTTGACAAGTTTAAGATAATTTACTTATCAAAATTAATTTTTTCTATTAAAAGTCAAAAGTTTGCTCTAGGATGGATTCATATTTGCTTAGGGGGCATATATATTTTCAGAATATATGTGTAAATAGATATGTTTTTTGGGCCACACCTAGTACAAAGGCACTTCCAGCAGTGCTCAGGGACCATATGTGGTACAGGTGGTCAAACCCAAGTTAGCCACATACAAACTGTACGATCTCTCCAGTCTAACATCTATTAAAATTTGTTTATAAGGTAAAATTCATATAAAGTGATTCTGTTTTATGGAGCCTGAGAGCGTACAGTGGGGAAGGCACTTGCCATGCACCCAGCCAACCTTGGCTCCATCCCTAGCAGCCCGTACAGTTCCCTAAGCCCTCCAGGAGTCAGAGCCAAGAGCAAGCCCTGAGCACAGCTGGGCATGGCCCCAAAAACAAACCCCAAAAAGTGATCCTGTTTTAGAAATCAAAAGGTAAGCAACAAATTTGTTATTAATGTAATGGCCTAAAGTATCTTCTCATTCTTTGACAGAAAACAGACCAACTACCAGCAGAAACATTCTTTGGTTGAAAGTATATCTCTGTAATCATAGAAGTCTAAGTAAAAGCCTTAAATTGGAAATATTCGGTATATTCCTTAAGTCTGAAGTCTTTTCATGGATTGAGTAAGATTTCATGGATTGAGTAAGATTAAGTAGTTGCAAATCAGATACTGATTTGGACTTAGGACTTTAGCTCTTCATACTTTTGAAATTCAATAGCATAGTTCTGTTATTTTCTCTTTTCCGCTTTAGAGTATTTCAAGATGAAGCTATTTTTAAATAAAAACAATACAGTTGCCATGAAATGTTCGTGTATGTCTTACAGTAGCCCCAAAGGATCTTGTTTTCAGAAATGATCGCAGTCTTCTCAAGCAGGAAGGGAAGAGATGAGGCATCGACTCGGGCTGTTTTACAGAAGAGCCCATGTCCTTGTGTCCTGGGCCGTTTGCCTCCCTGGCCCTTCTCTGCTTCCATGGTGTCTTATTCTGTGCAGTATTTCTATGATTCCTCCTTGTCTTCCTCCCCGGCTTCATTTGTTTTGTTTCAACAATTATTTATAGAGAGCTTAATATGTACCAGGCATGATTCTTATTGCTTAGCAGTTCTTTTTCAGGGTTTCTTTTCAGTAACTATTTTTTTTTTCAGACAGAGAGACAGATGACACTGAAAATGCCCCCATTACAAGTATAAGTCTCATTCTAGGTTCTAGAATATTAATGTGTTGTTTCAAGTCACAAGACGGTAAACAGTTTCCTTACAGATTTGTACTAAAGTGCAGCCCCTTTTTGCAATGTCAGGAATTCTCAGGACAAGTTTTCTTCTGACCCAGATGCATAAAATATTTTTAACAGGCTTTTTTTATTTTGTATTGCTAAACGCAAGAATGTGTGCTCAGCCAAGATTAAATCAACAAATTTGTTGCTGCAATGAATTGTTGTAGTAACTGTTCAGTGATTTTGAAGGGATTCGCAATCATCTAAAAATACTGTGGACTTTTGGGTCCGATTTAGTTTGACCTTACTTTAAATTTGTGTGGGTATTCTTGTGTTGAGTATTAATGCTCTAGTGACTGTAAGTTCACACAAAGTCAGAGTTTTTAAAAAATAGTATCTATTTTAAATGTTTTTGTATGTATATATGCACATATGTATGCATATATAAGCATATACATAGATACCTTGCTTTATTTTTATTTACATTAAAATATGCTTTTCTTTAAATTTTAGGTTTTTTATTGTATTTTTCTTTTAGAGCTACCTAAAACATTGGAAGAGAATCAGTTCTTCAACTCTTGATGTCTGACTTACTGTGAATGGGCCCAATCTTTGATGACACTGAAAACACTTTAGGGGCATATGCATTCTGAAAAAGAATAGGATCCAGTACCCAAAAGAAATGGAATTTAATGTTGTGCCAAAGTTAAACTACTGCAGTTGGCGGAAGTTCTGTAATGTAAATAGAACACTAATGAAAAAAAACTTGTAAAAATTCACATTTTAATACAGTACATTTTTATTCTGAGATGATGGAGACATTCTAATTCTTAGGCTTTCTGACGGGTTAAATGACCACTAAAGCTTGTCCTCATATTTTGTCAAGCTTAATACTGTATGTCCAGTAAGATGGGCTTTATTGCCTATGCTCTTTGATATGTGATTAAGCTTATAACTTTGAGTGACCAAACATTTTACAGAGTTAGAAAGAGGAAATAAAGAAAACCTGATTTATTTCTGTCATATTTATCAGGTTCTGCACGAAGATTAAAACATTTTGCCTGGGCTTATACAATTTTAACGTACATGAGAAAGCTAAGTATTGACATACTAGAACAGTAAGATTTTGTGGTATCATTGGACTTTAATTATTGGGTATTTTTGCTGAGCACATTTGTGGATACTGGTATTGCTACTTGTAATACTTCTGTTACTTTTCTCACTAGTAGCTGAATTTGCTTTTTTAAAAACTGAAGATAATCAGTACTGAAGAAGGAAAAGTGACATATGAATTTGAATAAGGTGAAACAATGAAATAAACATGAAACTAATGTGAAAAACAATCTTGTAAGTGAATATGTACTTAGTGTTTTCTTACAATCATTTGGAAATCAGAAATGTGTTGTACAAGCATCAGATCGGAATTTCTAAGAATTATCTGTCAGTGAAATTCTCCATTTCAATGGCAGAAAAAATTCTGGTCTGGCTAAAAACTAAAAAGTTAAATTTTTGTTTATGAATTATGGGAGTGTTAACTGTTAGCTCTTGCCACGTCAGGAGACTAAAAGGTCTTACTGATTTATGAACTCTGTAAAGACCGGTGCTGTTCATTCATGTTGAGAAGGACCCTTTCTTTTGTGGCGTATAGGACCATTTTCCAAAATGTGCTTTTCTTCATAGAAGACATGTTCAGTTTAATTAGCTTTGGATTTTCAGATGTTTTTCTGAATGACCAGATATAGTGGGCTTGGCCAGTTTATTTTATCTAATTTAATGAATAATAAATATAAAGCTTTTGTTTTTTACCTAAATGTTTGCTGGCTAATGAAGTGTTATGAAAAAGCCTTGAATATGCATGCTGCTTTCATTTTTATAAACTTTTTATTTTTTAACTACAGCTTTATTAGTAATTCCAAAATGCTGCAATCTTGCTGATTTCTTTACTCAGACAGCCGGCTTTGTGGGTGGCTTTTTCATACTACTGTTAACTTTTTTAAAAAGAAGCAATGTAAAGACTGTAACAATTTAATGCACTAAACGGATCTTTCTTTACACTGTTTAAAAACTTCTTAAGACACTCTGTATTATAATGATTAAATTGCTCCCTTTTTTAAAACCATTGCTAATGTGGTCTGAGTTTTGATTGACAATAATTTTTATGTTTTCAAATTTGAAGTGTCAGATATTGGAAATGAAGCTTTTGAATATATCTATATTTCGTTTCCCTGGCAATATGTTAACTTTGTATAGCTGTAAATAACTTATTAGTAACTTCCCCCATCTCTTTTATAGGCTTGGCATTTAATTCTGCTCTGATGTTTGCTAGCTTTTAAATATATTTATTTGACAGAGCAAAAGAATTCTCTCGGTTGATTGTGTCTTTGAATACAAAATAAAATTTAGCAATGATTAGTAGTTTCCAGTGATTTTTTTTCATCTTTATTAGCTGAGGTTTTAAAAGAATTGTGGTGAAATACTCATTAACAAAGTTTGCCGTAATGTCCATTTTTCAGGATTTATATCAGTGTCGTTAGTTATAATCACCATGCTGAGCAACCTGGCACCATTATTTCCAAAAGTTTTTCATCATCTCAAGCAAACTCTGTAGCTATTAAGCAATAAGTCCCAGTTGTCCCCTCCCCCAGTGCCTGGTAACCTTTAGTCTACTTTTTGTTTCTATGAATTTGCCTATTCTTGAGATTTCAAGTAAGTGAAAATTATGCAATACTTGTTCTTTTTTATCTGGCTTATTTCACTTAGTACAGTATTTACAAAGTTTATCCTTGTAGTGTGTATATGTGTGTAGGTGAGTGTGTGTATCCTAATAGATGTGAAATAATATTGTAGTTTTGATTCACATTTTTAAATTAAGATGATATTGCGCATCTTTTTATGTATTACTGCTCATTCGTGTCTCTTATTCCCCTTGGGTATTTTCTTTCTTTTTTATTTTTTGGGCCATGCTCGGCAGTGCTCAGAATTACTCCTGTCTGTGAACTAATGAATCACTTCTGGCAGGCTCAGGGGAACATATCGGGTACTGGGGATCAAACCCTGTTGGCCACAGGTAAAGCAAACACTCTACGCACTGTACTAATCACTTCATCCCTGTCCTGTCGTTTTGGACCACAACCATTGGAGACCATGCCTTCTGTGCTCGAAGTGGTGCCCAGAATCAAATCTGGGGCTTCCATACACAAAGCATGCATTTCATTCACCCTTTGATCCCCAGAAACCAGATGAAGAAAACTGGATGGGAAGGAAAACACTTAGTTTTACCACTTCTGAAAAAAAAGTTGTTGGAAAGTTGAATTACGAATTACATTGAATTTTTAGATTACTGTGAGTATATTGACATTTTAAGCTATTAAGTAATCCTGTCTGTAATAGAGCATGTTTCTCCATTACTTCGGTTTTATTTAATTTCTTTCAGCAATGTTCTGTAGGTTTCAGTGTATAAGTCTGTTTCCTCATTGGTTAATTAATTTATAGGTGTTAAGTGTTTTTAGATGCTATTGCTAGTGGAGTTTTTAAATTTTATTTCCAGCAAAGTCATCTAGATTTTGTCTTATACTATCTCCTAGACATTTTATATTTGGAAATTTCCGTTAAATCTCTGATCCATTTGGAATTATTTTTTGTGAAAGGTTTAAGGTCTTAGTCTAGTTTTTTTTTAATTTTGTTTTGCATGTGGCTGTCTAGTTGTTCCAGTATCATTTGTTGAAAAGACCACCTTTGTTCCTTCGTACTGATTTTGATCTTTTTAAAAAATCTGTTCACTATATTTATGTAGATTTATTTCTAGGATCTCTCTTACATTAATTTATTTGGCCAATCTGTGGGCAAATCTGGACTGTTTTAGTTTTGTAATAAATTTTGGAGTTATAGCAGTACTCTTTTAATTTTGTGTAGATTGTTCTGGGTCTTTTTCCTCTCCCTGTAAACTTTAGAATCTGTTTTCTATGTGGCTTACAGCTTTTCTGTCTTTCATCTCTCCATCACTGTTTTCTCTTATAGTCTTAAAATGGTAAATCATTTTTATTCAGTTTTACTTTCTTTCATATATATTCTTTCATTGTTTTCTTTATGGTTACAATGAGATTACACTTAACTGCTAAAATTTATAGTTAGTAATTTGGATTGTTAATTTTAAGAGTGCATAACAATTCTGCTCCTGTACAGTTCTGATGGTTCCCTTTTATTTTTGGTTTTGTTTATTTTTAAAATTTTATTTTATTTTTTAACGAATCACCGTGAGATACAGTTACAGACTTACAAACTTAGAAACTTTCGTGATTAAGTTTTAGTCATATAATGATCGAGTACCCATCCCTCCACCAGTGCCCATTCTCCATCACCAATGTTCCCAGTAACCCTCCGCCACCCCCACCCCATCCCTTCTCCCCTGCCTCTGAACAGGTTTTGGGCCACACCTGGATGTGCTCAGGGATGTCTCCTTGAGGATCTCAGAGGACCATGTGTGGTAACAGCAGTTGAACCCAGCCAGTTGCTTATAAGACAAGAGCCTTACCTGCTGTACTATCTCTCAATCCCAGATCTTTATATTTTTTTGTCTTTGGACCACACCAGGTGATGCTCAGGGGTTACTCCTGGCTCTGAACTCTGGGACTTACTCCTGGTAGTGCTCAGGGGACCATAAAAGGTTGCTGTAGATTGACCTGCATTGGTTGTATGCAAGGCAAATGCCTTACCTGTGGTACTATCACCCCTGCCCTGATCTTTATATTTTTAGAAAGCTTTTTGTTATGTTATAGCAGGAGCAAAGAAGTTCTTGCTTTATTTCAAGACAAAGGAAGGATTCCCTTTAGTTTTTCTTACATAGCTGACCTTGTAGTACCAAACTCGCCCAACTTTTGTTACCTGGCAATATCTTAATCTGTTCCTCAATTTGAATGATATTTCTCTGAATACAGAATTCTTTGCTGTCGTCTTTCTTCTTAGCACCTGGCAGTGCTCAGCTTACTCCTGGCTCTGCTCCAGGATCACTTCTGGAGGGGCCTGGGGGGCCACAGGAGGTCTTGGGATCAAATCTTGCTTGGTCAAGTCCAAGTCAAGCACCTTACTGGCTGTTCTCCCACTGCCATGTTTTTTCCAACACTTTAAGTAGATAATCCCATTGCCTACTAGCATTGTGGTTTGGGATGAGAATTGGTTGTTAGCCTTATTGAGATGCCTCTTGAGGAGTCAGTCACTTCTCTTGTGTTACTTTCAGCATCCTCTTTGTCTTTCACCGAGTGATTACAATGGATCTTGATACCAGTCTTCTAAGCTTCTCCTACTTGGAATTTGTTAAGCTGCTTAGACTTTCAGGTTATTAGTCTCATCAAATTTTGAGCAAATTTTATCCATTATTCAAATATTCTTATTGGGAGGGGGCTACACCCAGCAGTGATCAGGGCTTCCTTCTTGTTGTGTACTCGGGGATCACTCCTGGTGGGTTCATGGGGACCCTGAGGGGTGCCAGGGATTGAACCAGGGTCAGCTGCATGAAAGGCAAGCACCCTACCTGCCGTACTACCGCTCCAGCTCCTCTCCTCAACTCTGTCTGAGACTCCAGGAATTTCTGTGTTGAGCTTCTTAATGGTATACTGCGAATTCCTTTGGACTGTGTTCACTTTTCTTCATAGGTTTTCCTTCTGCACTTCAGCTTTGACTATTTCAGTTGTCCTATGTCTTTTTAATTTTGGGTCACACCCTGTGATGCTTAGTGGTTACTCCTGGCTCTGCACTCAGGAATTACTGCACTCAGGGACCATATGGGATGCTGGGAATTGAACCCGGGTTGGCTGCATGCAAGGCAAACGCCCTACCCACTGTGCTATCACTCCAGCCCAGTTGTCCTATTTTTTAAGTGTCCTACTCAGCTTTCTTTTCTTCTCAGCTCAGCTATTGAATCACCTTTGTATTTGTTTTCAAATTTCTCTTTGGCTCCTTTTTATCACTGTCATCCCGTTGCTCATCGATTTGTTCAAGCGGGCACCAGTAACGTCTCTCATTGAGAGACTTATTGTTACTGTTTTTGGCATATCCAATACGCACGGGTAGCTTGCCAGGCTCTGCCGTGTGGGCTCCATACTCTCGGTAGCTTGCCTGGCTCTCCGAGAGGGGCGGAGGAATCGAACACGGGTCGGCCTCATGAAAGGCGAACACCCAACTGCTGTGCTATCGTTCCAGCCTTATAATTTATCTTTATTGATATTCTTTCTTTTCTTTTTAAAAAATGTTGGCCACACCAATATGCTCAGGGCTTAGTCTTAGCTCTGTGCTCAGAGGTCACTGCTCAGGGACTCGGGGAACCGTAAGGGGTGCTGGTGCTGGCACCCAGGCTGTGTGCAAGGCAAAGACCTTAACCCTGCACTGTCTCTCTGCCACCTTTACTGATACTCTTACTTTGGTCACGCATTATTTTCCTGATACTTATTAGCTCTTTGCTCATTTTTCTGTAAGTGGTTTGAATAGAATGAAATTTTGAAATCTTTATCCCATATGCTACTCTGAGCTACCAGTAGTGATTTCTAAACTCAGAGCCAGGAATAATCCCTGAGGATAGCTGAGTGTTACCCAGACTCCAACCCCCTCCCTAAAAAAAAAAAAAAGAATCAAACAAAAATATAAATAAAATCTTTGTCTCAGAAGTCCAATTTGTTTCAGAAGTGCAATGTGTTAGCCTCTTCTGGCATAGTTTCTGTCCATTTATTTGCTTCTTTGACTGGACCCTACTTGCTGTTTCATTTTATGTCTTCTGAGGTTTTGTGGTTATCACTGAAAACTAGAAATTTGAGTACTATAACAGGGAAACTCTGAAAATCAGATTCTTTCTTTCCTCCAAGGCTTGCTGTTTGTTTGTTTGTTTGTTTGTTTGTTTTAAGTAGAAGTCTGGGGACTGGAGATAGTACAGGGATTAGTACACTCTTGCATGTGGCCAACCTGGGTTTGGTACCCAGCACCTTATATAATATGATTCCTGAGCACAGAACCAGGGGTAAACCTTGAGTGCCATTGGGCGTGGTTCTAAACTGCCCCCCAAAGGAGTATGGCGGCCTTTTCCTAAGACCGACGGGGTGTGGGGCCCACACAATTGGCCCTAGAAAAGAACTTTTCCTGGCTTCCTTCTGCCTCCGAGGTCTGTATTTCTAGATAATCTCAGAGATGTTTGGAAGAAAACCTTCTTCCCACCCTTGATTAAAGTCTCTGGCCAGAGAGAGTATTGGGCTGATTTAGTGGAGAGCCTTTGAGAGGCCAAGGAAGAGGCTGAGAGGGACCGAGGGGCTGAGATCAGGGGAGATACATGGGTCAGCAGTTTCTGGTAAGGGCCCTGGAAGCACCCCTGGGGCTCTGGAGGGACATGATGCCAGCACGGCTAGACTTTGGGCCCTGGAGACCCCAGTCTCAGTGAAGGTTGCTCAGCCTGGCCTGGGGCTGCAAGCCCTGGACACCACACAGCGCTGTCTGCGCCAGTCTCTTCCTACCTCATTTTACGGCCCGCCTGAGCCCCAGTGGACACCAGAGCCTTCTGCCTTTAGCAATTTCAGATAATATGGAATGACTCTTGGGCACAATAGAAACTATTTATCAGGAACTGGAAAGTGGATGCATACAAACACATATTCTCTCTCTCTCCCCTTTCTCTCTCTCTCTCTCTCTCTCTCTCTCTCTCTCTCTCTCTCTCTCTCTCTCTCTCTCTCTCTCTCTCTCTCTCTCTCTCTCTCTCTCTCTCATACTGTCATCAGGGCACTGGAGCTGCTGGGTTTTAGAGGCCGATGTTTGGATGCATACAGGCAGGGCAGAACTTTCTTTAGAGAAACAAAGACAGGGAAAAAAAAAGAGCGCTTCAAGGCTCCAGAACAGGGGCCGACCAGTTTTCTGAGTCTTCCTGAAACAGTGCCATTTACACGGGGGAGGTGGCTCGGGACTGAGACCGCAGTGGAAGTTGAGAACCCAGACTGATGTCAGATAAAGATGACTTTGATTCTGGCTTTTTCTAACCTGGGATGCTGGCAAGTTCCCTCTCAGATTCTATTTCTTCTCTGAATGTTGAATTCAGAGAGAGTGATTGTAAGAGTAGTTTTTAAAAGGTGCAGGCGCGGGGGGCGGGGAACTTGGGAGAGAGAAAACAGGGCTGGAGGTGAGAGCACTGCAGTTAAAAAGCTTGTTTTGCATGTAGCTTACCTGGGCTCAGGTGTGGCAAAAAAAACATATAAACAAAACCTCAGACTGACCTAGGTCACCCACAGAACCCCCTTGTACATAAGAGACTCGATATGTGTTGGTTTTCCCACTCGCCTACTTGAGGGAAAGATGAGCATTTGACTTGGAGCTAAGAGTTTCTTTTTTCTTTCTTTCTTTTTTTTTTAGGGGGAGGTCATACCCAGTGATACTCAGGGGTTACTCCTGGCTCTGAACTCAGGAATCACTCCTGGCAGTGCTAGAGGACCACTCGGGATGCTGGGGATTAAACCCAAGTAGATCGCTTTTCCCACTATATGATCACACCAGCCCTGGAGCTAAGAGTTTCTCATTCCTTCTCTGCCATTTATTTGCACTTCTGTTATTCACTCATTTACCTGTCCGTTCAATGGGCATTTCATTGCCCCGGGTCAACTGGGGACTGAGTTTTCAAGAATGAAAAAGACACTGTCTCTGTCTGCCAGCAATTCACAGTGTGACAAATGTTACAAAGGATTTATCAAATGAATTTCAGGAAAGAGGACACCTGCCTGGAGGAGGTGACATCTATCTTATGGGGAACCAAAAAATGTCCTTCAATTGAAAATAAGATTTTGGGGGGGGATTGTTTTGGGGCAAAACTCAGTGATGCTCAGGGCTTAGGGATCACTCCTGACAGTGCTCAGGGGACCATATGTGTTGCCTCATTGTAACTTGGCTAGATCACATGCAAGATAAGCACTATACCCATTGTACTATCTCTCCAGTCCCAAAAATCACATAGAAATGGATTTTTAAACTAAAAAAGAAGTCTTGGAAACATTTAAAATCACATGCCTACAGCTTTAGATACTGCAGGATTCTCACTCCCTAACCCTAAAATTCCCTTTTCTCTTTTCATTTATATATTGATTTGTGATAGCAGAGATAAAACTCATGGTATTACACATGTAAGACATATGCTCTAGTGCTGAATTACATCCTAAGCCCCCCCTTTTTTTTAATTGAATCACCGTGAGATAGTTACAAAGCTTTCATATTTGAGATTCAGCCATACAATGATCGAACACCCATCCCTCCACCAATGCACACTTTCCACCACCATCGTCCCCAGTCCCCCCCCCACCCCGCCGCCCACCCATCCCAGTCCTCACCCTGCCTCTATGGCAATTTCCCCAATACTCTCTTTCTACTTTTGGGCATTGTTTTGCACAAATTTTTCCACCACCATTCAAGCCTGCCTGTCAGAGGCAGATGCTAGATCATTTATTTTCCATTGCTCATTTTGAGTATCATGAGAGCTCGTGTGGCCAGGTGCTTCTGGAATGCAAGATTGTAAATGATTGGGTTCCAGACACATCTCTGTAGAGCACTTATCCATTTTGGGATTCAATTGGGAGTTTCGCCAGACTGCCAAGCAGGTTGGGAGCCGGGGAGGGACAGCTCGGATGTCCCTGCTGCCATGCAACCTGGAGATTCAGTCCTGGAACCCGTATACCTGGGCCTTGCTTGTGGAAGCTCTTGGTCACCGGGATTCCATCCATAGTAAGTGGGGAGAGCGCACCTGCTCCATCTGGGGTGCCCCGGTGAAATTGGCTCGATATGGGCCTGGAGAGATCTCCAGCACTGTGGTGTCTTCCGGGACTCGCTGCTGTGTCTCTGGACCAGGGCTGTGGTGCACTAAGATGGAGCCCAGAGGCAGATTGTGTTCAGCCCCTATTTTTATTTGAATTTTTTATAATGCCAGGGTTCAGACCTGTAGGTCTCCTATATGCCTGGCATGCACTTTGTCACTATAATAGCCGCAGTCCTATTCTTTCCTTTAAAAATGACAGTATCCAGCTGGAGTTAAGGCTCCTGTCTTGCATGTCGTGGACCCCAGTTTGAATTGGTTAAGACACTTGTTTTGTTTGCAGTGGACCCTGGCTTGAATTCCTGACACCACATATGGTCCCCTCAGCACCACCAGAACTGTAATCTGTAATCTCTGAGCACAAAGCCAAGAATATGCCCTGAGCACCACCAGGTATGATTCCCTAAAAATAGGGGGGGAAAATAAAAACAAACAAACAAACAAACACAACCCAAAACCCTAAAATGACATAGTAGTTTACAACTTGGGATCACAGGCCCCAGATCCTCTGCAAGGACAGAAGCCTTTGAGCTATTTTCATTATTGTCAAAGACTCATCACTGATCATTTTAGTAAACTGATGCTGGCAAAATCTTGGCTTGACTATGACATGTAAAATGTACCTGACAAGATGGCTGTCATTTTTTAAAAATGAAGAGTAAGCAGTTATTACCTAATGAGTTCATATGAGTGTACCAAATTCTCTCCAACTTTAGAAGAAATTAAAAGGATTCTTGGTGTACAATGACTAGAAATCTGACCATAGGAATCCTGAATTCAGAGTGTAAAGAACTTTCATCATGAAGCTGGCTTCCTGAGGCTTCCTATTTCAGCAGACGTCTCGGTCAATTGTGCCAAGGGGAGGCCTCAGCCAGGGTTCAGATTGGGGCCTCAGAAGAGCATAGGGTGGAAGTTCTTAAACCAAAAGCCTCCTCAAAAGAGAGAGCTTAACTGTTTGCAATGGCCAAAATCTATGAACAACCCAAGTGTCCAAGAACAGATAATTGGATAAAGAAACTATGATACACATATGCAAGGAATATAACTCGGCTACAAAAAAAGGTGAAATCTTGCAATTTGCCACCAGGTGAATGGATCCGCGGGGATTATTCTGAGTGATGTCAGTCAGAAGGAGAGGGACATATAAAGAATGACCTCTCTCATACGTGGGATATAAAGAAGCATAGAATGGGAATGACAAAGGGCCAAAGACAACAGAGCCTGATAACTGGTCTACATAACTGAGATGAACAAATTCAGGTCTGGGGAGTAGGGGACAGTAGATGGGAGGGGACCCTGAAAAAGTGGTAAAGGGAAAAAGTGGCTTGAGGGTGTGGTGTTAGAATGTTATGTGCACATGAAATCCTATCATGAACAGGATTTTGAATCATGATGACCAAAAATTTAAAAAAAACACTAAAAGAAACAGCTGAAAGTCTCCTGCTGTGCTTTGTTCATATCGACAGGTGTTACTCACTTGCTGTTTATCAGGCACTTTATGTGCAGTATTTTAATCAGTGCTTGGTTCAAAAATTGGGTCACACAGCTAAATAAGTGACTCAGGATCGTGGGTCCAGGACACATCGTTGCTTGGGGTCTCATCATAACTACACAGTACTGCCGTTTTGACTAGGATGGGACATATTAGGATCAGGGTAAACATCTTTGCCTTCTTTAGTCCCTATTGCTTCTACGTGATGGTGTGAGGGCTGCCTCTTTTTCTTCTATTTGTCTACTATTCATATTTGTTCCTAATATGAACTATGACATTGCTGGTGGGGATTTTTTTTTGTTCTTTCTGATTTTCCTGTGAATGAATTCATCATCTATAGATAGCTGGGGGGTATTTTGTGGGGTCTTCCACCCATATCTGAGGATCCACAAGCTGGGAATTTACCCAGAAGAGAGATGGATTTTAAAACTATGGAGAGTGGGTTTGATTGCCCTTATAGTGTCTGTAAGTTGAAGATTGGGTTGAAGAAAGAACCAGGGGGATAAAATGTGGAAATGTCAAGAAGAAATAGGAAAACCTCCTGTTGGTTACCTGCTGTGACTGTTGACAGCAATATTGTGCTGTGCGATATTGGCTAATTTTAGCAACAATGCCTACTTCCCAGTGTCAAGGAACATATAGAAAGTATAAGAATTGCAGCAAAGGTTAGTCTTAGAATTCTGGGATTTGATGTTTTTCTCCAGTTGGGATTATTGTGCTCTGGTCAAGCTCCTAGAGCAAAGCTAAATATCCTCCGCTTTATAAAAGAGTAGACTACGACTTGAGTTCCTGTCATTGGTAGTGATGTCCCTTATCTGGACATAGGAAGAGGAAAACAGAGTCATTTCTTTATTCCCAACTCTGAGCCAAGTAATTACTGAATCCGGGACAATTACTTAGCCTCTGTAAGTCCTAATATCTTCATTTATGAAATGCAAACTATTGTTCCTATTATAAACAAATTGTTTAACTATAAAGTGGGAAGGGGAAAAGCGCTTAGCACACATCTTAGATAGTCGTTAGTGTTGGGGGAAAGGTACCGAAAGAGTTTTAAAACAGGTGCCCTGTAATCAAGTACTTTATTTTTTAAAGAAAAAAAAATCTCTCTTTGGCTTCTCCAGTTAACGGAGAATTCAAACTCTACTTAGGCTCTGTGACTTAGTGGTGAGTCAGATAAAAATCTCAGTTCCATCACCCCTCCCAACTCACAGCTTGCCAAGCGCCCGCCTGGTGCCCCGCCCCCGCCCCCGCCCCCGCCCCCGCCCCCCGAAGACTACAAGTCCCAGAGCGCCGCGAGTTGAGCGACTACAAGTCCCAGCATGCCCGCGCCCCGCGCGGACTACATGTCCCAGCATGCCGCGCTCCTTCCGGGTTCGCGCGCTGTGCCGCGCCATGGAGGACGGCTGCTTCGTCCTGGGCGGCGAGTTCGAGGACTCGGTGTTCGAAGAGCGGCCGGAGCGGCCGTGGGGACCGCCCGCGCCCTACCGCGCCAAGCGCTGCGAGCCGCAGGTGAGGGGCGGCGCCCGGCCCGGCCCGGCCCGGGCCGCGGTCGGAACGCCCTCGCGCGGGGCGCCGTGCGGGCCACTTGGCTTTCCTTCGGGCCCGCGGCTCCCCGTTCTCGGTAGCGGCCGCCGAAGGCGCGTCTCTGCCCGGAGTCCTTCCGCGGTGGCACGTGGTCACGTGGGCGCGGACGCTGTAGCCGGTTCCTCCCGGGGGTCCGGCCGGTGCTCAGCGGCGTGTGGCTCCGGTGGGTGCAGGGGCGAGCCCCACCGGCAACGAGGCTCTCTCCCGGGGTGACCACCCGCTCCGGGCTGTGTGCACGGTTTGTTCGCTTGAGCCCGTTTATTCGGCTTTCTTTTTTTTTGAAAGCAAGATTTTTTTTTATTATTATTATTATCTTTTTTTTTTTGCTTTTTGGGTCACACCTGCGATGCACAGGCAGGGGTTACTCCTGGCTTTGTCTCAGGAATTACTCCTGGCGGTGCTCAGGGTACCATATGGGATGCTGGGAATGGAACCCGGGTCGGCCACATGCAAGGCAAACGCCCTACTCGCTGTGCTATCACTCCAGCCCCTATTATTATCATCTTTTAATTGAATCGCCGCGAGGTACAGTTTCGAAGCTGTTCGTGGTTAGGTTTCAGTCATGCAGTGTTCCAACACCCATTCCTCCACCGGTGTCCATTCCCACCACCAACGTCCCCAGCTTCCCTCCTCCCCCGCTTCTCTCTCTCTCTCTTTCCTGCAAGATGGTTTCTAATGAATGAAAAATTACTTAGAAATAAGGGTAGAGAAGAGAGGAAGTACGCGTTCAAGAGCTTGTGCTGGTGGGCTTGTAGGTCCAGCCAGTGATGCGTGGGGGTTGCTCCCCACTGAGTTAGAGAAAGGGGAAACATAACTTCACCCTGTGACCTGCCCTTCTCACCGTTTCTAGTGGTTTCTTGAGGACCCCGGGAGCAGTGATGATGCCGACGCTCTGACTGTCAAGAAATTCAGAGGGGACCTGGCCTACAGACGGCGGGAGTACCAGGTGGGTTGGCCGGGGAACCTGGTAGTTTGGGAGGAGCACCAGGTTGGCTCCAGGGGGAGCACTGGGTAGGCTCTGGGGGGAGCATCCGGGGGACTCTGGCTCTGGGCGTGGCCACTCAGCCTGTTTGCCTGCTGCAGACTGAGGGTTGAGTGCTGTGAAGACCATTTGGTGTTGCGTGACCGTGTCTGTAATCGCTGTCCCGTTGTCCTCTCGGTGCGGCGGATCATCCTTGGTTGGGTTTTCTGCAGGTCCTGCCTCGCTGGGGCTCTTGGGGGCATCCTCACGGTCTGGGTACCCGGGCTGTAATCCCTGTGTCACAGGAGAGTGCGTGCACTGGCCCTGCGTGGTCCCAGGAGCAGCGCGCCCAGAGTGACACCAGGCTTGCACGCAACGCGCCCTCCCTCCCCGCAGGGGCGCGGGTACTGTTTCCCGTTAGGGAGGGAGAGGCCCTTCGCCAGGTCAGTGGCACCACCGGGTGCGAACCCTGGGCCATGTGGTTCCAGCGTGAACTTCCCGCACCTTTTGCAGGGGCAACACCGAGGTCACAAAGTCCAGCAGTGCCTCAGCTGTCGTTTAGGAGAGTAGCCCCACCTGGATGGGCTTCTTAATTCATCGTGTGATCAGTCGGAACATCACGTTGTTATGTCCCGGGAAGGGAGTTTCACTCACACCTTGACCAGACCAGGCGCGAGGATGCAAATGCAAGGCCCCTTTATCGCCAGCTCGAGCTGGGGTCCGAGTCTCATCTGACGAGGTGGAGTCTTGACAAGGACCCTGACTCCAAATTCTAAGCAGCTTATGTAGGGTTTAGTTACCTAACAGCATTTTTTCCCTAGGAACTGGCAATATGTTTCCAATTCTGGTCCTTGTCTGGTCCTATGACTCCAGTAACCAACATTATGTTTTCAATTCTTAGCTGGTCTGTGACCTGTGTGGTCCTGTGACCCCACTCCCTAGACCCTCTCTACTGGGCCTTTGCCCATGCCCCCTACTCTGAGAGGCTGCTGCCACAGGGCAGTTTATCAGCCCAGGGTGATACTGTTTTCTGAGAAGTCGGGACTTTCTGATGGGGGAAACCGAGACTTGAGCCTTCTGAGTTTTGGTCTTAAGGTGGAGCCTGTCATGGCTCCACTTGGGTCTTAAAACGTCAGATTCGGAAAATCCCGGTTCTCGTATGAATCCTCTCTGCTTCACTCTTATTTCCCTTCTCTACTTTCCCCTGTCTCTAACGATGGCCAGAAAGCCCTTCGGGAGTATTCTAGCATTGCCGAGCAGCTGCCGCCCACCAATTTCGCCATGAGGAGGGACGTCCAGGAGGGCCGGGCCCGGTGTCTGACTCGGCTGGGGCGCCAGGCCGAGGCGCTGGAGATCGCCGCGGAGCTGGTGAGCATTTTCGTGTCATTGCCGGGTCCCTGCGCCCTCCGGTGCCATGGACTGTGGAACCGTTTGTTTTTGAAAAAGCAAAATAACATAAAGCAAAACAACGAAAAGCCATAAAAAAAAAAAGGCATAACCATAAAATCTGTAGGCTTGGCTAAGCAGAACATCGTAAATGATGTAAGAACTTTGTTATGACGAGCAATTTAGAACTTTAGACTAATCATTTTTAATTTTTAAGCCATATCCAGCAGTGCTCAGGGGTTCTCCTGGCTCTGTGTTCAGGAATCACTCCTGGTGGGCTTGGGGGACCCCGTGATGAGATGCTGGGGATCAAACCAAAGCTGACCGTGTGCAAGGCAAGCACTCAACCCACTGAACTCTTTTCTCTGCCCCTACACATAATCATTTTCTTTCAAGTTTTTTTTTTCTTCCCCTGTTTATGTTCAGAATTCTTTTTTGCTTGAAAATCTTACTGCAAAGGTTTTACCCACTAGGAGTAAATACACATAATAGAAGTATTATTATAATGCTCTTTTCTGTAGATTTTTAGTTTAGATTCTACTTTTCAGATCTTCTGTCATGAACTTGCATTACTTTGGGAGGGGGTGGAGGATACCCACAATGCTCAGGGCTTACTCCTGGCTCTGTGCTCAATACACACTCCTGGTGGTGCTTGGGGGACCGTTTGGGATGCCAGGGATGGAACCCTGGCTGGCCACATGCAAATCAAGTGCCTTACCTGCTTTACTACCTCTCCAGCCCCAGCTTCTTACTTAGTAAAAAGAAGAATCCTTACAAAACAGTGTTGCATAGCGTACTAAACCAAGCTTGGTAGTCCTTTTTATTTTCAAATGGATTTTCAGGGTCTCTTGGAATAAATAAAGGCAGTTCTTTGCCATTGTGGAAGAAGGCATTTATGGTTTACTTCTGTGTGCACTCACACAGATTTTATAGTTGACCATCCAAGTTTATGCCCAGCCCCAACTTATAGAGGTCCAGTGTTTTGTTGTTGGGTTTTGGCTGGGGGCAGGGGGCCAGGGACGGGACACCCCCAGTGGTGCTCAGGGCTTAGTCCTAGTTCTGTGCTCAGGGATCCGTCTTGATGGGCTTGGGAAGTTGCAGCCCTTGACAGCTCGTCATTAGGTTTCTAGCACCTTCTGGGCATTGGGGAAGGACGCGGGCAGCATAAGCTAGTGCAATATTTCCCAGGATATGCAACACTTAATTTTTCTTTTTTTTTTTTTAAGTTTTTATTTTATTGACTCACCGTGAACAAAATTACAAAGCTTTCAGGTTTAAATCTCAGTCATATACTGATTAGACCCCAATCCCTTCACCAGTGCACATGTTCCACCACCAAGAGCCCTAAAATACCCCCCTCCCACCTACCCCCCACCTAAGTAGCTAATGATCTTCCCTTTATTCTCTCTATACTTTGAATACATTCAATATTTCAATAGAGAACTCCCTATTATTGTTTGGGATTTTTCCCCAACAATCAGGCCTGCTGAAAAGGTATCATTTAATAATTTCTTATCATTGCTGAGAGTGAAGACTGTGGTTTTGGGTTTCTGATATTTTAGCTCAGTTCACAGTCTAGATGCATAGCTGCAAGAAGCCGCTCTGGGTGCCAAAATGGGTTAGAAGACCTCTCAATCAAAGTCTTTAGGAGCAGAGGGTCCATTTCTCAAGCCGCAGCTCCGGATCATATCTGGGCGGAAGGTAACGCCCCCCTCCCAGGTAACGCCCCCCTCCCAGGACCACCTACAGGCTACGTCAATAAAAAAGTCCTACCTCCGGGTTGCGGGTCTTAGAGGGTGGCTCTCGCCATGTGGATGCTGCCGCCGCCACCATTTTCACCCAGAAAAACAGGGCAGAGAGGGAAAATCCCTCCCCGGGCAGCATGAGGTTGTAGCTCAGTTCACAGTCAGGATGCATTGCTGCAAGAAGCTGCTCTGGGCTTAAAATGGCTTAATTTTTCATAGACGCTACACCCAGGGGTACTGAGGCTGGGAGCTGTTCCCAGCAGCGCTCAGCCTGTGGTGTGAGATAGTACAGGGGTACAGCCTTGCACAATACCTACCTCGGTTTGAACTCTGGCACCAACAATCCCTGAGCATCACCAGTGGTAGCCTTGAAGACAACCTGCACCCCATCCCACCAAGTCCTACCAGGTGTGGCTCCCGAAGCCCCCAGCACTACCGCGGGTTGCCCTGGAAGCTTCCAAGCACTACTGGGGTCACCTGGGTGGTCCCCAGTACAGCAAGGCCTACACAGCGTCATACTACGGGTCAGACCTCAACACCTGCAGGGCCCCCAGCCTCCTGAGCACCTCTCTGGGAGCCCAGACAAATAACCAAACAAAATCCTGCTTATTTCCAGCCTGCCGTGTGCCTGGCGGTGGGTTCTAAGCAGAGGAAACAGGGAAGCCATCCCTGGATTGATGAAAATAGGAAGACAATTTCACAGACTGCTTAGCTGATACGAAACCGTTATTTATAATACAGATTTCACATCCGTATTTACTGCTGTACAGTTTGATGATCCACACACATTTTCGTGGACCGGCAGCACATTTCTGCAGACTGGCATTGGTTCCAGGACCCAGAAGCGCATCAAGCGCCATAGACCAGTGGCAGGCGGGAAGGCGATGCTTGTCGCCAGTCCCCTCTGCTTCCCTCTTCCAGAGACCTGAGGACGCTTGACTCAGCAGCTGCCAGACTGCGGCTGTCTCCGAGGTGCTGCCTCAGGGGGTCTGGAAAGGAGTGAACATGACGCAGTGGGTGGTGTTAAGCCTCATCCGCTCTGTTCTTGGGGAGCCACCATTTGCATGGCCTTTGGCCTCTTCTCTAGTACCCGGATCTATGTTGAATCCCCCACCAGCTTTAGCTTGCCTCTGCCACCCTCCCTGTCCACCTCACTTTTTTTTTTCTTTGACTGCAAACTGGGTAGTTTGACTCGCATTTCTTGCTTGCATAGTTCATGCAGTGCAGGAGCTCAATCTGGAGCAGGCCATGTTTTCTGTAGATGCAGCTCGACTTGTGTTTGCCTTCTGCCCTCCACAGACTTTGGGAAAAGGCTTGTTTCCTGTGTGGCAGATTAGGCAAGAAGAGGCTGCTCTAGCTGAAGAGACTTGAAAAGCACTTTCTGATCAGAAGGAAACCGAACAGCCCCCACTGGCCAAAAATAATTGGCCTTGGTAATAGTTACCAGGAAAGGCATTTGGATTCAATTATGATGCGTCATGAAACAGAACTGTAGGGCTATCCTGTGTAAGATGTCCGAGCCAACAAAAAATTGGAAGTGGAGTACATTTGAATCCTCAAGGAAATTGCCATTTGGATTTTAGAAAGGCTGGAATATTGAAATGGAACCATTAGCCCCGAGTCAAAATGTTGGCTTGGGTCTTTCAGATTCTTGGCTGAGGACAGTGAAGATTATAATGAAAAATGGAAAATAAACTGACATTTATGGATTTGGTGCCACACTTGGTCCAACCACTGTAACATGGGTTGCGTTATTGTGACATGAAGACGTTTGGGAGTGGCTGGTGATTGATTGCTAAGTCATGTGTTTTGTTACGTCTCCAGTTTCAGGGGCCGGGCAGCAGTGCAGCGGGTAGGGTGCTTGCCTTGCATGCGGCCACCGGCTTTGGTTCCTGGCACCCCATATAGTCCCCGAGCAATAATCTCTGAATGTAGAGCATGGAATATCCCCGGGGCATCACCGGGTAGAGCCCCAGAACCTAAAAAAATTAGAAAAAGTTTCCAGTTTCAAACTAAGATTCGCTAAGAAATATTCCATTTACTCTGCATAGAACTGCAGGGTTCTCCATGTTTATGTGGAAAACTTTCTGCAGGTTCAAGTTTTGACCTTGCTCTTTCTCCTTAGGAAAACAAAGCGACCAACACAGACCATTTAACCACGGTGCTCGGCCTCCAGTTTGCTATTTGCTCAAGTTTACAGAAGGTGGAGAAAGCAATTCTCTGTCTACAGAAACTGATTTCTTTGCATCCTTTTAATTCTTGGAACTGGGGCCAGTTGGCCGAGGCCTACCTGACTCCGAGGCCAGCTCTCTCCGCGTCGGCGGCGCCATCTCAGAAGCACAGCGGGTTCACCTCAAGTGACCAGGCGGCCGAGGCCTCCAGCCCGCACTCCGCTGGAGCCCGCCTTCCCCGCCCACCTGCAGACGGGCCCGAGCGCCCCGGGCTTTGCACAGAGGCCAGCAGCGGTGGCTGCCAGCCGCCAGCGCCAGCCCTGGAAGGCACGTGGGGCGGGCTGGCGGCGGAGAGGCCCGAGGTACCCCTGGACGCTCGACTGAAAGCCTGTGCCTCCTTTATCCGAACCAGGTAACCAGGCGCGCCAGGTGATCCCCGCACAGGTTCTAAGCTGGTAGGCAGGGCTTGGGGTTCTTTAGTTTGATTTTTGTTTTGTGTTTTGGAGGGGATGCGGGGATCACACCGGCACTGCCCAGGGACTGTGCCTGGCTCTGTGCTGAGGAGTGACCCCTTGGCGATGCTCAGGGGACCAGATACAGTACCAGCGTTTGAACCCGCTCAGCTGCCTGCATGACATTGAGTTCTCCCCTGTGCTGCCTCCTCAGTTCCTAGGCAAGGGTTATTTTATTTGGAGTTTGAAAACATTCCAGAATAGACAGTGGGTCTGTGTTTGGAGATTCTTCCCCCTCCCCCCCCATAGTCTAGACAGAGTCCTTTGAACTTTTCCTTTTATTTATTTATTATTTTGGCTTTCGGGGTCATACCTGATGATGCTCAGGGGTTATTTCTGGCTCTGCAGTCAGGAATTACCCTGGCAGTGCTCAGGGGACCATATGGGATGCCAAGGATGGAACCCAGGTCGGCCGCGTGCAAGGCAAATGCCCTACCCATTAAACTGTCACTCCGGCCCCAAACTTTTCCTGTTAATAAGATCAACTGAAAACTCTTTACTCAAGTAACTTTTGTCATTACTGAAAAGGTTAAACTTGGAAAACATTAGAAAGGGAAAGAAGATTAAATGTATGAGACATTGGCAGCAGGAAAAGTTTCGTTGTTGTTGTTTTTAATTTTAAATTTGGGGGCGTTTCGGGCCTCCCAAGGATGCTCATGGATTACTCTGCACTGAGGGATCACTCCTGGTG
Organism: Sorex araneus; assembly: GCF_027595985.1. Classification (NCBI taxonomy): domain Eukaryota; kingdom Metazoa; phylum Chordata; class Mammalia; order Eulipotyphla; family Soricidae; genus Sorex; species Sorex araneus. The sequence goes on from NC_073303.1 coordinate 104,978,391, forward strand.
GTGCTCAGGGGATTAGGTGGAGTGCTGGATCAAACCTGGGTCAGCCCCATGGAAGGCAGGTGCTCTGCCCACTGTACTGTCGCTCCAGCCCCATCTTGTTGAAAAGTGTTTTAAACAAGAATTTTTTTCAGGGGCTGGAGAGATTGCACAGCAGGTAGGGCGTTTGCCTTGCATGCAGCCGACCCGGGTTCAATTCCCAGCATCCCATGAGCACTGCCAGGGGTAATTCCTGAGTGCAGAGCCAGCAGTGACCCCTGTGCATCGCCAGGTGTGACCCAAAAAGCAAAAAAAAAAAAAAAAGAATTTTTTCACTCCTGTTTCACAGAGATCTGCTAGAGAAAAAATGGCTTTTTGAATTAATAATACGAATATGAGTGTTTTTCCTTTTTTTTTGTGAGATTTTTTTGGGGGGAGGTATTAGGGTCATACCCTGCAGTCATCAGGAACTACTCCTGGCTCTGTGCTCAAGGGTCAGGCCCGACAGTGCTCAGAGATGTGATGCCAAGATTAGAATCAAGGTCAGCAGTGTGTCTTATCTACTGTACAATCTTGTTGGCCCCAGTTGTTCTTAATTCTACAGAGAATTTGCATGGCTTAAGGGCTCTAATTACATTGAATCTCTAGAGTTTAAGGAAAAAAGAGAATTTCCATTTCATAACATACGTGAGCAAATAAGAGTGCCCACACTCATAGGTCTCGATTAGTACCAAAGGATGTTGGTATTGTAGTTTTGGACAATGTAGAAAAAGCATTACCCTGAGTCTGACCAAAAGTCTTTTCTTGCTTAAAACCCTTTCGACTTGCAGCGTTATTTGCCGTTTTGACTGTGTGCTTTAATTCAGATGACAGAGGTATGGGTCTGTGTCGGGCACTTGCTGAATGGAACCTGCAGGAATCAACCATGTGGGCAAATGAAAAGATGTCTTTGCCTACAAATTGCAGTGGTCCTACAGAAACATGGGGGTCTCTGTCTGACTTAGAACAGCCGGCTAAGTCTGATCGTTCCCCTCCTGACAAGACAAAAAAAAGGAGAAAGAGGGAGGGAGAGAGAGAGAGGAGAACGAGGGGAGGGGAGAGGAGGAAGTCCTTTCCTGCTGGGGAGGTACAGGGAGAGTGGGGCTGGCAGCTGCCGAGAGTGGGTGGTGAGAGTGGGTGGCATCAGGGTGCCGCCCACTTGCCCCCAAGGGCCCTGCTGGAAACATCTCTGAAAGGGGGGGGTTGTTACCTAAACAAGGTAGGTTTTCAGAATGCATTGAGGGCTTTTTTGCCCCCTGAACAGACAGTGACAAAATCAGCTTGAGCACCTACAGGCCCTGGGGCCAGTCCGCAGGGCGTGGCCGCCAGAGGGAAGCCTGAGCTTGAAGGATGCTTGTGTGGAATGTTCTTGGAGGAGTGGGGTGGATGGAACTGCCCCAGGCTTCCACTCGCTGCTCTCTAGCCATGATCTCAGCTCTCAGCTGGGGGGGGGGGGCGGGCGAGGAGGAGACACGACGACTGTGGAGGCAGGGGGCAGGCCTGAAGGGCTCGGTGCTGCCCGATCCCCTGGGTCTCGGACCCGAGCACTGCTTTCCACGGTGCCCTCTCAGCTCCACGTCCTGATTTCTGGGGAGCTCAGAGGCTTTCCGGCAAGCAGGAGAGGTGGTGGGGGGGGGGCCGGGCAGAGCACCCTGCATTCTGAGGGGCACGGGGTGGGGGGGGCGGGCACTGGTGAAGAGGAGGCAGGACTAGGGGGGCGGGGGCGAGAAGCCAGGCACCGGCCGTTCTGAGAGAAAGCTGGGCGGGCGTCCGCAGCCTCCGAGCGGGTCACTTCTATATCCTGTTTCCACAGCGACAGGCTGAGGAGGGGGTGCAGACGGCGGGACAGTCGCCAAGGCTTCCGCTGAGCACCTGGCACTGCTCAGGAATCGAACCCAAGTTGGCCGTGTGCAAGGCACACACCCTCCCCCTGTGCTGTGGCTCCAGTCCCCACAGACCCTTGCGTGCCTGCGTGGGAGGCCTCACTGACTCACTGTTCTGTTCGGGGGCCACACGCGGTGGTGCTCAGGGCTTGGCTGTGTGTGAGGCTCTGCCCGCTGTCCTGTTGCTCCGGCCCCAGACTGCACCTCCCTTACTCCTTGCATTCACTCGGTTTTCTCCCTGGCTATGCTCCGGCCACCGTGATCTTCATGACTTTCAGACACATCGGACTAGTTCCTGCGCTGGGCCTCCTTCCCCTCTGCCCGCCCAGCCACTCCTGCAGACCAAAGAGGCCTTAGCCTCAGTGTGTAGGTCTGAAAACTTCCTTCACTGCCCATGAGAGGGGACCCTTCGCCCACCTGCTGTTGGATTTTTATAGCACTCATGGCTAGCGCGGTTCTTTCCCTGGGCATGTGGATCCTTAAGTGATTTGCCTGCAGAATTCCAGGTTTGAGGCCAGAGCAGTAGTACAGCGGGGAGGGCACGTGCCTCGCTCATGGCTGACCCGGGTTCCATCTCCACATCCGATAACGGACCCTTGAGCACTGCTGGGTGTGGCCCCAAGCCAGGGAAGGCCGGCCCTGGGCCAGTGCCCGGCACCGCATGTTGTCTGAGCTCCTGCAGGAGTCAGCCCTGCGCACAGCATTTAAAAGGGGCTTCCCGTTGGTGTTGATGGTGTTGACGGGTGTGAGAAGGGGCAGGAGGAGACCAGGTTACTGTTACTCCGGGGAAGTTGGTGGTGTGGGCTAGTGTGCAGGCTGCCCCGGCAGCTGGATGTGAGAGAGCCGGCCTCACTCTGGGGAGCACACGCGTGCCCGAGAATCCCGCCAGCCTGAGTCAGGTGCCGACGGTCGGGGACGCAGCGTGGCCTTGGGAACTCTTGCCTGGGCCCGACCGTGCATTCAGCCCCAGGATGGCCCTCCTGGGCCTTGGTGCTTTCCCGGCGGTGTTGTGTAAATCTAGAGACGGTGGCTCTCCAGCGGGGAGGGGGACGGCCCCTCCGCAGCCCACTTTTGTCCAGAGGAAGCCTGAGGGCTTCAGGCGCGGGGAGCACTGCCCTGTCCCATGAAGGCCCACGGACTCTTCTGTCCCGCAGGCTCTTGCTCCAGCTCACCCAGGCTCAGCAGACGTCGTTTGCGTTGGAGAGGAACTTAAGGACTCAGCAGGAAATTGAAGATAAAATGAAAGAGTTGGGCCTCAGAGAAGGCCCTCTGCTGTGGCTGGAGGAGGTGAGTGGATCCCCCGGTCATGGGGAGAAGGCTCCGAGAGAAATTTTTCCTGGCTCTGACTGTCTCTTTAAAACACGGCCCAGTCTCAGCCCGAGGATTTGTCTCCCGCCTCGCCAGCCTTTTGAGCCAGCCTTTTGATCGTAATCCGTAATCCGCCCCGGAGCACTGAAGCACTGAAGCGGCCTCTTCCTCCTCTTCCCCTGTCCCCGCTGCAAGGTGAGGTCTCCCTTACTTGTCCGTGCGTGTCACAGCCCGGCTGTGTTGTGGGTGCGTGACCCTGAGACGCGCCGCGGGGATTAGTGTCGCCACTCTTTGATGTGTTGTTCCCCTCAGCTCCTCCCTGAAACCCGGGCCTGAGAGGTGGTGACCTGCAGGGCTGCTGAGGCCAGAGCCTGCGCTTTCGGTCTGAAGTTTCCTTTCCCTTCTCCAGCCCTCTACTGCACTGAGACAGTCAGATACCAGGGCTTTTGTTGTTGTTTGTTTCTTTCGAACCTGTAGGATTGGAAAGGCTACACTGAAGATCCTTAAGGTGCCTTTGGAGGGCGGAGATGGGCCAGGGCTGGAGCGTGTGTTCGCCTGCGGGAGCCCCGGACTCGGTGGCCGTCCCGTCTGCTCCCTTTGGGCCTATTTAGCCCTTTCTTTGACTTTGTATTTTTTCGGTTTTGGGTCACACCATGCTATGCTCAGGGCTTCCTCCTGACTCTGCAGGCGGGAACCACTCCTGGAGGTGCTCGGGGAGCATATGGGGTGCCGGGGTTGAACCCGGCTTGACAGCGTGGAAGGCAGACACCTTCCCCATTGCACCACGGCTCCGGCCCCTCCTTGGGTCTTTCCTTGCAGTCCACAGACTCGCACGTGTGCGGTGCCCCCTGTGTGTGGTCCCCCTTCACTGGTGTGGCTGATGCCGTGGTGCTGATGGGGTTGGCGCGCAAGCCTGGCGTGGAGCTCCCGAGGCCCGCACCCCTTGCGTGGCACACGTGCACAGCCTCTCACACAGGCCTGGCCGGGTGGGCTGGTGGGAATCACAGCTGGCGCTGGCGGTGCTGGGGTGGTCAGGTCCACATAGGTACATCCTGATGACACCCGGGATTCACACCCGAATGGCCATCCGCCTGGCCCAGGTCCGGCTCCTGTCAGGGGCCCTCGGCCTCTCCTCAGTCATCCTTCTCCTTCGTCTCTCTCTCGACTTGTCCGACTGGCCCCTGACTCATGGTCTCCTCTTTCCCTCACTTCTGAGAGGCTGCGCTCGGCTGGCTTCCTTCTCTGCTGCTCTCCGCCCCTCAGTCTCTCGTCCTCACTACCTCTGAGTTTCTCTCCACCTCTCTCCCCGGGACTCATAGGCAGGCACGCAGCTGCCATGTCACCTCGGGGTTGGTCGCCCTTCCTCTGGTGCTCGAGCCCCGTCTCGGGAACACTCGGCAGACAGAGGAGTTCCCACCCAGCAGTCATTCTGAGGCGATTCTTGATCGTTCTCCCGTCACCTCAAGGACAAGCCGTCCAGTGGGAAACTGCTCAGCAAAACCCTTTGGGTCTCCAGTGCTGCCCTGCGGGCGCGGTCACTCAGCCGCCCATCAGTGTTTGCAGATGAAGTGAGAGCCGGGCGTGGGAACCACTCTTCCTTTCCAGGCTTCCTTTCCCGCTCCTGCTGCTGCCGGTCATCCTTCCCGTCAGGCCTGGAACCTTCCCGCCCTCTGGGTGCACCTCTCGGCAGGCACCGAGCACCCCCTTCCTTCAGGGGACCACCCGCGCTTCTCCCACACTGTCAGCGCCCTACTCTTAGCACCTGTTGGGTTCCGGTGCCCACGGCCGGTCTCTCCTTGCTTTGTTCTGTCTCGAACGTTGCTGCTGGGTTCAACTCGAAAATTCCTGTTGACCAAGTCACCCGCTTGCTTAAAGGTGACACGCGTCCCCTCATCCCGAGGTCGGGTGTGGGGCAGGTGCCATGCCAGCATGCCCAGGGCCTTGCGGATACACCCCGCCCAGCAGCACCTAATTAGTGCCTACACACGGCTTTGCTTCCATGTGGCTAATCTGCTCAGATCAAACAAATTTGTGGAGTTTCTGTCTCTGAGGACCCACCAAGAATTTCTCCTGAGCAGATTTCTAGTCTGGAAGTTTCCCTCCCCTGTGAGTTCTGATGAGGTGATTGCTTCAATAGCTCTTTGAGCACTAAAAAAGAAAATTACAAGATTATACCATCTTTTTCACAAAATTTGTGGTTCCTTTGAAGTCCTACCTCCTGGGACCAGAAAGATAGTACAGTGGGTAAAGATACTTGCCTCACTTGTGGACGACCCAGGTTTCGTCCATGGCACTGTATATAGTCCCTTGAGCACTGCCAGGAGTAATCCCTGAGCACAGAGCCAGGAGTAAGCTGGGTGTGGCCACGAAGCAAAACCAAGCAAAAAAGAAGTCATACATTCTTACAGGGAGTCTGACAGCGTCAGCCTTTGACTGTGCTCATCCCATCTGCCGGGGATGGTAGTTCTCCGGCTGAACAACGCACAGGAAATAGCCTAGGGAGCCTTTTGTAAAAACAAATAATGGAGAGACAAACAGGAGTTTGTACACTTCATGTTAGGCCCTTGGCTTTACTCCTGGCTCAGTGCTCCGGGATCACTCCTAGTGGTACTTGGGACCATAGATGGTGTGAGCAAGGCGAGCTCCTTCCCTGGTGTATTAGCTCTCCATACTCCGAAGTCCTGTACCCATTAAAGTACTTCTTTGTTTAGTTATTATTGTTACTTAGTTCTCTTAACTTTTTTGAAAAACATCTTTTGGTCTTGCATATAACCCAGAAGGTATCACCTGTAAGATGTGACACGAAAAGGGAAAGAAGATGCAAATCATGTTAGGGTCCCCCAGTAACAGATGCTCCTTGATTTGAGATCTGGGTAAAATGCAGAAGCCAAGTAGTACCTTAGGATTGATAAAACTCCATACTTTAATAAACAATAATTAGGCATTCATCTCACTGGCTTTTGCCTCAGATAGCTTGTCGTCTTCGCATATTTAGCCCATCAAACCATACTTCGGGTGTGCTTCCAGTCCATTATCCTCCATGGTCCTTGAGTATTCTGGAGCAGCATTTGGGTCTCGGGGTCTGCAGGAACCTCAGAGATGAGCTAGCCCCAATCCTGTGCTTTTCACAGTGTCCGCGTTACCGTGTGAAATGGTTGGGGGCATTCAGGTTCCTCCACCGTCCTTACCAAAGGCGCTGATCTCAGTGGGTCCCTTGCAGGGGTGTCTCTGAAGAGACTAATGTAGACCGGGGGGGGGGGGGGGGGGGGGGGGGCCTGATTCCGGCCAGCAGGGGGCAGTATTGCTCCTTCCAAGGGCACACGCTTTGCTGGGAAAAGGTTTCTAGAGAGATGTGTGTGTCCCAGTGCATCAGACCACCTGCTCACCTCTTAACTACTTGCTGCCCTCATCCCAAAGGCTCTCTGCCCCGCCAGCCAGCAGCAGTGACGACTGCAGCCCTGTCCCTCGGTCACTGTTTTTGAAGAGCAGAGGCCCTCTCTCCTCTCGGTCCTGTGAGGCCGACCTGGCACGGCCTGCTTCCAGGGGCGGGCCTGTTTCTCTTCAAAGGGCAGAAGCTGGCCCCTGACTGCCCCGGGCATCGCTGCCTGTACTGGGAGGGAAGCCTTCACACGTGACCACCAGCAGCGTCGCCCCCACCCTGCCCTCTGCACGTCTTCTGACTCTGATTGGGACTGTTGTTTTTCTCTCGCTGCAGGTGATGGGAGAAGACATCGTCCCAGAAAAGCTGCGGGATGAAGTTCACGCCGAGGTAAAGTGTATCGGCCCCACAGCCCTCGCCGCCCTGGTGATTGCATCTTCGAAAGAATTCGAAGACAAGTGGTTCGGCAAGATCAAAGACCGCTTCTGTTCCTTTGAAAATCTATTCCGTACAGAGATATGAATCTTAGCCGTGGAGGCCCTTCCAAATTAAAATCACCTCTTGCCCTGGATTATTTGACCTCGTTTGCTTCCAGACGGGATCTGGTGCTCATCCTGGGATGTAGTGAATTAAAAATGATTATTTATGTTTTTATAAAAACAGCTTCTCTCTCAGATTATTCCTATTGTGTTCAGTTTCTTGGGTTTTTTTTTTTTTTTTAATCTTCTTGCCTTTCACTTCTACATACTGTATCTGAGGCCTATGTCGGAAGTATGTAAGAGACTTTTGGAAGCCAGAAAGAGTGCAATGGGCAGATCACTTGCCTTGTGTGGGTCCAACCCAGATTCTACCTCTGGCACTATGTGACCCCCCCCCCCCCCCAAGTCCTGCCAAGAGTGATCCCTGAGCACAGAGGAGTAAGTCCTGAGCAGGGCCAGAGGTGGCCCCAACTCCCTCCACACCCCCCCCCAAAAAAAATGCTTTCAAATTTTATAGTTTTGTTTTTCTTTCAGTTGGTGAGAAAGAGTTTATTCAAGAGGGACTACTACAGTAGGCATTTTGAAGGAGACCATGAGAGGGTTTGACTTGAGTTACTATTATCTTTTTTTTTGGGGGGGGGGTCACACCCGGCAATGCACAGGGGTTACTCCTGGCTCATGCACTCAGGAATTAACTCCTGGCGGTGCTCAGGGGACCATATGGGATGCTGGAAATCGAACCTGGGTTGGCCGTGTGCAAGGCAGACACCCTACCCGCTGTGCTATCGCTCCAGCCCCACTATTTTTTTCAATCAGGGCCACAGTAGTGATGCATTGGGGAGTGGGGGTGGGGTGCCGAAATCACTCCTGGCAGTGGGGTTTAGGGTCAAAGGGTCGCGCCTGGTTGTGCTCAAGGGCTTGTGCTGGGGGTCACACTCGGGGCCTTGCTCTGAGGCAGCGCTTATATTAATCCTTGGGTGGGGAGGTAACAGGGTTGGAGGGCAGCTTTGCATGTGGGGGCCCAGTTTGACCTCTGGCATCACAAGTTCCCCTAGCCCCAGTATGGGCCCCCAAACAAGCAAGCAGCAACTATAGTATAACCAGCAGTATAGGAATGCACATTGTTTTGGGTAAATTCACCAGCACTAATGGAGAATGCTGAAGCATAAGGGCATGCCCGGGTCTGGGAGGGCTCTGGTTTGCTCTCAGCCTGCAGGCTAACCCGCCCACTGCCACTGGCCAGGAATGGGGTTGTTGGCTCGAAGAACTTACTCAGGAGAGGCTGCCGCATTATTTGCATTAGTTGCTTTCGCCTCAGTCCAACGGATCTGTGTGGGAGAGGTGAGTGACCACAAGGGGCCGGTTGGTAACAGGAGAGAAGCCCCGGGATTGGGCAATGCATGGTCTGTAACAGGCAGTGAGCACTGGAGGGAGATGCCATATCGTCAGGGTGTTCAAAGGACGCACAGCAGGCATCCCTGGGAAGACCTGGAACATAGGGCACTTAGCGCCCTGTTCACAGGAGGTTCACAGGAGGTGTTCACAGGTGAGCACAGTCCCCAGGTGGTCCCCGTTCTTCCAGCCACACCTGACAGTGCTCAGGGATCACTCTTGGCAGGGTTCCTATCAAGCTTGGATAAAACATGCAAGGCAAGTGCCTCACCTACTGTCCTATTCTTCTGGGGTCTTTTGCTCATTTGTTTTGGTTTTGGTTTTATACCCAGTGATGCTCAGGCCTGACTCCTGGCTCTGCTCAGGGCTCACTCTTGGCAGGGTTTCAGGTACCATTTGGGCTGCTAGGGGTCAAAACTTGGATGGGCCACAGGCAGGGCATGCCTTACCTGCTGTACTATTCCTCAGGTCCTTCTGGGTGTTTTCGTTGGTTGGTTTGGTTGGGGTTCACACCCGGTGGTGTTCAGGGCTTACTCCTGGCTCTGCACTTAGGAATTACCTATGGTGGTGCTCAGGGGACCGTATGCAGTGGCCAGGGGTTGAATCTGGCTTGGCCTTGTCCAAGCCAAGTGCCCTACACTCTGTACTCTCTCTTTAGCCCCTGCTGGTCTTACCTTTGATTTTTGCCCACACCACATAACACCGGGGCTTCCTCCTAGCCCTAGCTAGCTGCGGTCACTTTTTCACAAACCAACGGGAAATTTTTGTGGACCGGAACCATATCACCACCTGGCGGCTGAAAACCACAGATGGAGAATAATTTTAAGAAGCACATTCCCTTAGCTGGGATGGACACACTTCCCAGTAATGGAAAGTAGTAAAATGGAAACATCAAATTTTACATCGTGCTGTTTTTATCCCAGCAGAGGGCAGAGATCTAGCCCTGGGCCAGGAAGGTGAAGTCAGCGTTGCCCTCGCCGGCTCCTCCCGCCCCGTGGCAGGCCCTGCCCCGCGCCGCCTCTGTGCTCTGTCCTTGATCTCAGCCACAGACGCCAAGCCTCTCCGTCCGCGGGGTGCCTGGTGCAGTTGCGGATGGCCCTGAAGGTGGCGCTGTTGCTGCTGGCGCTGAGCCACCGCGGCCGAGCGCTTCTGCCTCCCGCCGGCTTGGCCCGCAGCACAGGGCCAGGGGCATGAGGCTGCAGACGCGCACCTGAGCTCCTCCGTGGTCCTGCTGGCAGCGGGCCACCGAGCCTCTCGCTGCCCGGGGCCGCGGGGGAGGCTGTTTCCTACCCCGGACCTTTCAGGGAGCCCGTTGCTCAGGCTGAGACAAGGCTCTGCAGGACAAAGGGAAGTCTGTCCTGATGTCTTCCCCGCACCCTCTCCCAGCTTCATTGTTCCCAAAGAAAATTTTGAAAAGAAACAGTGAAACTCGGTCACGGCTTTCCAAAGGGGTGGGGAGAGGTCAGGGAGACACAGCCCAGGACTGAAGAGATACAGCACTTGCCTTGCATGCGGCTGACCTGGGTTCCATCCCTGGCACCCCGCAGGGTGCCCCATGCCCTGCCAGCAGTGATCCCTGAGCACACCCAGCTAAGGCCTCAACTCTATCAAGGACCGGAGTGATATAGCACAGCGGGTAGGGCATTTGCCTTGCACGTGGCCGACCTGGGTTCGATCCCCAGCATCCCATATGGTCTCCCCAGCACTGCCAGGAGTAATTCCTGAGTGCAGAGCCAGGAGTAACCCCTGTGTATTGCCAGGTGTGACCCAAAAAGGAAAAAGCAAAAAAAAAGGACAGTATCTGGTGTCTTTGTAAATATAATTGGCCAACGTCTAACGTCTTTGTGCAGAAGGCAAACCCCAAGGCCCTGGGGTCAGGGACAGGGTCTCCTGTAATTGTCCCCTTTCCCCACCGCCCCTCTGCTCTGGGCTCCATCCTAGCCCCCTTCCCGCATGACTCAGGCTTTGTACCTTCTCACTTCCTCAGTTCTACCTGCCTGACGGTCTCCGTGAGTCGGCTCCCCACCCCCCTATGCCTGCCCCACCTCCCTTTCCAGCCAGGTGTGAGGTACGTGTGGGAACAGTCTTCCCACGCTGCTGCCTGGGTGGGAAGGTGTGCGGGAGGGTGCGGGTGGGAGGGGGCGCCCCGGAAGTCGGTGCACCGCTGCGTTTCATCACGTCCAGCTCACCTCCCTCCTTCCCAGCACAGAGGGCAAAGGGTGAGTGTGACGGGTTGAACGGTGACTAGACTCAGAAGTCCCCAGGGAGGCGCCCCCACCCCGGGGCCAGCGAGTGACTCACTCTGGAGGAGGCGGGCACACAGCAGCCACAGGGTGGGGAGCCCAGGCGGGTGGGGTGCCACCCCAAGGTGGTTCTTGCCCCGTGCTCTGGGAAGGCCCGTCTTCGGATTGTTCCCCAAGAGGGAGTTGTCCTGGTATTTGAGCTGGTGTGTCCTCAATGCCCTTTAAAAAATTATTTTTAAACTATTTGCGGGTCCCCTGGTGATACAGACTAACCGAGCTGTTTCAGTGCTAGGGGCCGAGGTTGTGGTGCTTAGTCCTTAAGGTGCCAGGGACCCTCGGGCACCCTGAGTGGCTCTCTGGAGGCTCAGACGTGCCAGGAAGGAACCAGAGTCTCCTGCTGTGGCCCCTCCCTGGCCCCCCGCACCTTCCACCCCTGCCATCTTGACACGGTGCAGTGGGACTCCATAGCAGTGAAGACGGGTCTCAGAGCTTCGCCAAAGTCTTAGTGATGCTGTGAGGCCCCTTTCCCTCCCCTCTCTTCTTCTTTGGTTTGTTTTGGGGCCCCACCCGGTGGTGCTCGGGGCTGACTCCTGCCTCACTCTCAGCCGTGCTCTGGAGACTGGATGGGGTGCCAGGGACCAATCCAGGCTGACTGCATGCAAGGCAAGTGCTGACCCGCCATGCTATCTCTCTCGGGCCCTCCCCCTCTGTTCTGTCGTCTGGCTGCCTCAGGTCCTTCAACTCTACGGTTCTGCCCACCGAACCTCTCTGTCCTGCCCAGCTCTCCTGGGAACATCCTCCCACATGCCCTACATCTTCCTCTGCCTCAAAAGGCGCTTTTGGCGGTGAAGCTCCTCGCCCCAGCTCTGCTCTGCCCCATTGGCTGTTTTCATGGTGCCTGTGCCCGAAGGTTGGGAGCAAATTGACTCCATCCCCAGCCCTTCCATAGCAGTGTTCCTGGGCCCTGGGAAACAGAAGCACCTGGGTCGCTCAGTGCCTCAGTTTACCCCTACGTAGAACTTGGGCTGTCTCTGCCCCTTCTGACACTGAAGATTCGGGGAACATTCATATTCACATGATTACTAATGGGGCCGAAGCGATATATAGCAAGTAGGGCACTTGCCTGGCATGGGGTCAACCTCAGTTCTATCCCCAGCACCCCAGACGGTGCCCCAAGTCCCACCGGGAGGGACCCCTGAGCGCAGAGCCTAACTTCTGAACATAGCCAGGCGTGACCCCAAGTCAGAATAACAATAATAAATAGGATTCTGGTTGCTCTTTGGAAGAAAGTGTCTCTATTTTCACAATCGCATCCTCGACCTCTCCAGAACCCTCTTCCCCACTTCCTGCTTGGAACCTTCTGGAATGAGGTGCACAGGTCAGCCTTGAGCTGGAGACCCAGAAGTAACGGCCTCCAGAACGTCCAGACACAGGGAACGACTCTGTCCAAGTGAGCTCCTTCAGCTCGAGGGCGGCAGCAGGCTCACGGAGGCTGGTCGCCGGGGAGGCCGTCCCCGGGGAGGCCGGCTGGTGGGGACGGGTCCTCTCAGAAGTACGGGGAGGCCTGGAGAAAGGGCCTCCAGGTGTGCACCGCCCTGGGCACCAGGCCCAGCTGCTCCAGCTGCAGCCGCGTGGGCCGGTAGGCGTCGAAGTTGTTATAAGGGGCTGCTGGGCCTTTGTAGGCCCTCGGGGAGATGTGTGCGAGCGGGGTCACGGGCCCCAGGGGGCTGTGCAGGGCCTGGGACCTGGGGGTCGGAGGCGGGTTGGGGGTGAGTGGGCTGCTGGGCCCTGACGACACCGACAGGCTGTGGTTCGGGGCGTGGTCGCCCGACGAGGGGCTGCTGAAGGGGTTGGAGGATGTGTGGTCACTGACGGAGCTGCTGGTGCCACTGAGGCAGCCGGCCGGGGGGCTGGGTCCCACCCGGGGCGAGACGGCGGCCAGCAGTGGGGGACACTTGGGGCCCATGAGGGGCTTGGAGGAGGCGTAGAGGTGGCGGAACTCCTCGTCGAACAGCTCCACCGCCTGGCCCGTGAACTTGGACAGGATGTTCCGGTGCACGTGTCCGCAGAGCCAGGTGAAGCTGCCGGGAGGAGAGAGAGGGACGGGTGTGGGCCGGGACGGGGTGGACACAAGCCCCCAGCACGCCGGGCCTGTTCATCCCGGCGGAAGCCTGGGGAGCGAGGCAATAGCACCCCCTTGCGGCCACACCCAGCGGTGCTCAGGGATCACTCCCGGCTCTGTGCTCAGGGATCACTCCCGGCTCTATGCTCAGGGATCACTCCTGGCTCTGTGCTCGGGGATCACTCCCGGCTCCGTGCTCAGGGATCACTCCCGGCTCCGTGCTCGGGAATCACTCCCGGCTCCGTGCTCAGGGATCACTCCCGGCTCTGTGCTCGGGGATCACTCCCGGCTCTGTGCTCGGGGATCACTCCCGGCTCTGTGCTCGGGGATCACTCCCGGCTCTGTGCTCGGGGATCACTCTCGGCTCTGTGCTCAGGGATCACTCCCCGCAGGGCTCCGGGAACCCTATGGGGTGCTGGGGACGGAGCCCGGGTTAACCGCTTGCAAGGCAAACTCCCTCCCCGCTGCACTTTCACTCCGGCCTCAGGGTGCCCCCTGTCACTGAGGACACGACTGAAGCTCAGGGCTGGGGGAAGCTGAGGGGCGGGGGGGCCCCAAGTTCCCCTGAACACAGCCAGGATCGGTGCCCCAGCACGGAGCCGGGAGGAGCCCTGAGCAGCTGCAGGTGTGGCTCAAAAACCCAAACCTAAAACCAGGCCAGAGCTTGAGCGACAGCACAGGAGACCCAGGCTCAATCCCCAACACCGCATGGTCCCTGAGCAAGGGCAGGGCCACTCCTGAGCACTGTGAGGACCCCAAATAAAAACACACCCTTTTGGGGCCGGAGCCATAGCACAGTGGGGAGGGCGTTTGCCTTGCACGCAGCCAACCCGGGTTCAATTCCCGGCATCCCAATGGTTCCCCAAGCACCACCAGGAGTAATTCCTGAGTGCAGAGCCAGGAGGAACCCCGAGCATTGCTGGGTGTGATCCAAATAGCAATAATAATAATAATAATAAAAACACACCCCTCTTTCCCCCCACCCCAGTTCAGAGCGCAGCTGGTGTCCAGACTGGATCCTGCCCTTCCTGGGCTCCCCTGGGCCCTCAGGAGAGCCCCACAGGGGCGGCAGGGCTGCCCACCCACCCAGGGAATGCTACCTGCTCTGCTCATTTGAGCCACCTGTCCACGGGGACCTCAGGGCTCCCCCTGTGAAATGTGGGGACACTGGCCCCCTTCGATGGCTGCTCGGGGGTGGCAGCCCGAGCCTCACATTCAGGGAACTCGGCCTCCTGCCCAACCGCACCCCGTCCACAGTGAGCAGGGAGGGGTCTGTGGATAACCCAAGCCCCCCACCCCCCACGGAGGCAGCAGCTACTCTCTTTTCCTAAAAAGCGACAGGGCGGGGGCGGGGAGGAGGAATCATGCACTTCTCGGAGACGGACCAGGGGGGCACGTCCTAGGGAGCCGGGCAGAGGGCACCTTGTGGGCCTGTCCCAGACGCCCCCAGTCCTCCCTCCATGCCCAGGGTAGAGTGGCAAACAGAAGGCCTTAAGCATCTTCACACAGCTGTGGTTTTCGGAATTTAACCAAATAACCTTTCTGGGATCAGCTGGAGCCATAGCACAGCGGTAGGGTATTTGCCTTGCAAATGTTGACCCGGTTCGATTCCTCCGCCCCTCTCGGAGAGCCCAGCAAGCTACCGAGAGTATCTCACCCGCTCGGAAGAGCCTGGCAAGCTACCTGTGGCGTTTTCGATATGCCAAAAACAGTCACAACAAGTCTCACTGTGGAGACGTTACTGGTGCCCGCTCGAACAAATCGATGAACAATGGGATGACAGTGCTACAGTGTTACCTCTCTGTGGTAGAACATGCTCGATCCCCCTTCCCCCCCCAAAAAAAATACACACTTAAAAATGCTCCGTGGGGCTGGAGAGATAGCACTGAGGGTAGAGCGCTTGCCTGGCACGCGGCCGACCAGGGTTCGATCCCCAACATCCCATATGGTCCCCCAAGCACTGCCAGGAGCAATTCTTGAGTGCAGAGCCAGGAGTAACCCCTGAGCATTATCAGGTTTGGCCCCCAAACAAACAAATAACAATGCTCAGTGATTCAGTCACAAGGAAAGACAAAATCACGCAGTTCAGGGCAACTGGGACGGGTGTGGAGGGGATCAAGCTGAGAGAAACGAGCCAGAGGCAGAAGACAAACAGCAAGTGACGTCACTCACAGGGAGAGAAACAAATCAAGGGCACGGACAGTCTCACCAGATGGTAAACCTGGGACACTGGGTACAGACCCCAGAGGGCCAGGCTGGGGGAACCGTGAGGTTGATAGGGAACACAGCACGAGGGTCTGGGCACGTGGATGGCGGCTCAGGGAGGTCACGGGGTGCACCCAAGCCGTAACTGCCAGTCAGCGAGCAGGAGGGTGGGGGAAGGTCCCGCGTGTCGGGTGCTGCTCAGAGACATTGTGAGGCCCCACCCCTGCCATGGGTAGCGCTGCCAGGGGGGCACCGCACAGAGGCCCTGGGTGTGGGGGGCTCCTGGGGGGGTCCCAAGACTGGCCCGGGTCTGAGATGCAAGTGTGTCATGGCTTGGCCTCACCCAGCCCGACTCCTCCCGGTGACACGGAGGACACAGATGGCGGGTCCCCTGCTCTCTGCTGGCGGGTGCCGCCCTGCCCTCCCCACTCAGCGCCGTGGGCAGCAGCGTCTGTCTCAGCCGCTCACGCGGGGGCGGGGAGGGGGCGGCAGGCGGAGGCAAGGTGGAGACAGCCGCACTGTTGCTCTGGGACTGCCCGCTGGGCACAGCAGCGCCCACGTCTGGTGCCTAGCCAGGCTTGCTGGGGGCTGCCGAGGGAGCTCTTGGTGGCGTCTTTCTGTTCAGCCCACGGGGACACTGAGACCCGGCTCTCTGGCCCCACAGTGTCTTTGAGCACCCCCCGGGGAAGAAACCTGCTCTCAGGGGCTGCAGAGTTCCTGTCCTGAGTAAATGTTTGGCGTGCAGAAGACCAGGGTTCGATCTCCAGTACCACGTGTGGTCCCCCGATTGGGAGCAGGCACAGAGCACAGAGCCGAGGTAACCCCAACACACACACAGACACACAGACACTCACATATACACATATTCACATACACACACTCATACACTCACATACATTCACACACTCACACACACTCACATTCACACACTCACACACATGCATTCACACACACACTCACATACATTCACACTCTCACATACATTCACACACACTCACATTCACACACACTCACGTATACACTCACATACACTCACGCACACATACTCACTCGCACGCACACACTCACATACACACATGCTGTAATTTACTTGGGGCTCTTAAATTCACGGAATTAAACTCATTGTAATCTTTCACCCAAGACACACTCTTCCGTTTGATCCGTTTGTGGCCCACTACATCCATTTTGCTGGTTATTTTATTTCTGGGCTGAGGGACCACACCCAGCAGTACTCAGGAGTGACTCCTGGCTCTGCACTCAGGAATCAGTCCTGCCTGTGCTCTGGGGCCCATGTGGGATTCCAAGGGATCGAACCCGCTCTCTGGCCTTCACAGTCACCTCCTGGGGAGCACGTGGGCAGGCAGGTGCCCTACCTGCAGTGCTCCACAACAAGCAAATGCGAACCCAAAACTGCACCCAGCACCAGGGAGAAAAGGCATCTCGACAGTGACTCCTGCGCCTGCTAGTCCCTCCAAGGCTGGAGGAAATCTTTAAGGTCTTAATCTCCTTTTCTTTTTTGGGGGGGAGGTGAGCCAGGGGTGGGCAGGTGTCTCCCAAGTGGTGTTCAGAAGAGCCCCTGGCACTCGTGGCAGTGGCACTCACTTAGCACCATCTTGCTTGGACTGACCCATAGGCCCTCTCATGGCTGCGCCTCGGTGCTCCCCACTGGCTGGTCTACCGTCCCCACACTGGGGGCTGTTTCCAGGGGCCTCAGGTGCAAACCGAGTTGCTGGGATTGTTCGTTTTAAGGTTTTGTTTTGTTTTATGTTGGGTCCACACTTGATGGTGCTCAGGGCTTACTCCTGGCTCCTAGGGGATGCTGAGCACTGAACCTGAGTCTCAGGTGTAAGGCAAGCTCCCTGCCCACTGTACCATCTCTCCGGCTTCTGCTGTGATTGCTCTTAAACGCATCTCCCACTGGGTTGTGCTCAGAGGCCTGGGAATCCGAACCGGGGTGGCTGACAGGCTGGTGAGGGCCCAGCTTGTGTCCTTCACGTGCATGTAGCTACCTGCACCCGGAGACAGTGAGGGCAGTTTCTCTCACGAACACACCACAATGGAATGGCTGGGCCATAAGGGAGGTAAATACTCAGCTTTCAGGGGAAATGCCAGACTCTTTCCAAAATCCCTGTCCTTAGGGATCCCTGTCCTCATGGAGGGGCCGAAAAGATGGTGCAGTGGTTAAGGCTTTTGCTTTGCATGCAGCCAATCATAGTTTGATCCCCGGCACCACGGATGTGATCACTCCGGAGTCCAGCCAGGAGTGATCCACAAGCACAGAGCCAAGAGAAACCCTGAAGCTGCTGAACCCCCCACCCCCAAACAAAAAGCAGCGTGGAGAAGGCTCTGTACATCCCTCCTTTGCAGCTGCCAGACTGTTGCTGAATGTTATTTTGGTTGAAGGGAGATAAGCCGATTCCTTCTAGCCTGCGCTGACACCTTCCTGTCACAGAGTCACAGAGGAGGTGCGCATTCCTTCCTGCGTCCCTCACCCCTCCTCCTGGGGAGCCGCCCGCCCTTCTTCCCCACCCACGCTTCTATGGTCCTGGTTTTTGCGCCCCTGATTCTGAGTCCTGGGTGGCTTCTTCACTGCCACCTTGGCAGGCTGTCACAGACACCTGCTCCTGGCTCGGAATCTGAACTTTCACTTTCTTTAGGGAGTGTTTCAGGCTGGAGGAAGAGTGCAGGGGTTAAGGCACTTCCCCACTGCCGACCCTGGTTCCATCCCCACATTGCACAGGGCCCCATGAGCACTAGCAGGGGTCACTCCTGACCACAGAGCCAGGAATAGCCCTGCAGCAACACTGGGTGTGGTCCCTCCCCCCTCCCCCTGCCCAAAGAAGTCTTCAGGGATCCAGAATTCTTTTTTTCCTTTTTTTTTTTTAATGGCCAAGACCTAACATAGACTTTCATTCTCTGTTCATTCTTCCTACTGTGTGAATTTGTGGGTACGTTATTTTTGGGAACTGTATTAACTTCATGTCAAGAATATCATCGAGGTGGGAGAGGTGTGCTGAAAGTAGACTACAGTAAAAGGCGCAGGAGGGAGAGGTGTTTGATCATTGTGTGATTGTAACTCAGACATGAAAGCTTGTAACTATATCTCATGGTGAATCAATAAAATTTTTTAAAAAAGAAAGTAGACTATAGACCGAACACGAAGGCCACTCAATACCTCTGTTGCAAACCACAATACCCAAAACGAGAGAGAGAACAAAAGGGAATGCCCTGCCACAGAGGCGGGGTGGGGTGGGGGAGATGGGGTTGGGGGGGTGGGAGGGATACTGGTTTCATTAGTGGTGGAGAATGGGCACTGGTGGAGGGATGGGTTCTCAATCATTTATGACTGAAACATGAGCACGAAAGTTTGTTAGTCTGTAACTGTACCTCACAGTGATTCAATAAAAAAACTGAAGAAAAAATATATCATAGAGGGACCAGAGAGAGAGTACAGCAAGTAGGGTGTTTGCCATGCATGCAGTCTGCCTGGGTTTGATTCCCTGCGTCCTATACGGTCCCCCCAGCCCTATCAGGAGTGATTCCTGAGCACAGAGTCAGGAGTAAGCCCTGAGCATCACTAGGTGTGCCTGCCCCCTTTCTGCCCCTCCCACCCCCAAAAAAGAATATAATGGAAAAGAGAACAAACCAAGGTCAGGCCCCTGTGAAATGCCAGGATTCAAACCCAGGTTGGCCACGTGCAAGGCAAGATTATAAGCACCATGATGAACTATCCACCAGTTCATCATGGTGCTTATAATCTTGGCTAACGAGGTCAGAGAAGGCCGGAGTGACAGCACAGTGGATAAGGCACTCGCCTTGCACGTACTCAACCCAGGTTCGATCCCCAGCACTCCATATAGTTTCCCAAGCACCATTACAAGTGAGCCCTGAGCACAGAGCCAGAAATGAGCCCTGATCACCAACAGGTGTGGCCCCCAAACCAAAACAATAAATGAATAAATAAAGCAGCCACAGAGAATACCGAATCCGGGTGTCGCAGGCCAAGGGATTAGCAGAGTCAAGACAGCACAAAGACTCTTGTTCACAGAGCAAAGAACACTTGCAAATGCAAAGGCCCAGGGGCATGGAGGAGCCTGAAGGACTGGGAGGAGTCCAGCCCGTGACCTCAGCCTAGAGCACGGGGGAGGGAGAATCCTGCTGAGTCACAGGCCTGGGTAAGAAGCCAGCAGGTCATTTCTCCTAAGGAGTGACTACGAGCAGAGGGATTGACAGGAGGGAAGTGTCTGGGTAGTGTTTCAAACCCTCTCTGTTCCTAACAGAAAGCAGGGGAGGGGCTGGAGCAATAGCACAGCGGGTAGGGTGTTTGCCTTGCACGCACGCAGCCAACCCAGGTTGGCTTCCCAGCATCCCATCTGGTCCCCTGAGCACTGCCAGGAGTAATTCCTGAGTGCAGAGCCAGGAGTAACCCCTGTCCATCTTCAAATGTGACCCAAAAAAGCTAAAAATAAATTAATTAATTTAAAAAAAAAAGCAGGGGAGGCTGGGAAAGTCAGGGGAACCGGGGGAGGCCATGCTGCTATCCTATTGTTCCCCCCACCCCCCTCCCTCCCACCCCCACCCTCCTCCTTCCCCAAGCCCTAGCCCCAAGGGTCCCAGCAGAAGCCAGCTTCCCTCTTGGCTGCCCCGGAGCCCGTCCTTAGCTCTAGCTGGCCTTAGCACACCCACCTCTCCTGGCACCCACCTCTCCTGTGGCTGGGGTCTCCTGGTTTTTGGACCCCAGTGAATAGTGCTCAGGGCTTAAACTCCTGGCTCTGCACTCGGGAATCACTCCTGGCTTGTTCAGGGGACCATGTGGGATGCCGGGATTCTACCCAGGTTGGCCACGTGCAAGTGTCCTATCCACTGTATTATCTATCCAGACCCCTTTTTTGGGCGGGTTGTTTGTATTTTGTTGGGGGGACCTTACAGGATTCCAGGGACTGAACCCGGGTCAGACATGTGCAAGGTAAGCGTTTTATCTGCTCTACTATCACTCCAGCCCCAATTTTTTTTTTCCCTTTGGTTTGTTTAGTTGTTTGTTTTTGGTTTGGGCCACCTCTGGTGATGCTCAGGGCTTACTCCTGGCTTGAGGGACCATGCCAGGGATCAAACCCCGGTTAGCCAGGTTAACCGCATGCCAGGCAAGTACTGTATCTCTCCAGCTCTCAAATCCTCACAACAAGAACGTTGCGGTGGGGCTGGCGAGATAGCCCAGTGGGTCAGGCAAGCACCTGGGCTCGATCCCGTGTGGTCTCTTAGCACCACCAGGAGTAGTTCCTGAGTACAGAGCCAGGCATAACCTCTGAGCATCACTGGTTGTGGCCCCCAAACAACCCGCCCAAAAGAATGCTGTCGTGTGCTGCCCTGCTCCTCCCCCTCCCCCAAGCCCTGCACCCCCACCCCAAAGCAGTAGCAGAGAGAGGGGCCGTTCCCTTTGGGAGCCGAGCTGAGCCCCGAGCTGGCTGGCCGGAGAGAACGGGGTGGAGACCGTGAGAGGTTTATCCTCAACAGGGCCACTGCCCAGGAAGGACCTAACCTTTCCCACCCAGGTGGTGAGTGAGGGCTCAGGGTGAAGGCGGTTTGACCAGAGAGGGTCAGAGGTCAGGGTCAAAGGTGAGGGAGGGGCAGTTAGGGCGAGCTCCCTCTCAGGCATTCGTTGAGATTCACTGAGTGGCCGGGTCCCTTCCCGGACTGGGGAGCGACTTCAGCCGCTTGGAGAAGGCAGCTGTGCCCCTCCTCCGTTTCTGTAAGACCTGAGGCTGGACACAGGCTCCGGCATCGGAAGCAGTGGGTCAGTATCCTCAGGGGCACACAGGACTCCCGACCCGGGGCTGAGGGCTGGAACCCGGGCTCCGGCCTGTTGGTTATCTCCCTGGCACTCTCTCTGGGTGAGTGAGCGTTCCTGGAGGGTGCCCCCTGCCCGGCTCGGGTCCAGCCCCCTCCACAGCTGCAGAGTGAATGAACATCAGAGGGGCAGGGGGCTGCCCAGGACACCGAGCCACGGAACGCAGAGCTGGCGATGGAACTTGAGCTATGGCACTCCCAGGTCAGGCTGCCACAAGTCTGGCAGCTGGAACCTTCTTGGACCCGGTGGAACTCGAGACCCGACTAGCGGAGAAGTTGGTGGCAACGCTGGTCACCTTCTGCAGGGAACGGGTCCCTCAATGAGCTCTGAGCACCCTCAGGTGTAGGGTCAGTTAATCTTCAATAAAGGAGTCAAGAATATGAAGTAGAGCAAGAAAAACCTCTTCTACAAGCAGTAAAGCTGGAAAAACTGGTCGGCCATATGCAAAAAAACAAACTCAGACTTCTTTCTAAGGCCATGCACAAAAGTCAAATCTAAATGTATTAAACACTTGGTATCAGACCTGAATCCCTTAGGTGCATAAGAGGAAAACAGAGGTAGGATTCTCCATGACATTGAAGCGAGAGGCATCTTTAAGGATGAGATGCCACCGACCAAGCAAGTAGAAGCAACAATAAACAAATGGAACTTCATTAAACTAAGAAACCTGCACCTCAAAGGAAATGACGACCAGGAAACAAAGACAGCCCACAGGATGGCAGAAATCATTTACTCAACACTTACCTGAGGGGCTGGAGTGATAGCACAGCCGGTAGGGCACTTGTCTTGCACGTGGCCAACCCGGGTTCGATTTCCAGCATCCCATTGGTCCCCTGAGCACCGCCAGGAGTAATTCCTGAGTGCAGAGCCAGGAGTAAACCCTGTGCATTGCCAGGTGTGACCCAAAAAGCAAAAAAAAAAAAAAAAAAACAACCACTTATCTGATAAGGGGCTAATAACCAAAACATAAGAGGTACTGATAGAAATTTACAATAAAAAATACTTCCAACCCATCAAAAAATGGGGAGAAGAGATGAGCAGGAAGAAATACAAATGGCAAAAAAAAAGCATATGAAAAAATGCTCTATCACTGATAATCGAAATGCAAATCAAAAGAATGAGTTATCACCTTACAACACAATGTCTGTCACTCCATATCAACGACATAAAGAACAACAGCAACCAGTGTTGTTTAGAATGTGGGGGGACGGGGACCCTCATTCACTGCTGATGGGAATGTCAACTAGTCCGGCCTTTTTGGACGACAATCTGGACATTCCAAAAAAAACCCTAGGAATTGGGATTCTATATGATGCAGCAATGCTACTCCTGGGAATATATCTGCAAGGCCCAGAAACACAAAGCAGAAAAGCCTCTGCACAAATGTGTTCACCACAGCACCACAAACAGTAGTTAACATGGAAACAGCCCAAATGCCCAGATCAGATGACTGGATGAAGAAACTATGGCACATGTACACAGTGGAATACTATGCAGCCATAAGAGACAGTCATGCAACTGGCTGCAATGTGGATGGATCTGAAAAGTTTTATGTTGAGTGAAATCAGTCAGAAGGAGAGGAATGGACTCAGTGATCTTTCTCATCCGTGGGACATAAAGAAACCTCATCACTGTAAATCACTGTAATCCTATTGCTCATCGATTTGCTCGGGTAGGCACCAGTAATGTCTCCATTGTGAGACTTGTTATTGTTTTTGGCATATCGAATATGCCTCGGGGAGCTTGCCAGGCTCTGCCGTGAGGGCGGATACTCTCGGTAGCTTGCCGGGCTCTCTGAGAGGGGCGGAGGAATCAAACCCATGTCGGTCAGCATGCAAGGCAAACACCCTACCCACTGTGTTTTTGCTCCAGCCCAAAGAAACCTCACAGGAAATATCAAATGCCCAATGGCAACAGAAACTAAGAGCAGGAAGACAGGTCTTCAGCAGGAAGCTTGGCACTGGGGCAGAGGGGAGGGGATCAGCTAGGGAAGGGAACACCAGGACAATGGGGGAGGGGGAAAGAGCCTGCCACAGAGACAGGCTGGGGGGCAGGAGGGAAACTGGGCACACTGGTGGAGGGTTGTGGGCACTGGTGAAGGGAGTGTGGTTTTTTTTTTTTCCCGCTTTTTGGGTCACATCTGGCGATGTACAGGAGTTCCTCCTGGCTCATGCACTCAGGAATTACTCTTGGCAGTGTTCAGGGGACCATATGGGATGCTGGGAATCGAACCCGGATCGGCCACGTGCAAGGCGAACGAACGCCCTACCTGCTGTGCTCTCGCCCCAGCCCCTGGTGTAGGGATTGTTATCGGAACTACACACACCTTGTTGACAACAAAACAGGGTGCATACCAGAAGAAAAAACAATAAAAAGCCAAAGTTGCATGGTTTTATCGCCGTGCCTGAGAGGGCGATGGAGGGAAAGTGAGGAGTCTGTCTGTCCTGGGGGAGACGTAGGGGCAACTCAGGTAATGGGAAGTGCCTCGCCAGCCCAAAGGTCTCCTGGAAGAACCTGGGATGCCTGGCCTCCCACCTGGCCTTAATTCTGTGCCGTGGCCTGGCTAGGGGCAGCAAGGAGAAGGTTCTGTGGGCCGTGGGCCTGAGCGGCCGGGGGGCCACACTCTGCCCCGAGGCCCCACGGAACCTGGGAGCTGGTGCGATCCGGAGCTCACCTGTAGGACCCCGAAAGGACATATCTCCAGTCAGAGATGATGAACTTCTCCTGGATTTGGCCGGCAAACTTCCGCCCTGACTTGGCACAATACACTTCTCCTTCCACACTCCGGACGCAAAAGTTCTGTGGGAAGGAAGGGGAGACCGGGTCAGCAGGATTCACGGATCCTGAGTCCAGGGATCGGTCTGGAAGGGAGCATGCCCAGCAAGATGTAAAGGGGTCATTAGAAAAGATGAAGTCATGAAGTTTGCATATAAGTGGATCGACATGCAGAGTACTACGCGAAGTGAAATGAGTCAGAGAGAGAGGGACAGGCTGCACTCATTTGTGTGCAAATAAAGTAACAGAAAGGGAGACTAACACCCAAGGATAGTAGAAATAAGGGCCAGGAGAATCGCTCCATGACTTGGAAGCCGGCCTCACATGCTGGGGGAAAAGGCAGCTGAGACAGAGAAGGGACCACCAAGTAAATGATGCTTGGAGGGCCTGCTCGGGATGGGAGATGTGTGCTGAAAGTAGACTAGGGACCGAACATGGTGGCCACTTTGTACCCGTATTGTGAACCATAACACCCAGAAGGAGAGAGAGAGTAAAAGGGAATGTGCCTGTCACAGAGGCAGGGGAGGGATGGGGGTGGGGGTGGCGGGAGGGATACTGGGAACATTGGTGGTGGACAATGGGCACTGGTGGAGGGATGGGTATTCAATCACTGTATAACTGAAATGTAATCACTAAAGTTTGTAAATCTGTATCTCACAGCAATTCTTTAAAAAAAATGTAAAAAAACTCAAAAATAATTTCTATAGAAAAAAGAAAGATGTAAAGGGGTCGCCTCTGGTGGATGGGGTTAGGAGCTATTCACATGACTTGTTTTTCTCCAGGAGACTTCTAATATGACTTTATTGATTTTTTATTTGAGCCACTTAAAATAGTTGTGTTATTATATTGGGGGAGGGGAGTTAAGGGAGAATTCAAAGCAAAAAAGAAACAAAAAGGAAGGACAAGGGCCATTGGTCTAGGCCCCTGGCTGAGACATCTGGTAAGCAACCTGCCCGGGTCGGTGGCCAGAGGTCAGAGGTCAGAAGGGCAGAGGGGGACTCTGTGGAAACCTCAATGAGCCCTATATTTTCCTCTCTCAGAGGTGTATGTCCCAACCCCAATCACGACCCTATTTGTCCCTTTCCTCCCCAGCAATCCTGAGGCCCGTGTCTCTGGACAATGGAGGGACAGGGGCAGGTGAAGCCTTGGGCCTCGAGAGGAAGTGGGGTGCCACTGAAATCCTGAGACGAAGCCCCCTGCCATCCCGGCTGGGCAGGCTCTGAGAAGGGGACCCTCGAGCCTTCGGCAGCTCCTCGCGGCCTCCCTGAGAGTGCTCTGAGGTGGCAGGAGGAGGGCGGCCCTCATCGGGGGAGGACTCAGGTCTGGCTGCCTCTGGGGACCTGTCTGGGTGCTGGGGTTGGGGCCCTGCCATGAGCTATCTCTTCGCCTGCGGGACGGGTCCGAGGGGCCCAGGAATGGCGGGGCCTGAGGCCTGTGGTTCCCGGAGGCCGTGAGGAGGAGCAGGGACGGAGGGGCCAGGCGCTTGCCCAGGAGGGGAGTCACGCAGCAGGCCTGAGGCACGGGCGGCTGGAGCGCAGGCCTGCACACAGTGCCGTGACCACTTCAGCCGGCGACCTAAGGGGCCCCTCTGCCCCTTCTTCCTGTCAGGAGAAGGAAGCCGGGGCATCTGGGTGAGGACTCGCCGTGCGGTTGCCTGTCTGCGGGGTCTCAGCTGTGAGGGGACACGGGCCACCCACACTGCGTCACTCCCCGTTTCCCCGGTGAAGCCGAAGGGCGGTCTGAGCAGATGCCAGGCTGTAACTTCGCCTCAGGTCCTGTGGCATCCTCCAGCTCGGCTCTCCTTCAGCCACCTCTGGCCAGAGGCCGCCTGTGGCTGTGGTGTCCCTAGGGGCCGGGGAGGGCCGTGAGAGCGGGAAGCTGACCTATATATATTCTGCGGCAGCAGATGGGCCGTGGGATGCAGCCGTTAGAGCCCACGGGCTGCCGCAAGCCTGCACCCGCCCGGCCTTTCCTCCTCTCTCGGGAGACGCCTACCTTGAAGTGACTGTCCGAGAGCTGCACCTTGTCACACATCTCCTGGAAGAGGGTCACGCCTCCCTGGTCCAGGAGCATGCAGACGAACACGCCACGCTTGTTGGCCGCCTCCAGAATATCACAGAGGATCTCCACATCCGTGAACACGTCCATGAGGATGGCCAGGACCTGAGCAGGGGCAGTGAGGACAGAGGAGTCAGAGTCCGGGGTGCTCTGGGTCCCAGGTGGCGAGAGAGCATGTGTATGTGTATGTGCGTGTGAGGTGTGTGTGTGTATGTGTATGCATGTGTGTGTGAGGTGTGTGTATGTGTATGCATTGTGTGTGCATGTGTGCATGTGTATGTGTGTACATGAGTGTGTGCGTGTGTACATGTGTGTGAGTTGAGTGTGCGTGTGTGTATGCATATGTATGTGTGTGAGTGTGAGGTGTGTGCGCATTTGTGTATGAGTGTGCATGTGTGTATTGTGTGAGTGTGTGTATGTGCGAGGTGTGTGCATTTGTGTGTGCATGTGTGTATTGTGTGAGTGTGTGAGTGTGTCTATGTGTGCATGTGTAAATATGTGTGAGTGTGTGTGTTTATGTGTGTGTATGTATGTGTATGTGCATAAGTGTGTGTTTATGTGTGTATGTATGTGTATGTGCATGAGTGTGTTTATGTGTGCATGTGTATGCATGTGTTTGTGTATGTGTGTATGTGTGTATATGTGTGTGAGTGTGTGTATGTGCAATTATGTGTGTATGTGCGTGAGTGTGTGTGCATGTGTGTGTGCATGTGTATGCATGTGTTTGTGTATGTATGTGTGTATATGTGTGTGAGTGTGTGTATGTGCAATTATGTGTGTATGTGCGTGAATGTGTGTTAATGTGTGTGTGTGCATGTGTACGCGTGTATTTGTGTATGTGTGTGAGTGTGTGTGTGTGGTGGCAGAGCGGGTGTCAAACAGGGCAAGAGTTCAAGGAGAGCCTGTGTCCCCTGCAGGCCCCAGACACTGGCCGGAGGACGATCACGCGTGTAAGCGCATGCCGGGACTGGGCCAGCCGCCTCTGCAGGGCTCCTGGCTGCCCTGTGACGAGCTCCAGCTGCTGGCCTGCCACCGCTGGGGGCCTGCACACAGTGGGGTCAGCGCTGGACCATCTAACTCCAGCCATCCCTCAGGCTGCTCCTGGGCTTGTCCCGGGTTCCGAGGCTGCAGCCTGGATCTCGTGTCTTCAGTGTTGCCGAGTCTGTTTTGGACACAGGGCTGTGCCCTGCGCACACACCAGCAGCATAGCTGAAGCCCCGATGCCTGCCCACCCATCACTCCCTGTTCTCTTCTTGCCCCTCCTGCATTTCTCTCCTTCTCTGTCCTTACCTGCTCTAAGCTGGGGTCAGGGGTGATCCAGGCACCCCTTTTACGACACTTCCTCATCTAATAGTCTCTATGCCAGAGATAGTGAGACCATCCCGTGTTTGTCTTTCTTCTTGCTTACTCAACATGATGTCTTCCAGTCCCAACCACACGGCAGCAAGTTGCCTGATTTCATCACTCCTTCCGTTGTGTATATACACCACGTCTTCGTAACCCACACATCTCCGGTTGGATACCTAGGTTGATCCTGTATCAACCGAGTGTACACAGTGCGGCAATGGACAGTGGTGGGTACCCAGTGGTACCTTGGCTCCCACTCAGCAGGCAATTAGACAGTTTCAGAGGAACAGGATGGGGGAAGGGCAGAGTAAAAGCTGCCGGGTACTGGGTGCTCCACAGAGCTGGAGTGTCACTCCAGTCCCCCGAACACCACCAGGTCAGCCCCCAGCACTGAGCCCAGACTGGGTCTGCACTACCCCCAAATCAAAGAATGCTAAGTGCTCTACAACTGCGGGATTTCGTTAGTTTTGGGGTCACACAGGGTGTTGCTCAGGGGTTACACCTGGCTCTGCACTCAGGGATCACTCCTGGCTGGGCTCAAGGAACTGGATGGGGTGCTAGGGATTGAACCCCGGTCTGCTGTGTGCAAGACAGGTGCTGTGCTGCCTCTAGCGTCCCAACACCAGTGTGCATTAATGATGGACTGTGCAGGGAAGGAAACAGCACTGAATGGTGGGGTGTGGATGTGATCATCGGTGAGTGAAAGCGGCATGCAGACAGCCAAACATGGAGGTGGGGTCAGTGCAGAGATCACCCCTGCCCCCACACCCACAGTCTTTTTTTTTTAATTATTTATTTATAGGTTTATTTATTTTGCTTTTTGGGTCACACCTGGTGATGCACAGGGGTTACTCCTGGCTCTGCACTCAGGAATTACTCCTGGCGGTGCTCAGGGGACCATATGGGATGCTGGGAATCGAACCCGGCTCAGCCGCTTGCAAGGCAAACGCCCTACCTGTTGTGCTATGGCTCCAGCCCCCACGCCCCCAGTCTTTATCAAGAAGAAAAGTGGATCCCGGTGGCTTCCATCGACGCATTGAACAACAAGCAAAGCTGAATGTGTAGCATTCCTGTTTTTCTAAAGGAAAGCGGCTGCTCCTCCATGCTACATATGAGTGGGCTTACACTGCAGTGCAGGGAAGCGCATGTTTACATGCTGGGCTCTCTCCCTCTCTGTACTCACTTGTATAGTACCCCCATTCCAAAAAGAGAAGGAAGCTGTTCTCTATCAAGCCAGAAGCCATAAATATTCCATTAAGCTCTTCTAATGAGGAGGAAAAATAATGGGGGTCCAGGGGTCAAGGGCCTGGTCACTGGGGGAGTGGTCTGGCCAGAGTCAACAACACTGAAAACACGAGACCCAAACTCCAACAACCATAGCTTATAATGTGACGAACTGGGGGCCAAAACCTGGAGAAACTGGTGGAGGGAAGGAAGTTGACACTGATTGTAGGAAATGAAAGAGAAGGAAGAGGAGGAGGAAGAGGAGGAGGAGGAGGAGGAGGAGGGAGGAGGGGAAGGGGAGGAGGAGGACGAGGACAGAGGAGGAGGGTCCTGTTATCACGAGATTAGGTGTCTGCGCAGTTAAACTGAGGGTGTGATAGCATCAGCCTGTGTCTGCTGAAAGATAAGTGACGCAGGCACCAGTCTCACACGAGACTCCCCGGGGCCCGTCAGTCCTCCGGGCTCCTTTGCACAAGGCTTCCATCCCTGACCCAGGACTGCCGAACCTGGAGGACAGACAAAGAAGGAGAGGGTTTGAAAATGACTCGTCACAATGGGAGATGCGTGCCAGAAGTAGATAGTGGACCAAACATGATGACCTCTCAGTGTCTGTGTTGCAAGCCATAATGCCCAAAAGTAGAGAGAGAGTGTGGGGAATATTGTCTGCCATGGAGGCAGGGGGAGGGTGGGAAAGGGGGGCTATACCGGGGATATTGGTGGTGGGGAATGTGCACTGGTGAAGGGATGGGTGTTTGATCATTGTGAGATTGTAACCCAAACATGAAAGCTTGTAACTATCCCACGGTGATTCAATAAAATTAAAGAAAGAAAGAGGAAGGAAGGAAGGAAGGAAGGAAGGAAGGAAGGAAGGAAGGAAGGAAGGAAGGAAGGAAGGAAGGAAAGGAAGGAAGGAAGGAAGGGAGGGAGGGAGGGAGGGAGGGAGGAAGAAAGGAAGGAAGGAAGGGAGGGAGGAAGAAAATGACTCGTCACTGCCACAGAGGTGGAGAGGGTGGTAAGAGGGGGCTGGCGGGAGGGATACTGGGAACACTGGGGGTGGAGAATGGGCACTGGTGGAGGGCTGGGTACTCGAACATTGTATGACTGAAATGTAAGAACATTGTATGACTGAAATGTAAGCACGACCGTTTGTAAATCTGTAATTGTATCTCATAGTGATTCTTTTTTTTAGGTTTTTTTTGGGGGGGGGTTTGGGTCACAATGCAATGCACAGGGGTTACTCCTGGCTCATGCACTCAGGAATTACTCCTGGCGGTGCTCGGGGGACCATATGGGATGCTGGGATTCGAACCTGGATATGCCGCATGCAAGGCAAACGCCCTACCCGATGTGCTATCACTCCATCCCCGTGATTCATTAAAAAAATTCTTTTTAAAAAATAGCAAATAAAGTCTGAAACCAAAAAAAAAAAAAGAAAATGACCCATCATGTCCT
This sequence comes from Sorex araneus, assembly GCF_027595985.1. Classification (NCBI taxonomy): domain Eukaryota; kingdom Metazoa; phylum Chordata; class Mammalia; order Eulipotyphla; family Soricidae; genus Sorex; species Sorex araneus. The sequence continues at coordinate 105,008,118 of NC_073303.1, forward strand.
GATCCCAGGAAGCTTAGGAAACGGGCTTGATTATTGTTGAAGTCGCCTCCCAAACACGCGCTTGTCCCTCGCCTCTTCTACCTGTGGGTAGGGCGGGCTGAACCCCCCGAGAGTCCAGACTGCCCGGCAGGAGCCCCGATGGAACCTCCTTGGCACACAGCTCCCGGCAGCCCTCCTGAAGGCCTTGGTGAGAAGGCTCTGGACGAGCGAGGACTCTTCTGGAAAGGGGTTCCCAGTATCCCCCCACCCCCACCCCACTCAGAGACAAACCCAACCCAGGGGTGTGCCCTGCTCCACACCCCGCAACTTCTGACTTCAGTGACTTTTCACTGACCAGCAGGGACGGTCCCCAGCTAGACACGGCCCTCTTGGAAGATGGTTCCAAGGTCATTTTAAAGTTTTCTTCTCTGTGGTAAGCAAGGCTAGCAACTAAAATCCAGTGAACCCTAAAGAGTGTGTCTAAAACCATCAGAATTTCTGGAAAACATTTTTGTATGCTTATCCTTCATTCTTCAGCCCTTAAAAAAAAGTCCCTAACAGCGGGGAGGGCTGGAGTGACAGTGCAGAGGGCAGGGCACTTGCCTTGCATGTAGCCAACCTGAATTTGACCCCCAGCACTATATATGGTCCCTGGAGCCCCTCCAGGAGGGACCCCTGAGTGCAGAGCCAGGAGTAAGCCCTGAACACCACCAGGTGTGCCCCCAAACAAACAAAAAACCAAAGAACCCTGTTCAAAGAAACCTTAAACAGGCCAGGATGTGGCTAAACAACAGAGCAATGCGTACATGCTTACAAGTGCGAGCATGCGCACACATGCACACGCGCACATACATGTTGTCTCCAGCTCCGTATGTCTGCTCCCACCTTCCTCTTTTCTCTCTCGTGTGCTCAGCTCCCGTCTGCAGCAGCGTGTTGGGCCACAGCTGCTGAGCTCAGGAGTGACCCCCGGGCTCAAGGCACAGGACGCGCTCAGTATCCCTTGCAATCTCTCTGCACTGCTCCTTCTTTTTTTGGAAATTTTATTATTTTTTTTGGGGGGGGTCACACCCGGCATTGCACAGGGGTTACTCCTGGCTCATGCATTCAGGAATTACTCCTGGCGGTGGTTGGGGACCATATGGGATACTGGGTATCGAACCCGGGTTGGCTGAGTGTAAGGAAAACGCCCTACCCGCTGTGCTATTGTTCTAGCCCCTTATTATCTTTTAATTGAATCACCGTGAGATATTACAAAGCTTCCATGATTGAGTCTCAGTCATACAATAATCGAACACCCATCCCTCCACCACTACACATTTCCCACCACCAATGTCCCTAGTATCCTGCCCCTTGCCACCCCACCCCCTGCCTCTATGGTAAACAATTTCCTTCTTCTTCTTCTTCTTTTTTTTTTTTTTGCTTTTTGGGTCACACCTGGTGATGCACAGGGGTTACTCCTGGCTCTGCACTCAGGAATTACTCTTGACGGTCCTCAGGGGACCATATGGGATGCTGGGAATCGAACCCGGGTTGGCCACGTGCAAGGCAAATGCTCTACCCGTTATGCTACTGCTCCAGCCCCAAATGATTTCCTTCTTACTCTCTACCTTTCGGCATTAGGCTTTGCAATACAGACTCTGAGAGGCTATCATGTTTGGTCCTTCGTCTACTTTCAGCACACATCTCCCATCCTGAGACATCCTTCCAACCATCGTTGGCTTAGTGATCCCTTCTCTATCCCAGCTGCCTTCTCCCCCAGCTCACGAGGCAGGCTTCCAACAGTGGAGCAATCTGCCTGGCCCTTGTCTCTACTGTCCTTGGGTGTTACTCTCACATTATGTTGCACTGCTCATTGAGGCAGCTTTTCCCTTCCTTTCATGTTTTGTGTGTTGGGGCCGTACCCAGCGGTGCTCAGGAACCACTCCTGGCACATTGCTCGGGGTCTGCTCCCCATGAGGACATGGGGGACAACCTGGTGTGGGGACAGAACTTGTGGCCCCAGGGTGCCAAATGTATGCTGAGCCCATTGAGCTATTTCCCTGGTCCCTCAAGACCTTTTTTTAGGGGGGGGTGGGGTTGTTTTGTTTTTGTGGTGGGGCACACCCAGTGATGCTCAGGGGTTACTCCCTGGCTCTGTGCTCAGGATCACTCCTGGTGGGGCTCAGGGGATCATATGGGATGCCAGGGATCGAACCCAGGTCAGCCGCATGCAAGGCTGACACCCTACCCACCATACTATCACTCGGGGCTCCCCTGGAATTTTCCTTTTCTAGCTCTCCCAGGGAGGGAGCCCAAGGACTCACCCTGAGACCCGTCCAGCTGCCTCTTGCTTTTCGTGGATGGGGACTCACTGCTACAGCAGTTTGCTGAGCGGCAACTCTGACCATGCCATCCGCTCATGTCACCTCCCCAACACCCGCTGTCCCCAAGGAGAGAAATCATAGGACTGTCCAGAAGCTGGTGAGTGGGAGTAGAGGAGCTGACCCCACCGATCCTGCCTCAGACCCGCCTGCCTGTCTACACCACATACTTCTGAGGGGCCAGGATCCCTTGGTTGTGGGTTGTGGGTGGGGAAAGAGAGTCTTGGAGGGCTCTGTGTCCCCGCAGGCCCCCAGCTGCCCCGTGCTGACCAGAGGGGGCCACCTGTCCATGAAAGGGCCACCATGACATGAGCCCACCAGGGCCCACCGCTTTGAGCAGCATCTGGCCTGGGACTGCTCCCCGACTCTGGCCCGACCCAAGCAGGGCTATGCCTGGCGCCCCCAAGGTGGGTGCTGGTGTGGACCCCCAGGGAGGGGAGACAGATGGATCCCAGACCTCCATGGGCTCCCCGAGTCCCGGGAGCCTCAAGCTGGCCCTGCGGGCCCCTCCACCTGGCTGGGCTCTGCGCTGGGCTCTGCCTCGGCCAGGGGCCGCCCTGTCAGAGGAACCAGCAGCAGCCTTGCCCCAGCTCAGGCCTGGGGAGGGAGGACACCTCCTCCCTGCGCTCCCTGTAGGGGTGACTGAGGATCAGAGATGGACCCTTCTGGCCCGCACCTGGCTTCTCTCTGTCTCTTGGCATGAAGAGCAACATCCTGACGGGCTGTGGGGGCTGCACGGGGGGAGGGGCAAGAGGCAGTGGTGCTGGGAACGTCCTGCTTGTCCGCTGGGCACCCCCTTCACCCCAACCTTCCACACTGTCTCAGTGACTGCATCCTTGTGCCTGGTGCAGGGGGCGGGGCTGGGGGGAGGGTTTGGGGAGTGGGGTTTTAGAATGGATGGGCTGTCTGCTGAGCCCCCAGTGTTTGAGTTTCAGGACCCCATCAACTTATTTATTTATTTATTTATTTTTGCTTTTTGGGTCACACCCGGCAATGCACAGGGGTTACCCCTGGCTCTGCACTCAGGAATTACCCCTGGCGGTGCTCAGGGGACCATATGGGATGCTGGGAACCGAACCCGCGTCAGCCGCGTGCAAGGCAAATGCCCTGCCCGCTGTGCTGTCGCTCCAGCCCCTCAGGACCCCTTTTAGATGCTCCAAGTGGCTTCCAAGGAGTGTGGCGGATGTTGATGGTCACTTTGCACGTAGGGCTGACGCCCAGCTGTGCTGCCCAGGGGGCCTGGGGCCACTTGGCAACGCTCGTCCACTCGCCCCATGCCGTGGGGCTCACGGTTGAAAGCTTGACCTGGCTGTGAGGGGCACCAGGACTGTGCACAGTGGTGCTGGGGGAGAGAGTGTTCGGAGCCCACGCCCACCGAGGTAGGTGCCCCGCCTGTCTGCCCTCCCCGGCCCCTGCGTAACTCTTCATAGGTGGGGTCTTACTCCTGAGACAGATTCGGGGCTGGAGCGATGGCCCAGAGGCCGAGCTCCGCCTGCACGTGCAGAGACCTGGGGTGGTCCCCAGGCCCGGCGGGAGTGATTCCCCAGTACAAAGCCAGGACTAACCCCTGAGCACTGCTCAGCATGGCCCACCCCCTAACCCCCAATAAATAAAAGAAAAAATAAAATCACCTTTAAAAATACTGGTTTCTTAGTTACTTTTTTTTTTTTAACATTTGGGTCACACCCAGCGATGTATAGGGGTTACTCCTGGCTCTGCACTCAGGAATCATCCGTGGCGCTCAGGGGGGCATATGGAATGCTGGGAATCGAACCCGGGTCAGCGTGTGCAAGGCAAATGCCCTCCCTGCTGTGCTACTGCTCCAGCCCCTCTTAGTTACTTTTAAGTAATGAGTCTTACGTTAAAATACCTGGCATTCGTTAAAATACCGAGTGTGGGCATTAGTTAGTGAGCTTATATGAGGCGTCTGATGAGCTTAGCCGTGACCAGAGCAATAGCACAGCGGGGAGGATGCTTGCCTCGCACGAGGCCAACTGGGCTTGGGTCCCCAGCACCTTGATCCCCCACCAAGAGCGATTCCTAAGCACTGAGCCAGGAGTAAGCCCGGAGCACTGCTGGGTGTACCTTCCCCACCTCAAGTCAACAAAACAAAATTGCTGAGCTAGTGATTGATAGTTAAAATAATACAAACCCCACTACACTGTAGCACAAATAAGGGCTCGGATGAAAAATCCACTGACTCTGACTATATTTTCCACCACCGTGTGTGAGCAGGCCTGTGGGGTTTGCAGTGAGCCCGCATCTCCGACGCCCACCTCACGCCTCATCTGCTGCCGGCACTGACCCGCGCGAGGGGTTACATGAGGGGTTGTAGGGTGGGAGCACCCAAGGACAATCTCTCTCTTTCTTTCTTTCTTTCTTTCTTTCTTTCTTTCTTTCTTTCTTTCTTTCTTTCTTTCTTTCTTTCTTTCTTTCTTTCTTTCTTTCTTTCTTTCTTTCTTTCTTTCTTTCTTTCTTTCTTTCTCCTGCTTTTTTGGGTCACATCCAGTGATGTACAGGGGTTACTCCTGGCTCTATACTCAGGAATCACTCCTGGTAGTGCTCGGGGGACCATATGGGATGCCGGGAATCGAACCCCGGGTCGGCTGCTTGCAAGGCAAACGTCCTCCCCGCTGTGCTATGGCTCCAGCCCAAGGATAGTCTTTCTTCACACTAACTCATGGCTGGACAGGAAGAGCCCTCCCACATCTACTGGAGTGCTCTGGGGGATCTTCTGCAGGGGCTGGGGGTCCTGGGTGGCCTGGGGACAAACCATGAATCACGTTTGTAGCTCTCTGTGTTTTCTGAGAGTTGACCCCCACCCCCAGTCTGGGGCTAGCTGACTGCTCCCTTGCAGGAGCACAGAGTCTGGAGTCCACAGTGTTGATGCAAGCCCACGTCAATCCCATCTGCCCAAGTTATCTGGCGGCCAGGGCTGGGCAGTGAGGGACGCTGAGGGGCTAAGAGTCTGCAGACCAGCCGCAGGCATGCTATTCGTGCCTTTCCTGCAGCCCCCACCCTCGCTCTGCCTCCTGCCCACCCGGGGCTTCCCTGCGGCCCGGCCCACCCTCAGAGAGAGCCTTGCTGCTCTCAGCCCCGGGCTCCCAGTCCAAGGCACGGCTCCCAGTTCAGGGCCCCCGGGAGCCCATCCCCGGATCCTCCCCTCACCCCACCCAACTCTTTTTTTTTTTTTTTTAAGTAAAGCAAGCTAGTTGTTCTCTAAGGAAATTAACCAAGAAAGATGTGGGGGAGAGAAGAGAGGAAGGAACAGGTGTTCAAGAGAGAACCTAAGCCGGAGAGGGCCAGCCCCCTTCATATCCCTTCATCTTGGCACTTGACACTCCCTCTTCCCGTCGCACGCTGCCTGACTGACTGTTACTCAGCCGTGAGACTCAGCTCAGGGACCACCTCTTCCGTGAAGCCTGCCTTAGTCACTCCCCCTGCACTTCCAGCACAGACAGTGCCTCGAGCCTGGTCTGCGGCTGACCAAGCCTCTCCTTTCTGCCTCCCCGAGGCCAGGTGGCTGCCTTGCGGGGAGGGTCTTGGCTCACCCCTCCTGGCGAGGTGGGGAGTTTCAGGTGCTGTGGACATCAGTTCTTCCCGGGAACTGTCCTGGAGTCGGGGATTCTGCAGGAGGCCAGGCCCAGCCAGGTGTCACCGGGTGTCCTGAGTCCTGGGGGAGGCGCTGTTGCCCCCAGCACTGCAGGGCGTGGGCAGCGCCATCGCATTGGTCAGCCCGAGCATTGGACCATCTGGCCAGGCTGCTGGGTAGCACTGGGCGTGGCCCCCTAGACCTCCTGAGAATTGCCTGCCTCCCCAGAGAGTGGAAGCCAAGAAATCTTTGGGGCTTGTGTTTGTGATGTCAGGGCTCTGCACTCAGGAATTACTCCTGGTTGTCCTCAGGGGACCATCTGGGATGCCGGGGGTCAACGCCAGGTCAGCCACACAAGGCGAGAGCCTTACCCGCTGTACTATCCATCAGGCACCTCTGAGGGATCTTCGAAGCACTATCTCATTTCTTTCTTTTCTTTGGGGGTGGGGGTAGAGGGTGTATGGCAGGGGGGTTGTTGAACCCCATCCAGCAGTGCCCTGGGGCTGTGGAGCCAGGGCTGGCTGTGAAGGCCAGCACGTTAGCAGCTCGGCTCTCTCTCCAGCCCCGGACATCTGCCATCTTCGAAAGACTTGGGGCTGGAGCGATAGTATAGCGGGTAGGGCTGTTTGCCTTGCACACAGCTGACCAGGGTTTGATCCCCGACATCCCACAATATCCCCTGAGCACTGCCAGGAGTAAATCCTGAGTGCAGAGCCAGGAGTAAACCCTGAGCATTTTAAGCCCTGAGCATCACTGGGTGCGATCCAAAAAGAAACAAACAAAAAAAGACCAAAGAGGCTCTCAACTCTAAAATGACTCATTTTGTTGTTACATTTGGAAGAACTAGAACGGCACAGGTTGATATCCAAGCTCTTTTTTTTTTTTTTCCTGACCAGGAATCCTGAACCATGAGGTGGTCAGAACATGGGTGGCACCAGGATTCAGCTCAGGCCCTCACACCTGCCCTCTGGGCTCGCCGAGCCCCTGAGGCATCTTCCCGGCTTTTTCTTGTTGGGGTCTCTAACCACAAAGCTGTCAGGGCATCTCTGAGAGTGCAGGTGGCATGGGGGAATCTAACCTCACAGCCTTGAATGAGGTCATTAAGCCAATCTCCTGGCTGTCCCCTCAAGGATCCCTTATAGAAGGGTTGTCTCGAGTGCCTATGCACATGTGACAGCCCTGGGGTTTGAACTCAGGACCTTGCACTCTCTGGTCAAACCCTTTAAGCCGCTGAGACATCTTCCAGACCCTTTGGAGCCCTCATGGGTTTGGGTTTTGGCTCTTTGCTTTCTGACCCACACCCAGGGTGCGCAGGGACTATTCTGTTTGCTGCTGGGTCTATCCCAGACCCCCTGCAGACAAAGCCTGTGCTCCAGCCCTTGGCCCTGCCCCTGGATTCTGTGTTTGCTTAGTTTCTGTTTGGAAGGATGGCACACCTCGTTAGGTGCTCAGGGGTTACTCCCAGCTCCGTGCTTGGAAGGTCACTCTTGGTGATGCTGGGACCAGCCCCGGGCCTCCGGCCTGCCGGGCATTTACTCCAGCCCCCTGTGAAGCTCGCTCTGCAGCCTAACCCTCTCCCAAGTCCAACGCAGTGTGCAATGCTGCGGAGGAAAACGCCGCTGGGGGTGGAGAGGCTGTGGGTGGACTGGGAGGGAGGCACGCGGAGCGCTGGAAAATGAAGAGAATCAGGTAACAATGGGTGGGGCGTTGGCGCCTCCTGCAGCCTGCGGCTTCTGAGCCTGTTTCGGTGACAGTGCCTCATTAGGAGTTGACAGATGAGTGAGGCAGGAGGCCAGGGTACCACACTGTCAGGGGCTGGCCAGCTCCCGGCCCCTCAGCGGGACTCAAGACTCTTCAGTTCCCAGGGTCTGTCCCTAGGGTCACTAGCCGGAAGCTTGGTGCTTTTCCAAGGGGTGGGGGCCAGGGGTGCTGGGAAGTTCTCTATCACTGTGCCATGGTGTGTGTGTGTGTGTGTGTGTGTGTGTGTGTGTGTGTGTGTGTGTGTGTGTGTGTTGGGGTGCTCCCTGGAAGTCAGCCAGGTTGGAGCTGGTGAAACTGAATCCACCCCAGCTTCCCTCTCTTTCTCTCAGCCCCGCAGCCCGCAGATACCCTTTGTTTTTATCAGCGAGGCATGTGAGGAATTTAAGCCCTCAGAAGCTTGCCCCCAACAGGAAGAATTTCCAGCTGCTCAAAACAGAGCAGGAGGCTTGGTCCTGTTGCTATTGTGCCCGGGCCCTCTCTCGGGGACTGGGGAGTCCCACTTTGCTGCACTCCCCACCCTTCCTTCCTGCCCACACCCCCACAGGCTTCACCTGTTCTGTGGCATGAGTGCGCCTGAGATGGAGAAGCGTTATAGAAATGAAGTAGGTGATGAAAGCTTGAACCGGCGCCACGGCCTTAAGTTAGAATGCACACAGGAGAGTCTAGCAGCCGTCAGGGTTACGAATGTCTCACGGGGAATGAAAACGCATTGTTGATATAGCCCGTGCACAAAACGCAAGTCAAGGACCAGAGATAGGACACCGGGCTGGGCGCTTGCCTTGCACACAGTTGACCAGGGTTTGCTCCGCTGCACCCCATATGGTCCTCTGAGTGATCCCTTAGGGCAGGGCCAGGGCTAAGTCCCAAGCACTGCCAGGTGTGGCCCAGTCCTGCCAAATTAAATCAAATCCTCCCTAGAAAAGCTTTGCGTAGGCAGAGCTCATAAATCTGCAGCACTGTAGCACTGTGGTCCCGTTGTTCATCGATTTTTTTTGAGCGGGCACCAGCAACATCTCCATGGTGAGACTTGTTGTTACTGCTTTTGGCATATCGAATATGCCATGGGGAGCTTGCCAGGCTCTGCCATGCGGGTGAGATACTCTCAGTAGCTTGCCAGGCTCTCAGAGAAGGACAAAGGAATCGAACCCGGGTCGGCCATGTGCAAGGCGAACACTCTACCTGGCGTGCTATCGCTCCAGTCCAGAGCTCATACATCAATCCTTACATATACACAGAACATGCGCACACACACACACACACACACACACACACGGGTACAGTCTTATCTAGCTCCAACAGAGACTGGGAGGGTGTGGTGGGGATGGACCCCCACAGACACAGGCCTTCTGTGGAAGGCCCCTGTGACCCCCCCCTTCCAACTGACCTCCCACTGGGGCTCCCCATGGACACCAGCAGGAGGAGCAAACGCCTTTGCTGGGCTCTTGACCTCTCCAGCCTCCCAGGAGTGACCCGGCATTCTCCCGGCTTCCCGGTGACCCCCGCCCCTGCTCTCCAGGACTCAGCCCTCGAGCTTCCCGGCACCCAGAGCCCCCTTCTTCAGGAAGCCTTCCCTGAAACCCCCCCCCCCAGGCGGGGCCCCAAGGAAGGGCCAGCCTTGTCTCCTGTCCCCTCAGCTTAGACTGGTCTGCCCACCAGTGACCACACTGCCCGCAGGCAGGCAGAGGACAGGGGACCTGCGCGGTGGTTCACTGGCTCTAGGGCAGCCTCCGCTGGGGCTGGGGGTGGAGGAAGCTGGGGGCGCTGGCACAGGGGACCTGCACGCGGAGACCGGGACACGCGCGGGGTCCTGCCCCCCATCCCCACGCCCCGAGGGGCGGCTACCTGGCTGGTGCGGGAGATGCAGCGGCGGACCAGGTCCCTGATGTTGTTGTGCTTGTCCGTCTGGAAGTACACGGTGGCGCTGGACTTCTCCCGCAGGTAGGGCTTGTCGGCCGCCGCCCAGGAGTGCAGCAGGGCCGGCTCGCTGCCCTCCGAGGCCGCGGGGAAGTAGGTCCCCGACTGGCCCGAGCAGGACTCGGCGTCCCTGCTGAGCCCGGCCTCGGGCCCCGCCGGCGGCTCGGGCACCCACGCGGGCTCCTTGGCCCGCGCCTGCACGTACTGGGTCTCGGCCGACGACAGGAAGTCCACCTCGCCCTCCTGGACCAGCGCCTGCCAGTAGGCCTCGGGCCCGCCGTCCAGCAGCGCATCCGTGGCCAGCCGCGCGCTCTCGTTGTCGCTGAAGTCGGCCCTGGCCGGCCGGCACCAGCGGCTCTTCACGTCTTCCAGACGTTTCCGGATCTTCCCCAGGTGCCGGGCCCGGCTCATGCTGACCGCGACTGACCGTTGCGGGGGGGGGGGGGGGGCGAGGACGGCCACCTGGGGGTGCTTCTTCCCGCTGCTGTCCGGAGCCAGGGGTCCAGCCGTCAGGCAGAGCAGGAGGAGGAGGAGGAGGAGGAGGAGGAGGAGGAGGAAGAAGAGGAGGAGGAGGAGGAGGAGGAGGAGGAGGAAGGCTCCCCGGGTCTCCCCGCCACCCTTCCCACCCGCTCCTCGGAACTGAGCTCGCGGCCGCTGTCCCCAGCACCGTCATCTGCAGCCAGGGCTTGGCTTATCTCTGGGTGACACCCGCCCTGCCTGCAGGCCCAGGGCTGGCGCAATCCTGCCTTGGCACGCGGGCCAGGAGACTTCCTCTCCTCCCAGCGGCAGCAGGAGGCCAAGGCCGGCTTCCCCGCCTTGCACAATCTCCCGGGGACCCGCGGGCCTTGGCCTCCAAGCTAGTGGGGGGTAGAAGGGGGGCCGGGCTCTGACCCCCAGGAACCCTGTCCCCTCCTGCACCTCCCTCTCAAGCCCAGCACCATTGGGGGTTCAAAGGCAAGCAACTCCCTGGGGGGGTGAGCTCCTACCAGGGCTTCGGGGAGCAGGGCTGGGTGCCCGCCAGGCAAGGGCGCTCACCAGCCTCTTCCTGGGACACCCCCGCCCCACCCTGCTGTCTCCTCAGGAGGTTCTGTTCTCTCTCCTCTCTCCCCGCCCCTCTCTCCCTCTTTCCCTGTCTCTTTCCCTGTCCCTCTCCCTCTCTTTCTCCTTCTCTCTTTTCCTCTCTCCCTCTCTCTCCCCCTCTCCCTCTTTCTCTCCTTCTCTCTCTCCCTCTCTCCCTGTCTCTTTCCCTGTCCCTCGCCCTCTTTTTCTCTCCTCTCCCTCTTTCTCTCCCCCTCCCTCTTTCTCTCCCTCTCCCTGTCTCTCTCCCTCTCTCCCTGCCCCTCTCCCTCTCTTTCTCCCTCCTCTCTTCCCTCTCTCCCCCTCTCCCTCTTTCTCTCCCTCTCTCCCTCTCTCTCTATCTCCTCTCTTCCTCTCTCCCTCTTTCTCTCCCTCTCTCTCCCTCTCTCCCTGTCTCTTTCCCTGTCCCTGTCCCTCTCTTTCTCTCCTCTCTCTCCCTCTCTCCCCCTCCCTCTTTCTCTCCCTTTCTCTTCCTCTCTCCCTGTCTCTTTCCCTGCCCCTGTCCCTCTCTTTCTCTCTCTCCTTCTCTCTCCCTCTCTCCTCTCTCTCCCTTTCTCTCCCTCTTTCCCTGTCTCTCTCCCTCTTTCTCTCTCCTCCTCCTCTCCCTGTCTCTCTCCCTCTTCCCCCTCTCTCCCTCTCTCTCTCCCCCTCCCCTCCCCACCCCCTCTTGCTCTGTCTGTCATAGTCCTGTTTGAGCAGGGTCCCCAGAGAGAAGCTCTCTGGGTGGGGGACTCGGAGCACCCAGCTAGCGGGCCAGGTCTGTGTTGGCCACAGGTGTGCTGGGATCCCGGGGCTTGCAGAAGCCCGGGCATTTCCCGGCTCCATGCTGGTCAGGCCTGTGTCCTGCCTGTCTCCGACTGGGCTCTGCTGGACAGTCGGAGACCGGAACAGAGTATGAGGAGCTGACTGGGGAGGATGATCCCCCAAAGCAGTGCAGGGGGCGAGGCAGGAAGGGAAGGGAGTCCCCCAGGGTGGAACCATAATCCATTGGAGTGGATGGATGTGGAGGGGCCCACCGGGTCCTGGGGGACTTGGGCAGACAGCGAGGACTGCCCCCCTCCGTCCCAGCTCGCCTACCCACCGAGGGAGGAAGCTGCTCAACCCATCAATTCACCGTCACGGACCATTGTTTGGTCTGCAGTGGCCTCTGGGTCACGTTCACTTGGGGCACTGCCAGCCAGTCCCAGGTGCTCACCCAACACCACCGCCCTAAGGGATAGAAGCGGTGTGGCCCGGCCCTGCTGTCAGATGTGCAGGCAACAGAGGGCTGTGGTCGGTGGGAGCAATGCGTGTTACTGGGCTCCCGCAGGTCCTGGGGGCTCAAGAGACAGCACTGCGGCTGGCACTTGCTGTGCACGTAGCGCCGACCTTGCTCTGATCGCTGGCAGTGCACAGTTCTCGAAAGTGGCCCGGTGGCAGAACCTCCACCCCGTTCAAGCACCCCAGGGTGGCCTGGGGAATCCCCGGCACTACCGAGCCCGAGCCACCAGCCTGTTTGGCTGAGAAATGCCAGAAGGGCCCCGCGGTCTCCTGAGTGGTGCCTGGGTGGACTCCACCCCCCAACCACCACCAAACCCACAACAGACCCTGCCAACATCGTCCTAGGGAACCGTGCCAGAGAGCCGGGGGGAGGCGGGCGTGGCACAGCCAGAATAGAGAAAGAGCTGTGGGTCTCTCCTTGCTCTGCACGTCTGTACCTGACGAAAGCTGGGAGGCTCAGTCAGTCCCAAGGCAGAGAGCAGTGCTTAAGGGCTCTGTGCGGGGGCCGGGGAGAGAGTACAATGGCTAAGGTTCTTCCCTTGCCGCTGCTGACATGGGTTTGATCCCTGGCACCCAGTGATCCTTGAGCTTAAAACCACAAGAAAGCTCTGAGCACTGCTGGGTGTGGCCCCCAAATTGCTCCCCCTCCCCCCAATATGCAATGCAAAAGAGAGAAAAGGAATTTTAAAGGCTGTATTATGGCTTATTCTCTGCCCTAGAGTTTGGTCACACCTCAACCAACATGAGTGGCTTTTACCCAATGGAGAAGACCGAAGACACGGGTCTCTGTCTGTCTGTCTGTCTGTCTCTATCTCTATCTTGCTCTCTGTCTCTCTGTCTCTGTCTCTTTCTATCTCTGTCTCTGTCTCTGCCTGCCTGCCTGTCTGTCTGTCTGTCTGTCTGTCTCTCTCTCTCTTTCTCTCTCTCTCTGGTTTTGGGTCACACCCAGTTGTGCTCAGGGCTCACTCCTGGCTCTGCACTCAGTGATCACTCCTGATGGATCTCGGGAGACCGTATGGAATGCTGGGTATCGAACCCGGGTCACTGCTTGTAAGGGTAGTACAGTACCTGCTTTACTACCACTCCAGCTCCATCTGTGTGCTCTCTTGAGTACACAATTCTTCCTCTTTCCCAACCCTCACTTTTCTCTAAGTAAATTTCTTTGAATAAAATTTTTTTTTCACTTTGGAAGAACATTGAAGGAGCCTAATTTGTGACCTTGAGCAATCCTCCCTTGGTTTCACTTTGTTCCCTCCACTTGACAAAGGCACTGTCACCACCTCTCCGTCTGTCTGTCCCAAGTGCCCCCTGGCCCCGTGCCCTCCTCTGCCTCCTGCCAAACAACTCTTACTTATGTAGATTGACTTAACCTCTTTCCCACGCTCTCCTTTGAGCTTCCTTCCTCTTCTGTCTCCTCTGTGGTCTCTGCAGTTTGTACTCAGATTCTTTTATTGTTTGATTTTGGTTTGGGGGCCACACCCGGTGGTGCTCAGGGCTGACTGCCGGCTCTGCACTCAGGGAATCACTCCTGGCGGTGCACAGGGGAACCATAAGGGCTGCCGGTGATCAAACTTGGCACAGCCATGTGTGAGGCAAGCACCTACTGGCTGTACAGTGTCTTCATGCTCCAATTCTTATCACCTCTATCCAGTACCCAATCTGGAGATACAGACCTGATTTGGAGGAAGGGGAGGTGGGCCGTGGTAATTCATGGGTTTCTTTTTGGTTTATTTCAGGGCTCACAACTGTCAGTGGGTCTCAAGTACCTGCTATATTATGCTACAAATGCTAAGTCCTAAGCCGCATGTTTTGAACCCAGGTGGTCACCTGCGATTGCACATCTGGCCCAGGGAGTGTGGTCAGCTGTGCACCACGCCCTCATACATTGGGAAATCTCTATCGAACCATGCTCAACTCCAGGCACTGTGGGTCATGGAGAACTCGTTCACCTTTTTTCCTGTGGCCTAAAGTGCAGTCTCTCCCGTCCAGGAGGGAAGAAGGAGGGCAAGAGGAGAAACTGGGCTTCTGTCAACAGGTGTGTGGGGTGGGACTTTCTGAGAATTCCCCTGGTCCAGGCATGGAGAGACCGCCCAGTGGGAAGGACACTTGCACGAGTGTCATGCCCAGTTGGGGAATAGAACTGGGTTGGTCCCCAAACAAAAGACAATTAAATAAAAATAAAGACTTCCATCAATCTGGACCAGCCTTCCCCAAAGTGGATGAGACTGAGGGGGACCAGAACCACCTAAAAGGGTAGTAGCTTAGGGTGCCACTGGGAGCACTTTCTACCTGTGCATATAAGGAAGCTCCACTTCCCAGGAGGTGGGAGAGGCCAGACAGACTCGGGAATCTCTGATCTGGGCTCTGGTTCTCCCAAGCCAGGGGCCACAGGGCAACATCTGGAGACATTTTTCATCATCACAACCTTGGGGTGCTCTCTGATGCTAATGGCATTTAAATGGGTGTAAGCCAAGGGTGCAGATACCCCCATGACAGTCCCCACAACAGGGAGTTCACGGGGGCCTGAGGATCAACACACCTGAGCAACAACCAAGTTTGTGAGCACCCAACAAGTGTGTGTGAACACCGTATTGTATACATGTGAGCACTGCATGCTCACTGTGTCTGAGTATCCAACCAAGTTGGGGAGCACTGTTTCAGTGCACACAACCAAGTGTGCAACGCACAGGCATGCAGCAGTGGTACATGACGGGGAGGGGAAGAGGAACACTGTCTGCCCCTGGCCATCAGTGTGGACACTAAGGGACCCTACTCTGGGACAGCCCCTGTGCAAGGTCCCCTCTCTGTCTGGGTTCTGCCTGTCCCATCCCCTTGCCTTCCCCATGCCGGCCTGTTGAGATCTGTCTCAGCATTCAAGGTGGGTATCGATTTCCAATAGCACAGCGGGTAGGGCGTTTGCCTTGCATGCGGCCGACCCGGGTTCGATTCCTCCTTCCCTCTCAGAGAGCCCTGCAAGCTGCTGAGAGTATCCTGCCCGCACGGCAGAGCCTGGCAAGCTCCCTGTGGCGTATTCAATATGCCAAAAACAGTAACAACAAGTCTCACAATGGAGACATTACTGGTGCCCCCTCGAGCAAATCGATGAACTATGGGACGACACTGCAATTCCCAGGCTCGGGAATTGCTGCTCTTCCTCTGAGCCGTCAGGGTGAGGGCAGAGCCGCCCCAGCCGTGCTGCCTCATCACCCAGTGTTGCGTTCCGTGAGTGGAGATGGGAAGAGCTTTCCCGCCCTGGAATTAGTCAAAGCTGGGCACCCACGCGCCTCCCGGCCCTCTTGTTTCCATCCATCTAATGATGTTTCACACTAGGCCAAGGTCCTGGGTTCCAGGGGCCTGTCTTTGTGTTTTCCTTTGAGGTTTTTAGGTGTGTGTGTGGTGGGGGGGCAGGGCATGAGGGGGTGGTCTGTACCCAGGAGTGCTCAGGGCTTACTCCTGGCTCTTGGCTTGGGGCTCCTGGCCACCCTCAGAGGACCATATGGGGTGCTGGGGATTTGAGCTGGGTCCGTGGGAACCAAGGCAAGTGCCTTAACTCCTGTTCTACCTCTCTGCGCCCCCCCCCCATATTGTTTTTCTTTTTCTCCCACTTTCTTTGGGACACTGTGATTCCCGATAGATACTGTGAATGATAGTTTCATACATACAACACCCAACACCGTGCCCACCACCAGAGATCCTGAGAGCCCCCCCTCCCCCAGGTCTGCTCAGCTTCTCTCGCCTTCGCCCGGCCTTGGCTCCCTTGCGGTGTCTCTTTCAGTCCCGGATGGAAGTGACGGCTCCGTGTCCGCCCCTCTCCAGACTTCCTCTGCTCTCCGTGTTGCTGCCTTCTCCTGTGTCCGTGCCTTGGGTCAGCAGGAGGCTTGTGGGGAAGCACCATGTTCACTCCTGCTCCCTCACACACGACATTTTCTTTTTCTTTTTGGGTCACACCCGGCCATGCACAGGGGTTACCCCTGGCTCTGCACTCAGGAATTACTCCTGGTGGTGCTCGGGGGAGCATAGGCGATGCTGGGGATCGAGCCTAGGTCGGCCATGTGCAAGGCAAATGCCCTACCCACTGTACTATCGCTCCAGCCCCTCACTCATGACTTTGAAACACAGACTTCCCCAGCCACCCTGCCATGTCACCTGGCCCGGAAGTGGCAGCTCCCAGAGCTATGTGTGAGTGATCTGGCCCAGAGTCGTCCCGGTAACCCCAGAGCTGCTCCTCTCCAGGGTGAGGAGTGAGCATGGGGCCTGTGGTGCAAGCAGGAGGTGCAGTGTAGGTGCTTCTCTGCGTGGGGCACAGCCCGAGACGAGACACAGACACAGCACATGGCCGGACAGGGCTCCCATGGGCTAACCCGGGTGGTCTCAAGGTCAGAATAAGGGTCAGAAAAGGGTTTTTCAGGTAGTTTTGGGGTGGGGGCGGGTGGGGCCATTCACAGTGTGCTGTGGGCTGTTCGCTGTGACGTGTTCATGGTGCTCGGTGGGGTCAGGACCCATTAAGTGCCAGGTACGAAGGCCAGAGCGCCCCATGCACAGATGGGCTCCAGCCCTCTGAGCCATCTCCCTGCAAGGGTCTTGTTCATAAATTAAAATAGGAAGCCACGAATCCATAGTGATAAAAAAATCTCTTTTTTTTCTTTTTCTTTCTTCTTTTTCCCTCCTTCTCCTCCTTTTCCTCCTCTTTTTTCATCTTCTTTTTCCTCCTCCTCTTCCCCCCACATTGGTTGTGCTCAGGGCTTACTCCTGGTTCTGTGCTCAGGGATCACCCCTGGTGGGACTCAGGGGGCCATATGGGATGCTAAGGACTGAACCTGGGTTGGCTGTATGCAAGGCAAGTACACTGCCTGCTATACTATCACTCTCTCCCTCCCTCCCTCCCTCCCTTCCTCCCTCCCTCCCTCCCTCCCTCCCTTCCTTCCTTCCTTCCTTCCTTCCTTCCTTCCTTCCTTCCTTCCTTCCTTCCTTCCTTCCTTCCTTCCTTCCTGTGGAGATGTCAGGAAATGCCAGAATGAAAGATCTTCTATGAAGAAACTGGCCCACCATATCAAAATTGTCTTAAAAGTAATAAGGGGAGAGGGGCAGAGCAATATACATTGTGTAGGGCATTTACCTTGCTTCCAAAGACCTGGGTTTGATCCCCAGCATCCCATATGATCCCCTGGGGACCATTAGAAGTAATTCCTGAGTGCAGAGCCAGGAGTAACCCCTGAGTATTGCCAGATGTGGCCCAAAAAGAAAAGGGGAAGAAAGAAAGAAAGAAAGAAAGAAAGAAAGAAAGAAAGAAAGAAAGAAAGAAAGAAAGAAAGAAAGAAAGAAAGAAAGAAAGAAAGAAAGAAAGAAGGAAGGAAGGAAGGAAGGAAGGAAGGAAGAAAGAAAGAAAGAAAGAAAGAAAGAAAGAAAGAAAGAAAGAAAGAAAGAAAGAAAGAAAGAAAGAAAGAAAGAAAGAAAGAAAGAAAGAAAGAAAGAAAGAAAGAAAGAAAGAAAGAAAGAAAGAAAGGGAAAAGGGACAAGGGACTAGATAGTGCAGTGAGTGGAGTGCTTGCTTTGCACACCCCCAACCTGGGCCTGGTCCCCTGCACTACATATGATTTTCTGAGTGATCCTTGAGTGTAGACCCAGGAGTAATCCCTGAGTACAGCTCCTGGTTGTGGTTCAACCCCTCCTCTTACCCCCAAATAATAAAAGCATAATAATATATCGTGAGGATGAAACACATTCAGGGCCTAAGCATTTATGGGTAGTGAATTTCCAGGTTTTGATGGGTGAATTGCAGTCTGCAGGAAAAGGTTTTTGCTGGTGGAGTGATGGCTCATTAGCTCACCCTCAAGTGTAAAACAAAGGAAGTTCTCTGGGTTTGCAACGCTTCAGTAAGCTTCTGACTTTTGGGCGGGACGGCAGTAATGGTTGCCAGGAACGAAACCCAGGGCTTCATATATGCAGAGCATGTGCTCTCCTTAGCTCTTCTTTTCAGATTTTTGGTTTCGGGGGGTGTTGTTTAGGACATACCCAGTAGTGCTCAGGGCTCACCACCTGAGGTTTTTGGGGACCCATGCAGTGCCGGGGATTAAATCCAGAGCTCCTACATGGATTTTTGGAGTCCTCTCCCTGACCCTTTTCAGTGTTTCTTTTAAAATCTGATTTGAGGAAAAAAGATACAAGTCCACCCGAACCATGAAACATTGTACATTCACGGGGGCAGGAAGGCGAGAGGACGGTATCTGGGAGCCAGGAGGGGTGAGGCGTATGCAGTGCAGACAAGGAGTCAGAGAAACCTGAGGGGAAGTCAATTCTGCAAGTTCTATAAGAATCCAGGATGTTCCTGGGCTCGGTCTGCCCCCAGAGCCCTTGTTTCAATCTGCGGCCTTCAGCCTAGGAGTAATTTGGGGTAGGGGCAGCAGGAATAATGTATCTAAGTCTTGCCCACTGCCATCTGGGCTGGTGGGTAGTAGGCATTTGATCAATGCTTGTTAGACCAAGCTCCTGAGAATTAGCCCGGGCGGAAGCACGCGAGTAGAACTCAGCTCTAGTCAGTGGGGGGCAGCAGGGGCTGAGAGGTGGGGCCGTTGGTCCCAGAGCCCTTCTGACCCTAAGGATCAGCCGCCACCGTCTCTCGACTGCTTCCTTCCAAAGCCTGCAGCAGCATGAAAATGGTACAGTCTCATTACCCAATGACCTGAGAAGTCTGATTAGGTAGAGAATTAGTTGGCAGAATCAATTAGACGAGTGAATGGCTCCCTGTCAAGACCAATCCGTTCAGCGTAGGAAGGGCAGGCCAGGGGTTCCTACAGCTGTACGGATGTGGAAGCTGGCATCAGGGGTCTCCAGCCAGGTCCCTCCAAGGCAACCCACAGTTGCCTATGTGTGCTTCCTCTTGGGGCCATCCTTAGAGAATCCACCTTCTGCAGGGGGAAAAACTGAACAACAGCCTGGGTTGAGCTGCATGCCCAGCCTAGGGTGTTTGTACATCCTGGGCTGTGGGGCTTGCACACATTGGATGGAGGGCTTGCATACATGGGCTGGGTCTTTGCACACATGTAGGGTATTTGCTCATACGGGGGTGGGACTTTTGTACAATGGGCATGTGTTTGCACACGTGTGGTGTGGTGTCTGCACATCCTGAGGCAAGATCTGTACACACATGGGCACATGTTTGCACATCCTGGGGTGGGGTGTTTGTACACAGAGGCAGGGTACTTGCACACATGGCACGGGGTGTTTGCTTCCACACTTGGGTGGGGTATTTGCACATACTGGATTTGGTATCTGCACACACGTGGTAGGGTGTTTTCACTCATGGGCTGGGTGTTTGAACACACGTGGTGCACTATCTGCACCTACTGGGTTGGATTATCTGCATATAATTGTATCACTTGTATCACTTGTCATCCCATTGGTCTTCAATTTGCTCGAGCAGGCGCCAGTGACGTCTCCATTCATCCCTGTCGCATGCTAGTGTAGCCCAATGATATCTGCTCGCTCCAGGAACATGAAGAGCCTCAAACTGTTCATTGAGGGTTTTGACAAAGAAGTCTGACCATCTCGTTGATGGGCGGCCACATGGTCTTTTGACATGCCGTGGAATCCATTCAGTAACAGTTCTAGTCCAATGGTCATCTCTGAATCGCATTACATGATTTGCTCATCTGATTTTCAATGCCTTGGCAAAGGAGACAGCGTCCCTGATTCTTGACCAATGACGATGAAAGTCAGAAGGATTCCTTCTTGCACTTGAGTGAAATGTGATACTATAAGCATAGCTCTTTCTATTCTTCTTCGGGATACCCGAATAGCGTTTTCATCCTGTTTTCGTAGGGCCCAGGTCTCTGAGGCATATGTTAGTGCAATCTGCAATTACGACATCATTGGTCTGACCGAAACGAGAAGGCATCAATCACATCATGCCATCTGCATATACTGGAGTTGGTGTTTGCACTCATGGGGCTGGTGCTTGCACACATAGTCCCATGTCTTATGGAGGTGCTCATACACACTCTGGGGGTAGTGTCTGAGTTCACAGGGAGTGGGTGCAACCCTCCTGCTGTGGGGCTCTCTCCTGGCCTCGGTGCACTTGCTGGGGTCCCAAACAGTGTCCTGTGCCCCTGAAATGGCCCTAGATTGTAAGTGGCATATGTAGGCACCCTCAGGTCAGACTCACAGTCTTGTGCTTCAAAGGCAGAAGATTTCTGGGGCTGAGTTGTTGTTGTTTATTTGATTTTTTAACAAATAATAATAATCTATTTCATTTTCATTCCGGGTTTCAAAGCAAGCGGCACCCAGTGGGTTTCAGGGGCAACTCCTGGTTCTGTGCTCAGTGGTCACTCCTTAAGAGATAGCATGCAAGGCCTGTGCCTTATTTCCTGCAGAATCTCTTCAGTTACCATGACTCTGCTACTTTATTTATTGATTTATTTTGCAAATAGAAACATTTTATTTTAATTAAGTTACACCATCTAAATTTTTCCTCTGACCCAAGAACACTTTGTTACTTAAAAAAAAAAATTCCAGAGGTCAGAAAGATAACACAGCAAAGTAGGGCGTTTGTCTTGCATGCGGGCAACCTGGATTCAATTCTTGGCATCCCATATGGTCCCCCAAGCACTGCCAGGAGTAATTCCTGAGTGCAGAGCCAAGCTATGTACAGCATAACCCCTGTGTATCTCCGGGTGTGACCCAAAACGCCAAAAATAAATAAATAAATAAATGCTACAAAGTGGCTTTGCTTCCTCAAGCTTCCTGTCTTCCGGTTCCCAGGGCACTACTGAAGATTTCAGACTTGCATACAAACTCTGGGAATTCTCATCTGAGGGTCAGTACAATTTGCAGAGTGGTTTTTTAAATTAAGAAACAACTTTGAGGCCTCCATAATACAGCCAGTAGGATCCTTGCCTTGCCTGCAGCCAACCTGGGTTCAATTCCTGGCACCTCATATGATCTCCCTGTCCAGTGTTGCTAGGAGTGATCCCTGAGTGTAGAGCCAGAAGTAATCCCCGAATACTGCCAGGGATGGCCCCAAAACAAAACAAAAATTAATTAAGGAACAACTTAGAGGCAGTAAAATTTGCCCTTGTGAGTATCTAGTTTGATGTTTCTAGAAGTGCACATGGAGCTGGAGAGATAGAACAGTGGGTAGGTAGGTAACATTTGCCTTATACGTGGCTGACCCAGAATCAGTCCCCGGCACCCCATATGGTCCCCTTAACCTTGCTAGGAGTGACCTCTGGGTGTAGGAGTAAGCCCTAACCGCCAATAGGTGTGACCCCAACCTCTCCCTGACCTCCCCCAAAAAAGAAGAAACATGTAATCAGGTAACACCTCGAAGATCAAGCTGTAGAACACTGTGGTCTCCACCGCCTGGCTCTCCCTTACTCTGCAGTCAGCTGGTGCCCCCAGGGTCCCTGATGCCAGTTACCTCTTTGAGAGTCACTGCATTTAGACGTGCAGAATGTCGTCTAAATGGAGTCACGTGGGGAGGCCTCTGGAGCCTGGCTTCCGTCACTTTGCAAAATGCACAGTGAGGTGTGTGCATCAGAGGCTAGCTCCTGTTCACGGCTGAGTGCTGTCTTCCTGCGAGCCAGTGGGGTTTCACAGCAGGTTCGTCTCTGTCCACCAAGAAGCACAGGACAAGGTTATGGTAAAGGAATGATGTTTACTTGGGGATTAAGATTGCAAATTGTGTCCTGCAGAAACGATTTAAGGGCTTAAGGATTTTGTTTTGTTTTGGGGCCACACCTGGGTGTGCTCAGGACTTTCTCCTAGCTCTGTGTTCTGGGGTGACTCCTGGCAATGATCAGAGGACCATATTATAGGGTGGCAAAGCATCACACTCAGGTCAGCTGCATGCAAGACAAGTGTTCTACATGCTGAAGAATATCTCTCAAGCCTTGATCTAAGGGAGTTTCCAAAAAGAAATAAAAAAAAAAGGGAGGAGAGGGTAGAACAGACCAAGAACTAGAAAACTAGAATCCTTTTCTCTCTCTCTCTCTCTCTCTCTCTCTCTCTCTCTCTCTCTCTCTCTCTCTCTCTCTCTCTCTCTCTCTCCTCTTTTGGGCTATTCCTGGCGATGCTCAGGGGTTACTCTGGCTCTGCACTCAGGAATTACTCCTGGCAGGGCTCAGGGGACCATTTGGGATGCCAGGGATGGGCCCCAGGTTGGCCGCGTGCAACATTAGTGGCTCACCCCTGCCCTACCCGCTTACTATTTCTCTGGCCCTGACACTTTTTGGGATACATGCCTCCTACCAGCTCTAACCTTGGTTTTGTGATGAACAAGTGGGTGAGTAAAGAATCTGACTTCCTTTCCCTTCCCTGTCATCATTTTTTCACTTGAAGCTACTGGTTAATGCCGGAAGTTCAGCCACTGGCTTCCTTGCCCCTCCCTGCACCTCGCAGCACCTCTGACCCAGGAGCACACTCGGGTTCCAACAGGTGGTGAGTGTCTCAGTCTGCCACAGGCCCGCCCGGCTTGTGAGTCTTGTGGATCCGGAACTGGCAACCTGTAGGAATCCAGTGCTCATAAGGTGCTCACAACAGTGCTCACAACAGTGAGGCTTTTAGGCCACCATTATGGAACCGGTATGTACCACCCACATCTCTTCTGCTCACGTGAGAGAATTTATTTACAAGACCCAACACTCGAGTCAGAGTGATAGTACATTAGGCAGGGCGTTTGTGTGATAAGTCGCCAAACCAGGTTCGATCCCATATGGTCTCCCGAGCAATGCCAGGAGTAATTCCAGGAGTAACCTCTGAGCATCACTGGGTGTGACCCAAAAAAGGCAAAAACACAAAAAAACAGGACTCGATGTCTCTCAGTGAGGGAGTCACGTGCCTCTTGTTCACTGCTGCTCCTAGTAAGTATATGTCAGGTTACTTGACATGTATTTACGAAGTATTTGGTCACTGTCCAGCAATCCCTTCCCTGTAGTGGACAACAAGGGAGCCATATCACATGATTTGTCAGGTTTGGCCTTTTATGGGGTCATCTGAGTTGTATTTCTTCTGCATCTTTTCCTCTTCCTCTCCTCTTCTTCCTCCTCTATCTCCTCCTCCTCCTGCCCCTTCTCCTCTTCTCCTCCTTCTCTTTCTTCTCTTCTCCTCTTCCATCTTGTGTATAGAGGGTGAAAAAAATCTTCTAGAATACTCTGGTTTGCCTTTCCTTTGCCTCTCGTGATTTAAAGATGATAAGGATGAGGGGTCAGAGAGATTATACAGTGGGTTAGGCAATTGCCTTGCAAGTGGCAAACCTGTCCACTCCTGGCACCCTCAGGGGTCACCCCTAAGCACAGGGCCAGGAATAGCCCCTGAACACTGTCAGCTGTGCCCCTAAGCCCCGGAGATCAGAACTATAAATCTGCAGGGGTAAGACTCTTGCTTGCGTGTGGCTGACCTGGGTTTGTTCCTTGGCATCCCACAGGGTCCCCCGAGCACTGCCAGGAACAATTCCTGAATGTGGAGAGCCAGGAATAACCCCCCGCACTGCTGACTGTGCCTTCCCCCTGCCACCCCCCCCACACAAAAAAAGAATAAATCTGCTTATTGTGAATAAGTCCCTGCTTCTTCTCAATGAGCAAAGACCTGTTCTATGGCGTATGTAAGTGGAGACAGACTTCAAGAACGGAAGCCACCCGACTCAGGATAGCGAATGCTAACTCATTCCACCATTCCACGAACCCTGGGTGCCTTTTCCAAGTGCCGGAGAGTGGTGCTGGGGCCCTGCACGCACCCCAGTAAATGCCACTTGGCAATCAGACTCTCCCCACTCTGCCATTCGACTGTCACCTCCATTGGTGGAAACCTCGAAGCCTTGAAGTATGAGCCAGGTGACGCAACTCTCTGTAAGGTGCTTGTGCAATTTCAGGCACAAACACTCTGTTTGAAAGCCAGGTGCGGGACTAGATTTTCGTGATATGCTGTGAAAAGATTAATGCTTAAGCAGCCCAGCCCCTGTGGGCCTGGCCACGGGGCTCAGTACCTCTCATGTGAGGAATGAATGTGCCCAGTGTCCCAACACAGCCCTGGAAGCTGCACACGGGGGACTCGCCGGGGTCTTTGGACTGTGGGGTGGGTCAGGGGCCAGGGGCCAGCCCGGCTGTCCTGTTCTAGCTCAGATTCGGAAGGAGCGGGCCTGGCCCCTCAGGGCCACACACACCACCTTTTCACCTGTGTGTGGGGAGGGGGCCCCAGAGCTGGGTGCTGTACCCCTCTCCTTTCCTCCCTCCCTCCATTGACTAGGTCCCCTGCCCCTATCCCCAGTGTGAGACCTGGCGTCCAAGGCTGGTGTCTTCTGGTCACTGAGATGTGCCCGCACAGCTTTGAAGCCGGCATCAGTTCTGTGATCTGGAGAAAGCCAGCAGTGGTGGTTTCGGGTCTCCAGGACCGAAAGCAACGACACAACGTTCTATTCATCATTCAAGGCTCGAGGCAGTCCTGGGCTGCCCGTGTGCTGTTCAGATCCTGTGTGACGCCGTCCAGAGCCCAGTGGGGAAGGCAATACACTGACTTAAGCTGAGGTGGTGGCTGAGATTGGAGGCTGCAGTTAAGAGGAGCAGGGAGGCTGATTAGGGAGAGAGAGAGAGAGAGAGAGAGAGAGAGAGAGAGAGAGAGAGAGAGAGAGTAGAATGTGGCTGGAGGAGGCTGATCAAGGCCAGAATTATTATTATCATTATTTTTGGCTGGGGGGAATCGTTTGGTCCATACCTGGTAGTGTTCAGGTACTTCCTCTGGTTCTGGTTCTGTGCCCAGGGGTCACTCCTGGTGGTGCTCTGGGGACCATATCTGTCTGATGCCAGGGACTGAACTGCTATCAGCTGCATGTAAGGCAAGCCCTTGACCCTTGCTCTCAGTCTTCAGTCCCAGGCCCAGGAAATCTTCCTGAGGCTCCTGGCGGTGCAGCCTGGGGCAGCCCCAGCACCGAACGGACGGTAAGGAATGAGATGGGGAGGTGGAAGTAGGTATCCCTGGGGTATAGATGGGTAGAGGGTTGAGTAGGGAGTGAGTGTGTGTGTGTGTGTGTGTGTGTGTGTGTGTGGTGTGTGTGTGTATACACACATGAAAAGATTAGCGCTTGGAGGGGTGAGTGTGGCCCTTCTCTCGCGGTTGGTGTGATAGTGACGCTGTCAGACCCAGAAGAGGCCCCAAGTGAGTTTGCATCAGCTCCCTCTGGCCAGGCTGTGGAGGGGGACAGAACAGAGCCCCTCAGGCCTGAGCAAGTCCTCCTTCTTGGTGCTCCATTAGCAGGGCCCAGACCAAGGGCTCACTCCGACTCAGTGGTGCAGGCCACTCAGAAACACAGCAGGAGCCCTGTGTCCTGCTGCCGCCCGCCTGGGGACATGCCAGAACTGTGGCTGCGGCCGCAGGGCACGTCCACCAAGGTCCTCTCCCTCCTCCGTGAGGCCTTCCTGCTCGGCTTCCCTGGACTTGCCCGGCCGGCTGCGCCCTTGCTTCTGGCTTGTCACAGCCAGAATAATGAGATGAGACGTGTGGGCGGGCTGCCAAGTCCTACCACGCTCGCAAATCCTGGCTGGGACGGGGCCAGGCCTGGGAAACCTGTGCTGCTTCCCAGAGAATTATTCCCACCCGATCGGGGCCGTTTCCCAGGCGCCTTCCCTCCCAGCCACCCTTCCCCTGACTGAGCCCTGGACTCCCGCTTTGCTTTTTCGAAAACTTTTTTGTTTTTTGTTTTTTGGGTCACACCCAGCGATGCACGAGGGTTATTCCTGGCTCTGCACTCAGGAATTACCCCTGGCGGTGCTCAGGGGACCATATGGGATGCTGGGAATCGAACCCAGGTTGGCCGCGTGCAAGGCAAACGCCCTACCCGCTGTGCTATCACTCCAGCCCCTCGAAAACTATTTGTTTCTCTTCTTAATTTGTTTCCCTCTTGGAGCCACATCCAGCAGTGCTCAGGGTCTCTTCCCGGCTCTGTGTTCAGGGATCACTCCTGGCAGTGCTCAGGGGCCCGTACGGGGCTCCCGGGACTGAACCCGGGTCAGCCGTGTGCCAGGCGGACGCCTTAACCCCTCACGGTCTCCCCAGCCCCCCCGCATCTCTTCTGGGAGCAGAGTTGGCACAGAGCGGAGCCGGGTCACAGAGCATAGATTCTAGAACTCTCTGACTTCCTGCAGCTGGACCGAAAGCTGCTTGGGGAGACGCTGTGTGCTGTGGCCGGGTCAGTGGCTGCTGTCCACCGCAGAGACAGTGCCCTTTGGTGGGTTCGGACACGCAAGGAGGTCAGGGGTCAAAAGAGAAGCTTAAACTCTTAACAGCTTGTGAAGTCCCACCCAGGTGAAATCTCAGAGCTTCCAACCTTCACCTACAGGTACTTGGAAACTCTGTGTGTGTGTGTGTGTGTGTGTGTGTGTGTGTGTGTGTGTGTGTGTCCAGGACCAGGACCTCATTCTGTCGTTCTAGCTGTCCCCACCTACCTGTTCTTCCAACTTCCTTTGTCAAATACGTGCACGAAATGCTCACTGCAGCATTTGTTTCTAAGGGGAAAGAAATAGATGTTCTGGAATGAGAAGGACGGAGCTGAGACAGTTGTTTCCAGAACAAGGTTCCTCTGACTAAGTTGGCTTCAGCCTGGGCTTCTTAAACCGTGGGTTGTATCCCCCATATGGGGTAGCATAACTGAGTGGGGAACCGTGGAGAACCTGGCAACAGTAAAAAAGTTCATTCAAAACCAATTGTATCAGACATCTGAGGTTTCTGACAGCAAAAAGAAAAAGGTCATTGTGAATGGAAATAGTTTAAGAAGTTCTGGCTTAAGCAACAGAAATGTGCGCCCTTATAGTTCTTAGGGCTGGCAAGTAGAAGTCAGGCAAAGTTGTTGTTTTTTTTTTTTTGAACGGTGCAGGGCATACCAGCAATGCTCAGGGCTTTGCATTCAGGAGTCACTCCTGGCAGGGCTCAGGGGACCATTTGGGACACTAGGGATTGAACTCAGGTTGGTTTGGAAGTGGTGGTCTTCCTCCCAAATCGTGACCAATTGGATTCTTCTCAGCTCTTTATTCCCTCCCTGACCCTGATCTGGTACCCATGATAGCTGTGGGCTGAGTATATTTGCTTGCCTGGGGACATTGAACTTGGCTAGATAACTTTTTTTTGTTTGTTTGTTTTTGGACCACACCTGGAGTGCTCAGGGCTTATTCCTGGCCCTATGCAGGGATTATATGGGATGTGGGGCTTGAACCTGGGTCAGCCACATGTAAGGCAAATGCCAGACCTGCTCCAGCCCCTCGGGCAGGTAACTTGATTTGGACCATGGACCAAACTAGAGAAGCTCAACTACAGAGTTAAGCCCAATCCCAGCTGAAAGCAACCGAATAATCCCAAATACAAGAAAAATACATGTTTACTTTTTAAATGTTAGGATGAAAGTACCTGCCATAGAGGCAAGCTGGGGTGGAGTGTGGGGTGCAGTCAGGAGGGAAATTGGGGACATTGGTGGTGGAAATGTACCCTGGTGAAGAGATGGGTATTGGAACATTATGATTGAAAAACACTAACCAATAACTTTGTAATTGTATGTCTCACTGTGATTCAATAAGGAAAGAAAGGAAGAAATGTTAGGATGAGTGAGGTAAGTAAGATACAAATAAGTAACTGTTATATGATTTCCTGCATATCTGGAAATAGATTTCCTGTCTATCTGGAATAGACACATTCTTCAAAAGAAAGTGAATTTGAAGCCACCAAGGGCTGGAGGGCCTGCGGATTATTCTTTTTTCCTACTTAATGTCTATAGAGGTTTTGCTTGGAGGGGCGAAAGTCATTGAAAATAGTTAATACAATAGAAAACATACAATCTAATGATGCCATTCCGACAGGTCTGACTGTTTTGGGGGAAAACTCCAAATAATGATAGTGAGTTTCCTGTCGAAAATTGAACATAATCAAAGTAAGGAAAGAGTAAAGTGAAAATCATCTGCCACATAGGCAGAGGGGGAGTGGGAGGGGGGCATGCTGGGGTTATTGGTGGTGGAACATGTGCACTGGTGAAGGGATGGGTGTTTGAGCATAGTACGACTGAGACTCGATCCTAAAAGCCCTGTAACTTCTCACAGTGACTCGATTGAAAAATAAATAAATAAATTAAAAAAAATTTAAAAACAAAAAAAAGAAAATAGTTAATAATTGTTGCACACAATTGCAATTATACGTATTACTTTGTACTTAAAACTGTTCTTGGGGGCTGGAGCGATAGCACAGCGGGTAGGGCGTTTGCCTTGCACGTGGCCGACCTGGGTTCGAATCCCAGCATCCCATATGGTCCCCCAAACACTGCCAGGAATAATTTCTGAGTGCATGAGCCAGGAGTAACCCCTGTGCATCGCCGGGTGTGATCCAAAAACAAAACAAATTAAAAAAAAAACCCTGTTCTTAAAATGGTAATTTGTTATTATATCACAATTACACACAATGCAAAGTACCCCAAACCAATGATTTTTTTTCACTCTAAACTGAATGGATTATAGGGGACTAGAGTGATAGTACAGCAGATAAGGCACTTGCCTTGCATGTGCATGATCTGGGTTCAATTCCCACCACCACATATACCCCAGAGTAAGACCTGAGCATTGCTGGGTGTGGCCTCCCCCAAACCACTAATGATATGTGAATTATATATAAATATAGATAATTTTAAACATTTATGCTAAACATAGGAATGGAGAGGTAGTATAACGGGTAGGGTATTTGTCTTATACACATCTGACACAGGTTCTATCCCCAGTACCTCATATGGGCCCTCCAGCCCCCTCAGGTGTGAATCCCGGAGCACAGAGCAAGGAGTAAGCCCTGAGCACTGCCAGGTATGGCCCCCAAACTAAAAGAATACATGCTAAACATTAAACAAAATTAAAATGCATGCTGCTTGTTTAAAATCTTGAGTTTGAGGTTATTTATTAAGCAACTCTTGCGTAATAATTGACTGATTCAGAGTGTAAGCCTATGTGTCTTTTATAATGAGCACAATATTTAATACAAGTATGCAAAACTAGAATGTGCCAGTTTCCCCCAGACAGAATCCTCGTTCCTATTTCCCTGTCTGCTGTGACATCTGGACATTGCTCATCCTAATTCGGAGTGACACTTAGTTTCTCTCCGACCTTCGCAGCTCCCCAGACCCAGGTCCTGGCTGTTCCTGTAGAAAGGGTCGCCTGTTGGCTTCCTCCCTCGATCTCTGCAGTCCTCTCCCAGGATATGCTCTCATCACCTTGGGTCTGGATTGTTTCATAGTTTCCCAGGCATGTCCCCGACCCGTTCATCCAGGCCCTAGGGAGAGGAGTAATTTGATATGTTTCCATTAAGCTACCCAGCTGGGCCGGCTCCCAGCTGACTTCTCAACATGCCCACACTAAAGGCACGTTCAAGAGCACTCACTTTTATTCTGTCTAATGGGCTTACAGCAGTGCACTGCCCTTGGAATCAGATCTAAGCTCCAGGAAATGTCGCCTGGACAAGTACGAGGATGGTGAAGATGTGCTAAATGAATCACTGGAGAAAGAGAACGGGTCACAGCTCCTTTACCATCTCCCCTTCCCACCTGTTCTTCCTTCACTGTCAGGAATGTATTCCTGGGTGTGAAACCTACACAACCACAAAGCAAGGAAAAGTTCAATGAAAAACATTCGTTTGAGAACTGAGGAAGAGGGGCTGGAGCGATAGTACAGCGGGTAGGGCGTTTGCCTTGCACGCGGCCGACCCGGCTTCAATTCCCAGCATCCCATATGGTCCCCTGAGCACCAACAGGGGTAATTCCTGAGTGCAGAGCCAGGAGTAACCCCTGTGCATTGCCGGGTGTGACCCAAAAAGCAAAAAAAAAAAAAAAAAAGAACTGAGTAAGAGGGGCTGGAGCAATAGCACAGTGGGTAGGGCGTTTGCCTTGCACGAGATCGACCAGGGTTCCCAGCATCCCATATGGTCCCCTGAGCACTGCCAGGAGTAATTCCTTAGTGCAAAGCCAGGAGTAACACCTGTGCAACGCCGGGTGTGACCCAAAAAGAAAAACACAAAAGGATTGAGGAAGAGGGAACGGAGTGATAGTACAGTGGGTAGGGTGTTTCCCTTGCATGCAGCTGGCATGGGTTCGATCCCAGGCACACCATATGGTCCTCTGAGCAGCTCCAGGCAGGAGTGAACCCTGAGCACAGAGCCAGGAGTAAGCCCTGAGCACAGCTGGGTGTGGCCCACACAAATAAAAAGAAAAAGAGTTGAAGTAGGGCCAGGAGAGATAGTACAGGATGTAAGGCATGTGGCTTTCACGGGGCAGAAAGTGAAAGACGTGAATGACTTGTGGTTATTCTAATCTAAAGCTGAAAGGAGACTTACTCAGCTGATAGACATATGGAGAAAATTTTTAACAAGAGACTATTACGATGTAACTTGAAATATGTTGAAGGAATTGACTTTAGTGCTATAATTAAGAGACTTTCTATCTTGTTTCAATTTCCTTCATGTAAATAAAGTTTCTCAACACTGAAGTCAGGCAATAATTAAACTATGTAAGGAAGATGCTGGGGAGAGTATGGTGGGCTTGCCTCCTAGTTCCACCCACCGGCATCACGTATGGTCCTCGGCACCACCGGGGTGATCCCTCAGCACACGGTGAAGAGTAAGCCCTGAATACCACCTGGTGTGGCCATCAAACAAACAAAAATAATGTAAATGAGAAAAATAGAAATAGAATTACTTCGATATCCCATCTCAATCCAGCCAAGAGCAACAGCCAGCCATAAATAATTGAAGTAGGATTAACAAATCTTTATCCCGTGGATATTCATTGCTGATCACTTTTACATCTCTCTCTGTCTCTCTGTCTCTGTCGCTGTCTCTGCCTCTGTCTCTGTCTCTCTCTCTTTCTTCTTTTTGGATCACACCTGGTGATGCTCAGGGGTTACTCCTGGCTCTGCACTTAGAAATTTCTCCTGGCAGTGCCCAGGAGACCATCTAGGATGCCAGAGATTGAGTTCAGGTTGGCTGTGTGCAAGGCAAATGCCTGCCCCACTGAACTATTGATCCTGCCCTATCTCCATAATTATTCTTCAATTCTACAAATATATTAATTTTTAAATCAATTGGGTGATGGTAAAAGATGTTAATTTAGATAAAATATATATATATATATATATTTTGCTTTTTGGGTCACACCCGGTGATGCACAGGGGTTACTCCTGGCTCTGCACTCAGGAATTACTCCTGGCGGTGTTCAGGGGACCATATGGGATGCTGGGAATCAAACCCGGGTTGATCGCGTGAAAGGCAAACGCGCTACCCGCTGTGCTATTGCTCCAGCCCCCCCCTTTTTTTTTAGATAAAAATTTTGGACCGTGGGGGCTGGAGCAATAGTACAGCCCACAGGACACTTACCTTGCTTGCCGCTGACGTGGGTTTGATCCCCGGCATCCACATGGCCCTTGAGCACTGCCAGGAATAACCCCTGAACATCGATGGCCAGGCCACCCCCCAAAAAGGAGCTTATGTGTGTATACTCTGATCATGATTTGCATGGAATCCACGGGATATTTCAATTTCATTGCATGTATGTTAAATTTAAATTTGCTTTAGAAAATCAACACACTGTAATTGAAATTTCAGCCTTTGCCTCTCTGTTTATAATGAGGACCCTAGATGTCTTTTCAGAATTATTTTAGGGGTGCACGTGGGGGAGCACGTTTGGAAGTAGCTGCTGGCGGCGGGGGAGGGCTGGCAACCTCCCAGCACCTCCCTCAAGCCTCATCTGGGAATCTTGCTTCTGGCGTGGCAAGCTGCACGCAGCTCTCTCCGACGAAGGCTTGACGCGTCCGTCGATGAAAGACAGTGGTTGCAGCGACCTCTGCTGGTGGTTAGGGAGCAAACAAGCCGCGCGGGAACGCGGGGAGCCTGGAAGGAGCATCTTCAGGTTCCGAAGAGATGAACTTGAAGCCGGCTGGAGACAGGAAGAGATAGATGCCAGCACAGCAAAGGGGCCTGATCTTGGAAGGCATGCCAGGCCAACTGAGCAGGTGGCAAGGGCTTGGTGCCAGGGCACCTCTTGCAAGCACAGTCTGAGTGAGGCCCCTTCGCTCCTGGCCCGTCCCTTGGCCACCCATCGCTTGTCTGCAAACCAGGCCTGGGGCCGGGATCCAGCCAAGGAGCAGCCAGCGTGAGGCCCCCGCCAGAGTATTCAGAGGGGCCAAGTGGAGAGTGGCACCTGCCCACATTTCCCTGTGGAGTGGGAGATACGGGCCTGTGTGTGTCCTCAGCGACATGATCTCACAAGCTGGTGCTGCCTTCTAGCTCCCCCTTGCTCTTGCAGCACGGCTGGCGATGAGGCCAGATCCTTGTTTGTGGACATCTGGGCTGTTTCCACTGTTCATTGGGATCTTGTTGTATTTTCCTTATTTTCACTCACATAGCATGGATGTGGGCTGGAGTGATAGCACAGTGGGTAGGGCGTGTGCCTTGCACGTGGCCGACCTGGGTTCGATTCCTCTATCCCTCTGGGAGACCCCGGCAAGCTACCGAGAGTATCCCGCCCGCACGGCAGAGCCTGGCAAGCTGCCCGTGGAGTATTTGATATGCCAAAAACAGTAACAACAAGGGAGACATTACTGGTGTCCACTCGAGCAAACTGATGAGCAACGGGATGACAGTGATACAGTGATCATTGATGTGTGACATTAGAAAATATTGCAATATTGTAGCCAGCCTGAAGTTGAGCCTGAAAAACCACCCACACTCAGCCACTTGTATGATCGGAGTTGCAGGGGCTTGTGATTTTGCTGGAAAGAGGGTTTCATCCATTAGGCGATCCTCTGGAGAGCTGGGTGAAACTGCCATGACACCCCAGGTTTGTAGCCTGTAGGGGTTAGGGACCCCACAAGGGTTTCCATGAAGGGAAATGATAGGATTCTGTCTTCTGCTCCCCTCTCTCCTGGGAGGGGGGGCGGTCCCTGGGGTCCCAGACCTTATACTGGAATACAGCCCCTCAATCGGGGCTCCCAGGGTGGAGGGTCCCTGGTGGAAGAGCTTCCCTGAGGTTTGGGAAGTTTTGGGGGTCCCACTGGAGACTGCAGGATTGGGTCTTGGGCATGAGGACTGGAGTCCAAGCAAGGTGTTACCACGTGCAGTTCCTATAGGAGGACCCCTTCTCTGGCCACCTGTCCTGTCTTCACTCTCCAGGCTTCCCTGGATCCTCATTTCAAGGTCTCTCTCCACATTTAGAAATCCCCCTACTCCCAAGAACACTGGTATCTGCTTCTAAAATATCCGAACCCCCCCCCCCCTTGGGGGCTGGAGCGATAGCACATCGGGTAGGGTGTTTGCCTTGCACGCGGCCGACCCAGGTTCGAATCCCAGCATCCCATATGGTCCCCTGAGCACCACCAGTAGTAATTCCTGAGTGAAGAGCCAGGGTGTGACCCCAAAAGCAAAATAAAATAAAATATCCCCCCTTGGGGCTGGAGTGATACTACAGCGGGTTGGGTGTTTGCCTTGTTTGTGGCTGACCCCGGTACAATCTCCATCACCCCATATAGTCCCCCAAGCACCACCTGAAGTGATTCCTGAGTGCAGAGCCAGGAGTAAGCCTTGAGCATAGCCAAGTGTGGCCACCAAATGAACAAACAAACAAAAAAACCCAAAAGATTAATTTTTTATTGAATCACTATAAATTACAGTTACAAAGTTACTCATGATTGAATTTCAGACGTACAATGTTCCAACATCAATGTTCCCTTCACTCATTTCATCTCCCTCCTACTATATCCTGTTTTCTCCATTCCCCCACCCACCCCCACCCAATGGCAGGCACTTTTATCTTTTTCTCACTCCCCCCAACCCCCAACCCCTCAGACACTGTGTTTTACAACACTGATGTGCATGATGCGTCCCCTCCTTTCAGCAGCTAGTCCTGGTCCAGAGTGACGCTTCCTGCCACCATCTCCTAGGGATCCCTTCTGGGACGGATCCTGAGACCCCTCGTCCCCAGTGGCAAGCTCCCTCCCACAGACCAGTTCTTCTCTTTGTTTCTACTGCTTTTGGGCATTAGTTATTCCCCTACTATGTTTATTTTCTGCAAATGAGTGAGATAGTTCTGTGTCTGTTCTTCTCCCTCTGGCTCACTCAGCAAGATACTCTCCAGATCCACCCCCGTGCCAGCAATCTCCATAGCACCATCTTTCCTTACGACCGAGTACTATTCCATTGTGTACATACAGCTTCTTTATCCAGACATAATTTCTTGGGCACTTTGGATTGTTTCCAGATTTGAATATTGTGAATAGTGCTGCAAGGAGCATAGGAGTGCAGATGGCTTTTCTGCATTGTACTTTTCTAAAAGTATACTCGGAGGAGAGGAATCACCTGCTCAATTCCCAGGGGTATTCTGTGTGTGTGTGTGTGTGTGTGTGTGTGTGTGTGTGTGTGTGTGTGTGTGGTCTGTGTCTGTGTCTGTGTCTGTCTCTCTGTTTCTCTGTCTGTCTCTCTGTCTGTCTGTCTCTCTCCCCATATTATCTTCCAAAAAGGCTGGACCAGTTGAGATGGAGTTTTCTTGAGCAAGGAATGATTTATTTATATACGGAAATAGAAAAGTTTATAGGAAAGAAGAGAGAGAAACTCCCGTGCAGGGGAGGAAATTAGTATAGAACCAAATTCAAGGAATGTAATTAAGTGAGCTGCAGAAAAGGTCTGGGGGCTGGTGCGGATGGGGAGAGAGGAGTTAGGCCCAGAGGACCCCCCCAAGGTGGGTTTTCCGGGTGGGAAACGGGGTAGGGTGGAGGGGGGCGGGCGGGAAATGTGCACGTGAGCGCGTGCACTTGTGTTTAAAATTGTTCCGCATCTGCACCCCCGACTCCAGGCCGCGCGGGTGAGGTGCGACCCTGGGCACCCAGCGCGCAGGGCCCCGCACGGGTCCGGGCACGAGGTGACAGATGTGCCACAAGGGCTGTAAGCGCCGTGCAAAACTCCGGGGGAAGCCCCCTCCCTCCGCCGTGCCCCCGCCGACGGCTGCACGGCAAGGCGCGGCGAAGGAGGAGCGGAGCGGGCAGCGCGGCGGCCAGCGGGGGAAGGGCGGGCGTGGCGGGCCGTTCAGCGAGGGCGCCCGCGGGGCAGGACCCGGGAACCCGGGCCGGGAGTCCAGGGCCAGCGGTCCGGCCGAGAGCGGGGCCGCCAGCGGAGCTTTGTGCGCATGCGCAGCAGTCGCTCCCGCAGCCTCATTAATCTACGGCGGAAAGAGCCTCCTAGGTGCCTCGTTAGCGCAGTAGGTAGCGCGTCAGTCTCATAATCTGAAGGTCGTGAGTTCGATCCTCACACGGGGCACAATACTTTTGCTCCTTACAGAGCTTTAATCTTGCCACAAAACCTGTTATCTTTAAAAACAAAGAGTTTCTTTTTCCCTTTTTTTTGGTGTTTTTTGTTGCTTTGTTTTTGTTTCTGTGGACCCGGAGACCACGGGTCCCGCACGGTTGCATGCTGGGGTCGCCGGTTTCTGAGCTCCGTCCCCCGGCCCGGGTGAGAGGACGCCAAGGTCGGGACTTGCAGCCCTTTAGCCTCCCCGGGGTCCGGGACTGGGAGAGCCCCTTAGAGTCCAGTAGGGCCCACGTGGTCTCGGCCAGGGGAAGCCCCCCGCCCGCATCCGGGACGCGCAGGCACTCGGTGTTCAAGTCTGTGGGGGCTCAGAGTCCAGCCCGGGGTGGACGCCCACAGTCCAGGGGAGGGGACTGGGCCTGGCGGCTGGGGGCGCTGACAGTCCCGGGGGGCGCTCACAATCCGGGGCGCTCACGGTCCCGGGGGGGTGCTCACAGTCCCGTGGGTGGAGCACTCACAGTTCCGGGGGGGGAAGCACTCACAGTCCCGGGGGACGCTCACGGTCCCGGGGGGCGCACACAGTTCCGGGGGGGCGCTCACGGTCCCGGGGGGGCGCTTACGGTCCCGGGGGGGGCACTCACAGTCCCGGGGGGCGCTCACAGTCCCGGGGGGCGCTTACAGTCCCGGGGGGGCGCTCACGGTCCGGGGGGGCGCTTACGGTCCCGGGGGGGCACTCACAGTCCCGGGGGGCGCTCACAGTCCCGGGGGGCGCTCACAGTCCCGGGGGGGCGCTCACAGTCCCGGGGGGGCGCTCGCTCACAATCTGGGGCGCTCGCGGTCCCGGGGGGCGCTCACAATCCCGGGGGGGCGCTCACAGTCCCGGGGGGCGCTCACGGCTTCGGGGGGGGGCGCTCACGGTCCCGGGGGGCGGCGCTCACAGTCCCGGGGGGGGGGCGCTCACAGTCCCGGGGGGGAGGAAAGCACTCACAGTCCCGGGGGACGCTCACAAGTCCCGGGAGGCTCTCACAGTCCCTGGGGCGCTGACAGTCCTGGGGAGGGGGCACTGACAGTCCTGGGGAGGGGGCACTGACAGTCCTGGGGAGGAGGCGCTCACAGTCCTGGGGGCGCTCACAGTCCAGGCTGGGTGCACTCGCGGCCCAGGGATGCGCCCACAGCATCGCAAAGTGGTGTCGGGGCACGACTCTAAGACCCCAGCCCAGGGCGCTGTGTGCACCCCGCCCGCCGGGATCTGAGCACGCCTAGGGACACAGCATCTCCGCTGGAAGGGGCCTCTGTCGCAGCTGCCCCCTCCAGTGTTCATTGCGAGCGACACTTAGGCGCCCAGAGACAAACCCTGCGGTTTGTCACATGCCATCACTGGCCCCGAAGGGCCCCCCGGCGAAGGGTCCTTCCGCGGAAGGCAGGCTTTGGTTCTGGGTGTGGATGAGTTTGGGTCTGAGGGCTAGCGGGCCTGGCTCGCCATCTGGGTGGGTGACTGGTCGAGTCTTCAGCCAGTGTTGCCTGATAAGCAGCACTGTAATTGGCTACCTATAACATTTTATTTTTTCCTCTGAAAAGCATTTATGGGGGCAGGGTTGGGCTCCATAAAATTACAAAATTATAATTTTAAAATTATAAAATTCCTTATAATTTTATTTTTATAAGGTTGTTCCCAATAATTTATTACACTCAATATTCCAACACCAATCCCACCACCATTACACCTTCCCACCACCTTTTTTTCAAATTTTCCCAACCACCAGCACCCAAGCCTGCCCTAATAGTAGGCCCTAAATAGTTTACTTTGTACTGTTCATTATGAATAATTCTTTAAAAAATGATCAAAACTGGTTTCCTTAGAACAAAGTGTGTGAAGATTGTTATATCTCACCCTGGAGCCATTGAGACCTTGTTTAAGAGATTATTAACATGTTGTTACAGGTTCGGCCATGTGTGCTGATACTTTAATAGAGATTGGTTGTTTCTACCTTACCTTCTATCCTGTGTACGCTCAGTACATCAGTGGTTTAGAGTATGAGATGCCACTCTAGGAATTCTAACATTTCAAATAAGGTGATAGAGTTGGAGTTAACTTTTTAACTGGATGGTGACTTTGGGGCAGCCTGTTGCTCTCTTCTGAGACTTATTTGTCAGTCTCTGAATCATGGCTGACTGTGAGCTCATGAGGCACCAGAGGTAGTGCATGGATGTGACTGCCAGCCTCACAGAACAGGGGGGTGGGGACCATTTCATTCTAAGGACTATAATTCCACAGCCCCCAAATCCCCCATTTCTGCTCTGCTGCCCACTACTTTTTGTGTGTGTGTGTGTCACTCCTCGCTGTATTCAGAGCTTACTGTGCTCAGGGGTCAATCCTGGCAGGCTCAGGGGACCATTTGGGGTGCCGGGTATTAAACTTGGGTCAGCTGCATGCAAGGTAAATTCTCTCCTGCCCCTGCTCATTACTTGGAAAGGGTTGTCTTTGGCAGTAAAATGCTCCCACTAGGAGTAAAGAAATTGTGGTCTTGACTCAGTAGAATACTACACATCTCTGAGATGAAATCACGCAGTTTTTTTTTTGTTTGTTTGTTCTGTTTTGCTTTTTGGGTCACACCCGGCGATGCACAGGGGTGAATCCTGGCTCTGCACTCAGGAAATACTCCTGGATGCTGGGAGTCGAACCCGGGTCAGCCTCGTGCAAGGCAAATGCCCTACCTGCTGTGCTATTGCTCCAGCCCCGAAGTCATGCAGTTTGTTGCAGGTTGGATGGAACTGAAAAGTCAAGCTAAGTGAAGTGAGTCAGGAACAAAAAAGACAAACACCAGATGATGGCACTCATGCAGAGGAGAAACGAGCGGGAGATGGATCAGGCAATCCCCCGTGGGGACAACCCTGAGACGCGTGCTGGCTGGCAGGGGTGGGGCTGACCTTGGGGCTCTCGGGGTGGGCATGATGGTGCCGCTCTGCAGGCAGACAACAAAACGGGTGGAGCGTCTCGGAGCACCTTGGTGTGGTAGTGAAGGTGCAATATGTTTTACATCAACCCCAACGTTGTGATAATCTTATTACCTACACGAGGATACAATTGTTTCCGACTCAGTAAGTACAGAACCTGGGATATGTATCCAGGTTACGAATTCTGTTTGCAGTCTTGGAAGCGGGCCACGCCTTAAGGGTCAGTATGGACTCCCTACGGGAAAGCCTTTAGCCAAAGTCCTTATCTTGATCAATATCAAGCTATACCAACAGAAAAAACATGTATGAATGGAATGAATGTGAGAAGACCTTTAATCCAGTTAATAGACTGTTCTGGATATATATTATATATATTTATAATATATATAATATAAACAAAAATATATATTATATATATATATATATTTAAAAGTAGTATGGAAGGTGAAGGCCAAAACTGGACCCAATGCTCTATAGTTCACACTAGAGCAATCTTGCAGGTGCAATAAATATTACAAAGTATTTTAGGGGGTGCTCTTCTGCCACAGACTTAAGGGAGCACTAGAGAGAAACTTGTGTGCAAGAATTTAAGTCTTGCTTCACTTTTTCCCCACCCCCCACCAATTCCCAGAAATTGGGATAAGGTTATGCTGGGAGAAAATCAGAAACGCATTTCCTACTACTTCATCAATGTGATCATCTGTAAAAAGCCAGTCAAGCAGACTGAGCAGAGGGGACTCAGTCTCTTGCGATGTAAAATCTGTGAAAAGAGAAATAACTTTATTAAGATTACTTGGGGACCAGGCAGAGAGGAGACATATTTGATTCTTGGCACACTTGGCCCCTGAAGCACCACTGGGTGTGGCCCCGAGCAGCCCTGGTGTGGGCCAGCATCACTGGGCCCGGCAGTAAGAAACAATCATTGGGAGAACTACAATCTCTTAGAGAAAAATGGAAGAATGTCATCAAAGAACTTGATTTGGTTGAAATTATGCATAACTCACTTGCACAGAATAGAAATTATTAGCTGCTGTATTATGAGGATGTGCATGTGTGTGTGTGTGTGTGTGTGTGTGTGTGTGTGTGTGTGTGTGTATTCTTGATTACGTGTGTGGTTACAGAACCAATCCCAGCATGTATAACTGCTAACAAAAGATCTGAAACAGGTCAACAACTAGCAATGTACAACCGGCTGGCAGAACCAAAGACTTCTTTTGTTTTTTGTTTTGGGATCCCACCTGGCAATGCTCAGGGCTTACTCTGGCTCTCTGCTCAGGAATTACGCTGGGAACCTGGGCTGGCTGGTCGCCCTACCCACTGTATTATCGCTACCGCCTCCGAACCACTGTACTTTAGAATTTGAATGTTTTTAGATAAGCAATTTTCAGTTCACCAATTTCCATCATATATACATATACACACATACACATATATTACATTCTGTGACTTCCTTTTGCAAATATGTTAGCCTGACCACGAAGGTTTATCGTAAATGAATGTGACAAGGATAGAGGAGGCAGAGGAAAGTGGTCTTGGGAAACCCAATGGCTTGCTGAATGAGAAAGCACTTGACTGACTGAAAAGAACTTTTTTTTTTGGGTCACACCTGGCAATGCACAGGGGTTACTCCTGGCTCTGCACTCAGAAATTACTCCTGACAGTGCTCAGGGTACCATATGGGATGCTGGGATTCGTACCCAGGTTGGCCGGGTGCCAGGCAAAGGCCTTACCCGCTTTGCTATCGATCCAGCCCCCTCTTTTTTTTTTCTTTTTCTTTTTGGGTCACACCCGGCGATGCACAGGGGTTACTCCTGGCTCTGCACTCAGGAATCACTCCTGGCAGTGCTCAGGGGACCATATGAGATGCTGGGAATCAAACGCGGGTTGGTTTGTGCAAGGCAAACACCCTACCTGCTGTGCTATAGCTCCAGCCCCTGAAAAGAACATTTGTTTACCATAAAGGACACTATCTTTTGTGTCTCCAGAAATACTTATTACTACTAGGTACTGTATACCTACTAATATGTCAAGTACCGGCCAGAAACTTGACACGCATTTTCTCACTAAACACACACACAGGTCCATGAAGGATGGGCGAGAATCCCTCCTTCTAGGAAAGGGCTCAGGGAAGTTGGTTTCCCCGGGATGCTGATGCTGTGAGCGGCCACGCAGAGTCTCTGAAAGCTGAGAAGGGAGAGCTGGTGCTGGGTGGAGAAGCAGGGCAGAGACACCGCTGCGACAACACCCGTGTGATGGCCGTTTCTGGGGGACAGGCAGGGTAGGCGTGCCTTCGGGCTCCTCCACACCGTGGGGCCCAGAGTTTTGAGATCAGGTTGAGATCCGGCTCTGCAGCTCTCTGGTCTGTTCCCAACACACCCTGGTGTGAAAGTTTCTCAGACCAGAGTTACTGAGGGGCACGGGGGATGCAGGAGACCGGGAAGAGGCTAGCACCGGCTTGAACAACTTTCAAAAACTATTTTTATTGTGAAAAGTGCAAGAAGCTATTTCCAAGTCAAAAAAGCAGCAAAATTAAGTACAACCCATAATTATGATACATATGCTTTTCTATACAAAAAGTTGACCTTTATAGGATTTAAAATAAATAATCTAAAAATCAGTGGCACTGATTGCGACATTGGCGGCTCTCTCTGCGTAGGCCGGAGCTAAGCCTCCGAGGACGGTGTCCTACGCCGCTAAGAGATGGGACGTCCGGTAGCGGTTCTGAGCCTGGGTGGTGAGTCTCTGGCGAAGGTTTCTCACTCTTTCCATGAGATCCTGTTCAAGGGCATCCCAATGGAGTCTTCTTTGATTTATAGAAACTTGAAAACAAAATTTCAATTGACAAATAATAAGGGGGGGGGCGGGAAACAGGACAAACAAATAAACCAGAAATCACAAAGGTGAAATCAGCAAGTTTACTATTCCTGTTAGTAAGGGTTCAGCGTTGATCTTACAGATAAAGGTTACGAAAATATCAGTACGAAAATGAAGAAGAGGCATTCCAAGAAGCCCAAACCGCAAACTGTAACACTATCACTTTTCTCAATGTTTAAATATAGGAAATAAATCAAAAGCTTTTAGTAGTGAGTCATCGAGGGAGAGTCCAGAATTAAGAGTAAAAGGGGGGGCTGGAGAGATAGCACAGCGGGTAGGGCATTTGCCTTGCACGCGGCCGACCCGGGTTCAAATCCCAGCATCCCATATGGTCCCCTGAACACGGCCAGGGGTAATTCCTGAGTGCAGAGCCAGGAGTAACCCCTGTGCATTGCCGGGTGTGACCCAAAAAGCAAAAAAAAAAAAAAAAAAAAAAAGAGTAAAAGGGTTCAGTGTGTCCAAGAATAACTTATTTTGCACAATTGGGGGCCTGATGAATACACTTCTCTGAACCTTAGTTACAGATTCAAACAGCTTCAATTTTTTAAAAATATTTTTCCCTCAGAGGAATACACTCAGCTTCTTTGTTTTGCTGCCAAAAGCTGAAACTTACCAAATGTTCTCAACTTAATTTTCACATTCAGAATGATCTGGTTAAGAGTTAAGTTCTGATATGTCAGAACAGAGAACAGTTGAGATTCTCTTGAGCTTTCATTTGACAGCCCAGTGACTTTGGTTTAATTCAGATTATGACACAGGGTTTATAGATGCAAATAAGGTTTAGATTTTACACAACACTGAACTCTCCTGACACTGTATAAAAACCTGTTCTAAAAGAACTCAAAGAAAGACTTTAAAATTGATCTACAGTTCAACTAAAAAAACTCCGCTGGAATCTTTTGTTCCCTCATCCCTTTTAAAACTCAATCATAAATTTTACTATGAAAAACTCTTAGTTCCATTACAGGCAAGCACTGTGCCTGTATTTTTGCTGTTGATTTTTTTTTGGGGGGGGGTGGGTGGAGGGAGGCACACCGGTTGTGCTCAGGGCTTACTCCTGGCTCTGAATTCAGAAATCACTCCTGGTAGGACTGAGGGACCGTAGGGTATGGGGGATCGAATCTCGGTTAGCATTGCGCAAGGCAAGCACCCTGTACCCTGTACCCTGTTGGCTACAGCATCTCTTCAGTCCCTTGCAAAAATAAAGTAAGAAAATCCTCCAGCCAATCATATCAAGGGATTAAAAATCAGCTAGTCAGGGTCCCGAGAGAGTCAGGGATTTGCCTTACACAGGGTCAACCCAGGTTCAATGCCCCGCACTTTTTCTGGTCCCCGTGCACTGCCAGGAGCAACCCCTGAGCACTGCTGGCTGTTCCTCAAAAATACACCCAAAACAACAAAAAGCAACAACAAACAAGAAAACTACTCAGAAGAGAAGGGAGAGGACAGGGTTAAGGTGCTTGTCCTACATGTGGCTAACCCCGGTTCCATCCCTGTCACCACCAGCAGCCGTACAGGTGGCTAACTCTGAGTCAATCCCTGCATCCACCCTTGAGCACTGCCAGGATGTGGCTCAATCCCCACCACCGGGAATAGTTAAGCCAGCTGTTGAGCACAAAACCCCCAGAAGCCCCCCTCCCCCGCCAGTGCCCAAAAGACGTCTGTTGGAGGGAGCCTGGGCCAGAGGTGTCAAAAACATTGTCACCCGTCTTAGCTTTGCAAACCAGTGCTGAGACTTTTCTTTCCTCAGGCATGACAAAAACAGGACCATGGCTGACTCAGTTAGCCGGAGACTCTGTGGGGCCCCCAATTGTGTCGAGGTGCTGGTGCTAGCCAGGGAACCACGTCAGGGTCTCTGGAAAACTGCCCCCA
Source organism: Sorex araneus (assembly GCF_027595985.1). Taxonomy (NCBI): domain Eukaryota; kingdom Metazoa; phylum Chordata; class Mammalia; order Eulipotyphla; family Soricidae; genus Sorex; species Sorex araneus. The sequence continues at coordinate 105,051,051 of NC_073303.1, forward strand.
CCGAGCACGGGCCAGATCCAGTTTTCCCTGCAGCCGGAGACCTGAGAATTGTACGGCCTCTGTTTCAAGATCTTCACTGTCAGTGCCCCAAGGGGAAATGGCAACCGCATGCTATACATATACTTTTTTTTTTTTTGCTTTTTGGGTCACACCCAGTGATGCACAGGGGTCACTCCTGGCTCATGCACTCAGGAATTACTCCTGGCGGTGCTCAGGGGACCATATGGGATCCTGGGATTCGAACCCGGGTCGGCCGAGTGCAAGGCAAATGCCCTACCCACTGTGCTATCATTCCAGCCCCTATACATATACTTTTAAGACATCATGCAGAAACAGAGCTAGCTTTCAGGTAACGGGAGAAAGCCTGGCTGAAAACTCACCCTGCCTTGACTCCATGTCAGAAATCTCATCGAGGTCAGAGGTCCTGGGCAAACTGCTGGAGGAGACGGGTCTGATCTGGCACTTGGGTACCGCTGTGAGCAAAACAGACAGGGGACTGAAACCTGATCATAAACTGCTTTGTAGCGGTGTATCTCACGGTGACTCAATTAAAAAATATAAAAAAATAAAGAGTTTTAATAAACTTAAAAAGGAGAGAAAGGGTGATAAAAAAAAAAGGAGAGTAAGAGAGGGGGAGAGAGAGAGAGAGAGGAGAGGAGAGAAAAGAAAGAGGAGAGAGAAAGAGAGGGAGAGAGGAGACAGAGAGGAGAGCGGAGAGAGAGAGAGAGAAGAGAGAGGAGGGAGAGGGGAGAGACAGAGACAGAGAGAGGAGAGACAGAGACAGATAGAGAGAGGGGGAGAGGGAGAGAGAGACAGAGAGGGGGGAGAGGGAGAGAGAGACAGAGAGGGGAGAGAGAGAGAGAGAGAGAGAGAGAGAGAGAGAGAGAGAGAGAGAGAGAGAGACAGACGCCTTCATGAAGTCCAAACAAATGGTCCCAAGTAAATTTAAACTGCCTAGGACCGAAACCCATTTCTCTTCTTTTTTTGGTTTTGGGCCACATCTGGCGGTGCTTAGGAGTTACTCCTGGCAGTGTTCCAGGGACCCTAAGTGATGCCCGGGGTTGAACCCAGTTGGCCTTTGAGTACTCTCTCCAGCCGCGCCTTCCTCTGTTTGGAGAATGCTGTCCCATTCAAAAGGCAAGACCAGAGGACGAGATCAGGGAACGTGATCAGTGAGTCTCACCTGGGCGGTCGCGGGAGCGGCTCGGAGCCACATCCTGGCAGGATCTCCGGAAGCAGAGACGCCAGCAGCCTCCCCGCCCCCCGCCTCACCCCCGCTTAGGGCGCCTCCCACACTTATGCCACCATCACTGCTGTCTGGCGGTGCGGGGGTACAAGAGCCTGGTGCCCCAGCCTCACACACAAGCTACTGTCTGCTGCTCCCCGACATTTTATTTTGGAGGGGGGAGGAATAAAAGGGCTCTGTCAAGCAGGGTTCGGGGGATCTAGGATCAACTCCCAGCGATTCTCAGCCAACAGGGTCGGCGGTTCAACAGGATCAACTGCCAGCCAGGGGCGCAGCAAGCTAACCTGGGGCGGACGGCTCCGTGCCTCTCGCTCAGTTTATCTGACTTCCTGTGCTCATTCATCATAAAAAGCCTCGGTCACGTGGCTAGGGCTCCTGCCCCACACCACGAAACTCTTGCTCTTTGGGGGCTGGAGCAACAGCACAGAGGGCAGAGCACTTGCCTCGCACCTGGCGTACCCAGGTTCGATCCCTGGCACCTCACGTGATTCCCCCAAGCCCCACCAGGAGTCATCCCTGAGAACACAGCCAAGAGTAAGCCCCTGAGAGCACTGCTGAGTGAGGCCCTAAACACAACAAGAAAGAAACTCTCGCTCTCTGAAACCAACCCCTTGGTTCTCTAAGGCCCAGCAAATTCAGCCCCCGGGTCCGGGGGAGGGAGATGGCTCGAAGGGCCGGGGCGCATGTGCCTATGCTGTGCCCTAGGTGCAGTCTCCCCCACCACCCGTGTTCCCCGGAGCACTGCCAGGAGAGGCCCCCAGGAAATGGACAATCTTCACACATTTGCCTTTTAAAAAATGACTATGAAACACAATTCTCTTGCCGGTGAAATTTTAAAAAGTGGGAAATGTTCTATGCTGGGAAGACACCCTGGGGGCTCAGGGGATGGATGTAGGAAGACTACTGGTGAGGGAATGGGGCCGGAGTGATAGTGCAGTCTGCCTTGCACGCGGCTGACCCAGGTTCAATCCTCGGCATCCCATATGGTCCCTCCCTGCACAATCAGGAGTGATTCCCAAATGCAGAGCCAGGAGCAACCCCTCAGCATCGCCAGTGTGACCCCAAACGCCCAAAACAAAACCAAAATAATGAGGGAACATTCTTGCCCTTTTGTTCTTTATTTGTGGGTTTTCTTGGGGGGAAAGCAGTGCGGGAGATACACCCAGCAGTGCTCAGGGGAACATGCAGTGCTCAGAACTGAAGGGCTCCCACATGCAAAGCTAGTGCTCCAGCCTTCTGAGCCACCTTTCCGGAGAGGCCTTTGGAGCTGTGTTCTAGCAGACCCACTCCCTCGTCCTATCTTTTTTGCTTTTTGGGTCATACCCAGCGATGCTCAGTGGTGCAGAGCCAGGAGGAACCTCTGGAATTACCCCTGGCGGTGCTCAGGGGACCATATGGGATGCTGGGAATCAAACCCAGGTCGGCCGCGTGCAAGGCAAATGCCCTACCTGCTGTGCTATTACTCCAGCCCCCATCCTTCTTTTTTGGAGGGAAAAAAGGTGACGATGTTCAGCTTTCAATGAACACGCCTCGGGATTTACTCGAGTGAATACAGGCTCTGTAAGAAACTGAAGCTGCCAAGCCCCAAAGACAAAGGCCTTCAGGAAAACCCACCTTCCTTCAGTGGATGTTCTGCATATTCCATAGAATCCTTTAACTCCTTTTCTAGAAACCGCTTTCTCGAGGCATCGGAGAGATCAGACTCTTTCTTTTCTGATTTCAAGTAGAAGTCTTTTTCTTCGGCTTCTTTCCACTAGACACCGAGGTGGAGGGGGCGGGGGAGGAAGGAAAGACCCCATCAAAATTGCGATAATATAAGTTCCCAGTATGGATCTGTCTGGCACGGAGGGGTTGTCTGCTCTCAGGCTAGGCTGAGAAATGCCAGCCAGGGGCTCCAAAACAACCTTGGGGGGCTGGAGTGATAGTACAATGGGTAGGGCATATTGCCTTGCACGTGATCGACCCAGGTTCGATTCCCAGCATCCCATATGGTCCCCCAATCACCGTCAGGAGTAATTCCTGAGTGCAGAGCCAGGAGTAACCCCTGTGCATCACCGGGTATGACCCCAAAAAAGCAAAAACACAAAACAAACAAAAAAAAGAAACAACCTTGGGATCATGGGCGCTTCTGACCACAACAAAAGAACAGGCCCTGGCATGTGTGCCGTGCCATGTTGTCCCAACTGCCCCGACACTGAGTGCTTTTGTTACAACACAGTTCCCACCTCAAACTCTGGGATTTAGTTAGTTAGAGACATCCTCAAGGGCTGGAGAGGTGGTACCGCGGGTAGGGTGCTTGCCTTGCATGCTAGCAGTAGTATTCCACAACTGTGTATGTCTTATGAATGATGTGCCTTAATAATGAGACCATAAAATATTAATCATCCTCAAAAGTCCACTCTCCGTGTCCTCTTCAAGCACAGAATTCTATTTTTATTTGGTGTGCTAATGCTTCCTGCTAAAAATATTAAAAGCTTCTCAACATCTTGTGCAGTCAAATATGGCTACAAATGTCACAGGAACTGGAAAGGAACTGAAAATAAGCTTCGGCTGGAATTTTGAATCATTTGTCCTTCTACTCTACCTTCTTCCTGTGCCCTGGAGTATATATCATCCTGCCTTGGATCACTGTATTTTGAATGTTAGTATGAGAAGCTATTCCTAGCTATTCAGTATCTTTTATGTTGTAATATAAGGAGTGCTATAAAGTAGTGATATTACATTAATATGGCAGAACAGTTGAGAGTGAAGTTGAGGTAGATGAATATTAATGAGAAAGAGGCTTAGCCATTTAACTCTCAATGTTTAACTGTTCCAGTATAGTTCCAATGAGAGTGCAGAGTTCTCTGCGCATAATCTATCAAAATAAGATCATCTTTCTCTCTCTCTCTTTTTTTTTTTTTTGGTGTGGGGGGCACACCCAGTGGTGCTCAGGGCTTATTCCTGGCTCTGTGCTCGGGACAGGGATCACTCCTGCTGGCTCAGGGTATCATATGAGGTGCAGGGGATCAAACCTGGGTCAAACACATGTAAGGCAAGCTCCGTATCTGCTGTTCTATCTCTCCGGCCCCCGAATAAGATTATCTCTGAAGATCTATTCCAATAGAAATCGGTTGGAAGCACCTGTCATATGCTATGAATATGTAACATTCAAGTGCTTAAAACCAAAAAGTCACTAAAACCATTCTTACCTTCCTAGCTTCATGCCCCATCATTGCACTTAATACTTCTGATTCTTTCTTCCTGTTTTCCCGAAGAAGTCGGGCTATTTCCCGGTAACATTCACTCCGCTGTAGATCATCACATCTTTGTTTATGTAAAGCTTGAATTCGACAGTCATTATTTAGACATGCTTGCTCAGCTTTTGCCAGATTTTCTTCAATTAACTAAGAAATGTTTGTAAATTTCGGAAACAAGGTTAGAGTCTCTGAAGTGATGGTACATCCATTCACTGCACCCACATTGCCCAGGGTAGCTCTGTGACCCCGATCCTCTATTAGAATCTCTCAAGCTTTATTAGCTACCACCCCCTTTTTAACCCCCGTCCCCCAAACTACTATTTCAGGAGAACAAACAGAAAGTGCCCCGAGATCAGTCCAGTGTCCCTGGGACAAGCACCACTTTGGGAATCAGAATATTTAAAACAAAATGATCTCTGAGTTCCAACCGCAAACCAATGAAATCAACTCTTGGGGCACCTGACTACTGGTACTCTAGATAGTTCTTCAAGTGACTCTAATGTTGAGCCAAGGTTGAGAACTTTTAGGCGAAGGCACGGGGGAGGGGGGTGGGCAATCACCCTATTTCCCACTTCCAACAGGACTCGGCTCTGAAGAGCGCACACATGCAGACGGGAAAACGTGGAGGACTTCCCCAGCAGGCTCGGTCAGAAGACTGAGCACCAGAGCAGGAAGGCAGGAGCTGTGACTTTATTCCTGGCTTGGGGACCAGGGTTGGCCCCAAGGCAGGCCAGTTTTCTTAAAAGGAAAAATAGAGGGGCCGGATCGATAGCACAGTGGGTAGGGCGTTTGCCTTGCACGCGGCCGACCCGGGTTCGATCCCCGGCATCCCATATGGTCCCCCAAGCACTGCCAGGAGTAATTCCTGAGTGCAAAGCCAGGAGTAACCCCTGAGCATTGCTGGGTGTGATCCAAAAAGCAAAAAAAAAAAAAAAAAAAAGGAAAAATAGAGACAAGTTCTTCCTTGCAGCTCTCCTATTCCATTTCAATTCACTTAATATCTCCGAAAGGATAATCCACAAGAAATTCTATAAAACAATTCAGGAAAATTATTGAAAGATTCACCATGAACCATACCCCCTACTTAGGAATTAAAAAAAAGATTAATAAAACCAACTTTAGGACAATATCCAATATTCGTTTGCCATCCCAAGTTATGTTGTTTCATTAAATGAAGGTTCTCTATTATTTTAGAGAATACACTTTGAAAATACTGTCTCATACACCAGTCTGAGAAATGTAATATTAAGCAACCTAAACCAGCAAAGGGCAATTTCCGAGACATGGCCTGGTCGAACACTTTAATTTATAACGGCACTATTTTCTTTGTATGTTCTTCCCGGTCTTTATATTCTCAAAGACACACGCAGATGGCTATAAGTGAAGTGACCTTAAAAAGAATGTGAGGGGCTAGGAGCTGGAGCAATAGCACAGTGGGTAGGGCGTTAGCCTTGCATGCGGCCGACCTGGGTTCGGTTCCCAGCATCCCATATGGTCCCCCGAGCACTACTAGGAGTAATTTCTGAGCGCAGAGCCAGGAGCCACGACACTCAGCCCCTGTGCAATGCTGGGTGTGACCCAAACCCAAAAAGCAAAAAAAAAAAAAAAAAAAAAAAGGTGAGAAGGGATGGGTGTTGGAATATTAGATAACCGAAACTCAATCATGAACAACCTGGTAACTGTATCAATTACAAAAAAGAAAAGTAGGGAAAAAAAATAGAATGTGAGAGTCTAGGAACTTTGATGACTGAAACACAAAGGAAACAAATGAACTGAGCGTGAGAGAGCTCAGTGTTGACTGCTGTCTTCTAAAAGACTGACAAAATTTTTTCTTTTTTGCTTTTTGGGTCACACCAGGCAATGCACAGGGGTTACTCCTGACTCTGCACTCAAGAATTACTCCTGACGGTGCTCGGGGGACCATATGGGATGCTGGGAATCGAACCCGGGTCAGCTGCGTGCAAGGCAAATGCCCTCCCCGCTGTGCTCCAGCCCCATGAAAGACAGAACTTTCCCCTGCCATAGAGACATGCTTGATTTGCCTGTATTTTTACCTTCTGAGTGTCGTGGCTCCGGGTTTGATTTGTGTCTATCAGTTTATGGAACATGTCTTGTTCCAGATGCACTTTTCGTCTATAGGCATCTGCATCGTCTCTCATTTCTTTTGCGATGGCCTCTTGACCACTATTAAGAACCTGTTAGGAAATGATGGGGAAAAGCAATGCCAAGGGCAGAAGCACAGCAGTCCTAGCCGACAGCGTGACTTTGCCCCAGAATACTGAGAATGTGAAAAACAATCAAGTATGGCACCTGCTACATATTCAAATAATCACTAACCTGAAGCTCAAAGCCTGACTTTAAGAGGTCTCAAGAAAGAAGTGAAAATTATGCTCTCAACATTAAATGAGTAACATAATATTTGTCCTTAGCACAGTGGGTAGGATGGTTGCCTTGCATGCAGCTGACCCGGGTTCGATTCCTCTGCCCCTCTTGGAGAGCCCAGCAAGCTATCAAGAGTATCCCGCCCACACGGCAGAACCTGGCAAGCTACCCGTGGCGTATTCGATATGCCAAAAACAGTAACAGGTCTCACAATGGCGACATTACTGGTGCCCACTCGAGCAAATCGATGAACAACGGGATGACGGTGCGACAGTGCTACAGTATTTTAATTAACAAAACTTTTTTGTAGTTATTATGAAAACTGAATTTTATGTACTAAGTAGGTTCTTGCTAATTCAATTTGAGAAGATTCAGATTCAGATTTAAAGTAGAATCAGATACAGTGGGTAGGGCGCTTGCCTTGCACCTGGCTGACCTGAGTTCAACCCCCAGAACCCCATATGGTCCCCCAGCCAGGAGTGAGCACTGACACAGGAGCATGCACTGGGCACCACCAGGTGTGGCCCTCAAATTCAAATCCAAAATAAATAAATATGAAGTGTTTTGCAGCTCTTGTTTTAGAAGGTCCTGGTGAAATATTTAGATAAATTTGCAGTCACTATAACACAGACAGAAGAAAACTTAGAAAGTGGGCAGAAGATCCCGAGGCAAAATCTGGGCTCACATCTGGTGCTTCAGACAACTAGACTAAAATTGCTAAAAAGAAACATGAATTAAAGAAATATAGTAAACTGCACATTTAAACATTTTGGCTTCCACTGAATTCTATAAAACAGCATGTTCTGCTTAAAAAATAAAGAAATAAAATGAACACTGAAAAGTCATAAATGTAATCTACAAAGAATATGGATAAGTCCTGCTTCCCCCTTCCCCTTCCCTGGGGGTTGGCTTGGTTTGGGGGCCAGAGCCAGCCTGGGGGGCCTTTGCTGCAGGACTTAGGGACAGGAGAAGGCAGCGCGGTTCGGGCCTGTGACCTGTCTCCCCGCCCATTCTTCTTGGTTAATGCTGGAATTAGCTGATTTGTACCTTCTCATACAGTCTCTTTTGTGATTCAAGTTCCAGATGTTTCATTTCGATGTCTCTGGCTGTTGTAGTAATTTCCCGATCTCTCATTTGTACCTATGACAGAACGAAAAAGAATTGAAAAAAAAAAAATTGTGTTAAAGAGACTAATCCCGTAATAATATATTCAAAGTATTTAAAAAGCAATTTGGTTTTTAGAGTAACTGGTAGTATATCAACATACACTGTGGAATCTAGGAATAATATCTGAATTAAGGTTCAGCTAGATTTTCTAAAAAAAGAAAGCAGAATTACCATATGCTCCATCTACCCAGACTGGGAGAACAGATGGTATTTCTTAACCACATCACATTAGCCAGTATTAAAAGTTAGAAAAACTTGCACAATTTATATCAGGAGCAGATAAAAATACAGAATTCATACTCTTCTTAAATACAACATGCATTTAATGTTCTTTTTTTCCCCCTCTAAATTTCTATAACTTGAAAATTTGGTTTGGAAACTAGAATTTCCAAGTTTAGATTTATTGTGGGCTGTCAACATGCTTGAATTTAGTTAAGTTAGAATTCACCTTTCTCTAAAATTTAGTTACTTGAAAGCTTTTTTCTCTTATACTCAAGTATTTGGATTAGGCATTTTTAAGACACCACCACCCCCCCCCGAAAAAAAATGCCAAAAAAACCCAAGCAAACAAAAAAGACCGTGTGATAGAGGATCAGGGCTACGGCACTTGTCCCGCATGCAGCACTGTACACAGTCCCCGAGCACCTACTGCCAGGAACGGTGCCTGGATGCAGAGCCAGGACTAAGGCCGAGACACTGCCGGGTGTGGCCCAAAATAAACACCCACCCCGCCTCCCTAGCTCCTCCAAAAACTATGCAGAGAAAATAATCCTATGCTTTTGGTAAATACAGAAAAATATGAGTGCAATTATGCCTTTCACTATGGATAAACATCAAAAAATAAGAAAACTAAAAAAAAAAAACCTTTTTAATTCATAGAATAAGATTTGTAAAAAGTGAAGAAGGTCCATTTCAAATTCCCTAAATATTCATTTATATTGGAATTTTTTCTTTTTATACTTGCCATGTATAAATTTTCATGTTAAAAAAGAATACTTCCCGGGGGTCAGGGCAATAATACAACAAGTAGGGTGCTTGCTCTGCATGCGGGTGACCCCGGTTTGATTCCTGGCACCACATATGGACCCCAAACCCAGTCAGAAGTGAGCCCTGAGCACATAGCCAGGAGTAAGCCCTGAGCACCCCAGGTATTGCCAAAAAGAAAAAAAAAACCAACCAACCAACCAACCAAACAAACAAACAAAAAACCCAGAAAACAAAAAAGCAATCCCCCAACCATTTCTCCTTCACAAAAGCTCAGTGGTTAAGTGATACACTTATTCTTTCATTCTCTTTTCCCAGGCATTTAAAAAATATTTAACCATAAATGAGATATGGAAGTAACTAAGAATGGCCAAGGGGAAAGTACGTAAAACCCAATGGGCTACTGAGTATTCGCACTGGACTCCGGGAGAAGCACACTGCACCTTTCTGTCTATTTCATCCTCCAGTCTTCTGAGCTGCATTTCCTGCTGATCCTGCTGAAGCTTCAGCATGCGCCTTCGTGTGGCATCTTGCAAGTGCATTTCCTTCACTTTCAGTTCCCTTTTCACAGCTTCCAGTCTTGAACAAAAATAAAACACACCGACTAAAAACGTACCCAGGGGAACAAGAAAAACTTTTCTCAATAAGGAGGTAAAATGATATGCATGATACCCCTTAAGTAACAGTATTGCAAACGAGAGAGAAAGAGAGAGAGAGAGGGAGAGAGAGAGAGAGAGAGAGAGGGAGGAGAGAGGAGAGAGAAAGAGATGGTTGGCCTCAAAGGCAGATGGGGAGGGAGGCAGGAGAGAAACTGAGGACACTGGTTCTGGGAAATGTCCACTGGAGAAGGGATGGGTGTTGGAACACTGTATGACTGAAACTTAATCATGAACAGTTTTATTACTGTAAATCTCATGGTGATTCAATTAAAAACATTCTCAATAGAGACTTATATGGAGAAGTACATTTCACAATTTTTATAATGTGACTTATATAACCTGAGTTAAATGACAAGCAGGCTACATGCCATTGGCTTCATATCTCACAAGCACTCTCTTGGGGGGCCTGGGGGGTACACTTCCGGCTTGCTTCCGGCTCTGTGCTCTGGGATCACCCTGACAGGGCTCAGGGGACCAACTCTATGGGATGCTGGGAATCCAACCCAGGTCAGCTGTGCCCAGGCAAGAGCCCAACATACCCATTTTTTTTTTCTTTTGCTTTTTGGATCACACCCAGCGATGCACAGGGGTTACTCCTGGCTCTGTACTCAGGAATCACTCCTGGCAGTGCTCAGGGGACCATAAGGGATGCTGGGAATCAAACCCGGGTCGGCCGCGCACAAGGCAAACACCCTACCCGCTGTGCTACCACTCCAGCCCCAACATGACCACTTTTTAAGAACAGCGGTGTAAGCTGGGTTCTTTCTAATGACTATTTGCTTGATAGGATACCACAGCCGGGTACTGTTACAGACAGTCCTGTTTCCACAAAGAACAGAAGGCAACGAGATGCACCTCTCTCTCTGCTGTATCATCCTCTCCTCTTCTTGCAAGAGCATTTCTCTTCTTGCTTCCTCAGCTTTACGTAGCTGTTCTTGCTTTTGGTACCAAGCTTCGTCTTCAACCCTCTGCTGGTCTACTTCAGCCCGCATATCTTCGACCGTCTGCCTTAAATAGATGGTTTTTATCGTGGCAGCAAAACACAAATGGGAAGACCCATGAGTTGGTTTGAGAACAGCCCTCCCATGCACAAGATGCATACCTCATTAATATGCGTGATTCTATTTCTAGATGTAAGAATAAAATATCTTAAAGAGTATTGCCAGCTCTCAAGGCCTGATTTTATTCAAATACCTACTAATACACACTTCTCTCATAACTCTTGCTTAGAGTTATAAAAGACATTGTTTCTTTCCGACCAAAAAAAAAAATCAAAACCAAACATAAAAAAAAAAAAACAAAAACTCCACCCACCCCGTAATTACCTCTCTCTTAAGAAATCCAACTCATCGTTCCTTATTCTTTCTCGCTCTTGTGTCTGATAGTCCACGATGAATTTCGGGTACTGATTAAATACTGGATATTGGCCTTTGGTGAGGGCCACAAACACACTCAGCATCTTGTCTGGGTGGAGGTCGGCAGGGGTGGTGGCCATGAGACGGTAAGCTTCTCGGATGACCGCACTTATGTCCAGGTTATTCCGGTGGTGAAAAAAGTACTGGAAGAAAACTTGTTACTAAGGTTGAGGGTTATGTAACAAAGCAATTAGGAAGGAAACTTAAAATAATTAAAAATTGAAGAGAATTTCTTTTTTTTTTTCTCTCCTTTTTCTGGCACACCCGTGGTGCTCAGGGCTTACTCCTGGTGGGTCTCGGGGGACCACAGGTGGTGCCAGGGAACAAATCCAGGTTAGTGACACACAAGGTGAGCACCTTACCCACTGTACTATTGCTGTGGCCCCGCTGTTTCTGCAAATTGGAGGTTGTAAAAACTTAAAATGAAAGTTCAATTTAGGTTTTTTTTTTTTTTTCTTTTTTGGCTTTTTGGGTCATACCCAGCGATGCTCAAGGGTTACTCCTGGCTCATGCACTCAGGAATTCCTCCTGGTGGTACACGGGGGACCATTTGGGATGCTGGGAATTGGACCCGGGTAGGCCTCATGCAAGGCAAGTGCCCTACTTGCTGAACTATTACTCTGGCCCATCAGTTTCATATTTTCAACGTGTTAGAATTTCCCACCTTATTATGAGCTTCTGAAATAACACCTGAGACGTTGTAACTCATTAAGGACTGAGGGGCTGGAGAGATAGTACAGTGGCATTTGCGTGCGGCCAACCCGGGTTCGATCCCTGGCATCCTGAGCCCACCAGCGTGGAGTCAGGACTAAGACCTCAGCACTGCCAGTGTGGCCCAAGAACCAAAAAACCTGATCTTGTATACATAGATTTACAAGACTCAAAACGAAGGCTTTCTTAAATAGAATACTTTAACAGGGACAAAAGAATTTATTTTTTCTTTTTCTTTTTGGATCACACCCAGCAATGCTCAGAGGTTACTCCTGGCTCTGGCTCTACACTCAAGAATTACTCTTGGTGGTGCTTGGGGGACCACATGGGATGCTGGAGATCAAATCTGGGTCGGCCGTGTCAGCCGCGTGCAAGGCAAATGCCCTACCTGCTGTACTATTGCTTTGGCCCCTGATAAAAGAATTCTATACTTGAATCTTTTCCCTTTCCATTTCCAAAATAAGTTTTAAACAAAAATGGGAACCACAGCTGTCCTCACTGGGTGCCGAGGCCCTGCACTAATTCAATTAAAAAAAAAATCTAAAATAGCCACATTCTTTTTTTCTGCTGTCAGATCTGGAGAAAAAAAAAAAGTGTGTGTATCTTCTGAACATAAAATAAAATAAAGTTTGATAGGAGCCACAAAAGACATCATCAACCAGCAGCCAACTTCATTCATACTGTCTCCCAAGGAACTTCTGAAAAAACACCTGTTGAGACACAGATGTGGCTCAGTGGTTAGCACTTGCCTTGCATGTATGAGGTCCCAAGTTTGATTCTCAGCAGCGTGCACTCGCGCGCGCGCGCACACACACACACACACACACACACACACACACACACACACACACACACACACACACACACACACACACACACACCTCTCGTTTTTTTTTTTTCTGTCACTTTCCCACCAAGCTGCACAATTCTCAATTATACTTCTGCATGTGTAAAAAAGTGTCCAGATCATCTATCCCAGCAGGTCACTGATTAAAAAATAAATAAATAAATCATTCAATAAATTTAAAAAAATCATTCATGAATAAAAAAGACCTGTTAAAAATCCATCACATTAGCCCCAAACTCCAGTATCATTTTTCCTTACTGAAGCTCTGATTTTGTTATGTGTGTGTTTCATTTTGCTTTTGGGGCACACCCAGTGTTGCTCAGGTCTTACGCCTGGCTCGGCACTCGAGGATCACTCTGAAAGGTGCTCGAGGGATCCTATGAGGTGCCGGGGATCGAACTCTGTTCTACTGCGTGCAAAGCAAGAGCCTTAACCCCTGTACTGTCCGTGTCTCTGGCCCTGGAGCTGATTTTAACACAAACCCTCTGCTGTAACTTGCCTGTTGCCTGTCTACAAACGATGCAAGGGGTAAGGATGTGGTGCAACTTCTTTTCCACAATAGTCCCACTACCCAACACAGAACCTGACACCTGACACAGAAGTAGTCAATGCACTAATGGAATTTTCCATGGAATTAACAAAATTTGCAAACAACCACTTGAGCAAAGCATACTCACCTCAAAATCATCTTTAAGACTGCAGTGCAGCAAAGGAGTCCTGGAGCATATATTGTAGGCCACCACAGCGATCAGGAGGAACGACGGCTGGTTGGAAAAGATGTTATCAAACAATTTTAGCCACTCCTCTCTCGTCAGAACTTCTGAGAAGACAGTTTCCAGAAGAGGCCATGCATACAACTGAAGTAAATAAGAAATGGTTAGTTTTCTAGGGAAAACTTGGAGTCACTGCTAATAAGCTCTTATGCTGGAGTCAGCTCTTCAGGTTATTAAAAATGTAATGAAAAGAACTACCTTAAATCTGGACCCTTTACAGATTTTCACGAAAGCAGTTTAATGAAGAAAAGAATGGGATACTGTTAAAATATACAAAGTGATGTATGTTTATTTTACTATACCCTTTCTTTAAAATTTTAAAATTTTTAAATATTTTTTTAATGAATCACCATGAGGTAGTTACAGACTTACAAACTTTCATGCTTACATTTCAGTCATACAATGATCAAGTACCCATCCCTCCACCAGTGCCCATCCTCCACCACCAATGTTCCCAGTATCCTCCCTCCCTCTGCCCCCACCTCTGTGGCAGGCACATTCCCTTTTGCTCTCTCTCTCCTTTTGGGTGTTGTGGTTTGCAATGCAGGTATTAAGTGGCCATCATGTTCAGTCTATAGTCTACTTTCAGCCCGAATCTCCCATCGCCAGCAGGCCCACCAAGCACCCCATACTTGGTGGTCCCTTCTCTATCTCAGCTGCCTTTCCCCCCAGCATGTGAGGCCGGCTTCCAAGCAATGTAGCAATGCTCCTGGTCCTTATGTCTACTGTCCTTGGGTGTTAGTCTCCCATTCTGTTACTTTATATTCCACAAATGAGTGCAGTCCTATGTCTGTCCCTCTCTTTCCGATTCATTTCACTTAGCATGATATTGTCCATGTTGATCCACTTATCTGCAAACTTCATGACTTCATCTTTTCTAACAGCTGCATAGTATTACATTGTGTAGCTGTACCAAAGTTTCTTTAACCAGTCATCTGTTCTCAGGCACTCAGGTTTTTTCCAGATTGTGGCTATTGCACTTATTTATATATAGTACATTTATATATTACACTATACCGTCTCAAGAAAATACTGCTTTGGGGAGAGAATCAAGGCTGTGGTAGATCCAGAGAGAGGACGAAGCCAGGAGTACGGGAGGTGAGAAAGATGGAAGATTGAATAAACGGTAACTAATCAGCAAAAAAAAAAAAAAAAAAAGAAGAAGAAAAGAAAATTCTTTGTTTTCACCAGAGGTGGCGCTAGCTTCCAAAATCGGTCAGCACATTCTAACAGTCTTACCCATCTTACCTGGGCTGTTATATTATGATTTATGAAGTGTTGCAGCAATTCCTTATCATGAAACGCCAAAACATTTTCAATCATACTGAGAATATTGATAGGAGGGTTAGGAAAATATTCAAACCAGTGCTGGCACCAATTGACTACGAAGAAAAAAGGAAAAATTCCCTTTACCTTTCTGTATATTTATAGCATGCGGTTACTCTTAAACGTATCCATGACATCTTTCAACGTTCCCAGGAACAAAATATGACTCTTTAATTTTAAAATACACAACGGATTTTAAAAGCCAGCATATTAACACAGTATTTCACATTTATAGGAATTTGCTGATTTCCCAGAGCAGTCAATGAGAAAAGTGTGAATGAGAACACAGAGGTCAAGGGTAATGCCTCAAGGTGTGTGAGGCCCTGGGGTGAATTCCCCCAGCACTGCCAACAACAATAACAAACACAAAACTGACAAACGAAACTTCCCAGGAGATTCCTGGTCTTAGATATAAGGCGTTTGTCTCCTGCTTATATGTGCACTTCAGGGATTTAAATTTCTCCAGGTTAGCAAGATGACCCTTCCAAAACTTTCCTATATTTTTCAGTGTCATCAGTGTTCAATGCCATCTTTTCAAATATACTAAAAAACCAGACCTACCTATAATTAGAAAAGTTTAGGGAAAAAAATTTCAGTTACACTCTGATATATCCATAACAATACATAAAAACAAATGGTTTTATGGTATACTTTTATCCAGCCATTATCCAAAATTGATCAGTCAGCCCAGGGCTGTGATTGCATTAAAAATCCCAGTTCCTAAAACACACTGACTGTTCTATAGCCATGGAGTAAGTAACCATCAGAATGAGTTTCAAATCTAACTGGTCAGTAAACTTGACTTTGAAAGTTTGTCAGTGGGAAGTAAGATCTGGTCCATACCAGAGGCTGACTTTAATTCACTTACTAGCCAGAACATTCCTCCTCAAAGCCTAGTGAGATCTTGTTTTGCTCAATTACCACTACAACTTCCCTTAATTTTCACTCTGGTTTAGGTCTCATTCTTTGACAACCACACCTCTTTCACAAATAAAAGAGTTTTGTTCAAGGCTTCGATCAGCAAGAATTGGCTTGCATGTGGGTTTTAAGATTCTGCCACTTCTACAGTTGTTTTATTTATATTGAAATCTAAGTTAATAATTAAGTCATAAATAACATTTTTGTAAAGGCTAAGCTTTAAAAGACATATTTTTACTTCTTTAGCTGAGGCTCCTAGGCAAGTTAACTTTTACTAGGAAAACTGGGTTCTAAATGATATTTACTAATTCTCTGGGAATTTTGAAACACCACCCACATGCACAAAACCCTGATTTTCCGACTAATCTTCCTCATTAGCACACACAGTGACCACTGCTGACTCTTCCCATTCTTCTTGGTGTTACCATCACAAATTAAAGGGCCAAGGCCCTCAAGAAGAAACAGAAGTGGAGTTCATGCCCAATTCAATCAGCTTAGTCAATGGCTGAATAAATAGCAGTACTCCTACATTTAAAAAAAAAAAAAAGGAAGAAAAAAGAGAAAACAGAAATAATGATTGATTGGCAATCTTTCACTAAACTTGAACAATTTCTTCCTGGTCATAGGGACTCTATGAGTGCTTCAAAGGGACTTTTACACATATATTCCAAATTATATTGAGGTTGGGCTGGAGCAATAGCACAGCGGTAGGGCCTTTGCCTTGCATGCAGCCGACCTGGGTTCGATTCTTCTGTCCCTCTCGGAGAGCCTGGCAAGCTACTGAGAGTATCCCACCCGCACGGCAAAGCCTGGCAAGCTCCCCGTGGCATATTCGAAAACAGTAACAGCAAGTCTCACTTACTAGTGAGACATTACTAGTGCCCGCTCAAGCGAATCGATGAGCAATGGGACGACAGTGACAGGTACACTGAGGTTAATATCTCTCTTCAAAACTGCTAATACCAACTTGGCCTGCATCTCTGAAACCAGAACAATGCCTTTTCTCTAAGTGCGAATATTTAGCTGCGGCCTCCTGTATAAACTGAATTCGAGATCCTCGATGAAGATACAATCATCCACACCTACTTGTGCTGAGAGTTTGGGGTCTTTCAAGAATTCAGATTTTAGATTTTTAAGATTTTAGATTTTAGGTTTAGAAGTTAAAGCTTATGTTCCTCGGGGGCTGGAGAGGTGGTACAGTGGTTAAGGTGCTTGGTTAAGGTGCTTGCCATGCACACAGCTAACCTGGCTTTGATTCCCCGATACTCCACATGGTCCAGACCCTCTCCAGGAGTGAGCCCCGAGCACTGCTGGGCACGGTCACAAAACAAAACAAAAACGCTTACTTTCTCTGATATGCAATCATGCTTTAGCAATACAGCAAACTTTTACTGTAGATGAACAGTTTTAGATACCTAAGTTAGATACAGTGTTTCTTTTCCATATAGAAAATCTGTACCAATTCATCTCTAATTTCCCATTCCTACCTACCCCTACCCTCTATAGTAAATTTTAATCTATTTTCCATTCAATTATTAATTTGTCCTTTTGCTTTTAGGTTATTTCCCCAAGCATGCTTTTTAAGGGTCATCTGGGTTGTACTCTTTTTTGTGGCTGAGTAATATTCCTCTCTCTCTCTCTCTCTCTCTGTGTGTGTATGTGTGTGTTTGTATCACTGACCCACCCATCTGTTAATGGACATAGGGATACTTTAAAATTTTTCGGGTGTGGGAGGAAGGGGATCCCACGGCAGTGCTCAGCGACAACTTGTAGTTCTTAGGGAATCACGTGGTGCTGGGTATGGAATCTGGGGTCTCTGCTCGCCAGACATGTGCTCCAGCACTTTGAGCTATCTCTCTGGCGGTTCCCAACTTCTAGTGATCATGAATAATGCTGCTGAGAATGTTCACATACAACTATCTGTTCCAGTCTATTTTCAGTTCTTTGAGGCTTATCCCGAGGAGGGCAACTGCTGTGTTACATAGCAATCCCAGGTCAACTTTGGAGAAAGTGCCAAGCTATTTCCCCTGCAACAAATGCACAATTTATACTAGCAATATACACAGGTCTCCATTTTTTCCCTCGTCATTGCCAACACTTGCCATTTTGTTTCTGTATTTTGCTTTGCTTGTCTTTTGAAATTATAGTCCTTCCACTAAGCAGGAAGCATTTCACTGTGGCTGTTTTGCATTTCCTTCATGATAATGATCTCAAGCATCCTTAGACACCTTTGATGGAGAAAAATGTCCAAATTCTCTAAGTTGGAGTTTGTTTTTTATGTCGAATCATTTCTTTTCCTTTTAAAACTCTTAGTGCTATCTGCAGGGCAATAAGCCTAGGGGAACCAATCAGAATATTTATATTTGACCCCCTATTAATATCACTGTCACTGTCCTCCTGTTGCTCATCGATTTGCTAGAGTGGGAACCTGTAACGTCTCCATTGTGAGACTTGCTACTGTTTTTGGCATATCGGATACGCCACAGGTAGCTTGCCAGGCTCTGCCATGTGGGCGAGATATTCTTGGTAGCTTGCCGGGCTCTCTGAGAGGGACAGAGGAATCAAACCCGGGTTGGCCATGTGCAAGGCAAATGCCCTACCTGCTGCGCTATCGCTCCAGCCCACCTACTAATATCAGTTATGGGAATTTAAAAAAAATGATAAATGTTTGCACATGTTCTATCACTAGCTACATTTCCAGCAAACACTGTTACTTGTTGTTTGGGGATCACATCCAATGATGCTCAGGGGCTATTTCTCTTTTTGCTCAGGATTTGCTCAGGCAGTGCTCGAGGACCATATGCGGGGCAGGGCACCAAATCCAGGGTTCCTGCATGTGGTATATACAGCTCAGCCCACTGAACTATCACTCTGGCCCCCCATATTGTTACTCTGAATAGGTAAAGCTTAGGAACAACCTACGTGTCCAACAGTAGATTAACTGAGTATGTGTTCATTATGGAATATTACACTCAATAAAATGGTGGTAAAGTTTGTAAATATAAAAGTATGTAACAAACAAGTGACTTAATTATAATAGCTGCGTAAAAAGGGTGGAAAGATAAGGAGAAAACCTACAAAGGTTTAGAAGTAGGGAAATAGAAAGATCACATTATAATTAAAGATGAAATAGTCAATAATTCAGGTTTCTTAAGAATAATCAGCAATTTTCTTTTTGGGGGGGTGAGCTGTGTTCTTATAAAAAAGTTCAGTCAGAAGCTATCTTAGGGGCTGGAGTGACAGCACAGCGGGTAAGGCGTTTGCCTTGCACTCGGCCGACACGGGTTCAATTCCCAGCATTCCATGTGGTCCCCTGAGCACCGCTAGGAGTAATTCCTGAGTGCAGAGCCAGGAGTAACCCCTGTGCATGGCCAGGCGTGACCCAAAAAGCAAAAAAAAAAAAAAAAGAAAAAAAGAAAAAAAAAGAAAGCTATCGTAGGGGCTGGAGCAATAGTGCAGTGGGAAAGGCGTTTGTCTGTTTGTCTTGCATGCGAATGACCTGAGTTCAATCCCCGGCATCCCATATAGTCCCCCCAAGCACTGCCAGGAGTAATTCCTCAGTGCAGAGATGCTGGGAGTTACTCACAACGGTACTAGGCCAGGCTAACCCATCATAGCTCTGCCCTGCAGGGAGCAGAGTCACCTGGGGGACCTCCAGGCCATACCCAGCGGCGAGGAGTGGGGTGGGCGGGGTACGCGCTGTCTCCAGCGAACACAGAAGACCTCTGTACTACTATCCCCAGCCCCAGCTCATGAATTCATTCAACATTTATTTTCCAGGTCCAAGTTGAGACTCTAACTGTCCCACTTTCACTAAAGTGAAAGAAATGACCAGCCTTCCAGTGCGGCTGGGAAGACAGGCTACACCGCTGGCCTTTTGGTGTTCCAATGCTCATGCTGCCCCTCACCGAACTCTGAGGACTTAAGTGTGCTGTGCCTCAGTTTCCCCATTTAAAAAGGGAATAGCAAAAATACCCACGTCATAAAGATTAGATGAGTTACCACGGGCAAGCACACTGACGGCACACACACACACACACACACACACACACACACACAGAGCAGTCAGTCCCTGCCACAACAGATCTTGTGGCTAGATAAATGCTTTCCAGACTCACAGAAAATGTGACTGAGGGAAGCACTTGCTTCCTTCAGCCAAATCTAGCCTGTAAAAGCATCTTCTACAGTGCAACTCTTTCAAATGTTTTGAAAATAAAAAGGTTCGTGTGTGTGTGTGTGTGTGTGTGTGTGTGTGTGTGTGTGTATGTATGTTGGTTTTTTTTTTTATTTTTGGCCACACCTAGAGGTGCTCAGGAATCACTCCTAGTGGGGCTTGTGGGACCTTATGAGGTGACAGGTATCAAACCTGGGTTGGTCATGGGCGAGGCCAGTGCGCTACCCACTGTGCTACTGCTCTGGCCCCAAAAGTCATGCCCAAATTATCCACCTTATGGCCTATCCCTCAAAGTTTCACGCTCAGATTGCTAAATGTGACAAACTACCAAAGATATCAGGGCAACATACGAGGATGTACCCCCGACTTCCTCACTGAACACTCCTTTACTTACTTATGAGAGTCGCAACCACTTCAAAACAGATCAGTTGGTTGTTCTGGAATAACTTGACAAACGGAAAGGCTAGGAGAGGCAGATAGGGCGTGTCACCAAAGATGGCAGACCAGTGAGCTAACGCTGACAGGGTCCTGTGAATGCAACAGGGGAACAGAGACCAGAGATGGTTATGATGGAATTTTGTTTTGAACATCCCATCATACAATTTTTGAATATGGGAATCTGATGCAAATTTGCCCCCCTACTCCTATCATTCAGCACCCCATCCTCCCCGGACCAGTTAAAAGCTCAATCCTTTTTTATCCTATTTTTGAAAAACAAAAATGAGAGAGGTTGGGGTCCACTCCCAGCTCTGTGCTCAGGGGCACTCTCGGCCGCCATGCTCAGAGGGCCACATGGTGCCAGGACTGAATGGGCAAAGCACGCACTCTGCCCGCTAAGCAGGCGCTCTGGCCTCAGTATTAATCCTTTCTGAGAATCACAAACAGTGGTATATTATGTGCATCATTCTACACCTTGCTTTTTCATTTGATGGAGACGTTACTGGTGCCCGCTCAAGCAAAATCAATGAACAACGGGAGGACAGTGCTACAGTGCGGTGCTACAGTTTCCTGGAGAGAACCCATTCACATCAGTTTATGTAGAGCTTCTTCATGGTATTTTAAAGATACATGCTGTAACTGTATAGACAGGCCTGACTTCAACCAATGGGAACCTGTTTCCCATCTTTGGCAAACAACGCCATGCTCAGTGTCATGGTACATTGTGATTCTCTATGTGGGATCTAGATTTAGATACATTTCTAGAAATAGAAGTTCTGAGTGAAGGATATTTGCATTAATAATTTCAAAAAACCAATTTCAAATTATTCCTCTCAAAAACAGTTTCCTGTACATTCCCATTAGTGTACAGGGATGATTATTTTCTCAGTCTAACACACTATAATAAACCTTATATTTAAACATTTAATCGAGGTGTTTTTGCTTTTTTTTGGAGGGTTCACCCCCAGCGATGCACAGGGGTTACTCCTGGCTCATGTACTCAGGAATTACTCCTGGCGGTGCATGGGTGACCATATGGGATGCTGGGAATCGAACCCGGGTCGGCCACGTGCAAGGCAAGCGCCCTACCAGCTGTGCTATCACTCCGGCCTCTAATCGAGGTGTTTTTGGAAAAGCATTTTAATGTAGTTTTAAATATGTAGGTTTATATGCATATCTAGGGTAGTTTTAGTCAGCATTCCTTATATTCTGAAAGGGGTTCAACTTTTTTCCCCCCATGGATAAGAACCATTTCCACTTACATATTTAATCTCTTCCTTTTCATGGCTATTTACATGAATACTTCTTATTTACAGAAACCAGCCTTTTGTCATACACATACACATCTATCTATCTATCTATACTCAAGTCTATACATCCCTGGGGAATACTTTTAGATTAAAATATTTTTATTAATCTCAATCGATTTTGGATAGGTAATGCTTAAAAAGGCTATTTACTTGGGAACTGTAATTCTCCCTCATTTGCATGAGTTCTCTTAAGGTTTTCTTTTTTCCACTTTTTGATTTGAAATAGTTTCAGGCTTACAAATAGTTGCAAAAATAGTAGACATTCCATCTAATTTTCACTCAAATTACACAAAACAAATACTAAGAAATTGACATTCCTACACTGTTAAAATAAATTATAGGTATTATTTACATTGTACTCTCCTTTGGTTTGTTGTGGGGCCACACGCTTCAGTCTTACTCCTGGTTCTGCACCCAGGGGTCGCTCCTGGCACTGCTGGGGACCTACTGGGATCAAACCCAGGCTGGCCACATGCAAGGCACAATCTCACCCACTGTACTGTCATTCTGGTTCTTGTACTATTTTTTTTTTAACCAAATATTTTTGTGTCTCACTTGGTTCTTTATCCATAAGCAAGACTGCATTTGTTAATTCACCAGTTTTCCAATGTTCAAAGTTCCTGAGTCTAGAGACAGAGAGACAGCAGAGTAAGACACTCGCCTTGCATGTGGCTAACCCTGGTTCAACTGAGTTTCTTAACTTTCATGAATCTGTGGCATTTTTAAGGTTTCTTTTTTTTTCTTTTTGGATCACACCCAGCAATGCTCAGGGGTCACTCCTGGCTCTGCACTCAGGAATTACCCCTGGCCATGCTCAGGGGACTATATGGGATGCTGGGAATCGAACCCGGGTTGGCCGCATGCAAGGCAAACGCCCAACCTGCTGTGCTATCACTCCAGCCCCATTCTGTGGCCTTTTTAAAGCACACCACAGAATGCCCTTCAGTTAAAAAAAAAAAAAAAACAAAAAAACACCCAAAAACCTCAAAACAGCAATAACCACCAAAAAACGAAACATGAATGCTATAAGTGATATGCAACATGCTGCTTTCTTTTGCTGCTACTGATTTTACGCATTTCTTCTCTCTCTCTTTTTTTTTTTTGCCACACCCAGCAGTGTTCAGGGGACCAGCAGCTCTTGCATGCACTCACGGCAGCCCTCCCAACGAACCCTCATCCCAGCCCGGGATTCAACACCTATCAGTTTGGTCAAGGTGGTACCTACTTTCAAACTACTATTTCTCATCTGTAGTTCTGTTTTTGTGGGCTGTAGCGATAGCACAGCAGCTGGTAAGATGTTTGCCTTGCATGTGGCCGACCCGGGTTGGATTCTTCCGTCCCTCTCGGAGAGCCCGGCAAGCCATCAAGAGTATCCCGCCCACACGGCAGAGCCTGGCAAGCTACCTGTGGTGTATTCTATATGCCAAAAACAGTAACAACAAGTCTCACAATGGAGAGTTACTGGTGCCTGCTTGAGCCAATCAATGAACAACAGATGACAGTGCTACAGTGATACAGTTTATAAATGTATGAGATATACATTCCTGCAACATACTGAACACACCTCTGTAATACTCTGAGTAGCTTCCTGCTTTTGATGGGATAGTTCTTATGGAGACTGAGAAACGCCGTGTGAACCCCCTTATCCATCAGGCTGCTGAAGGCTGTGTGGTTTTCAGGCAGCTGCAGCAGAGAGCGCCAGATGAACATTCTGGAACGAAAAGGCCACTTTAACCAAGGAAAAAGGTGGCGGATGAAATTAATTTCAAATAAAAAGAATTTAAATTTGAGGGGGCGGGCAGAGAGACAGCACCGTGACTAGGGCACTTGCCCGGCACGTGGCGGAAGGCACCCTGTATGGTCCCTGCCAGTCCCGCCGGGAGTGATGCCTGAGCACAGAGCCAGGAGCCAGTCCTGAGCACTGCTGGGTGTGCTAGCGAACCACCACCCACCCCCAATGAAAGAAAGAACTTAAATTCTACCTGTACTTCATTGGATATTCCCCATAGCCTTTTAATAAGATCTGTAGGCGCTTTTTGTTCAATCCATCTGACAATTCATTCTATGGGGTAGAAATGCGGGTATCAGAAAGTGGTATAACAATAACATTATAAAACTGATGAGTCGTAATTTAGCAGTTTTCCAACTGTAGACAAAATACACATTAAGAAATAGTTTTCCTTTCCTACCACAACACCTAATCAGAGAGAGAGAACGAAAGGGAATACCCTGCCATAGTGGCAGTGTGGGGTGGGGGGAGACGGGACTGGGGAGGGTGGGAGGGATGCTGGGTTTACTGGTGGTGGAGAATGGGCACTGGTGAAGGGATGGGTTCTCGAACTTTGTATGGGGGAAACATGAGCACAAAAATGTATAAATCTGTAACTGTACCCTCACGGTGATTCACTAATTAAAAATTAAAAAAAAAAAAAGAAATAGTTTTCCTTTCTTGTTCTTTTCCAGTGCTGGGGACAGAACCCTTCCCCACACAAGCAAGCGAGTGCTCGGAGCTGAGCTGCACCCCGGTCCTGGTTCTTTCTTTATGTCATATAAATATTTTATATATTTTAAATAAAATTATACACTCATACATTAAATATATAAATGTATAAATATTTATGCATTTTACTATGACATAATTTATATAACAAATATATTTTAATATTTTATGCATATAAATATTTATGTGGGTTTTTTTTCTTTTTGGATCACACTCGGCAATGCGCAGGGTTCACTCCTGGCTCTGCACTCAGGAATTACTCCTGGCGGTGCTCAGGGGACCATATCTATGGGATGCTGGGAATCAAACCCGGGTTGGCTGTGTGCAAGGCAAATGCCCTACCCACTGTGCTATCGCTCCAGCCCCAATATTTATGTATTTTTAAGCTCTTTACCTTTTCTCCAGCAAATAAAGTTCATGGCTTTTTTTTTTTTTTTTTTTTTTGCTTTTTAGGTTACACCTGGTGATGCTCAGGGGTTACTCCTGGCTCTGCACTCAGGAATTACTCCTGGAGGTGCTACGGAGATCGAACCTGGGTCGGCTGCAGGAGGGCAAATGCTCTACCCACTGTACCATCTCTCCAGCCCCCATTCTTGACCTTGGATCGAGGGCTTGAACAAAGTTCTTCCAGAGAGAGTGAAGACAGTACGTATTTCAGGCTCTGTGAGCCCACAGCACCACGCGCTCTAGGAACATCATCCTGAGGCCAGGGTTTAGTGCAGTGGGTAGGCGCCAGCCCGGCATGCTCCCGACCCAGGTTCGAGTCCTGGCACCTCATGGTCCTCCAGTCATACCCGGGGGCAGTGCTGGAGGCCCCGGGAGCCACTGACACGGCCCAGGAATCCCTGGCACTGTAGGGTCCCAGTCAGCTGAGACCCTCCTAGGCCCAGGCCCCCTACAGGTCCCTCTAAACAAACGACACACAGCAGCTGAGCAGCGGCCCCCGCTGTGTAAGCTCATCTGCCGGCCCTGATTCAGAGACTCATACATCTCAAGAGATCAACCAGCTGCAAAACTGTCTCAGATACCCCGTCTCAGCCGAGACCTTATAGGAGATTTGGGGGTAGGGCAGGGAGGGTGGGGGGCTGCTCCTGCCCTGCAAAGCCCGGGCAGCTGCACTCAGACCCCAAGAGCTGCCGCTATGTCTCAGTGGCACTGTCCCGTTAAATATTCTGGATTTTCTGAGCCACGTCTCCAAATTCTACAACACTGGCGTCCCAGTAGGAGCACGGCAGAGTGGATGGGAAAGTAAAGTCAGAGCCAGCTAATCTTAACTAACAAAAACATTAACGTCAAAGGCTCAACTAGCAATCGCAGCTTAGGGTAAACCCTCAGCAAGTCCTCAGACAAGGACTTGTCCCCATGTTGAGATACAATAATTTTCACAAATTTGCTTTTGCTGAAGTATTTTTTGATCATTCCCTTAGCCATTTAGTGGCAGCAAGCAATATAAAATAAATTACTGTGGGCCTGCTAGGGGAGCAGGCTTGCGGGGGGGGGAGGGGGTCTGGGAAAATGGAAACAGTGGGGGAGAAGGTGACAGTGGTGGGGGGTTTGGGGTTGGAATACTGAATGCCTGTAACAGATCATCATGAACAACTTTGTAAACCATGTTTATAAACTATCTAAACCATGTTTAAGAAAAGTGTGTGTGTGTGTGTGTGTGTGTGTGTGTGTGTGTGTGTGTGTGTGTGTGTGTAGGATTGTGGGAGGGGGTATGACACAGAATGAGACCCAGTGAACTAAGCTGGGCGTGCAGAGGGGCGGGCAGGCCAGAGAGAAGTGGACCAGGGAGCAAGTCTGGTCTGGCAGCGGCACTGCAGACCCACCCACTCAGGAAGCTCGAAGCTGTCAGTGTTTTCCCCCAGCTGGCGTGGGGCAGGGCGTGGAGCCTGGCCGCTCCCTGGGCAGGGGGCCCTTCCCAGCGCCCGGGGAAGGGAATGAACCCGGTCCCAAAGACCAGATCTCTGGTCAGTCACGGGCACCAGAAACACCAAGTGTGGATGCTCAGGGCTGGTGAAGACACAAGGTTCGGTCCCACCAACTGTGTCTACTCTGAGAACTAAAATTCTATCAATTCAAAAATATATATATAAAGCAGAGCCTGGCAAGCTACCCGTGGCGTATTCGGTATGCCAAAAACAGTAACAACAAGTATCACAGTGGAGACGTTACTGGTGCCCGCTTGAGTGAATCGATGAGCAACGGGATGATAGTGACAGTGACAGTGATTACATAAAGAACCAGAGGAACAGCATGGGGGTTCAGCCCACACGGACGGTACATTGTGTCTATTATGGAGAATGGAAGTCTCAACGTATATTCCCTCCAGGCTTTAACACAAGAAGTAAATAAGGTATGTTTTCCAATAAACAATATTCTTTATTGGGGCAGGAGCTAGAGTGTGGCGGGTTGGTGCCTGCCTTCCACAGGATCCCCCAAGCGCCATGAGGCATAAGTCCTGAGCACCAGGACTGGAGTAGCAGCAAACTCCCCGGCCCCGCCCCCCAAAACACAAGTTTAAAAATGTATAAATAGGGCCGGAGCAATAGTACAGCGGGGAGGGCACTTGCCTTGCATGCAGCCAAGCTGGGTTCAATCCCCAACATCCCATATGGTTCCCCGAGCACTGCCAGGAGTAATTCCTGAGTGCAGAGGCAGGAGTAACCCCTGAGCATCGCTGGGTGTGACCCAAAAAGGGGGAAAAAAAAGTATAAATAATTTCAGTTAGAATAGCTTCTCTTTACACAACTCTGCCTTATTTCCTCAGTGAGTAAAGGACCACAGTGGCTTAGAAATCCTGAGACTGCAGCCAGAGTCGTGGGAAGCGATCCTGATCCATCAGCCCGTCAGTTCCTCCATCGTGACCCTGCTCACCTCGCTCTCCCAGGGGCCGGACAGGCCCTGTCTTAATGTCCGAGCCTGCGCTTTGCTCTCCCGTGACCTGACCGGCCGCTGCACTCTTCCTGACACGACTTTCATCTTCAGGTCACCAGAATTCAGTTTATTCTTGGGCAGGTCTTCAATCACTTTCACTAGAGGAGGAGGAGGCTAAAAGAAAGAAGAACCCAGTGGCTATTCCCAAACTTACTTGGCCTACAGCCCCGGGGATCTGTAAAAAAAATAAATTAAATAAAATAAAAAAGAAATGACTCTACCTGGTACCTGGTGCTGATACCCCACAATCTACCTGCGTTACATGGAAGCTACGAGCGCCGCTTCATAGCAGTGTCCACTAGGGGGCAGTGACACCCACCTTGGGAAACCTGCTTTAGAGGGAAAAAAAGCATCTGGGCAAAATGGGTAATGCCCAAGGGAGTACTTAGAACACTGCAGAACACTTTGTTTTTGACTCTTTTTTTTTGGGGGGGTGGTGGGATATGTGGGGAGGTTGGATTTCTTCCAGAACACTGCTTTGGGTCACCCCTAGGACTACACAGGGCTGAGGACTGAGCCCAGGGTTCCTGGATGCAAAGTGTGAGCTTTGCCCACTGAGCTCTCTCTGACCCTTGATGAGACATTTTAATAAACGCAATGTGGAGATGCTGGGCCCAGGGCGGCCGTACGGTGGGGAGGGTGCCTCGTGCGTACAGCCAGCCTGGGTTCAATGCCCGGGACCACAAAGGACCCCCTGAATCAAGCCAAGTCCCTCAAGGAGTGAGCCCTAAGCACAGAGCAGGAGTAAGCCTGGAGCACTGCCAGGTGTGGCCCAAAAACAAACAAACAAAAAAAACAAACCAACTTTTTTTTTAAAAGGTGGAGATGTGGCTTCAGAGCCTCACCCCCAGGTCCCCCAAATAAACTCCACCATAGAAAAGGAGGATAAGGTTCAAGGAAATTATAAAACCATAAAAGTTATTTTGGGTAAAACATTTTAATCTTTAAAAGCAAAGGAAACTGTTTTTTGTTGCTTACCCAGAGGTGCTCAGGACTTAGTCTTGGCTCTGCGCTCAGGGGTCACTCCTGGCAGGGGTTGGGGGATCGTATGGGGCGCTGGGGGTCAGGCAGGCACCAACCTGCGCCACACTGGTCCCAATAAATATTGTTTCTTGAAAAACACACCTTATTGACTTCTTGTGTTAGAGCCTGAACGGAGTACACGTTGAGACTTCCGTTCTCCATAACAGACACAATGTACCGTCCGTGGGGGCTGATCACGGCCGCCGTGATGCCATCATCCGGACTCCCAATCTCAAAGAGCAGCTTGCAAGTCTGTATATTAACAAACCTCATCATTCCATCTTGACTTAGTGCTCCAAGAACCTGTGGGCGGAGAGAGAGAGAAGGAATTCCTAAGCCCAGTCTTTACAGTCAAGTCTCTGAAACTCAAGCTGCACAGACATTCACAAGTGGATGAGTATGTTCCTGTCATTTTTTTTTTTTTTTTTTTTTTTTTTTTTTGCTTTTTGGGTCACACCTGGCGATGCACAGGGGTTACTCCTGGCTCTGCACTCAGGAATTACCCCTGGCAGTGCTCAGGGGACCATATGGGATGCTGGGATTCGAACCCGGGTTGACCGCGTGCAAGGCAAACGCCCTACCCGCTGTGCTATCACTCCAGCCCCTGTTCCTGTCATTTTTAAGGGAAAGAGTAAATTTTTGCAGAAAGCCATCGCATGTTTTATTATTTTTTATAAGTTTTTATTTTATTGAATCACTGTGAAAAAAATACAAAGCTTTCAAGTTTAAGTCTCAGTCATACAATGATTGAACCCCCATCCCCAGGCAGCGCGGAGTTGTAGCCCAGCTCACAGTCCCAATGCATTGCTGTAAGAAGCTGCTCTGGGTGCCAAAATGGGTTAGAAAACCTCTGGAATCAAAGTCTTTAGGAGCAGAGGGTCCCCCATTGCATGTTTTAAAACTGCACATTTTAAACCTCACGATGACTGCCTCATTCAGGGCAATTATTATTGCCTGGCTCTAGCCAGTAAGGACAGTGGGCGGGGTGTATCTAAGGAAACGTCACCTAAGACCCTCCCACTAACCCCACAGAGGCATACGTGGGGGGACCAGGCAATTCCTGGCTCTTACCTCCACACCGCTGTCAGCAGCAAGAAGGCGGAGAGCTGGTCTTCCCCACCCCACAGCTGCATCAGAGCTCGGGCTGGTGCTGCTGCCCAACCCTCTACCTGTGATTCTCAGGCTATTAGGTGGACAACGGGATAAGAAAGAACCTGGGGGCCAGATGATAACGCAGTGGGTAGGGCACTTGCCTTGCATGTGGCTGACTCAAGTTCAATCCCCAATCCCCAACAGGGTCCCCCCCAAGCCCTGACAGGAATGATCCCTGCGTACAGGGCCAGGAAGAAACCTTTTCCACTGCTGCCCCCCAAACAAATAAATAGTATGTTGGACACATATATGTCACAATAGGAATTACGGAGAACAAGTAACTGGGATAGTAGGAGAGAAATTGAGTTCACTCCATACTCCTGAGGTTTTGTTTTTCTTGTTTTCAACTATGTGAATGTATTACCTATTCAAAATCTTTAAGAAATAAACACATCTATGTGTATGTACATAGATGTGTGTGCATATATATTTTTTATTAATATATAAATTTTATTTATTTATTTATTGCTTTTTGGATCACACCCGGCGATGCTCAGGGGTTACTCCTGGCTCTGTACACAGGAATTACCCCTGGCGGTGCTCAGGGGACCATATGGAATGCTGGGAATCGAACCTGGGTCAGCCGCGTGCAAGGCAAATGCCCTACCCTCTGTGCTATTGCTCCTGCCCCTAACATATAAATTTCTTAAATGTAAGATCCACAACACAATTTGAAACAAGAAAGGTAAGGTGGAAGCAATTTGTAAACTAAGGCAAGATGCAAAGAACATGTATTTCATAGGCTGGAGACACCCTGTTAGGGCGCATCAAACACAGGGAGAAACTGGTATATTCTAGTTCTGCCTTTGACTCTTACTGCCGGCAGGAGTGCTGATAACTGCCCTCTTTCGAAACTTTCAGTTATAATCTGAAAGCTTATTATATTATCATTTTTTATCATTATTATAACTTGTCATTCAGTTATAATAATTACAGGAAAACTAACTATGCTCCTTCATGCAAAAAGGCGCTCTTGGCCCCACGGCTCAAGAGTATTTTTTGTTGTTGTTTTGGGGAAACACACCCAGCAAGATTCAGGGCTTACTCCGGGCTCTGCACTCAGGAATTGCTCCAGGTGGTACTCAGAGACCACATGAGACGTCAGGGATCAAACCCAGGGCGTGTGCAAGGCGGGCACCCTGCCCACTGTATTGTTGCTCCCACCCCTCAAAAGAAGTTTAAGGATAAAATGAAACATGCCATGCTAAACATCCTGTATACTTACTGTGAAGCAGTAACACATTATAAGGTTAAAAATGTTTCACACTTTATATGCTTCACAAAACTTATGTACCTGTCATTTCAGATCTTTATAGGAAGCAGAGATAAGTAAGGCAGGAGAGCTAAGAGAGTTCAGATGTGGCACACTCTCTCTCAAGCAACATGACATGCTACAGTTGATGTTACCGACCTGATTAGAACCAGCATCGAAACTATCAGGAAGAAACTCGAGCTGGCGAACTGCTCGGACCTTCGTGGGCATCTGGATGATTCTGAACAACTGCTTAGCTTCTAAACACCACAGGTGGAGGTGACTGGACTTGCCACCAGCAGCCAGGATCCGGCCGTCTCTAGGTTAAGGAAGGGTGAGAAAGGCTCAATGAGTGGCTTATGGCAGCACCATCCGATGTGATCCAATATGATGACGGGAATGTTCCGGATCGAAGAGAGCCACTAATGGCCACTACTAATCAAGTCTGATTGTCGAGAACTGGAAACGTGGCAAGTGCTTCTGAGAAAACTGATGTAATTCCTGAGCGCAGAGACAGGAGTAACCCCTGAGTATTGCTGGTGTGACCGAAAAAGCCATAATAATAACTACAACAATAATAATAAAATATATTATTTCTACTGTCACTAAGATGCCAGGTATACATATAGTCATTTGATGACTCAGTTTCTGAGTAGCACAAATTTTATAGTGTCTCAAAATTACTCACTACTACTTAAATGTCTGTATTTCACATATGGCCCTTTTGAATTGTTTTGCTTTGTTCTTTGGGGTGCACACCTGCCAGTCCTTGGATTACTCCCATGACAGTGCTCAGGGAGTGCTTCCACAGGTGCTCAGGGGACCATGAGGTGCTGGAGATTGAACCTGGGGCTCCTGCAAGCAAGGTATAGTCCAACAATTTTTTTTTTTCAACTGAATCACCTTGAGATACACAGTTACAAAGTTTTTCATGGCTGAGTTCCAGTCCCTTCACAGTGTACTGCCACCAATGTCCCCAGTAAACCTCCACCCTGCACCTCACCCCATCCCTGTAGCCTGCCTCTATAGCTGACTTTTCTTCTCTTTCTCTCCCCCACCCCCATTTTCTTTACAGGCACTGTTGTTTGCAATACTGCTACTGAAAGGGTATCATGCCTATCACTCTACCTCCTTTCAGCACTCAGTTCTTTTTTTTTATAATTTATTGATTTTTTAATTGGTGAGTCACAGTGAGAGTACAGTTACAGATTCACACATTTTCATGTTTGTTTTTCCTTCATGCAATGTTCGAGAGCCCATCCCTCCACCAGCGTCCATTCTCCACCACCAATGAACCCAGTATCCCTCCCACCCTCCTATCCCATCCCCCCCACCCCACTCCACCTCTGTGGCAGGGCATTCCAATTTGTTCTCTCTCTCCTTTTGGGTGTCATGGTTTGCAATAGGGGTATTGAGTGGCCATCATGTACAGTCTCTAGTCTACTTTCAGCACAGCAACTCAGTTCTTGTCCAGAGTGAACATTGCCAACTATCATTGTCACATGGTCCCTTCTCTGTTCTAACTGACCTCACCACCCCCCTCCCCTCCCTTTTAGGGAAGCTTCCTACCATGGACCAGTACCCCTGGCCCTTGTTTCTACTGTGTTCGGGTATGATTCACATACTATGAGATTTTTTTTTTCTTCTCCCATAAGTGAGTGTGATCTTTCTTGTGTGTTCCTCTCCCTCTGATTCATTTCACTCAGCATGATACTCTCATGTCCATCCATATATAAATAAGCATATATTGTGACTTCATTTTTCCTAATGGTTGAATAGTATTCCATTGTGTAGATGTACCACAGTCTCTCTATCCAGTCATCTGCTCTTGAGTGCTTGGGTTGTTTCCAGATTCTGTCTATTGTGAACAGTGTTGCAATGAACAAAGATATACTCCAACCCTTTGAGCCATCTCCCCAGTCTCTAAATGGAAGTGGTTAGCATACCACTTCCAAAACTGGGGATTAAATCCACGGTCTGATACATGGCAAGGCAAGAACTTCATCACTGAGTCACATCTCTTCGATTCGTCTGCATTTTTTTTTTTCATTTTTGGGTCACACCCGGCGATGCACAGGGGTTACTCCTGGCTCTGCACTCAGGAATTACGCCTGGCTGTGCTCAGGGGACCATATGGGATGCTGGGAATTGAACCCGGGTTGACTGAGTGCAAGGCAAACGCCCTACCCACTGTGCTATTGCTCCAGCCCCCTGTTCTGCATTTTTATAGCATTGTTATATTTAAAGAAAACAGACAAAAAAAACCTTCTGAGTATTAGTCCCCAAGTACTCCCAGGTGTGGCTTCAAAATAAAAAGAAAACCAAAAAATTCAAAAAAGAATAACAGGGGCTGAAGCGATAGCACAGCGGGTAGGGCGTTTGCCTTGCACACGGCCGACCCGGGTTCGAATCCCAGCATCCCATATGGTCCCCCGAGCACCGCCAGGAGTAATTCCTGAGTGAAGAGCCAGGAGTAACCCCTGTGCATCGCCGGGTGTGACCCAAAAACCAAAAAAAAAAAAAAAAAAAAGAAGAAGAATAACAAATGGTATGACCTTTGAATTTTTCCTGATATGAAGAAGCCATGAAAATCAGTTATTAGACAAAACTGGGAAATTTTAATAGACAAGATATGACATTAGCATTAAAACACACACACACACACACACACACACACACACACACACACACACACACACACCCTCACAAAACTCTTCACAAATTTCCTTTAAAATTGATACTAGGGCCAAAGAGATAATATGGTAATAGGGCATAACAGGGCATTTGCCTTGCAAATAGCTAACCTGGGTTTGACCACCAACAGTGCATATGATCCTCCAAGTACCACCAGGAGTGATCCATGTGCACAAAGCCCTGAGCACTGCTGGGTCTGGCCCTGATTCTTCTCCATTACACACACACACACACACACACACACACACACACACACCGGCCAGTGATAAATAAACCAGGCACACACACACACACACACACACACACACCGGCCAGTGATAAATAAACCAGGCGGCTCACATGCCTTATACATGGCCAGCCAGAGCTCGATCCCTGGCATCCCATATGGTCCCTTGAGCCCACCAGAGTGATCCCTGAGTGCAGAGCCAGGAGTAAGCCCTGAGTGGTCCTAAAACCAAAACCAAAACCAAAATAGTTCTATGTTCATGTTTCAAAAATGCCTTACCCTGGGCTGGAGCGATAGCACAGCGGGCTAGGACATTTGCCTTTCCCGCAGCTGACCTGGGTTTGATCCCCTGCATCCCATGTGGTTCCCAGAACATCACCAGGAGTAATTCCTGAGTGCAGAGTCAGGAGTAACTCCTGAGCATTTCCAGCGTGACCAAAATAAAAAGCAGCCTTATCCTTAGAGACTCACATGGAAATACTTAAGATGAAATAACATATGCAAGCTTTGCAAGGCAGAAGGAAAGTGGCAGGTAGAGTTATAGATATAACAGGGTTAGCTATTAGTAATTAATAAAGCTAGTGTGAATACTGTCTTCGGGAGTTCATGTTCTTTAATGACTATTTAGGGGCCAGAGAGACAGAACAGGAGTTAAGACGCTTACTTATCTCGCATGTGGCTCACTGCCAGTTCAAGCCCCAGCACTACATAAGGTTCCCTAAGCACCGCCAGGAGTGATGCCCAAGAACTGCCAGGACTGGCTCCAAATCCTTCCAAAATAATTTTTTCTGTGTACATATTAAAAATTCTCCACAATAAAGAAAAACCAAAAAAGTTCTTAAACTATAAGTTCAGTGAGCACTTTTCCTCATAACAATGATAGTGAAATCTGATCAAAGCTAAATTTCTTAAAAACCTTCAGTATCTTAAAATGCTCGTCGTGTTCCTGGAGTGAGTAGATACCATTGGACTACACTAGCATGCGACAGGGACAAATGGAGACATTACTGGCACCCTCTTGAGCAAATCGAAGATCAACAGAATGACAAGTGATACAAGTGATCTTGAAGTGCACATTACCTGGTGACTGCATACACTTTGTATAGCATAACAGAGCTTTCAGGAGGTGCAGGCAATTGGTATTTGCAAACAAGAGTATCACATTCCCAGGCGAAGATGGAGTTATCTTTAAAACAGCTGAGGATGGTATTACTTAATGGTAGAAAGAAAACCTTAAGAGAAAGAAAAAAGTTACTGTTTTAAAACAAAAGCAAGTGATAACCCTCTTTAGCCTTCAAATTATATGTGGTTAACTTTTCTATTTTTAATGTTTCTTAAGATGATTTCCCCCTCAAACCGTAGAAAAATACACTTATAATACATGAAAGGATAATCCTGGTACTTCACACACCGAGATAAACTGGAGAGAAACAGCAAATCCCTTTAAAGAGAGTATAAAAACTAGGCAGTTCATAAAGTAGTAAAAAGTGAAAGACAACTCATGTATATCAAATTTCTTTCTTTTTTTTTTTTTTTGGCTTTTTGGGTCATACCCGGCAATGCTCAGGGCTGACTCCTGGCTCTGCACTCAGGAATCACTCCTGGCGATGCTCAGGGTACCATATGGGGTGCTGGGAATCGAACCTGGGTTGACCGCTTTCAAGGCAAACACCCTACCCGCTATACTATCACTCCAGCTCCTCAAATCTCTTTTTTAAATACTGTACACACCATACTGATTGACACTCAGGCTATTTATAAACTTCGTATTACAACTACATGAAATAACATCCCTACTAAGTGTTATAAAAATGGTGAAAGTGGGGCTGGAGCGATAGCAGAGCGAGTAGGACTTTTGCCTTGCACGCGGCCGATCTGGGTTCAATTCCCAGCATCCTATATGATCCCCCAAGCACCACCGCCAGGAGTAATTCCTGAGTGCATGAGCCAGGAGTAACCCCTGTGCATCGCTGGGTGTGATCCAAAATGGAAAACAAACAGTGGAAGTATAAGGGTACTGTTATAGGGTACTGTTATATGCAGCAGCTGATAGGAAAACCTGGTCAAAGACACTGTGAAGCAGATCCTATTCCTAAAGAGTCAACTACGGCCAGCAGAGAGAGCTCAATGGGCAGCAGCACGTGCTTATGCCTCGGGGGTCCAAGTCGTGCTAGGACGCGGCCCCAGAGCAGATAAACCAAGTTTGAACCTGTCGATCTACTCCTAGAGTCAATCCTTTGGAAACAACCATGTGCTTTCAGACAAATTATATATACTTATTTATTCAATAGTAAATGTTATAAAGATAGATAAAATAACTTTTATAAGCATTGCTCATCAGAGCACAAAGGTTGAAAACAAATGCACAATCACTTTTCCTCAGTTCTGAATTCACTGCCGATTTGACAGCAAAGTTTAAAATATCCTACTCTCCTAACTGAGTGTTTCTGTTACATACAAACTAAATAATGCTTATGTGTGTTGGGGTGGGGAGGGGGTGTGGGTGTGTGTGTGGGCAGGGTACACAGCCCAAACATGGTGCTCAGGGCTTACTGCACTCAGGGATTGCTCACGGCAAGCTCGGGACCATTTGGGGAGCTGGTGATCGCACCTGGGTCAGCCTCATGCAAGGCACGCGCCCACCCATTATACTAGCGCCTGGCCCCCAGCAAGGCTTACTTTGATAATATAAAGATTTCATTAAAAGAGATCTGCATGGACTGGGGAGACAGCTCAAAGGGCTGGATCACATGCTTTGCATGTGGGGGCTCCATCTTATCCCAGCACCACGTGGTCCCCGGAGCAGCACAGGTGACACAAGTCAGTGCTACGAGGGACCCTGAGCACTGCCAGGTCTGCCCCAAACTTAAATGGCCAACACTTCCTCACGAGGTTTTCCACAGCCTCGGTACAATTTCCTACCATCAGTGTGAAAGATGGAGAGAGGAAGGAAGGGATGGACGGGAAGGAAAGCGGGAGAGACCATGCTCCAAGGACAATATATCTCTGTTCATCTCCTCACAATAAATCCCATCGCGTGCCCACTGCACAGAGCTTGAATGCCAGTTACATCCCTACTTGCTTCCCACCTAGGAGGGCCTTCTGTATTTTGCCTGATTGTTAACACCTTGTATTTGAACGTATTTGTCTTTGTTTCTAGGGCGGTACAAACTTAATTGTTTGCTTGTAATTATTGCTAAAAATATATTGACAAGTTTACTTAAAAAATTGTTTTAAATGGAATCACTGTGAGATACACAGTTACAAAGTTGTTCACGTTTCACAGCCATACAATGTTCCAATACCTGTCAATTCACTGGTGCACATTTTCCACCACCAATGTCCCCAGTTTCCATCCACCTTCCCCCGCCGCCCCATCCCCAAAGTCTGCCTCTGCACAGACAACACTTCCACAGATGACACTCTCTCTCTCTCTCTCTCTCTCTCTCTCTCTCTCTCTCTCTCTCTCTCTCTCTCTCTCTCTCTCTCTCTCTCTCTCATTTCCTTTTAGGCACCGTGGTTTGCAATACTGAGCTTAATTGTTTTTACTGTTAAAAAATATGACTGTGTGGAAACTGCCCTCCCCTGCTAGCCGTTGCCCCCAACGTGCCACCTATCTAACTTCTCAAAACAAGTGTGTGGACCCCAGGGGCTAGCGATGCCCACCCCACCCCCTGAATCCCGCCCCCTCACCTAAAGGGAAGCTCCGCCTCCAAGCATCTCACCGGAAACTTCCCTCCCCTGCCAGCCGTCATCCCCAACGCGCCAATCTAACTTCTCAAACCAGGTGGGTGGACCCCCAGTGTCGCACCCAGATCTACCCCTCAAGGCATACCTTTCAAATGTCTCACTACAAAACCTCAGGAAAGCTATTGTGTGAAGTTGCTTCATCTAGACCCTACATTTGAGGTATTAGTTAACCCAGGCCTCACATTTCTTGACCTATCCATAATCCATGGTAACACACAAAGACAGCCCCGCTGCAGGGTCCAAAACATACAACACACAGGAAAAAAATTACAAAATACAAAGGTCACAATGGTAAAACAATGCAGAAACTCACTGAGCTTAGTGAGTGAAGTCGCTAGCTCAGATGAATCAAACTGTAATAATGAACTATATGACCTCTTGGATGAGAAATTTAGAATGAAACTTTTAAGGATGTACAAAGAGCTCGAAGAAGCAATGGAATGCACTGCTGATAAAATACAAGAGGACATGAGAGCAGCAGTGAGGAAAAGGCAAACACAAATACAAGCAGAAATGACAGACCAAAAAAAACTTGGTAGGGAAAATGAAAAACGCAGTGGAAGGCCTCAGCAGCAGAGTAACAGCTGCTGAGGACAGAGTCAGTGAGCTCCAAGACCAGGTGCAGAGAATCTCCAGACAACAGCAGAAAATGGAAAGGAGCCTCAAAATAAACCAACAGATGTCAAGAGAAAATTGGGATGAAGCCAAGAGGAATAACATAGGAATCATTGGAGTCCCAGAGGGACAGGAAGAAATCCTGGACAGGAAGAAGGAACTGTCAAAGACTTAATTGCTGAAATGTTCCCAGAGCAAAGAGCACAAGTACGCTGATTCAGGAGGCCCGAAGGGTACCAGCTGAAACAAATCCAAATAAAAATACTCCTAAGACACATCCTTATCAGAATGACGAAAACCACAGACAGAGATAAAATTCTGAAAGCAGCAAGATCACAGACAGAAACCACTTAAAAAGGAGCATCCTTAAGATCAGAGCAGACTTCCTCACTTGTGGAATATAAAATAACATAATATGAGAGTAACACCTAAAGAGAGTAGCGAAAAGGACCAGGAGGATTGTTCTGCAGCTTGGAAGCCCGACTCATGTGGTGGGGGGAAAAGACAGTTGTGATGAAGAAGGGACCACTAAGTCAATGACGGTTGGAGAGACCGCTTGGGATGGGAGATGTGTGCTGAAAGTAGACTAAGGTAGATACATGATGGCCCCTCAGTATCTGTACTGCAAACCACGATGCCCCAAAGTAGAGAAAGAGAGTAAGAAGGAAGATACCTGTCATGGAGGCAGGGGGTAGGATGAGATGTGGGTGGCGGGAGGGATACTCGGAACATTGGTGGTGGAAAATGTGCACTGGTGAAGGGATGGGTGTTCCATCATTGTATGACTGAAACTCAATCATGAAAGCTTTGTAACTGTACCTCATGGAGATTCAATACAAATAACCAAAAAAAAAAAAAAAGATTTACAGCAGACTTATCTGATGAAAACCTCAGGGCCTGAAGACAGTGGTGGGATAATAGTGAAAAAAACTCAATGAAATAAATGCCTCAACTAGAATACTTTATCCAGCTAGTCGCTGCTTCATATCAGAAGGAAAAACACAGAGCTTCATAGACAAACAACTCAAGAACTTCATGGGCTCAAAACCATGGTTAAGAGAACAACTAACTGGGTGACTTTAAGACAAGGCCCTTAAATACACCAAACTTTGGAAGAAAGATGAGACTAAACTTCACAACGATAATTTCTCTCCATGTCAATGGGCTAACTGCACCAATTAAAAGACACAGAGTGACAGGATGGATCTGAAAATTGAACCCAACATTCTGCTGCCTGCAAGAAACACATCTGAACAGTCAGAACAAACACAGACTCAAAGTGAAAGGATGGAAGACAAGCAAACAAGTCCTTCAGAAAGAGACAGTGAAGGCCATTTCTTAATGATCAAGGGATCTGTACATCAGGAAGAACTCACACTCCTAATGTATATGCACCCAATGGGGGACCAGCAAACTACTTAAAACGACTCTGCTCATTTTAAGGGATACTGGAAACACTGGTGGTGGAAAATGCGCACTGGTGGGTGTTTGATCATCATATGACTGAAACTCAATCATGAAAGCTTTGTAACTGTATCTCACAGTGATTCAATAACAAAATTTTTAAAATTTTAATTCTTTAAATAAAATGATTTAATTTAATTATATATAATATACAACATAATATCTATATACATATATGTATATGAGACTGTCCTGTATTGGAAAGGGAGAAGCGGGGGACTCAGAGTACACGCCTTCTAGGAGTGGAAGCCTCGCACTGTGATCTCAGGTTCATCAGACACCCTCGTCATTTATTTCACTAGAGGCAGAGAGACCTGTTTTCTCTTGAAAGGATGAAGTGGCCAACACCTTGAGCACTGGCCAGAGAGTCTCGAGCACTTAGCCTCTGGCTAAGGCAGTTGTCAGAATACCGACTGTCAGAACAGAATCTGGCCAGGAGGGAAATGAGATTACTATGGCTTTTCTCCACGTCACAAACACGAGTCAGGCAGGTGACTGTAAAAGATACTTTAGTAGGGGTCAGAGTGATATTATAGCTGTTGCCTTGTACGTGGCTGACCCAAATTTGTTCCCGGCATTCAATATGGTCCCCCAGCCTGCACCTGCCAGGAATAATTCCTGAGCACAGAGCTAGGAGTAAGCCCTGAGCATCACTGGGTGTGGCCCCCAAACCAAAACAAACAAAACAGATACTTTCTGCAGGTTTTTTTTTTTTTTTTTTTTGGCTCTCACACCCGACAATGCTCAGGGGTTACTCCTGGCTCTGCACTCAGGAATTACTCCTGGCGGTGCTCAGGGGACCATATGGGATGCCGAGGACCAAAGTCGAGGGCCGGTCACGTGCAAGGCAAACGCCCTACCCACTGTACTATCACTCCGGCCCTGGTCTTTTTTGTTGTGTTTTGGGGCCACACCAGGTGGTGCTTAGTGACTGCTTGTGGGGTGGGGGCCATCTGGGGCTAGAATTGAACACAGGCCTCCTCGATGCTCCAGCCCTTTAAGCTAGATCCCTCCCCACTTCTGAAATATTGCATCTAATTTGTGTCCTATTAGTTATCTGCCCTAACATATACGTATAATACAAAGACAATTCTAGGAGAGACTAGGGGACAGAGAGAAGAGAGAGAGAGAGACAGAGACACAGAGACAGAGACAACAAGAGAGAGACAGAAAGAGAGGGGGGCAGGGAGAGAGAGAGAGAGAGAGAGAAAGAGAGAGAGAGAGAGCACGCTCAACAGGCTCAAAGACATCCTTTGCCTACAGAAGACCAGGGTTTGCTCCCTGGAATCCCATTTTCCCCCAAAATGGCTGGGAGTGAGTTCTGAGCACCACGGTGATATGGCTTCCAAATAAACAAACAAACAAACAAAAACAATTTCAACAGTTAATCCTATAATGTTCAGGGAAAAACATTAACACCATTTAACCATGTTTCCTAGAGTTAATTTTTTTTTTTAAGTCAGGGGTTTGTAAAGCATAGCTTGAATTATAACTGCGGCCACTGGTGCAAATATTTTTCTCACATACATCTGAAAGCAAATCTATTTTCAATAGCACGTAGTGCTAAAATAAGCCTAGACAGACATACAAAAGCACTATGAAGCACTATACTGCTTAACGAAAATAATAGACTCAGAATTAAGGTCAATAAAAAAAAAAAAAAGCTAGTTCAGGACAGAGAGACGGCTCAAAGGGCTGAAGGAAGGCCTGAAGATACGCTCCCTGGCACAGACCAGCCCAGTCACGGGGCAATGACTGTATCCCCGGGTGGTCTAAAGTCCCACTGGAGAAGTCCCTTTGAAAACGCTGATGGGGGCTGGTGTGGCAATACAGCGGGTGGGGCTTTGTCTTTTATGCAGCTGACTCAGGTTTGATCCCTGGCATCCATATGGTCCCCCAACCCCTGCCAAGAGTGATCCCTGAGTGCAGGCAGAGGCAAGAGTAAGACCTGAGCACAGCACAGCCCAGTTTGGCCAAAAACGAGAGAGAGGGAGAGAGAGACAGAGACAAGGACAAAGGGAGAGGGGGATAGGGATGGGAAAGAGAGAGTGGAGGGGAGAGAGAGGGAGAGAGAGAGCAAGAAAGAAAGAAAGGA
The DNA here is from genome assembly GCF_027595985.1 of Sorex araneus. Classification (NCBI taxonomy): domain Eukaryota; kingdom Metazoa; phylum Chordata; class Mammalia; order Eulipotyphla; family Soricidae; genus Sorex; species Sorex araneus. The sequence goes on from NC_073303.1 coordinate 105,092,348, forward strand.
AAGGAAAAAAGAAAGAAAAGAGAAAGAAAGGGGGCGGGGGGAAGGGAGGGACAGAGGGAGAGAGAAAGAAAAGAAAGGAGAGAGAGAGAAAGAGAAAGAAAATGCTAACTCAGTTACATCATACTGCCGATGCTCTAGCCCTACCCAGCACCACTTTGTCCTTGGCTCACTTTGTCAAGGACAGTCTCCCGCAGATCCGTCAACAGGCATTGTTAGGAAGATGCACAATATGAAGGTATAATAGGAAGAACTTGCCGTGAATATATTATAATCCACAATGAATGCATAAAACATTGTTTCAGAACCAATGTCAAAAGAAGTGAGTTAAATTTTCTTTTTTATAATTAGCAATATTTTTCCAGAAAAGTAATAATGTTTATTCCTACTGGGAGAAGCAAAAGCTTAAAAGTTAATGAGCATCAACTGCTATTTTAGGGGAAGAGCTGTGATGGATTATGGCCTACATGATTATTCATTACTAGATTTGTGATTTTAATTGCCAGGTTTTAATGATTATAAAATTGTTCCAAATGAATCATGTCATTATTTAGATAGCGCCGTCTCTTCACAACCATCAAAAGCAAAGGGAAAGCTTGAAAAACACTAACAAAATACACATTCTGAAGGGTTCAGTACAGGATGGGGCCGCAACTTTTCCTCACACAATATGAAAATCCTAGGCTTTCCGATTCGTTTTTTTGATCTTTATTCATTTAAGTTTTATTGTTGTTTCTATTTATTTATTTTATTTTGGGGGCCACACCCAGCAGTGCTCAGGACTCACTGCTGGCTCTGTGCTCAGGGATCTCTCCTGGTAGGATGCAGGGGACCAGGCGGGGTGCCAGGGCTTGAACCTGGATTGGCCGTGTGCAAGGCAAGCACCGTACCCGCTGTAGTAGCTCCCTGGACCCTTTCATTTATTTTTGAGAGGAACAGGAACTGTTTCCAAAGACTGAGGAGCTCACTGCAGACTTTGTGAAGCACATCAGGGAAGAGCAACGTAAGGACAAACGTACAATTCTGCAGAAATTTAATGAGCTCCCTGCTTCCCTCCACCCTGCCCCTTGCAGAGACTAAATATAAGCTCAGTCATAACCCTTCAGTAAATGTTTTCTGCTATCATCACAAACTTTCTCTACGATACGTACAACCGCAGCAACCAGAAATTCAGGATTTATTCCCAAGTCCCTGTCATTGTCTGTCACTGTCATCCCATTGCTCATCGATTTGTTCGAGCGGGCACCAGTAACGTCTCTCATTGTGAGACTTATTGTTATCTGTCTTTGGCATATCCAATACGCCACTATCAAACAAAATTTCCTACCTTTGAACTTCAACAAAAGATGAAGAAGTGAGGCCTTAAGAGACAGCATGGGGGCGCGTGCCTTGCACAATGCTGGCCCGGGTGCGACAACTGAGTTCCCAGGGCCCAGCACTGAACTGTCAGGCCCACTCGGCTGAGAATGACCGCTGCTACTGGCTCCCACGTGCCCTCAGCACTGCTTAGGAGCCCCCACTCCTGGATTTTTTTTGGGGGGTCACATCCGGCGATGCACAGGGGTCACTCCTGGCTCTGCACTCAGGAATTACCCCTGGTGGTGCTCAGAGGATCATTTGGGATGCTGGGAATCAAACCCGGGTCGGCCGTGTGTAAAGCAAATACCCTACCCGCTGTACTATCACTCCAGCCCCAATATTTCCTTTCTTTAGAAGGGGAGGGCCTGGAGAGGCATTCTGTAAGGCATTATGTCTTGCACGCAGCTGACTGGGGTTCAATCCCCAGCATCCCTTATGGTCCCCTGAGCCCACCAGGAGTGATTCCTGAAGACAGAGCCAGGAGTAACACCCGAGCATCTCTGGGTGTGGCCCAAAAACAAAAAGAAAAAAAAAGTTTGCCAGTAACTTATCAATATTTTGAAATATATTTATATGCATATTTCATACTATGCATGCTTTCCACAAATAAATGTATACTCCTATATCACTAACATCTGGAGCTCCTTGCTTTTCGATATTTTCTTTCTTGTCTCTTTGGGCCATATCCTATACTGGTCATACTCAGCTTGATGGGGTTGGTGTGGGGGGGTCAATTCTGGTGGTGCCTGGCACGGTATGGTGTCTGAGTCTGATACCCAGGCATACAAATCACGCACAATGGGCCTTTGAGCGATCTCCCTGAGTCTTAGAGGCCTGTTTTTAAAAAGTGAAATGTCTAAATGACTGGCAATGTTAGAACTGGCAACAATCTACTGCATACTAATTTTCATTTCATGATAAAAAGAACAGGGAGTTTTTGTGTCATTTCATAACTTTGTTTCCACCGAGGGTTCAATTCCCAGTGCTCTCTTTGGGATTTAAATTCAATTTAAGTATTAAAGCAATTAAAGAAGAAAGGAACGACTAAGACATTTGTCTGAAAGCCCTGGTGAATAAGCTGGCCACAACTTTTATCTTTTAATTATTAAAGGCAAACTAAAGAACTTCTGGATTTCCATGGAGACTACACAATAAATTTTGGGTTGACGTGCCATGCTAGCTGTTAATGTTAATAACCAAGAAATTAGCAGCAATACTGCACGCACAACATTACCTGAAGCAAAATAAATGCTCACATGGGAGACACACGCGCACATGAAAATAATATTTAGAAACTAAATGGGGAAAAAAATTGAGTCTTAAAAGCAAAAGAAATGGATTTTTTTAGAAAAGCTGATCTATGTACACAACGGAAACTAAATCATTTGTAAGAGGACGGGACCACTGACACAGGAAGCAACGTGGATGAATCTCAAAAGCGTTACATCAGAGCTTCCCAAACTCATATTATCTACCATTCCCTTTCAAAGGAGTGAATAAAACAACCCTCCACCCCAGGAATCTGCCTTCTTTGAGTGCACGAACAGAAAGCGCCCCCCCCTCCCCAACTGCATCTGTGGCTACCACCCCCTGGATTGTCTCAGTGCTCTCCACCCCTTCCGGCAGGGGTACAGTTCACTGTGAGGAAACACCAAGCTAAAGTAAAAACAAAAAATACCTTCCACACACCTTTACCGAGAGTATTCCGCCCGCACAGCAGAGCCTGGCAAGCTACCCGTGGTGTATTCAATATGCCAAAAACAGTAACAACAGGGCTGGAGCAATAGCACAGAGGGTAGGGCATTTGCCTTGCATGTGGCCGACCCGGGTTTGATTCCCAGCATTCTATATGGTTCCCTGAGCACCGCCAGGAGTAACCCCTGAGCATCACCAGGTATGACCCAAAAAATGAAGAAAAAATTGGGGGCTGGAGTGATAGCACAGCGGGTAGGGCGTTTGCCTTGCACGTGGCTGACCTGGGTTCGATTCCCAGCATCCCATATGGTCCCCTGAGCACCACCAGGGGTGAGTCCTGAGTGCAGAGCCAGGAGTGACCCCTGTGCATCGCCAGGTGTGACCCAAAAAGCAAAAAAAAAATAAAAGTGAAGAAAAATAAAACCACCAGTAACAAATCTCACGGTGAAGATGTTACTGGGGCCCACTCGAGCAAATCGACGAACAACAGGACGACAGTGCTACAGTGCTACCCCTTTCTGACTAGCTCTAGTCGTGTGATGTTTCAAAACAGAAAAAACTAATCTACGTGAGAATTCAAGGACTAGAGTGCAGGCACTGCATATGGGAGCTCAATCACATAGTCCCCAGGCACCTCTGAGTTTGGCCCAAAAGACAAAAACCAAACAACCGAAAGAACAAAAACCTAATCTGCAGTGAAAAAATATGGCAGGAGCATTTTCCTGGCAACAGAACTGGGGGAGTGTGGATAATGATCAGTCTTCACTGGTTACAAGATATACATATATATTTGTCAAAAACCTAACATATGAATACTTATAATTTGCTCTATTACATGGAATTTTTACCTGGAAAATACAGAATCCTCAAGTCATCTACTAAAGGCAGGGTTAACTATTTGTAGGAATTATACTGATACCTCCGATTTATAGTGAAAAACCAAACCAGGAAGATGAAAGCAAAGGGTAAACAGACAGATCCCAGAATATAGTACAGCTACATGTAAGTAAAGGATCGTATGGCATGATGCTATTTGTAAAGTGTAGAGAGGGTGGGAGTACACATACTCACCTGAAAATTTTTTGGAGAGGAAGAGGTGGAAGGTTTGGGGCCATACCCGGCCAGGCTTAAGGCTTACGCCAGGCTCTGTGCTCAGGGATTACTACTGGTAGTGCTCAGGGATTACTACTGGTAGTGCTCAGGGATTAGTACTGGTAGTGCTCAGGGGACCATACAGGGTGCCAGGGACTGAACTGGCAAGGCAAGCACCCTACCTGCTGTACTATCACTCCGGTCCTTCACTGAGAAATGTCACTGGGAAATTCTGTTTGTTTTCGCATCACACCGACTACGCTCCCTTAGGGGTAAGGCTGCAGACAGCGAAGCGCCTTAACTCCTGTACTACCCTCCAGCCCCAGTGCTGGGTAATTCTTACAACAGTCTTATATGTTTGAAAATTTTCAGAACAAAGGTGGAGGGGATAAAAACAAAGACTATCACCATGTGGGAAGTGAAATTACAGAGCCATCACAGTCACTTTTTTTAAAAAGCGCAGATGAGACTTATAGCCACAGGCAACGTCCTCCCTCCCAGAGACGCGTGACTTAGCCTGCTGCTGAGTTATGAGAACACAGTCCTGGGGGAACCGTGTGAATCACTGCTCTTGCATTACCTATAAATCCTGCTGACCAAAAAACCAGCCGAGGGGTACGGGAGACAGGATGTGGAAGCCAGAGTGTTAGTACTCTGGGGAGGAGCTTGCCTTGCACGACGCCCACCTGGCTCCGATCCCCAGCATCCCGTATGATCCCCTCAGTAGCTCCAGGAGGGACCCCTGAGCTCAGAGACGGGAGTCAGCTGGGAGCCCTCCGGGCGTGACCCCAAAGCAAAGCAAACCAAAACAAGACGGGATGGGCCCCTCACTGACCTTCTGTATGCCCACAGACTGGAGGATATTCAGTTTCCGCTTTCTCTGAAAGGTGTCCAAGTCCCAGAGCTGGGCCGTGTCGGAGGAAGTGGTGATGGCGTAGCGCCCCGAGGCGTGCACGGAGATGGAGAAAACTGAGGACTCATGCCCTCGCATCCAGCTAACCAGCTCCTTCGTGACTGGAAGAAGGAAGACCGTTACTCTAGTGTAACACCGTCGGTGTTTGCCCAAGAAGTGAGTCAACTGATGGTAATACCATAAGCATCTTTGAGAACTGAAAGCTGGAGCCAGAGCGATAGTACAGCAGGTAGGGCGTTTGCTTTGCAGGGGGCCTCCCCTGGCACCCCATAAGGTCCCCTCTGTGTATCGCCAGGAGTGATTCCTGAATGCAGAGCCAGGAGGAACCCCTGAGCATTGCCGGGTATGACCCTCAAACAAAACAAAACAAAACGGTTTTTAAATTAAAATATTAAAAATAATAATAAATGGAAGCCCAGCTAATTGAACAAGTGCACTCTGGGACATGCTAGTGATGTCTGTCATCAAGGTCTGAGGAGAGGAGGTCAAGGGCATGGCTCAGAGCCGTGCTTGTGAGAAACGGTTCCCTGGCCAAGCCCAGCGAAGCAGGTCTGTTTCTTAGGAAATGAGTGCAGTGATGACACCTGATAATATTGGAAAGGGGAAAGGGAATGGGCGAGAAGACCAGTTTGCTGGTTACTGGAATAAGCCAGGCAGGAGACACAGAGCTTCTTATCTTTAAGCTAAGAAAGAGACAACAGAGGAAGGAACAAATTCAAACGCTACGTTGAAGGAAAACCAGAAGACTTAATATACAAAACACGTTGCAATAAAAGAAGAGTTAAGACCCGAGTGGTTCGAGGAAAGGTATCATGGTGATGAGATTTGTGTTGGAATATCGAATGCCTGTAACAAATCATCATGAACAACTTTGTAAACCACAGTTTATATAAAGTGTGAGGAGAAAATTGAAAAATATTATTTAGTTAAAAAAAAATAGAAAAGAAAGCTCCGGCAGTTGTAATTTAGCTGGTAAAAAGATGGTGCCCCTATCGAACCAAAAACAAAAAATGAGTTAGAGAGAGAGTGCAGTGCAGGGATTAAGGTACTTCTCTTCCATGCAGTCGACCTGGGTTTGATCCCCAGCACTGCATACAGTCCCCGGAGTGCCACCAGGAGTGATGTCTGAGCAGAGCCAGAAGTAAGCTCTGAGTATATCAGGCTGTACAACAAAACAAACAGAAAACCCAACAACAACAACAAAACCAAAAACATATGAGGAGAAACTGATTCAACATGTAGGAAGAAATCATGCATTTGATTTTTAAGAATAATTCTGAGGTGCACAGAATGTGTTCGTGTATCTCAAACAGATAAAATCAAGTGGCAGGGGAAAATATTCAAAATGGTCGTATTTACAACAGTAGTAAAATTTTATTTATTTATTTATTTATTTTGCTTTTTGGGTGACACCTGGAGATGCACAAGGGTAACTCCTGGCTCTGCACTCAGGAATTACTCCTGGCGGTGCTCAGAGGACCATACGGGATCCTGGGAATTGAACCCGGGTCAGCTGTGTGCAAGGAAAACGCCCTACCTGCTGTGATATGGCTCCAGCCCCCACAGTAGTAAAATTTTAAATACTTTTTATTTCCTCTTCACTTTTTCTTCTGGGAGGGGTGTTGGGGGAGGGGATTTGGGATACACCCGACAGTGCTCAGAACTGACTCCTGGGTCTATATTCAGGACACGTGCCTGGTGCTGCTGAGACCACACTCCGTGCCAGCGACCACAGCTAAGTCGGGCGCTGCCCCTGTACCATCTCTTAAACCCCGAGACTTTGGGGTTTGAGGACTTTTCAGATGGCAGTGTGTGCGAAGCCAAACACTGGAAGTAGTTTAAAGTTCATCCATAGGCAATCGGTTAAATGACTGCTTGTAATGCAAGACTGAAAGACAGAATATTATACTAATCTCACTTATTCACTTACCTGAGGGAGTAGGTTCTGCGCCATCCTGGCAGTGCTATATGGCTCCTCCAGGCTTGGTGCTCAGGGGCCCGGATGGTGCCGGGCCGAGCTCGGGCCTCCTGCATGGACAGTTTGCACCCTGCTTGTGGACGTCTCTCTCCCTGGCCCGTGTGTTCATTTTTAAACGTGTTATAGAGTTTTTTTTACTATGATAAGAAAACGATCCATGAACCAATCCAGGGGGTCAGATACTTTCCAGAAAATGAAGTATACACAAAGAAGGCAGGCTGGAAACTTGGTCCCTCTGATAAATAGACGATACTGAGGAGGACTTCTTACCTGTATCAAAACACTTGACAGAATAATCAGCCAATGCCACCAGGAATTCAGACTTTCGATGAAGATTAAAGGCCAGGGCTGTGCAAGCTTGGGCTGTTCGCTGGACAAGATTAAACCTACCAATAAGAGATCACTACATTAATAACAGGAATCCTCCCAATAGTCATAGATTTTACCCTGGCAATAAAGGAAACAACCCCAAAACAATGAGCCAAACCCAGCATACCATTTGCCATGCAACAGAGTTGAGTTTATTTACATAGAATGAAACCTACCAGGAGCCTTTTTTTTTTTTTTGCTTTTTGGGGTCATACCCAGTGATGTTCAGTGGTTATTCCTGGTTCTGCACTCAGGAATTAGTTCTGGTAGGGCTGGGGGGATGGGGAGAGCATATGAGATACCGTGGATTAAACCCGGGTCAGCAGTGTGCAAGTCAAGAACCCTACCGGCTGTACTATCACTCTGGCCCCCGTGCCCTAAGCTTTTAAGCAGAGCAGAGTCATACTGTTTCAAACACACTGAAATTACGGAAACTCAGAGGGCTGGAGCGATACTACAGCAGGTAGGGCACTTGCCTTGCATGTGGCCGACCTGGGTTCAAACCCTGGCGCTTTCCCTGAGCATGGCCATGCGTGATTCCTGAATGCAGCGCCAGGAGTCACCCCTGAACATGGCTGGTGTAGCCCCCTACTGCCTCCCCCCACCACAGAAAGAAACAGAACTTAGGCTGTGAGCATGATTTTGCAATTTTCTAAGAAGCACCTTGGGAGAGTGAGAGGGGGGGCGGGGAAGACGAGTCACACACCCTGCATGCAGCCAACCCTGGTTCTATCCCAGCACCATGTGGTCTCCCCGACCCCAGGAGCAGCAACGGAGGCTGCCAACACCGCCAGGCGTGTGCCGGAAGCCACCCGCCGAGTAGCATTGGGGGTGGGGATGGCTGGGGGAGAGCAGGGACGGTCGGGGTAGTCCCCGGCACTGCAGGACCCTAACAGTGCAGCATCCTCCGGCCCTCACAGGCCTCCTGGGGGCTGGGTGGGGGGGTGGGAACTACACAGCTGGTGCTCGGGAGGCCACCTCCCCCCTGTCCTTCCTCCTCCTCTGCTCAGACCAGCATGCAATGCACTTGGACCAGTGGTTCAGGAGCTGGGGGAGACCAGGGGGTGGGGGCGTCTGCTCCCTCCTCCTCCTCCCTCTCTTCTTCCTCGCCCTTTATCCTCCATCTCCCTGGCCCCAACTATTCACAATCTTGACCCCTGTGAAGAGAACAGACTGGTCTTTGTCTTGACAATACCCTTCTGGGGCGGATACTTGCACGGCTGGCCCAGGTTACCATGCTGGGTTAGAGCCCCACAGAAGACACAGTGTTCCTTTCACCGCACCTCACCCCGCGGGGCACACACATTCTTCCTTGCCTCCCCAGTGGCTGTATTCACTCTCACCGCTTGATTCAAGTGGGCCTTGCCAGGCCCCCTCCCAATAAAATTACTCCTTTTCCTGTGCTAATTAAGTATTTTTCCAAGGAGGTACTTCTGTTCCCATGTAAATATCCATGCTCCTTAAGCTATTTGCTGATTGTAGCATGAATCGAGGATTCATTTCTGCTTTATCAAAAGGGTTATGACTCATTGTGGTCATTATTTACTGTAACAGTCAAATCGTTTCCACGAGGGCTGGGGGGAGCTGCTTCAACTGACATACCTGAATTTTTTGTTTGTTCTTGGGCCACACCCAGTGGTGCGTAGGTCTTACTCCCGGCTCTGCATTCAGGGTTACTCCTGATGGTACTTGGGGAATCATATAGAATGTTGGGGATCAAACCTGGGTCGGCCACATGCAAGGCAAACACCCCACCTGCTGTGCTATCTCTCTGACCCCTTCTCCCATCACTGCAGTCATCAAATTCTTATTTCTGGCTATGAAATGTTCCAGGCCTTTCTTGCTCACTCACTCCTTTCCTCCTGAAGCTCACCATTTCTGCAAGAATCCCTGATTTGTTGGGGCAGAGAGGAATTCAGAAAGACAACAACTGGGGTACAGAGAGACAGTCCAGTATGTGCCTTGCATTCGGTCGACCCAGGTTCCGTCTCTAGTAGCACACGTGCATCCCTGAGCACAGGTATAGGTAAGCCATGTGCATTGCCAGCTGTGCCTCCCCCCATCAAAAAAAAAAAAAAAAAAAAAACTGGAGCAAACAGAAAACAAAAACTGGCCATTCATATTGTTGCTAGGACATTGTTTCTCCCAGGTCCTATACCTGTTTGATTTTATGCCCATTCGTCTATTTCTTTATCCCAAACCAGGAGTTCTCACTGGAAATAGACAATTCCAGCCCAGTACCAGAGTTCAATCTTTCTTGCTGTTTGTAACTCTCCTTTCCAACAGGGAGAAGCCGGCCCATGCTACCCTCAGTGTATTTACTTAATGGATCAACCCCACTATGACCCCATCTTTCCCATGACAACCTCCTCTCCCATGCAGATACCAGCTGACTTCCAGGCTGGCCAACAGAGTTCCCTGAGCACCCCCCTCCCACCCCCTGCACGACGGCTCCCCTGATCAGACCCACTTAACTAACTGCCTTTGGCCTACATTGCTCAGCCAAGGAAGAGGAGGGGAAAGGGAAGAGAGAACAACAGATAGTATATGTGACAGTACTGGACAAAGGGAAATGGGTTCGTTTGAAACTGCCAAAAGAAGTTCTGGCTATGAAGTGGCAAGTTAGCAATGCATTAATATTTAAAGGAAAGCAAGTTATTACAGGGCTAAATCAACCCTGAGCTTAAATTCTCTTTAAATTTTAATTCAGGTTAGTTTTCAAAAACATATAACCATATTATTTTGGGAGCCGGTGGTGCTCAGGGCTAACTCCTGGCCCTATGCTTAGGGCTGACTCCTGGCCCTATGCTCAGGGATCATTCCTACTGGTGCATGGGGAAGCCACAGAAGGTGGCAAGGATTTAAATCGGAGTCAGCCACATGAAGGAAAGTGCTTTAACCCCTGTGCTCTCTCTCTCTCTCCTGCCCCTAACCATGTCTTTCTATCCTTTCCAGTTGGTTTATTTATTTTGGCCAACCAGGCTGGTGATTTGATGCTAGGACTGAGGATGCAATGCCAGGGATTATGTGGGTACCCTGCAAGGCTTGGGTACCTCCGGGACAATACTCGGCGACAATCAGGAGGCCATGTGGGGACAGGGATTAAACCTGGGGAGGGAGCTTGCTGGGCACAGGTCCCAACAACTAGACTATCTCCTAGTCCCTCCAATTGCATGGGGAGTTGGGGGGAATATTTTGTTTTTGTTTTGCTTTTGGGGTCACAGTCAGTGATGCTCAGGGCTTACTCCTGGTTCTGAACTCAGGAATTACTCCCGGCGGTGCTCCGGGGAACCTATGGGATGCTGGAAATTGAACCTGGGCTGGCCATGCAAGGCAAATGCCCTCCCTGCTGTACTCTCACTCCAGCTCCAAGTTGTTTTTTTTTTAAAAAAATCAAATTGTTCATTTGCCACTGGTTTCAAAGAGGGCCTCCTTCCTATTAGTGTTTTTTACAAGGCACCTGAAATAGAAGAAGAACTTAATAAATATTCCCGAGTGATTAACAAAGAGCAGGTATTAAGAAAGTAAGTGACTTAATCGCATAGTCAGTGACCATGTAAGTAACAGAAGTGCTCGCTTACCTGTTTCCATACAGGTCAAAAACATAGATATTGCCTTGATGGTCGCCAGCAATGAAACGATCTCCCGAGCTATCAAAAGCCACATTCAAAAATCTCAGAACTCTGGGAAGGTAATCAGTAGTGTTGTGAACAATGTTCACTATAATTCTGTCAAGAGAAAGACAAACGTTCAGAACACAAACTGCCTTGACGTTTCTGCCGCCCTCCCCTTCCCGCTCCTCCTGCCCCGAATCTTCCCTGGATCCCACCCTACAGTGACTTCCCGAAACAGCCCAGATTGCTCTTCACCGTCCGAGTAGCAACCGTTCATTCCTGGCTCTGCGCTTAGGAGCTGCTCTTGGTCAGTGCTCAGGGGACCATCTAGAGTGCTGGAGATTGAACTGGGGTTCGCCATATGCAAAACTCTCGCCTGTATGCCCTGCTTTCTTCCTGGCCTGTCCAGACATTTCCTCTTGGCAAGTTTCTAGCCGCTGACACCCCCACCCCACCCCCAGCCCGCCAAGTAGTTCCATGGCTATAAATTCCTTATATATCCACAGTATACGAGCAAATCATTGATCAACGGGGTGACAGTGACAGTGACTCAGAATGAAGCCAATTCCTTGTTTGTTTCAGCGTATCCAGCGGTGCTCAGGCATGAAGTCTGAAAGACTGAACCCGGGTCACTGCATGAAAAACAAATGCTCCAGCTGCTCTCTCTCTCTCTCTCTCTCTCTCTCTCTCTCTCTCTCTCTCTCGCCCCAAACCCATCTTTACTAAGATCCCTTCCCCTACTGTGATAGTCCTGAATAAAAGGCTTTGGTTTTTTTTTCCTGCCATAACAACTACCTGGCTGTTATAAAATGACATCCCGCCAAGTGGGAAGGAAGAAAATTTATGTATAAAAATGACAAGTAACATCAAAATGTTCCTAGTAACTAAACTCAAAACAGCTTTTTCTTTTATTTTTTTTTCTATGACACTAGATGCTCAGTTAACAAAATCACACGATCGTTGTTCAAAACAAGACACAAGATAGGCACTAATAAAACTGATTATAGTTCTGCCATCTATAAATCACAATAGCAATATTCTGCCATCAGGATTTTTCATAAAAATCACAACTATTTGGGGCCAGAGACGTAGTACAGAGGTTCAGGAGCTGGCTCTGCATGTAGCTGATCCTGGTTAGATCCCTAGGGGTCTAACAGATAATGTCCCTCAAGCACCACCAGAAGTGACCCCTGAGTATAGAGCCAGGAGAACGGCCAATGCATAGCTGAGTGTGACATAAGCCGCCGACAAAAACACTATAGCAGTCATCCAGTGTTCATCAATTTGCTCGAGCGGGCACCAGTAACATTTCCATTGTGAGACTTATTGTTACTGTGCGAATACGCCACGGGTAGCTTGCCAGGCTCTGCCATTCAGGCGGGATACTCTCGGTAACTTGCCGGGCTCTCTGAGAGGGACGGAGGAATCAAACCCGGGTTGGCGTGTGCAAGGCAAACGCCTTACTTGCTGTGCTATCACTCCAGTCCACAAAAATACAACAAAACAAAATCACAAATGTTTAAAATAGCAGCTTTGAGGAAGGGAGAAATGGTGTAAGGAGTGAGTTGCATGGCTTGTACCTGACTAACCTGGGCTTAATCCCAGGCTCTGTATTTTTCCCCTAAATCCTTGGGAGGGAATCCCTGAGCAATGAGCCAGGAGTAAATCCTGAGTACCACCAGGGGTGGCCCCCAAACCAAAAAGAAAAAAATCCATAAAACAACTGCCTCGGGAGGCTGGCGTGTATATTTTGCCTGCAGGAAGCTTGAGTTCAATCCTCAGAACTCTTGGACTCCCAAGAACAGCCAGAAGCAATCCCCGAGCACCAAAGGGTGGATCCCTCAAAGCAAAGCAAAACAAAGATACCTCTCAATAGCTCACAGACAGCTAGACAAGAGTTTCTTAGTCTTTAAAATAACAAAAGAATCAAATGTTAACTAAACTGGCAGAACACACTTGATACTTTTCCAGGGTCTTTGTAAGGCCCTCAGACAACCTTTCTGAGTGGGTATAATTTTCTTTATTTATTATTGCTTATCGTTATTTTTTTTCTTTTTGGGTCACACCGGGTGATGCACAGGGGTTCCTCCTGGCTCTTATTATTCCTGGCGGTGCTTGGGGGACCATATGGGGTGCTGGGTTCGCCCAGGTCAGCCGCGTGCAAGGCAAATGCCCTACCCACTGTGCTATCACTCCAGCTCCTATTGCTTATTGTTTATGGTGCTAGAGAAGGAACCCAGGATCTCACACATGTAGGGCTAGAGCCACATTCCCTGCCCACACACACAATTTTAGTTATAAACTGATCTAAAATCACTGGCTTAGGACATCGACTTCAACAAAGTCTGACTCCAGGGTTAGTGCTCCTCGCTTCTCTCAACACCTGAGCAGATATACATATGAGATATGCATATGAGCTTGAAGCACACAGCATTGGCATTTTTGTTTGTTTGTTTCGAAGCAACTAAAGGATCAGCAGAAAGGCACTAGTAGGTCAAAACAAGAACCCAAGTGGAGTCCAGAATCCTCAAGAATTAGGAACAATGAAGATGGTCAAATTCAGCAACTGGAACCTGTTGGTGCCACTTTGGGGCAAAGCCCTCCATTAAAGGCACACAGGGAGGGAAGGGCCAGTGTTAAGCGTCTAAGGTGCTTAACAGTGGTTATGGCGCTTGCCTTGCACTCTACTGACCTGGGTTTGATCCCCAGCACCCCATATGGTGTCTCAAGGGCTACCAGAAGTGATCCCCGAGTGCAAAGCCAGGAGTGAGCCCTGAGAACGTTCGGGTGTGCCCCCCAAACAAACAAACAAACAAAAAACAAGGTCATAAGGAGAGTGAGGCTAGCAGCTAACTGGAGACAAAAAAGAGAGGGAGAGAATAAAGATATGCATAACACGATTCTACAACAGTGTGTACATTTCATTCTACATTGGTCCACTAGCATCAGATGCCCCACGCCACACAGGAAACAGTTTCTACTGCCAAACTGCGGGCCAGGGTGATTATGATGTGTTTCCTTAATGTTAGATTCGCCAAACTGCAAACTGCAACAAATGTACCGCTTGGCCGAGGCATGAAGCCAAGGGGCCGGGCTCTGAGTAGCTCCTAAGCCTTCTCTCAATTCTGCCGAATCTACAACTGTCCTGAAAGAAACCAGAGTATCAAAACAAAACACGGCACGGAAACGCAGCTTCAGCAAGGCCCTGGAGGAGCCCGACCCGGGCCCTCCAAACACGCCTCCTCGCTGCGCTCCACGAAGTTTTGGGTGCGCTGCCGTCGGGCACACGGCCAGCCCTCAAGGCAGAGGAAGGATGCTCCGTGTCAGGGCGGGTAACCAACGGCCACACATTTGCAAGGGTTCGCTTGAGTTCTTAAACATGCTTACAAATACGTACAGAGCATTTACTACAGAGATGCTATGAAGCGCAAGGCAGAGAAGCCTAATTTCTCCTCGGGACAGCAGAGTAGATCTGGGGACAAGCCCCGACCCCCCTCCTGCTTGCTCCAGGCGCATTCGGACCAGACCCCCCACTCAGGTCTAGGACCTCTGCAGATGTGGCATCTGGGGCACCACGAGCCTTCCGCTGCCTACATCTGGAGGCCACGAAGCTCGGGGATCCCGAACCGTCAAAATCTGAGAGCACCCGTTTCCCTGCACTCCTCCCGGACCCGGATTCTAGACCACCCCCCTCCCCAAAAGCCCCTCCAGAGTCACGCCCGGTCCACACGGGGTCTCCCCAAGCCCTCCCGCCGCGGCCTTTACCCGTCCCGAGAGGCCGGGGACGGCTTGCGGTGCCATATCTTGCCGCTCTCCTTGTTGCCCAGCTCTGTGCTCTGCATGTCGGACGGCCGCGGGACCGCCGCGGGACCGGCGCGCAACCGCCCCGCCGCCTTCCCAGCAGCCAGCCGGCGCCGGGCCCGGGAAATTTGAGCGCCCTCCCCGCGGCACGGTCCTGCGGGCGGGACCAACCGGACTCCCGGCTTCCTGCTCCACCCAATGAGGGGACGGGTTCCCGCGCAAGCCCCGCCCATCCGCCCCTCCTCTCCTGCTCAATGGACTCGCCCAACTACCAGCGGAGGCCCCGCCCCCTCCGGGGGCCCGGGACCGAAACCTCCCGGGAATCGTAGTTTTCTGCAGGTGGAAGGGGGGAGGGGGGGGCGGAGGGGAAAGAGGGGGCCGGCGAGAATTAGTTTGCGAATTCCGCAGCTGGAGGCGCCCAGAAGGGGATTTTTGAATCCCAGGACTTAGAAGTTTCTCCTGGGTGGAAATGTATTTTCCCCGTCTAAGATGCTCTCTCTAAATGCAGAAAGAAATCGTGAAGACGTCTAATATAGAAACAAAATGTCAATGGATCGAAAATGGAAGAATTCCTTTTTATAGAATGGTTCGATGCCGTCATAATTATGTTTTCAGCTCTATAATCTAACGTGGGGCTCTAATACTACAGTATCTAGTCTACCTACCACGGACCAGAAAATCAATAATGTCAACACCCAGTTGTAGGGCCGGGGACTTAGCTCGGGAGTGAACTTACCTCGCATGGGACACCCTGGGTTCAATCCTTGCACCACAAAAAAGAAAAGAAAAGGAAATAAATCTGGAATCAGAGAGATAGTGCAAGAACTGAGGGGCTTGCACTGAATGCCCAGGACTCCTCTGGATTCCAGTCACTGAATGTGGTCCCCTAAGCAGAGAGAGGAATAAGCCCTGGGCATCTCAGGGTGTGCCCCTCACATACACAAAAGAAGAAAGAAAGGAGAGCCAGAGATGGTACAGCGGGTAAGGTACTTGCCTTGCCTGACCAACCTGCCAGGAATGATTCCTGAGTGTAGAGCCAGGACTAACCCCTGAGCATTGGGGGTGGGAGGGGAGGAGGAGGAAGAGGGGAAGAGAAAAGAAAGCAAAATTAAACATATTTTAGAGATTTCTTTTAAAAAAAATTAAAATCCACTCAGCACTTCTATAAATATCAAGCATTTCTCTAAGTGCTTAAGTCACATAGGGCCAGGAGGTAGCTCCACGGCAGAACATTTATCTTGCCTGTGTGTGGCCCTAGGTTCAATGCCCAGGGGAGCATGCGCACGCGCAGGCGCGCCCCCCCTGCCCCCACATACACACGCACTCACTCACTCACATGGAGAGAGACACACATACAGGCACAGAGACACAGACAAACACAGACACAGAGACACACATACAGACACACACACGCACACACACTTTAAACAATGAATTCAAGCATTTAACCTACAGGAATTGTGATAGTGTTAGTCCCATTCTAAGTGCTCTGTGACATGCTGTGTTGGTTGGGTGTTTGCCTTGCACTCGGCTGACCTGGTTCGATTCCTCTGTCTCTCATGGAGAACCTGGCAAGCTACGGAGAATATCCCGCCCGCATGGCAGAGCCTGGCAAGTTCCCCATGGGATATTCAATATGCCAAAAACAGTAACAACAAGTCTCACAACGGAGATGTTACTGGTGCCTGCTCCAGCAAATTGATCTACAACGGGATGACAGTGCTACAGTGCTACAGTAATAAATGACCATAAACTGGATGAACACAACAGAAATTTATGATCTCATAGTTCTGGAACCCAGTGTTTCAAGTCAAGGCATCAGCAGGGCTGGTCTCCGGGCTGGAGGGAGACCAGCCCTCTTTTGTCTCTTTCTACCTTCTGGTGGATGATGGTTTTAAGATCACAGAATCCCATTTTCTGCCTCCATCTTTACCTCTCCTTTCTCCTCATTGTCTGATTCAAACCTATTTTTTCTTACTAGAACACTTGCACTTAATTTGTTGGTTCTCTGGGTATTGCAGGATGACTTCATCTCAAAATCCTTCATTACACTTGCAAAGGCCCTTTCCTCTCAAAAAATTGACATTGATATTCCCAGGTTCTGGAGACTAGGATGTGAACATATATTTTGGGTGGGTATATCTATTATCCTTGCTTTGTTGGATATGACTGTTATCCTCATTTTGCCAATAAGAAAAGTGAGTTAATAGATAGCTGTAATTTTAGATTTTTTTTCATTTCTGGTTCCCTCTTTCATTGCAACTAAAAAATGGCATTAAATGAAATTTATATGGTCATGACATTTGAAAATTTCAGTTATCAGAAAAGCAAAACTCTCAAAAAATTTGATAATGTAGATTTTTAAAAAATGTATAGTCTTACTAAGGGTTGACTCTACAGACCAGAAACTTTTGTTTTGTTTTGGGGCCATATCTGGTGATCACTATATCACTGTCATCCTGTTGTTCATTGATTCACTTTAGCGGGCACCAGTAATGTCTCCATTCATCCCAGCCCTAAGATTTTAGCAGCCTCTCCATACTCATCTTTCCCAAGGATTGGAGGCTCTTTTCAGGGCCAGGGGAATGAGACTGTTATTGTTACTGTATTTGGCATATCGAATACGCTACGGGGAGCTTGCCAGGCTCTTCCATGCAGGCGAGATACTCTTGGTAGCTTGCCAGACTCTCCGAGAGGTATATATATATATATATATATATATATATATATATATATATATTTCCCTTTATGGTGATATGTTACACAGCTGCTTTGTGGCCGTGTGGTCCAGGAATATGTTCACTCATGTGTGAGGCTTGGCCTGAGCATGTGGAAAGCGGCCTGGAGTATGATGGCGGTTGGGTAGTGGAGGTCAGCTGCAGGGGCTGAGTCCCTTGGGGCCAGGAGGGCTCTCACCTGCCCCTCTCTGGGGAGCCCTGAGTGAAAACAGCCTGGCGCGGAGTCTGGTGGCATGGTTTTGGGGGCCTCATTTTATACTCCCTTCCGGGAGAAGCAGCCGTGAATTCTGGAGGGTGGCTGATGAGGAGATTATCTGGCTCGGGCAGGAGGTAGCTTATGAGTGTGACCCCTGGGTCGCCAGAGATTGGGGGAAGCAGGTAGAGGATCTCTGCTCCCCATTGGTGATGCATGAGAGGGGAACGGGAGCACCTCAGGTATCTAGTGGTACTCAGGAGTTATTCCTGGCTTGCACTCAGGAATCACCCCTGGCAGTGCTCAGAGGCCCATATGGGATGCTGGGGATTAAACCTGGGTGAGTTCTATGCAAGGCAAACACCTTACCCAGTATATTAACGCTTCGCCCTCCACACCAGACACTTAATATAATCGTTGCAGAGGAAACAACTGTGCCCTTCATTTTTATTCATTGGATTTGAGGGGGTAATAAACTATGTATGGGTGTGTATGGGTGCTTTCATTATTATTCATAAAACAGGATGGTAAGTTTATGAACAGCTACCTCAGAACACAGTTCTCACATTTTAATCTCACACAAATAACTAAACTGTTGGGTTTTTTTGGGGGAGGGGGGTAGTGGGGAGTGTGGTGGTGGTGGTGGGATCGTTTTGGCCTACAATCAGCTGTGCTCAGGGCTTACTCCTGGCAGTGCTCAGGGGAACATATGTATTGCCAGGAATTTAACCCAGGACAGTCGTGTGCAAGGCATGTGCTCTACCTGCTGTACTATCTCTTTGGCCCCACCAAACAATGTTTTTATTAGTATCAGACAAAGAGCTAAATGAATTTCTCAACAACTCTGGTTTAACCTGTCTGGATCGGCCCCCGAGAGATAGTACAGCTGGTAGGACACTTTCCTTGCATGCGGCAACCCAGGTTCAATCCTTGACATCCCATATGGTCTCCAAGCACTGTCAGGAGTAACTCCTGAGCATCGGCAGGTGTGGCACCTGAACAAAAAAAAATAACCTGTCTAGATTGATTTTGCTTGAAGATCCGATTCTATTGTTTGTTCTAGCCCATGTGAGTCTCCTATACAATTTCAGACACATGGGAAGGTTTCTCTGTTACAGATTCCCTTTGACTTTATCTACTTATCTTCAGATTTAGCACTGTAGCACTGTTCATCGATTTGTTCATCAATTTTCTCAAGCAACATCTCCATCGTGAGACTTGTTGTTACTGTTTTTGGCATATTGAATACACCAAATTTAGTTGCACCAAATCTGAAGGTAAGGATGACAATGGGAGAGATGTTTTTCTGTAATTTCCAGTGCTCGTGCATGCAAAATATGCACCCAGCCTTTTGATATATCTTTCTAGGCCCTTGCCAGGAGTCAAACTGGAGCTGGTTGCATACAAAGCAAGCACCTTAACCCCTATCTAACTCTCTATTCCCATTATAGGAATTGTTTTGTTTTGTTTTGTTTTGTTGTTTTTGGACCATACCCTTCGATGCTCAGGGATTACTCCTAGCTCTGTGCAAGCACTCACTGTACTATCTCTTCAGCTTTGCTTTTCTTTCCTTTTCAAGGAGGGGCATTTGCCCCACACTAGATCATTCCTTGCATAGCTCTGGACTATATGGTGCTGGAGATTGAACCCAGGTTGGTCGTGTGCAGGTCAAAAGCTTACCTGTGCTGTATATTCCTACCTCTCCCCATTATAATTTTAACCCAAGTTAGTAGACTGCTAATTCCTTCCTAAATCATTTCACGTTATTATTATTATTATTATTATTGCTGTATCTGAAACATATTATTTCTGTTTTAATGATATATAAATGATATTCAATAAATTGTACTAATTTAAGGTGAATAATTGTATTGGTGTTGACATATGAAACCTGGGAAACCATCACCATAATCAAGATAATGTACACATCCATCATCTTTAAAAGTTACCTTCCATTGCTCCATAGTTGGAAGCCTGCCTCATGAGTGGGGGGAGAAGGCAGCTGGAATAGAGACTTGATCACAAAGAAAATTATGGTTGGAGGGATCAGTCAGGATGAGAGATGTGTGCTGAAAGTAGATAAAGGACCAAACATGATGACCTCTCAGTATCTGTATTGCAAACCATAATGTTTAAAAGTAGAGAAAGAGTATGGGAGAAATTGTCTGCCATGGAGGCAGGGGGAGGGTAGGAAGGGAGGTATACTGGGGACCTTGGTGGTGGGGAATGTGCTCTGGTGAGGGATAGGTGTTTGATCATTGTGTGATTGTAACTCAAGCATGAAAGCTTGTAACTGTCTCACTGTGATTCAATAAAATAAAATTAAAAAATAAAGTTACCTTCCCCCAAGTTCTTTGTATCTCTTTTTATTCCCACTTGGCCCATAAGGAACCATTATGCTTTGTGTCAATTTGATCAGATGATATTTTCTAAAAATTTCTAAAAATGAGTATTTAAAACATTTTATAGCTCGGCTCCTCTCATTCAGTATAGTACTCTGAGAGTCAACTATGTTATTGGGTGGATCTGTAGTTCTGCCTTTATTGCTGAGTAGTGTTCCATGTATTGTAATGTCATATTTTATTTACCCACTTACCTGCTGGTGAACATCTGGGTTGTTTCCAGTTCATGGATATGACAAAGAAGGGGATTAAGAAGATTCCTGCATAAGTCTTTGTATGAACATATGTTTTTATTTCTCTTGGGTAAATTCCTAGAAGTAGAATTGCTGGGCCATATGGTAGGTGTAGGTTTGACTTTTTAAGAAACTGCCAGATTTTTTCACAGTAATTGTGCCTTTTCCTACTTTCTTACAAAACAAGGAACATTTCAGGTGTGCTGCATCCATGAGGAATCTGAACTCTAGGAATATTGTGGTACCTCCTGGGGACATTTTCTTTTTCTCTTTTTGGAATGACAATTTTTAGTGTCTTCTCTCGCAAATGTTTGCCTTCTACATATATCCTTGGTAAAGTATCTCTTTGAATCTTCTACCCAGTTTTTAACTGGGTTGCTAATTTTTGTTTGGTTTTAATTTTTAAATTCTTTTTTAATCTGTTTTTGTTCTTTTATTTAGACAGCATGATTTAAGTGGTGTATACAATGGGTTTTCAAGCATACAATATTCCCATCTCCACTCACATCACTTCCCTCCATCACTTACTTCAGATTCCCTCCCACCCCACAACCTAATTACTAGATTATTGTTACATTTTAAAGTTTAATTATTGGGCCAGAGTGATAGTACAGCAGGTAGGGTCTGCCCTTGCACGTGGCAGACTCGTGTTTGATCCCTGGCATCCCATATGGTCCCCTGAGCACCACCAGGAGTAATTCCTGAGTGCAGAGCAATCCCTGAGCATGAGCATCTCTGGGCGTGACACAAAAAGCAAAATAAATGAATAAATGAAGTTTAATTGTCGTGCCTTGAGTCCCATGCTTACTGGAGTGTTGGACCGAGTGGTTTAGTATGTGCAGACACTTCACCTCTACATCTCTCACTGAGTGACGGGATTCTTTACATATTATGGATATTATATATCCTCCCCATCTGTGACTTGTTTCTTTTTCTTATCATCTAACCATGTGCTCTGTAAGAAGAGAATATTAATGTTGATGAATAGCAGCTTATTGATGCATTTTCACCAGCCAATGGATTATGATTTTAATGTAATATCTGAGATATCTTTATTATATTTCTTTACCAGCTCACAAAAGATTTCCTTCCTTGTTTGTATTTCAAATATATTGTCATAGTAATAGAAAATTATATGTCCAAGAGATTTTGGTTTTCTCTTTGCAAAGTCCTTTATCTTTTCTGTTTTGTTTTTGAGTCGTACTGGGAGTCTGGCAGTGTGTAGGGGGCCTGTGGGCCGGGGATGAAACTCAGGGCCTCCTGCATGCCAAACGTGTGCTCCATCCATCTTTTTTTAAAAAAGCCATTTCCTCAGACTGCAAAGTCTTCTCTTGCTACCTTTGCAACTATCCCATATTTACCACTTAAGGATGCCTTTCTTTTTGTTGTAATAATAAATCATCTGAAAAGAGAACTTCAACTTTGCCTACTCTGTTAGAGGGAATTTAGTGAATATTTGGATTAACATCTGAGCATCCTTTCTGTCTGGGAAATCCAAGATATTGAGAAAGTAAAGAAGGGCAATTCTTCTCTTCCCTAGTTCCTTAGCAGCCAGCTTTATAACACCCCCAAACCTAGGCCAGTTGAGAGGAGCAAGCAAATTAAACTAGCATGATAACTCAAAACAACTTAAAAGCCTATTCACATTTTTCTTTCTTTATTTGGCCTTTTGGGTCACACTCAGCGATGCATAGGGGGTTACTCCTGGCTTTGCATTCAGGAATTACTCCTAGCCATGCTCAGGGGACCCTATGGGGTGCTGGGAATTGAAACTGGGTCGGCCAGGTGCAAGGCAAATGCCCTACCTGCTGTGCTATCATTCCAGCCCCCTATTCACTTTTTTTTTCTTTTTGGGTCACACCCAGCGATACAGGGGTTACTCCTGGCTCTGTACTCAGGCATTACCCCTGGCGGTACTCAGGGGACCATATGGGATGCCGGGAATCGAACCCGGGTCAGCCGCTTGCAAGGCAAATGCCCTACCCGCTGTGCTAGCCTATTCACATTTTTAATGCAAACTCTCAAAGAGTATTCACAGATAGAGAGCCATTAATAATCTTTAAGACATTAATTAAAATAAACTACATCTTATTCTATCCAATGAAACCAAGTTACGCTATATTGACTAACAATTCAAAATCTCAACAGTTTCAGACAATTCTTGTGGCTGCGTGTGAGCTCGTCTTGGTCTCTCAGGGACCCAGACTTGAGGAAATAGCCATTGTTCCAAAAAGGTTTTGGTTGCTTTTCAGGGAGGGTGAGGGGAAGGAATTATAAATGTTTTTACCCCTGCAATTAAATGCTGCAGTCTACAAATATTGATAGTTACAACAATGTTGTGAAAAAAGAAGTACCAAAGCTCCTGAACTTTGCTAAAAATCATTTATTGCTCAGGCATTTGGCATTAGCCAGGTTGCTCCACTGATCTTGGCTGGGCTCGCTCACAAGTGGGGGGGGAGGGGGGGCGGCAGAGGGAGTGGTCTGCTGGCCTTAGTTTGTAGGCTTGTCTCACTGAGACAAAAGGGGAAGTTGTGTTCAAAGTGTCTCTCATCCTCCCACGGGCCACTTAAGGCATGTTCTCATGGCAATGACAGCAGTGTGCTTGTGACCAGACATACAATTACCCCTGGCTTGGAGGTGGCATGCCATTGCTCTCACCTCTTCCTATGGGTCAAGGCAAACTCTGAGGCTGAGCTGAAGGGCAGAGAATTGTTGCAGGTGACATAGGAAGTGGGGAGGAGAGAGGGAGCAGTCTTGAGAAGGGAGTCTCCCTTTTCTTCTTTGTGCATCTTAGTCACCTGAGAAGATCCTGGGAAGATTTCAGCTGCACTTTCGAAGACTATGAGTCTCTGCAGGGCACAGACCTTCTGCTTCCCCAGCTCCATGCAGTACTTTTTAAACTACACTCAAGTTCCATGTGACGTCATAGGGTAGGACTTCTCAAGGAGCTGTGGCTCTGGGCTGGAGCAAGGAATTGCTCCTTGCAGGAAAAGGAAAATCAGTCCCCATCTCTGCAGAATTTAAGGGTGGAGACAAATAAGGAAGTTTATTTGGGAAACATAAGGGGAGACAAAGAATTTTACACCTGTGAGAACATAGACTTCTGTACAGCAAAAGGACCCATTTCTTTTTCTTTTTCCCCCCCAAAAAACACCTTTATTGTTGCAAGTGGCAAAATGTCACTGATCTCTCTGTGTGCACTGGGCAGGGGAAAGGACCCATTTCTACACAGTGAAAGTACTCGTTCCAAGCAGACCTGCAGGGAAATCCTCAGAAATGAAGAAGGCACTCCGTAAAGTAAAAGAAAGGAATGACATATCTTGGGCAGAGCTGCAGGCACCAATACTACCCATGGGGAAATGCTTGCCTTTTCCTCTGCCAAGTCAGTTGGTTTTTTTTTCTTTTTGGGTCACACCCGGTGATATACAGGGGTTACTCCTGGCTTTGCATTCAGGAATTACTCCTGGCGGTGCTCAGGGGACCATATGGGATGCTGGGAATCAAACCTGGTTGGCCGCTGCAAGGCAAATGCCCTAACCATTGTGCTATTGATCCGGCCCCCCTCTGCCAAGTAAGTTTTCAACAGTTTTCCCAAACTGTACCCCATTCATTCCCTCAGTATATGCTAGGAGCGTGTTGCCAAAGGACAGAGCTTGGAACTGTTGATGGTTTTTATTGATAGTCTTTATTTATTTTTACTATTCATTGATAGAGCTGTATCACTGTATCACTGTTGTCCCTGTTGTTCATCGATTTGCTCAAGTGGGCACCAGTAATATCTCTATTTGTCCCTGTCTCGTTCAGGGTCAGGGGAATGAGGCCCATTATTGTTACTGTTTTTTGGAATACCGAATACACCACAGGGAGTTTGCCAGGTTCTGCCATGCGAGATTCTGCATTGCTCTCTTCCAGAAGCTTTGTTTTATATTCTCTGGATCTTGGCCGTTGATTAGATTACATGGTGCCCAGGGAGGTGTGGGGGTGGGGGCAGTTTGTGGGTGTGATTGCCAAATTACTGGAAAACTGGGGACCTGGGTGGAGGAGGCCCAGTCCCAATCTGAGCAGACTTGGAGATCTCAGCCCCGGGTCCCACATACCTGGGTTCCTCTGCTGGTTCCTTCATGTGTGAGGCTAGTCCAAGCATGTGGAGAATAGACCTGAGCATGGCTGTGGCTGGGTTCTGGAGGTTTTCGGCTGCCGGGGTTTTGCTTAGGGTGGGGGGGGAGACTCAACCTGCCCCCCTCCGAGGGGCCCTGGTGGACAGCCTGGCGAGGGGGTAGGAGATTCTGCATTGATAGAGCACTGTAGAACTGTCGTCCCATTGTTCATCAATTTGCTTGAGCGGGCACCAGTAACGTCTCCATTGTGAGACTTATTACTGTTTTTGGCATATCAAATACACCACGGGTAGCTTACCAGGCTCTGCCGTGAGGGTGAGATATTCTTGGTAGCTTTCCAGGCTCTCCGAGAGGGACGGAGGAATCGAACCCAGGTTGGCCCCATGCAAGGCAAACGTCTACCGATGTGCTCCAGTCGATATTGATAGAGCAATATTCAATAACCTAGTAACAAAACAAAGTTCTATTTAAAAAATCTGGGGTATTTGCTTATTTAACTATCTAAATTTATGCATGATTATTTGCACTTAATTTTTTTAAATTAAATTACTATGAGATACACAGTTAGAGATGTTCATGATTGGGTTTCAGTTGCACAATATTCCAACACCCATCCCTCTACAGTGTACATTTCCCAAGACCAATGTCTTCAGTTTACCTCTTGCCAATGCCCCTGCCACCCACCAGCCTGCCTCTATTGCAGGCACTTTTCTTCTCTCTCCTCTTTCTCCCTCTCTCTGTCTCTGTCTCTCTCTCCTTTTGTCATTATGGTTTGCAATACAGGTACTGAGAGGTTATAATGTTTATATTTTACCTACTTTCAGCACGCAGTTCTTGTCCAGAGTGATCATTTCCATCTATCATTGTCGTAGTGGTCCCTTCTCTATCCCAACTGCCTTTTCCCTCAGCACTTGAGGCAGGCTTCCAACTGTGGACCAAACCTTCTGGCCCTTGTTCCTACTATCCATAGGTATTAATCTCATACTGTGTTTTTTTATATCCCGTGAATGACTGCAATCACTCTATGCCTGTTCCTCTCTTTCTGTGATAATTCTTTTTTATGGTTCGGTTTGGTTTTGGTTTGGGGTCACTCTGGTGTTGCTCAGGGCTTATACCTGACACTGTGTTCAGGGATCACTCTGATGGATCTCTGGAGACCATATGCAGTGGCAGGATTGAGCCCAGTTTGACCTCATGCAAGACAAGCGACCTACCCTCTGTATTCTCTCTTCAGTTCCTCCTTTAATATTATTAGTATTTGTCTATTTCTGCAATCGAGTGTCTCCTCTCATGGGTGCTCTGGGCTTAGAATTCTGTATCTCAAAGACTTTCCAGCCTCCTCAGGTGGGTCTTGTATTTCAAAGACTTCTGCTCCTTTGGACTGTTTGGAGCTTCAAAAGGTGTCTTTCCTAATATGCAGTACTGGGACCCACCTATCTCTCTACCTGCACGGAGGGAAATTCTTCTCATGATAGGAGAGCCTTGATGAATTTCATAGAAGACAAGGATCCAGAGATGAATAAAAAATAAAGACCCATATATGTGATCTACAGCATATACCATGCATTTGGAAGGAGAAAAAAAATTGAAATAGCAAAGTAAAAGTAAAATATTGAGTTATATTTGGAAAGTTCTAGAAGGATAATGTGAGGTTTTGTATATGGAAGAGAGAGTAATGGAGACTGGCTATAGAGTAGCATGGAGTAACCTATTGTGACTAATCTGACTCCACTTCTTTAAATTGTCTAAAGTCATAGAGCTATCAAGCCAATTCAAATCTAAATCTCTCCTGTTGCGCATTTCTCCGCGCCCGCACCCCCAGAATGACTGACGAAGAGGATGGAGCTGCTTGGGACACCGGCAGCCCACCAGCAACCTGCAGTATGTGACTTGAGAGTTTCCGCCAGGTCCCCCGAGCGGGGGCCTGGCGTTTCTCTTTTTTTTTTTCTTTAATCTATCTCTCTTCCCCTCAACCTCTGGGCACAGCACAGCATCTACCCCACTTCTGAGCACAAAATGGAGAGACGCACCCAAGTGCGCGGCGCAGCTGGCGGGGGGATCGAGGGCGGGGAAGTACCGGTCTCCGCCCACATCGGACACTTAAAGAGAGTGCAGCCACGTGGGCTTTCCCATTTCTCCGCGCCCGCACCCCCAGAATGACTGACGAAGAGGAGGGAGCTGCTTGGGACACCGGCAGCCCACCAGCAACCTGCAGTATGTGACTTGAGAGTTTCCGCCAGGTACCCCGTGCGGAAATCTCTCTCTCTCTCCTTCAACTTTTTCCCTGGACTTTAGACAGAAACCCAGAACCGCGCGGCCGCGGCAGCGGCCGCGCGACCTAATGTCATCTTAGTATCAGCAGTATGTAATGGTTCCTTCTTAATGGGTCGGACTTTTGTGGGTGATCCTAACAAGAATAGTAAGTATTTTGTTGAAATATTGAAGGCAATCAAAATGGTAGCCATCTCTCTAGACTGAACTAAGCTATATCCCCACGCCGGCTGAGAAGAAATATCCTTCTTTCTCGGGAAGAAACGTGGCGTGGTGTCAAACATAGTGTGATGTCCATTAAGCAAACAGACCTGGTGGCGTGGGAATGGGAAATAAGGGGAAAAATTAGGTACATGGACCAGCGGGACGCTGGTGGTATCTCGAGCCGGAGCCGATATCAGCGCAAGAGCTTTGGTTCCAGAAACTGCTTCCAGACACTCTACTAGACTATCAACTAAGCCAGAGCCCCACGCCGGCTGATGACGGGAAATAACCATCCTCTTCGGTTTTTTTCCCTTTGTCAGACAGCGTGGTGATTACTAAACAGGCGTGAACTCGGTGGCTCGGGGCAAGGGGGAAAAAGAAAAGTTATGTAACAAACAGCAGGACTTTATATCTCTATATGCTTAGTAATGGAGAATTATCAAATGCCTCATTGGCAATAGGACTGTCTTTTTCTTTTTGGGGGGAAACCCCAGCAACGGTAGTGAGTTGTGTGTTGAAACATGGAATGTAATCGAGATAAGCGCAAATGAAGTGAAACTTATCACATATAAGGGTGGGGACTAGGGAGGTGGGAGGGGGCGGCAGATATACTGGGGGGGGGTTGGGGATGGAAGATGGGCACTGGTGAAGGGAGGGGTGTTTGAATATTGTATAACTGACATAATCCTGAGAACTTTGTAACCCTCCACTTGGTGATTCAATAAAAAAAATAAATAAAAAAAAAATAAATCTCTCCTGTTGCCTTTCCTATGCTTATTTGACTTTTATGCACCAGATTAATCATGAATCACGAATCACAAAATCTCGTTGATCATTAATTTCTCGAGCGGGCTCAGTAACCTCTCCATTCATCCTATCCCCGAGATTTTAGGCCTCTCTCCACTGGGCCTTCCCAACAATGCCGCATTGGAGGTTCTTTCAGGGTCAGGGGAAAGAGACCCATCTTGTTACTGGCTTTAGCATATGAATACACCATGGGAGGCTTTTCGAGGTTGTCCCATGTGGGCAGGAAACTCTGAGTAGCTTGCTAGTTTCTCCCAGAGGGAGAAGTAGGTTATAAGATATCGCTTCTGGGGCTGGAGCAATAGCACAGCGGGTAGGGCATTTGCTTTGCACGCTGCCAACCCAGGTTCGAATCCCAGCATCCCATACGGTCCCCTGAGCACTGCCAAGGGTAATTCTTGAGTGCAGAGCCAAGAGTAACCCCTGTGCATTGCCGGGTGTGACCCAAAAAGCAAAAAAGAAAGGAAGGAAGAAAAAAAAAGATATCGATTCTGGAAGCTTGCTTTTAAGTCTCTGGATGTTGATGGGATTACACACACCTGGGTTCCTCTGCTGGCACCTTCATGTGTGAGGCTTGTCCGAATGTGTGGAGAGCGGCCTTGAGCATGGCTGTGGCTAGGTTCTGGTGGTCTTAGGCCGCAGGGAGCTCTGCTTGGGGTGGGGAGGGAAGCTGGAGCCCATCCCCTCCAGGGGGCCCCAGGAAAGACAGCCAGGCATGCAGGCAAGAGACTCTTTTAATATAGTTCTAATTAGCTCTCATATAGACCAGATTAATATAGTTCTCTAATTCTTCCAAAAGACCTATTGCCCGGGTCAGAAAAATAACTTATTAGTCTGGGCTAGAAACTTCTGGAAACTTTTTGACAGAATTCTGTATATCTTGTTGGAAAAATGAGTTTATTTGCACATTTAAAAGAAGTGTTGGTAAATAAAGCTCTTGAAAGTATATTTTAAAAAATTAGCTCAGAGAAGCCCTTCTCAAGGGGGTGCACTATAAATTGAGGCGGGTGTCTGGGTGTGGGGGGTGCGGTCAGAGACAGTACAATGGGTAGGGAGCTTGCCATGCTCATGGACAATCATGCTCCCATTCCCAACACTCCACAGAGTCTTCTAGACCTGCCAGGAAGGATTTCTGAGTACAGAGCAGTACCAGGATTAAGCACTGAGCACAGAACAGTGTCACGCCACCCCCCCCCAAAAAAAAAAAAACCACACTAAAATAAAACAAAACAGAAAAGACTGTAAATAGTCTTGCCTACCTAGCACTCTATCATTGGTCATGTGATTGACTCAGGACCTGACCTCACTGAGCCTATCAGAGTCCTTTCTTTTTTTTTTCTTTTTGGGTCGCACCCGGCAATGCTCAGGGGTTACTCCTGGCTCACGCACTCAGGAATTACTCCTGGCGGTGCTCAGGGGACCACATGGGATGCTGGGAATCGAACCCGGGTCGGCCGCGTGCAAGGCAAACGCCCTACCCGCTGTGCTATTGCTCCAGCCCCCAGAGTCCTTTCTTAAGATATTTTTAGGTTAAAACCAGATGAGCAAATTTTAGCGCTTGACTAGCTGGCAGCAAAGATTAGGAATGATTAGAAACTATTAGAAACTATCTGAGTGTAGCCGACGGTACAGTCTGAGGGTAGCTGAAGTGCAAGAGAAAAGGGAGGGATTCGGTGGTGGCGGGTCGGGGAGGATGGTAAGAGACCATCCTGGCAGCATTTACACCCCTGGCTCTAATTGTTCCTGTTCTTCCTTCCTCCATTCCTCCAGCTACAACGTTGCCTTTTACATCTAAAGTAGGTGAAAGTGGAAGAGCCAGGGAAGTCTTAGAAGGTGATGACACATGAAGCTGAAGCTGAGTCTGGAAGGATGAGCAGGGGATACATATGGAAGGAAACAGCGGAAAAGTGGGTGGGGTGGGGTGGGAGGTTATGCAACAACGTGGAACAGTCCAGAAACTGGAGCACTTAGTGTCATTAGAGTACAAGTACACCAGGAGTCATTAAGTCTGCCAGTTGCTTGCTGCCTAGAGAGAGCTCAGTAATAACAGCAGTGATTCTTCTCACTCTGGGTGTTGGGGGCAGGGGAAGTGGTAGGAGAGGGAGTTTTCTGGAAAAGGAGAAGCCACTCCAGAGAGTTTGGCTCTCATCCTGAAATGCCCCAGGGAAGCTTGTGGTTTCTGGGCCCACCCCTGTAAGAGGCCAGCAGAGAGGCCAGAGCACTTAGAGAGTTTGAGGCCTAAGGTAGAGAGAGGATGGAACAAAAGCCTTGGAGGGTTGCCCAGGTTAGTCACCAGGGGACCGATCCAAACAGGGCACAGGTAAGTGACCAGGCTGTGCTGACATATTCTACAGGAGAGCTGTCCTGGCGAAGGGAACGGTTGTGTTTCATCTGTAAACCGAAACGTGTGTCCGCTGCTAAGCGATGCAGACCTGGGGCCTATCATCCA
Organism: Sorex araneus; assembly: GCF_027595985.1. NCBI lineage: Eukaryota > Metazoa > Chordata > Mammalia > Eulipotyphla > Soricidae > Sorex > Sorex araneus. The sequence goes on from NC_073303.1 coordinate 105,122,578, forward strand.
CTTCCTGGAGGGCTCAGTCCTTTGGCCTAGAAGGCGCTGGGAAGGGTCAGAAGCCTTTACAGATGAACTAGGACACAGTCCACCTCCCCAGTATCGCGTTAGCTGGCCTCTGAGCGGAAGAAGGCAGTCCAAGGGACGCCTTTCAAGCTGCTTAAATAAATATTCATGCCTAGGTGTTCTCATAAAACATACATGAAAGCAACCCAGGGCAGTGTCTCCTGTGCCATCAGAAAGGTTTGGCACCTACAGTGGGAATAGGAGCGTATCAAAGGACAAGGGAACCTGATATTGGCCTTGACAGGCAGCAAACACATTCCCACGGATCATGAGAAATAGCTGAAGAGTTTCTAGAAAGCCTCCTCCGGATGAAAAGAAGGAGAAAGGCAGAAGGTAAACAACTCTGGATTCCAGGGCAAAGTGGGGTGTGCTACTGGACTTTGCCCTATTCCTGGAGGTAGAAGAGGAGGAAGAGGGGTAATCTTTGGCCTCTCACGCCCACGACAGTCCTAAGAAGTCAAGTCAAGGATAGCCCAGAACCACCATTCCCTTAGCTATGGTGTAGGGCCCCTTAGTCTGCATGCGGCATAACTCCACATTGTCCTGCTGTTGGCACTTGGGCTTTAAAGAATGGTTTGCAGGCTTCTGCCAGAGAAATCAGTAGCTGATTGTGCTTATTGTAGGCTCCCGTGTAAGCAAGCTTGCAGAGACTGTTGAGAAGCTGAAACTCTCAAATGTATGCTGGGCAGGTAGTGATCCCTTCCAAAGGCCTCATGGGCAGAAAGCAGTGGAGACTGAGAATGCTGTGAACCTGTCCCCCCAGACAGAATAATTAGCCTGGATTCACGAGCTCTTAGTCCCTTCTGTGAGCTCACAGGACAGGCCTTCAATCAAGTGTGACAGGTGGTTGTGAGTAAAAGCCCCTAATTGCTGGAAGGAAGGAAGGAAGGAAGGAAGGAAGGAAGGAAGGAAGGAAGGAAGGAAGGAAGGAAGGAAGGAAGGAAGGAAGGAAGGAAGGAAAGAAGGAAGGCTGATGGAGCAACGCGCTTATTGACCCCTGAACTGTTCTGGAGGTGTGGGCCTTCCGACAGTGCCCACTCTGGATGGTGTGGGGAGGGAGACTCCAGAGCCATGTGAAGATAGCCAGCAAGAAGCCAGCACCTAGGGATCTGGCTCAGTGGCACAAAAACACCGGGCTTGCCAATGTGAGGTCACGGGTCTGATCCCTAGGGCTGCTCACATGTGCCCAAGACCATTTTTGCAGCTCTGCTGACTGGGATCACTGGTGCCGTAAGAGTGTGGGGGATCCCTGTACATGTACAGGTGTGTGACAAGTCCTGCAACTAAAGATCTGTGGGAAGGGTGGCCAGGAGTGTGAGCTCTCTGAGCAGAATGTGGAGCAGGGGAACCACAATTCCAAGAGAGCACCCCTTGGGCATCATAGCAGCAGCTGAGCACTTCTGTCATGGGAGCTACCCCAAAGTCACTGGGGGTGGCTTTCACCTGAGGCTCAGCTGGAACTAGAACATGCAAAATTTATTTTTTATGTATGAGCGCCTCTGTCCACATGACCTCTCGTGGTCCAGCCCAACTTGCTCTTTTGCTTTAATTTTTTTAAAGAGAGAGAGAGAGAGAGAGAGAAAGAAAAAGGGAGAGAGAGAAAGAGAGAGAGAGATAGAAGCACCTGTCATAGAGGCAGGTGGGGGGAGGTGATGGGAGGGAATCTGGGGACACTGGTTCAGAGAAATGTACACTGGTTCAGAGAAATGGTGGAGGGATGGGTGTTGGAACACTGTATGACTAAAACCTGAACAGCTTTGAAAGGGTCTATCTCCAATAATAAATCACTGTCACTATCACTGTCATCCCGTTGCTCATCGATTTGATCAAGCGGGCACTAGTAACTTCTCCATTGTGAGATTTGTTGTTATTGTTTTTGGCATATCGAATACGCCACGGGTAGCTTGCCAGGCTCTGCCGTGCAGGTGAGATACTCTCAGTAGCTTGCCGGTCTCTCCGAGAGGGGCAGAGAAATTGAACCCAGGTTGGCCGTGTGCAAGGCAAATGCCCTACCCGCTGTGCTATCGCTCCAGCCCCCAATAATAAATAAATTAGTTAATTAAAAAAATTTTAATTGATAATCTTTGGCTTATCTTACTATTGGTTTCACACACACATGATCCCAACACCACTTCTGTCAATGTACCCATCTCCTTCTCCCAAGAACCCCAACATCCCTCCTGCTCTTTCCTTTGCACTACTCTCAGGAATACCTGGCAGTTCTATGGGTCCAGCCCCCATCACTGGAGGGGGATGGAGGTGGGGAATGTGGTGCCAGGGTCAAAGCTAGGGTCTCATACATTGAAGCATGCTCTCTTGCTTGAATTACATCAGATCCATATTCTAGCTTAAGATTTCTTTTACATTTTTAACTTTTATTTTATTTTTACAAAGTTGCTCATGATAACTTATTATATTTAATATTTCAACAGCATTCCCACCACCATCACACCTTCCCATCACCGTATTTCAAATGTTTCCACACCAACCTCCAAACCCTGCCCCCAAAGCAGGACCTAAATAGTTTATTTTTTATTGCTTGTTATGAGTTATCTGCTAAAAATGATCCAAAAAAATTTCCTTAGAGAAAAGTGTGTGAAGATTGTTGTATATTAACCCTGGAACCATTAAGCCCTTATATAAGAAATTACTAACATGTAGTTAAAGGTTGAGCCTTGTGTGCTTTTATATATATATATATATATATAATATACACACATACACACATACATATGAAATCTCCGTCCCTCTCGGAGAGCCTGGCAAGCTACCGAGAGTATCTCGCCTGCACGGCAGAGCCTGGCAAGCTACCCATGGCATATTCGATATTCCAAAAACAGTAACAACAAGTCTCACAATGAGACATTACTTGTGCCTGCTCAAGCAAATCGATGAACGATGGGACGACAGTGCGACAGTGTGATATATATATATATATATATATATATATATATGTATGTATATATATATATGGTGCCTGCTAGAGCAAACTGATGATCAATAGGATGACAGTGATACAGTGATATATTTTTTCTTTTTTTTACCCCTCTTTAAGATTGGTTGCCTTCTACTTTATACCCAATTAAAAGTGATGCGCTACTCTTGGTACGTCAGTGGTGTAGTGTATAAGAAGCTGCACTGCCGTGAATGCACTCCAGGAATCCTAAATTTTAAAATACAGTTATAGGGGCTGGAGTGATAGCATAGCGGGTAGGGCGTTTGCCTTGCACGCGGCCGACCCGGGTTCAAATCCCAGCATCCCATATGGTCCCCTGAGCACCGCCAGGAGTAATTCCTGAGTGCAGAGCCAGGAGTAACCCCTGTGCATCGCCAGGTGTGACCCAAAAACCAAAAAAAAACAAACAAACAAACAAATAAATTTTAAAATACAGTTATAGAGCTGAGGTTAATTTAATTTTTTTTAACTGGATGGTGATTTTGGGGTTGAGAAGCTGCAAACACTGCAGCGTGCTGCTCTCATGTGGCTCTCTTCTGAGAGATTTATTTGTGAGTCTCTGGATCATGGCTGTTAATGAGCTTATATGGCACCAGAGGCAGTTCGTGGGCGTGACTGCAGGCTACCTGCAAAACAGGGAGGTGGGGGAGGTCGCCCATTCCCAACTCTGTATGAGCCTGAAGGCTTTGGTCACAAGTCCCACATGCCTGGGCTTTTCTGCAAATTCATTCATGGATGTTGCTCGTCCGAGCCCTGGAGAGCAGCCGTGGGCATGGCAGTGATTGAGTTCTGGAGGTTTTTGGCTGCCAGGACTCTGTTGGGCCTGAAGGGAAACTCACCTGCCCCACCTCTGGGTTGCCCCCCATGAGACAGCCTGGCGTGGGGTCCAGAGGCATCTCTGCGGTGTCTCACTCTGTGTTGCTCTCTTCTGAGAGACTCATTTCTGAGTCTCTTTTACATTTCGAAGAAATGAACGTTCCAGGGGTGGGAGTGATATGGGACAATGGGTAGGGCATTTGCCTTGCATGTGATTTGATCCCTGGCATCTTATATGATCATCAGTTCCCCCAGAGCACTGCCAGGAGTAATTCTTGAGCACAGAGCCAGGAGTAACCCCTGAGCATTGCTCTGTGTGGCCCCAAAACAGAACAAAAATAAAATAAAAGAAGTGAATGTTACAGGGCAATGAGATAGTACAGGGCTTAAGGTGCATGTCTTGCATGGGTTCAACCTGCGCCCGTTAAATTCTGGATGCCACATGGTCCCCTAAGCATCACTAACCCGGCACCACTGGAGTGACCCAGATATTCCTGTCACCACAGTGTTGAGCAGCATTGAGTTATTGGACCTTTGCGTTAAAAACCAGCATGGTTTAGCCAGGAATCTTCAAGTGGACCTCCAAGTTTTCCTGAGCACTACTTGGGAGAACCAAAAAATTTAAGATGGAAATGATATGGGCCAATGGAATACTATGCAGCTCTTAGGAGAGATGAAGTCATGAAATTTGCTTATAAATGGATAGACATGGAGAGTATCATGCTAAGTGAAATGAGTCAGAAAGAGAGGGACAGACACAGAAGGACTGCACTCATTTGTGGAGTGTAGGGTAGCGTCACATGAGGCTGACACCCAAGGACACTAGATACAAGGGCCAGGGGGATTGCCCCATAGCTGGAAGACTGCTTCATGAGTGGAGGGGAGAAGGCAGATGGAATAGAGAAGGGATAACTGAGAAAATGATGGCTGGAGGAACAAGTTGGGATGGAAGATGCATGCTGAAAGTAGATAATGGACCAAACATGATGACCTCTCAGTGTCTGTTGCAAGCTAAAATGCCCAGAAGTAGAGAGAGAGTATGGGGAATATTGTCTGCCATGGAGGCAGGGGGAGGGTGGGAAAGGGGGGTATACCAGGGATATTGGTGGTGGGGAATGTGCACTGGTGGAGGGATGGGTGTTTGATCATTGTGAGATTGTAACCCAAACATGAAAGCTTGTAACTATCTCATGGTGATTCAATAAAATTTAAAAAAAAATGATATGGGCTGGAGAGATAGTACAACAGGTAGGGCACTTGTAGTGCATGCAGCCGACTCAGGTTCAATCCTACATGTGGTCTCCTGGGCAGCACTAGGAGCAATCCTGGAACACAGAGTCATGAATAAGTCTGAGCACTTCTGGGTGTGGCCCCCCAAAACCAAGATATAGAAGAAAGAAAAAAAACAAATGTTCCAATAGAATGAGCCTGAATATATTACTCTTCTTATCATCACGCCTGCTAAAACCCTGTTGGCTAAAGGAGAGGTTCCCAAGCTTGTTTGACTTATCATACCCTTTGCAGGAAAAAAATTGCCCTCTGTCTTGCTGGAAATCTACCTTCTTTGAGTGAATAAACAAAAAGCTCCCCCAATTGCATCTCAGGTGATAATTGTCCTCCTGGATGACTCTAGCACTCTCCAGGGGGTGAAATGGCCCGTTTTGGGAAAGTCAGGGCTAAAAACATATCACCATGCCTGCTAATATCTCATTGGACGAGAGCAAGCCCCATGGTGAAGTACCGAATCCTGAAAAGTGTGTGAAATCCCAGTGGCACATTCATTCACAGGAAGCACGTGTAAAATAGAGCATTCTCTGGGACTGTTGGAAGGTTTTCCTACTGTGTGTGTGTGTGTGTGTGTGTGTGTGTGTGTGTGTGTGTGTGTGTATGTGCTGGGGCTGTATGGGGAGTTGCAAAAGCAGTGAGAGTTAACACACATCCCATCCAGCTCAGTTGGATGTCCACCAGGGGGTCAGTTTTCTGGATCCCAAAGCACATGTCATAATCTTGTGTGCTGATACTTTGGGTTTTCAGAACTGGGGCGGGGGGGGGGTGTGGCCTCCGGTGAGGCCCAAGGGTCTTGCTAGCCACCCTACTGTGGATTAGGCAGTTGCCTGCCAGTCAAGAGCTCCCTGCCCCAAAGCGCCATAATGAGGGGGTGAGCTGCGTGCAGCCTGCCCTGCACGCTGGGACTTGGCTGTCTCCTGGGTCCACTCTCTTCCCAGCACGCTTTCCCTCCTGCCTCTGACGGCACGCACAGGACCCGATTGTCACTGTGCTCTCTCTCTCTAATGTGCTCTGTCGACTTGGACGGGCTTCAGACAAATGTGACAGACGCAGTCTTTTGGCTCCCCGCCTCTCTGGTCAGGCATATGTATGTTTGCACACCACATCTGGAGAATCTGCGAGCACGTTCCGGGACACAAAGAGGTCAGTCATCCCACTTGCTCTCAGAGGTCTCAAATTTCTGCTCACTCTCAATCTGCTCGGCTCAGCGGCCCTCACTGAGGGAGAGATTGCAGGAGCCTGACCCAAGGCGAGGGACTCTGTTCTCGTCCTCCTTCGACCCTGTCTATCACCTTGGCTTCTCTGCAGAGGAGCGCTTCATTCACTCATTTCATCCAGGCAGGTGGAGCTTCTGCTGTGGGCAGAGCTTCCGTGGGCACCCAAGCATGGAGCTTGCAGTCTAGTTGGAGATACAGACGACAAGGAACAAACGACAGTGCAAGGTCAGTGCCCTACCTGTGGTACTAATTCTCTTACCCCCGTTGTGCTTTGTGCATATTGAAGCAGGGGAATAGGGTAAGAAGGGTTTTGGTGGCTAATGCGCTGGTGAAAGCATGAGGCCTCAGAGACAGTCAGCACTGTCATCATCAGTGTCATCCTGTTGCTCATTGATTTGCTCCAGCGGGCACCAGTAACGTCTCCATTGTGAGACTTGTTGTTACTGTTTTTGGCATATTGAATACACCACAGGGAGCTTGCTAGGCTCTGCCGTGTGGGCGGGATACTCTCGGTAGCTTGCCGGGCTCTCCGAGAGGGACTCTCTCAGAGATAGTACAGGGCTTAAAGCACCTTTGTTGCATAGACGTGGCCCTGGTTCAGATCCCAGCACCCACCAGCGTGCCCTGAACACGGCCAGCACTGTGGGGCCAACAGCGCTGCATCCTCAGGTCTCACAGGTGTAAGGAGAGGTGTCCAATAGCGTCCCCGTGACTGTGTGAGATGACAGCATCTTCTCCTGGGATGCTCTAATGAAACATCACAGACTGGGCCACAGAGGCAAGAGATTTCTTCTGTCACAATTTCAGAGGGTAGGGAATCCAAAATCAGGGGCTTTGGAGGGAGGCGGGGCACAACTATTTCCTTCTGGAGGATCCGAAAGACAGACTGTTCCATAGTTGCTGGTGATTCTTGTATCCCTTGGATTCTACACATATCCAGTCAATCTCTGCCCTTGTCTCCATATGGCCTTGTGTGTGAGAGGGATAGGGTGAGGTGAGGGGAGGTATGGCCCCAAAACCAAAAAAGAAGCAAAGAAATAAATGTTCCCCAAGATCAAGCCTGAACGTATTGGTGTTCATATCACCATGCCTATTAAAATCCTGTTTGTTGGCTAAATCAGAAGTTCCCAAATTTCTTTCTTACTTCTTTAGCTTGCCATATCTTCTGCAAAAATACATAAATATATGTATATTATGCTCTGCCTTGCTGTAAATCTCTCTCTCTCTCTCTCCCTCTGTGTGCACGTGTGTATCTTGTTTTCTGTTTCCATAATCGCACTAAGTCAAGACTTTTATAAGGGTATCAATTGTTAACACATTGATTAACCTACTTTACTTCAGTATGACCTCATCTTTTGGGGCAAGTTGGGGGATGGATAAGGCCACACCTGGCTGTGCTCAGGACTTCCTTCTGGTCTGTCCTCAGGAGTCACTCTTGGTGGTGCACCAGGGCCCATATGTGGTGCCAGGGATCCAATTGGAATTGACCACATACAAGCACCTTAAGTCCTGTATTAGCCCCTCCGCCCATTTATTTTCTACCTAGCATTTACCAGTCTGCCTATCACACATCTTGCTTTCATTCTTTTTAAGGTTTGTTTCCCTCCCTCAGAAATGCACGTTGCAAGACAGCAGAGATATGTCAGTTTGGCTCACCCTGTCTGCCTCCACGCCAAGAGGGTCTGCACACAACCTGTGGCTGGATTCTGAGCTGTCTTCTCAGATTCCTCTGTTGTGACGTGCCCAATATGCTGGCACTGGGAGATGGGGCCTTTGGGCGGTGCCCTCGTGAATGAAGTGAATGTCCCTGTTCAAGGGGCCAGAGAGAGAGAGAGAGAGAGAGAGAGAGAGAGAGAGAGAGAGAGAGAGAGAGAGAGAGAGAGAGAGAGAGAGAGAGAGAGAGAGAACGAGAAAACTCACCTCTCTGCCATGTGAGCACACAAGTGGGAGGCTGCTACCTAGAAAAGGACTCTCACCAACTCAAACTTCTGGGCACCTTTGCCTGGAACTTCTAACATCTGCTGGTGTAAAAAATAAATTGTGTTGTGTTTAAATAAATAAATAAGTTGTGTGTAACCAGCCCATCTGTTGCTTTTCAGGTTTGTGTATATGTCCTTTTTTGGAAAAGAATTAGACACAATTTCCCCCTCAATTTTTTATTGATGAACCATGATTTACAATACTGTCCACGATTCATTTCATATGTTGTTCCAAGACCATACCTACCACCGGCATACACTTTCTTTATGCCAGTACCCCAGAGACCCCTCACATCTTTCTGTCCCACCAGGTTAGCTCAGTTCTGGGTACCAAATCTCCAGTTCTGTTGTTTTTGGTCATTCGTTGCTTCTTTATTGTGTTTCTTTATGTCCCACATGAGAAAGATTGCTCCATATATGTCCTTCTCCTACTGACGTCACTCCAGTTCTAGCCATGTAGAGTGAATTGCTGGGTTTCATCTTTTCTTATAGCTGAGTAGTTTTCCATTGCCTACATAAACCACAATTTCTAAACCCAGTCATTTATTGTTGGGCACTTGGGTTGTTCCAGATCTTGGCTACTGTGAATAGCAATGAACATCGGGGCACAAATAAGATACAAACATATGACAAAACACTGTTGAATGAATGGGAAAATATCACCTTTGATAGTCATGGATATGACTTAGTGGAGGAGCACTTGCCTTGCCTGTGTGAGATGCTGAGTTGATTCCTAGAGCTGCATGGTACTCCCTAAGCATGGTAGTGATCCCCAAGCACCAAGCCTGAAGCAGGAGCTCCAGAGAACACCTGGGTGTCACCCCAAAATAAAACAAGAAAACAAAAAAGGATCATCTTTGACTATAGATAACCGGGATCTAACTCTTACACGGGCACTTGCTACAAAAAAAAATTAGCTGTTAATATATAACATATATATGCATACAGATTTTTTTGCTATTTAGAGTATTAAAAACAGGTGTTACACCAACATGAGAGAAAGAGGGAATGTCCCTGACACAGAGGCAGGGGATAAGAAGAGGTGGAGATGATGGGAAGGATACTGGGAACATTGATGGTGGAGAATGGGTACTGGTGGAGGGATGGGTATTTGAACATTGTATGACTAAAACATAATTATGAAAGTTTGTAATCTGTACCGGTATCTCATGATGATTCATTAACATAAAATTAACAAAAATAACAGGTGTTACAAAAAGGAAAACAGTCAAAGGATTATGCCACATTTGTGTATTGTCCTGCTTTTTAGCTTTTGTAAGTCAACAATAAAATGCTTCCTGAACTAAGAACTCATTATTATGTGTAGAATGTGGAAGTTGCTCATGCAATAGAATGCTTCTTGTCTACAAGATGGACTTTTATTTTCTAGAACAGGGTTAGAAGTGTGTAAGCGAAATTATTCAGAAGGAGTAAGACAAATACTAAAGAATCCCACTCAAATCTTTCATATAAAGAAACAAAGGGAAGGGATAAAGGCCAGTAGAAATAAATCTTTGAACTCTGGCAACAGTACTGAGGTGACCTGAGCAGGAGGAAGGTGAGGGGAGTGGAGTAGATGGTCTGTGGATTGTGGTAGAAGGTCATTAGCCTTTTAGTTGTGGGTGTGGTAGGGAACATTAGATCCCTGAAACATATGAATATTTTACATGCTTGTAAACTAATTTTGCCTCAATAAATGAATAATTTAGAAACAGAACAAAGAAAGTTGCTTCCTGAGTGAGACGGGAAGAGGCCTCATGGTTGGCTAAGGCTAGCATACCTTCATGTAGCATCAATAGAAAGCCACTGAGAGTTTTCCCTGGGCCCTAATTCTAATATACATCACAAGTGACTTGGGTCCAAGGTCAATAAACAGGAATCCCGTATTTGAATACACCTTACATGCAAGTACTAACAATTAGTGTCAATAGCTCTTCCTTCAGTTCAGAAGGATGTCAGATCTTACAAGCTTTTCTCAAGGCATATCTTGAAGGAATATTATGTTCTGGTTGTGAATATAAATGGAGTTGAATATACATTATTAATAGCAATAATTATTGTTTGATTTATTGTTATTCTAATGCTTTTGCTTTGCAGAATTGATAGTTAAGAACTTTTCTCCCTGCCCCAAATCCTCCAAATGATTCCTTATATACTCTGATCCAGCTAGCCTGGTTTGACCTGTTTGTGGAACACCGAGTGCCTTCACAAACTGAACCTTTGTGTTGGTAAAACTAAGACCATGGAGACACCTTGGAGTTTAGTGTCTCGACATAGGTCACAGAGGTGCAGCAGAGTGGTTATCGACTGGACTCCTCAGAGAGACCTGGAAATGAATCTCCATCGTTGAATAAGTTTCCAGTTCATTCACCTGTCATCTCCAGTGTGGAATGGGAGTAGGGGGGAGGATGTGGGAATTCAGAACACAGTGTGTGCTAGTGAAAGGAACAAAGAGGGTAGAGATGCAGTTGAGCAGGTAGGGCACTTCCCTTGCAGGTGCTGACTGGGGTTCATTCCCAGCACAGCACATGCTCCCCTGAGCTCAGGCAGGAGTGATCACTGAGCAGAGAGGCCCAGGAATAAGCCCTGAGCACTGCTGGGTACGGCCCCCAAACAAAAAAGAAACAGACTCAAACCTTCACACAGGTGGCGGGTAATGCCATTTCCCCATTCACATGAGTCATTAAAAGGCTACTGACTGAGAGCCAGCACCTGAGTAACCTCAGAGAGCCAACCCTGTGTAACCTCAGAGAGCCAGCACTGTGTAACCTCGGAGAGCCAACCCTGTGTAACCTCAGAGAGCCAGCACTGTGTAACCTCAGAGAGCCAACCCTGTGCAACCTCCGAGAGCCAGCACCTGAGTAACCTCAGAGAGCCAGCACCTGAGTAACCTCAGAGAGCCAGCCCTGTGCAACCTCAGAGAGCCAGCACCTGAGTAACCTCAGAGAGCCAGCCCTGTGTAACCTCAGAGAGCCAGCCCTGTGTAACCTCAGAGAGCCAGCCCTGTGTAACCTCAGAGAGCCAGCCCTGTGTAACCTCAGAGAGCCAGCCCTGTGTAACCTCAGAGAGCCAGCACCTGAGTAACCTCAGAGAGCCAGCCCTGTGTAACCTCAGAGAGCCAGCCCTGTGTAACCTCAGAGAGCCAGCACCTGAGTAACCTCAGAGAGCCAGCCCTGTGTAACCTCAGAGAGCCAGCCCTGTGTAACCTCAGAGAGCCAGCACCTGTGCAACCTCCGAGAGCCAGCCCTGTGTAACCTCGGAGAGCCAACCCTGTGTAACCTTGGAGAGCCAACACTGTGTAACCTCAGAGAGCCAGCCCTGTGTAACCTCGGAGAGCCAACACTGTGTAACCTCAGAGAGCCAGCCCTGTGTAACCTCAGAGAGCCAGCCCTGTGTAACCTCAGAGAGCCAGCCCTGTGTAACCTCAGAGAGCCAGCCCTGTGTAACCTCAGAGAGCCAGCCCTGTGTAACCTCGGAGAGCCAGCCCTGTGTAACCTCAGAGAGCCAGCACCTGTGCAACCTCAGAGAGCCAGCCCTGTGTAACCTCGGAGAGCCAGCCCTGTGTAACCTCGGAGAGCCAACACTGTGTAACCTCAGAGAGCCAGCCCTGTGTAACCTCAGAGAGCCAGCCCTGTGTAACCTCAGAGAGCCAGCCCTGTGTAACCTCGGAGAGCCAGCCCTGTGTAACCTCAGAGAGCCAGCCCTGTGTAACCTCAGAGAGCCAGCCCTGTGTAACCTCGGAGAGCCAGCCCTGTGTAACCTCAGAGAGCCAGCACCTGTGCAACCTCCGAGAGCCAGCCCTGTGTAACCTCGGAGAGCCAGCCCTGTGTAACCTCGGAGAGCCAGCCCTGTGTAACCTCGGAGAGCCAGCCCTGTGTAACCTCAGAGAGCCAGCCCTGTGTAACCTCAGAGAGCCAGCCCTGTGTAACCTCGGAGAGCCAGCCCTGTGTAACCTCAGAGAGCCAGCCCTGTGTAACCTCAGAGAGCCAGCCCTGTGTAACCTCGGAGAGCCAGCCCTGTGTAACCTCAGAGAGCCAGCACCTGTGCAACCTCCGAGAGCCAGCCCTGTGTAACCTCGGAGAGCCAACCCTGTGCAACCTCTGAGAGCCAGCCCTGTGTAACCTCAGAGAGCCAACCCTGTGCAACCTCCGAGAGCCAGCACCCGTGCTACCTCCGAGAGCCAGCACCTGAGTAACCTCAGAGAGCCAGCCCTGTGTAACCTCAGAGAGCCAACACTGTGTAACCTCAGAGAGCCAGCACTGTGTAACCTCAGAGAGCCAACCCTGTGCAACCTCCGAGAGCCAGCACCCGTGCTACCTCCGAGAGCCAGCACCTGAGTAACCTCAGAGAGCCAGCCCTGTGTAACCTCAGAGAGCCAACACTGTGTAACCTCAGAGAGCCAGCACTGTGTAACCTCAGAGAGCCAACCCTGTGCAACCTCCGAGAGCCAGCACCTGAGTAACCTCAGAGAGCCAGCCCTGTGTAACCTCAGAGAGCCAACCCTGTGCAACCTCCGAGAGCCAGCACCTGTGTAACCTCAGAGAGCCAACCCTGTGCAACCTCCGAGAGCCAGCACCCGTGCTACCTCCGAGAGCCAGCACCTGAGTAACCTCAGAGAGCCAGCCCTGTGTAACCTCAGAGAGCCAGCCCTGTGTAACCTCAGAGAGCCAGCCCTGTGTAACCTCAGAGAGCCAGCACCTGAGTAACCTCAGAGAGCCAGCCCTGTGTAACCTCAGAGAGCCAGCCCTGTGTAACCTCAGAGAGCCAGCACCTGAGTAACTTCAGAGAGCCAGCCCTGTGTAACCTCAGAGAGCCAGCACCTGTGCAACCTCAGAGAGCCAGCCCTGTGTAACCTCCGAGAGCCAGCACCTGTGTAACCTCAGAGAGCCAACCCTGTGTAACCTCTGAGAGCCAGCACCTGTGCAACCTCCGAGAGCCAGCACCTGAGTAACCTCAGAGAGCCAGCCCTGTGTAACCTCAGAGAGCCAGCACCGGCACAACCTTAAAAAGTTATTTTGATGTGGTTGGAGGTCATGTGGGGGAAGGGTGATGCAGGCTGAATACAGACTAGAGACTGAACACAATGGCCACTCAACACCTTTATTGCAAGCCACAACACCTAATCAGAGAGAGAGAACAAAGGGGAATTCCCTGCCATAGTGGCAGGGTGGGGTGGGAGGAGCCGGGACTGGGGGGGGAGGGATGTTGGGTTTACTGGTGGTGGAGAATGGGCACTGGTGAAGGGATGGGTTATCGAACTTTGTATGGGGGAAACATGAGCACAAAGATGTATGGATCAGTAACTGTACCCTCACGATGACTCTCTAATTAAAAATAAACTAATAAAAAAAAAAAGAAAAAAAAAAAGGCTACTGACTTGCCCAGAGTCATTGTCATCCAAGGACAGAGGAAGGACCGGAATGCAGACCAATTCACCCAACAGTGTGCCAGTGTGCAGACTTTATAGAGTAATGGCCAACTTTAGTCTGTACACACACACACACACACACACACACACAAACGCATATGCATATATATATCAGAAAAACAAGAAGTGGGAAATACTTTATATAAGTTGTTTAGTAACTCCTTGTCTCACAGCCCATGGTGCCAAAATTTAAAAGATTTCCCAGGCTGAAAACACAGGATTGGTTCTGTCGGGCACGGCAGAGTGAAGTTCTAACTTCTCCATCTGCATGGTGGGGCGAAGGAAACTGCCTAATTAACGCACGGGTGAATTGCATATTTGCAAATGTGCTTTGCGTTGCGTGGAGATGCCAACGTGGCAGGCCTCCCACTAGGATGGTGTTTCTATAGGACTGTTGTGACAGAACACTGTGTGAGTCACCAGCCCCCTGTCTGTCGATATCACTCAGCAGCTCAGAGCCAAGTTTCAGTGCTAGGCAATATTGCGCTCTTCACTGTTGGTCTTCCGCCAATGTTTTTCAAAGTTCCTTCCCTCTCCCTCTTCCCTCCTTTGTTGTTGTAATGACCGGGGGGTTGCTCAGACACCTGGTTGTGATGCTCACCCAGTAGCTGTGGTGTTCACACATGTGCTCACTGGGGGATGCACTTCCTTCCCTTGGCTCTGGCATACTGTGTAATTAATAACCCGGCTCTCTCTTACCACCTGCATTTGGTGATCTCGGGCCACCTTTCCACCCGGGACGGCAATGCCATGGGTGGATGAAGGAGGAAACTAGGGCCAGGCTGGTTGGTGATTAATTGCTGTTTATTCCATTCTCCCCACATGCCTGTTCCAGTCTCACTAAGCTCCCCATTCTAGTCTCACACTGCCCTCATCCCCTCTCCTCCTGTCTCTGCCACTCATCTCTTAGCGCTCCCACTTGCTACCTCGGTCTCTCTCTATCTCTCACCAACTCCTTGCATTGGGGGTAGACGCCACACCCTGTCAAGTAGCACAATCAACATATGAAAGCCCTTCTTCTGCTCAAGGGCAAAATACCGTTTAGGGGTGTTTCTCCTCTCCTTACTCCAATAACTTAATTAACATCTTATTTCTTCTTCTTAATCTTAGTTATTTTGTATGGACACAGTAAGAGATACATTGAGCTTGTAGGGTGGCTCTCCTGGGAGCATCTCATTATAGATCTCAGACTACAGTGCTCAGGCCAAATTAATCTTTCTTAACCCTAGCAGGGTCCTATCTAGTTGTTACTTTTTGGATCATGACAAAATTTGTCCAAGACCATGCTCTTAACTTATAGTGAAAGTATTATGGCACTTTGGCCTGGCCCTTTTTTTTTTTTTATTGAGCCACCCTGAGATACAGTTACAAAGCTTTCATGTTTGATATTCAGCTATACAATGATCCATCACCCATCCCTCCACCAGTGCAAACTTTCCACCACCAATATCCCCATTATCCCCTCCACTTTCATCCTGGTCCTTACCCTGTAAGCACCCACTCTGCTGTACTATGTCTCTGGACTACCTTCAACATTTTTAGAGGTCCTAGGTCACATCCTTTTATGCTCAGGGCCTACTACTCCAGGCGCTGTGCTCAAGAATCACTCCTGGTGGTGTTCAGGGGACCGTATGTGATGCCAAGGATCGAATCCAAGTTGACTGCATTCAAGACAAGCACTCTACCCACTCTACTATCATTCTGGTCCCCTTTAACAGTTTTTTAAAGTGAGTTTTTAAATGTGTAGTACCTATAAGTGGTTAAAAATGTAAGAGGTACCAAAATGTCTTCTTCCCAGCCTTATTTCCCAGCCTCTGAACTGTCATTCCCATAGTTAGCCACTGTTTCAAGAAAAGGCCTTGTGCATATCTGGAAATACACCTGATGTGTATACAACTGTAATAGCAGAGTACACACTGTGTACTGGTATCCTTAGAATTACATGTTAGAGCGCATTTGCGGAGGAGCTGGAGATGGCTCAGTGGCAAAAGTGCTGCCTTGCAAGTCTGAGGCCCTGAGTTAAGAGTTCTGCTGCTTCCCACAAGATCCTGCTGGCTCTGCTGTTTGGACCTCTGACACCGCTACAGGGCCTGAGATCTCCAGTGTGCCTTGTTCGGGTGTGTGCATGCAGCACAGCTAGAGGGTGTGGCCCCAGTGGGCAATGTAAGGAAAGCTGTTCAAGCACTGGGGTCAGAAGTACAACTTCCTAGCAAGTACAAGCGTGAGCACCAAAAAACCAGGCAAGTGTGTGGCCCTGGTCATTGCAATGTGTTATCCAGCCCTTTCACACCCCTTACTGGCCCATGGACCTGCGGCTCTAACCAAGGTGGTAGACCAGTGCACCTTTCTCTACTTGTGGACTGGTGCGTCTGGCTGTAGATCAACTGAAGAATGTCCATTGCAGGGGGCTGGAGCAATAGCACAGTGGGTAGGGCTTTTGCCTTGCATGCGGCTGACCTGGGTTCAATTCCCAGCATCCCATAAGGTCCCCTGAGCACCGCCAGGAGTAATTCCTGAGTGCAAAGCCAAGAGTAACCCCTGAGCATCACTGGGTGTGACCCCAAAAGAAAAAAAAAATAATGTCCATTGCAATGATGACAACAATAGAGGGAGGGCAAGGAGGTTGTGATATAATAGAAATCATTCTACTTTGGGGTCCAAGAAATTGTATTACTCTTTTGCCTACTATTAAATGCATAAACCAGCTTTTCTCAACTGGGGGATATAGGGGCCAATGGCTTCCTGAGGGTCTCCCAGGGCATTCCCAAGGTGACTGCAGGTAAAAAAATTTGACATAAATTAAGGGCCACAGCACAAGACTAAGGGCCAACCAGTAGGACTGGGTGGGGTGCAGGAAGGAAACAAGGTAGTAAGGGGCCACAGTTAGAAAATGGTTGAGAAATATATAAACTGTATATTAGGGCTGGAGCAATAATACATTGGATAGGGTGCTCCCCTTGCATGTGGCTGACCCAGCTCAATCCTCAGCATCCCATACGGTCCCTTGAGCACCACCAGGAGTGATTCCTGAGTGCAGAGCCAGGAGAAACTTCTGAGCATCACTGAGTGTGACCCCCAAACGAACAAAATAACTCCTCCCAAGAACTCCCCCCCATACTTTAGTCAGTTTCTTATTGACAAATATTTCTGATTCTTAAAAAAAAGGCACCAGGGGCTAGAGCAGATAGGGTGCTTGCCCCACACGCAGCTGACCTGGGCTCAATCTCCAGCACCCTTCCTGGAGATTCACCTCCTGCTCACCATCAAGAGTGATCCCTGAGCAGAGAGCCAGGAGTCAGCCCTGAAAACTGCAGATGGGCTCCCCCTACCCTCCCATCCTGCCATGTTGAAAAGAAGTTAATCTACAGTTTAAGCTCTTAGAAGCACATTTAAAAAGTCTACAACTGCAGTGGCTGGAGAGATAGTACAATAGGTAAGGCTCTTGCCATGCATGTGGCTAACCCAGGTTCATTCCCTGGCACTACATATGGGCCTCTGAGCCCACCAGGAGTGATCCCTGAGCTCAGAGCCAGGAATAAGTCCTGAGCACCCCTGGGTGTGGTCCCCAAACAAACAAAATACTCAACCCCCTCCATACTCTTGTTTGAAGCATAAAAAGTAAACAGAATAGTAATAACTTGCTTATCTTGTTTAAATCTTTAAGGGACTGGAGCGATAGCACAGTGGGGAGGGCGTTTGTCTTGCACACAGCTGACCCGGGTTCGATTCCTCCGTCCCTCTCAGAGAGCTACCGAGAGTATCCTGCCAGCACGGCAGAGCCTGGCAAGCTGCCCATGGCATATTCAATGTGTCAAAAACAGTAACAACAAGTCTCACAATGGAGACGTTACTGGTGCCCGCTGGAGCAAATCGATGAACTATGGGATGACAGTGCTATACAGTGCTATAAATCTTTAAGAAAGGCACATATGAGAAAACTTCCTTCGTCCCCATCTAAATTGGAGAGTCTCTGTAAGAAAATGGGAGGATGGAAGCAGAGAAGACTCTTGCGGCATTTCCAAACCATGTTTTAGACAAAACTTTCTATACCCCAAGTACTGCTGGGGTGTTTTTGGTGATCCCTTGAACTGTAGGGTCCTAGCAGTACCTAGCAGTACCTAGCACTTTTGGGACCTGGCTTTGAACAACCTGCCTGAATGTCAAGTACTTCTGAGAGTGACCCCATGGCTCTCTGAGAACCATTTGGGAAGCTATACGTCTATATTCTTATAGAGTTACATTTATATTCCCATCAGCTTTGTAAAGGTGAGACATTTCTTCATGTATTTTCTATGCTCAATAGCCAGTAGGTGCATGAACGTTGCACACTCTCAATGAACACTCTGATTAGCCTTTAATATTTGGTGCCTCATTATTCTGTAAGTGTTTTGTTAATTAATTCCAGGGATGTCATGCTGGGAAATGTTCTCTTAAATGACTGTTGAGATGTTTGAAGTTATAGCCGTGTGAATGATATTTTTCATTCTGGTCTTAATTTTGAGATTTCCAAGGAAAGCGGCCCCGGGTTTGGCTTCTCAGCTCAGGTCCAGACCTGATATTAATTCTTTTATACACATTCTTGTCGCTTTGAGCTCTTCAAAGCACAATTTCATCAATTTTTTTTTTATACTCAAAATCCCACTATTTTGTTAGGCAAGATGGTGTCGGGTCTCCTGGAGTGTAGAATCTTCTCCTTTGCAGCAGTAAATGGATAAATCCAATTCATGGACTACCAATGTGCTCTTCCTGTAACAGAATCAATCCTGAACGGAAGGTTCTAGAATGCAGATCTAGAAGCAAGAGGGAAAGTTATCACTTCATACATTTTTTTTTTTTAACAAATTCTTTTAAAAACCAGAGGCGGAGAGAACAGGTTTGATTCTGGGCTCCCCCAAGGAAAACAAAACCACAAAAGCAGATGCAAGAACAAAGAGCACCCAAAACACAGCAGCAACTACGACGGAAAGCCCCAGATGGATTCTCATCTGCTTGTAACTTTAAGGCCTGCCTGCTGAGCTAAATTAACACTGAAGACCATTTCTGCTTTCCAGCCTCCCCCAACATCCCCAGCTTATCAGGAAAGGCCATTTTCTCTGCATAGAAAACTCCTCAGGTCTTTGCTTGAAGCGATTCAGCTCAAAAGCCAACCCCAAGAGCTGCACCCCCTAGGATGAAGTTTCCATTTCTGCCCAGAGGGGTTACCCTCACCCCGATTCCTATTTTATCATGTTCAGTTCTTTTACCACTCTGAAAATTTCCAATTGTTTCTATTTTCAATCATTTTTAAATCTTCTATTTCAAACTATTTTACATTTCAATTAATTGACAAAAAAAAAAACCCAAAACAAAAACCACGCAACCCCGCTTTTAATTATTCCCATCTAGCCCCGATTGAGTGTAAACATTGGAGAGAGAACTGTTAGCCATAGTATGCCCAGGGTCTAGAACAAACAGCTGTCGAATGAATGAAAAAAAAAAACCAAAAAAAAAGAACAGCTACACGAGGAACCCAATTCCTTTAAAAATATCCTCCAAGCCGGCCCATCTGGTGACTTCTGCAACAAGGGAGGCCAGGGCACGCTAGTGGAGTACTGGCCGTTGCTCGGGGCAACCACTGTTCCCCAGCAGTCGCGTGCCCGCGCCGCCGGGCCCCGCCCCGCCTGGCCCCGCCCCCGCGCCGCCCCGCCCCCTCGGCCGAGTCTCGGCCCAGTCGTAAAAGCAGCGCTCGCCCTTTAAGCGGCGGGACTTCTGGTCCACGTCGTGCACGGCCGCCGGAAGAGGAAGTGTCGCCGCTGAACGCTCCCTCGCTCGTCCGAATTCGGTGGCGCCACGTCCGCCGGTCTCCGCCTTCTGCACCCCCCAGCTCCGGCGGATTTCGCCTCGACACCGTCCAGTGGCGGAGCCGGCCGCGTGGTGAGGGGCCGGGACAGGGCGTCGGGCGGCTGTGCGCACCCTGGCCACCTAAAGCGGGCGAAGATGTCGGACATTGGGGACTGGTTCAGGAGCATTCCGTCCATCACGCGTTACTGGTTCGCCGCCACTGTCGCGGTGCCCTTGGTCGGGAAACTCGGTCTCATTAGCCCGGCCTACTTCTTCCTTTGGCCCGAAGCCTTCATCTATCGCTTCCAGGTACTGACCGGCGGCAGAGGGAGTGGAGACTGCAGGTCCCAGGAGGCCCCGCGGCGGCAGGGCGCACATCGGCATGTCACGGGCGCGCGGTGCCTGCTGGGATTTGTAGTGCCCACGGCTCCAGAGGTTTAGGGCGGGGCCCTGTGGCCCGGGACTGGGTGGAGGCTAAGGGTCTGGAGCTGGAGCCCGGGCTTGCAGAAACCGAGGCGTGGAGACGTGCGTTTGGCCCGCCGGAAAGGGGCAGATATCGCCTTTCTGTAAAGGTAGTGCTCCCCGCACTCAGAGGAAGTAGAGGGGAGCTAAGCCTCTGAGAGTTGTCAATCTAGTGGATGCTGCTGATTAGCTTGGATGAAGTAGTTGCCCTCTAACCTCTCAGTGACACCCACGTGGGTGACATGTGCATGTCAGTCTTCCCAACATCCAGTTGAGTGGGCTTCCCCCACCCCCATATTAATGGACTCCCCTACACCCAACCCCATAGGAGTTACTTGAAGTCAGAGGCACAGAGTGAGTTTATCTTTCTGCATCATATAGTTGAATCTATGAAGGAACGAACCAAGAATAAATTGTTCCAAAAATGGAAGAAAGCCTAGTTTAAAACAAGCAAATGTTTTTAAAAAAAGAAAAGAAAAGAAAAAAGAAAGGAAAAGAAAGGGGAAAAGTTCGGAAAGGTAGTACGTTCTTTCATGTGACTGACTCAGGTTCAGTCACCAGCACTTCACAAAGCCCCCCTGTCAAGAGTAATCCCTGAGCACAGCCAGGTGTGTGGCCCCCAAATAAAGACAGACAAACGAGAAAACAAGTAAGGAGGGTCTTGATGTTTTAGGTATGAATGAAACAATCCAGACTAATATTCCTGAAAAGAGAATAGGTTATTTTATGTGCTGGATTCTGTGATTTCAATCTTTCAGTCAGTGGCAGGTCAGCATAAACAATCCTTCAGACCTTTGAATGTTGTGCTGTGTCCAGAAAGCATTCTAGAACCTCTTCTTTATCCTTTCCTTGGCTGGAGTGAACTCATTTAGCTTCATGACCTTTAAATACTTTCTGTAAAACCAAGACTCTCCAAAAGAAAAATAGTTTCAGTCTAGATCTAACTTCTGATTTCCAGACCTAGATAGCTAACTGCTACTTGAAATTAGCACTTGGCCAAACAATATTATCTCAAACTTAAACTGTCCCTTTTAGTCTCTACCTGAGAAGTAGTAATGACACTTCTGTTGTTGTTTGCCTTGGGGTCACGTGGGTGATGCCCAGGGCTTACTCCTAGTGCTGCACTCAGAGGTCACTCCTGGCAGTGCTTGGGGGAACCAGAAAGGATGCTGGGGATTAAACTCAGGTTAGCGACATGCAAGGCAAGTGCATTACCCACTGTGCTTTCTCTCCAGCCCCAGGTAGTGACACTTTCATGGCCAGATCCTGAGTTAACAGTATTGGAGTCATCTTTGACTTGTCTCTGTCTCATGCCTGACTGTCTGCAAATTCTGCTTATTGTACCTTGGACATAGATCTAAAATACAGTTCCTTTTCATTCTGCAAGCCACTCTAGCTTTGCTCATTCTGTTGCTTCTCTAGATAGCAAAGGGTGTTATTGTCATAAATAAATTGCTGTCATCCTGTCACAGGACTGCCCAGATGCCTTCTCAACTCAATAAGTAAAAATCCATGACCACTTAGTGATTCGCAGGGTCCCCTTGTACCACTCTGAACTCATCTCCCTCCCTCCAATTTCCATTTTGCACAAAAGGTTCCACAACGGACTCCCTGCTGGCCTGTCCACAGCTTACTTCTTCCCTCCTCCAGACCTCTACATGTAGTATTTCTCTGCCCGAGGACAGTCACGTGGTTTGCCTCCTTCCTTCATGTCTCTGTCCAGGTGCCACCTCATGGCAGGGCCTTGTCTGACTGCCCTACATAAAAACATGAACCCATTCATTTCTCTCCCTTTGATTTTTTTCCTTGTGATTTATCCTGCCATCTGTTGGTGTTGTACCTGCATCCCATTAGAAAAGAAGGCGCCATGAGAGAGAGAGCTTGAGCTTTGTCTTATTTCCACTCTCTGTGTCCCCTGGGACAGTGGCGGCACAGGTGCTGGTGGACTGGCAGGTGCATGGTACCGATGGGTGCCATGGTGGTGAGTAAGACAGTTAAAAGCTCAGCTCCGTTGGAGAAAAGGGGAGAGAGGCAGGTGACGGGGAGTGACTCATGGGGTGTATATTTGGTGCAGTATTTTAGAAAAGCCTCCGTAGAGAAGATTCTTGGACAGAATGTAGGACTCTGGGAATAACTTTCCAGGGAGAAGGCATAGTAAGTGACTTAGAGGCAGGAATAGTAAGGCTCGGAGACAGGAATTAGGAATAGAT
The DNA here is from genome assembly GCF_027595985.1 of Sorex araneus. Lineage (NCBI taxonomy): Eukaryota > Metazoa > Chordata > Mammalia > Eulipotyphla > Soricidae > Sorex > Sorex araneus. The sequence continues at coordinate 105,144,810 of NC_073303.1, forward strand.
ACTATGAGACAGCAGTGGGGATGAGGATCCTGAGGTCATTGCTTGCGTGGTTTGAACTTGCGGCCTTGGAGAAGGACTGACAAGTTTGCGTTGACCGTGGATGGACTTGGTGTGTTGAATGGGGTGAACTTGGGCGGGGCGGGGGGGGGTGCCTAACCTGTGCAGATGAGCTAAGAGGCAAGAGAGATGGTGATGTGGGCCAGCGTGTACGGGGACAGGGCAGTGATCCACGGCCCAGCTGCAGTGGCCAGGATTGCGACTGTTTGAGACAAGGGTGAATGGGTCTGGCTGCAGGACTGAGCAGTCTCTGGACGAGCCCAGGGGAGGCTGGGGCTCCTCCCCGATCTGGGGAGTGTTCAGGGCAGTGAGGCCTGGGGGCACGGCAGCAGCTAGCATCTGCACCGAGAAGGATGCTTTGACCCTGTTCAGTCTCCAGCTGCTTCGGAGGCGTCCAGATGGAGACGTGAAGCAGGCTGTTGATTAGAGTGTGCTTCTGGCATGCAGCCTGAACAGCACGCTGGTGGGGTTTTTTTTTTTTTTCTTTTAATGTGTTTGGTAAATGTGTGTTGACAGACTAGATGTCAGTAGGTTTGTACTTGGATGATGGGTGTTCACAGGAGGCGTGATTGTACGTCATTCTGTGAGAAAGGACTTACTCCAAACTGGTCACTTCCTCCTTTCACAGGAGCCCGCTCATTTGTGCAATCAGATCCATCAAAGAAGCCTTTCTAACAGACCCGCAGTGGGGCCGTGACAAGCCAGGGATGGATTAGAAAGTGATTCCCCTCGTGATCCACCTTCCTTTGTTTCCCCCAACTTCCGGGTGTGTGACTTGGAGGCTGGGCTTCTCCCTGGGGTCCCCCGCCTGGCCCACATGGGGCAGGAATGCCTTCTGTGCTTTCTGCCCCCACCTCAGTTTGCCACTGAGGCAGAACCTGCGCTGCACAGTGGGCCTGGTGCTCGGCACGTCCGCGACAGCTTAAGCAGTGTGAGATGATTGAGTTAGGGCTGTGCGGCCCAGTAGGAAGGGACAAACGACTTCTCTTATCTCTGACTCTCCTCTGACTTGTTAGGCCCTCCAAAGTTTCAGACATTCCTTTCTCACGGAAATGGCAACAGTATGAGTAGAGATTTGAGGAAATGCTGTTCACAGTGGGTGCTGGACAGCGGTGGTGGTTGGTTCCTGATTGCCTAATGGAGACGTGGAGACCACCCCTCTCCCCGACCCTCTGTGGTTTGAGACCATGCATAGTAAAAGATAATGGGTAAGCATCACCCCACCCACCTGTATTTTTTTTTTTAATTTTGTAAAGTTGTTCACAATGATTTATTGCATTCAATATTCCAACACCAGTCCCATCGTCGTTACACCTTCCCACCACCATTATTTCCAATTTTCCCACCACCACCGAAGCCTGGCCCGAAGGCAGATCCTAAATAATTTAGTTAGTATTGCTTGTTATGAATAATCTGCTGAAAATGATCTAAAAAGGTTTCCTTAGCGGAAAGTGTGTGCAGATACACCCCCTGTATTGTGCTTCTCCGTTGGGTCTCTCATTCAGCTCCACAGCTGTCCCGAGAGGGTTAGCGTGTTTATAGACCCCTGCAGTTGCAGTTTCTAGTTTCGGTAGTTTTTTAGTTGAACTCTTTTGCATAATGTTGGTGGCCAAAGTGCACCTTTATAAGTATCTAGCAAAATACTGTTGACGTTATTTTCTGGTGCATTATTTCCCTTTTCTGTTAGAACATTGCAGGCAGTTGAGTCATGGTCTCTATGCTGGGCTTAGCCGCAGACTGCTGGGATGCCCTTCACGGGCCTTTAATCCGTCAAAGTTGCAGGTCATCTGTCCTTATGAAACCTCCTTTTATTTTATATTACTTTATTTTTGTTTGGGACCACACCTGGCAGTGCTCAGGGCTTACTCCTGGCTCAGCGCTTAAGGATCACTCTTGGCAGTGCTCGGGGGACCATATGGGATGTTGGGGATTGAACCCTGGGTTGATTGTGTATAAGGCAGGCGCCTGCCTGCTGTATCATTGGTCTGGTCCCAGAGCCCATATTTATTTATTTATTTATTTATTTATTTATTTATTTATTTATTTGCTTGCTTGCTCTTTGGGTCACACCTGGCGATGCTCAGGGGTTACTCCTGGCTCTGCACTCAGGAATTACTCCTGGCAGTGCTCGGGGGACCATACGGGATGCTGGGAATCGAACCTGGGTTGACCACATGCAAGGCAAACGCCCTATCCTCTGTACTATCGCTCCAGCCCCTGGAGCCCATTTTTAAAATCTATAAATGGGAGCAATGTAACGTGATAGTAGTTTTGGGTTTTGTTTTTGGGTTTTGTTTTTGTACAGTAGGTAGGGTAGCACCCTACCTATTATACTATCATTCCAACCCCTTATTAGCTCTGTTCTAATGACTGTGCTTAAAATATCTTCAGTTTGATACATTGGCTTGGGGTGGGGGGTAGAAGGGAGGAAAGTAGAATAAACGTTCTCTGAATGTATTGATTGGGAGATATACTCTAATTTCATGAATACAAAAATAAGTCTTTTCAAAATGATGAAATGCTACCCACTTCATGTCTCCATTTATAAGACCCATGGAGACATGGTTGTTGGTGTGCCCAGTGAATAGTCTGCTAAGCAATTAGAAACAGTATTTTGCTTATCGTGCTATTTTTATTCATTAGCCAATTATAACCCCAGCCATTGTTGCCTTCTTTCCAGAGCAGTACTATTAATATTCTAATTTTAATTTGTAATTGAAGTGTAACTGCTCTATTCTTACTCTATATTTTGTCCCATTGAGAGCGTCCTGACCTGAAACGGGAAAGAACCATTTCTCTAGGAAATGACACCAACCCCGACCCCAATTGGAGCTGGTTCTCGTGTCTCGGTTATGTTATACTCGACCCAACGATAGCAGCCCTTGATTTAAGAGAGTGCTTGCCTTGCTCTTGGCTGACCCAGGTTCTCTCCTTGGTGCCACATAGGTTCCCTCTGAATACTACCTGCGGTGATCCCTGAGCATAGCCAGGAGTAAGCCCTGACCACAGCCGGATATAGCCCAAACCCCCAAACAGAACAAAAGGAACCAGGGAAAAGAGACATGCATGCAAGCCTGGAAGGGGAATGAGCTGTCTGTTGGGTGAGCGTAGAAGTAGACTCACAATTTGGAGTTAGGAGCAGAAGATTGAGCTTAGTGCTAAAGCACATGCCTTATGTGCATGAAACCTGGACTCAGTCTTGGGCACTGCAAAACAACAACAAAACTCTTCTAATTTTTACAGTTAGAAAGACCTCTTTTTTTTGGTCACACCTGGTGGTGTTCAGGGGCAGCTCCTGGCTTGTGTTCATTCAGGGGTCCCAGGAGCTCGGTGCCAGGAGCTCAAACTCACACATTTTACTACAAATCATGTTCTCCAGCCCACGGGGCTAGCTAACTTTCCAACCCAGCTAGAGTAGTTTTCCTAAATTTTCCTGTCCATACGGGACAGTCTTGCTTATTAGGCTGCCCATTTCTTGAGAGCTATATTTTATAAATTTTTGTTGAGCTACAGTATATAAGCAGAGTAGTATATGTATTTGTATATATAGTCACTGTAATCACTGTCATCTTGTTGCTCATCGATTTGCTCGAGTGGGCACCAGTAACATCTCCGTTGTGAGACTTGTTGTTACTGTTTTTGGCATATCAAATACACCATGGGGTAGCTTGTCAGGCTCTGCCTTGTGGGCAGGATACTCTCGGTAGCTTGCGAGGCTGTCCGAGAGGGGCAAGGAATAGAACCTGGGTCGGCCGTGTGCAAGGCAAATGCCCTACTCGCTGTGCTATCGCTGCAGCCCATTTGTGTACATATATATATACATATATGGTATATTCTTGAATTTTCCAAACACGAATACATGTAGGTAAGCACCATGTAGACCGAGAAATAGAACCTTGCTTGTACTCTCCAAACCTTCCGACTTGCTCCTACTTTCCTTAGATTGTTTTAGCCAGCTTTTTTATCTTCTTTGAAAGTATCTGGTGTGTCTCTTTCACACAGTGCTTTTCAGAGTGCCCGTATTGTTGCAGGTGGCTTTCACTGGCTCATATCCATGCAGCCCTTTGGGTACTGAGCTACCATTTATTGATGCATTCTATGGGTGTGGGCCTTTTTGGGTAATTTTGTTTTGACTTGGTGAAAACTATGACTTTGACCATTCCCAGGACATGTTTAATTAGACATTTCTGTTGTGTGTAGACCTCCAGTTGATGAGTTCATTTTGAAATGAACTCATTTCAAGTGAAACTTTCACTTTGAAAGAGTTCATTTAAAGTTTTCAGTTGAGGGGCTAGAACGATGGCACAGAGGGTAGAGTGTTTGCCTTGCACGTGGCCAACCCGGGTTTGATTCCAGCACCCCATAGGGTCCCCCGAGCTCTGTCAGAAGTAACTCCCGAGTGCAGAGCCAGGAGGAACCTCTGAGCATCACTAGATATAACCCCAAAAAAGCAAAAAATAAAAAAATAAAGTTCTCAATTGAGATCTCATGTTTTTTGTTTGTTTTTGGGTCACACCCAAGTGGTGCCCGGGAGGGATGCTCCCAGCTCTGTGCTTGAGTTCACGCCGGTGATGCTCAGGGAACCAGGCATTGCTGGGCATGAATCCAGGGCCTCCCACCTGGAAGGCCAGGACTGTCCCACCGAGCCACAGCCTGTCCTCAGGACTGAGTCTTCCATTTGTTGTTCTTGTCTAACTGGGTAGATAGATAGGTAGATAAGCCAAACCTGGCTGATACGGAGCAGTTGGCATATGGGCGCCTTTCCTCTCCTTCATAGATGGTGACCTTTGTAGACTTTTTTCATTCCAAATCAACGGTTTATTGTTTCAGTAAAACTGGGGTGGGTGGGTGGGGAACAACTGAACTCTGATCACATTAGGGTTTTGTTCTTTTGGTTTTGGGGCCACGCCTGACAGTGCTCAGGGGTTACTCCTGGCTCTGCACTCAGGTATCACTGGGGAGCTCAGGGGACCCTATGGGAAACTGGGGATTGAACCCTGGTCAGCTGCATGCAGGGCAAACACCACACCCCCTCTACTATCTCGCCAGCCCTCAAAGGAAGACACTTGCAGTTACTTCAGTGGTAGAATGTTGGGCGGAAGTTGGTGGAATAGTAACTGAAGAACAGTATCTTGGCCTGGGGAGTAGCTCAGAGAGCTGAAACACTTGAAGGTTTATGGAATCTTAGGTTTGGTGCCCAGCACTCCAGGGCCCCCTGAGTACTCCTTGGCATGGCCCAGGAACCAAACCAAACCAGTTTCTATTACTATTCGTATTTTAAGGCCTTAGATGACCTTATCACATTTCACTCAAGTGAGAGAAGGAATCTGGAGTTCCGACCTCTGTCGACGATCAAGAATCAGGGACGCTGTCTCGTTTGCCAAAGCGTCGAAAATCAGATGGGCCGGACACGTAATGCAGTTTAGAGATGACCACTGGACTAGAGCTGTTACCGACTGAATTCCACGGGATGTCAAAAGACTGCAAGGCTGCCCACCTATGAGATGGTCAGATTTCTTTGTCAAAACCCTGAACAAACGGTTTGAGGCCCTCTGTGTTCCTGGAACAAGCAGATGCCATTGGGGTACACTAGCACACGACAGGGACGAATGGAGATGTTACTGGCACCCCCTCAAGCAAATCGAAGATCAACGGGATGACAAGTGATACAAGTGACAAGATGAACTTGGACACACGAGGGCTTCTTGCATTTGCTCAATGAAGGACTCTGGGTGGATTGTCTCACTGTCACAGGAGTCTAACTCTCCCCAGGAGAATGGTGCAGCTTTGTGATGCTAGTCTCAGAGTGTTAAGTCAAGGCGCTGCTTGCCTGTTTGCGGGTCCTGGGCTCCTTGTGTCCTACCTGGATGCCTCTTCATGGGTCAGTGAAGGTTTTCTAGGGTTGAAAGTCAGTTTCCACCATTCCCTGAAGATAAAGCTGTTTCCTATTTGAGTTATTTGTATATGAGTCAGAAGAAAGGGAGGGGTTTGGCTGGGTACCTGCCACAGATCTCAGAAAAATATTACACTGCATCTTTCTGAGGAGAGAAAATATCTCTTGGTGTTTTCAAATGATCATTTTAAAGGAATACAGAGATAACATTGAGTCTTTAATCGGTGAGAGCAAGTATACCCCAAGGGGAAGCTTAATGAATGGGGGAAAAAAAGTGAGGTATTTTGACAGACGCTGATTTCCAAAACACAGGTGCACACGGTGGCTAAAAATAGTGTCAAGTTGTCAGTGTTGTGAAAAATGTAGTCAGCAAAAAAAAAAAAAAAAAAGAGAGAGAGAGAGAGAAAAGAGTCAACAAAAATAAATGCTGCTTTTCTAGTCAGGCCTTGAGTAACTTAACGAAAATATGGGGGTAGTTTAAAATGTGAATCTGTAAAAACCAGGTCAGCGTGAGTCTTCCAAAAGATCGTAATAATCATACACCCACAGGTCTCTTTTTTAACCACGCACCTTTTAACTCCTCCTCCTTAACTCCAGTCTCTTACCAAGCCCGTGGCATAAGGAAAGCGGGAGCCATAAACACACGTTACCGGGTAGATGAAGAAACAGACTCAGAGGCCCGGAGTTTCTGAGGCCTTGGGCTGCTGGCGCCCTGAGGCGGCCACGGCCTTACTCACTCCGGGTTTTTCCTGCAGGGGTTTTTAATAGGCAGGAGAATGACTTTGTAGATTTAAAGTGCGGTTCCTTTCAGGCTTATGGAAGTCATAGTCATGCCGAGTTTTGACTCACTGTAGTGATGCCTCGTAATGGTGTTAGTTGTGAAGGGGCACTTCAAGTCGGGGTTTAGTCTCATAAACTCGGGAGCCAGACTGTCTGCGACAAAATCCCAGCCCTGTGCCACTTTCTGTCTATTACTTAGCCTCTTCTCATCCTGTTGCCTCGTCTATAAAACCTGCCTCCGGAGTCAGTGCGGGCGCATGCGCGGGACATGCAGTTTCCGTTTTTGACCATGACCCGAAGTAGGGCAGGCGTTCACCTAGCATTCCCTTTTACAGTGGAAATTGACGCTCCGAAATGATAGCTTGTCAGCCAAGCCTTCACTCCAGCCATTCTCAAATCATTCTCGGTGCTGTGCTCTCCGTTTCCGGACTCTGGGTTCTGTGACAAAATCGTGCATAGATCGAAGTGAGTTTCAGCCTATTGTGCGTTGCTGGTTTAAATCAAGTTGGGTTCTTTGGAAGTTCCTTTTTGGGTGTGTAAAGGCTGTTGTTCACCCCGGGCTGTTAAGTAAGCTCTGAGGATTACTTTTCCTGTGCTTGGAGAATTGCGTCTGGCCAGGTGCCACCACTTCATTTCTCCAGGTCAGCCACACCCGAGTGCTGGGTGCTCCCTGTCCATTTATTGTGCTTTTGCAGGTCTTTGGGACCATGTACTTTCCCCCCCAGACATTTCCTGCTTTGTGTTCGCTGTGTGCTGCTTCAGAGAGCCTCTTTTGGAGGCAGGGACTGTGCCTCAGGCTTGTGCAATAAGATACACAACTCTCAAGCCCAAAGCCAGCTGTAGGTGGCATGTCCAAAATTCGGGGAAGGTCATCCACTCCAGCCACTGTTACTTAACATTGTTCTGGAGGTACTAGCCAGGAAGCGAGACAGATTGGAAGGAGGTACAATGTTTATTTATAGATAGACTCATTAAGGTTGGGACTCCATATCTGAGTATACAAAAAAATAGATAATTCAACATCAGTGGTTAGGTATTACACAATAAAGAGCCGGACTGAAGAGATAGTAACAGCAGGCCTGCAGCTGGCCTGGGCTCAGTCCCCAGCAGATGGTCCCTTAAGCCTGTCAGGAGTGATCCCTGAGTGCAGACCCAGGAGTAAGCCCTGAGTACTTACAGGGTGTGCTAGGTGTGGCCCCCCTCCCTCCTCCCCCCATCTTCTCCCCCCCCCCCCCCCCCGTTAAGAAAGGTGTTCTATTTTTAGAAAATTAAATTATTGAGACTAGCCACGAAAATTATGACAAATGTGCAAGAAAATGGGAGGGAATTGTTGAATTCTTACCTTTTTCAGATATGAAAGTACCTTATAAAACTAGGAAATGTAAGTGTCAGAGGGATAGTACAGGGGGTAAGGTGCTTGTCTTGAGCATGACCAACTCTGGTCTGATCCTCGGCACCATGTATGGTCCCCTAAGCACTCCAGGACTGACCCCTGAGCTCAGAGCCAGGAGAAGGTTCTGAGCACAGCCAGTTGTGGCCCAGCCCTTCTCAAAACACCCCCCCCACACACACACACACATACACATTCTCTCTCTCTCTCTCTCTCTCTCTCTCTCTCTCTCTCTCTCTCTCCAAAAATGAGGATAGAAGATAGCTTGTTAGTGACATAAGAATTTAATTCCAAGCAAAATAGTGTAGAGGTGGACTTTAGTATAGAAGGTAATATGTGGATGATACAAATAGGTTTTAAAATAAATAGGAAAAGATGGTTGGCTCTATAGATAGGACTGGGAAACTGAATGGCCTTTTAGAAAAAGAAGTTGAACCTTTCTCCGCTCCTCCGAGGAGCCATGACTATGCGCTAGTAACACCAAACATTGCATATTCTTGGCGTGAAGTATCTCATCACTGTGCCACTTAATGGATACATTTGTCCACAGTAAATGAAACTTTACATGTCAAAATATGGTAAAAATATCCTAAAAGCAATCTAGCAACGTATCAGGAAATATTTGCAACAAGAAGAAAGGGAAATTTCTGTATGTATAAGTATATATAAAGAATTGTAAAACTGAAGGGTTTCTTTTTGCTTTTGAGGGGGGCCTCCCTACGGTGGCCACCTCCAGTGGTGAGCGGAGGCCAGGGTGCTCTGAGTAGTGCTACTGGGCTCCTGGTGTTGGTGCAACATGCAGTGCCGAGGAGAAAATTTTAGGTTTTGGTTTTAAAAACTTTTTGTGACTACAAACTTGACTACATGATGTGGAGGAAGAGAGAAATCAGGCATTCATCCGCATTTTAGGAGGAAATCAAAATTAGCCAAGTATTTGTTATAGAATAAATTAATTCCTGCAAGTCAGACGGCTCAATTGATTGCTAGATTGATGTGCATAGATAAAGAGGAGAGCAGAATTTTCACTGTGCCATTCAACAGTTGACATGAAGCCTGGCGATGCACAGAGAAGGAGCTCTCTGAAGCCACTCATGGTACTTGTTAGGGGCCCGGGACGAGGTGCAGACAGGCCCGTGCACTCTAAGGTAGGATGCAGAGGACTCATTCTCGGGCAGTGCACACGGATGCTTCTTGAAGGCGTTGTGAAACAGATCAGCTGTACTGTCGGGGATGGGAGATGGGATAAGGAATGGGGCTTGCTGCAGTCTTCTCTGTGGGTTTTGGGGGTGGTGGTGGAAAGGGGTATGTATTTAAAGTCATGTATCCATATTACCTACACAGCACTTCAGTCTGAGCGCGGGGAATAATACTGTCGTACCTCTCCCTTTTTATGTCTTTTTGACAAGGTTTGTCATCTCAGTATATTGCTCTCCTAAACAGAGGCAGGACTCTGCTGTCGGTAAATGTCTATGTAATTCACTTTTGACAGACTTACATAAATGCCTGACTAACCACAACCATGTCCTTCTCTAGGACTGCCTTTTATCAGCCTGCTTTGCAATGTGTATTGCTCATTTATGATGCCACTTTATACCATTGATTTGCAAATCAATGTAATTATAGCTGGTGTGAACTTTTCTTGTCTTCTTGAATCATGTTGGTGGTATCCCTTTGGTAGCGCTCATCATTATGAAGTATATTTGCTAGGATTGATCTTATTTAGTTAAAATGAATTAATTGGGCTTAGAGAAACTAACAGCTGTGTTTATTTTGATCTGGACAGATTTGGAGGCCAATCACTGCCACCTTTTATTTCCCTGTGGGTCCAGGAACTGGATTTCTTTATTTGGTCAATTTGTATTTCTTATATCAGTATTCTACACGACTTGAAACAGGTATGTTACCCATAGTTTTAAGTGTTGTCTATTAACCCGTCCTTACGTTTACTCAGGGGCCAGAGTTTCGAGAGCCATTAGGTAGCCCATATAGAGAAATGCCCTAGTGACTGTAAATGCCTCATAAGTAGTCAGACATCTATGATTTTTTTTTTTGAGCCATTTCTGGGGGTGCTTGGGAGCTACTTCTGGTGCATAGGGATTGTTTCTAGTGGTTTTCAGGGGACCCTAAAAGGCTGGATATTAAACTTGGGGTTCCTGTGTACAAAGATGTACTCCAGGGGCTGGACAGATAATACAGCAGATAGGGCACTTGCCTGACACGTGGCTGACTTGGGTTCGATCCCCAGTACCCCAAATGATCTCCTGAGCCCCATCAGGAGAGATTCCCTGAGCACAGAGCCAGGAGTAAGCCCGGAGCCCTGTGGGTATTGCCCCCAAACAACAAAAAAACCAACAGAAATATCCCGCCAGAGATGTACTTTAGCCCTTTGAGCTGTTTTCCTGACGCAGATTATTTGAGTTTCATTAATCCTTGCCGCAGCAGCATGAGGGTAAGTAGCAGTGTACAGTTAAATGGGCTGAAAAAAAAAATGGGGAGAGGTATACACGTCTTGCCCGTGTACTTAGACGCTGAGTCGTGTACTTCCCACTTAATCTGACATCTCACTCATTTCTGTCACACATCAGGCCTCGTTCTGGGCTGCTTCATGGGCCTGAAGTGTGTTATCTCCTAGATTGGGCTCAGAAAGCACTTCTTATGCAACTGTAAGCCTAGGTTTAGTGTCATAATAGAAACACCCAGCTCCCAAAGTATATAGCTTGCGTTTAAGAATAAGGTAGTTGGCTGGAGGGATAGTACAGTGGGTAGAGACCTTGCCTTGCAACCACTATCCCTGTGTGAGGTGAGGAGTGATCCTTGAGGGCGGAGCCAGGAGTAAGCCCCCAGTACATCTGGGTACGCCCAAAGACCAAAATAATAATAATAATAATAATAATAATAATAATAATAATAAGGTAGTTCATCTGCTATGACTCCCTATGTTATGGGTAAAGTTTTTGTGTATTTGGGGGGCGTCTGCCGCCCACTCCCAGTGACAGTCAGCCCGCTGAGCTGGATGTCAGTGCGAGGACGTGCTACTGTCCTGGGCCACACTCAGTAGTGCCACTGTTCAGGCGCCTCCATGGCTACCTCTGGCAGTGCCCAGTGTTCAGGTGCTTACATGGCTGTGCCCGGCCATGCTCAGCAGGTCACGTTGGTGTTGAGGGTGAGGGTGAGGGGGGTCACACTTGGGTCAGTTGCATGCAAGGCATGCACATCCCTGTACGGTTTGTTTGTTTGGTTTTGAGGGTCAGGGCTTACTCCTGGATGTGTGCTCAGGGATCCTTCCTGGCAGGGCTCAGGGGACTATATAGGGTGCTGGGGTAGAACCCAGGCCTGCTGTGTGCAAGGCAGGTGCCTCACTCACTGTACTGTCTCTGGCCCTACTGTGAGGTTTTTTTTTTTTTTTTTCCTTTTTGGGTCACACCCGGAGATGCACAGGGGTTACTCCTGGCTCATGCACTCAGGAATCACCCCTGGCGGTGCTCAGGGGACCATATGGGATGCTGGGATTCGAACCCGGGTCGGCTGCGTGCAAGGAAAACGCCCTACCCGCTGTGCTATCGCTCCAGCCCCTACTGTGAGGTTTTTAATGGAAATCTTTCCTTGGGCCTGGGAGTTAGCTCAAAGGGCTGGAGCACATGCATTGCATGCGGGAGGCTCGAATTTGATCCCCACACCACACTTCCCCAGAACACAGCACCAGGAGTAGCCCCTCGGGAGCAACCAGGGTGTGGCCCAAGACGAATAGACCGAATTTCTTACTGAGTCAGTGCGTGTTTGCTGCCTTACCTTATGGGCTATTTTGAGTTGCTTTTATGAGAAACAGTAAAAGGCATTGCTGTGTCAAAATGTATCAATTTGTGAGGCCGACATGAATTTGCGAGGATTGGCTGACTACCAAGGCTTTATAAACCTGTTAGCATAGGATGGGGAATTCTGAGCCATTAAAAAAAGTAAATCAGTTTGAGATGTGTGAATCAGACTTGTAACTCTGGGGAAATAGAATGGGTACTTGGTGTCAAATGTAATTTTCCCGTAAATTGGTACATCTTCAGTGCTTTTTGGAAATAGAGAAATTGTTGCATTAATACAGGTGTCGGGTTGTAGACATTTACGTACTGGATGGGACCTAGCTATTCCCTTGGTTTCACTGAAAGAAGACAGGAAATTTAAGGATGTTAAATTACTAGGCTGAGGTGAAACTGACAACCATGATTGTCACACCCATTTCGGGATTGTGATCCTTGAGCCCGCCAGAATATATGATTTCCCTTCTGTGTCCCCTATTATGGTGCTGACTTCCTTACTAGTGTTCTTTCCCTCTGGTATAATTTTATTTAGATTAAATTGTTAGAGTAGTATTTTGTTGTTGTTGTTGTTAGTAAAGTCTAGATTAAATAGGAATGATGTATGACAGGTCTAAAAAATGTTCATTGTGGCTGTGGAAAGATAATACGGGGTAGAGTGTGTCACTTGCATGCAGCTGACGTGGCTTCTATCCCTGGCACTACATGTGGCCTCCTGAGCATTGCTAGATTTGCCCCCCCACCCCCACCCACCAAAAAAAAAGCTTATTACGAAAAATTTTCAAACGTAGAAAGGAAGAGAGAAAGGTTAGGGAAACCCTTTTTTCTTTCATTGAGATCAAATTTATGTAATATGAAAGCTGCCATTTGAAAGCATCCCGTCCAGTATCTTGAGTATATTTGCTGTTCCCTAACCACCGCCGTGTGTGGCATTCCAGGCAGGGCCACCTGAACACAGGACAGTCCCCGTTCATCCTTCTTGCTGCCCCCATGTGCCAGCACTGGCCAGCACTGATCTAGTTTCTGTATGGATGATGGACCTGCCTGTTTATGACATTTTATGTGTCCTGTTGTGACTGTTATTTTCACTTAGTATGTTTTTAAGGTACATGTATATAATTCAATGTGCATTTCAAGATCCTCTGTATCATGGGATCTCCTTTTTACATCACTCCCTTTTAACAGTTATCTCTAAAGCCAGTCTGATCTCTGTGCTCTTGGCTGCCCAGGATTGTTTGAAGCATAATTCTTAAACATTTCAGAATTTACCTTTGAAGTAAATGCAAGGACTGGAAAATCCTAATGCACTTAATGAAGTTGATTTACAATAATTTCACGACCACTTTTTATTTGCAGATTGTCTTCTCTCAGCAATCACTTTTTATTTGTGGGTTGTCGTCTCTCGGTTACTTACGGTCCTGCAACCCTTTTACTTATATCTGCTACCTTGTCAGGTACTATAAGCACTGCCTGCATGACATGAAAGGTCAGCTTAAAGGATCAGACCATAGATCTTGGTTGTGTACTGTAATTCTTGTTCTCTATCATCCAGTAACATTTGCAATTCTGGAGCTGAGAAAACTTTTTTATTTTTGGCTTTTGGGTCACACCCGGCAATGCACAGGGGTCTCTCCTGGCTCTGCACTCAGGAATTACTCCTGGCGGTGCTCAGGGTTGGCTCCGCCAACTCGAATCCGAGTTGGCTGCGTGCAGGGCAAACACCCTACCCACTGTGCTATTGCTCCAGCCCCGAGCTGAGAAAACTTTTTAAACTGCCTAGTTGATTGTTCATGTATGGTACAATTCTACACATTTTAAGCTTAAAATTCAGCGAGTATTTTGAGCTCTGTGTTTACTACACTCAACTTTAAAATGTTTCATCACTTCAAAAAGAAGCCCTGAATGTTTTTGCAGCCATCCACATTTCTGTTCATTCCCGACCTCCCCCCTGGGGTCTGCGTTAGCCTGTGGCAGTCAGAACCTGTGGCTAGAATCCACTTAGGAGAGCATGGGTTGACCTGGGTGACTGAAGTGTACGGCAGGCTTTTGGGGACAGGCTTTTGGATATTTAAAACATTTACTTTTACTTGAGAGAAGCAAATTAAAAATATTCTACTTTGGCATTCGCTGTAAGTTTTTGAAATGTTTCTACTTGAAATTCACTTTGTTCTGAAATTCTGAACGATGACATTTGGCTTATTCTTGTTCTTAGGAGCTTTCGATGGAAGACCAGCAGACTATTTATTCATGCTCCTCTTCAACTGGATTTGCATCGTGGTATCCTTGAATCTGTTACATGGGTCCAGGAAGTAACCAGGTTTTTTTCCCCTCACCTCCAAATTTGGGGAAGTAATATTCTGTTTGTCATTTCAAGTGACAGAACTTTGCATCTTTGTTTACTGAAGCTAATAAGTAAGAATAACTGAGGTTCTCTGGAAGCTAGAGTGAATCAGCCCTGAAGTGGTTTGTGTGCTTGTCGCTGCCTCTGTGGCATTTCTCTGCAGTGGACTGTGTTTTGTAACTGTTCCCTCTTCCCCTTCTTAGTTCTCTGTATTCTCGTGTGTGACCGCTTGATAACAGTACAGGGATTCTGTGCCATGAGACAGCATTGGAAATCGGTGGTTCTTAATGGAAAATGGGTTTATGCCCAGCCTCCGCCCACTTCATTGCTGTCCTGGTCTGGGGCTGTGAGTCCTCCCTGCCTCCGTCTGTGAGGACCTCACTGGGGATGAGGCACGGCCCCTCCCTTTGTCCTGCCTATCCCAGCTCTCCGCCTCAGCCCGTGGGGGCAGAAGAGGAGGCTTGGTGACTTTGGGGGCTTCGCTTGAACTTTGGCCAGGAGTCAGAAGAGGTGGCCTCTGGGCGCCCATTCCCCTCTTGTCCCCTCTGGAAAGGGAAGAAAAGCCTTTCAGCCTGGCTCTGGAACCCTGACCGGGATGCCAATCATCACGGGCTTCAGACAGGCACAGGCAGCTGCCTCCACCCATGGAAGGAGCGAGGCCAAAGAGCAGAGGGGACGCCACAGAGTCCTGTGCTGAAGCCCCGAGGGGAGTCTGGCCAGTTCGTGTCATCCTCTAGCCTATAGTATGTCCATCTCGAAGATGATCACATATCTGTGTGATTGGGGGTTTTAAGCAGTTTGAGCTGGAGAAAGCATTTTTCTTCAGAAAACTGGAAATGAAAGGAATTTTTTTACCAGGCATGGAGTGCCTGCTTTGTATTTGATCTTTAACTTTACAAACCAAGATTACTGGCTTAGCAATGGATATGCAGGTAAGTGGCCTTGAAGCGATCTCATTTTCTTTCTTACGTTTTACATTTACAGTTAATGGCCTTTTCTAGAAGCTTGTATTACACTAACTAGGTAGTTAATTATGTGGGGTTTCATTGTTGTTGTATTTTTTTTGTTTGTTTTGGGGGCCACACCCCGTGATGGCTGAGGGCTCAATCCTGGCTTTTTACATTCAAGAATCACTTCTGGTAGTGCTCAGGGGACTATATGGGATTTCAGGGATTGAACCTGGGTTAATCTTGTACAAGGTGAAATTCCCTTTGTTCTGAAATTGTGAAGTCCTACCTGCTCTACTATTTATTGTTCTGCCACCCCTCCACTCTTCCATATGTGTGGCATTTTGAAATGGTGATTATAGTTTTGTTTTGAAACTTTTACATGGGTTTCAAATATATATACCAATTTTTGCTCACTTTTGGCTTATATGTGACTATTGAGAATAATGGTTATCCATTATTTCCTATGCTTGCATGAGTCTCTACTTTTAAAAAGATTCTACAGTAATAAAGCTTTGTTTTGGGTGTGGGGGCCACTGCTCCTGGCATGGTGCTCAGAGGCCACTTACACTGATGCTTCGAGAATTGTTCTGTGCTTGGAATTGAATCGGGGGCTCACCCACTGAACTCTCTGGCCTGCCCCAGCCTGATCATTCTGAACACATCTGCAATAGTTGGGTTTCATTATAGGGTTTTCAGTTAAAGTTCTCATTTTGATGAGTTGAATTTCTTTTTGCCTTTTGAGTGTGAGAATTTGGAGGGATGAGACCAAGAAAATAGATCCATGTTATTCTTAGTGTATTCTTAGTGCCTCTGGGCCCTGTCTTTACATGTTGACCTCTTTTGCAGTTGCTGATGATTCCGCTGATCATGTCAGTACTTTATGTGTGGGCCCAGCTGAACAGGGACATGATTGTGTCATTTTGGTTTGGAACGCGATTTAAGGTACTGTAAACTAGTTGGAAAACTTGCCTTTCTGTCTTTGCAGAAATCCTTTCTTCAGCCGAGCAGTGCACTTTCTGACTTGTCCAGAAGAGGTCACTGCTGAGCAGTGTCCGGTAGGCTGGCCCCAGCTGCCTTCCCAGTCGGCCCACCCCTCCCTCAGTTTCCTCTGCTCACCTGGAAACCTTTGCTGGCTGTTCCTTCTCCCTCCCTCTCTCCTCAGGCCCTGCAGTCATGTGTCCCCAAGTCACCTCCTGTTTTTGGGTGCAACAGGAGGAAGAAAAGATATTCACGTGGAATTTGATCTTTAAAAATCTGTTCTTAGCACTTTCCTGTTACCTACTTTACACTTCAGCTAAAACATTGTTTTTTGCTCCCTGACACATCCCTTTTGTCTTCTCTCACGGCTTTTCACCTGTAACATGTTTTATTTTCTTCATGTAGACCCTGTTCTTAATTTCAGCTGGGGTTGAATGTATTTCCAGAGACTTCTGGCTGTCTGAATCCTGCCTTCGGGCTTCCGAAGTCCTTCATGTCCCTCTTAGCGTCCTTCCCTGTTCTGCCTGTCCCTTGCTGGGTTGTGGTGCTCCTCGCAGCTCTCTTTGCTGCTGATGGGGCTGGAACCTGGTAAAGGACTCCTGCAGAAGTCATTCATCAAGAGACCGGACTTACTTGGAGTAGTATTAATTCAGAATAACATTCTCTGATGAGATACATGTTCCAAATAATTTTGCACAACATGTAAAAGAAGATGGGTATCTTTAGCTGTCTAGTTACAGGGGCCATGCTTTGACTTGCATCCACTTTCTGAAACTATTGGCTGAGTTAAGCAGGGCAGGGACTGCATCAGAGCTGTGGGCCACGTAATACTCGGTCTACAAATACTAACGTATGAGACATTGTCATTATAAATGCACAGTGTTACGCTCTGTTATTTGGGGTCTCCCCAGCAGTGCTGGGATCCAGGCACCATTCTTGATAGTACTTAGCCTGGCTCTGGCACTGAGGTGCTGGGTGAGGTCATGTGTTTTGTGGTGCTAGGATGGTTGCAGGGCCACACACGTGCAGCCCTGGGAACTATCTCCATCCCTAGAGAGAATGTTTTCCATTTTTCTTTGTTTGAGGGCAGTGCTGCCTCCCAGAGCAGTACTCAGGGGTCCGAGGGCTACCGTTGGCAACACTTGGCCAGCGGGGCTGCAGGGGTCAGTGCTCAGACCTGCAGGTGCTGGGAGCCACCAGGGTCACCTGTGGAAGTTCTCAGGGGTCTTGAGTGCCAGGTGTCTCTAACCTCTGAGCTGTCCCTGCCTCCGAGAGGGCGGCTTTACAGACAGCAGCAGTAGTGCCCGGCTGACCTCAGAACAACTTCCACTGACTTTCCTGAGGATTAAGTAAAATCTCCCAGGATGTCTTAAACCATCCAGTGTTCGGTAGCTCTGTCCTTTCACTCATGCTTGTATGTATTTTTTCCTAGGCTTGCTATTTACCTTGGGTTATCCTTGGATTCAACTATATCATCGGAGGCTCGTAAGTAATATAGATTTATTTAACTGGAACCAAATCCATAGAAGACTCTCCTTGTTCTTTGTCTTCCTTTTGTAATCATTATAAAACTTTCAAAAAACATCTCAGTAATGAGGTTGGAAAGTTAATGCAAAATACTTTGATTTTGTTACAGCTTTGATTTTGATTTAAGCAGTGAATGGTTGTCACTTACCTCACTGTGGGTCACATTGGGCCTTCACATGTAATTTTATTGGTTGGTATGGGGCGGGTCACACCCAGCGGTGCTCAGCTATGGGTACTCCGCCTGTATGCTTACAAGCCATTCCTGGTGGTCATGGGATCCACATGCAGAGTACGCACTCAGCCTGCACGTGTTCTGAGTAAACGCTTCTGTCTGGATTGCACAAGCGCAGACTCAGTTGTCTCTGAGCTGACTCCCTGAAGCACTGGGGATGCCTAAAGTCGTTCTGTCTCCTCTCTGTGTGAGCGTCACAGTTGCCAGGGGTCGGACCCGGGAGGACTGGGGACTGAACATGCTAGACGTGTGCTCTGCCACTTGGCAGAAGTCCCATAGTTGTTTTTCTTTTTTTCTTATTTTAGTTTTGGGGCCATCCCTGGCTGTGCTCAGAGCTTACTCTTGGCTCTGTTCAGGGTTCACTCTTCAGGGTGCTCCCTGTGGGACTCCAGGGGTTGAACTTGTGTCAGCCGTATGCAAGGCAGGCCCCTCTCCTGCTGCACTAGCAATCTGCCTCCTATTCCAGTCAGGTTTTTAAAGGAGGGTATCATGGTGCAGCTATTTTAAGAATTCCCCCCCCCTTTTTATTTTTAACAATACAAGGTATTGTTATTAGTCGTAATAGGGGTCCCGCCCAGCAGTGCTGATGGGGGGCCTGGTCTCCCCACTCCTGGGGCTGCTTAGGCCAGCCTCGACAGTGAGGCCCTCAGGCCTCATGCAGCAGCGTGTGGGGATTCATGTGGTTCCAGAGGGTGAATCTGGAAGCTTCTCCTTGCTGTGTGCTCTGTTGCTTGGTCCATCTCCCTACCCCCTTCAGATTATGTCCCATTTTCAGTGGGTTTAGAGCTTGCAATGCATGCCCAGGTGCTTTTGCTCCCCGGGCGCCTCCCTTCTGCTTCTGTCGGTCCGAGAGCACAGTGAACTGGGAGTGGGCGATGCCGCTGCCCGCCACGAGGGCAGAGCCAGGGAGTGGCTTCCCTGTCCCCGTGTGTCCCTCACAGGTGTCCTGTCCAGGAGATGGAAGGGGACAGTGAGTGGCTCTACAGACCCCGATGGAGGCTGGAGGAAAGCTGTTTATTGGGGGCACCGGAGCCGGGCCCTAGGCACGCCCTGGTCTTCTGCCTCACACCCCTGCCTCCCCCTTTGGGCCTTCACTGGGGCACCGTGGTCCGCGGTTTCAGTATTCACCACTGAAAGCTTTCGAGAGGTCGCTTTGCAACCCCCCAGTTCTCAGGCTGAAGGGAGACCGA
This sequence comes from Sorex araneus, assembly GCF_027595985.1. NCBI lineage: Eukaryota > Metazoa > Chordata > Mammalia > Eulipotyphla > Soricidae > Sorex > Sorex araneus. The sequence goes on from NC_073303.1 coordinate 105,163,954, forward strand.
GCAGTATTTTGCGGCGAGGCCGGAGTATGCAGAGAATGAAGAGCACAGGCCACCTGGGTGCCACCCCCTCGGGTTGCGCCGGCCGCGCTCCTCAGGGCTGTGCTGTTGGGCCCGACTGTCTGTCACCACGCGGTTGTCTGGAGAATAATTGAATAATTGGACTCTCTGTTTGCAGGGTAATCAATGAGCTCATTGGAAATCTCGTTGGACATCTCTATTTCTTCCTAATGTTCAGATACCCGATGGATTTGGGAGGAAGGAATTTTCTCTCCACACCTCAGTTTTTGTGAGTTCTTGCGTCCTCTTCAACACTTGCCCTGTCCTTGTCCTGGTGTGTCCCCAAGGGGTCGAGTAGGGGTTTCTCTCCCCGTTGGGGCGCGAGCCTCCGGGTATATGGGTCCTGTGTCCCGGTAACCCGAGAGCACAGCCTTGGCTCAGCCTTCCCGGAGCTGAGCTTTGGGTGTATTTGGAGGGGTGCGGCACTGGGCCAGGATGACCCGTCACACTTGGCCACCATGCACCTCGGGGTGGGGGTGGGGATGGTTCACATTCAGCATTGTAATTTTTATGGGCTTGTTTGAGCTTGAAGGCGTTCTTACACCATCTCTCCATGAAGTCAGTGCAGGATCAGCCCATGTCAGCATATGCATCTTCAGCAGTCAGTGACGCTGCACCCTGCTGTCCCCAGAGTCGGCCGCCCTCCATTGCCCAGCTGACCCCTGTCCCCCCACCCCCTCCATTCTCCAACCAGTAATCGCTCTGAGAGTTCAAAAGTCTGCTTTGGAACCATCAGTGTCTCTTCGGTTAAACATTACAGGATAGAGCAGGTGTCGGCAGTCGAGGTCATGTGGCCCGACGCTTGGGACTTCGTGCTGGCTCTCTCTTGGCTGTGGGAGGCCAAGGGCCCAGCTTTGCTCTGACACAGACTGGGGGTGGGGTCCCTTCCCTCAGTTCTCGTTTTCGAGGTCCTGGAAGTTGAGCTAGCCTGTGGGAGGGCATCAGCCCGCAAGGCAGCTGGGAGGAAGGACAGGTGGCAGGGCAGGTAGCAGGCAGTGGCCTCGTCCACAGCTCCCAGACTCCCTCCCCGGGGCTTGGAAGAGCCCGAGGGAGGTCGGTGCTCTTCAGTCCGAGAGCTGCAGGACCATCCCCAGGAAAGGCCCCAGGAGCAGCAGCCAGACCCTGTAGCTAGTACCGCTGTCAGCCCTGAGTCCGGCTGCACGTGACCCCCTGTGGGTCCAGGGTTCTGCTGGGTGTCATTCCAGGGGCTCCGTCTAGCAGGAAAGTGCAGGTAGCACACTGTTTAGCCCCCTTTCCTAATTGATTTGAAGTTAGGATTTTTTTTTTTAAGTCTGGTAGGAAAAGTCATTTTGAATTGAGAAAACAGATTTATATAGAGTTTCTGGTGTACATCATTACTCAGCGTCATAATGGAGTATATGCTTTATATCATCATCATCATCATCATCCCATTGATTGTCGATTTTCTCAAAAGTTCTCAGTAATGTCTCCATTCGTCCTAGCCCTGAGATTTTAGCAGCCTCTCTTTACTCGTCCTTCCCAACGGTGCCACATTGGAGGCTCTTTCAGGGTCAGGGGAATGAGACCCATCATTATTACTGGTTTTGGCATATGAATATGCCACAGGGAGTTTGCCAGTGTCTCCTATGCGGGCAGGAAACTCTTGGTAGCTTGCCAGGTTCTCCAAAGGGAGAAGTAGGCTATAAGATGTCCTGCAGCTTCCACACGTTGATGGAATTACGCAGCGCCAGGGGCAGTTTGTGAGTGTGACCGCCTAGCTACTGGAAAATGGGAAATCTGGGCGGAAGAGGCCCAGTCCCGATCCAAGCAGGCTTGGAGATCTCAGCCCCGGGTTCCACACACCTTGGTTCCTCTGCAAGTTCCTTCATGCATGAGGCTTGTCTGAATGTGTGGAGAGGGGCTTTGAACATGGCTGTGGCTGGGCTCTGGATGTCTTCGGCTTCGGGGGCTCTGCTCGGGGTGGGGAGGGAAACTCAACCCACCCCCTCCGAGGGGCCCCAGGGAAGACAGCCAGGAGTGGGTCAAGCAGATATATGCTTTATATATCTGCTATGTTAATTGCATTTATTAGGAATACATTTGGGAATATGATATATTAACAGAAGTACACGTCTGTTGTTGTATGGGCTTTTTATTTGTTCTTGGGCCACACCTGTCGGTGCTTAGGGGTTACTCCTGGCTCTGCACTCAGGAATCACTCCGGGCAGTGCTGGGGACCATATGGGATGCTGGGGATGGAATCAGGTCAGCCCCAAGCAAGGCAAACGCCCTCCCCACTGTATTATTGCTCCAGTCCTGGGCTTTTTTTTTTTCTTTTAAAGTGCATAAAAAGAAACTTTCTCTTTTGAGCTTTTAAGCTAAAACAAAAACAACAAAACCCCAAAAACCAAATGACCAGTCTGCTTTCTAATTATCAAAGGACACATTAACAGCAGGCTTGGGTTTCTGCTGTAGGTTTTCAAGTCAGATAGCAGATGCCTTAATTTAAAAAAGAAAATACAGAAAAACCCAAAACCCCAACATGGAGCGTTGGGGGCACAGCCAAGGGCTATTTGCCTTTAAGTGGCCATATTCTGACTTAACAGCTTGGCGCTGTTCCTCAGTTGGGGGCAGCACAGTGGACGGGAGTCTAGTGGGGGACCAGCAGCTCGCAGGAGCCCGCCTGCCACTCGAGCTCTCTCTGTTGGTGGAAGCCCTTCTGTTAGATTGTGCATAAAGATCAGATGGCAAAATGTTGCTCCTTGCAGAAGCAATAACTGCTTTGAAATTACCATAAATTTTTGTTGATTATGTATAATTGGGCATCTTCTTGCACTAATGACTTGCATTTAATCTCACTCTTCTTTGAAGCGGTGACGATGGCTGCCATGGTAGTCTGGGAGCAAATCGTGTAGCTGAGCAGCACTGCCTTTTTGCTGTGTCCCTCTTACTCTGTGCTGTGGGGGGGCGCTGCTGTACGCGGCCTTTAGGGATGCTGAGAAATGCACTTCGGACTTAGGTGTCGCGCTGTGCCGGTTGAGACGGGAAGGATGCAAGTCAGAGAATTCCAACATGCCTCGCTGTCTGTATTGCGTTTAGAAAGCTAGAATAGATCCTCTTCTGTGCTCTAACTAAAGGAGTGTTCTGGGGGCGGGGGGTGGGACTGAAAGGCATCAGGGATGATCTGAACTAGCATCTCTCAGCAGAAGGCCCCCCTGTGGGTTCCAGAACATTCCAAGAGGGCCACAGGTGAAAATTATAGACTGGGGCATGGGATCATGGCATAAGACGAGTCGGCCAATTAGTACAGCCTGTTCCTGGCTCTCTGCTCAAAAGTGACCCTGGTGATGTTCGGGGGGATTGTTTGCTGTGCCAGGGATTAAATTGGGGGTGGGTGCATGCAGGTGAATGGCCTCTGCTATCTCATCAGCCCCCAGAAGGACTGGCAGTGCTCAGGGCTTCCTCCTGGCTCTGTGCTCAGGGATCACTCCTGGTGGGGCTGTGGGGAAAGGCCCGGGGAACCATATGGGTTCCTGGGGATCAGACCCAGGTCAGCCTCATGCAAGGCCAAATGCCTTACCTCTCTGACCCTAAGACAGTTGCTTTGGAGTGTGAATTTGGTCGAAAACTTTGTATGTGTAAGCAGCATGCGAAGGCGTGTTTTCTGTGATGAGGACATGGAGCCAAGATGGATGAGGCGGTGGCCCTGGCTCACATGGTTCCCCATGGCAGGCCCATGCTGTGGGACCCGACCCAGCTCTGGTAGGTGCGTGGACGCGACTCACTTGGTCTTCTCTCCCTTCCCCTGCCCACTCCAGGTACCGATGGCTGCCCAGCAGGAGAGGAGGGGTGTCTGGATTCGGCGTGCCCCCTGCAAGCATGAGGCGAGCTGCTGATCAGAACGGTGGAGGCGGGAGACATAACTGGGGACAGGGCTTCCGACTTGGGGACCAGTGATGGAGTGGCCTCTGGCCTGCTCCCCCCCCAGCCGCTCTGCTCACGATGAAGTTTCCTCCCAGTGCTGGGCGCGCTTAACAACCGAGTTCTAGCTAACGCTGTTGGACCTGACCCACACTGAATGTAGTCTTTCAGTCCAAGACACACTTTTTAAATCCTGAAGAAAAAATATAAGTGTTCCTCCAGTTTCATGAGTCCCATTCAACTCCTTCCTGCTATGAAGAACAAATATCAACCGTGCAAATCGCAGAACTGACTGTAATTTTTGGCGTCTTCCTTTGTTCTGTCTTGAATAACGGGGTCCCGGCAGCAGCTCTTGGTCTGCTGGTACGCAGCGTGGTGTCCAGGGGAGGGTCACCAGACCTTTGTCAAAGGGACTGTTCTCTCTTACACACATGCCACCTCCCTCCTCTTCCCAGCCCCCAAGATTCGCAGCTAGAGGAGTTGCCCAGAAAGTGGCTCTGCCTTTGACAAGCTCTCTTATTTATTGACTTTTGCCAAGGCGTCACCGAGAACTGATCCCCACCACTCACCCCCCTGGGTGGCAGAACGCTCTCACAGTAGGGAGAAGACTGGAGCGGCCGATGAAGAGCTCTCTCAGCTTCTGGAATCGCTGTGACCTGCCATCAGTGCAGTCGGTCACCACCTCTTCAGAGGTCTTCGGACAAAAAGCACCACCTAGGGCAGTCACAGACGGGGCTAGTGGGCGGGGGGGGGGGGGGCAGGGGGTGGCTAACAGACAGTTTCCCGGTGCATCGCTGACCTTGGTGGGCAGAAGTCCAGACCCTTTTGCATCTCACAGGGAGGGCATACTGGCTTGGGCCACACCCAGCAAAACGGAATTGTGCTCCAGAAAGTTCCAGATCACATCGAGCATAGACTGATGCTCTCTCTGAGAGGTTAGCCCCTAGGTGTTGATACCATTTTATTCTCAGTACATGTAAATTGAATAGAGGGAGGGAAGAGCTTTATATCCCGGATTGAAATTCTCTTTCTCTCTTTCTCTCTCCCTAACACACACACACGCGCGCGCGCACACACACACACTCTCTCTCTCACACACACACACACACACACACACACACACATATCAAAGCACATTACTTAATTTGGGGTTGGGTTGTGATGCCTTGAGAATCTGTGTCTGGGAGCCTTGACTACTCTGAGTCATGAATGTATTTCAGGAGCAGCTTAGGTGCCCGTGACCCCCCCGTCCTCTGCGGGCTCTCTCCACCAGGGTAAGGCTTGTCCAAATAAAAGGTTTTCTTGATGGCTTACAGTGTTTTTCACAGCTCTTCATGGTTTTCTATTCCACAGGCAGCTCACCAGGAGCTGGGTCCAGTGGGCATCAGTTTCCTGGCAGGAAACGCAGGGCCCCCAGACTCCCAGTAGCTGTGACGTGTGTCCCCCTGTGGAGTGGGGTTTGGAGAGGGCTCCTCACGAAAGGCTGTGTGTGCCCCTCCATGCTCAGGTGGCTGAGTAGGAGGCTGTCTCCACAGCCTCTCAGGAGCCGCGTGTGCCGGAGGAGTGAGCAGCCCCGTGAGCAGACTCCTCGGAAGGTGACAGGGTCCCGAATTCAGGGCGCCTGTTCCTTAGATTCTCCCTCTTAGACACCTGAGGGGGCCCGTCATTTTATAGCTCTTGTCGCGATGACCCTCGTTACTATTTTTGGGAAATAATTCGAACTAAGCTGTTTGGAGATCGGATTTGGCAAGGCCCAGGCAAGCCAATGGATTCTCTATGAGTTTAAAAAATAAATAAATCCTTATTTTGTACAGAGAAATTCCCTTTTTGTAACTAATCCTTTTTATTGGCAAAAATTGTAAATTAAAATATACAACTTGACGGTTGTCTGTCTTAAGTTTCCACGTCCCCACTCCTCTGCTGTTGGGATATTATTAGGTAATCCATGTAACCAGTTTCAGGCGCTGAGGCGTGCCCAGAGTTGGTGGGGTGCCATTAGGGCGCACACGTTTCCTGAATTCTATTCTCTGTTGGAGGAGAATATCGATAGGATTTAATCATCGCTGGGAGGAGCATTGCTGGGCTTGGTTTTAATGAACCAGGATCGTCCCAAACATTGGGGCCGGGAGGTTTTTCATTTATTTTTGTTTTCCAGCGAATCTCTAATTAGGCAGGCTGTTGTGTGCCTTTGGGGTGTTTCTCTAGTTTCCACCTGTGGCTTTGAGTCAGGAACCCTGTAGGATTAGTTTAATCCCCTCTCTGGGGGACCTGGAAAGGCAGCTGTGTGACAGCCTCTTTCCTGGCGCCTGCAGCCCAGGCCTACTCGGGGCCTCTTTCCCCTCCTTGTCCCAAGGAAGGCCGCTGAGAAGGAGCAGGGCTGTGCACTCCCTTCTGGCTCCGGGGAACTCTCCAAAGCAGCAAGGTGCCACCAGTGTGTCTCCGGCTGCCTCTGACAACACGGCCCTTGTCAGGGGCCTCGAGGCTGCCGGCACCTTGCTTCACTGCCAGTGGTGCCCAGGGCCCTTCTCTTCCCCTTTCGCCTTTCAAGTATGACAATAACAAAGCTTAAGACCTTTGGGGAAAAAAAAAATCTCCATTCTGCTTGGACTTAGCCTATCAGTGTCTTGAAAGGCGAAAAAGCAGGCTATATGCAGTTTACTTGTTTGCCTTCCCGGGTGGTTTGGTGCCTTTAATTGGAATCGGGGCATCAAGCCATGTAATTCCTTACGTGTCTGCTTTAAGCCCAGAAAGCTTTGTCCCATCCCCTAGCCCCTTGTTCTCACCACTCTGTTAGGGGGGTTCCCGGCTCGGCCGCACACCTGGCTGTGGACCTTAGGGGTAGGTACTGTGGAAACCCTTGGTGCCTCCTGGGATCTTCCCACTGGGGCTATCCCGAGCGTAACTGGGGCCTCTCTGGAAAAGCTGCAGTTTTCTCACACGGGTTTCCATTCCGCCTCTTTGTAAAGTTGCCGTGGTTGGATCTTGAGCAGGAGTTGGGAACTTGTGTTCAAGCCCCATTGCACAATGGGAAAGATTATCCTCACCCCCTTTTCTGCGGTCAAGAAAATTTCAGGCTCAGAGAGTTCCTTGATACAGAGCAGCTGTCTGGGACCAGGTTCAACCCCCTGCACCTCATGGTCCCCCCCAAACACGGCTAGACCTGAGCAACTCCAAATCCGCAGGTCTTAGCGGTGAGTCGTCTGGCGCAGTCAAAGAACCACTGGGAAGGGCCCCAGACCTGCCTTCCCATCGCCTTCTCCCCGTTCCTCCCCTCCCCCCCAAAAAAGAAAACAGAAAAATGCAGCTATAACGTGTCCAAGATTTGAACTCAACTTGGCTAGTGATTTGCTGCTGAGGCCAAAACTCATCCTTGGAGCCTAAGGTTCTGTTTTTGCCAGGCTGGAGGGAGGCAAAAGTTTGGAAACATTTGCTGAAGCTAGAAAATGAGTTCTCTATCTTCCTCCGGGGTAGGAATTGCCTTGGGGCCTTGGAAAAAAAAACAAACTAAAACATCAGTTGAGTTGTGTCTGGGCAGATGTAAATAGAACCTGGTCTTTCTCTTCCCGATTCTCAATATCAAGGCTGGCAGCCCAGGCCATTTTAGAAACTCATTTATTGGATAGCTGAATGCAATTTAGTTTCTAAGCTGCTAGGAGTAAGTCAAATATTGTCTGGGACCTGCCTAAGAAGATTGATGGGGCTTTTCCAGCGCGAGAGGGAAAGGGGGACTCATTAAAGTGTTTTCACATTGCTCCTTTTCCCTCTTCCCTTTTGTTGCTGGGGATCGAACCCGAGACCTTGAACGGGGCCAGCAGACGCTCTGCCTCTCGGTCACAGCGCAGGCCTGCAGATACGTTCTTTAAAAAGTAGTTGGTGGGGACCAAGAACACGTGGCCAACTCAGGTTCTGTCCCCAGCATCACTGAATCTCCCGAGCCCAGAACCAGGAGTGACCCCTGAGCCCAGAACCAGGAGTGTGTCCTGAACACCACTGGGTGTGGCCCCCAAGTGAAAGGTCATTGGCAGAACTGGGGAAGGAGCCAGAAGTAGAGGCTTGACTTGATGTGAGACCCTGGGTTTGATTCCCCGATCTCTGGGACCACTGGTAGCACGCCTCAAGCGCCAAGTCAGGAATAGCTCTTGGCACAGATGGGTGTGGCCCTCAAATAAAACATCAATGAAATGGCATGGGCTCTGTGACACGGGGCGGTCCAGGGTCAAGAGGTTGGGAGAGAAGCTGTAGAGCTGGTAGGCTGGAGAGATAGTTCAAAGGATAAAGTGACCTTGCATGCAGCTGACCTGGGCTTGATCTCTAGCATGGTCCTTCAAGCTTGCCAGAGGTGATCTCTAAATGCAGAGTCAGGTGTAAGTCCCGAGCATGTCCCCCCCCTCCGCAAGCCAAATATAACCCCTAAACTACAGAGTAGTTAACGTGTTGGCCGGCATAGGATTGGTCGTAGGTGTCAGAATGGCCTGAACTGTGCTGCATTGGGCAGAGGGTCGGGATTGGAGGAAGCTCTATGAGAATAGCTGGGGCTGGAGAAGGAAGAAAGGGGGTGGGGGTTTGAGCAAGGACACCTGCTGGACATCAGATTAAGTGTCCCATAGAAATAAGAGCACAATGCTGTTCAGTTGGCCTTGAACAACGTGGAGGGCGGGAATGCCAGCTCCTGCCTCTCCCAGTGGAAAAAGCATGGGGAACTTGTGTTTCCCCTCCAGGTGGGACTAGTAATAGCACGAAGGTCGATCTGCACAGATTTGCGTTTGTGTTTCGTAGTGTGCAAGTGGACGCTTCATTCTGGTCTCCGAGCAATGAGAAGGGGGAGTGGAGAGTTGGACTTGCTGTTAGGGGTGCCAGAGTGGGAAGAGATGGAGGAAGTGACATGTTCACAGAAGGGTCTGTATCAGTCTAAGAGAAGTCAGGAAGTCTTGAATGATCAGGACACTTGCCAGATAGTCTAATGGTCTAATTCTACATTTCCTTCGTCAGCTGCTGCTCCTGTGAGAATGTGTTATCTATCATAATTTTCTTTAGAGGGCAGGGCCACACCAAATGGTGTTCTGGGCTTATTTCAGGCTCTGTGCTGGTCTCTGGTCACTCCTGGTGGGCTCAGAAGACCATATGGGATGCCGGGGGTCAATCCCAGATCTGTCATGTGCAAGGCATCTTACCCACTGTACTATCTCTCTGGCCCCAGAGTTTCTTCTGTGGCTTCCTCTGGGGTGGTATGAACCCTGTGTAGGCAGAACTGCACTGTTTAAGCCTAGGGTACCCAAGTGTCAACTCATGCGTGGTATTGTGAGTGCCATACGTTGCTGGTAACCTGGTGGAGGTTGTGGATCAGCCTAGAAGCCTAGCCACTATGGGAAGAGCGTTTTAGTGGGAAATACACTATGGCCTCAAACCAGGAGCTTAAAATGAACTTTGGGGCTGGAGAGACAGTACCTAGGGCAGGGCGCTTGCCTCACACTCTTCCAACCTGAGTCCGATCAATCCCTGGTGCTACATATAGTCCTCTGAGCCCTTCCAGGAGGGATTCCTGAGCACAGAGCCAGGAGTAAATCCTGAGCTCCTTTGGGTATGGAGAGACAGACACAGACACAGACACAGACACAGGCACAGACACAGAGACAGAACTTTTAGAACCTGGTCACTTTTCAAAAGGCCTCAGTGAGAGACAAACGATGTTGCTGCTTCTGCCCTCGACCCCCAGGGCCCTCCTGTTTTCAGCATCACAGCCAGAAACTCAAGTAGTCTTGCAGCCAGGAAGGATGCCCTTCCCTGTGGCCTGCTGGCTCCAGAGCTCAGCTCAGTGACCCTCAGGACACCTGCCATCATTTGCCTAATGTCTCTCGCATGGTCTGTTAGCATCGCTGGAGCACAGGCGCTGCCCCTGTGTCCGTGGCTGTGTTCCCAGCACTTAGCACAGTGCCTGTGGCAGGAGGTTCTCTGCTGGTTGCATCGGACTGAAGGTTAGCAAGGGTAGGACTGTGGCTGGTTCCAGGCGTGAGCTAATGGTCTGCTCTCCGAGGATTTTTACAGGAAGTCTGTTTCTGAGGGAACCAGACCCCAGGAAGAGGGTATCAGAAGAGGCCGGAATGGTTCAAATTTAAGTTACTTTACCAAGCAGTCGTGTAGACTCTACAGATCGGTAGACGATCAGTGTGTTGCCTCTTCCTGGGCGCTGGCGCTGGCTCTATAAGGTCCTTGCAGGTTAGAGGCAACCACCGTGAGCTCAAGGGGAGCTTTGGGTTGTGATGGGAATGGGGCTGATACAGAAGCAGTATACCGGAGGTAAGATGTGTCTGTCTTTACTGCCAGGCCCTTGGCACCCGGAGGGTGTGCCCAGACCTCCTCTGCCGAGGAGGATTGAGATTTTTGCTGACCATTGCCATTAGTTAGCATTCTTGGATCGAGGTTTCCCTTACAAAGGACAGTCAAGGAAGTTTATGGAAGTGTGTAGAGGACCACCCTGAGCTCAGGACCCACAGGGGTGGGTGGGTGGGGGGCAGTAGCAGGGATCCAGGGAACAAAGGCTGATTCTGCTGCATCCACTAGGGAAAATCACTCCCCCCGTTTTCATTCTCTGCTTGCATCTTATTCAACTCCTGTTATCAGTTTAGCTGGAACTCTCTGCCTTTCCTGTGGCTGGGGACTCAGGGGAAAATATATCATTGACAGGCCCATTTAGGTGAGCCCCCCAGGGGAGAGAGGTAACTTCCCACAAGCAAATCAAAGTGTTTTTGCTTCACAAGTAGACACTACTGCTGCCCACTTCCGGGGGAGGAGAAGCCGGGCACATCTCACAACCTGGCTGGTCCCCAAGCACATGTAAACCACATGTGTGACCTCCTGAAGGAGCCTCTGGCTGTGCTTCATTCCATGCTGGGAACGAGCCAGCATTTCCTCCCCCACATCCCTCCAGCATTCGCAGGCAGTTTCGATTTGTTTTCCTTTCTGGGCCGCACCGGGCAGTCCTTGGGGACTAGTTTTGACTCTATGCTCAGAAGTGACCCCTGGTGATGCTCGGGGAACCGTCTGTTGTGGTGTTGGGGATCGAAGGAGTGGACCACAAGCAAGGCAAGTGCTTTACCCGAGCAGAGTCGTTTTGGCTGAAGGTTTTTGGGGAGGAGTGTTGACTAGCACATCACAGGGAAACTCATCACACTCTCGAACCTGTCTGGTTCACTCTCCCGATCCTCCACCCTCACCCCACCACCCCTCACCCCGGTACCTGGCACAAAGCTTGGCACCCATTGCTTCTTGAAATACCTATTTATTGAAAGCGAATCCATTTCATAGCCTATAGCTATCAGCTGGCTCCCTGCCTCCCCATTTCTTCCCCATGTGGCTTTTCCAGTTCTCTCTAATTTAACTCTGGCTCGGAAACTCTACACTCAGCAAAATTAAAGTCTTGCTATTAATCAGGTCTACCCACCTTCCAAAGGCTTCTCAAGATGATGCAGACACAGAGCAATACTCTGTCAAGGAAGGAGGGGATTGTGCTGCCCCGCCCCCCGAAAAAAAAAACACACACAAAGATTTTATTCTGTGCATCGTCTCCAGGGTTCTGCTATGTCCTCTGTGGTGGGCTGTGGTGGTCCTCGTAAGTCTATATGCTAATTTTCAGAACTTCTGAATGTGACTTTATTTGGGAAAAAGAGTCTTGGCTGATGTCATTAAATTAAGGACCTTGAGCTGAGGAAATGATCCTGGATGACCCAGGTGGGCCCTGAATCCATGACAAGTGTCCTCTAGGAGGAACACAGATGTCCCGAAAGCAGGCACAGGAGAAGGTGATGTGCTGTAGACAGAGATTGGACGGATCTGGCCGTCAGCCAAGGCGTGCCTGAAAAGCCAGCAGGCACGAGAAGGGGCAGGGGAGGGACTCTCCCTGGAGCCTTTGGAGGAAGCGTAATCCCAAGAGAGGATGTTTCTGTTGTTCTCCACCACCCAGTTTGTGGTGACGTGTGGAAAGTAACATACCTCTGGAAATCCAGTCAAGACCGTCGAACTCTTCTCTCCATGCCCCTCTGTGCCCCTCTGTGCCCCTCATACTCATTTCCATCTCTTAAGGAGCACTGTGAGTCACGTTGCCTCCCTTCAGGTGAGCCAGTCAGACTCCGGCTAAGTTGACGAGAGATGCTGAATAGCTCAGATAACCTGATGCTTTTCTTGACTTTTTGAAAAAGCTTTAAGCTAGAAGCTGCCCAGTTCACTCTGCATCCTGGTATTTGTGTGCTTTTTTTTTTTTTTTTCTTTTTTGGGTCACACCCGGCGATGCACAGGGCTTACTCCTGACTCATGCACTTAGGAATTACTCCTAGCAGTGCTAGGGGGACCTATCATATGGGATGCTGGGACTCGAACTCAGGTTGGCCATGTGCAAGGCAAACTCCCTACCCACTGTGCTATTGCTCCAGCTCCGGTATTTGTGTGCTTTTGTCTTAGACCACTCTGATCACCAAAACTCTAAAAAATGGTATTTTGGGTTTCTTTATTTTTTGGGGGGATGGGGTGGGGATGGTTAGGCTACTGCTGGCTGTACTCAGGGCTTACTCCTGGCTCTGCACTCAGGGGTCACTCCTGGCACTGCTTGGAGAACTATATATAGTGCAAGGGATCAAATTCAGGTAGAGCTTGTGCAAGACGAGCATTCTACTTGCTGTACGATCAGCATGAATTTTGGATTTTATATATAAGTCCAGAAATCCTCTAGAGGGTTCCTTAAGTGTTAAATCAGATTTTCAAACAATTTTTAGACATGGAACTCAACTTTCTGAAACTTCGGTATGTTAAAGACAAAAAATGAAGCTGATCTGAATTGGGAGCAAAGAGAGAAGGGCCATAGCTAAGTGCACCTCCCCCATTTTCGCCCCCAATTTTGAACAAATCCCTTGTAATTTCCCACGATTTCCATTGTTAAAAAAATATTTTTTCTAAGTTCATCTTTCTAGGCTATTGCTACAGAGAACAGAGCTTCTTAGTTTTCATTGGCTTATTAGGAGACCATCGATCACTACCCTTTACAGTTTGGAATCACAGTTACTACACGGAGACAAAAATGTTAGCTTCCTTACTACGAAAAACTGGCTTAGAAGCTAGGGTATAGGGGTGTCATCCTGCAGACATCCTGAAATGCATCCCCAGAACCTGAAAGACTCCCTCGGCCACTGGCGCAGCCAGATGAGGACAGAGTTTATTGCTATGAGCTTACGGGTGAGGAGAGCAAAGAAAGTGGCTCTCAGAGGCGTGATTGGTTTGACGAGGGCTGAGCTCAAGGCTCCCATCTACTCCTCAATCATGCAAGTCTTCCTCTGGAGAGAAACATTAATGAGTTTCTTGTTTACTTTTCCTTCTTTGGAAATTCCCTGTCTCCTATGGAAATGCAAGGAATAGGAACCTTGCCTTCGCTCCCATTTTTAAGAGAGAGGTTCCACCTGGAGATCCGTACTCAAATGGTTCCATCCAGTCAGGGGGAACTGTGTCACAGGATAGACCTTCTTCTAATAGGATAACTGTGTCAGATCAGTTAAACTAACAGCTGTAACAAACAACCCCCACACCTCCATGGCTTATCTCAACACAGGTTTCTTGTTCAACTCACAATCCAGTGGGGGGTGGGCTGAGGGGTGTCCAGGCTGGGGGGAGGGGGGTTGTCTTTCGTGCAGTTATTCGGGAACTCAATCTCACTCGTGCAGACTTAAAAATCTTGCTGTGTAGTTGTGTGCTGTGGCGAGAGCTCTCAGCAGCTCCGCCAGCGCCCAGGACCCTGAGTCCTTCACTGAATTCTTTGCCAGTGGTGAGTAGACTGTGCAGGAGATTTCAGGGACCAGGTGGAGAGCAACACATTATTCTTAGATAAGTCCAAAGAACATTCCACAACAATGCTGCTCTTAAAAAAAAAAAGGAGACATTGTATTGTGTACTGTACATTCAGAAAATTGCACACAGCTGAAGTGTTTTTACCAGCGGAGTACAGAGTATAGAAGTTTACACAAGGTGTATAAGTAGCACCCTCGTCAGAATGCGTGACATCATTGGTCCCCCACCCTGGGGACACTCTGCCAATGTCCCTGCCTGCCCCTGACCCCACCTCCCCCCCACCTCTCCCCCACCTTCATACCCCCCTTCCTCCTCCCCCCCCCCCCCCCCCCCCCCCCCCCGCCACGGGCCACAGTTCTGACTTGTAAGCAGGTAGATTTGTTCTCACCTAGTTTGGAATATTCTGGAAGTGGAGTCAGACTGCATGGCTTGTTTAGCGTCTGGTTTCCTGTATTTACCGTCGCTCTCGTGAGTCATTCCTGTTGCTAGGTGCTGCGCCGGGCTCGACTCCCGTTGCTGGAGAGGGCGCAGTGTGCGGCTGCGCCCGGCACGCGCATCTGGTCCTCGGTGGACGGGCATCTGGGCAGCTCCAGGCTGGAGCGCGGCGCGCTGGTGTGGGCATCCCGGGACACGTGGCTGCCGAACATATGGGCGCCTCTCAGGCGGGGAGGCTGCTCCTTGCCTCATTCCCAGAAGCGACAATCACGAGATCACTGAGCACAGGCTCCGCCGTGGCAGGAGCTGCCAGTTTCCTCAGAGACAGGAGCAGCGGGCTCACCCTTCCCCCGCCGCGCCCCAGGGTGCCACCCATGGAGGGCGCATCCCAGTTTTTCTTCCCCCTGCTTCTGAGAATCCTCTGTCCCTCTTTGTGACCTAGAGACACGGCTGTGCTGGAGCCCCCAAAAGCTTCCTTCCAAGGAAACATTTTCCCCAATCCAACATTTCGAAGGGGAACTGGGGGACTTGGGCCACACCTGGAGGGGCTCGGGCTAGTGCCAGCTCTGAGCTCAGGAGTCACTCACAGTGGTGCTCAGGTGCTGAGATTTCGGATCTGGGTCTGCAAGCTTAAAGATGCAAGGCTGAGGTTAAATTAGGAGTGCCTGGACTTATGTACCATCTGTCTGGCTCCAAGTCTAACACTGGGAATGTCACATTTTCTCCTCTTCCTTTTTTTTTTTTTTTTAAATTTGGAGTGCTGGGCTGGAGCAATAGCATAGCCGGTAGGGTGTTTGCCTTGCATGCGGCCGACCTGAGTTCGATTTCCAGCATCCCATATGGTCCCCTGAGCACCGCCAGGAATGATTCCTGAGTGCAGAGCCAGGCATAATCCCTGTGCATTGCTGGGTATGACTCAAAAGCAAAAAAAAAAAAATTTGGAGTGCTGAGTGGGGCTCTTCAGGCTTACTCCAGGCAGTGCTCAGGGACCATGCGTGGTGCTGGGGATCGAACCGGGCTTGGCATTGTGTGAGGTGAGCTCCCTCCCCGCAGTCCTCTTTCTCCAGCCCTCCTCCCCACCATCCTCTCTCAGTCTGTCCATGTCCATTCTCCACAGTCCCCCCAGGTGGGAGCAGATTTAGTGAAAAGAACTGGCGAGGCAGGAGAGGGGAGGAGAGCGCTGGGGAAGGAACTGAAGAGGCCAAGAGGAAATTGCTTTTGGCCGTGAGGGGAGGGCTGGGACACACACATGAATCATGATTTCTATCTGTCAGCAGGAAAAAAGGAACTCAAGAAACCCCTGAAAAAAATCACCAAGATGGAATATCTGGAGAAGTGTGGGGCCTTATTAAGCTGTGCTCCAGCCTGGCCCTGCAGAGGGGTGCGGGTCGGGAAGGGGGTGTGTGTGTTGGGGAGGGGAGGAGGGGCGGGTATTGGGCAAGGCCAGGGGCCCCTCCCAGGGCCATAGGCCAAATCCGCAACCCACCCCGCCTCCGGGCCACCCTGAGCTCTGTGCTGCTGGCAGCCCAGGGCAGCCCTGGAGCAGAGTCTTTCTAGCTCTCTTGAGAAGTGCACAATCATTAATCAGCGTTAGCGGCCCCTCTCAGACTAAGTGGCCTCTTGTGATGAGGAACGGACCCTTGAAAACGAAAAAACGTGGACTTGTAGCATTTTGAGTGTGCATTTGACAATGGCTTTCTGGAGAACAGTGGGGGACGGGGAGGGGCGCTTGCCAAGCAGGCCGGTGACGTGTGTGTGTGTGTGTGTGTGTGTGTGTGTGTATGTGTGTGTGTGTATGTGTGTGTGTGTGTGTGTGTGTGTGTGTGTGTGTGTATGTGTGTGTGTGTGTGTGTGTGTGTGTTGGGGTGCAGACCTGGCTTCCTGCCTATGGAACAAAGACAGATGGAGAAATTGAAGGACTGGCCTTAGCAGTAAGAGACCAGACTCTGATTGGCGAATTCTGACCCGAATCTTGTCTCTCGAAAGAACCAGACGGTCCAGGAGTGAGGAAGACCCGGTGGTGGTGGCGGTGGCGGTGTCAGGGCTGGGCTCTCCCTGGGAACTCCCCGCCTCGCCTCGAAGTAATTGAAAGAGGAAGCCTCAGGTTACCCCGGCCAGTTGCTGTGAGCAGTCCTGCTTCTGGCTGCCCCATTCTCCATTTTTGGCTCCCTGCAAGTTCCTGGGCTCTTTCCGATAAACAGGGACATAACAGTTGTTCTTCATAAAATTCTGTCCCAGGCGCACAGGGAAACTGAGACCATGGGTAATACCTGAGGCAAATGGCCGGACTCACCACCAGCCGGATCACCCTTTAGATCCCCCACGTTCTCTAGTAATTCTCATCGATTGATAAGAAATGCAAAGGGCCCTCTAAAAAGGCCTACACAAATCCTTAATTTTTTTTTTATTTTGTAAGTTTGTTCACAGTTAATATTACAGTTAATATTCAAACACCAAACCCACCACCATTACACCTTCCCGCCATCAAATTTGGGATGTTTCCATCCCAAGCCCCAAGCCCTGTCCCAGAGCACAACCGAAATGATATAATTTGTATTGTCTGTTATGGAAAACCGCTGAAAATGCTACAAAAAAGTATCTATAGAGGAGACAGTGTGAAGATTGTTCTATTTTGTCAGGGGCCATTAAGACATTCTTTAGAATATTACTAACATGTTGTTAAAGGTTGAATGAGTGAGCTTTCATACATATCTGAAACTATGTACATATGTGTATATATACATATATATGTGTGTATTTCCCCTGAGACTGGTTTCCTTCGACTTTAAACCCCATCAAATGTGGTGTGCTACTCTCGGGACATCTTGGTACGTCGGTGGTGTAAAGTATGAGATGTCATGTGGCTGTGAATGTGACTGCGCGCTCCGGGAATTCTAGAATTTAAAATACAGTTATACAGCAGATTGACTCATGGGGGAGGCTTGCCCGAGCCTGTGGGGAGCAGCCATGAGCATGGTGGTGATTGAGTTCTGGAGGTTTTCGGCTGCCGGGACTCTGTTGGGGCGGGGAGGGGAGCTCCCCCCTGCCCCATCCTGGGTTGGCCCGGATGAGACAGCCTGGTGTGGGGTCTGGAGTTATCTCTGCGGCGTGTCCTTCTATGCTGCTCTCTCCTGAGAGTTTTATTCCTGACTCTGGGTCACGGCCATTAGTGAGATTGTGTGGTGCCAGCGGCAGTTTGTGGGCGTGACTGCCAAACTGCCAGAAACAGCTAAGCCGGGTTTTGAGTTGTCTTGGGCAGGTAAAGGGGCTGCTGTGCTTGGTCTGGCTCCCGTTATCTGTTGGACGTCGAGGTGAGGAAGTATGGAAGACAGGAAGTATGGTGACTTCCTGTCTTCAGACAGGCCATAAGTCCTGTCTTCCACACTGCGGGGCAGGTGATCTTTGATTCTGGGAGTGTCACTGTTTCACCTGCTGGCTCCCATTTGGTCCTGAGCAAACCTTACAGAAACAGTGGCCCCCACTGCCCTGTCATCTCCTGCCCCCCTTTCGGATAACATTGGGTTATCCTTGCTCCTCCCACAGGGAACTTAGGTTTATTGAGTTACTCCCACAATAGTGCTCCTGAGGCACACCTAGTTCCATCAAGCACTAATAATCCTAGATTGCTTTTCCCTTTCCTTTATGTCATTTGCATGGTTTATTTAGCAATGTCCTTTTTGTATAGACACACAGGAAGACAGTTCATGCTATGCTTTTGTAACATGGGAGTTAATTCAGTCCAAATTAATATTTACTCAGGGCATCCATATTTACTTGACTTAAGCCTCAGTTGCCCTTAGTTCCTAGCACTCCAAAAGCAGGGTCCCAACGAAGGGACTGGGTGGATCTAGGGCAAGCTGTGAGCTACCCTGACAACGAAAGTGGACAAGCTAAGCACCATAAGTATAATAAGTTAAGAGCATGGTGATGGAACAAATTCGGTCATGACCCAACATGAAGTAACTGAATAAGGACTCTGCTGGGGTTAGGAAAGACTAACCTGGCCTGAGGACTATATGGTGTGGAACATACAGTGAGATGTCCCCAGGAAGAGCCAACCTTTAAGCTTAATCCATCTCTTACTGTGTTCATACAAATGACTAGAAATATTATAAGAAGTAAATTTATTACAATTGTTTAAATGGATTACTAGTTGAGGAAAAGAGAAAGCAAAACACCCTAGATGGAATCCCACCCTTGGGTGGATCTCCTAGTAATTTAGTGTGCTGAACCCTCAGGTAAGACTTTGTCCTTGAGTTAATCTTCTAGAACTTCTTCTGAAGGAGTGGCTTTACCTCTGTTGTTATGACAGTGTTCAACCCCAGCTAAGTGTACCGCCACCCTTCACAATTTCTATGTAACTGTGCTGTAAGGGGTCCGAGGGGAGAGGACTTTGAGGTCTACAAGGAGACGAGGATGTTGGAACTATGATGACTGGGACTATGACCAAAACTACGACTGCAATTGTGCTGTAAAGGGGACAGATCGGGCTATGCTGGGGAGAAGAGAGAAATAAACTCACTACCCACCAGCCTGGGGCCCTGCTCCTTAGTTCCCCTGGTCCTTCGTCCATCTGTCATCGTGGAACGGTTCTCGGCCACCAAATACTCGTGTCCCACAGCCTCCCAGTTGCTTTTTTCTGGAAACTCACCCTCTCTGCCCCCATGAACATTTTTCTACCACCCCAACCACAAGCTCGTGTCATCCTCACAGCGACCTCTGAGGGCCCGGGGATCCCATGCTGCAAAGTGGACCCCAGAGCTCCCCTCCTTCTCACTGGGACAACCCCCATCTCTCCCTTGCACGCCTTCTCTGCGTGTTGTGTGGGCAGTGTGGGCAGAGTCAACTAATAAAGCCCCCACAATTCTCCTTCCTTTCCTCAACTCCTTAAAGACAATGCTGAGCGTCAGCCCCCAGTGAGCTGGGACCGGGAAGCATCCAGAAGAAAGACCACCCACAGCAGTTATTTGTTTGCTGGCCTTCCTTTCTTTTACAGCAGGTGGGAGAAGGGGGAAGCAGTGGGTCTCCTGGTGGTCTCCTGGCGGTCTCCCGATGGGTTGGGTCGCGGCTGACTTATGTGAAGAGGGGAGCAGGGGGCAGACAGTGGCCTCCAGAGGGGAGTGTACTGCCTTCCTCACTTTGCTCGCCCAGGTCACGCAGGGACGTGCCTAGAAGGGTTAGGGTTGGTTTAAGTCAGCCATGAGCATCTCTATAGTGTGGACGCTAGAGTCCCATCAGCCCCACTAGGCAGCCATCAGATTGTGCTCGAATTCCAGTGGCTCCCACTCCCTGGTTTCTCCAGGGAATAGTGGAAGGCAGGCTGGAGTCTGGTATTCAGTCCTGGCAGGAAAGGAAAATCAGCCCTAACATCTCTCTGGGTTTCCAGGTCTTTCCTCTATCCCTGCAGACGGACATTTCAGGAAGGAGAAGAATGAACAAGTAAGATGTCTTTATGCAAGAAAGAGGAGGGGAGCAAGAAACATGTTCAAGGGGAAATGTGGGGTCCACACCTGTGTTGGGGAGTAGAGGTGCGGGTCACCTTGGGTCAGGGAAGCACCCAGACACACCTCCCATGCAGAGAGGTGGGCCAGTCTCAGCACACGGAGAATGCGTGCTGCTTGCTCTGCGAAGTTACTTTTATAGAGTTTTTCCAAACCGCTGCGAAGAAAAGTCTGTTGCTAGGGTGTTGCCAAGGGGAGGGCAGGGAACTGTGGCTGGTCTTTGATATTCTGAGCACGGCCTTTGTTCCTGCAGGAGCGGCTCTCTCAGGGGGTCCAGCGATGCTCCAGCCTGGAAATCTGCATCTCAATCAGTATCTTCTGATGGGTTCCTGCATCTCCAGGCTGCCAGGCCTTTGGGATGCTTTGGTCTGGAGACAGTGACTTCTTCTAACCGTCATTGCTGGGGCCTTACCTCCTTGCCTGCTTCCAAACCTTTCTTCACACTAGTCTTTAATTAGACCCTCATGAGTCCACTGAGGAGGGTGCTATTATCGATTAGGAAACTGAGGCACAGTTACTATGTCATGTTCCACTTCAGGGAGGCAGAGTGCCAGCTAGCCACTAAAGTTTGTATATATACATATATAAAATTATATATATATAATATACATAATTTATATATATTATATATAATTTTTTTGTTGGCCACACCTGGAGGTGTCCAGGGCCTACTTTCAGCTCAGTGCTCCACAACAGTCCCCTGGTGCTCAGAGGACTGTGAGGTGCCAGGGATGGAACCCGGACCACTGGTATGCTCCAGCCCCTTGAGCTAGCTCCCCAGTCCCAAAGTGGTGTTCATCCCAGGGATGCTGCAGGCTCCGTGCGTTACGCTAAACCCAACCGTTAGAAATGATCTGGGTTCAATCCCCAGTACCGCATGGTCCTCCAAGTACCACTGGGAGTGACCCCAACAACCGAGCCAGAACTAGCTCTCATTGTTATATACTGCCAGGTATGCCCCCCAAACAGCGAACTACTAAAATATACCCATGCCCTGAACGCTTTTTTGTAAGGACGTGGTACTTTTTTTTTGAGGGGGGATGGGATTCGAACAACCCAGACCCCTCACAGACAAACAAAGCAGGCATCCAGCCTTTTATTTATTTAAAATTTAAATTTTATTTATTATTTTGCTTTTTGGGTCACACCCGGTGATGCACAGGGATTACCCCTGGCTCATGCACTCAGGAATTACTCCTGGAGGTTCTCGGGGGACCATATGAGATGCTGGGAATTGAACCCGGCTTGGCCGCGTGCAAGGCAAACGCCCTACCCGCTGTGCTATCGCTCCAGCCCCCTGCATCTAACCTTTTAGACTGTCTCCTTAGCCCCTTGCCTGAGAAGTTTTTATCTTGCCCCCCCACCCCCCAGGCATATAGGCCAATGAAGGTTGCTTCTAAATAGTGCTCAAGGAATCTGGGGGCCACTGATGGGGGGGTCTTGGCATGCTCGGTGGAGGGACTGAGTGAGGGCCAGTGTCTGCCTCTTGGGCCTGTAATCATCAAGGCCATACCCTGCTGTTGTACAGGGGACTTAAGGGCCGCCCTGAGCAGTGTTTGGGGGTTCCAAGGTTACACCCAGTGACACCCAGGGGGCCAATCAGGGGACTGGGGATTGAGTAAGCAAGGCACGCACCCCGACGCCTATGTGCTACCTCCCTGGCCCGTTCACTTCAGTTATAATGCACGCTTCCTTTTTTTTTTTTTTTTAAATAATTTATTTATTTTTAATTAGAGAATCACCGTGAGGGTACAGTTACAGATTTATACACTTTTGTGCTTATACTTCCCTCATACAAAGTTCGGAAACCCATTCCTTCACCAGTGCCCATTCTCCACCACCCGTAAACCCAGCGTCCCTCCCACCCTCCCCAATCCCATCTCCCCCACAACCCACCCTGCCACTGTGGCAGGGCATTCCCTTCTGTTCTCTCTCTCTAATTAGCTCTTGTGGTTTGCAATAAAGGTGTTGAGTGGCCGCTGTGCTCAGTCTCTAGCCCTCATTCAGCCCGCAACTCCCTTCCCCCACATGGCCTTCGACTACAATGTAGTTGGTGATCGCTTCTCTGAGTTGCCCTTTCCCCGGAACGTGAGGCCAGCCTCGAAGCCATGGGGTCAACCTCCTGGTACTTATTTCTACAGTTCTTGGGTATTAGTCTCCCACTCTGATATTCTATATACCATAGATGAGTGCAGTCTTTCTATGTCTGTCTCTCTCTTTCTGACTCATTTCACTCAGCATGAAACTTTTCATGCCCATCCACTTAACTACAAAATTCTTGACTTCCTTTTTTCTAACAGCTGCATAGTATTCCATTGTATAGATGTACCAAAGTTTCCTCAACCAGTCATCCGTTTTGGGGCATTCGGGTTTTTTCCAGATTCTGGCTATTGTAAACAGTGCTGCAATGAAAATACATGTGCAGATGTTGTTTCGATTGTACTTTTTTGCCTCTCTGGGATATATTCCCAGCAGTGGTATTGCTGGGTCAAATGGGAATTCAATATCTAATTTTTTGAGAATCGTCCAAATTGTTTTCCAGAAGGGCTGAACCAGTCGGCATTCCCACCAGCAGTGAAGAAGGGTCCCTTTCTCCCCACATCCTCTCCAACAGCGGTTGCTTTTGTTCTTTTGGATGTGTGCTAATCTCTGTGGTGTGAGGTGGTATCTCATGGTTGTTTTGATCTGCATCTCTCTGATGATTAGTGATGCAGAGCACTTTTTCATGTGCCTTTTGGCCATTCGTATTTCTTCCTTGGTAAAGTTTCTGTTCATTTCTTCGCCCCATTTTTTGATGGGGTTGGATGTTTTCTTCTTGTAGAGTTCAACCAGTGCTTTATATACCCTTGATATCAACCCCTTATCTGATGGGTATTGTGTAAATATCCTTTCCCATTCTGTGGATAGTCTTTGGATTCTGGTCACTGTATCTCTTGCGGTGCAGAAGCTTTTTAGTTTAATGTAGTCCCATTTGTTGATCTCTGTTTTTACTAGATTGCTTAGTTCCGTGTCACCTTTGAAGATACCTTTATCTTCAATATCGTGGAGGGTTTTGCCGACCTTGTCTTCAATGTACCTTATGGTTTGTGGCCTAATGTTGAGGTCTTTAATCCATTTTGATCTGACTTTTTGCACGCTTCCTTTTTAAAGCTTGTTGAAAGATTAGTGGGAGACTAAGAGGCTCTTCAGGAAAGCTGGAGACTTCGGCTGCAGGCTGGATTCCAGGCAGTCACCTTCAGACTCTGCCGCAGCTTTGGTCAGATGGGGCCGTGGCCCGCCTCAGAGGGAGCAGGAGTTTGGCCTCACAGCCTCCGGGGAGCCGTGGCCCCAGGGCTGTCCCACGGCGCCATCGCTTCCCTGTGTGGACTGCATGTAGCCTGCTGTGTCTGCACCCACGCCCGCGTCACCAGCCAGGTGGAAGGTGGGGTGTCCCCCCACCCTCTAGGGCTGCAGGGGGGGGGTGAGTGAGGGCCCCTGGCTTGTGGCTGCAGCAGGGGTTTGGGGGAGACATCACCTCACTTTCTGGTGGAGTCCCCAGGGCTCGGATATACCTGTGGGTGTGCAGCCCTGTCCCTGACCTTTTGTACTTTGATCCTGCATTTCCCGGACTCCCTTGCTACCAGGGTTTTGGTTAACTTTGGCAGACACCAAGCGCCCGTGTGAGGTCAGCGCCCGAGATGAAGGCAGGTAAAGTAGAGGAGGTAGGGAAATGGGGGCAGCCTGTGCTCAGAGTTCCTCTGCTGCACTTTCACCCTCCCCAAATTTGTCTTATTTAGGTACCCCCTTTCCCGATGCACACAAATCTGTACCCACCTGGGAGCTGTGGGTGAGGGCTGGGGGCGGGGGGAGAATCCGACCATTCACAGCACCCTAAGGACTCTAGGAGTCCCTCTGGGACATGTCACTGGAGGGGTTCAAGACTGGCTCACCCTGGTAACCCCAGAGGCCCGGCGCATGTGATGGAAGGAGAGAAGGATCTAGAACAGCTGGGCCTGGCGCATCTCAGGCTCGGGGGTATAGCCTAACCTCTGTGAGCCGGCAAGTGAAACACGAGGCTTCTCAAAAGCCCTTGCAAGTGGGAGCATTCTTGTTTGGGGGCCACACTGGTGGCACTCAAGGCTTACTCCAGGCTCTGGATTCAGGGATCCGTCCTGGTGGGGCTCAGGGGACCATTTTTGGTGCTGGTCCAAAGATGGGGCTGGCTGTGTGCAAGGCAAATGCCCTTCCTGCCACACCATCTCTGGGGTGGGGAGGGGTTGTTCATGCTCCCCTGTCACCCGTCCCAGAGGATCAACCTTGGCTTTTGCCTCTTGGCAGTAGGAGTCAGGTGTTGGTGGCACAGTCCACCAGGACTATTGAGGTGCTGAGGTGCAAAGAAAGACAGAGAGACTTGGAGGGAGCCCCGAGGGGCAGGGGATCCAGGCAGGTGGGGGAGGGGCACCGGGGGCTAGAACAGGAGGCTGCCCCCCTACACCTGGAGCTATGGGAAACCTCTAGAAACTGGGATCCCTCCCCCTTCCCTTCCCTTTGTTATATGCTTGCCAGGGTGTCACACTTCGGCCACAGTGCTTGGGGATCACACAGCAGTGCCGCGGGGATGGCACTGCCATAGAGCTAGACTGGCAGCCCCCCAACGGCCCCCGGGCCCCAGCTGTACAACAAGCCGGGCTCTCCAAGCAAGACTCAAGGAGGAACAGGGACTAGGGCGGGGGAGGGAGCGGAGGGGGCCATGTAGAGAGGGTTCTGGAGGCCCGAGAAATAGGGTGCGGGGAGCAGAGGGAGAGTTGGAACGTGAGGATAAGTCCAGCTGGACGTGGACCACAAAAGGGGTTTGGACTTACCTTGGGCCATAGGAGGGCACATTCTCTGGCCCCAGAGAAACCCAGCTGGCCCGGGTGGTAGCTTCAGGCAGATTTATAAGCACCAGGGGCCAATAGCAACCGCGTCATCTGCTCTGAAACTGAAGGTGCCCAAGACTTTGGGGCAAACAGAACCTCTGTTCACGGGCCTGTTAGGGAGGAGAGGCTCCTCCATGAGCCGTAGAGCTGCCCCCCCCCCGCTCCACCCTGGAGCAAGCCCAGGACTGGACGTTGCTCCTGCCAGGACCCCATCACTTCTTGGTTCCTCTCTCCACCTGGGGTGCAAGCCAGGCAGAAATGAAAATAGTGGGGATTTCCCACCTGACCTTCAGAGGTTTTAAATAAAAAAAAATATTTTTTTTATGTGTAAGTGCTGGACAGATATTACAGGGTTAATGCCCCCGGCTTGCATCCTGCCCACCCTGGGTTGAGTCTCTGCCATGGCATATGGGCCCCTGAGCACTGCCAGGGGTCACTCCTGGGCAGAGAGCCAGACACAGCCCCTGTGCACTGCCCTGTGGGTGCCCCATGCTCTCCCCGAACAAAGCCAAAAGCAAACAAAAGATTTTATATGTCATTGAGCTGAGAATTTTTCTCTCAGGTATTGGTCATTAACAGCCAACAGTGTATCAGGAGTTCTTGATTGCTTCAGAACATCAGGACTATTTACGAATTTCTTTGCCAAATTACCCCCAGGTATCTGGCACAAAACTGTTCTACATTTATTAAATGAAGTCATAAAGGAATATATTTACCTGTAACAATGATATTTATGGAGATGGACCAGTTGAGATACTTTTTAAAAAAGATTGTACATTTTAGGTTCTCTATAGAATCCTTATATAGCGATTTACTGTCACTGTCACTGTCATCCCATTGCTCATTGATTTGCTCGAGTGGGCACCAGTAACATCTCCACTGTGAAACTTGTTGTTACTGTTTTTGGCATATCGAATATGCCACGGGTAGCTTGCCAGGCTCTACCATGCGGGCGAGATACTCTCGGTAGCTTGCCGGGCTCTCTGAGAGGGGCGGAGGAATCGAACCCAGGTCAGCTGCATGCAAGGCAAATGCCCTACCTGCTGTGCTATTAGGCCAAGAAATAAAAAATACATCATATGACTTATAGAGGTGATGTACTTGTCAAAATTTCTTCATCATAAACTTAAATAGAATCTTAAAAAAGAATCTGCTTACCATTGTTGAGGCATCACAGTTTATCATAGTATGGTTATTTCTGTCTTAGGAATACAATATTATTGCACCACATCCAAGACAGGAGCACTTTGGAAAGTAATCCATAGGCAAATATTTCACCAATTGTTCTTCCCCCGCAATCTCCCCATTTTCTTTCACAGCCACAGGCTCAGGTGTGAGTTCAGGGTGGCTGAGAACCACCTCCATCGGTCTCCCCAGTAGAGGGACAAAGAAATGGGGTACTCATAGATAAGTGGTCAAAATGGCCCTTTTAATGCAAAGCTGTTAGCATACTTATAGAACATCTGAAGGGGTTGGAGGTATAGGACTGCACGTAGGTGTGATTGATCATTTACAGAGGTAAAGAGTTTGATGGAGGCAATTCTCTTGGGATTAACTCAAGGAGACACTTTGTCTCCCAGGGGTTATATGGAGAGATTCGCTCAGGGGCGACAAGCATTATCTTGCTTTTCTCTTTCCCTTGCTACTTAATACTTACAGTTATTTGGATAAACACAGTAAGAGATATAGATTCCAAAACTTAGTTCTCTGGGCTCTGAGGGCAAGCAACTCTTTTACTGTAAATCCCAGACTAAGTCCTCAGCCTGGTTCAGCTTGTCCTTCCCCATGATGTCTCTCTTAAGGCATAAAGGCTGCATCAAGACTGTGTTTTTATGCTTTCTAGATTGTCCCATTTTGATGCCAGGATAGCTTTGCTGCTCACCCCTGGTCCACCCAGGTCCAGCAGTGGGACTCCTTTTTTGGGGTGTTAGGAACTACAGCAAATGAGGCCTCAGTCAAGTAATTATGACGGATGCCCAGGATAGATATATTTCAGAGTCAATGAACTCCCAAATATTAGGAGATAGCATTATTAGTCTTTCTGTGTTTAAGCGAAGAATATTGCTCTATTGTAAAATATGGAAAGGTTATAGGGAAAATAGAAAAGCAAGTAACTCACTACAAAGTCCTCAGTAAGGTATGACTTATAAGTAACCAAGCCTGACGTGGGGGATTGTAATAATGAGAGGTAAAAAAGCAAAGTAAAGGTTAATGATAAACTCATAAGAGCACTGTAAGCTGATCTGGGGGGAGGAAAAGGGGCAATTCACTGATGAAGCCTGGGGGTCAATATCTAACCCTCTGGTGCCTGGGCTCATAGCTGCTTTGCCGGTAGGCATCTGTGTAGTGGGATGGGACCCAAAATCTCAACTTGGCAAGGTGGGGGAGGACCAAATAGCTTGGCTTTTGACCGAGAACCAGAAGTCTGGTCAAGTATCAGCAGCTGTCCTACAGCTTGCACGTCAGTGTTATGCCTGGCGCGTCACAACTCAACCTTTACTAAAGGTTAAGAACTGCAATGCCAGGAGCATGGGCCAGGCAGCCGTGTACCAGAATAACACGATGAAGGGCATGCGTATAGATGAAAGTCTATATGCAAATGAGGTTTTCAGTTAGAGTACTACTGATTAGTCAAAGTTAGCCAAGCAGGGACTGGTCAGATATTAATATTGGCCAGTCTGCGGCTTACATTAACCATTCCAGATGCACCTGGCCCCTATCCTCTATAGCTTCCTGGCTCTGGTTTTTAGTGAGGTTTGGGATCGCTCCATGCTTATTATTTTCCACATTATTTATCACAGTATATAAGTCTAGTCTAGGGAGTCAGGAATGCTGAGACCCGAAGATTAGAGCCTAGAATTGCTCTGTTTCTTTCTTTCTTTTTTTTTTTGGAGCCTAGAATTGCTCTAGGAAGAAACTTTATAGTTCATCTATAGATGGTGGCCAACATGTGGTCCCACATTATTCTCTTAACCAGTACTACTTACTTGCCTTTGCAAAGCACTATCACATATATTAATATATTGTCTTGCATCATATCCCCTGTGCAAATAGGACTAGCATTATTGTCACTTCAGAAGTAAACAGAATGTAGTTCATTGTCTAGGCATCTGCTCAAGTCACATAACTCTCAGTGGTCAAATTGGGAGCAGCATGCAGACTTTTGACTCAAGTTTTTTTGCTCCCACTATGTTACATGATTGCTATTATGGCCTCTTAGTATGGCATTATCTCAGGTAAGTAGAGTACATATTATCCTAAAACCATAAGGTTTAAATCATTTTTCATTCATCTATTACCCCTTCATCTATCTACCCAGCCATTCATTCATTCATTGAATCATCCAATCATTGGTTCACCTAAATATCCACTCATTCATTGATCTACACAAACATTTGCCGATTCACTCAACTCTCTACCTATATGCACACATTCATCTATATCTCCATTCATTAATTCTTTCATTCACCAACCAGTCAGTGAGTGTGTTGACCTTTGACCTTCCACTCCATTTTCGGCAGTTCATAGGGAAATGGGAGCTACAAGGTAAGTAGGATCTGATTCTTGCCCGTGAGTCTGATGGTGGAGAGAGGCTGAGCAGAGCTATTATAGATTTCAGTGCAAAGGGGGATTATTGGGAGGAGGAACCTCACCCTGCCCTGGCAAGATGAAGACACTCAGGTTCATCTCTGGAAGTAATTTTTTTTTTTTTTGCTTTTTGGGTCACACCCGGCGATGCTCAGAGGTTACTCCTGGTTCTGCACTCAGGAATTACCCCTGGCAGTGCTCAGGGGACCATATGGGATGCTGGGGATCGAACCCGGGTCGGCCGCGTGCAAGGCAAACGCCCTACCTGCTGTGCTATCGCGCCAGCCCCTCTGGAGGTAATCATTTGAAAAGCTTGGTGTGATGTGGCTCTGTCAGTGCTCACCTTCTGGGACTGAGGAACTCTGTGACCATCAGGAGGAAGGTGTTGATGTGTAACATGGATATTGGGGGGGGGGATAAACAAATAGGCAACAGATACTTCAAGAACGAGAATCTGGTTTCTCTTAGTGTTCTCAGTCTTTACTGCAGTGATGAACATACAGCAGGTGCTCAGTAAGTGCCCAGGACTCTTGCTGTGAGAGAGAAACCAGACGTGTGATCAGAAAGGAGCCCAAGAACAACTCCTTACTACTGCAAGGAGACGCTCCTCCATTCCTTCCCAACAAGCGGCAGTCTGAGCATGGCTACTCCTTCCCACCAGAAGGAAGACCTGGCCCTCATTATTCCTTGAGATCCTGAAGACTGTTCATATCTGCTGCTTGCCTGGGTTTGTAAAATAGAAAGCTCCAGGAGGCCAGAGCGACAGTACAGGGTGTAGGTGCTTGCCTTGCATGAATCTAACCTGAGTTTGATCCCTTGGGTTCCCTGAGCACTGCCGGGAGTGATTCCTGAGTCCAGAGCCTGAGTAAGCCCTGAGCATCATCAGGTATCCTTCTCCCACCAAACAAAATGAAACAAAACAAAACAAAAAAATAAAGAAGAGAGCTCTTCTGGGTTCTCATAGCTCTGTTAAGCAAGGTTTACAAAGGATGATTACTAATTTTGCAGCCCGATATTTTGGAGTGGGGCACGCCCAGCTTTGTTGAGGGCTTACTCCTGATTCTGAGCTCAGAGATCACTCCTGGCTGGCTCTGGGGACCATGTGGCAGGACAGGGATTGAACTATCACTCTGATCCTGCAGTCTAGATTTTTTTTTAAATAAGTGCAAAGGCTGGAGAGAGAGTGCAGTGAGTAAAGCACGTGTCTTCACACAGCCCACCTGGGTTCAATCCCTGGTGTCACATATGGTCCCTGAGCTTTGCCAAGAGTGAACCCAGAGAACAGAGCCAGGAATAAGCCCTGAGTACCACTGGATGAGTTCCCCCCACACTAAAACAGTAATAAAGGCCACTGAAACACCCATGGTAGGTGGTAGAGTATGTGGTTAATGATAGAGTTTGATCCCCTGCACTGAAAAAAAAGGTGCTTTGAAGGATTGATTGGGGAAGTAATTCATGCGAGACACTTGCACCTGGAGGCCCTAAACTGAGGTCCTAAGCAGATGAGTTTAGCTCTGGTGGCTGTTAGAAATCAACTAAATTAACTGGCCCCTCAGAGCCAGCCCAGATATTTTTGGGAATGGCTCCCAGGCTTCCTGAGGACTTCTTGGGAGACTCCAAAACAAATCAACCAGATCTAAGCAAACCCAAACAAAGTGAAACCCTAGGCTGGAGAGAGAAAACAGGGGTTAAGGGGCCATCCATGTGACATACACAGTTAGATCGGGCACCACTTATCACTTCTGCTCCCCTCTACTTCCCAGTACCCCCCAGGAGTGATCCCTGAGCACAGAGTCAGGAATAAGCCCCGAGCACCATCAGCACCACAGGGCATCACCATCTCCCCACCAGGAAAGCGAAACAAACCAAAACAAAAAATAAAACATGGGTTTGGTCTTCCTATAACCTGGGCTTAAGTCTTTGGCAGTTGCCAAAAGCCAGTCTTTTTTTTTTTTATCTTTTCTTTTTTTAATTTATTGGACCACACCTAATGGTGCACAAAACTTACTCATGGCTCTGTGCTCAGGGCTTACTCCTGGGGCTGCAGGGGGGATGGACCATATGGGGTGCAGGGGGATAGAACCAGGGGCCGCCCTATCTGCTGTCCTATCGCAGTGTCCCTGAAGCCAGTCTTGTAGGCACTTTCCCCTAAGCTGAACTTGATTCCTCTGAGGTGTAAAAAGACACCCCATCAGGATGCAAAGCCTCCCACTTTCTGGTGCCTGGTCATCCTTCCCTCCTGCACTCCTCTTACACCAATGTCAACTGCCTGCCTTACCAAAGCGTGAAAAACGTGGTGGAACACTGCTTCTGTGACAGCCAAGGACTGAAACTCTGTGGGCAAGAAAGGGCCCAAGAAGGGGCGGCCCTTCCTCTGACTGCTCTGGGGTGCCTGGCCCGGGCGCCCCCTGCCACATTTCCCAGGGAAGTGTGCACAGGGTCCCTGGCACCTGGTACCAGGAAGACGGTGCAGGCATCCATAGAGTAGCTACTTGGGGCCACTAACAAAGGTTCTCTGTCTCTCTAAGCAACGCCATTGTGATTAGAGCTTGGTGATGGACCGAAGCTGGGTGCTACATTCTGGATTGGGAGAAATATTCCTCAGTCATCTCCTTTTTAGCTTCTCATGCTTCTGTTTGCTGCTTTTGAGTGAAATACTATTTATGGACACATATGGTTCTTCTAAGTTCCCTCTGGAAAGCTTGCTGACAATCTTTGTTCTTGAGCGTTAGTGCTCTTGTCCTAAAGCTTTCCTTTCAGCTCAGTGCAGTCCTGAAGAATCCCCTCAAAGCCTTTAGAGTATCTCTGTTGGGAGGCAGAGTGGGGACCTTTCAAGAGGGGCATTGGCCTAAGGTTCGAGAATAATAAAATCTCCGAGCTAGAATGAACTGTGAGTGGTCATCTGGTCTAAATCTCCTCACCTTTCAAATGAGGAAATTGAGGCTCAAAGAGGGAAAGTAACTTGTCCAAGGTCATACAACCCCTTTGTGGTAAAGCAGGGACCAGAATTCAGGGTTCCTGAATCCTGGGGTGGTCTCGCCAAGTGATTGAAAAAATTCTTTCTCAACTGCTGCTTCAAATTTTGTTTATGTCTCCCAGCACTCAGAACTCCTGCCAGGCAGAGACCTATATAAGCAACTGTGAAGATGAGTATGATTCATGCAAATATCCTATTCATTGTAGGATATGCATTTTTTTTCTTTTTGGGTCACACCCAGTGATGCTCAGGGGTTACTCCTGGCTCTGCACTCAGGAATTATTCCTGGTGGTGCTCAGGGGACCATATGGGATGCTGGGAATGGATAGACATGGAGAGTATCATGCTAAGTGAAATGAGTCAGAAAGAGAGGGACAGACATAGAGGGACTGCACTTATTTGTGGAATGTAGGGTAGCATCACATGAGGCTGACACCCAAGGACAGTAGATACAAGGGCCAGGGGGATTGCCCCATAGCTGGAAGCCTGCTTCATGAGCGGAGGGGAGAAGGCAGATGGAATAGAGAAGGGATCACTAAGAAAATGATGGCTGAGGAATCAGTTGGAATGAGAGATGTGTGTAGATAATGGACCAAACATGTGACCTCTCAGTGTCTGTGTTGCAAGCCATAATGCCCAAAAGTAGAGAGAGAGAGTATAAGGAATATTGTCTGCCATGGAGGCAGGGGGAGGGTGGGAAAGAGGGGGTATAACCAGGATATTGGTGGTGGGGAATGTGCATTGGTGGAGGGATGGGTGTTTGATCATTGTGTGATTGTAACCCAAACATGAAAGCTTGTAACTATCTCACAGTGATTAAATAACATTAAAAAAAAAACACGGAAGTTTAGGGTAAAAAAAGTCAAATCACTTTGTATTGCTTTACATATATATTTTGGAATATTTTACTTGTTTTGGGTTATCCCCAACAAGTTTTAAAATTTCTCCTTAGATAAGCAAATAATTCTTGGCATGTTTTCCAGTTTTTTCCCCAAGGAATTTTTTTTTAAATGAGTGGGTTTTAATTTGGGTGATTTGATTGCTATTCAGAGTTGGTGTTTGAAACTGAAGGTCTCTTCTTTTGTTTCACATTCATTATAAACCGCTTACTGGGTTCCTGCTACTTACCATCCTGACATTGTTCATACGCTTTCATCTCTACTTCTTGGGATTTCTTCTGCTTTGCCCACTTGGTACAATACATCCTCCAAAGTATAGACATTTCCCTCAAGAGGGAAGGTCTCTAACGTATCTCTGTGTCTGGCCACTGCACAGGGATAAGCGATGTACGGATTCGTGAAAGGCTTCACATCTAGCCCAAGGAAGCACAGAGATTTTGTGTTCAAAGTGGAGTTGCAAATATCCGATAAATCCAAGGAGAGGTGAATTAAAGAGAGGTTCACTTTTCTCCTCAAGGAAGATGTTTGAAAACTTTCAGCTGTTCTGGCACTGGGGCAGGGGCACGCTGGAGTGTGTGCACATGTCTTGATTCATTTTTATTGATCAACTCCCCCCGGCAAGGCTGAGGTTTATAAGTACATCCATCTGTGAGACGCTCCAGATGGGAACTTTCAGGAATCAGTAGGAGGGAACTGACATCTCTCTCGGCTGGCTCCAGATTGTATCGTGAGGCCAGTGAGTGCTGTCGTTTCTGAGAGTGCTGATCTGTGTGGCTCTGCTCTCTCTCTCTCTCTCTCTTTCTCTCTCTCTCTCTGCCTCTCTCTGTGTCTCTCTTTCTCTGTCTGTCTCTGTCTCTCTGTCTGTCTCTGTCTGTGTGTGTCTCTGTGTGTGTCTCTGTGTCTGTCTCTCTCCCCCATCACCCCTCGGGCCTGCCTCTGCCTCTCCAGAGTCTTGGGATCTACACTATAAAACAGGTTCTGCAGTGAACTAGTGAACTATTATCTCCCTCTCCTCCAACCCCAAGTGCTGGAGGCGGTGGGGGATGAGCGGTTTGCAGAAAGCGGAATGAACCTGAGCATTGCCTGGGACTGGTGTCCGATTGTAGCCTGATTCGACAGGCCTGGGGCATGGGGCAGGGCGAAGGCTCTGCATTTCTGACAAGCCTCTTGCTGGGTCCCAGAATATATGAGAACAGCGGGGACTTGGAATTGAGCTTTCCAATATGGCAGCCACCAGTCACTGAGGGGACAGTGAGCACCTGGTACTGCTCAGGGGCTATTCCTGGCTCTGTGCTCCGGGTGGGATCCCAAGTGGTGCTCAGGGGACCATGTGTGATGGCAGCAGTTCAAACCGGAGTTGTAGCTGCATGCAAGGCAAATGCATTAGTCCCTGTACTATCTCTCTGGGCCCTGCACTGTAGCACTGTCCTCCCATTGTTCATTGATTTGCTCGAGTGGGCACCAGTAATGTCTCCATTGTGAGACTTGTTACTGTTTTTGGCATAGTGAAAACGTCATGGGGAGCTTGCCAGGCTCTGCCGTGCGTGCGGGATACTCTCGGTAGCTTGCCAGGCTCTCCAAGAGGGACGGAGGAATCGAACCCAGGTCGGCCGCATGCAAGGCAAACACCCTACCCGCTGTGCTATAGCTCCAGCCCCAGGGCTCTCTGGGCCCTATTATCTTTTAATTTTTGAATAGTTACCTTCAATTTAGCTGGTGAGGGAAAGAATGTAAGGGGAATTCTGTTTTTGTTTTGCGGCCACACCTAGCAGTACTCGGGGCTTATTCTTGGCTCTGTGCTCAGGGATAACTCCTGGGAGACTCAGGGGACCATATAGAGTCCTGGGAATAGAATCCAGATTGGCTGCAGACAAGGCAGATGCCTTATCCTCTATCCTCTCTCTCTGGCTCCAGGAGGGGAATTTTGGAGGTGCTGTTCAATTAAAGGGTCTAATAGAACAGGCTCAGTTCGGAGGACCTGATCAGGCTGTGTGTGAGGCCCAGAGAGATGGACAGGAGGCCCCACTCACACCTGCCCAGTCCTTGGAGTGGGGCCAACCCTGGAAAGCCAGTCTTTTGGGGATAGGGCGATGCCTCTGTCCCTAGTTGCCTGGGAAGGGCCTGTGACTCCCCTTCAGTCACTGAAGATCCAGGGGGCTTGGGCCTGGCCCGTGGGGTCACGCTCTGCTCTTCAGCATTCAGTGAACCTGAGTGAAGCCCTTGAAGAGGGTGCACCTGTCCCTTAGTCCTGGGGGTCCAAGGGATGTGATGACGGTTCCTGAGCCGGCTATCACAGTTTTTCAAGTTTCACAATGAGACACATGGGGATAGGAATGAAACATGGGAGTTGGGACCCTCGGGCCCCAAGTCAACCAGCAATGAAGCAAGAGGAGCAGAGGACAAGGTTATAAAAATGTTTAGTCTTTGCTTTATTGAGTTACAACAAATGAGCAACAAGTTAGAAAAAACCGCTTTTGTTCAAACTCCCTAGTATTTTATTTGTGCAGTGTACTCAAACAGTGGGTGGTGAGTGGGGGAGGGAGATGGTTTGCAAACACAGTTCATATTGCAACATTTATACCAGCTAGGCCTCTTGGTTTAAGGGTTAGGACTAACTGGGTGTATGTGTGGGGTGTGGGGAGGAGAAGGGGGTAAGGAAGTGCACCCAGGAATCTAAAATTGGCCCAAAACAAACACACAAAACAAAGGATCAAGTCATGGTGAGGCCTCAAGCCGCTATCTTGTCTAGTACCACTCTGGGAAAAGGCGGCGGGCACAGGGATGGGAACGGGCCGCCGTGGGCCTTCTTTGTGCCATCGAGATGGGAAGAGCTCCTCTTGTTCTAATGATGCATGCGTCATGGTAACACGGACCAGCACAGAATCCTCTAAGAGAGAGTCGCCTGCCACGCAGTGCCCCTGGTGCAGGCAGGCCAGGCAGCTGTGATTCTAGACCCAGCCCTGG
This sequence comes from Sorex araneus, assembly GCF_027595985.1. Lineage (NCBI taxonomy): Eukaryota > Metazoa > Chordata > Mammalia > Eulipotyphla > Soricidae > Sorex > Sorex araneus. Next base: position 105,198,980 of record NC_073303.1, read on the forward strand.
GCAGTTCTGAAAGCCAGTGCTTGGTTAAACGAGGAGCCCGCAAGGGGTAGAGGGAAGAATGGGACACGGGTTGCTTGGAAAGGTGTGCCCGCGGCAAACCCTCTTCCAGTTGCTACCGATGCCCCAAACTTAGCCCTTCCCGTTCCCCTGAAATCTCCCGAACTGCTGACTACCTTTAGAAAATGAATTCTTCCCTACCTAAAATCCTGTAGATATAATGACACTAATGCTAACCTGCCCCCCTCCCCCAGTAATACCAATGAGAAAAGAAAACAAGAGAAAAAGCACAGGTGATTAGCCCTCCCCTTCCTTGGGGGGGTAAAAAAAAAACAACAAACCACCCCCAAACCCACCTTCCAATGATAGTTCTGGAAAAGGAAGTTGCCCTTGATAAAAAAGGTAACAAAATCCCCACATTGTACAAATCTTTCCAGTATAGCAAGAGGTGGAGGCCGGAGCAGAGGCGCAACTATTTACAAGGACCCATTGAAAACGCAGTAGTAGGACTTTGGCACGAGGAATTCCCACCCAGACCTCTGGGTTCCCGAACCCTGCAGGCACACACGAGCTACTGAGTAGTTCCACTTGGAGTCTCTGGCCAGGGTGGCTGGGGGAGGGAAGCGCTCTTCTTTCTTCTACGACGAAGTGTCTCCTGTCTCAGCACAGCAGTTCGGACAAAGTCTCTAGAAGGGCAACACAACCAGAGAGACGGGAGGTCATTTCTGATGGACATGAACACACACACACAGGAGCCCCGAGCCAGAAGTATGTGTCAGGGGGGGGAGGGTATCACCCACCAAACCCAACAGATTATAAGCCCGAAGTCACTCTATGTTTTTGCTTTTGCAACAATTCCCAAAGCCTCTGGCTGGCTCTGGGCTCTGGGTGCAACTCAGGGGTTGCCTCTGACCTTTCCCAAGGGGCGGGGCTCAGGCTGAGGGAGTTGGCAGCACTCTCAAAGGGTGCTTGAAACAGCACACTTGGAACAGAAGATAGAGTGTGGTTCCTCCACCCCGGGCCAAAGTCAGCTTCAGTCATCTTCACCTTGGGTGTTCAGCCTGTCCCCTGCCACTTCCGGTGGAAGTTGCCATCAGCCTGGCCAATGTTCTGATGTTAGGGCTGCTGCAGACAGGGCTGTTACCATGCAACTTCAAACAGTCTACTTAACTGCAGGTCCTGGAAGGTGGGTGGGACTCTGGGGACAGTGCCTGCCACAGTCACTACTGTACAGACAATCTCACCAGATGATAAACCGTGGACACTGGGTACAGACCCCAGAGTACCAGGCTGGGGGAACCGTGAGGTTGACAGGGAACACAGGACGAGGGTCTGGAGCACAGGGATGGTGGCTCAGGGAGGTCACAGGGGGCACTAAAGCCATAAGTGCTAATCAGCAATTAATGGGGGGCTGGGGAAGGGGCAGAAAAGGCCTCTCCAGAGCTGACACAGGGACAGGGTGAAGGGTCTGGGACACTTGGTGACAGTGGTGTGCAATGACTTTGTCCATCATTTCTGTAAACTTGACCCTGGAGAAATGGAAAGGGGCACGTGTCTGGAATGCAGAGACCTCAGCAAAACAGATCCTCAGCAAGACACATTCCTTCAGGCCAAAAGGTGGTGGTGCCAAAAGGCCACCAGATAAGGCCCTGGTGGGCACCAGCTCTCCTATGCTCAACATCACAGCACTGGCCTGAACAATCAACCATCTGCCTCTCATAGCTGGGTACTGCTGAGAGTGACCCAGGCTTCTGATCTGTACCTGGGAAGCCCCTTTCCATCCCCATCCCCAAAGTGCATAAAATAAATTTCAACACTATTATATCCATATTACCTAAATAATGATAATGATAATAATAATAATAAATAATGGTGGCTGGTTGTAGGATAATATTGGTTTATCCTTTCTGCCTTGCCACAGGGAGCTTAGGTTTATTGGATTACACCTGTCACAGTGCTCCTGAGTCACTCCCATTCCTCTGTGTTTATCTGTAACCTCTTTGTGCTCTGCTTCCCCAACCAGTCAATCACCTTTATCATCTAATCAGACTCTGTTAACTTGTAAATATTATTTTTCTCTTCTCCATATGTCCTTTGCATAGCTAATTCACAGCAATGTCCTTTTTGTACAGACACAGGAAGACAGTTAATGCTATGCTTTTGTAACTTGGGAATTAATTGACTCTGAATAATGTTCACTCCTGGGCATCTGTTGTCTCAACTTAAGCCTCAGTTGCCCTCAATTCCTAGCACCCCAAAAGCAGGGTCCCAATAAGGGACTGGATGGACCCAGGGAAAGTTGTGAGCTACCCCGGCATCAAAATGGGCCAGGCCAAGTGCCATAATACTTAATTGTAAATTAAGAGCATGGTCATGGACAAATTCTGTCATGATCCAAAAAATAACAACTGGATTAAGACCCTGCTAGGGTTAGGAAAAATTAATCTGATCTGAGTGCTATAGTCTGGGATCTATAATGAAATGTCCCCAGGAGAGCCACCCTACAAGTTTAGTGTATCTCTTACTATGTCCATGCAAATGAGTATTAAGATGAATGTTTAAATGGTTATTGGACTAAGGAAAGGAGAAAAATCCCTAGATCCCCCTTGAGTGGATCTCCTGGCTGCAGGTGATCAGGAAGGGCTTCATATGTTGATTATGCTACTACACAACCACACATATTATGTTGTGTGGTTGCTACTGCCAAGGTGGGGAGCTGGGAGAGATTAGTGAGACCAGGATGACAGTCAGAGCGTGGAGGAGAGACTGGCAAGGGGGGCAGGAGGAGACGGGAATGAGGGGCAAAGTAAGACTGGAATGGGGAGCTTAGTGAGTCTGGAACAGGCGAGTGGGGAGAATGGAATAAATGGCCACTGATCACCAACCAGCCTGACCCTTGCTTCCTCCTTCGTCCGCCCTTGGAATTGGCCGTCCTAGGTGGGGAAGCAGCCTGAGACCACCAAATGCAGATGGCGAGAGAGACCTGCGGGCTTCTGAGTCATTTTATGAATACACAGTTGGTGACACAGGCTGGTGACAAGATTCACAATTGGAGGTTAAGAGTACAGAGTGATTCTAGCCTCTTGCTAATATCCTGGATTCCTCCTGGACTCTTGTCACCACATGGCCAGAGACATCCCTCCCCCACCCCTGCCCAGCAAAGACCAACCACCTGATGCATCACTGGATATCCCTGTGCCCCGACTCTCAGCTTTGGGACCATCAGGTCCATCAGGTCACTCTGCCACCAATGCCCCAGCTTCTCCCCGAGCCCAGGGCTGACCTACAGTCTTCCATGTCTTTCTATCTTGGGGTCAGCTGGCCAAAGCTGAAAGAGGACAATCACATTCCCAAGCACAAATTGCTGCCCTGTTAATTTACCCACCAGGGAAACATAAAAGAATTAGAATTCTTTCCCCTGTGAGAACTTGGTTTCTGCTTCTCTTTCATTTTCCCTATAGGAGTTTCCCTCAGGCTCTAGGGACTCAGGGGAGAATAACACAGCGCTCACTGGGGAAAAGAAACAAAACTGAGCAAGCGATGATAATGAGTTATCATCTTCATCAAGATTTGAGTCTAATTTCCTTCTACTTGGCTGGGGAGTGTGGAGAAACGGGCAGTTCTTTTGCACAATTAGGATGAAGATCACAGAGGCAAGGGAGCCGGAGAACGAGTCTTTCCATGGAAAGGGCATTTCTCAGGGCAAAGGGAGGCAGCCAAGGGGGACCTGCCCGAGCTGGCACCCCTCTGGAGAGGTGACTGAACGCTCTAAGATTATTTCTGACTTGTGCAAAGCAGGGGGAGGTTCATTCACGGGTTTTCTGAGGAGTGGGCCCTTGGTCCCTAAGGAACAGGCTTTCACCCCTTTGCTCTCCCTCCCAACATCTATGCTGATTTGCCAGCTTTGATTCTGCTGCCATCAGCAGGTGTTCATGAAGCCCACGGCCTGAGATGGGTTACTGGGCAGAGTTAAGAGCTGAGGACTCAGTGTCAGGCTGTGTCCTGCCAGCCAGTCGGTTGTGTCTCAGGGGCCTGGTCTGGTTTTACAATTGAGAAAAATAAAGTGCACAAGTCAGGAGGTGCATTTCCAAGCAAATAGGGGAAAGTCCATACATTTTTTTCCCATTCAGGTTGTTCTCAACTGAGGCCTCAGGCAGCTCTGGTCCATGTGATGAAAACTTGCTTCCTGTAGCAATAGGGGACTCCTCCAGGGCTAAGTTTCCCCCTAAAATTTAGGGGAGACTGAATGAGTAGGAATCGGAGGGGCCATGGCTCTTCCTGCTCCTTCTCCATTAGTGGATAGCAGAATTCAACAGAATTTGAGCCAATGTCATCGGATCATATACTTTAGGCATTTTGTACACTCCCTGTGTGCTTAAGTGTGTGAGTCTGGGTTTATCCCAGCTCTATTATACATTCTAATTCAATGCTAGTTACCTTTCTGTGCCCCCTTCTATTAAAATGAATGTCAGCTTCAGAGAGTTGTTAATCTAGGTACCCCGTAACACAAGTCAAATACTCGAGCAGTGCCTGGCATAGCAAATATTCTATCTTGTCATTGCTCCAGGTACCCCTCCCACTCCCCCTGCCCACAGCCTCCTTCCAGTCTCCCAGATGTAATGGGCATCCCAGCAACCTGGTCAACTTAGAGAGGCAAAGAGCACATGACCAGTTTCTTCTCCAAGTAGAGAAAACTTCAGAGCCAGTATCCGTGGAGCATGTGCTGGTTCTATTGCCAAGTGCCTGTTTAGTTTTCACTCTTCTCATTTAAGGATAACAACAACAGACAACTCTGAGTAAGGTCACAGACTAAGCTTGTCTTTTCATCAATTTATAGTCTGGGGACCTTATTTCTGACTCTATTTGGGGATGTCATAGTTCCTAAATTGTGACAATCTACTCAAAGCACCATGAGAGACCTCAACATTAGGTACTTGGAAAAGGTAATAGATAGTGAAGATAAAAAGCCAAGGGTAGCCCCGAAGAGGTGTCACTCAGTAAATATCCAATGATCAATTCTTGGTAAATATCTAATAATCTAGTAAGTGTGATATCTCATTTTTTTTTGTTTTTGGGCCACACTAACAATATCCAGGGTTTCCGCCTGGCTCTGCATTACAGGTGCTCAGGGACCATATGAGATGCCAGGGATTGAACCTGAGTAAGTTGCGTGCAAGGCAGGTGCCTCCCCATTGTACCGTTTCTCCAGCTTTCTTCTTTTGCCTTTCCTTTCCCTTTCCCATTTTCTTTCCCTTTTTATTTTTGTGCCCTCCTTTCCTTTTATTGTACTTTTTTTTTAATTTTTGGGTCACAGCTGGCAATGCTCAGGGGTGACTCCTGGCTCTGCACTCAGGAATCACTCCTGGCGGTGCTCAGGGTACCATATGAGATGCCGGGAACCAAACCTGGGTTGACTGCGTACAAGGCAAATGTCCTCTCTGCCTTACTACCGCTCTACTCCATCCCCTCTTTTCTTTTCTTGGTTGCACAAAGGTACTTTTTTTCAGGAACAGAATTAATAATCTCCCCTACCTTCCACTACCTTTGTAAACAATGATTTTCTGTTTCTTACATTTTTTTTTCGGGACCTGGGGCTCAGATATCCAAGACTGCTTGGATTGGGACTGGGACTCTTCTGCCCAGATCCCCTATTTCCCAGTAGCTAGGTGGTCACACCCAGAAACTGCCCCTGGTGCCATGTAATCCCATCAACAGCCAACATCCAGAGACTATAAAACCAAGCTCCAGAAGACCTCTTATTGCCTAGTTCTCCCTCTCGAAGAACCTAGCAAGCTACCAAGAGTTTCCTGCCCGCATGGGAGAGCCTGGCAAGCTCCCCGTGACATATTCATATGCCGAAACCAGTAACAATGATGGGTCTCATTCCCCTGACCCTGAAAGAGCCTTCGATGTGGCACCATTGGGAAGGACAAGTAAAGAGAGGCTTCTAAAACCTCAGGGCTAGGACGAATGGAGATGTTACTGAGACTGCTCAAGAAAATTGACCATCAATGGGATGATGATGATGATGATGATGATGATGATGATGATGATTATGATGATGATGATGATGATCTAATAATCAGGCTTTTTCCCTTGAGTTTTTCCTTCATCTGGAGAGCAAACTGTCCCCAACTCCCCTACTGATACCAAAGAGAGTGAATGAGTGATAAGAAAAAATTTGAAAAAAAAAAGAGATGAAATAACAGATCCCAAGTCATAGAAGGCTCTCAGTTAATTCTCATGTTGATATAATAAATGCTATTGTGCATCTGCTCTGAATCAGGACCTGGGGCTTCAGACAGGAAAGGGAAATGGTTCCTGCTTTCAATGGTCTGGTGTAAGAAAGAAACAGGTATAGAAAGTTATATATATATATATATATTATATATATATATATATATGATTTTTGGGTCACACCCAGCGATGCTCAGGGATTACTCCTGGCTTTGCACTCAGGAATTACTCCTGGTGCTGCTTGGGGGATCATATGGGATGCCGGGGATCGAACCCGGGTTGGCCGCGTGCAAGGCAAACACCCTACCCGCTGTGCTATCACTCTGGCCCCTAGAAAGTTATATTTTATCCATCCACCCATCCATCCATCCACCCATCCATCCATTCACCCATTCACCTACCCATCCATCCATCCATCCATCCATCCATCCATCCATCCATCCGCATTTGGAGAGTTAATCTAAGTGGTGCTGGAGTATATCTATTCTGGATATAGTTGACATCCTTGGTAATTTTTAAAAAGTTAAACTAAGAAAAAATTTTCTTCTAACATTAAATTCTTTTTTACCTCTTCCACAAAGCTACCTCTAAGAATTAGGAACTGAAAATGGCCATACATCAGGAGGCAGCAAAAGCAGAGGCTTCTCTTTGGGAGGCAAATTTGGATACTGTCTGAGAGACTCAGGCCACTGCCATTTACTTCAGTCAGATCCTGGACCTTCATTTTCTCTTTAAAATAATCATGCAGAAATTTTCCACAAGAGGGTTTGAAGCAGCTTTTGTGAGAGTCCAGATGGCCTCCCCACCCCCTGCCACCCCATATACATGTCTCACCTCTGCTGGGCTAGATTTGGGCTGGGGGTGATCATTTTGGCATTATACATAGGGGGCCAGAGACCACAGGGTTTGTTAAAGCACTCACATGTGGTTAATCCTGATCCCTGGTTACTACCTGCTGTGGCTCATCCCTTTACCCCCACAAAATAAAAAGAGTTTGGGGCTGTAGATATAAGGTACATGCTTAGCACAGAGCTATAGCTGCAGCCCTAGTTCTAATCCTGGCACCATATATGATCCCCAAACCACACTAGGAATGGTCCAAGCACAGAGCCAGGTGATACCCCTGAAAACCACTGGATATGTCCCTAAATTAAATCCACTGAAGAACAACAACAGGGATGGAGAGATGCTAGTACAGTTGACATCCTTGATCATTTTTAAAAAGTTAAACTATGGAAAAGGTAGGGCACTTGCCTCGCATGTGGTTGATCCCGGTTCCATCCCTGGCATCCACCAGGAGTCATCCCTTGACTGCACAGCCAGGAATAAGTCCTGAACACTGCTGGGAGTGACCCAAGAACAACAAAATAAAACAACAGAAAGACGCTCCAAAGCTCTTGCTGTGTGAACAGTGGTCCATGAATTTCCGTTCCTGCATGGAACCAGGAAACGACCACATGCCATGGGTTCAGCCTGGGTGGAGGTGGTGTGGCAGTGATGGCAGCATCATTGCGGGGAGCTGGTACCCACCAGGGTTAGGCACTGGCTTGAGAGATGAGAAGTGGCCTCCAGCCCGCAACCATGATCCCTGAGAACTTGGGGGGATGTGATTCATGTCCCATGCTGTGTGGATCAAGTGGACTTCCAGCTCAGCTTGATGGCTGCCTTCGCGGCTGGGGGAATGCTAGCATACCTGTGCAGGGGCTCCCGGGCAGACTTTAACAATCCTGAGACACTAGACCCTTCCTGGAGACAGAGTTGAGTGGAGCCCAAAGATCATAGCATTCGTGAGGGTACTGCCTTCCGCTTCGAGTCTCAGTTTCCCCACTGACATCATTGCATGAGCCATGCAGGACACTGGCAGACAATGAATGAATGAATGACAAGGCCAGCCAAAGGCGGCCAAGTTTACAAACCAAGAACTGTGGGCAATTTCTGGGATTCCTTTGGGAACTCTGCATTCTCCAGATCTTACTGGTGTTATTTTCTAAGATGCCACAGGGGTCCTCCATTGATTTTAAACCGGGTTTGAGTGAAGCTCACTGAGCTGAGGGTTCCCAGCTGCTCTCAGAATACTTCCACCCCGCCCAGGGCATCCCAGCCAGAATACTTCCTTTCCCTCTAGTATCCTTCTTTCCACCCATTTTCCCCCTTTCCCAAATTCATCACAGAACGGGCTGCTGGGATTAAGGCTTCCGTTTGCGGGGGACCTCATAGGAAGCAGACACACCAAGGGCTTGGGTGGCATGACCCATTATGTGGATGACATGGTTATTAGTAACCATGGCAACCTTCCCTTCTCAGGTTTTTGTGGCTCACCAGGCTCTTTCACATTTGAAGGGGTCTGGGGGACACAATTAGGTCAACTTCCGGCAGGGTTACTTAAGCACACTCGGGGCATACCTCCTTCCGGTTACAACAAATACCAAACACCTATTGGGCTAGAAGAGAACCACCCGATATCTCTGTAAATCTGGATATTTATTCTTAAACCCAAAAAAGAAAAGGAGAGGAAAAAAAAGGAAGGAAAAAAGAAAAGACATAGCCTTGTCCTGTTTCTTATAGCCGCTAGTGCGAACAGGTGGAAGGATGTTTCTGCAACTGCAACCAGATTTGAGAGTGGGGAGGACCCCCAGGGTGGGGTCTACATAGACCATTGGCAATAGTGCTGCCTGCCATCCACCGGCACAGCCCTGCAATGACAAGCATGCCTCTGCCATGCTGGGCTCTGTGGAGCCTTTTGCAGCTGAAATGTTTGCGGCCCCTCTGCGTGGAGCTAGTCTGGGCGCTCCATCTTCCTAACCCCACAAGCTCACTTCCTGTCTCTGTCACATTTCATTAGCATGTGCCTCGTTTTAAGGCAAGACCCATTGCACTCTTAATTGACCACAGCAGAGTATAAACACTGCTCTGACATGCGCTGGGAAATTTAAAAAAAAATCTATATTTTATGTGACTGGCTTTATTGCCATACATGCTAGTTGGTGGAGCCCAACTGGCAACATCTCCAAGGTGTGCGTGTCAGGACTTAAAAATGACCTCATCTATTTTCCTGCCTTAAAGAAAACAGAAACAAGGGCCTGAGAGAAAATACAGGGGTGTTTGCCTCACGAAGCTGACCCTAGTTTGATCTCCAGCACTGCACAGGCTCTTCTAAGCACTGCCAGGAGTGACTTTGAGGGCAGAACCGGAAATAGGCTCTGAGCAATGCTGGGTGTTGCCCCTGAACCTCACCCTCCACCCCCAAAGTAAAAAAGCCATACCAAACCCAAAGAAAACAAAAAAATAAACTTTAAGGGACGGAGGGAGAGCTCAGGACGTACAATCCTGGCCTCACTAGTGTCAGGCCATGAGTTTAATTCCTGGTGCCACCTCATGGGCAGAATGCAATCTTGGCAGTTCTGCTGTCCGTGTAGGTTTGCAGCCAGGTGTGTGTGAGACCCTCCACAGAGAGGAGCAGCCCCCAGAGAGCCCTATCGTGGCTGAGTGCTGCGTGTCTTTAGGGGCTCAAATAACCAGAACATATGTGAACACCGCCCTGCTGAGTGAGGCCCTTGGCGAGCATGGATGCAGCCCACACGGAAAGGGGCACACGGCTTGGTGACCACCGTGGCTGAGTGCGTGGAACCCACTGGTCATTGCCATCACCACCGTGAGGGGAAAGTGGGGAAATTAAAAAAAATCACGGTTGGGGCTGGAGTGATAGTACAGCAGGTAGGGCGTTTGCTTTGCACGCGGCCAACCCAGGTTCGATCCCTAGCATATGGTCCCCCAGGCGCCGCCAGGAGTAATTCCTGAATGCAGAGCCAGGAGTAACCCCTGAACATCGTTGGGTGTGACCCAAAAAGCAGAAAAAGAAAATCATGGTTGGAATTTTTCTTTCCTCTTCTTTTTTTTTAAGATGATTTTTAAAATTTAGGTTTTGGGTCACACCGACAGTGCCCAGGGGTAACTGATGTGCTTGGGGACCTTGTGGGATGCCAGGGATAGAACCCAGGTCAGGTGCATGCAAGGCAAGAGCCTTACCCACTATCCTATCTCTCCGTCCGCTGGAATTTTTCTCAAGAGAAGGAAAGCCGTGATGTGAATGGACTGGGGAAAAAAAACGCTTTTCAAAGGGCCCATCATCTGTGTCAATAGCTCTACCTGCTACGGCTGGAAAGAAAGCCCCGCACTGTCCCCAGGCGCAGGGACAGGCGGGGTCTCGGGAAGAGTTACCTGTCTAGGCGTGGCCAGCCTCTGCAGGGGCTGCGTCGGAGTCCGAGTCGGCCAGCTCTGCCCTGCCCTCGGCTGCAGCCTGGCTCCAGCTCTCCGACCTGTCTGAGCTGGCGTCCTCCTCTCCCACGGTCACCTCCACCCAGTCCACAACGCCCGACTCGTTCTCCTCGTTGCCATGGCCGTCCCGGCTGTTCCCCTCCGGCCGGTCCGAGGTGGTCTCTGAGGGCTTGGGGGGCAAACGGTCTTGGGCTTGCTCACCGCTGACTTTCCCCCGGGGTACCAGCTTCTCCAAGTCCTCTTCGCAGAGCTTGTTGGGGTCCTTGAAATAGGGGGGACCCGCTTCGCTCCCATTCTTGGGGCTCTCGGTGGGGACCGCGCCCTCTGCTGCCTTCCTGGAGAGGGCGTTGTAGCCGTGGTCGTCCGCCACGAGCTGCTGCTGCTGCTGGTACTGCTCCATCCACTTCAGTGTGCCCGTTTTGTGCAAACACCGGTTCTCCTTGAACCAGCGCACGATTTCAGTTCGGACCAGGCCGGTCTTGGCCGCGAGCTGGTCGTACTCCTGAGGAGTGGGCCACTGGGTTCTTGCAAACGTGCTTCTCAGGAGATGCACCTGCTCTTGATTCTTTGTCGTTGCTGGGGAAGGGCTGGGCAGAGGGCTGGCTAGCTGGGCGCCGGAGAGCTGGTCGAGGCGAGCCAGAGCACCGTTGGGGGCTACTGCCTCTGGGCCTTTCTTGCCAGACCCCATGGCGTCCAAGACTGCTTGCTCCATGCTGTCCCGAAGCTTTCTCCTCTCCGAGAACCAGGAGTCGATCTCCCTCCTGCTCAGCTTCGTCTCTGCCCGGAGCCGATCCAGCTCCGCCTGGGTGGGGAAGGAGCTTTTCACAAAGCTGTCCTCGAGGACCCTCACCTGGCCCTGGCTTTTCTCTTTGAACTTGGCGGGGGCGAAGTCGGGGTAGGCCTGGTACGTGCGGCCGTGCTGGGGGGTGGTGCCGGCCATCTGCTCTTTGGCAAGGGAGTCGCTGGTGATGTGGACGATGCCCCTTTGACACCGGTACCGATGGTCGCTGAACCACTTCTTGATTTCGCTCCTAGCAAGGCCGGTCATCTCGATGAGCCGGCAGACTTCGGTGTCGTCGGGGAACTGGTTCTGAAGGAAGCTGGCCTTGAGGTGTGAGATCTGCTCCTTGGTCTTCTTGCGGTCACTGGCGGAGGGCAGCGGGGGGTGGAGGATCTTAGGGGAGGGCTCTGGCACCTGGGCCACATGTGGGCGCTTGGGCTCCGGGGCAGCTTGGGGGGTCACTAATGGTCTCTTCTGGCTGTGGTTGGTGACTCCGGCCACGGCAAGGGCAATGGGGGAGCAGGAGACGGTGGTGGAGCCGCTGGTGACTTGGGTCAGCACCAGGCTGGTCTGGCCGAGGATCTGGCACGGCAGCGCTGTCTGCAGGATGGGCTGCGGCATCTTTGTGGGGGCCAGCTGGGCAGGCAGCACGGTGATCGTCGGGGGGACGGACTGGATGGTGCCGTTGAACATCTTCTTCCGAGCCTCCTCCACCTCCTCGGGGGACCAGCTGATGCCGTGCTTTAAGCGCTGGGTGGCGAACCAGATCCGGATGTGCTCCTCGGGGTGCTTGGAAGCGGCCGTCAGCCAGGACAGCTCCGCCTGGGTTGGATAAGGGAACTTGTTGAAGGAGTTGATCATGGTGGCGTTGGTGTCCAGGGCGGAGTTGTATTTGGTAGTATTCAGAGGGACGGGGACCTTGGGGACAAGGTTGATATTTGGTGGGAGCTGGACAGAAGGCATGACGTGCCCCAGGGAGTCCTGGAGCAGCTCCACACCCCCCAGCCTGGAGAGGATCTCCGCGGCATCAGTCACCAGGCGGGCCGGCCCATCCACGTGACTCTCGGGGGTGACCTCCTCAGGCTTCTTGGGCCCCTTCTTGGCATCCGCTTTGGGTTTCCCCGACTTCATGATGGGGGTCTTGCTGACCGAGATGCCAGGGTCGTGCTCGCTGCCCCCAGGGCCGCCACCACCGCCCGTGGCGATGGACGTGATGTGGTGGGTAGCCTCGATGGACTGCTCCAAGACCGTCTGATTATTGCGTTTGATCAGCTTCAGCTTGAAGTTGGCCTCGCCCGGGTGGAACTTGGAGTTGTGGTCGGACAAGGAGTCGTACTTTTTGGTTGTGAAGTTACATTCGGCGCACACGTAGAGGGGGTTGAGGATCACGTTGGGGTGCTGCATGTCCACGTGCTCGGTGAACTCGTTCAGGTTTTGCGTGGAATAGGGGCAGTATTTGCACTCGTAGCCGCCTTGGAGTTTTTTGGACTGACTTTCCCCGCTTGACTTCACCTCAATCACTTCATTTTCTTTGGAAGCGTTTTCCGGTTCCACGGCCCAGCTGTCCTTGGGCACGCTGGGCTGTGGCACGTCCGCCCCTCTCTCTTTGGCCCTGTCTCCTTCCTCGGGGACCTCTTGCTCCACGACTTGCGAAGTCCGGACCATGCACGGGGTTGTGGATTTCCTTTTGCTCGCCATGCTGTCTGTCTGTGTGCCGTGGCTTGTGGGAAAGGGAGTGGTCCGTGAAAAATCTGGAACAAACAAAAGGCTTTTTGGCTTTCTCCCCCTCTCTAATGGCTTTGGCTTCCCTTGAATGCTGAAGTCTTGTGTTTGAGTCTTCAGGATGATTTCAGCAAAGAAGACTGTGACCATTCCACGGGTGAAATACAAGAGGTAGCATCATATCTGTAGGACAAGCCAAAAAAAAAAAAGAAAAAAAAGAAGAAAAAAGAAAAAGAAGGGGGTCAATGTTTCTTCACCAGGCAAAAGAAACTCACATGTCTTTCTGAGTTGCTCCTCTGGCTGATATCCAAAGCAAACAACTTGGAAATTATAGACGTGAGAGTGGGGAAATCCTTAATGATGAAAGTGTGTGTTCTTCTCTCCCCTTGTCGGGGAAGCAAAGACCAAAAGCTAGTCCAGACGGAAGCAGGGTGACCGTTCACTTAGACACAAATGGGGATGGACAAGCAACTAAGATCCTGAGATCTTCAGTGACGCGTGGGATACTGTTTGGAACGTCACAGCTAACATGCTGCTGGGTTTCAAAGGTGGTATCTCTTGTGGGGGACCCACACCCCACAGTGCAGAGGGTGACACCTGGCTCTGTGCTCTGGGGTTGCTCCTGAGTGCCCTTACCCCTATGCTATCCGCAAAACTGCTTTTATTGATGATGTCCCAGAAGCAGCATGCTTACCTGGGGCAGCAAGTGCAATTTAGTGGGCATTGGAAAATGGACATAAACATGTTTTTGTTTTTTCTTTTTGCTTTAGTGGGGGCACCTAGTGGTGATCAGGAAGGACTAGATATTATCAGGGATTGAATTAGGAGCCTCACACATGCAAGGCATATATGCCTTACTCCTTGAGCCATATCCCAGAACTGAATGTTTTGTTCCATATCACCAAAATAAACTCAGTGCAGAAAATCCAGAACATGCATCAAAGGATAAAGAAAAAAAAGCCCAAATATTACAGCTCCTACATGTCCTTCATTTCACTTGAGCAGTTTCCATTTTCATAAACGTTGGGCAATAACTAAAAAATGACCGATGATAGCATATTGCAGGGACATACTATAGATAATATATTTAGTCATTTGACTTTTGTTGGTCGTGTTTTCAAGTTTTGACTTGATCAACAAAATTGAAGCCACTATCCTGAGGCTTTACTTCTGGTAAATAACTTTGGTTGAATGCTTAGAAGTAGAAGCACTGAACCAAAGAACATTTCAACTTCCCTTCACTCACAAGGCCGAGGTATTATTGTTATTATTATTATTATTATTATTATTATAACCAATTGGCCTTTCCCCTGGGTGTGAATGAGAAGACTCAACTTTCCACTTAGCCTACGTAAGATATCATTAATAAGAGTCTTGCAAGTTAGAGGAGAAAACTGTTTTAACATGCTTTTTTGCGTTGCTAATAAGGCTGAGCTTTTTTAAGAGACTTACTTGTCATTTATATTTTTTCTTTGTGAGTTTTCTATTTATGTTCTTTTTTTTGTATTATGGTACTCTGCGATTTTATTATTAATTTTCCAGAGTTCTCTCTATATTAAGAATATTAGCACTTAGCTATATTTGTTGAAAAAATGTTACCAGTCTTTCATTTACCTGTTTGGTTAGCATATGGTGTTTTTCAGGTTTAATATGAAGAAATTAAGATTTTTAGGCAGTAGACTCGTGAACCTTTACCCCTTGTGTTTTATTTTATTGTGATTTTATATTTAGAAAGTTATTACCTGTCTTTAAAAATTATTTATTTATTTATTTTTTAATTAGTGAATCACCGTGAGGTACAGTTACAGGCTTAAAGACTTTCGTGCTTTCATTTCAGTCATACAATGATTGAGTACTCATCCCTCCACCAGTGCCCATTTTCCACCACCAATGGTCCCAGAATCCCTCCCACCACTCCGATTACCTATCTTGATAGCTGAGACATATTTTTCTATTTTCTTATGAATGTTTAGCTTTATGGTTTTTTTTTTTTTTTTTTTTTTGCATTTTTGGGTCATACCTGGCGATGCTCAGGGATTACTCCTGACTCTGTACTTAGGAATAACTCCTGGCGGTGCTCAGGGAACCATATGGGATGGGATGCTAGGAATCAAACCAGGGTCGGCCACGCACAAGGCAAATGCCCTATCTGCTGTGTTATCGCTCCAGCCTCGCTTTATGTTTTTTTTCTTTTTGTTTGTGTTTTTCTTTTTGGGTCACACCCAGTGATGCACAGGGGTTACTCCTGGCTCTGCACTCAGGAATTACTCCTGGCGGTGCTCGGGGAACCATATGGGATGCTGGGAATCAAACCTGGGTCAGCTGCGTGCAAGGCAAACACCCTACCTGCTGTGCTATTACTCCAGCCTCCCTGCTTTATGCTTTTATATTTACATCTGGACTTGAACTGATCTTGAGGGAAGCTGAACAATACTGTTTTTACCCTCCATGATTTCAACAGCAGGCAGTGTATTTTTTTCTCTCCTTCCCACTAATTTATAAAATCACTTTTATTATACACTAAATTAAAAAATATATATACTATGCTTGCTTCTGGTTTTTCAAATCTCTGCCTCTGATCTAGCTATTGAACTCAGTTTTTTTGCATATTTGAGCAATGATTTTCAACCTTTTACACCTATGGGCTGGCACCAGCCCAGGGACTAACAGATGAAATGAAGGGATTTGAAAATGTTCCAGTATCTGGGAAAGTGAATGTTATCCCATCACTCTTCTTTTGCATTTTGAGAAAGTTTTGGGTTATTTTGGTCACCAGTTCACACAAGCCTATCTCATAAATCAGAATAATCTGTAACATTAAAAAAAAGACCTTGTTAGCATATTGAAGAGGGAGGGCTTCAGAAATGACTCACCGGGCTGAGCACATGTTTGGCTGTAGGAGGCCAGACTAGGAAACCAGTGGGCTGGGCCACTTAAGCATCTAAAGGTATGGACGGATGGGAAGGAGGTTCTTGCCTTTTGTGGCTAAAGGAGGAGGGAGAATAATTTTGAAATAAGACCAGCTGACATCAGGAGGAGGAGGGAAAGAGAGGAGCCAGTTCATCACTCCATGCCCCTCCCATTGCCCCGGGTTGGGGTCCCTTTGGTAGAAGGCTCAAGGGCAGAAGTGAAGAATTTTTTTTTTTTTTTTTGCTTTTTAGGTCACACCTGCTTATGCACAGAGTCACTCCTGGCTCTGCACTACGGAATTACCCCTGGCGGTGCTCAGGGGGACCATCTGGGTTGCTGGGAATCGAACCTGGGTCAGCCACGTGCAAGGCAAACACCCTACCCACTGTGATATCGCTCCAGCCCCAAGAAATCATTTTCATAAGCAGTTCTCTGGGGCCCTGGGTGTGGGATCCAGGCTGTGATGCTTGTGAGCAGAACACATGAGGGGACTCTCTCTGTGTGAATCCAGGACGCTGGGACACTTGTATTTTGTGTTGGGCAACTTCATCAGAAGTTGGTAGGGGATCTCCGTGGGTTACTGGAGAAGACAAGAAAGCAGGAAGGATCCATGTTGTTTCCAAGTCATGCCCAACTTGACATCTTCTGTTCACTGCTAAACCTTGGACTCCGGATCTATTACCATTGGCTGTTTGTTAATCCCTTCCTGACTATGTTTTTTCATATTACATATATACGAAGAGATCACAAGATCACATCTATTTCTTTCCCTCTGACCTCACTCAGCCTGACACCCTCCAGTTCCATCCATGTAGCAGCAGACTATGATTATCTTTTTTACAGTCAAATAGTATTCCATACACGTATATGCCACAGTTTCTTTACCCACTTGAGTATCTTGGACACTTAAGTGATTTCCAATCTTGGCTACTATGAAGAATGCTGAACATAGGAGTGTAAATGTCTTTTCAAAATAGTGTTTTGGTACCTTGGAGTAGATGCCAAGAATTAGAATTGTTGGGTTACATGGAAGGTCCATTCCTACTTTTTGGGAGTAGTCTCCATACTGTTTTTCACAGAGACTGAACCAGATGACAGTGGATTTCCACAAACAGTGCATGAGGTGAATCTTGGGATCTTTATTTCCGTTCCTCCCATAAGCTTTACCCCCTCCAGAGTCTTCATCTCCATCAACGGCTCTGACTTGGCTCACCTTGACCCAAAGCCTTTTCACCTCATCCTTCATCACTAACCCATCAGCAATTCTGTTGACTCTTGCTGTCACAATCCTTTGGGTACCAGACCATGTCTCACTCCTTCTGCCTCTCCCTGCCTTAGCTCCACTGTCATTTCCCATCTGGATGCCGACAGCAGCCTCTCCTGGGTCTCTTGCATCCTCCCTCCCCGGGGGATGTTTTCAGACAGTTCCCAGTTCTTATCAGTGATGTGCAGGAAACTCCATTTCTCAATAGACCTTTCCCTGTAAATGTCTCTAGGTCCTGGGGGGTGAAGGGGAGGACAAAGGGGTCAAACAAAGACCGACCCCAGAAATTCTTCTCCAGGCAGCTGTGATGGGGGCAATGGCTCTGTCCCGGGCCTCCCCAGGGAGGAGCCACAGGTGGTGCAGAATCAGGTGGCTCTCCAGCCCGAGGGGCTCAGCGGATGGAGTGAGTCCAGGTGCCCTCCCCGGCACATGGGCTGCTGTCTCCGGGAACCGCGTGTGCCTGCCTACAGGCTCCGAGGGGACTTGGCTTCTCCGGGCAGAGCCTTTCACTGAGCTGTCAGAGCAAATAACAGGACTGTCTCCCAGCTTTCAAAGGAAACCTCTTAACAAGACATCAAAGCCAAACGGATGCTTTCAGCTTTGCCAGATCTTCTGATGGAGCTCGTTACAGATTCCGCCCTATCTCATCAAGGGTGTGTGTGTGTGTGTGTGTGTGTGTGTGTGTGTGTGTGTGTGTGTGTGTGTGTGTGTGTGTGTGCGCGAGGATGAATGATTGTTTCTTCTGAAAAGTCAAAGGGGGATCTAGGAAATTCTCAAGTTTTTCCAGTTCTTCTCTTATTTGAAATCTAAACTTGAAGTTGGGGGTGGTCCCATTTCATGACTCTCGGACCATCAGATCAGATACCACTTGGAAGAGATACCCGTTCCTGAGCCCCAGTCCAGATGTATTCAATCCGAACATCTAGGAATAGGCCCAGTTAGTCTCTGCAACCTCGACTAAAAGGCACCTCTTGGGCTCCTGACTCAGAGGCCGTAGGACGGAGACCAGCTCTGAGCCCTGCAGACAGTAAGGTGAACCGACTTCTCTGCTGAAGCTGGAACCAGAAGCCACCAGAAACTTTCTTTTTTTTTCCCCCTAGAGCAAAATGCCCATTCCCAGAAGGGCTGAGGATTAGGAGTGTGAAACAGAAATGGGCGAAGAATTGCATATGATGATGAGTCCGGAAAGGAGCATTTCAAGTGCTCAATAATGCAATCTGAGGCATCTTTAGAAACGACAGGATCCATAACAGCTGACTGCTGGCTGGGGGAGGCGAGCTGTAAGAAGCTATTTCCTGTTCGCCGTGTCTGTGTTTAACTTTTATTGCTCAGTTGCTCAAACACATCATGCTTGCTGCTCTGGTTAATGTAGGCAGGGTGATGCCAGTTACAAGCATCATTTTATTCTTTCCCCCACAACCTGACAGGTGGCTAGGATGTCTATTTCACAATGAGGGAAACTGAGGCTCGGAGAAGTTATGCAGCTTACTGAATCAGGAGAAGCTCCGAGAATACTGGCCTGACATGCCCCATGGGGAGTCTCTGTGGCACACGGGCTGTTAGTACTCATACTGTCATCCCCTGAAAAATTAGATTTCTCACAAATCCAAGTGGTCTCCCTGTCTGGCGAGTGTTCAGGTAGATTCTAAAGGAACCGTAATGTCAATTTTAGGTAAGAAAATTTGGGGCGACATCTGGAGCTGTTCAGGACTTACTTCTGGCTCTGTGCTCAGGGATCACTCCTAGCAGGGCTCAGGGATCACCATGTGCTGTGCTGAGGATTGAACTGGAATCGGCGGTGTGCAAGGCAAGAGTCTGAACCCCCATGCTATCTCTCAGGCCCCAGGAACTGTGATGTCTTTCTCAACTTGCAGCTCTAAGGTGCTCACGCACTAGGTGGAAGAAGCTCATTGTCTCCTCATCCAGCCCAAAGCATCCTGCATTGTCAGCTGATGAAAGGAAGCTGGTGCGCCCCCTGCGGCCCCCTCCCCAACTCCCTGCTCACTAGAGTGGCCCTGTCCTCAGGAATCCAGACTTGGAGTGGTCCTGCAACAGTGGGTAGGGGTGGTGACTTGAGAGGAGAGAGTCCACTACCCCCCCCCCCACCGGAGGCAGGCCCACCCTGGGCACCTGGGAGCCCAGAACTTTCTCATTTACACAGAAACACTGAATTCTGGAGCTCAGTTCTTGGCCTCTTCAGCATGGACGGACTTGGCCTCTGGCTGCCTCGCTCTTTCTTTTCTTTGCCTTCTTTCCTTTCCTCTTTTCTCTGTTTTAGGGCCACACCCAGGTTCCCCCCATCTTCCTTTTTTTTTTTTAACATCAGTGCCCACCAGCTGTGGGGAAGATAATAGAGGCTAGAAAGAGCATCTTCGTTGGACTCCTGCCTTGGTTCTTCCTAACATGTGAATCTGGCCTTCCCTGGGCACACTCAGGACACCCTCCTGACACAGGCCTCAGGCTCACATGGACCCGAGGACGCCCTCTGCTCTCCTGCCCTGCACATTGCCCTGATTCACCATGTCCAGCCTCGGCTCCTGCAACTGGAAAATGGGCTGCCCGCTCTGGTTCCCTCAGGGTGATTTTTGGGAGCAAGCTGGTAGGCGTGATGAGGACCCTGGCAGGGGGACACTGAGATGCCCCTTGCTCCTCTGTCTGCTGCCCTGGGATCACGCTCAGCCTTCCTGCACTGCCCGCCCCCCACCCCCCACCTCAGCCGCCAACCTCTGTGCTTACTACAGGAACCGCCTCACGTGAGGCATGTTGCTCCCGGACTTTCTCACTCACCTTCTGTTCTGGCCTATAGAATTTTCTATGCAACTGTGCCACAATCCCAACATGGTCTCCCTGTTCTAGTAGATTTGGCCTTGTTTCCTCCCGAAGAGATGAAGGTTTGTTTCGCCCCTGCCTCTGAGACAGCCCCACCAGTAGCAGGAGTCTTGCTGCTCCCCCATAATCGACCCCAGCTACGCATCTGCTTATTTTTGTTGGTTTTTTTCAGTCACACCTGGCTGTGCTCAGGGATCACTTCTGGCATTGCTCAGGGGACCATATGTTGTGCCAGGGATGGAACCGGAGCTGGCCTCATGTAAGGCGAGCGACTCCCCGCCCCCTTCTATTTCTGTCAGGCCGATCCTGACAGAAACTACTATTTCTCAGTTTCTGTCAGGATCAGCCATGAGCTCAGGCGGGCTAGTGGGCTACCGTACCACGCCATGGGGGAATCTGTGTGATAACTGGGTTGAGAGACGCAGTGAGTTCTAGCAGCACCCCACCGAATACTGCTCTGCCTGCACCCTGCAGCCGTCTGGACGTTTCCGTTGTGTCACTCCGCTTAAGCCGGTTTGATGGGTTTTCTGTCAGCTGTAACTAAAAACGTCTTGAAAGAGTTTCAGGCCAGTTGCCTCACTGCCGTCATTTCTTTCCAAAAAAACTGCGATTCTCAGCTGTTTTCCTGTCACCAGAGACAAGTGAGGTGACACTCCTGCTAGGAACATTCTCCCCTGGGTGACCTGCCGTTGTTCTTGTACCCGCTTCACTCCCACAGTGGTCCCTCTCACACAGGGTGTCAGTGGGAGGAACACCGGCACAGGAATAACCTCCAGGCCCCGATACTCAAGGAAAGTCTTTTTCATTTCTGGACTTTATTCTGAATAAGCCATGCTCTCCCTGGATGCCATGACGAAACATCACATTTCTAAACCCAGATTTGATGGTGACAGGCTTGTCTCCAAAACCTCGCTGGGCATATTGAGAGCTGGCAGCGAGTGGCATTTTCACCACTTAATCCCACCGCCATGCCCTGTTCCTGCCATGCTCAGATACTCCTGGTATTTTTAAAAGGAAAAGATGGCAGAAGACCTATATAAATATATGTTTTTCTTTTTCGGAAACAAGCAGGGACCTTGGAAAAGAGAATGAGTACGGATGTAAATTCTTGTCAGTTCACCCAGCCATTCATTCATTCTTGAGAGCCTGCTCTGGGCACTGCCTTAGAGTTTCAGAGAATAAGAGATCCTATTCTTACTCTCCTGTTCCCTGTTTCAGAGATGGAGAAGGGAAAATAAATGGAAATCAAGAACTTTATATATATACATATATATTTCTTTTTGGGTCACACCCGGTGATGCACAGGGGTTACTCCTGACTTTGCGCTCAGGAATTACTCCTAGTGGTACTCTGAGGACCATATGGGATGCTGGAATTCGAACTCGGGTTGGCCGCATGCAAGGCGGTGTGCTATCGCTAGCACCCTACCTGCTGTGCTATTATTACTCCAGCCCCTCAAGAACTTTATAGAGAGTGGTCGGTGGTCTGCAGAGAGTCATGATACAGATGACATGAAGAGGAGGTGCTAGGGACTGTGGGGCTCCCTTCACCCCTTCACTGAAACAATTAGAAAGGCCCTAGATGGGAGCATCCTAGGAGGAGGTACGGCATGATACTGAGTATTAGTGAACAGAGTATTAGTGGATTTCTTGTGATAAATTGTGTTCCTGGCAAAATAACTTTCAGATTTTTTTTTTGGGTTTTTGGGCTTTGAGATGCTTAGGGGTTAGTCCTGGCTCAGCACTCAGGAATCACTCCTGATATGTTCAGGAGTTTGGGGACCATATAGGATGCCAAGGATTGAACCCAGGTCGACCACATGCAAAGCAAATGCTGTACCCACTGTACTGTTGTTCTGGCCCCTAACTTTTCATTGCTAATATAAAAACAAAACTCTTTCATGGTAAAATCATGGCAAACCCTCTTTCTTTTCTCCACTTAGGACAATTCAGGGACAAATGAACATGAGAAAAGAGTTCCAAATAGCCCTGCTAAGAGGAGAAAAGGAAGTCATACACTTGTTCAAATAAAATATAAGAAAAAGGTTTTGTCCTAAGCAAAAAGGTTTCAAAAGTTGGAATAAAAACAAAACTACAACATAACATTTGTTTTTTCGGGGGTGGGGGTGGGTGAATAGTCAAAGTGAAGCAATTCCCATGGAGAAACCCTTCAATTAAGAAGGTCCACAGCATTGGAAAACTCTATTTTTTTTTAAAAAAAATTCTGCTTAATTTTATTCTTGTAGGTTTTTTTTTTTTTTTTGCTTTTGGGGTCACACCTAGTGATGTCAGGGATCACTCCTGCCTCTCTACTCAGGAATTACTCCTGGTGGTGCTTGGTGAATCATAGGGGATGCCGGAGATTAAGCCCAGGTCGGCTGCATGCCAGGTAAACGCCCTACCAGCTGTACTATTGCTCTGGCCCCATTGACAAATTCTTAAAGGAGACCTGAGCCTGTCCAGCAGGCAAGGCCAGCCGTGAGATTCGGGAGGGATGGAACACAGGTGTGGGGAGGTTGCACCATCTCATCGTTCCCTGGCAGAACAAGACTTCTACAGCCCATGTGCCTGCAGCACAGGGTGCAGTTTCTCCCAGAGGAGGCCTGTTAGGCTCTGCTGCCTGGCTGGGTTCAAAGGCATGGTGGAATCCAGCTGCTTTGGGTCAGCCCCTGAGAAGCCAGTTAGGAGAGTCTGTGGCCCCAGAAGAGTTGGAATTAGAATGGACTTCAATGGTTTGAAGGAAGATTTCTCTCAAGATGGCTTAGCTTTCTGACACTGGCACGCTATGTCACCACCCCCAAGATTTGGCTTCTTTATAAATCTGAAGCTAACGCTTCTCTCACAGAATTGGTAGGATGCTGGAATGACATGATGCTGCCTAAAAGGAAGGGAGTGATGTGAAGGAGAGCTTCTGTGCCGAACACATCATAAAGCAGAAATTAGTGTGGTAGGAAGAGTGAGACAAAGGTGAGGTGAATTTAACCACGAGATGGAGATGAGGCGCTTACAATTCTAGATCAGTGATTTCCAAAATGGGTGATCATGAGCCCTGGGTGTGCTGGAGCAATCCAAGGGGTGGGAGTGGATCCATTTTCGGGTACAATTCAGGGCACTTTATGTCTGCCTCAAGAAGGTAGATGTTTCAGGAGTGCACTGAGTGATTGTTGTTGTTGTCGTCTGAAAGGAGGGTGTTAGGTCAAATAAGTCTGGGAACCTCTGCCCTAGATCCAAGATGGGGTAATCAGGAGTTGTGTGTGTGCCCAGGCTCGTTCTTCTGGGCCTGGCTGGATTTGAAATCACTATTCTAACACATAGGAACATTTCTCTTTCCCTTTTCTCTGAGCAATAATCTTGTTCAAAAAAAAAAGAGGGGGGAGGAAGGCAACAAGATTAAGATGTGCTTTGAAGCAAAGTGGCTTTATTATTTTTGGGGTTAATTTCTGGTTCTATCATCTCTAGGGCAAAGCGACCTTTTTCTGGGTAGAAAGACTCAAACAGCAGATCTCCCCCCACCCCCCAGTACCTGCACACTCACTCACACACCCACCAACACAGAACACCAGGGCTGGGACAAAAGAAGGGTGGCTTTCTGAAAGCAGAAGAAAAAAAAAATCTTGCTGAGACACAAAGGAAAAAAGGAATCAATCCTTGCTTTATGTGTCACCTACATAAATAAATAACACGCTATCAAAGGGTTCAGATGGGTCTACTGTGATTTATAATCCATCAGATTCTGCTATCAAAACATTTAGAGAGACTGTGATCCTCAGGGATTTATCAGATTGACAATTCCGGGTGCAACCTTTTCATTTCCGCCCTTGCGGCTGATTCTCGCACGCACCCACCCTCTTCCTGGAGCCAGCAGAGGGGTGAGATCAGAGAAACGGGCTTTTCAGTAGTGACTTAGATTCCGTCTGCCTGGTCCCGCTCTCTGTTCCATCCCCCACCCTGCCCTTCAGCCCTCCAGCCCATCCTTTGTGTCCCCAAACCCCCCCCCCCCCACCGCGTTTCTCTTGAACCTCTTTCATCCCTCCCCAGAGACTTCCCTTCATCTCCAAGCTCGGAATAAAGGCTGGAGTTCCCTAGAGCTCTGGCATAGACCGGCTTCCATCAAGCCTTTCATCCAAGCCAGTACAATCCCAGGCAAAACCCACAGCCACCCGGACTTCACACGTTGACACTGGAGTGTACCACCAGTGGCTCACGCTGCAGCGTGGTTTAACTAGCACAAATTACAGCATCAACATCAACAAATCACAGTGTCAAACTACATCGCGGGGCTGGTTAGAGTCCCTGGAACCCGTGAATGTGACTTATTTGGCAAAAGAGACTTTGAGACTAAGTGACTGAATTCAAGACCTGGAGACGGAGAGATGACCCAGGTGGACTTAAATGTATGTTGTCTTTCCGAGGGGCAGAGCAGGTTTTGAGGACAGGAGGGAAGACCAGGAGATGCTGAAAGGGAGGCTGGAGTGAGGGACTCTGAAGATGAAAGAGGGAACCACAAGCCAAAGGATGCAGGTGCTCAGTAAGAGCTGGGAAATGCAAGGTTCTTTCCCAGAGCTGCCCAGAGAAACTGCCCCCCACACACCTTGACTTCAGCCCCAAATCAGAATTCTGTGAGAATAAATTTGTGGGTTTTTTGTTTTGTTTTGCTTTGGATTCTGGTGGTCCTCTGGACTTATGCCCAGCAGTGCTCTAGAAACTGTTATCTGTGGTGACAGAAACTGAGTCAGCTAGGAGCAGCCCTAAATTTATCCCCCCTTCCCCCCAGCTAATGCAAACTTATTACAGCAGCCACAGCAAAGGAAAACAGTGGATCTTGTGACCTTCCTAATAATCAACTTTTTGTTTGTTTTGTTTTTGGCTCACACCTGGTGATGCTCAGGGCTTACTCCTGAATCACTCAGGAATCACTCCTGGCAGTGTTTGGGGGACCCTATGGGATGCTGGGGATCAAATCCAGGTCAGCTGTGTGCACGCAAGCACCTACTGCTGTACTCTCTCTCTGGTCCTTCATAACCATCTTTTAAATTAGCTCCTGCCTGATTCCCAGTAGAAGCTGGAGGTCCATCTCCCACCGACCCCAGAACAGCTGGGGTGTTGTCTTTGGGGCAATGAGCAATGAACCAGAACCCTTCCCCAACGACACCCCCCCCCCACCCCCTGGCCCCAGCCCTATTGGGCTTTGATTCATGTGGCCTAGAGCTACTGCCCTTGGTTTCCATATAGTGGTCAGTGAGGATGTTGACGACTATCCCACATTTTAGAATGACAGATTTTAGAGAGCTGTGTAAGCACACATGTACCCACTCCAACCTTTTCCACCGAGACTGCCCCATCCAATGCATCATCATCTCGCCTCAGGGTTCCTTCAACTCCTCTCCTGCCTGGTCTCTTGGCTGCCCTGTCCCCAATCATTAATCCTACTAGAGAGCTGTGTTGTTTTTAAAAAAAAAAATTTTTTTTTTTTTTTGGCTTTGGTATTTGGACCACAGTTTGGTGGTGCTCAGTGGCTATTTCTGGCTCCCTGCTTGGAATAATCCCTGGTGGTTCTCAGGAGACCATCTGGTCTCCTGAGGGATTGAACCAGTGTTGGTAGGACACAAGGCAAACGTCTGAACCCTTGTGCTATATCTCTGGTTCTGTTTTTTGGTTTTAGTTGAAACCTCGCAGTATAGCATGGCATAGATTTCAGGTGTACAGCATTGTAAATAAATATACTATCAACTGAAATTCCATTTTTTTTCATTGCCAACTGAGACCCTTTAAGACAATTTGCCCTTTTGATAACCACAAATTTGGTCTTGCAAGCTAAAAGTTTTTTTTATATCTTTTACTTTTTAAATTTTAAACTCTGGCTTAATATGGCTTGCTTTCTCTCTAGATCACGGATGACTGAACTGACTTCGTGTCTATCTTCCTCTGCCTGGCTTAATTTCACTTTTAGGTCTGTCCAGGTAGTAATAAATGGTGGCACACCCCCTTTATTCACTTGCTTTTATAGCTGAGTAGAATCAGAATAAACTTTTCAAACTGCTGGCCCCCGGCCAAAGATGTGACTCATGACTCAGTGGTAGAGCACCTGCCTTCCAGCAATGAGGTGTGTCTGATGCGCCCCCAGGGCTCCCCCCCAACCCTCCTGCCAAGGACCATCCAAGTGGCATTGCCATTATCATCCCTGACACCGTTACTCACCCCCCTTTATTTAAACATGGTAGTTTTGCAAAGTTGTTCGTGATGATTTGTTACAGGCAATTAATATTCCAATGCCAAGTCCACTACCAGTGGGACCTTTCCTTTACCACTGTCCCACTACCTCCTCCCAAGTCTGCCCCCTTAGCAGGCACAAAATAATTTATGTTATATTGCTTGTTGCAACAAAATGACTAATGGAACTATCAAAAAATACTGCAGTAAAAGAAAATGTGTGCCTGATTTCCCCCCAGCCCCAACTCTCTAGGCCTCTTCCTACCTTTGCTTTCCTGCCTCCTGGTTTTCAAAGGTCACTTAAGGGGTGATGGCTTGTGGGAGGCTCTTAAAAACCCAGACAGTTCTGCCCAGGCCATAATACCCAAAAGGAAGGAAAGAGAGAAGGTGAAGGGGGGGGGAGAGAGAGAGACAGAGAGAGAGAGAGAGAGAGAGAGAGGAGTATAGTGTCTGCGATAGAGGGAAACTGAGGATATTGGTGCATTGGGGACATTGGTGCATTGGTGGTGGGAAATGTACACTGATGTACATTGGTGAAGGGACATTGTATGATTGAAACCCTTAATCATGAACAACTTTGTAACCGTGTGTCTAGTGGTGATTCAATTTAAAAATGATCAAAGAAAAAAAAGTAGGTGGTTAACATAGCAAAAGGAAAAACAAACAAGATTTAAAATCAGACCTATGAAATAGATTTTCTCAAAGTAAAGCAACTAGTAATTCAAAAAAGAACCCTGCACTAGGACAGCTCTGGATGGAGGCCATGAGGCGTCTGCTGCAATCCCTCTCAGAGCCCTGGGACACAGCTGTCATGCTGGGAGAAAACTCAAGAGAAGCACCCCTCCTCCCATGTTCAGAGCCATCACTTCACCTCCTCTCAACCAGCATTCCCAGATATTATGGAACAGAGACATGGCTGCCATCCTCTTGGGAACTTCTTGTTCTCAGAACATTGAGAGGAGCAGATTTCTGTCCCAAACTATGAGATTGAGTACAGCTAACCAGGATAGAGACAGACCGCCAAAGTACTGACAACAGTGCAAGATGCTGCACACCAGCTTTGAGCCCACCGTGTCATTCTACAGATGAATGAGTCTTGCAGGGAAAAGCCTGAGGTTGAAGCGGGACCCAGGCCTGCTGGGGTTGCCTGGCTGGTTTGGTTGACAAGAATTGACAGACACAAGCAAAACCACCCTTTCCCTCACTCCCACAGTCCCTTGTGCATATAGAAGAAAACTTGGCTAGAAGGCAAGAGACTCTTCTGAATATATAACACTCTGTGACTAATAGCTCTGGGCTGGCCACCAGACTAAGTGCTTTGCATGTTCTGATGACAATTTTGCAAAGCCTAGAAAGCAGGTATTTGATAAGCATAGGATCTGCAGGGGTACTGAGGAACATGTCCAAGGACTAGAGCTAGGTGAAGGCAAAGTTGGATTCAAACCCGGGCCCCAAGTCTTGCCATTTGGAATGACCCTCAGTTGGGTCAATGTGGGGATGATCTCTAGATCTCCAGCAAATGGGGGAGTGGGAAACAGGAGCCAGGCTGTTAAAGAAGGGAACAGAATTGACTCCAGTTATTCAAAATTTCTCCTGGAATTACTTCCGGGTCATCTAGTTGCCAAGAGGTTCCAGGCACCAACCTAAAAATCTCAAGCAGCCTCTCTATTTGCCTGGAGCAAGTACTATGAAAATGCCCTGCCGAGTTTTCTGCAATGCTGAGACTGATGCTGGATAAGCCCTAACATCTGCTGATTTTGTAAGTAGATATATTTAGTGGTGGAACAGTTTTTCTTCTAGTTTTGTAACATATAAAAAAAATCCTGCTTGTCCTATTTTTTCAAAAAAATTTTTTTTCTGTTTCCTCCTTCATTTTCTTTTTTTTTTTTTCTTCACAAGTGATGCTGGCATTCTCTCCATAGCAACACACTAGGAGACCAACTGCTTTGCTGCGAAGAGTCTCAGCAGGCCTCGGGAGGAGGGAGAAGGAGAAGAAGAGCTGGTTCGGGGAAGAAATTGCTAGAACTTTCAATGCCCAAATGAAGGCAGCCAGGGGGCAGGCTGCAGAAAGCCTTGTGGGTTTTGCTCCTAGTGGATCAGGATTCTGTCAGTGGTAGTCATTCCCTCCCAGAGATTCCTTTCTTCAAGTCGCTGCCCTTCTTCTGAAGACCTAGAGGGGGAAGCACCTCCTAGGTGACAACTTCACTTCAACAGAATACGAGACAGTGATTTTCACTCACCCTTTTCAAAAGGAAGGTGGATGCAGACCTTCGGGAACTGGGTAGAAGATGGGCAAGGAAAAGGCCCTCAGATCCCCCAGCGCCTGTACCCCTCCTTCCATCCTGAGGTTCCCCAGTGCCTGTACCCCTCCTTCCATCCTTGACATGGCCCCAAGGGATGGTTGCTCTTATCTCCACTTCTTTGAGGAAACTATGGGGAATCCAAGAATTGGAAAGTGCCTAATGGTTAACAAGGGCGTCCAAAGCAGAGTTGGTCACCGAGGCTGTGGTTTGGTGCTAGCCTCTGGGCTTGCCGGAGCTCAATGACCATGACCCAGAGGAAGAAAAGCCAGCAGCTACTGTCACTGGCAGGTGGAGTTTACCAGACTGTTCCATCCGACAGCCATCCTACCTCTCCTTGTTCACCCCCAAGAGGCGGCTGGAGGGAACTGGAGAGTAGGTGGGACCAAGTTGCCAGGTAGGTATATGAAAAAAAAAGTCTGAATAATATATCCCTACCTGGGAGCATGCTCATATAGTTGCAAGGAGCATTTGAAGCTTCAAAAAAAAATTTGGATTTTCTGCTTCATACATTTTCAACAAAAATGTCTGTCTGGTATATAATGCATGCACATGTATAAGGTGGATATAATTATAATGTATATCTTATGCATTCTCCAATGATCTGAATTGTTACTTGCATTAAAAAACTTTAATTTAAAAAATTGGGAGCTATAGTTGGAAGCTATAGCTGGGGGATATGGCAGCTGGAATCCAGAAGGGATCACTTAGTCAATGATGGTTGGAAGAATCATTCGGGGTGGCAGATGTGTGCTGAAAGTAGATAAAGGACCAAACATGGTAGCCTCTCAGTATCTATCTTGCAAACCATAATGCCCAAAATGAGAGAGAGAGTGAGAGAGAGCGAGAGCAAGAGAGCGAGAGAGAGAGAGAGAGAGAGAGAGAGAGAGAGAGAGAGAGAGAGAGAGAGAGAGAGAATGGGGGAAATTGTCTGCCATAGAGGCAGTGGGAGGGTTGGAAAGGGGAGTGTAATACTGGGAACATTGGTGATGGAGAATGTGCACTGGTGGAGGGATGGGTGTTCGATCATTGTATGACTGAAGCTCAAACATGAAAGTTTTTGTAACTGTATCTCACGATGATTCAATAAACAAAAAATTGGGGGCTACCAGGGTGACCTGGCAGTACTAAGGAAACCATTGACCGGTCGCATGGGTCAAACCCTGGGCCGTGTGCATGCAGCTGTGCCCCCCAGCCCTTTGAACTATCTTTTCATTCACTTAATCATTACAGTCAGATTCAGAAAGTTGGTCTTGCTCCATCATAGGAAAGTTTGGTTGTATGATTTCAGACACAAGCTCCATTTCTTAGAAGCTGTGTAACCTTGGCAGTCACAGTCTTTTCATCTGTAAAACGGGAGAGTGTCATTCGCCTCAGAGGGCTGCACCCTGGGTAAGTGAGGCAATGGGTGTAGAACCAGTAGCTTGAATAGTAATTACTCCTGCCCTGTCATCTTTGGGGGGGAGTCTCCAAAGTGGTGCTCAGTAGCCAGAAGCCTCACAGGGATTCTAGTGGTAGCTGGGAGCCTCCGGCCCCCGCCTGGTAGGGCTCAGGACCCACCCAGTGCTGGGGTCAGAGATTTTTGGCATGGAAGGCCTATGGTTTACCCCTGCACTCCCTCTCTGGCCCAGTTATTTCATTTCTTAATCCAGGGGATGTTCAAGTATAGTGTTATTACACATTTAGCTTGTAACAGCTTGAAGTTAGTGTGCGATTAAAAAAAATAAAAAATATCGAGTAGGTAGTGAGCATTTAATATGTGCCAAATGAATAAGTGCATTGTCTCCCCCATATGCCGCAACAGATAATATTGAGAACCACCATCTTACTCACACAGTGCAATCAGCAAATTTTCAACAACTAGACTGTATATGGCACGCTGGTTATGAATTGAAGCGGGCCCGCTGTTTATCATATGAGGATATGTGAGGAAATTTAAGATGTGCACTTGGAGAAGTTAATCTTTAAGTAGGATAACAGAAGCAAACTGATGAAGACCGATTAGGGCATCAGAGAGTTGTGATGAGGGACTTTCCTGACAAGGTGGAGCCACCGCGGTGCCTCAAAGGACAGGAAGGACCGGATGTTAGCAAATGAGCAAAGGATGTTCTGGAATACGGAAGAACAACTTGGGCTGAAGGGGGTTAAGGAGCCTGGCCCAGCTTCTGCTTTTGTAAATAAACTCTTACTGGGAGCCAGCCGGCCAGGTCCAGGTCTGCCGTATACTTCAACAGCAGCATTCAAAAAATTGCCACAGAAAAAACTTGTAGCTAGCACATATCTGTGCCTGGGTCTCTTCCAGGAATGTAGGCTGATGGCAATCAGGCCAAGACACAGGTCTGAGCAAACTGTCTGCCGAGAGTCAGGCGAGAAGGAGTTTAGGTGGAAGAGGAAAAAGCAGGATGGGAGGCAAGAGGAGAAAGTGCCGAGGGTACTGTGGGTAAGAAGGGAGATTATCCAGAACCCAGAAGCCAGAATCGAATTCTGGTATCCAGAAAAGCAAAGAAGCATTATTGCTACTACTTCTAGGGAGGCGGTGTGTGTGTGTGTGTGTGTGTGTGTGTGTGTGTGTGTGTGTGTGTGTGTGTGTGTGTGTGTGTTTGTGTGTGGATGGGGGGGTGTTTGGGCTCGTGGGCATCTAGACCTGATGAGGAGGATTCTCAGTGCAGGACCTCAAGAGAATGTCCTGTTCGGGGCTGGGGAAGGCCCCTCTTGGAGCAGGGAGGCCGGGGCCTCCCACCACTCGCACCCACCCACACGCCACCCACCTCACCAGCTCTGACGCCAGCTGCTGAGCATGGGTGCGCAGGAGGGAGAGGCGAGCTGCTACCAGAACAGCGAGGCCTCTCGGGAAGCAGGCTGCATTAGTCAGACTGCAGCTTTATTCTCTCCTCTCCCATTCATTCCAAACGTCTTCAATGAGCGAGCTCCCTCCACCTACAATTCAGCGCCTCCATTCTTGAATTAAGCTCCAGCCGCTGCTCCAGGAAAACTGCGCTCAGCACAAATGGCTTTTTTGTAGGGTTGTGCCCAAGCACCACACCTGACTCCACTTTTGTCCTCACAGCTTTTGGCAGGGCTGGGGAACCTTTGTATGCTGAGGGCCAGTTGGACATTTATCACAGCATCTGCAGGCTAGACCGTGCAGGCAGATGGGCTGCAGGCGGCCGATGAGAAGTCCCGTCATGTACCAGGGACACGCCACATGCTTGTGTAGGCCCCACGCAGCTTGCAGAGGGATGTTCCCCTACTCTGGCCTATGGCGACGCCTGGATACTGGGGTGCTCAATAAAAATGTTGACTGAATGAGTAAAGTGACGAAGGTGGGTAGGACTGAGTTTCTCATGTAGGAACTGTGAAATTCCTATTTCTCTGTTTCTGCACCTGTGAAACTGGCCATGGTCTGACTTGGTCCAACTAAGGAGAGAACAAATGTATTATAGCACAGTGGGTAGGGCGTTTGCCTTGCATGTGGTCCGACCTGGGTTCGATTCCTCCGCCTCTCTCTGAGAGCACGGCAAGCTACCGAGAGTATCTCGCCTGTACAGCAGAGCCTGGCAAGCTCGCTGTGGCGTATTTGATATGCCAAAACCAGTAACAACAAGTCTCACAATGGAGACTTTACTGGTGCCCCGCTTGAGCAAATGATGAGCAACAGGATGACAGTGATACAGTAATTTATTTATCTATTTTTTTTGGGCCACACCCAGTGATGCTCAGGGGTTACTCCTGACTCTGCACTCAGGAATTACTCCTGGCAGTGCTTGGGGGACCATATGGGATGCCGGGGATTGAACCTTGGTGGGCCGTGTGCAAAGCAAGCAGCCTCCCTGCTGTATTATCGCTCTGACCCTGAGACAACAAATTTAATACCAAGCACTAAGAGCCGTGCCTGAGTTGAAGGAAGAACTCAATGGGTGGATGTTGGCCAGTAGTTCTTTTATTATGAGCTGGATGAACGCAGACAAGAGCAGCCGCATCCAGAGAGCCATGTAAGGGAAGAGAAAAGTGGAAACCATTTGAGTGAGGAGCCCCAGGAAGCCTGGACAGGTTAGACGTGGGCGTGCAGCACCTTCAGAGTGGAGTGCTGGGTGGAACCCTCATGGCTCCACCCGCCTGACCCCGGGCTGTGACCAGCTACTGAGGTCTGCCCTGAGTGAGGAAGGTGGAGGGATGGTGGTCGGTGCCAACTCCCCAGATTGGGCTACTTGGTTCCGCACTCACACACGTCAGGGCACATTTGGAATTCCGCAGGTCTGGCCCGCCAAGGCCCGTTTTGAATCCCGAGGCCTGTGGAGTTGTCTGGGAAGCGATGCATCCTTTGGAAAGGCACATCCCCCGGCTTGAGCAAACTGTTTGCGTCATCAGAAGAAAATGCAGCCCTGGCGGTGGCTGGGCGCCTGATCTTCATCGCCAGACCTCAAGGAGTTGTGCCTGGCTCCAGGACAGGGACAAGCGAGAGTGGATGGGGTTGTCTTAACCAAGATCTCTGCGTGCAGCCACTCTGCCCGTGCTCCCCGGCCACCATCCCCACCCCCGCGTGGCTGCTACTGGGGTGGCGGTGAGGGGAAGCTTCTGCTCCGCCTTGCAGCGGGTCACTGCCACGGTCGCCGCAGGTTGGAGATAGCACAGTGTTCTGGACGCTCAGGGAGACTGTGGCGTAGATGCTGTGTGATCCCATAGGGATGAGATCGGGTGGCCCCGTGGTGGGATGAGGGAAAGTTTTCCACAGGCTTCCAGAGTGAGAAGCATCCACACGTTCCCAAAAGACCACATGGAGGGGCTGGAGGTGCTCCTGGAGGCCTGCGATGGGGAGGGACACAGGCTAGCGTGTCATGACCCAAATAGGACTCCAGGCTCCCAAAGTCCTGGAGAGCCGGGGGCACAGTGGGAATGCCAGCTCCCAGGGCCCCGGGGAGGGGGCTGCCAGCTGCCTGGCACGGGACAGGCAGGCACCACCCAGGGACAGGAATGCTGGGAGAGGGAACAGACTGGGTGCTGTGACTGTGAGAAGACAGTGATGGGAGGTGAAGTTGCGGGTAGAGTGGGGAAGGCAGATCCAAAGGAGTATGGACTCAGTTCCGAGGGCTGGGGGGGGGGGCAGTCATCGAGGGGGATGGCACTCGATCTGCATGCAGCCGGCCATGATTTGATTCCTGGCATTGCTTATGGTCCCCGGTCCCCTAACCAGGAGTAGGTATGCGCCTTGCCTGGTATGACCCCCAAACAAAACTGTCACTGTCACTGTCATCCCGTTGCTCATCGATTTGTTCGAGCAGGCACCAGTAACGTGTCCATTGTGAGACTTGTTGTTCCTGTTTTTGGCATATCGAATATGCCACGGGTAGCTTGCCAGGCTCTGCCGTGCGGGAGGGATATTCTCGGTAGCTTGCCGGGCTCTCTGAGAGGGGCGGAGGAATCGAACACGGGTCGGCCGCATGAAAGGTGAATGCCCTACTTATTGTGCTATTGCTCCAGCCCCCAAACAAAACAAAACAAAAAATAAACGGACTCTGTTTTGTTCAGGGTTCTAGTCCAGGTTCCTTCTGAGAACTGGTTAAACGGCGGGATGGCTGGATGGGGAGGAGGAGAGAAGATTTAGGAGAGGGAAACAGCTCCTCTTTGTTCTGTTGAGAGCAAGGCGGGAAGGAAACCCATGCGGACTTTGTAAAGAGAGGGAAGCTGCCAAGCTTGCTCACCACAAAGAGAGCAGAGAAAGAACTAAGGCCGTGTGTGTACAAACACTCACAAAGCACAGCGTAAGAGACACATTATGTTTGCAGTACCGGATCTCAAAAAAAGTGCCTCCAGGTGGAAAAGAAAAAGAAAGAAAGAAAGAAAGAAAGAAAGAAAGAAAGAAAGAAAGAAAGAAAGAAAGAAAGAAAGAAAGAAAGAAAGAAAGAAAGACAGGGGAAAAAAAAAAAGGCACTGAAGCCCCTCTCCCCTGGATTGAAGCTGGAGGCACAAAGCGAAAGGGATGATTAGAGCATTCCCAGGATGCAATGCACTTCCTCCAGGCGCCCAGGGGGAAGGACCCCTCTTAGCCCGGGGCTCGCGCTCCCTTCCCAGCCTCCACGGCTCAAAGGACCACGGCTGGAAGAAGCACAGGCCAGGTCAGCCTGCCCGGTGGGGAAGCGGCCCGAATGTGCCTCCTCGCCTTGTTCTTGCCTGTCCTCGTCTGTCTTTGGAGCCTTGCTGAGAAGGAGGAAAACGGGGCCAAAGCGGAGATGAAAGAGTCTGTAATCTCATAAAAGAGCCAGGCGGATGCTAGACAGGCAGAGAGGAGCCAACCTGCCATTTGCACTTCAAGGAAGGCGGTTTGAAACCCACCAAGGCCAGAGGCTGCTCTGCCCTTCCTGCAGGGCCAGGGCTGGGGAGGGGCCACGGGGCCAGAGCCCTCACGGGCCACTGGCAGGTCAGCGAAGCAGCTGAGCCCAGGGCCTGAGGTTTGCGCTGGGAAGAGAAGGCGGCTTAAAGATGCCCCCCCCTCCCCGGCCCCTTTCTGCCTCCCCCAGCATTCCTCACCCTTCCCAGGCCTTCAGAGGATCGCGCAATGTGGAAAAGTTCCCACGACCACTATCAACCCCCCGTCAGCACAGAGGAAGAATCCGTCTCCAATGAGATCCAAACAGGCCCGTGTCGGAGGGGCCCCTACGGGAGCAACTCCAGGCCCCCAGCCCTGGCTTTCCTCTGCTTCCCTGAGAAAAATCATTCAATCCCGCTAGAACCCCAGGGTGGAACAGGGCCCTATCAATCACGTCTAACTGCCAGAGGAAATGTGCTCTGGCCCTGTCCACCCAGAAAGCAAGAGCAGGAGGAGAGGGGGCAATCTTCCAAATGCAGTGTAGTCCCCGCACGGTCGGAGCAGGGCTGCTCACGAATTCCTGATGAGGAGGAGCATACTGGGAAATCTCTGAGACTGGGGAGAACGCTGTCTTTTGGGGGCTCCGGGGGATGCTGAGGCAGTGGGAGAGGTCTTTGGGCTCAGAGGCTGCGGGGCACTTTAGGGGATGCAGCCTCAAGCCTTACTCAGCCTGGCTAGCTGGGCATCTTTCGGTCATCTTCACTCTGTGTGTGTGTGTGTGGGGGGGACTGCCTGCTACTTCCAGAGTGTTTTTGTTTGTTTGTTTTTACGTGTTTTTTTTTCTTTTTGGGTCACACCCGGTGATGCACAGGGGTTCCTCCTGGCTTTACACTCAGGAATTACAACTGATGGTGCTGGGGGGGTGGGGGTGAGGGGGGACATAAGGGATGCTGGTGGGAATTGAACCCTGGTCGGCCACGTGCAAGGCAAACGCCTTACTCACTGTACTATTGCTCCAGCCCCTGTTTTTGTTTTTAAATTTTATTTAATCACCATGAGATAGTTACATTCCAGGGTGTTTTGGCTAACAGGTGCCCCTGTGCCATCAGTGAAGTGCAGGGACTGGCGGGGAATGCACCTTGGGGGTGGCCGCAGCCTTCCCAGGACCCTGAGGGGTAAACACTATTCCAGAGCGATTGGGGAGAGGCAGCATCCATGTGCTCTGGGGATGTAGGGTTGTGACAGCAAGGACCAGGATGAGACAGACACAGCCCGCAAGTCAGGGTTAGGGATGGCAAAGAAGCAAATGATACATGGCTCCTGGGGAAGAGTCCAATACAGCCACTGGAATGATGGCAAGGAGAAGAGACGAACTCAGCCCCTCCCCCCAACACACACACACACACACACAAAATAAAATAAAATTGGTTTCTCTGGGAATAACCAAATTACAGACATGGCGCATCAGAAAAATCTAAAAGGAAGATGAAAAGACTTGGAGTGCAAAGCAGCCAGGAGCAAACCACTTTGGCAGGAGTGGGCTGGGGCATCTGAGTAAGCACTGAAGCCTGATTAGTGAGTAGAGGTCCACCGTTTTAAGAAAGGAAATGGGCTGTGCCTTTTAATTAGCTAGGGTTTTGATAAGTGGAGAGTCTTGGAAGCCGTAAAAGTGATGGTTCGAAGAGGGCAGGTCTCGGAGAGAGGGGACTAGCGAGCATTTTGCTCTGGCAGGAGCTGATAATGAGGTTGAAAGTAGGCCAGGGCTGAGCTGTGGCCTGCAGGCACGGCTGAGAGACCAGCAGAGGGGCACTCGTGCCAGTCAGTTTGGAGGCAGATGCCATCTGCGCGGGCTGTTGCTGCCCAGTCTTTCCCATTCTCTCTTTGCTGCGCATGGGTGGTTACAGGGACCCTGGCTTGGGGGGCTCTCTAGTGCCATTAGTTTTAGTGTCTCTGTCTTCTGGCTCAGTATCCACTGCCGCCTTGGACCCAGTAGGCCACCGGGCTCAGACCGCACGCCCCATACCCACACTGTCTGTTGCTTTGCCTGCTTCCTTTCATAGACTCCTCTGAGCACCCTCAGGGGCCAAGGAGTGGGTGCTTGGAATGTGACCAGGAGTAATCTTTTCTTTGTGCCTTCAAAAAAGGAGGCAGATGAGACCAGAGACAGTAGACAGAGTGTGTTGGGGTTATAGGGTGGAGATCAGGAAAGGCTTGTTCCAGGGACCAGCGGAGAGAGCTCTATAGGGTCACAGTTAAAGAATGGGTTCATCCAATGATCTTGGCAGGTTGCTGCACTCTACGCACACATCTTTTCTTCCTATCAACAACCGAGTTGTTAAAAGCTTCTTTCGGTCATAAGAGAGTCAGTTGAGGGGGTGATTGGTTCGGGAAAGAACCATGAGGACTTGAGGTGCATGCCCTGTGGTCAGTGAAGAGTCCCAAGTCCAGGGTGGGGCTTTCACTTTCATTCAAATTCCACAGTAGAGCGGCTTAAACTTCTCAATGACTGCCCTGAACCCCAAGCCTTGCCTTGCTCAGGATGGAGCTCTCTGGATTTGCTCTTAGCCTATTTCTGTCATGAGAGAGAGAGAGAGAGTGAGAGTGAGAGAGAGAGAGAACACAGAACAATAGGGTTGTTGGATACTTCCTCAGCTAACTTGTTCCCAGGAACTCAGAGGGTGTCTCACACTGGCCAGAAGGTCTACCAAGCTCAGCGAAGGGCACAGAACCAGAACAAGCATTTCCTCCTCTCATAATATGCTTAGCTCTGAGCACTCGGGCTCATGACATCATGATGATTTGGGGGCCCGGAAAATGCCAAAAACATCGTGGTTGAACTTTAATGGTGGATTCAAATATGGGTTCTCAGGGTATAAAAACCTGGACGTGAATGCTTGCAGCAGGCAGAACTCTTTCTAACATTCAGAGAGCGGGATTATCTGATCCACTGAGGCTGATAAACCAAATACGGTCTGTCCCTACAACAGAATCTTACTTGGCAAAAAGAGAACAAATGGCTGGTATGTGGATGGACCTTAAAAAACATTATGCTGAGTGGAACAAACCAGCTACAAAAGCCCCCATACTGTGGGATTCCTTTTGTATGAAGTATCCAGAATAGAGCAGGCACAGAGATTGGACTGGCAGAAGGGTGGGGTGGGTTGGGAACAGGGAATTTGGAAAGTGACTGTGAAGGGTTCGAGGGCTTCTTTCTAAGGCAACAGAAGCATTCTAAAAACCACAGAGATGGTTACACAATGGGAAAGGGTCAACTGATATTTAATTTATTTGGAGGGGATTAGCAGGGCAGAGGGAGGCCCAAGAGTATTCAAGGGGTACTCCCAGCATTGATGAAATATTAACTTTGTTTTGTTTGTATTTATAATTTATTCTTACTTATTTTAAATAGGACTGGAGCAATAGCACAGCGGGTAGGGCATTTCCCTTGCACGTGGCTGACCCAGGTTTGATTCCTCCTTCCCTCTTGGAGAGCCCAGCAAGCTACCGAGAGTATCCTGCCCGCATGGCAGAGCTTGGAAAACTACCCGCGGCGTATTCGATATGCCAAAAACAGTAACAACAAGTCTCAC
Organism: Sorex araneus; assembly: GCF_027595985.1. Lineage (NCBI taxonomy): Eukaryota > Metazoa > Chordata > Mammalia > Eulipotyphla > Soricidae > Sorex > Sorex araneus. The sequence continues at coordinate 105,237,398 of NC_073303.1, forward strand.
AATGGAGATGTTACTGGTGCCCGCTTGAGCAAATCGATGAACAACGGGATGACAGTGCTACAGTGTTATTTTAAATAAATATAATCTATTTGCCTTGCACCCGGCCGAGATGGGTTCGATTCCTTTGTCCCTCTCGGAGAGCCTGGCAAGCTACCAAGAGTATCTTGCCCACATGGCAGAGCCTGGCAAGCTATCTGTGGCGTATTTGATATGCTAAAAACAGTAACAAGTCTCATAATGGAATCGTTTACTGGTGCCCACGCGAGCAAATCAATGAGCAACAGGATGACAGTGATACAGTGACAGTGATTATATTTATAATATAAATATATTATTTATAATATTGATTCATTTCATAAATTAAACAAATATTAGAACCTTGATATTTATCTGGTTCCCTCCAAATCCACCTCTATCCACTGTACATTCTCGTCTGCACATCCCCTTTGCTCCCTGGGGCTCTGGGGAGGAAGGGGTATGAGGGAAGCTGTCCAAAACCCTGTCGAACAATAGGACAAGGGACTGGAAGGAGTTGCCCTCTTAGTCTCCAGATGTCTTTGGCTGTGATTTGGCTTGGAAAAAGGTATTTCCTGTGGCCAACTGTGTGTGACTGTGTCAACTGGTGTCTAAGTAAACTGGAGGGCCAGACAGAACGTACAGTGGGTAGGGCGCCTGCCTAACAAGAGGCCACCCCAGGTTTGATCCCCGGCCCCACAGACAGTCCCCTGAGCATAGCCAGAAGCAATACCTGAGCAAAGAGCCAGAAATAAATCCTGAGCACCACCGGCTGTGGTCCCCAGCAGAACCAACCCCACCAACCTGGCCCGGCAGGGGACTGAGCCAGGGCTGCCGGGTCTCTTGCACGTGTGAAGCCGAGACGGACGGCAGACATGGTGTGGCTGCAGGAACACTGCCGGGGCCGGTGGCCTCCAGTGTCACCGGCCTGAGAACTGACCCTTCCAGCTTGCACTGGTGGGAGGAGGGGGCTGAATACTACTGGAGTGGCCCCTGGGGGCCCCCGGCCACTGCTTGGGAGGTCCTAGCCCCTCAATACATACAAACAAACTGAGCCAAAAGGCACTCATCCCTCCCCCCTCTGTAGGATGTATTCTAGTACTTTCCCAAGCTTCCTATTTCATGAAAGAAAACCTTCCCGCCCCGACCTACTTCCAGGGACACGTGAGCAGCCGAGCGGGCAGAGGCCGGGCTCAGAAGTGAGTCCCGCATTTTGTCCTCTAGTGCTTTGTCGATACTGTCCTGAAATTCGCCACCGTGTGTTGTATAAGAAACGCCCTATGGGAGATGTGGCAACCCGCTCCCCGGGCATCCCTCCACCCCCATCCCCAGTGCCTGGGTTCACGGGGCCTGGCACTGCGTGGCACAGGAAGACCCCGTGCCACCCTGAGAGACGGTAGAAGGAGGGAGAGAGCTGAGTCCTGCCTACCAAGCCTGTTGCCCAGCTGTCAGAGGAACGGTGGCTGGAGTCCCAGAAACACTGCCCCCCTGAGTGGCAGAACACCGCTGGAAGGCAAGTTTCAGTCCTAGCTCAAACAGGGAACTGACTGTGACTCAGGACAAGGCGAGGACCTGCCCCTAGCGTGGGGCTGGGGCTAAGGCAACAGCCCCAGGCTGACATTAGGAAGGCAAGTGACTGTGATGAGGACTCAGAGCTTTTCAGTCTTTGGTCTGGGCTCCAAGTTGCCTCACTTGGATTCACTTTTTTGGGGAAGGGCATTCCTGAGCTGGGGTTTGAGGCGCACATAGGAGTTTACCAGATGAGCAAGAAGGGGAGGGGGAGCTCTGGTCAGACAGGTTGAAGGAAGTGGGAGCAGACAGTTTTGTGAGGGTGCACTTCTGGTTGTGACGGCGGGGGGGGGGTGGGAGGGTGAAGGTGAGGGGGGCGCTGAGCCTCGGGGTGGGGCAGTCTTGGAAACCTAGGAAAACTAGACTCCCCTGGGAGGCTGTGAAGGCGGGGGTGTGAGAGCAGGCTGAGAGCCTGAGCAGACCTGTCCTCTCAAAGAAGATCTAGAGACCGTCGGAAAGGGAGACGTGTCCCTTTGCACCCCCAGGAGTAAGCCCTGGGAGCAGAGCCTGGAGAGAGCCCTGAGCACTACCAGGCGGGGCACAGAAAACAGCAACACATCACCCGCCAAAGATCACCCTGCTCACGGAGTGAGAGAAGGATGGGGGAGGGAAACCGAAGGCTCTGGAAGAGGCAGACGTGAGATATGCAGTCCCTGTGAGAAGGATGGGGAGGTGGGAAGCAGAGGTGACCCAGCACCCAGGAAGTTGGGGCGGATGGGGGAGGCAGCACAGCCTGGGAAAGGCAGTAGGAGGGGCCGTGTGCCCGGGCCCAGAGGGAGACTAGTAACGAGGGGGGGAGACAGGGCACTGGGGCGCCCGTCGCGTTGGAGTCACGTCCATGAGGAACTGTTATTAATAGAATCCTAAATAAAAACAAAATCATTTTTAAAAAATGAGGAGACATGCTTGGTCTATTTTCAGAACCCTCCAGGGATGCAAAGTCTAAAAATTAACCTACGGAGCAAAGACTATTCACAAGGCTGTCCCTTAAAAAAAAAACACAACTAAAAAACTCAACAACCAACACAACAAAACAGCTCTAACTCCTTCTAGCTACGAGGCCCCACGGACATAACCTTTAAGCCTCCATGCAGGTGGGTCCCGTCCCCCCTTGGCTCTGTCCAGATGATGCCAGAACCAGGTGGAAGAAAGTTTAAGTTACAGGACAAGGTAGAACTCAAGTGACAGCCAAGCCAGGGAGGCCATCACAGATCTCAGAGAAAAAGGCGATTAACGCCCTGGGCCCCGGCGGGCGGCTCAGTTCAGACGTACACACGGGAGACCCATGCATAGCCCTGAAAGCACCAGAGTCACCTTCTGTTCGGAAGGTGCCATGTTCTGCTTTCTCGAAGCCACCCACTAGAAAATGCGATGTGAGTACTCTCGAAAAGCAATGTGGAGGCCAGAAGTCTGACTCCTGAAACTGGTGGGTGCGCGAACCTTCGGATGGGCTGAGGTCAGATGGAAGAGGAAGAGGAGGCCAGCGGGGATTTCCAGGCTGACTCGGGCTCCTTCATCTGCAGGGCCCGGCACAGGGCCATGGCTTTTCCGTGTGGAGAAACTGGGTGAGACCCTTGCTGCGGTGTTGACTCATCTGCCTCCCCACGCCGACTCTGATGAGGTATGTGCTATCAGTCTGTTTCATAGCAACACAGAAATCCCGACTGGGGTCCTGACTTCAGGTTTGTGGGGGGTACCTGCCCCCTGATCTCTCCTCATTGCTTTGTTTTTTTCCCAACACTCTGTGGAAGCTTTCCATTTTGTTATTTTAAAATTATTTGGAAGAAGATTTGTGGCTATACCTGGTGGTGGTGTTGCGGGGGAGGCTACTTTGGGCTCTGGGGGGACTCTTGGTGACGCCCAGGGGCTCCTACGTGGTGGTAGGGATGGAGTGTGGGTTAGGCGCCTGACCCCTGTAGTATCTCTCCAGTCCAGAGTTTCCCATTAGGAGGAAACTTAGGCTCAGAGCTCATCAGCCACTGAGACCTGTAGGTCTTCCTGTCTTTTGTCTCTTAAGTTGTGACTATGGGGGACAGAAAACTAGTGCAGGGGTTTTGGCACTTGCTGTGCATGTGGCCGACCCTGGTTCAATCCCTGGCACTGCAAATATCACAGTGTTGGTAGAATGGTGGGGAGCACAGCTGCCTTTCTGGTACCACATGTGGTTCTCTGAGCACTCCCAGGAAATATCCCTGAGCACAGAACAAGTCCTGGCACCACTGGATGTAGCTGGAAAGAAGAAAGAGGGAGGGAGGGAGAGAGATATAGTAGTAGTGGGTAGGCACTGGACCTGTACACACTTGACACTGGTTCACTCCCGAGCACTAGATATGGTCCCCGGAACCCCGCCAGGAGTGATCCCAAGACATCAATTGCCGGGGCTGGAGCAATAGCACAGTGAGTAGGGCATTTGCCTTGCATGTGGCTGACCCGGGTTCGATTCCCAGCATCCCATATGGTCCCCTGAGCACCGCCAGGAGTAATTCCTGAGTGCATGAGCCAGGAGTAACCCCTGTGCATAGCCGGGTGTGACCCCCCCCAAAAAACCAAAAAAACCCAAAAACCAAGACATCAATTGCCTTGCTGGCCCCCAGCACCACTGAACTCGAGCAACACATCTTTAGACCTACACATCACCAGGGCTAGCACTCAGGCACCCTGAACGTAGGCTTGGGAGGCAGACTACCTTGAGGAGTCCAACTTCATTGTTGGATTAAGAAAATACAGCACCTGAGGCATGGTCATCACTTGTTTTCACAAAGGACAAGAGCTTGTGCCATTAATTCACCCAAACTCTTTGAACTAAGCACGGGAGGGTCCTGAGCAATAGTTCGGTGGGCACGGTGCCTGCTTCACATGCAGCCGACTTGGGTTTGATTCCTGGCACCCCATATGGTCCTCTGAGCCCACCAGGAGCGATCCTAAGTGCAGAGCCAGGGGTTAGTCTGAGCACAGCTGGGCCTGCATCACCACTCAAAAATAAGAAATAAGCTCTAGCACTAGGCATCGAATGCAGGCAGTCAGTTAAATAATGCTATGTAAGAAGGCTGAAAAGTTAGCTAATGTTTATTGAGAGCTTACATCTCTGGGATCTGTTACCATTATAATTATGTCGGCGTAGAATTAATGAGAAACTGGAAACAGCCAGGAGCCCATCAACAGGGGAGTGGTTTATGCTCCATTCAGACAATGAATCCGGTCCAAGAGAAGGATGTCTCTTATGTGGATGGGGAATAATAACTGTGATACATGGCTGAGTGAATCAAGCAAGCCACTGAATAATGCAGCTAGTACAATTCCTTTTGTGAAAAATAAACTCCACGTGTGGGTGTGTTTGCACATGGGAAAAGAAGATGCATCAAACTGTTAAAAGCAGTGCCTTCTGGAGTGTGGAAATAGCGAAGCAGAAGGGGGCCTTTTACTTCACACAGAATTTCGTGAAAATCATACATTTGCTGGTGAAATTAAAATCTAATTAGCTACAACTTTTTGGAGAGAGGGAGGTGCTCTAGGGCCATACCTGGCTGTGCTCAGGGCTTGCTCCTGGCTCTGTGCTCAGGGATCACTCCTGGCAGGCGTGGATGACCACATAGTGTGCTGGGGATCAAACTGGAGTCTGTCGCATGCAAGGCAAACACTTTACCCACTGTACTATCCCTCTGGGCACTACACCTCCAGCCCCAATTTTTTTTGAGTCCTCTTCCAACTAGCTATCTTATGTGATGGCATAAGGTAATTGAAGTTTTTAGGTTTCTAAGAAAAGTTGCAGAATTCCAGATTAACACAAAGAAGAGAGGAGCATGGCCACCCTCCTATGTTTGTTCCAGTTTAAATCATTTCACTCTACTAATTCAAACAATAAGAAACGATTGTGTCGACCACTGATGCCTCCCATTCCGGTTTCCAGGTGATTTTTCTGTCCTGGGCAGAAACCAAGCTACCTGCTCGTCCATCTCATAGCAACCTTCAGATCATACTTGTCTTCTCAAACTCTCGTTCTCCCTTTGCCTTTCTGGTTCTTTTCCTGCCAGAAGGGCAGCCAAGCAGAAACCAGCCCTGATCCTTCCTTTCCGGTTCCAAGATTCTTTCTTTTATTGATTGCTTTCTAGCTTCCTTTAGGCATTGTTTTCGGTAGATCTGCTGGGAACAGATTCTTATTTTTCCTCCATTGAGAATCTCTCTCTGCTTCATTCCAGAAGCGTATCTGTTTGCTGGGGAGAGGGCTTTGGACTGACACTTTTTTTAAAGTTATAAAGTGCCGCTACTTTCTGGGCATCTTTCTCTTTCTCAGATGAGAAATCTGCTGTCATTCATCCTGTTTCCCCCACCAGGAAAAGTGTTGTTTCTCTTGTAGCAATTTCAAATGTCTTTTTGTTTCCTGTTCATAGAGTTTTAGTGTCTTGGTGTGGATTTCTTTCGATTTATGCTATTTGGAAATCATTCAGTTTCTTTAATCTGTAGACTTATATCTTCTTACTGAATTTGGGTGTGTTCCCAATCATTATTTATTAGAGTCGTTTTGCAGTCCCATTGTTATTTCCCCCTCTTTCCAAATCTGATGACACAGATATTAAGTATTTTACGATGTTCCTACATATCCCTGAGGCTTTGTCTATTTCTCCCTAACCTCGCCCCCCGCCCCAGCTATTTTCTCTTTATTGTTCAGATGGAAGAAGTTTTATTGTTCAACATCAAGTTCACGGAATCCTCTATTTCCTTTACTGGGTTGTTGAGTCCATCCAGTGGGTTTTTAGTTTCAGTTACTGTATTTTTCATTTCCAAAATTTCCATGTCACTCTGTCTTCTGCTTCTTTTGTTCATCCTTATTTTCCCCCCATTTGCTTCACGAGTGTTCCTATTGCTTAATAAGGCACTTCTATGCCAGTTGCTTAACATCTTTGTCAGATAGTCATCAATCTGTAGACTTATACCTCCTTACCCATTTTGGTGTCTTCCCAATCATTGTTTACTGGAGTCGTTTTGCAGCCCCATTATTATTTCCCCCTCTTTGTGTTGACTGGTATTGCCTTTTTATCATTCACTTTGCTACATTATGGGTATGAGTGATTTTTTTTAATGTTCAAATCTGGACTTCTGGCTATTTCTGTTGGTCTTATTTATTTGGTGTTTTGGGCCACACCTAGCTGTGCTCAGGGTGTACTTCTGCCTCTGTGCCCAGGGGTCATTCCTGGCTGGCTCAGAGAACCATATGGGGGTGTTGGGGACCCAACCTAGGTCAGCTGTGTGCCAGGCAAGCACCTTACCCACTGTACTATCTTTCTGCCCCCCCAGTTGGTTCACATTTAAACTGACTTTTAGCTTATTTTCCCTAGTAGGGGGAGGGGCTGCCACACGACTGACTGGGTGCTGCTGGGCGAGGTGTCCTATTTGCTCCATAGCTGTCACTGCCTCTGCGGTGGGCAGCACATCACTGGACAGGATACCAGTTTCTGATCCCCCAAAGGCTTCCAGTGATGCTTTCTGAGCCGGGAGGTGTTGCCCTCATGTAGTGTCACTGACTCTGAGGGAGTGGGTACAAGTCCCCATGCATGTGCAGGCAGTCTCTTCTCCTACCTGGATTTCCCTGACAACACCCTGGTCAATTCAGTGGGGAAGGTGGGGTGCATTTGCACAACCTGACAGGGCAGAAATCTAGGCGCCCCTTTTGAACTTTGCTGGTAGGGACTGGGTTACAGTTTTGTCACATGGTCTTTGATTAAACATTTTCTCTCTTCCCAGGTTGCCCCTTTCCTAGGAGAGAGAGAGAGAGAGAGAGAGAGAGAGAGAGAGAGAGAGAGAGAGAGACAGACAGACAGACAGACAGACAGACAGACAGACAGACAGAGACAGAGAGACAAAGACAGACACAGACACAGAGCCACAGAGTCACAAAGAGTGGGGGGGAGAACAAGAGAGTGGGAGAGAGAATCTTTTGGTTAGTTTTTTTTTGGGGGGGAGTGGGAGCATCTCCATTGGTCTATGTACATTTATTGCTACTTCAGCTCCAAGTTTGGGAGATACATTATATAAGGAAAAGCAACAAAACCTCACCAAAACCCAGGGAGATCTCACCATTTTATTATGTTAAACAATCCCTAGGTCTTCTTTCTGTCTTTCTACCTTTTAGAGTATTATGTTTTATACATGATGTCTGTCACTTTTAGTTGGGTTTGGTGGGAAGCAAAGAAAGCATGTGTCTACTCCATAGCTCAAGAAGCCCGTGAACAGTAGCAGTACCCATTCTCCTCTCTTAGATTTACTGAAACATCAGCTTGGCTAGTTTACTCTCTATCCTTTTATATTTTGATCTACCCAGTGCATAGCACAATGTCAACTTTCTAGCCTTCATGACAACAATGAGGAAGAAAAGATACCATCAGGAAATACCAGAGCAACATTCCATTCTCCTTTTCAAAGTATTTTATAGCTCTCTACCATCTCTAATCCAGAGCCCACATTCATTTGCCTGACAGTGGATTCTTTCCACTGCTCTGGCCTCTATCATCTTTTTCATCCATAGTCCCACTTACTTGCACTTGTCTGCTTAAGGCTCCCTTCTAACTCTATCCCTACACACTAACTTTATTTCCCAATGACGATTTCTCTCTCCTAGGACCTATTGGTTGAAACAAAAACCCATCTTAAAACTTGGCACTTATAACAGACACAGTTAATTCCTAAAGGTGAATGGCATGTATCCTTAGTTGAATTTCAAACTCATCAAAGAGCTGGGTTTTCCTTGATACCTTTTGGTCTTACAGCATAATGAGCATCTAATTAATACTCTTTTGGGGGAAACAGTGTCTAAAGGCCCTTGCCTATCAGAGTGAGTCTGTTGGCAGAACTCTAAGAATTAAATAGAAATCCATTGTCAAGAAGATTAGGTTAGCTATGGACAAAACTATCTTAAAGAAATAAGGAAAGAGCCAGAGAGTGTGTTGAGTTTGGAGTATCAGTGAGAATAATCACAGTTGTTAACACGTCTAAATAAAGAGTAAGTTTATAAGATGCTAGGAGGAGCAATCATTCAGCTGGGTGGAGTGTCCTGGCGAGAGGAAAGCCCAGGGAACTGGAGGCAGGGTCAGCTTCGAGGATGGATTTCCAGTCAAACGTGTGTATTCAGGAACTCCACTACTACTACCAGTGCTTTCTGCACTCACCCAAAAAATTCAGATTCTCATTTCTGCGAGGGTACTGGGGAACTGACCAAAGATGAAATTCTCTTGCTCTTTGGTGTTCTTATTTTTCATTTCAGATAATTGATCTTTTTCTCTTTTAATGAACTTGGTTGGTGAAAATCCATTAATAATAGCATAGTTATAACAACATTAACACACATGAAAATGTCTCAGTGCTTACTGCATTCTAAATGGGGTTGGGCATTTCACAGATCATCCTGTTTTATCTTTACTGTCATCTTGTGGGTCAAATACAGTAATCAGCTCATCTTGTGATCGAGTAGTTGAATATCAATGGAATGATTATGCTCGATCTCAGAATAGTCAGAGTGAGAATTCCAACCACATTATCCTAACTCTCTTGTCCCTTCCCTCCTTTCCTCCCTCCCTTCCTTCCTCCTTTCCTTCCATGTATGCTCAGGGCATATTCCTGGTTCTGCACTCAGGAATCACTCATGGCAGGGGACGGAGAACCATATGTGGTGGTGGGGATCAAACCCAGGTTGGGCACATGCAGAGCAAAAGCCCTACCCACTATAGTATCTCTCTAGCCCACCAAGTCCTTTCTAAGTTCCTTATGGATATGAACTCATCAAGTCCTCCAAATTGCCTCTCGAGGTAGGAAATATTTCTTCTTCCAATGTCAGCTAAGGAAACAGGTCCAGAGAAGTTGTGTAACATGCCCAGGGTCACATAATTTGTGTGAGTGCAGCAGGACTTGATCTTGGGCAACTTGGCCAAGAACCATTATATTATGTTGCGTCTTTCAGTGCCCTGGAATAATAATTACTGCTTGCATTAGACCTATGCCTTGCATCCATAAAAGTGCAGTATCTTATTCATTTTTGCATCCTCACTAGCTTCCATGGTGCCTTGCACAGGTTAAGCCAGAAATACCTGTTGGCTTGGCTGAATTCCCTGGAAAGGCAGCCACAGCTACATCCCCTGGCTACATTCAGCTTCCACAAAATCCTTTTAATTTATAACTAATCTAAGTAAGCTTATGCCAGGCTGCAGGCAACTCATTCTACTTCATTCACTTCATAAAACATTCTCTTTTTGCCCCATATAGCTGGGCCTGGAGGCTCCTGAAAAAATAAAAAGGGCAGAAAACAAATTCTATCCAATGGTCATAGAGCAATAAAAAATTTCTACTGGAATATAAATTTTTTTCCATGTCTGAGAATCTGAATTTTCAGAGAACTCAGTCCTGATAGTGGGAGGCTAGCAGATACCTTTTGAGTTTATTGTGACTCAAAAGAGATTTTGAGCAGTATGGAGTTACCCTATATAACAAAGCTCCCGAAAGACCTCTTACTGTCTAGTTCTCCCTCTTGGAGAACTCGGCAAACTACCCAGAGTATCCTGCCCGCACAGCGGAGCCTGGCAAGCTCCTTGTGGCATATTTGATATGCCAAAAACAGCAACAATGATGGGTCTCATTTCCCTGACCCTGAAAGAGCCTCCAATGTGGTACCCACTGTTGGGAAGGAAGAGTAAAGAGAGGCTGCTAAAAATCTCAGGGGTAGGAGGAATGGAGATGTTACTGGCATCTGCTCGAGCAAGTCGATGAACAACAGGATGACAGTGATATAGTGATACAGTGATAGAGTTACCCTGTCCCATTAAGGGGTTCTAAATGTTGGGTGGTGCTATCCCTATGGGTAATCTTTAGCAATGCTTGAAATCATGTTTTGGTCATCATAACGAAGGGATGCCGTTCTTATCTAGTAGGCAGAGAGGATAGGGACACTGTGAAACATCTACAGTGCATGGCAAATCCACCACAACAAAGAATTAGTCCGAAACATCAACAGTGTGAGATTGAGAAATCCTGATTAGCCAAGCAGTCCCTAAATCTGCATGTACAAGTGGTTTAGAAAGGAAGCATTGCTCAATAGCTAAATTAGGTTTTATGAGATTTTATTCCCAGAGAGCAGGCTTAGATCTTGTTGCCAGGGGAGGGGAATGAAAGTAAAATTTCTGCTGAAGCAAAACCAGCCTTGGTTGGTCGCACATTTTGAGGCTGTAGCTTGGGCATCACCTATGACAAATCCACCAGGGCTTCAGTTCAAAATCCCACTCTCACCCTCCACCTGCAAATCTACTCATTCAGGCTCCTTGGGGGAGAGTATAAGGGAAGTACATTTTCAGGAACATACCCCTCCCCCCGCCCCTATTTGAAAAGCACTGTAGCACTGTCTTCCCATTGTTCATTGATTTGCTCAAGCGGGCACCAGTAATGTCTCCATTGTGAGACTTGTTACTGTTTTTGGCAAATCGAATATGCCGCAGATAGCTTGCCAGGCTCTGCCATGCGGGTGGGATGCTCTAGGTAGCTTGCCGTGCCCTCCAAGAGGGGCGGAGGAATTGAACCTGGGTTGGCCGCGTGCACGTCAAACGCCTTACCCGCTGTGCTATTGTTCCAGTCCATTGAAAAGCACAGTGATATTTTTCTTCCTTTTTTCCCAGAAGGTAGGGAGATAAATGGGGAAAGCAGCAGGCAGACAGACCAAATTGGTGGTGGATCTGAAAGAGCAATACCCACATTCAAGCAAGGTGTCTCCGCTTCAATTTCAGTCAGCTGCACCACACCATTGTGAGATATGCCCTTGACAGATAAACCTGTACTTTTCTCTAATTACCCATTTTTATAAATTCCAGCATTAGTCTAAGCAATGATTACCCATGAAACCATAGGTTTGATTCGCTGGTTCTATTATTTCTTTATCCTTCTGAGAATAAATAACCATGGGAATAAGTAAGCCTGGTCTACGTCGCACATGTATGTAGGGAAAGCTGTGCGTAATGGCAAAGTGTCTGCAATCTTCCAGGACAGATCTGCTGGGAATGGCGTCTGCAGGCTCTAGAAGGCACAAATAAATGGCTTTTCAATTGGAATATCGCAGAGCCTCCTTCTCAGGGCCCCATGAAAATCCTTCCTGCTTCCTGCAGGAGGAAGACTAGAGTGGCCAAGGTTCACATGACTGACCATGACACTGTGGACTCATTGATAGTTGCTGACTTGACGTTTGTGATCATTGAATGCTACCATAGCAAATCCAGTACTAAGACCAAGTCAAGGACCAATGAACTTTGTGTGTGTGTGTGTGTGTGTGTGTGTGTGTGTGTGTGGGGGTGTGTGTGTGTGTGATGGAGGCCCTTCCCAGCTATGCTCAGATGCTCAGGAGCCCAGAGGCCACTCTTGGCAATATTCTATGTAGCAATATAGACCTGACCATTAGTTGCTTTACCCAGCAGTGGACCTAGAGGTCACCAGGGTCAAACTGGTGGTGTCTGAGGGCCAATAAGGCTACATCTGGCAGTAACTGGAGGACCATGTGGTGCCAGGGATTGAATTTAAGGACCTTATGCCTGTGAGGTATGCCTTCCACTCTTTGTGCTTTCTCCATGGCTAGCCTCCAATAATATTTTTTTAGGTATGTGGGGGGCACATCTGGTGATGCTCTGGGCTTGCTCCTAGCTCTGAGATTAAGGGACCGCATGGAGTGTCAGGGATTGAACCCAGGCCAGCTGCAAGCAAGGCCATGCCTTACCTGCTGTATTATCTGCACCTCTCACCCCATGGATTTTTAATTAGAAATCTGAACCAAGAGGCCTCCTGTCTAGGTGGGGGTGGGCGGAGGGAGAAGTATGATGTAGTAAAGACTGCAAAAATTTGCCACATCTTTGCTCAACCTCAACAAATGCCTGCCATTGGTTGTGTCATTTGCATCTCTTTCACCTAAAACCTACACTCAGTGCTTGCTTTCCCTGGGCCCTACACACAGCCCACCATGCTACAGATGAAGCGAAGAAAGTTGCAACAACTCTGAATTCTGGGTGTGCCTGCATTAGCTCACACTACTTTATTTTTGGCTTTCCCTCCAATTTGCATTAAGTTGCCTGCATAATTTCCACCTCAGGTGAAATCTCCCTGTATTAGTTGCTTGGTACTTGAAATACGTTGATTTTTCCATGTAAGTCAGGAGATTGGGAAGTGAGGTGGGAGGTGTGATTGGGGAATCGGGTTAAGGGGGGGTTAAGACATAATAACAGTCTCAGATCCAAGCAAGACAAACACAGTCCCAAGCCCATTGACAGCATTTCTCTGGGGTAATGAGCTGGCACTTAAAGGAGGTGCTTCTGGATGAGGTCATAACTGGATACGATTGTCCACAGTCTACGAGGGTCTTTGATTTAAGAAGCTTCTCTCTTTTATGGCAATTATAAACCAGCTCTGTTTGGCTGTAACTGGAAAGAGAAGTCTGGGGTGAGCATCAACTATTAACAGGCATTTATTGAACACCTACTATGAGCCACCATATTTCCATGAAGCAGAGAGAGTTCTTGCTGTCATGGTGTAGGAGTGAGGATGAAAAGCAGTTACAAGACAAGCCACGGGGTGGACATGCTCTCTGAGTTGTGGAGAAGGGTGAGTGTGTGAGAGGGTCTATGTGCGGACTTTAGGGGGGCTCTACCTTGAGGGAGGGAGATAACAGAGTACAAAGTTCATTCCCATACTCTGGAGCCTGGGGTTGCCTTGTGAAAAGAAATAAGGGGCTGAACTCACAGTGCCTGGTTTGGGCCTTTGGACTCCGCAGGGATCCCTTATGGGCTCTCGGAAGACGGGGGAGCACGAGGGCTGCCCTCGCGGCTGTCTGACCTCAGACACTCAGGACTTTCCATAACAGTGTAAGAAGGGGCCGACAGCGAGTCTTAGACAAGTCTGTGCACAACCATGGCTGCAACCGGAAGAATGAGGCAGGGAGCAGGTTCTGCAGAGCTGGTGTTGGAGCCCGGGGAGGAGACGAAAGCAGATCAGGGAAGGGGCACCGTGGCTGCTCGGATACAGGCGAGTCCTGGTGTGGCTACTCTCCAGCAAAGTGTGTGTGTGTGTGTGTGTGTGTGTGTGTGTGTGTGTGTGTGTGTGGTGACATCAGCAAGCGTCTCTGCTTCTCTTTGCCCCAGTTTCCTTGTCTGTGAAATGATTATGCAATTGTATTAGTCTCGCAGGATTCTTATTAAGCTCTAAGCAATGAACACAGGTAAATGCTTAGAACAACGCTTGGCACAGAGGCTAAATCTGTGCTTTTCTTTCATTCTTTTCTCTTTTTTTTTTGGTGGGGGTGTAGTGTGGTACAGATTGGGACTAAAGCCAAAAACCAAAAAACCAAAACAAAAACTTTACCAGGGTGAGGAGGGGGTCGGGGGAATTCCAGAAACAGGTAGGCTGGGCTTGATTCTTTCAACTTTGGACGCTCTAAGTGGACAAACTTCCGTCCTCCTCATTTTTCGCCCACAGTGTTAATATGCATCCACTATTCCATTTTTAGATTCTCTTTTTTTTCCAAAGTGAATAGTTAAAAACACTGCCAGTAGCATGATGAACAGCAAGCTGTTGCCACTGATGGCTAATGCCACCTCTACCACCAACTTCCCCTGAGGCTCTTTCTGCCTTTCTCATCCCTAATTTTTCCCCCGCTGGTGCTTTACCAGAATAGCAAGAGCTGAGGAATAAAATAGAGCCTGCTTCACAAGCGACATGGCAGCATCTTCACTTCTCAGTTTGTTTCCTCGATGACGTATGCAAAGCACCTAGCACAGTTTTTCCACTTTCAGGAAGATGCTGAATAAAAATCTTCTTGGTGTGGATAGTGAGGGGATGCCATTTTATGACTTCTCTTTTAGGTCCTAAAATGTTTTGTTCACTTGAAGACATCTGACAGTCTTGATTTCTCCTCAGGCATTCATGTTTCCAGGTTGAAAGAGATGACCGGGTCCCTCAAATAAACCAAATGTGGCCCTCCAAGAATGGGGTTCCACATTTGGTCCAAACCAAGCTGTTCTCAACCGGCAGGGTCTTTGTCCCTGCATCTATACTGGTCATTCTCTTGGCACACATTTCCTGTTGTTTGGTGACAAAGACAAGCTGGGTTTAGAAAAGATTCTCCCCCACTGAGCAGTCTAAAGGAAAAACAAACTCTTCAGTTCTTTGCCAGAAAAACAGGAAAAATCACTCCACGTGGGAGGCAATGTCCTTAGGATGTGGACCTTGTTGATGAAAACCTCCGTTTTCCTATTGCTTCAACAGTCTACTTTACTAAATGGAAGTGAAATTGCTCCATTACATTTTCCAAACACCACATTAGAGAACAAAACAGACAGACAAAACAAACAAACAAAAACCCTCCCAGCCTGAAGGAGATAAATCCAAAACCAAACAGTGGGACACAATGGTTCCCAGAAACAATTAGACTTGATTTCCAGGCCAAGAAATGTAATCATCAGTGATGTCTTAGAATCTCACTTGAGAGATTTTCTGTTGAGCTCTTGAAGGAAAGAACAAAATGAGGGTACCCGTGAGCCTGAAATAATTGTGTTTAGGATTATTCCCAACACAAGATCACAGAATTCTGGCAACAATCTGTTGAGGGAGATGCTACTAGGCCTCCCATTTAACAGGTAACAAACGGAGGCACAAGAGGCTAGTGATTTGGTGAAGGTTCTTTAACTAGTGAGTGGAGAACTGGAAAGTTTAACTATGACCACTAGTCTGCGATGCCTTTTGACATCTAGAAGAGACCTCAATATTTTGGAGGAGAAGGTGTTCTGGGGCCCTCTTAGGCTGGGGTGGGTGGCATCAATTCTTCAAGTCTGGCTCCGCATCCTGGATATTCAGAAATCCTAGAACCCTAATACATTCACCCATTTCAGAGCCAGGGAAGTGGAGGCACAGAGGGGTTATTCTCTCAGGTCATACCCACTTTATCCTACTTCCTACACAGTGTTTGTGGCTCCATGACGTGGAATAAAGTCTTGGTGAAACTGGATGAGGGTTTGGGTGGGGGTTGAGTTCAACACTGACAGAGCTCTCTCAGTCTAAGTACCAAGGGTCTAGCTGGAACTGGCTGGAGAGCTGGACAGGGGGACTTAGAGTCCACCTATAAAGCCTCAGCCACTGGGATGTAAGTTCCTTGTGGTTTTGGCTGGGTTCCCAGCACATGGCTGAAAGTGTGGCAAGTGGTTGATGTTTTTACTTTTCATGTTATTGTTTTGGAGCCACTCCTGTTGGTGCTCAGGGATCATTTCTGGTGGTGCTTGGGGGATCATATGCGGTGCTGGGGATCGAACTGGGATGAGCCGCATGGAAGACAAGTGCCTTAACCCCTGTACTGTCTCTCCAGCACAATAAATGACTTTTATGCTTGAGTCACGCCCAGTGGTGTTCTCAGGCTGCTCCCGACTCTTGGAGGTTTCTCCCAGGGATCTTCAGAAGAACATGCAGTGCTAGGGACTGGTCTTGGGCTTGAATCCGAGCTCTTGCAAACAACGCATGTGCTCAGCTTGTGCAACTATATCCCTGGCCCAATAAATGGCATCTTAAAGACAGAATAAATAAAACACGCACAGTCCTTCATCCTGTTTCTGCAGGGACTCAATAAGGTGTCCTATAGAAAGTACATAAAACAGAGGTGATATAAAAAAGGTCAAAGACTTCCATCATTGTGTTGTAGGTCTTTATCTTCATCGCTGTGTTATATCCTCCCCAGAGTCCCATCGAGTGGGACTATGGTCATTTTAATGCAGGAAGGAATGGGAGAAGAGAACAGAGAACAAAATAGTTCCCAGAGGAGAGCTGATCACTTGTAATAAAAAAATTGTACCTTAAAAAAAAATGCCATAGTAAGGAGCAGTAGGATGTTTCTAGAGTGAATCCTGGGAGACGAGAAAGCGGTGGGATTAGGGCTTTGTTAGCAGACGGGTGGGTGTTTCTGCCTCCCCCTTCCCCCACACTTCTCTGCTTCTGAGGGGCCTCTTGACACAGGGATGGGCACATGCCACCCCCTCTCTCCTGCCCTTGCCACAGACCCCTCATATCTGCCCTGTGCTCCGACTCTAGCATGGCACGCCAAGCTGTGCTCCTTGGGACAATAATAGCAATTGTAATGAATTGCAGGCTGATGAATCGCTGATTGCAGGAGAGAAAAAAAATTAAGAAGGAGCTGATTGAAACTTGTAATAAAGCTTCTTCTTAGGGAAGGTGGGTGGCAAGTAGGAAAGACTGTAGATCTTTCTGGAAACAAATGGGAAATTTTGTTGACATCATTTTTTTTGGGGGGAGGTAACAGGTGGTGCTCAGGGATCATTCCTGGCGGGGCTTGGGTGGGGGGCCTGGGGGCCTGCAAGGCAAGCTCCCTGCTCGCTGTACTATCTCCGCAGTCCTGTTGGGAGATTTTAAAGCACAGTTCTGGTAGCCAAACTACAGAGCCATTCTTCCCAGGCTCATCTTAGCATTTTGTACCACGAGCCAAACTGCCCCGTTCCTGAGCCATTGGCAGCCACAGGGCAAGGATGGCAGTGCAGCACAGCAGGTGGGAAAATGCCCCTTATTGTCATGTAAGGAACTTGTGACAACCAGGACGAAAAAGAATCAGAATGGAACAATGAAACAAGAATCAGAACGGAACAATGAAACAACAATGAAACAACAACACGTGGAGAATGCCTGGGTTTGCCCAGCCTCCAGTTGTCAAGGGATTGTAAAACCTGACTGCTAACACCAGAGAGCACGCAGAGCCAGGGATTCCGGAAGCAACCCTGGTATACTCGGCCTCTTCCTGTGCTCCACGCACCATCTCTGGAGGTGCCTCTGAGGAGGGGTGGTATCAGCCCTTGGGGTCCCTTGTCAGAAAGTGCACTTCACCACCTCACTTAATTGCAGACGCCTTAGCAATGCTCACTGCACCTCCCCATGACGTAATTACTATAGGATCTTCAATTTCCAACCGCTGGGGCGCCCCCTTGAAAGAAGCAGGGAGACAAATGTCAACATAAATTGCAATCTGTTCATTGACTGTGACCCTGGGGAGAGGGATGAGGTCAGCCAATTCTGGGTATTGCAAAAATAATATGAGGAGGGCATGTGGAGGGATCTCGACAGGGGATAAGACACGTGCCTCGCACACAGCCGGTCCCAGTTCAAAGGCCCAAAGCGCCCCCTCAGTGCAGCCACAGAAAAATAATATGGGACTCAAATCTTGACTCAAATCTTTGGGCAGAAAAAAGCATCTCCGCGTGGAGCTGCTCAGCTCTGCTCAACGTGATGCGCTCAGGCATTTGTTTTGTTTTTGTTTTGGACTCACACCCAGAGCTCAGGGCTTCTGTCTGGCTCTGCGTGATGCCAGAGATGTAACTGAGGTTGCCACGTGCATGGTAAACATCTTACCGCCCAGACAAGCCCTCCAGCCCCTCACTCTGGAGGACATGCTTTACACCGGGCAGATCTGACTAGGACAAAATGTATGGCCTCAGGTGGGTTTCTCTAAGGACGAGCGGAAACGGGGGTATCAAGATACAGACATGGCTAAAAAAGTGATAATACAACATCAGGAAAGTGGCCAGAGAAGACAGGCTGCCTCTGTTTGGCCATGCAGCCATAGCTGAATCCTGGATGCATAATCTGGTACAGAGTGACCCCATCAGATGCCCCCAGGAAACACAGGCTCATTCATGCCAGCACCTTCCAGGAGGACAAGCCACCTTGTCTGTGTGTCTGGGCTCTAAACGCTCCAGCACAATCACAGGCAGCATTGGGGGACTAGGGTTTCTTGTCCCCATTTAAGGAGGAGATGTTTGCTACCTGGCCCTTAGGTTTCTTCTGGAAAGAGAACAGCACTGGAGAAAGGGGTGCAGGGTGAGTGTGTGTGTGTGTGTGTGTGTGTGTGTGCGCGCGCGCGCATGTGCGTGTGTGTGTATGTGTGTGTGTGTGCGAGTGTGCGTGTGTGTGTATGTGTGTGTGTGTGCGAGTGTGCGTGTGTGTCTGTGTGTGTGTGCGAGTGTGCGTGTGTGTGTATGTGTGTGTGTCTGTGTGTGTGTGCGAGTGTGCGTGTGTGTGTATGTGTGTGTGTCTGTGTGTGTGTCTGTGTGTGTGTGCGAGTGTGCGTGTGTGTATGTGTGTGTGTGTGCGAGTGTGCGTGTGTGTGTGTGTGTGTGTATATGTGTGTGTCTGTGTGTGTGTGTAGGGGGCTAAGGCTCATGCTGCTGGTGGGAATGCCTCCCTGTAACCCAGGGAGAAGAGTGGCTCTCTGCAGCTCTCCCGGACCACCCGGTGGGAGGCCACCAAGGCCCAGTGGAGACACTGGCTCACCTGGGTCACACTGCACTCGAGCCCAGGATGAGCCTCTGGGCCATCAGGCAGATGGTGGCGAAGCCTCAGACAGTCAGACAGGGAGTGGCAGGAGCCGGGGACAGCCCCCTTCTTAGCTCAGGCAACTCAGGGACATGTGACTCTTTCCCTCTTCCTCCTCCTCCCTTTGTTCCTTTCTTCCCTTCATTTTCTTTCCGTTTTGTTCTTTCTCCTTCATTTGTGTATGTGTGTGTGTTTGTGTATATATGTGTGTGTATGTATATATGTATGTATGTATGAAAAAATATGTATATTTTTTTCTTTTCATTATGTGATGTTTTTCTCTTAATTTTATTCATCCATCACTCTCAATTGCTCTTTGTCTCTGTTCCTCTCTCTCTCACACACAGACACTCACACACACACACACACACACACACACACACAGTTAGGCCAGGCCAGTGGGTGGAGCAGTGATTAGGTCTAGTTCAAACTCCTGCTTCCAACCCTCCTGCCTGTGCCACTGGGCCCCTGACCAGCTCCCGGAGTCTCCATTTCCTCTCCTTAGAAAAGAAAGATGATAATCGGACCTTTCTCCCAGGAGACTGGTTTATACCCAAGCCTCAGTTTACCTGCTGGGCTGGATCAAACACTGTTGAACCAAGAGCTGCATGTTCCTCCTTGTTTCTCAATAGCCTTCCCACCCAGCAAGGGTGACCGCTGTGACTTCTTGTCCTGTGTGCGCTTCTGTGGAAGTGCTCGGTAAGCCTTGGCTCTTACGAGTGTTGCAACGGTTTTTATTAATTCTGTTAACACCTATTGCTTAACTACTTGCCCACAAAGTGCAGAAGTCCTGTATCACTCCCTCCACCCCATGCCCCCTTGCAGGGGTGTGGTGTATATTACAACTGATGTGCCTGCACCGAAACAAATGATTGATCAATGTCCATGGTTGACATTCGGGCTGACACTTTGCACAGCACACTCCATGGGGCTTGACTAATGTGTCCTGATGTGTGGTACACAGGTGAGTTTCACTTTCTGAAGACCCCCATGCTCCACCTACTCCTTCCCCTTCCTCTGGGCTCACCACCTTGGCAACTGCTGATCTTCTTACCGTCTCTGCTGTTCTGCCCTACCCGAGCATGGCAGAGCAAGAATTCTACTGTGCTCTTCCATCTCAGACTGGCAGCTTTAACTCAGCAAATGCACTTATGGTTTCTCCATATCTCTCATCTGTTCTTGGCATGGCAAGGCTGGCGAATAATACTCCATTATGAGGCTGCATCCACTCATCATGGAAGAGGATCTTGGCTTTCAATTAGGGACATATATTGCTTAACATTTAATAGCATCTTGTGTACATTTTATCTAAGATATTATTTTGAATGAATTATAAGCCTTTAAGAAATGCTGATGTATGGTTAAAATCATATAGCAAAAAAAAGAGAAAAGAAATACTGATCTAAATATATATACACTATTAATACTTCCTAAGTAAATCTGCAGGGCTAATACAGGGGTGAAGGTGTTTGCCTTGCATGTGGTCAGCCCCAGTTTGATTTCCAGTACAGCATATGGTCCCACAAGTACCACCAGGAGTGATGCCTGAGAGCAGAGCCTGGTAGGCCCAGACACTACTGGGTGTGGCCTCACCCACGGCCCCCCAAATAAGAAGAAAGCTGCCCAAGTATGAAGACTAAGAAGTTCCTGAATCAGGTGTCAACCAGGTAGAGACAGGCTACTTGGTTAATACTCCCATCTTTACTCACGACATACAATAAATAGCCTGAAAACTCACAGGCTTCCCCAGTGTTGGATGCTCACGATGCTTTAGACCTGGTTTCTCAACCTTGCACAATGGACATCGTGAGCTCAACTGACTCTCCTTCGAAGGGGGATGTCAAATACACTGTAGGAATTTTTTTTTCTTTTTTGGTTCACACTGGGCGATGCACAGTGGTTACTCTTGGCTTTGCAGTCAGGAATTACTCCTGGCGGTGCTCAGGGTGAAAATATGGGATGCTGGGAATCGAACCTGAGTCAACCGCATGCAAGGCAAAACACCCTACCCACTGTGCTATTTTTCCAGCCCCAAGAATGAAAATTTCTTAATGACAGGGACTTGAGATTCAGCAACTGTTATATCCTCTGAGCCCAGGTAAATACTGAATAGATTTTTTTTTTCCTTTTTGGGTCATACCCAGCGATGCACAGGGGCTACTCCTGGCTCTGCACTCAGGAAATACTTCTGGTGGTGCTCAGGGTGCAAATATGGGATGCTGGGAATTGAACCTGGGTGGGCTGCATGCAAGGCAAATGCCTTACCTGCTGTGCTATCGCTCCAGCCCCCATCAGGCTCAAATTCTTCACCATGTCAGTAATAACCCCCTCACTCAACACAAACTGTAAGAACTGCAAATGTACCCAGATAGTGCTAAATGTCCCCAGAGGGGTTGTTTTTCTCACTGGTGGGAACCACTTTTTTTTTTTTTTAAGTGGTTTTGGGCCATACCCAGTGGTGCTCAGGGATTACTTGTGGCTCTTCGCTCAGAGATCACCCTTGGCCGAGTTCAGGGGACATATGGGGTGCTGGGGATTCAACCATGGTTGGTTGTGTGCAAGACAAGCGACCTATATGCTACATTATCTCTCTAGTCGCAAATCACTAGATTTGACATAAGAAGTTTTAAGTACTTCATATGCCAGTGCTCTTATGACGAGAACCACTATGCTACCCTGATTTCCTAACACACCCCAGGAGAGGCAATTTTGCTAATGAATCAAGAGGCCCACCCAGTCTCCCCACAACCCCCTGCACGCCGTGTGTGTGTGTGTGTGTATGTGTGTGTGTATGTGTGTGTGTGTGTGTGTGTGTGTGTAGTGGGCGTGGGGGAGGGTTACTTCCTGCACAGTCAAGCACCGTCAAAATTCAAACTGGCTTCTGGATGGTTCCTCTGCAGATGACAAATTTAATGTGGAGATAAATTGGAGCTTTCACTGACCCATCAAAATACCATCCTGCTGCCAGGGGCCCGCCTGCCTCCTGGCTGTGATTCAGGGCCTTTCTTGGGAGCCAGCAAGGTCTCTCTTGGGCCATATTTGTTCAACCCAATTCGTTCACCAGCAATTCCTGTGGCGAAACCTCCAAAACAAAGCCCATGCTGACCACTTATCTGTAGCCCTGCCTGAATCGGCCTCCGCCCCATCCACTCTCCGGGCATGACAGGAACTCCCTAGCTAGGCCGCTTCGACATTGTGGCCAGGCCCTGGCTAAGGAGCCTCAGCCCCAGTGCCAATGGCTCCCTGTTTTCACTGAGTCTTGCTATTTGCTGCCTACCCCTCTGTGGGCCTTGCTTCTACCTGGAAGAAGTGTCTTTAGTAAAAATAGGAAGCATCAGACCCTGCCCACGAAGAGCTGGGATCCCGCATGCGCTGAAGCCAGTCCAGTGCAGATGCCTCTCAGCAGTCACTTAGGCCCACCTGATTACTGGGTCCCCATTGGTCTTCTCAGCACCCCCTTTTCATTGGGGGGGACACATGAGATGGTGCTCAAGGTCCAATGTGCTCAGGTCTGTGCGCTCAGGAGTGACCCCTGGTGGTGCTCGGGGTTCCCTATGTGATACGGGGATTTGAACTGGGATCAGCATCATGCCAGGCAAATGTGCTCTCTCTCTCTCTCTCTCTCTCTCTCTCTCTCTCTCTCTCTCTCTCTCTCTCGCTCAGGTCGCCCCTCTCCTGCCCTTAAGGGTCAGGCTTCTGTGTGGCCAACATTATACCTCTGTCGGGGAACGGCTGCAGCTCCGTGCTCAGATGCCACCAGAACCCTGGTTCTTGGCAGCGGCCCAGTGGGGTCAGGGAGCAGCAGTGTGAGCATGGCGATGAGTGCCTGCAGGGGAACTCTGGACCTAGCATGAGATGGAGAGGCACGAGATGGCACGGGACTCTTTCCATTACATGGACTCTAGCAGGGACAGCATTCACAGAGCGACAGTGGTGGAAAACAAATTTGTTCTAACAAATCCACTAGAGAACAAGCCCCATCTCTCACAGACTTTGTAGTTGTGTGTACCCAACATCACCCATAAGAAACCTCCGATGAACACAGGCAACTTTATCCAGCAGGGCCAAGATGTCCAGAAATACCCAAAATGCTCCTGTGTGTACCTGTGTGTACCTCCAGGCCTGCTGGTAATCTTCATTTGCCTCATACACTTCTCGTCCACACCTGAAGTTATGATTCTCTCACAATTTCACCTGTTGCCCACCCCTTCACACTAACTCACAGGCTGCTGCCCTGAGAACACCCACTTCCTCAAGCAAATGGGTCTTTCTGCAAAATTCTGCATTCATGGCAGTGTTTGTGTATTTTATAAAACTGTGCTACTGCTCTGTGTGTGTGTGTGTGTGTGTGTATGTGTGTGTGTGCCACATCCTATCCAGTAGTGCTCAGGGCTTACTCCTAGCTCTAAACTCAGAGACCACTTCTAGTGTGGCTTGGGGGGGGCCACATGGAATTCCAGGGATCTAACCTTTGTCAGTCATGTGCAGGGCAAGTGTCCTACCCACTGTACTATTACTCTGGCCAGTGACTGCTTTACAAAACCATGACATGTCAAAGCTTTTAAGTGTTGAGTCCATAGCCTTGTTTTCCCATAGTCTGTGAATTTTATTGTGAGTTTTATTTTGCCAAGTGAGAGGATTCGGGGGCCTCAAATGCTGCACGAAAGCAGAGCTTTTCAATTCCAGCTCATCTTCCTGAAGTCACCAGCCACTGGCTCAGCTCCCCTGAGGTGAAGGAGAAGCTGAACATCCTAGACTCCTCCTCTCGCTCCCTGCTTGTTCATGCTGCTGGCTGGGATGGTCAGTTTGTCCCTGTCCATGCCCACCTGCCCTGTTGTGAGCCTTGGGCATTTGGCCTCATCCTCCTCTGTCTTCCAGGGAAAGGACTATGAGAGGCTATTCCACCCGGAAGAGGAAGCAAGTGCAAAAGAGGAGACAGTAAGTTTGTATCTGAGGAATAAGTCGGTGTGACTGAAGCCCCCCAGGGAGGTGTTCAGGGAAGCAGAGAATGGCTTGGACTTTGCAGCCAGGGGGAGGAGCTGAAAGCAGTGATGAGGTTGTTACAATCCCTAGTTTGTGTGTTCGGGAGAGAATCCTGGCTGCGGTGTGAAGGCAGGATTGCAAAGCAGGAATCTGGCTGGGGTGAACAGGCCCTGGTGGGCGTGTGAGATACGGAGCGGGGGCTGGGAATCCCCATGGTCTCATGGACTTGGGCGAGGAGGGAGAAAATCTAGGAGCCTCAAGGTATGATTGGGATATTTCATCATTTCACAAACTGGGGGCAGGTCCCTCTTCTTTGGAGAAAGTGACGAAGAGTTCTAAGAATGGTGCTCATCGCCCCGGGAGCCACGTGACGCTCACCTGCTGGCTTGGAACAGAGCACAGAAAGCAGTGTTCTGGGTTAATGATGTGGGGCTTTCCCGGACCAAGAGCCACTGCATAAGAGGCCGAGGTGTGAGCCTTGTCTTAGGGAAGAGCAATCTCACCACAGAGGCCACTATCTCGGGGCAGATTAGGACAACAAGCTGTCCAGAGGGAACGTTCAGTGATGACCACAGTGTGCTTCTTTGGCATACCCTCCCCCCACTTTATAGAAAAAAATTACACATTCTTCGACAACACCGCCCCCCACCCACCCAGTCTACCTTCTCTAAGCAAACAGAAAGCAGCCCCCAACTGCACCTAAGGCTGCCACTGCTCCTGGATCCATCCGGGGTCCCCCAAAGGGGCATTACCACCCACTCTGGGAAAGACTCCTTCAAACAGTGCTCTTTTTTCGAGGGAGGACATGGATATAAGGAGGAAGACCAATCTAATTCATTAAGCCTGGTACTTAATTAAGGTTCTCGGATAAAAACACTTTGCATAATCCAAAACCCAACCTGGCCTCTAGCCTCTGACCCTGTAGGCTGGACGTTCCTGTGAAGACTGGCGTGTTTCTCCTGGTGAGTAACAGAGTAGTAGGTGGGACTTAAGGAGGGAACAGGAAGTCAGTCTAAAAGCAGAAAGGATTGGGGCTGGAGTGATAGCACAGCAGGTAGGGTGTTTGCTTTGCACGTGGCCGACCCGGGTTCAATTCCCAGCATCCCATATGGTCCCCTGAGCACCGCCAGAGGTGATTCCTGAGTGCAGAGCCAGGAGTAACCCCTGTGCATTGCCAGATGTGACCCGAAAAGCAAAAAAAAAAAAAAAAGATAAAAGCAGAAAGGATTGGGGCTGGAGCAATAGCACAGTAGGTAGGGTGTTTGCCTTGCACGCGGCTGACCTAGGTTCGAATCCCAGCATCCCATATGATCCCCCGAGCACTGCCAGGAGTAATTCCTGAGTGCAGAGCCAGGAGTAACCCCTGTGCATCTCTGGGTGTGACCCAAAAAGTAAAAAAAAAAAAAAAAGCAGAAAGGATTGTCAAAACGTTGGGTATGGTCTCCATGTGACTTGTCCCCTGCAGGGTGACCTCAGGCAAGTCTAAGTCTCCTACCCTCATCGCTCCTGAGTGTTCTCATCTCATCCGTGTCCACTTCCACGCCCGGTAACAATTTCTATCTGCAAGTGATAGTCATCAAACTCCACTTCCTTTCCATGCATAACTCAAGATGTACCAGGTCACGGCCACAGGTGTCACTTACCATGTGCTTCTTATGTTTGTTCCAGGTATGGTTCTGCATAGCAGATATATACCATTAAATTTTCCCAACCATGTTTAGATGTAAAACAACCATTATCTCTATTTTTCAAGGGAGAACTATAGTTTTTCAAGGGGCACAGAGAACTAAAGTGACTCCCACAAGGTGACATGGAGAGGAAATGATAGAAAGGAAATCTGAACCCGAGACTTGGATGCAACAGAGTTTTACTTCATGCCATCCTGGGCCTCCTCTGCCTCTCCTAGATGCTGGCAACCTAACGGAAGTCCTCTAGCCTTCTTGTCCGAAAAATAGGACAGCCATGCCAGGCTCCTGAGGCTCCTGTCTTCCAGGACATAAACATCGCTAAGGTCCAGGTGCTTGTGAAGCTTTATAGATCCACCTTGAGTGAGGAGGGGGCTGGAGCATCGGGGCTCAAGTATGGTTTCTTCTAACATTGTTCAGCAGCCGATAAGCAGCTGCGGCACCGCTTCAGAATTAGGAATCTGGTCCCATAGGTCATTTGTGCTCAGGGTGTCTGTACTTAGATGATGCCATTGGCTCGCATGGGGGTCTGTGGCAAGAAGCTGTGTGCAGGGGAGGTATCTCCCCTGTAGTTTCTCAGGGTGTGAACTGGTGGCTTCTTTAACAGGATGAACCTATGGTCTGGAGGGACCAGAGGCATGGTAGCAAATATGCCGGGTGTGTTCAAAGGTGGGGCAGGGCTCACCTTGCTTTCTGCTGGGCCGCCCTCCCCCCGTGCATCTCCAGCTCCATGTTCCTAAGGGAGATGTCGGTACTCATGACGTTTGGGAGAAGATGTTCGTACAGATTCCTTCACATAAAGGGCTGAGATTCAAAGCTTGATAAAGCACTCACAAAGCCCAGCAACCTCCAAAACAACCAATAACCCAATCAGAAATTAGGAGGACAGATGAGGAGATACTTCCATGAAGTAACATACAGGTGGCCAATTACAAGGGCTTATGATCACTATCAGGGAAGCAGAAATCACAATGACAAAGAGGTATCAGGTATCACCTTATCTCTCTCTCTCTCTCTCTCTCTCTCTCTCTCTCTATATATATATATATATATTTGGAAATAGCAAGTACTATGGGAGTACAGTAGAAAAGGAAGTCTCTGTTACTGCTGGTGAGCATGTCATCTTGCCCAGCCTCTATGGAAAACAATTGATTTGCTTTAGTGGGCACCAGTAACATCTCCATTGTGACACTTGTTACTGTTTTTGGCATATCAAATATGCCATGGGTAGCTTGCCAGGCTCTGCTGTGCAGGCGGGATACTCTCGGTAGCTTGCCAGGCTCTCCGAGAGGGATGGAGGAATCAAACCCAGGTTGGCCATGTGCAAGGCAAATGCCCTACTGCTGTGCTATCGCTCCAGTCCATGGAAAACAATATAGAGATTTATAAAAAAAAAAAAGAGGAATGGAGCTTCCATTTGACCCAGCTATCTCACTTCTAGCTATATGCCCCCCAAACAAACACATTAAAAAAGATATAGGTACACCGATGTTTGCTGCAGCTCTGCGTACAATAACCAGAATATGGAAGCCACACAAATGTCTCATGACAGATGAATGGGCTAAGAAGTTGTGGTATATAGACATAAATGAAATATTATGTATCCACAAGGAAAACAAGCCCCAGAGAGATAGCGTAGTGGGTATGGTGCTTGCCTGCAAGTGACTGGCCCAGGTTCTATCCTTGGCAACATATATATTACCCTGAGTCCCGTCAGGAGTGATCCCTGAGCACAGAGCTGGGGAGTAAGCCCTGAGCCTAGACGGGTGTGGTCCACAAAAAAAAAAAACATAAAAGAGAAGAAAAATAGTCGTGCAGTTTGTGACAACTTGGGTGGAATTAGAGAGTCTCTTGCTGAGTGAAATAAGCCAGAGGCAGAAAGACAAGTTCAGGGTGATCTCACTCATCTGTGGTTCACAGAGACACATATCAAGGGCGTAGACAGCATCAACTGATAATAAACTTTGGACAGTGGGTGGAAGGCCTGAGAGCCCCAGACTGTGGAGGGAGAGGGGTGGAGGGACCATGAGATTAACTGGAAGGAACCTGGGAACGCAGGTGAGCGTCTGGAGCAGGTGGGCACTGGCTCAGGGAGCTAAAAGTGTGCACTAAGACCCTGAGACCATCACTCCAATCAGCAAGAGGGGAATAAGGTCAGACCAGAGGTGACACAGGACCAGGGAGGAGGCTCATGCGGACTTCAGTGGCGGTGGTGTGCAATGAGTGACTTTGTATATCACTATTAACTTCAACATGACTTTGATCCTATTACCTCCAACACTGTTTTAACCCTAATACCTACACTATTAAGAAAACCTCAGTCATTAACTTAAAATCATTTATTCCTTGCCACAACCACTACCTTGTGACTTTGGAGGGAAGATCCTCTCCAGAGAGGGCGAGTGCTAAATCTGAGGCCAGCACCCGAGTCTGAGCTTGGCACTGAGAGTTTGTAGGACGATGGGGGCCGCACCGAGATCCTGGTGCAGGAGAGAGGGGGCTGCCTGACAGCCTGGTGTGGAGGAAGTCCCAGAAGCTCTTTGGGCTTCTGTTTTCTCATCCGTGAGAAGGGAAATAATGCTCATCTCCTTCTTGTTGAGGAAGTACAAAAAACAAAATGAATTTAAAACATTGGCTCCACTTGAGTGTCTGGGGGTGGGGTAGGCAAAGGGCAGCTAGGATAGAGAAGGGACCCATATGACAACAATAGATTGAAATGATCTTTTATGAAAGAAACTGAGTATTGAAAGTAAGCCAAGGGATATATACCTGATAATCTTTCAGTATCTGTATTGTAAATCATAAGCCCAAAATGGAGGAGGGGGGAGAGGGGAGAGAGGGAGAGAGAGAGAGAGAGAGAGAGAGAGAGAGAGAGAGAGAGAGACAGAGACAGAGACAGATGAGAGAGAGAGAGAGAAAGAGAGAGAGACAGAGACAGAGACAGAGACAGAGACAGATGAGAGAGAAAGAGAAAGAGAGAGAGAGAGAAAGAGAGACAGACAGAGAGACGGGGGGTGGGTGGGTAGGATGCCTTCTATAGAGCATAGAGGAGGGAGGAAAACTGGGGACACTGGTGGTGGAAAATGTACACTGGTAAAGGGAGGGGAGTTGGAACTTTGTATGACTGAAACCCAATCAGGAACAACTTTGTAACTGTGTATCTCACTGTGATTCAGTTGAAAAACAAAACAAACAAAACATTGGCTACTATGAAAAAAAAAAAGGTGGATAAAAAAAAATCCTTAGCTGGGTTTTTCTCTCTCTCAGCCTACATTTCTAGGCAGACTGCCTTAGGGTAGCCCTGGGTACTTCCGGTCCTGCTGTCCAGTTCTGCAGGCAAACAGGTCAGGCAGTGGTAACCAGAGGACGCTAGGACCCCGTTCCTTCAATGATGGGTTTACCTGCCTCTGCAGATACCTTAGACCAGGGCTTTCGGGGGCGACAGCAAAAACAAGAGCTTAAACATCGCGCACAGAGAACTCTGCGGTCAAGTTCACCTTGGAGCTCCTGGGTGTTATCACATGACAATTTCAATTTCTCTCTGAGGTTGATGCTGCTGCTAGAATTCAGGGGAACAGGCCCTTGGTAGCAATAACACTCCCGATTCTGTCCCCACCCCTGGATCCATGTGCTTTGATGTAACTGCATAAATTCCTCCTACTGAACTCTGAGCCTATGACTTAGTTTAGTTGCTGAGAGGCAAGACGAGGTTCGGAAAGCACCAGGACTCTTCTGCCGCCCCCTTCTCGGCTGCTACTATGGAACAGATCAGAGAGACGGTTGGAGGGTGAACCAAGCGTAGAGCTTTGGCAGCTCACCTGGCATCACAAGTGAGCTCACCCCCAATACAGGGGGGCTCCGCCAAGATCAGCAGAGCAGCTTAATCCAACCTGAGCTGCTCTCAGCCCACACCGGCCCAATGGGTAGCTTGTGAACGAAAGAAAGAGCTCTCCATTCATCACTGCGGTCAGCGAGTGAAGCGCCATGTGGCATTACCACAAGTTACATATTCATTAAAAAATGCGGTACACTATGGCTTTGATTATTAATTTGCTACATAGTCTAACCCTTTCTCTGCCTCTTCTTTCCTTGTGTTTGAAGGCACTGGCACAAAATGTTTTCATTTTCCATCTAAGGCAGGTCCTCAAATAAAGCCATTTTAGCCAACATCATTTTGTTACAATATTGATGAGACAGAAAGAAACCCAGCCACCAAATGACATTGAAATCACATTATTTGAGGACCTGATTTTGTTATACATTGTTGTGCTTCAAGTCTGTGTCCAAGAACCTGTCAAGCACATTAAATGACAGTTTGCTGCACGAGCGCTCACGCACGCGCACACACACACACACA
Source organism: Sorex araneus (assembly GCF_027595985.1). Classification (NCBI taxonomy): domain Eukaryota; kingdom Metazoa; phylum Chordata; class Mammalia; order Eulipotyphla; family Soricidae; genus Sorex; species Sorex araneus. The sequence goes on from NC_073303.1 coordinate 105,267,377, forward strand.
CACACACACACACACACGCACGCACCAAACAGGCATTTTTTGCATTGTCCCATTTAAATACAGATCTGAAGAAACGGAAAAATTTGCTCTCCCTTTGAGTTCTTATGCTTCCTCTTCCATTTAAAATTAAAATGCGATATATATTTTTAATAAACAGGTCAGGTTTAGGATAAACTCCAACTCATTCCCAAGAACCTGCTTTGGAAGAGTCAGATAGCAAGTGTGTCTCTTCCAGTGGCGGCTTCTCTGGGCTCCTCAGCATCGTCCTGCTGACAAGAACTCTGCTGCATGCCAGTCTTGGGGCACCATGGCGCCCTGGCCACTAAGGCACCCACAGTTAGACATTTCCTCTTGAGCCCAAGAGCAAGGCTCTGCTCACATGGCACCATGTATGTGTTCCTGGTGATACGCACTTAGCGTTTAGGTCCGTGGCCAATGCAGACAAACTGGACCCACGATCTTTCTCACTAACCTCAAGCAAGTTGCTCCATCCCTGAGCCTCAGGTGTTTTCTTGGCAATGATACGGACAGTTCTCATGGGGGGTTGTCAGTGAAAGTTAAATGAGATAGTATAACTCCCATCACTTAGCATCATGCCTGAGGTCTAGGAGCCCTTCATAGATGTTAGCTATTATTATCTTCATTTGCCTGGTACCATGGGAACCTGAAATCCCAGTTAGCACTTCTTTAATACCATGTTAGTGCAGCTTTGAAGGCTTCCCCCCCTTTTTTCTTTTATGGTGTTGGGGATGAATCTCAAAGCCTCATCATGCAAAGCAAACACTACCACCGAACTACATCTCTAGCTTTGGGTTTTTGTTTTTGAGCCACACCTAGTGATACTTAGAACTCCTGGTTCTGTGCTCAGGGATCACTCCCGTTGGTGCTGAGGGACCACACAGATATAGTGCCAGGGATCAGATGAGGGCTGGCCATGTACAAAGCAAGACCTTAATCCCCATACTATTTCTTCGGTAATTAAAAAGAAAAAAGACACCTGATTTGCTTTATTCAAAAACTTCACAAACTGAGCTACATCACCTCTATGCTTTTTCTTTTTTCAGTGCTTTTAATTGTCTATTTCCCTTTTTAAGTTCATGATAATAATGATGACTAGTTATCTTATAGGTGATCTTCAGTCTATGGGTAAGAAAACTACGGTACAGAGGGGTTACATGACTAGCCCAGGGCACACAGCAAATAGATCCCCATGCCAGCATTCTCTCCACTTGATTGCCTATCTCTCCCACCAGAGACGGGCGATGTGGAATTTACTTATGCCATCCCAGGGATCAAAATGGGGGTAGCTGGTGGCACAGAATGCTCTGTGTCGCCCTGGCCTTTTCTCTATTGAAAAGACCGTGATCCCCAGGGGTAGAGAGCAGTGTCCCCTGACCCCACACCAGCTTGTCACTGAGTGGGCTGGGAAGGCATATAGGGTCCCCGGAGAGTAGAGGTACTTGCTCCTCCTTGCACATACTCCTGTGCTCCAGGCTCTGCACACACACACACACACACACACACACACACACACACACACACACACCATCCAGGCTGCTTCAAGACCCAGGAAGCCACCAGGGCTCCCAGCCGCCTCGGGCGAGCAGGGGTAAAATTAGTAGATTGGTGTACAAAGGAGCGTTTAATAATGCTATCACGCTACCCCGTCCTTGCGGGGCCGTTGTGACATTCTGCATTAAAGAAGTGACAACCCTCAATTGTGGCACAGAGCAGAGGCCCAGCATCACGCTGGCTCCCCCCTCCCCTCCTCCGTTTCCTGGTGACAAACGGCACATAGGGATGGGGAAACTGATGGCTTCATGTAGAAACGTCCTTGTGGACCCCTCACAGCCCTTTGTGGGGCGGCTGCTCTTCTTCTCGCCTGTCAGGAGCATGATTTTCATTAAATATTAAGGAGCTGTTTGTTAAAATAATGTCGTCATGGTAACGGGGGTGGTGGTGGGGGGGGCTGCAGTCGTCCAGGGCTGCCTGAACTGCAGCATATTAATCAAATGCTTGGTGCTGTTTAATGAGCTTCCATGCACGAGCCCTGTCACAATGGACTCGAAGGACCCGGGGGCTTGGTGCGCCCGGCTGTCACTGTCGGGGGCTGTGTGTGTGGACGGGGGGGGGGCGGCGGTGGGGGCTCCCAAGTCCCTGGTGCCGGGCTGTGCCGGCTGGCTAGAAGGATGGACCGCAGAAGCGAATATTCAGATGCTGGGACCAGCCCGTCTCCCAGAATATTTCCATTTTTCAGTTTCCCTTTTGCTGAGGGGTAGGATTTTATTTTATTTTATTTTATTTTTTTTGATCAGAGGGTTGGACAAAGAGGTGAGGAAAGTCACTAGCAGAAGACGCAGCGAGGAGAGCTAAGAGCCATCGAGGGAGGCGAGGAAGGAGAGTGTGGCATCCATTGCTTGGGTTCAATTCCCAGCTCCAGCTCCTCTGCCAGAGGCAGCCGGGGCCCTGCACCCCAGCCCACCCCCGGCAACCCATGCGCCAGAGGGGCTTCTAAGCATCTTACCCCAGAGATGGAAGGAGCTCTGACCCCAGGCCCTGCCCCAAGTCAGTGCCCAATCAGTTCTGCCCACAATCAGTTCTGTCCACTTCTGGGGCCGGCAGTGCCTCTCCGTACTGTGGCCACCATGATTGTTCTCAAAGTTGCTGTTGTCTAAAGGCTTCTGGCCAGCCGGTGTGGGCCCCAAACACACTACTGGTGCCTCGATTTGTCTATGTGTTCTGAGGTCAGCACCCTTCTCCCGTCAACCGGCCACAGGGCAGCTGCTCCAGGTGGGGCTCTCGGCCCTTCCCAGGGGTCAAAGCAGGCTTTGCCTCACGGTCTGCTTCCAGCCGGGCCTGGCTGGTGCGTCAGGGGGCTTCTCCCAGGCTCACTCCTGGGCAGCTCCCCCGGCAGCTCTGGGCCTTGGGGTGGGCTCATGACGGTGGACCCAGAGCCGGGAAGCATCACAGCGGAGGGAAAGGCGTGCCTAAGAAAGCCAAGCACGGCGAGGGGAAAACAGGCGCGCCGAGCTTCTGGCCAGGCCCGCGCAGCCTTTTCAATGACACAAGCCGCTTTTCTGGTTTGACACTGCTGTCGGGTGGAACTGGATCTTTGCTGGAACCCAGCATCTGTGGAGGCGCAGCGCCCTACCCTCTGCCGTACGGTGCTGACTCGTGTCAGGCCTTATTTGCTCCTCGAGACTCTGGAAACCCATGGAATGGGGCTGGAGGCAGAGTTTCTGATGGACGGGGGGGCAGGTGGGACCATTTCTCGCCTCCTTTGTCTCTCCTGTGTGGCTCAGGAACGTTGCACCTCCCTCGACAGCGGCAGGAGCAGAAAATTCCTCTCGGGCTCTTGGAAGGCATTGTTGCCAGTATGTGTACCTAGGCTGGTGGAAGAACCAAATACCTACAACGGGGTCTTGTCCTCTGGGCTGAATTTCCCATTCAACACACGGGATGGTTGTAATTCAGCTTCTGGTTGTTTTTTTTTGTTGTTGTTGTTTTCTCTTTTTCCTATTTTTTAGCCACACCTGGTGAAGCTGAGGTTCACTCCTGGCTCTGCACTCAGGAATTACTCCTGGTGATGCTCAGGAGAGCTGTGGGGTATTGGGGACCGAACTGGGTCTGCTGCATGCAAGGCAAACGCCCTACCTGCTGTAATATCACTTTAACACTTTAACGCAGTTTCCGGATCAACTGGTTCCTGCTGGTCCCGCCACAGTGGGGCCTAAGAATCTTCTTTTAAAGTCTTGGGCCGTACTTGGCTGCATTCAGAGATGACTCCTGGCAGTGTGTGGGAGACCACAAGTGGTGCTGGGTATTAAGCGGGGATCAGCTAGCTGCATGCAAGGCAAGTGCATGCCCTGAACTATCTGCATGCAAGGCAAGTGCATACCCCTGAACTCTCTCTCCGGCTCTTGGGCTCTGCCTTTAGCTCAGTTTCCCTTTGACTCTCAGCTGTCCTGCAAGCCAGTAATTACCCCATGGCTTTGCCTGCATTGGGCCGGCCCGTCTGTGCTCTGGGCTGAGGGGAGTGGCACCCAGGGATGACCTCTGGTAGCAGTGTCACCTGCCTACGATGAGTTTTCCTAGGAGAGCAAGGGGGTGAGAGGGCAGGACATAAACAAAGGGCACAGACAGTGCTCACCCCCGAGCTACCCGCGAATGACTCCTGGGTGAATCAGCCATCCGGAGCTTGCTTTTGCCTCCCAGGCCTTGCACCAGGATGATGATGCAAACACCAATTCTAAAATGAGTATCAGTCCTGACACTAAGGCCATGCCTGGGCCCACCCTCCCTGCCAGGCAGAGCTCTGAACACTCCTCCTGGACTGAGCCGAGCAGGTCTCGGGCAGCGGGCACCGCACAATCCCCATCATACAGATGGAGAGGGCACGACCCACCCAAGGTCTCACGCCTGGCACTGGCTGGGCCAGGACATTAATCAAAGCCGCCTGGGTCCCGAGAGCCCAGCTGCTCAACCACGGCTTGCACTGCCTCTGAGCTGGGCACACACTGTGGAAGTGCCCAGCACTGTGACCGCAGCACCAGGCACCAAGCACCAAGCATGACTTCCTACCTGTTCATCACAGGGCACAGGGGCTCCTGGGCTGGGTCCTCCTCTCCTTTTGCACCTTTCATGAATTTTTTTTTTTTGTGGAGGGGGTTGGTTGTTTGGGGGCCACTCCCAGCAGTGTTCAGTGATCACTTCTGGCAAGGCTAGGTGGACTATTTGGGGTGCTGGGGATAGAACCCAGGTGGGCCGCACGTCAGGTGACTGCTCCCCCGCTGTCCTAGCTCTCCAGCCCCCGCCTTCCATGTCTAAGTCAGCTGACAGCCTCCCTAGACTGGGGCTCTGGCTAAATCCTCTTGCCCCGCACCTGCTATGAGATGCTCCGTTTTGGGGGCCCTTGCCCCATTCCAGAGCCATCTGCCCATAGATGCAACTTGTTTGGTTTAAAGCTCCAGCAAGTTTTGGAGCTTCCAGCAAACAGTTCCGTCCTGCGCGTGGCATTGGAGGATGTCTGCGGGTTGACGCGTCCATCGTAGCCCAGCTCAGTAACCAGGCGTCCCTCACTGACTCTACCCATCCCAGTTGCGCCCCCAGTTTCCTCCCCCCCACCCACTCTCTCACTCCTCTGCCCAGGCCTCTCCTTCCTGCTGCTCTGCAGACCTAGTTGAAAGTGTCCCCAAGCCTGCACAACATGAAGGACATTATTTCCTCCCCACTGTGGGTAGGAGGACTGGAGCAATAGCACATAGGGCTTTTGACTTGCATGTGGCTGGCCGACCCAAGTTCAATTCTTCCATCCCTCTTGGAGAGCCCGGCAAGCTACCGAGAGTATCCTGCCTGCAAGGCAGAACCTGGCAAGCTACCCGTGGCGTATTCGATATGCCAAAAACAGTAACAACAAGTCTCACAATGGAGATGTTACTGGTGCCCGCTTGAGCAAAACAATAAACAAAGGGACGACAGTGCTACAGTGGGTAGAAAGCCAACACCCTGGATGACAATAGAGGATGTGTTGATGTCTGCATCTACTCACGGATGTTGTCTTATGGGCCTCCTCTGGGCCACACACTGTTCCAAGCACATTCTAGAAGCTGGGCAAACATCAGAAGGGCCCATCAGATGAGGATGGTGAAGTGTCCAGCTGTGTCTGCCCGGGCCTCCAGGTCACCACTCCCTGGGCTGCTCCAGCCTGGAACCCTCAATGCCTCCCCTCCTCCCCCTTGCCACACACAGTGCTCTCAGGTCTAGCCACAGGAGCAAGGGACCAAGGAGGACAAGGATGAAGAGGAGCACCATGGCCACATTAGGAGGTGGGGGGGATGGGAGGACTCTGGAGATAGGATTCTGCACTACGGAATATACCCATCCCCCAACCTGGACAAAAGGAATGGGAAGAGGACAAGACAGGGTGTCATCTCTTTTCTCTTGTGTCCATGACCTCGTGCTGTGAACACCGACCACACGATCTCCTGGGGCTCAGATGAACCCTTCTTCTTCCTGCCACAGGACAGTGGATCCAAGTGAGGTGGCGCAGCCCAGCTCACCGGGGCAGGAGGCCAGTGTGGGGGCAGCCAGCCTTGGGGGGCAGAATAAAGGGCCAGCTGCCACCAGGAGTCCAGCTCCAGCCGGGAGTCCTAGCAAGCTTCCTGGGCTTCCCAGCCCCTCTCTGCCACCCCACCAGGGGTTTCTGAGACCAGGGGCATGGCTCCGCCAGACCCCGGGGTTCCTCTCTCTTGCACACTGACCTAAGTGGTCACTTTTATTTGTTTTAAGTGGAAACATTCTCTTTTGCAGATTCTCAGGGCCTAAGGTGGGAACTGAAGTTCCACCTTTGAACTCTGCTTCCACTTTGAACAAGTGAAGCCATTTTTTTTTTTTTTTTTTGGTGGCGGGGGGTGGAGGCTACATCTGGCGGTGCTCAGAGCTGACTCCCGGCTCTGTGCTTAGGGAATCACTCCTGGCAGAGCTGGGGGACCATAGCTGGGGTCTCTTGAGTGCTAGATCACCCCCCAAGCCCTATAGTCTCTGGCCCAAGCCTTTCTTTTGAGTACACTCCCACTCAAACTCTACTGACATCAGCTTGGCAGTCGTCCACCTTTGCTGTCTGCGCTCTCCTGTAGACAGCAGGAGAAATAGAGGCGAAATAAAGGTGCTGATGCTCTCTGGTTGAAGATGTTGGGGTCAAAGTCTGGTCACAGTGGGGCACTATTAAGTCCCTCCTAGAGAAGCAGCTACTGACAGGCTCTCACCTGCCATGTCAGGAACCCTGGGGTTTTGGTTTCTCACCCAGAAGACCACCCTTGGGCTTCAGCTGAAGGCTCCAGTGGAACTTCCTCACTGACAAAGCATCAGGGGTGAAAAAAAAAACAGCCTGTGAAGAGCTAATCTGAGTTACCTGAAAATATAATACAATTACCCCGAACCCCAAAACATCTAACATAATTTTCTTGACACACTGCAAAAGGAAGCTATTTTCTTTTTCAGCCAGATACAGATGGAAGGTGGTAGAGAGAGGAGTACCATTCTGTACCCATCTTTTGTGAGCAATTTTCTATGCAAGGCCTCTTCCACATTTTCTCATTTACTCTCCCGAATAGGCCTCCGAGGTGTACTATTTCCCTGTTTTACAAATGGGCGCACTCAGGGGAAGCCTCGTTGTGAACTATTTTGTCTCATCTTCTGCATATAACTTTGGTTAAACAGCTTATTTCCAGCGAGTGCAGTCAAGTCCCTGTAATTCAAATTCCCTGGCAATTTGAATGAATACAGCACCTTGAGCAATTCCCGCCCCCCCTTTTTTTGTCCTCAATAACACCCTGCAAACAGGCATCAGGGCTTTAGTTATGCTGGCGATACGGGGGGAGTGGCACAGCCATGTATCCAAAACACAAACTCAACAACACTGAACGCATGAAATCCAAGCTGCAACCACTGAAACTTTGTCACGTGCCTGTCAAGTTGACAGGTGGGAGACGGGTTGAAGGTTGGGGTGGGGAGGGAAGACGGAAACAGTGGTGGAGGGAAAATGCCACTGGTAGTGGGATTGGTGTTGGAATATTATATGCCTAAAACTCAACTACCATTAACTTTGTAAATTAGGGTTCTATAAATAAATTTTTTAAAAAAGCCTTGCATTGGACTGGAGGGATAGTACAGTGGGTAAGACATTTGTCGTGCCTATGGCTAAGCCTGGTTGGATCCCTGGCACTACATATGGTCCCCAAAGCAGGGGTGATCCCTGAGCACAGATCCCTGAGCACAGGGTAAGCCCTGAGAACTACAGGATGTGGTCTCACGGTCCCCACATCCCTCCCCTTTCAAAAAAACTAACTAACTAACTAACTAACTAACTAACTAACTAACTAACTAACTAACTAACCAACCTGTCTTTGTTCAGAGTTTTGGAGATATCCACCCTAAGCATACAAAGTTCTAGGAAATCAGGCGCTAGCCCACGATTAGCCGGTCAAGGGCAGATCTGCCGCAGCCACTGTGTAGAGTTGGGCTGAGCTGTTGCAGGCAATGAAATGTTGGAGGCACTAAAAGGTAACAGAGTTTCTCCAAGTGCAGACACACTCAGACTTCTCCCACTTTGGCTGGTCCTACAAGGATTTTTTTAGCCCTCAAGCGTCTCCCTTCCCCAGCCCTTGAATGTGACTTTTCTCAGACACTGAACAAGTTTGCTTCCATGAATCCATAAAGTGTGAGAGCAGGAAAGGGTCTTGGAAAGCTATTATGTGGGATGCCAAAGAGATAACACTGTGGATAAGGCATCTGTTGTTCCTGTGGCCAGCCCCAGATCAGTCTCTGGCACCGTGTATGCTTCATGGAGTCCTGCCATGAGGGATCCTTAAGCAGAGCGCGAGGAGGAAGTCCTGAGCACCTCTGGGTGTGGTTCCCCCAGACAAAAAGCAAACCCCAAACAGCAGTAGTCTTCCTTCCTGCCCCCTCGGCAGACATTGCTAATCCATTGTAGCACAATCATTCCGGGCTATATTTCACCTTTTTAATACTACGGTCCTGCAGCCACACCCAACTGAGCAGAATTAGCCTGTGAAATCTCTACCACCCCCAGTTTATCCAAGTCCCCTCATCTGAACAGGGGTGACACAGAGAGAGCCTGACAAAGCCAGGGATCAAGACATCTTCTGAGCACTTTGACTTTGTTGCTGCCCCCGGAAACGCCCTCTTATCCTTGTTCCCTTCACTAGGAGTAGTAGGGGGTAGATGCCAGGGAGATGTGTGGGGAACAGGAGACTTTAGGACATCAAAGCACAGAAGCTAAGCAGATACCACATACATTTTTGCTTAAAGTTGGGTCCTTCTATGCTGCGTGCAAAGCTCACTCTACCTTGCAGGTGTCCTACTCAGGCATGTAATGGGTACAAAAGTAACAAAAATGTTTCAGGCAAATGCGACTTTCATTAGAAACACACTCCAAATTCTGGTGCAGTGACTGGTGCTTTTGTAAAGTGACTCATCATTGGGAAAATCTGTCTTCGGCAAGGAGACAGCCAGGCCACACTGGGGAGTGACCATGGGCATTGGCCGTGAGACATGAGGTAACATTGTTCCCCAGGCCGGACTCTTGAATGAACTCCATTTGAACCAGCACTGCCCTTCACTCAGAACAATGCTACTGAGCTCTCGAGACGGCTTCTATGCGGGAAGGAAACGCACAATGGGTATCCTGCTCACCTGGGGACACAGAGATTTGTCAAAACCAGCATGGATCACCGGAGGGACTCAGGAAATGCAGAGTCACTTTCTTACAGTCACTCTGAGTGAGTGACAGAGTGGCCTTCCCTCTCCCCGCCCCATCACTAGCCCCCAGCTCTCCTGCAGCTAAGCCAGGGCATCTGACTCTCAAGCCCCTGGCCCCTGCTGCTATTTCTTATTCCCACCTGGAATCTGAACCAAGGTCATGGCCAACATCTAGGACCAGAATCAGAGATTGTTTCATGGACTGGACAGGTAAGGTGCTTGCCTTGCATGAGGTGACCCTAGTTTGATTCCTGGAACCACATATAAACCCCCAAGCACTGCCAAGAGTGATCCCTGAGCGCAGAGCCAGGAGTAAGCCCTGAGCACTGCTGAGTGTGGCCCAAAGACCTCTCACTGTCACTGTCACTGTCACTGTCATCTCATTGCTCATCGATTTTGCTCGAGCGGGCACCAGTAATGTCTCTCATTGTGAGACTTATTGTTACTGTTTTTGGCATATCCAATACGCCACGGGTAGCTTGCCAGGATCTGCTATGTGGGAACAATACTCTCGGTAGCTTGCTGGACTCTCTGAGAGGGGCCGAGGAATCGAACACAGGTTGGCCGAGTGCAAGGTGAACGCCCTACCGCTGTGCTATCGCTCCAGAGGGGTGGGGGGCCATGAGGAGGGGTGAATTTGAGTCTGGCTTGGTGCTTCCCTAGAAGTTCTTCCAGCAGGATGGAGGCTGGGAGGACAAACTGTGTCCTGGCTTCACGGACCCCAGCCTGTGCTCAGGTGACTGTGTAATCAGTGATGGTGTTCAGATGCCTGACAAGGGAAAAACAAGAGTTTCATTTTATGAGCAAGTAACTATGGAACAGGGTCACACAGTTTTACACGAATGAATTTGCCAACCCTCCTAGCTACTGTACGCAGTAGGAATGCACAATAACCCCTTTGACAGAAGAAACGGAAGCCGGGGGAGGCCAGAAACTTGCTCGAAGCCCCACCACAAGCAGAAGTGGACCTGAACCTGGTCAGTGTGAATTGGGGGTGGGACACTGCATCCCTGGCAAGCCTCCCTGAGCAGCCCCTGGCCTCCCCTGTCAGGCATCTGAACACCATCACTGATTACACAGTCACCTGAGCACAGGCTGGGGTCCGTGAAGCCAGGACACAGTTTGTCCTCCCAGCCTCCATCCTGCTGGAAGAACTTCTAGGGAAGCACCAAGCCAGACTCAAATTCACCCCTCCTCATGGCCCCCCACCCCTCTGGGTGCCTCACTGCTTTCCCCTGGCCCCCATCTTCATAAGGGAACAACAAGGAACTCCTGGCTTATGGATCTCAAGGTCAAACTCCAAGCTATTAGTTTCTTAAAGGAAACACCTCTGCATAGCATCTTGCTTTTGGGGGGTCCTAGGAAAATCACAGCAGACCCAGGTCTGGCCACGGAGCACCCTGGAAGGCAGTGGGCATGCTATTCACTCTCCCGTTCCTATGCAACAGCGACATTTCCACTCAGGTCTGAGAATCCTGCTCTAGTGGCTGAGCTTTCCATCGCTCCAGCCGGGGTGCTGATCCCGTCCTGGTCAAAGCATCCCCGCTCCCTTGAGGCACTTCCTGCCATCAGGTGGGGAGTTGGGGTATTTTCCTGCTTTTCCTCCTGCTGTGTGGTCTGGATCCCACGTGCCATCTTCCTAAGGCATGTCACGGGCGGACAAATCTTTTAGGAGTGCTGCTTTAAAAGTTTCTGAGCAGGCCCCCTGGTATGATTTAAGAGGTGCCTCCCCTCCCACTCCCGCCCCCAGACCAGGTGTTGGTGGTCACAGAGAGAGGTTTTCTGGTCGGGGTGTTTTTTGTTTGTTTGTTTGCTTGCTTTTTGGGCCATACCCGGCGATGCACAGGGGTTACTCCTGGCTCTGCACTCAGGAATTACCCCTGGCGGTGCTCAGGGGACCATATGGGATGCTGGGATTCAAACCCGGGTTGGCCATGTGCAAGGCAAATGCCCTACCTGCTATGCTATCGCTCAGCCCCTGGTCAGGTGTTTTTATAGACTTTGGAGGACCTAAGATCCAGGAGGTGTGGTGGGAGGCGGGAGAGTGGGTGAGAGGCACAAGCTCATGTGGACTGCCACGTGGCACTCTGGGCACGGCCTGTTTGATGTTTCAGCTGCCGAACTATCCAGAAGCCACCAGGTGAGGCTCTCTTCTGCCTTCTTTTTTTTTTCTTATTTTTTTTTTTAATTTCATAAGTTAGTTCACAATATTTGATTACATTTAATATTCAAAGACCAATCTCACCACCATTACACCTTCCCACCACCAAATTCGGGATGTTTCCATCCCAAACCCCAATCCCTGTCCCAAAACACAACCAAAAGAATATATTTTGTATTGTCATTATGAAGAACTGCTGAACATGCTTACAAAAAAGTGTTTATATAGGAAACAGTGTAAGGATTGTTCTATTCTGGCAGGAGCCATTAAGGCATTCTATAGAATATCACTAACCTGTTGCTAAAGTTTGGGTGATGTGAGCTTTGATATATATATCTGAAAATATATAAATATGCACATATATATATGCATATATATGCACATATATATATATATCCCTCTATGATTTGTTGCCTACTGTTTGAACCCCATCGAATATGGTGTGGTAATTATGGAGAATGGGTAGGGAGTGTCCTATGATGTGTCCAGGAATATGTTTACTCATATGTGAGGCTCGGCCTGAGTCTGCGGGGAGTGGCCTTGACCATGGCGGTGGTTGGGTTCTGGAACCCAGGTAATGAGGATCTTTGTGACCTTGGACTTTGGGCTCAATGGGACCCGGAAGTGGAGATCCTTTGCCCATTTCCCCCAGTCTCTGGTGACCCAGGGATCACTCCCATAAGCCATCTCCTGCCAGCATCAGACAATCTCGTCATCGGCCACTCTTCAGATTCCATGGCTGCTTCTCCCAGACGGGAGCATAAAATGAGGTCCCCATAGCCATGCCACCGGACTCTGCACCCTGTTTTCACTCGGGGTGCCCCAGAGGGAGGCAGGTGAGAGCCCTCCCCGCCCCAAGGGACCCAGCCCTGGCAGCCAAAAACCTCCTCTGCCTTCTTATCCATGGACCAAACGCACGTGTCATGCCTCCCCATGCCAACATCTCCCAGGATTGCTTGGTTGACCTGTCCTTGGGTCCTTCCAGCGGCAGGAACCTCATGCCCGTGGCCCTTTTGCACAAGCCCTTTTGTAAGCCACGTTTGCTGAAGCTGAGCAAACCGCCATCCACCTTTCACTCCGGGGCCAGCCACTGCCCTCAAGACACACGAGGGTGACTTTCTGCCCCATCGCCTCCACAGCTGGGGTCCGCACACCGTGAGCGTCCCGATTCTATTTTCTGGTTTGAAACTCCCCAACAGTCCTGTGACTGGTGAGTGTAGCAGCAGTCCCCTGAGTGCTGCCAGACACCCGCCTGCCTGGCTTTTGCAGGGGGATGGGAGGAGGGGTGTGGGGGAGAGGGGGATGGCCAAGCCCTCAGTGTCAGGGTGTCACGCCTGATGGTCTGCCCCTCCCAGTTTGCAGGTGCTTCTGGAGGGTGGCTCCTGGGTGGGCTCAGACCCTCTGCCATCCCGCCCCCTTCCAGACATTTTCATCCCCTCCTGGAAATTCAACTCTGCCCCCAGCCACTCACCAGTCCCGTGTCGCTCACATCCTGGGAACCTTTGCCTTTGTGACTCTGAGAGAGGGGAATGTGTCGGGATCTGCAAAGAAGAGAAACTCTGCGTTAAAGGCAGGGTCGAGCCCTGGGGTACCCAACTCTTTCCAGGAAGGCCGGGGCCCTGGCGCAAGAAATGATAACAACCGAGGTGCTTATTAAACCGACCTCAAAAATCTCTGGGCTTTGTGACCATTGTGGGAAGGGAGAAAAATAATTGAAAAACAAAAGAAGACCCTCGCTCTGGGTGAGTCAGCAGCTTTGGGAGAGGCTGGCCTTGGGGAAGAAGGACACTCAAAGCAAGACGAGATGCGGGGCGTGGGAAGGCGTCTTGGGACCGTCACCCCCAGTCTGTGATGTCTATTTCTGGCCGCCGGGGTGGGGTGCGGGTGGGGGGACGCCCTGTGGTTCCAGTTTGGGGAGGATAAAGCAGGAGAGCTGAGCGCACGGGCCTCCCCAGGAAAAGACGCCACAGGCCTTAAAACAAAAGCCCCCAGCGCCGTCGTACTTGTATTAGGGAGACTCCTGCCAAGTGAACCCTGTGTGCTAAAAAAATTCCTCAGAAAAACTGTAGCTGGAGGAAGCAGGCGAGCATCCCGGGGCTCCCGGGATGTGGCAAGTTGGGACCTGGAGGAGCGGCTGGGTGCACGGAGCACGGAGCTTCCTGGACCCATCTGACGAGGCTGTGCTCCCCCACGCCCAGCCTGTCTCTAAGGCCAAACTTGTTTTTTTCTTGTTTCCCTCAGAATTCCGAGGGGAGCATAGGTTTCTCTGATCATCCATCCTCGTTCTTGGGGTGGGAAGGAGGGCTCAGTCATCTTAATGGCAATAACTTGTGCTGACTTGAGGGCCTCAGAAGGTCAGGCGCACATGCACCTGATTTGTATTCTCCCTAATCCAAGGGCCTGGAGCCTGCTGGAAGGGCCGATTCTCAGGCCCCAGCCAGGTCCCAGGAATCCCAGCTTGCTCCCTAAGCAGCTCCTGGGCACACTGAAGTCTGCAAAGTGATTCTTTGTGATCCTCTTGCTACAGGAAGGAAGTAATTAATAATATAAGGAAGGAAAAGAAACACGGCAACACGGCATCATCCTGGGTGAGATGGGGCATTGGGTGTGTGGGGGGTGGTGGTAAGGCCTGAGGTGGAAGACTGTTGAGGGTTCAAGCATCCGGAGACCAACATCAGGCATGATGGGGTGTGCCCATGTGTAACCATGGACCAGATGAAGAACAGATGGCTAGCCAATGACTGTCCAGGATTGCAACTCAACAGAAAGTGGCTTGACAGCTTTCTACTCATCAGAACTGTGTGGGCCTGACAAAAAACCTCATTTGCATAAACAGAAGGAGTGGGACCTAGTCCCACCCTCTTGGCCTAAAGGAACGATCTGCCTCGCATTTAGTCCCCTCAAGTGCTGGGAGGGAAACCTGTATTTCAGATTGTAGTGCTGAGCTCTGAGTGATCCACCAAGCTGCAGTACATAGGCTGGTACACTGATGCTGCGAAGCCATCCCAAAAACTTGACCAAACCTCACATTCTGGGGCAACAGAGGCAAAGGAGGAAGGGAGGAAATCATAGACCATCCTCCTGCTAGGGGAACAGCATCTTGACTGTGGTGATTTTTTTTTTTTAGAAACTGGTAATACTGAGTGATTTTCAAGTGAGTACTTCTCTCCAGCACAACCCTGGGGGGAAACAAAAAAACAAAACGAGAAAGAGAAGGAACAGACCCACGGAGGGGAGCGGAGGCAGGGATTGACTTTCTTACTTTAATTCCTTTTTTCTTTCTTTCTTTCTTTCTTTCTTTCTTTCTTTCTTTCTTTCTTTCTTTCTTTCTTTCTTTCTTTCTTTCTTTCTTTCTTTCTTTCTCTCTCTCTCTCTCTCTCTCTCTCTCTCTTTCTTTCTTTCTTTCTTTCTTTCTTTCTTTCTTTCTTTCTTTCTTTCTTTCTTTCTTTCTTTCTCTTTCTTTCTCTCTCCTCCCTCCCTCCATCCCTCCCTCCCTCCCTCCCTCCCTCCCTCCCTTCCTTCCTTATTTCCTTCCTTCCTTCCTTCCTTCCTTCCTTCCTTCCTTCCTTCCTTCCTTCCTTCCTTCCTTCCTTCCTTCCTTCCTTCCTTCCTTCCTTCCTTCTCTCTTTCTCCACCCCCTATTCTTTTCTCCCTGTCTCTCTTTCTTTCCATTGCTAAGTCACACCCTGCAATGCTCAGGGCTTACTCCTGGCTCTGTTCTCAGGGGCGACTCCGGGTATAGTTTTAGCGACTATATGTGTGCTGGGGATTAAACCCAAGTCAGCTACGTGTAAGGCAAGTGTACAATAGTACCCATTGTACTATCAGTGTGCTACCACTTCCAGTAACTTTCAAACTTCTAGGCTCTTTCCTGCAGGGGAATTCAAAGACAGGTGTTTATTCCCAGGGATTCTCTTTGTGCTTACCACCCAGGGGGAGACAGAACCCAGGAGACAGGCTACCCTGAGCATCCCTGGCACTGACTTGGAGGGAGGACAACACTTGGTAAAGCTCTTGATAGAACTGACCTCCATGAGCTAATCTGCTCTTTAGAAAGAACTCGGGTAGTGGTGTTACTTTGAGCCAGTTGAACAAAGCCTAGAGAGGGTGAGTGATTTTCCTGAGGACACACAGCTCTGGGGCCAGCTGGGGTTGAGGTCCCTTGACTCCAAACAGAGAGGTCTGAGCTCCGCTGCTCCTGCTGGGGCGAGAGATCTCACTGCAGGTGTAGGATGCTCCTGCTTAGTGTCATCAACTCCATCTGCCCTCGCTCTATGCACTGCTCATAGACGGTTTGTTGGCCAGATTCATGGGCCCAGAGGACAACTGGGTGTGTGACTGGTAATCTGACTGGCAAACTTTCTTCATGTAAACTGGCCTGTTGCTAATCTGGGTTTCAATCAGTTCCTCATGTAGCACATCATGTATGTGCCCTTCATCTGACTTGCTTCCATAAGGCAGAGCAGCACATACACGGTGATACAGGAAAAGAGTATCAGTGAGATGTGGGGTCACACCATCGGCAAATGTCCCCAGCACATTAGTGGCTTGTGACACCAAATGATGGGAGTCAGGTGCCAAATCCCGCCAGCTGAGCAAGCCACAGGGCTCCTCCCCGTCCAGATGCCCTTTTGCTCCTCTTCTCCATCTGGGTGGCTGCGTGTTCTAATGTGTCCACATCACTCTCTGATCTTGGTGTGGAAACTGTGAGTACCCTCCCTTCCTCTGCTTTATTTTGGCAAAGCCAGACATGGCTCTTCTACCTGGGACTTCTGACAGTGACAGCCATCACCGTCCACATCTGCAACTCAGTCTTCTCGAGCCAGCCCCTTCCATTCAGCTCCCCGCCTTTGGCTCTAAAAATAAAGCCCTCTCATTATGCAAGTCCTACTATTAATATATCATTTTTATTTCGCAATGGAGACCAGTTTCTGCCCCGTGAGTGTCCCACAGGAGTCCAAGTGGTTTCCAAACACTGTGATTAAAAATTTTGTTTTTCAGAATGTAAGACCTTACGTATGTATTTATTTGTGTGTGAGAACCAGAGGTGCTCCAGAGCTACTATGGGTTCCATGCTTGGGGGAACTCCCAGTGGTGCTTTGGAGATCATGGAACGCAGGGGATCGGACCTAGGATTCCCTCACACAAAGAACTTACTCCAAGAGATAGTACAGAGGGTTCTGCATTTGCCTTGCATGTTGCTGACTCCTGTGTGATGCCCGCCACCACTAATGGTTCCCTGAACACCTTCAGGAGTGCTTCCTGAGCACAGAGCCAGAAGTAAGCTCTGAACACATCTGGATGTGACCTCAATTCCTCTCCTCTTCAAAGTATGCTTTCTAGTCTTAAGCTATCTCCCAGGTCTTAGGATGTCAGACTATACAAGAACATATTGTCTCATAGCTGAAATGCTTGTATAATGGGTGTCGCGTTAAAGGTGTTGACATCAATAACAAAAGTAATATATAGTCCTTAAATAGTGAAAACATTAATTAATAACATTGCATATTATATATAGAAAGTGTTTCAACTTATAATCATTTATTGAGTACCTGTGTGTACCTCATTTCTTTACTTAGCATCAGGAAGACAAACATAAAGATCATGACCAGGACTGGAGGGATTGTATAGCGGATAGGGCGCTTGCCTTGAATGCAGCCAACCTGGGTTCAATTCCCAGCATCCTATATGGTCCCCTGGGCACCGCCAAGAGTGATTCCTGAGTGCAGAGGAAGGAATAAGCCCCGAGCATCCCTGGATTTGGCTCCCAGATTAAAAAAATATCAAATCAAATAAAAAGAAAATAAATAAAAATATGACCTTTAGGAAATGAAAAATATTAAAAAATGAGAAGGCAACGACTATGCCAAGTGTGGGCAAGGGAAAATGTATATTGTGGTGGGACAAGGTGGAAACAGCTAACAGGGCCTCATTGGTCTTGGACGGAGACTTCTGACCTCACACAATATGGGTCTCTCTCCTTACCCAGCTGGGCACTGGGCTCACTGACCTTTGTCCCCTCTCTTCCTCTAATAACTCATGCCTTACCCTGAGGGACAGAGGCAGCTACACCTATAAAGTGCTTAGAACTGGCACCCATCAATGGACTGGTGATTAAAGACCAATGGCTTCGAATGGTGTGAGCGTACTCCTGCACTCAGGGAATCATTCCTGGAGGGTCTTGAGGGACCAAATGTGGTGCCAGGGACTAAACCGTGGTCAGCTGTGTGCAAGGCACGTTTCTTTACCCCGTACTATCTATCTGACTCTGAAGGTTCTACTTCCGGAGCAGAGAAGTCAGTGTCTTGGCTGAAGTTCTCAGGAAATGATGTTCAGTGCTGGGAAATCTCCTCGAATGGGGTGTCTTCCTCACTGCTACCCAAGCCCAACCCACTGTCAGCAGTAGGCCCTGAGCCCTAACCAGCCTGGGACCAGGACCCTGGTCTTAGAGACAGGCCTGAAGAAGCAGGAGCCCAGGATTTTTGCATCCTCATTTGGCGCACTCCTCACTAGGAAGTCCTTTGGTTGCCTCACCAACCAAGTGTGGCTCTGTAGTGAAACAGTCTCTCTGGGCTGTGGGGTGGGCCCTGTGTTGGGGCACTGAACAGCTTCTGCTCAGGCTTGTTCATAGCATAGACCTGAAGGAGGGGAGCAATGCCCCCTGAGTTCTGAATGCACACAGGATTCCAGTCTCCCTGACTCTGGACTCTTTCTTTAAATTTTTTTTTAATTTTATAAGGTAGTTCACAATATTTAATTACTTTTTTTTACAATATTTACAATATTTAATTAATAACCCAGGTCGGCCGGGTGCAAGGCAAATGCCCTACCTGCTGTGCTATTGCTCCAGTCCTGGACCGTTAAAACTAAACATGACAAGCTACCGGTGGCATATTCGATATGTCAAAAACAGTAACAAGTCTCACAATGGAGACGTTACTGGTGCCCACTTGAGCAAATCAATGAACAACGGGACGACAGTGCTACAGTGCTATTCAAACACCAATCCCACCACCATTACACCTTCCCACCACAGTATTTGGGATGTTTCCATCCCAAGCCCCAAGCCCTGTCTCAAAGCACAACCGAAATGATATATTTTGTATTGTCTGTTATAAAAAACCGCTGAAAATGCTACAAAAAAGTATCCATAAAGGAAACAGTGTGAAGATTGTTCTATTTTGGCAGGGGACATCAAGACATTCTTTAAGATATCACTAACACGTTATTAAAGGTGACTTGGGACTCTTTCCGTCAGAAAACTGGTCGGAGAGCAAAGCCACATAGGGGGAAACCTGCCCCTAAGACACCCCTATGAGACGAAGGTCATGTTCCAAGAAGGTGGCAGGTGCTGAGCTGCGGGTACTCCTAAGGGCCTTCTACCGTGGTCTCCGACAACAGCCCATTTTATTCAACAGACCAGCCTGAGAAGTGACTCACCCAGAGACCAAACTGGGTCCTCGTGTCTCGGCTCTCTGTCACAACACAGCCCCTCTGCAGAGCAGGAGTTCCTACCTCCACATTCCAGTGTGTGTCCCTGTCTCAAAGAGCCCGTACAAGCTCAGGGAATCACAGCCCGTACAAGCTAAGGGAATCACAGAGAGGAACATACAAGCAGGGCTGAGATCATACCGCCCAGTGTGTGCATGCGTGCATGCTGTGTGTGCATGTGTGCATGCATGCTCTGTGTGTGCATGTGTGCATGCATGCTCTGTGTGTGTGTGCGCGCATGTGTGTGTGTGTGTTTGTGTGTGTGTATGTATGGGAGGTTGGTGTCCCTGAGATCTTGGACATTCATGAGCATGCTGAAAGCTGCCTGAGCTTGATCAGTGTTTGCTTCTAAACATCTCCCCCTGCACTTGGTCAAGCATACTGGCCCCCTCCCAGAACACGGTGCCAGCAGCACGAGGGGGCCCGATCTCCTTCCCTTACTGCTCTCTCTTCATTCCCAGCAACACATCTCGGGCAGGTGCTGGGGAGAGGGGTGGGGGTAGGGTCCTTACAGTTGGGTTGGAAGCAGTGACTTCCACAATACGATCCACTGCCAGGCACTCAGGATAGTGGTAAGATTGGGGCGGGGGGGGGGAGCGGTACGTGAGGATGTAGCAGATGGAGCTGGAGGTAGCCAACCAGGCTGAGGAAGAGCAGAGAGAGGAAGGATGAGGAAGGAAGAGCAGAGAAAGGGATATAGCTGGGGCCATGGTAGGAAGGAGCCTGGAACACTCTGGTGCCTGAGACTAGAGCCCAATAAGACAGAGACGGGGCAAGCCAGTATCCCAACTTCCGGTACAGTCCCCATTGCTGGTTCTTGCCACCCCACATATCTGTTGAAGAAATGGCTGGAATCTGGTTACTCCCAGGACCCCTTCAGGTCTTCCGGCACACTGAGAAGCATCATTTGGGAAGGCAGCACCCTTTTGAGGGCAACCACAGGGCAATCTGATTTGTGTAGGGGAAAATGCTTCCCGAGCAGCTGGTCTCAGCCTCCTTTGGGTCTCTTGGGTCCCACGGGGGGCCCTGGTTCCGGCATAGCTGCTGGCAGATGTCAGAGGATCAATGTACCTTGGATTTTAGCTCAGGTTTCTCAGGGGAAGACAGCTCCCGAGAGGCTGGGAATTCATGAAAATGAGCCCTTGCAAAGGAGCCGTCCGTGAACTGGAAACACAAGCCCTCTGGCGGGTAGCAGACTCTTTTGAAAATAAACAACAGCCAAGAGAGGACCAACCTTGAATCAGGATGTGCATAATCCCTGACATAATCCAGCAGGACTTAAGTCCAGTGCAAAAAAAAAAAAAAAGTGGAAAAAAATAGTCTAGTTCAGGAACACAAAGCTTGTAGTTTCAACATGTTTGTTTATATATATATATATATATATATATATATATATATTTAATGGATGCAGTCCTGAAACTGGTATAATGTCAGGAGGCAATTTTTAAAAAGCCTCAGAAAATTCATTACAAAGTTCAATAAGAAAAAAGCCCCCTACATATAGAAGTGTTAAGCTAGTTTCCTGAAATTCTACAGTACTAGAAACCAATAGTAGATTAAGAGAGAAAGAGAAGCTGGTTAGAGAAGGGTCCATGAGAAAGTGTCAGAGGGACCCCAACAGACCCAGGAGGGAATGAGGGTCTTACTACAGGACATATTTTTTCATAGGCAAAACATGAGTCTTAGTTTTTCATCGACAAAGTAGGGTTTGATAGGGATTAATATTATGAAAGTTGCTGGGTTTCAAGTTTAAATGTGCCTGAATACAACTGGAATCGTAAACCTGCACACAGCCCCCTTTGCAGTTCTGGTACATACTAGATACATACTAGCACTTAACGCTGATTCTATTTTCCTTCTTCCACACATTTCTTCCTTCCCTACCCTAACCGAGCATATCTGATATGCCAAAGGTACTTAATAAACTCACGTAAATCAAACTTTCCTATGTGAGATACAGTGGCTGAGAATATAGACAGGAGCTGTAATTAGGTGTGTTTTCTTTCTGTTGCATCCTGTTTCAAAACCTTTTATTAAATGTTGTAAGTATTATTTGCCTTCAGGGTCAAAATAAAATTTCCAGAGATTTCCAGAGATTTGCACTCATAAGCAGTTCTTGCTGAACACTTTACTTGAAAAAAATTTTTTGTAATGTGTGTGTGTGTGTGTGTGTGTGAGAGAGAGAGAGAGAGAGAGAGAGAAAGAGAGAGAGAGAGAGAAAGAGAGAGAGAGAGAGAGAGAGGAAGAGAAAGAGACAGAGGAGAAAGAGAGCATAAATATACTGACTCATAGCTGGAAAAACTCTCTCCTAACACATTCCAAATTTGTCGAGTCACATGAATCGAGCAAGAGCTGAATGTGGCTGCTAGCCCCGAGACCGCCTTCCCCCTCCCGTCCGCCGTGAGCAAGCGGTGAACACGGACAGGGCTACACATGCGGTGAACAGCTGATGCTGGTTCAGTGAATGCAGGATTTGGAATGAGTGAACTTGAATTTTGCAAAAGTGGAACCTTTTCTAAAGAGCCCGATAAACATTTGCCCAGTGGGCCATCGAGAGGGAACAACTTCATCTACTGACTCAAGCCTCTGTGAAGCACTATATCAGGCCTCTGACAAGAATGACTCACCAAATTTTACAGCCACTTTGTCAGGCAGCAGGGGGATGATGATTAGCTTCATTTAACAAGTGAGGAAACTGAGGCACAAGAGTGTTAAGGCATCTGCCCAAGGTCACACAGTATGCAGAGGGTGGAGCCCAGATTCAGCCCTGCGTAGCTCTGGGAGAGTCTCTCTCACCCGACTGTTCATTTTCCAAGGAAAGAATTCTTTGCACAGAAGAACAAAGACTCCAGAGAATTCTCTTGACACAGATGACAAACATTGTGCCAAATTTTGCTGTGTGTGTGTGTGTGTGTGTGTGTGTGTGTGTGCCACACCCAGCAGTGCTCAGAGCTTAAGCCTGGCTCTTTGCTCAGACATCACTCCTGGTAGGACTCGGGAGACCAAATATGGTGCTGGGGATTGAATCTGGGTCAGTTGCATGCGAGACCATCGCCCTACCTGCTATACTATCACTCTAGCCTCTGAGCCAAATTTTAAGGGATGCTGCTGATAGAGAAATATGGGACTACTTAGTTCTTGCTTTCTGTAGTCTGAAACTGTCTGGAGGAGCTCCGATTGGTATACAAACAGAGCGACCGTACAAGAAAGTGAAAACAAGTGTGGTGGAATCAGAAAGTCTCATGGATGGGTATCATAAAGTCTTATGGGACTTGGTAACGTGACGTCTCTGGCTTGAAGGATGCAGAAGAGCTTCCTGGAAGAGGTGCCATTTGGCTGAAGGTATGGAATTCGGATGAGAAGTAGTTAAGGGAGGTCTTGCCTGCTGAAGCCTTGAGCACAGGCCACTGATGGCCCAGAGAATTCCCATCTTGATTTTGATTTGGGACCACTCATGCCCAGGGTAAGAATCATCCTTGCAAGGGACTGAATGTTTAGTAGACAGGCCGGAGCGAAAGCAGAGGCCTGGGACAAGAACATTGGGGAGAAGAGCCAAGGCATTCGAACAAAGGTGGTGCGGGTCTGGCTAGAGCAAGTGCTCCAGTCCCACCCGCCAACCTTGATCAGATCGCACCAGCCCGTCTCATGGACCTTGGTTTCTCCTGTCTGTGAGAAGCGAAATGTCAGATCATTCTTGCTAGGTGGAACCTTGGAGAGCTCCCAGCTCATCCCACCACTTTACAGGCGAGCAGCCTTCCTCAGCCTGGCCCCCTGCGTCCCCGCTGGCACCCAGAGTATCCCAAGGGGACCACAGGTGAAAACTCACAGAAGCGAGGGGCCACAGCATGAGATGAGAGGGCGCCATCTGGCAGAACTGGAGGTCCTGGGTAGAGACCAAGGTCAAAGGGGACAATGGACAGAAAAAGGTTGAGAAACACTGGCTTAGAGAACCAAGAGTCAGAAAGGCTCTGTTAGTAGAAGTTTCTGGATCTCTCCTTTGTTTCTTTAAAGTTATTTTAAACACAAATGACTTAACTTGAATACTGTTGATACATTACCTATCTTCTCAAGGGAAGCACGAATAAAGGTATAAAACTAAAATTGAGATCTGCATAGTAATCCACAGTATGGCCAATATTTTGCTAACTTTTATCGATTTCATTTTCAAGTGTTGGGGTTTGAATCCAGGTTTGTGAAACAAGGATCCAGACCCCATCTCCCTCCCATTCCAGCGGCCCTTTTTCACACTCGCTGCTCTGTCAGCAGGCCTGGTGGGTGCAGGGATGAGCTGGGAGGAGAGACACAGGCCCTCAAACATGTCACAGCTAGTCCACTGCCTCTGAGAGGCCCTCGGGCCCTGGAAGCCTTGGCCCTGAACCCTGTGGGGGCGACTCTGGGCCACTGGCCTGGGGCGGGCCCTCAAAACACCCTCTCCCTTCACTGCTGAGGAGACCTCACCTCAGTGCTCCCTGGTCTTCCACTCAGAGGTTTCCAGGAAACCAGTGTCTCCTGGCCGTGGTTTTCCCTGACAAGATGTGCATCTGGCTGTGACTCACCCCACTGGATTTTCGCCCAGGGCCTTCCGTCATGAGCAGGAACACATTCTCTCGGGCTCACCACCCGCCCACCAGGCCGTGACAATGGAGACTCTGAGGTCATCCACAGGGCGCATGGGGCCTCCTGGCTGGGTATTGCTCCCTGACTGGCTCGAGCTGGGGCAACCCCTCAGAGACGAGGCCCTTCCGCTCACAACCCGTCCTCTGGAATGCTCCTCCCCATTCCTCCTCCTTCCTCTGTGCCACAAGACTTTCCTGCCCACTCAGGCCTTCACTTCCCCCCACAGGCAGGCAGAAGCCCCGTGTCCCTCCAAAGGGGACTCGGCTCAGAGTGGGAGCACAAGGAGCAGCAACAGCAACAGAGAAAATGTGCAGATGAACAGCCTGGAGCCGTGAGTGGGCCCAGTGCAGGCCTCTGTGGCTGCTGCTTCCCCGCTCTCAGGCCCTGCCAGAGACGCTGGATGCTTCGGATGATTCTTCATTCTCCTCACAACACTCCCACTGAGGGTTCTTCTCCCTCAGTGCCCTCTCTATTGCCCTCTCCCCACCTCTATTTTCTAGGAATGGGGTTTGAGGCCTTGCCTGAAGGTGCTCAACTCCTGGCTCTGAGCTCAGGGATCACTCCTGGCCAGGGACTGAACCTGGGTCATCTACACGCAAAGCAACTACCCTACGCACTGTACTATCCCCCCACCCCGCCACCCACACACACTTTATGTCCTTATAGTCATGGACCTTTCTCAAACGACTGACCTATGCCTTAGTGAACCCCATTCTGATCTTTTACCCCTTGAATCTTCTTCCGGTAAGAAAAAGGATGAGGCCTCCTGGCACCCAGCAGAGCCCGCACAGAGTCTGTGTTCAGCAAAGGCGTCTCAGATGCCTTCCACAGTGCCGCTGGCCATTCCCCTCACTTCGCCCTCACGGGAACCTGGGGTGGCCGGTGTCTCAGTCTTCCCTTCACAGGGAGAAATCTTTGACTCAGGGAAGCAGAGGAGGTGTCTGAGATCACCTGGGGAGCCTCTTCTGGAGTCAGCATCAAACCTGAATTTGTCTGCTAGGAAAAGGCCCCACTTTGCCCCACAGACACTACCCACAGAGTTTTCAGAATTCCTTCTGTAAAGACATAGGAAATATTTGAACATAAAAGGAGCTGAATGCCTCACCTCAGACTAACTGTACCCCCTTCTCCTCAAGACTCCTATGCCAAAGCTCTGCTCTCCACTGTGTCTCAATCTGTAGATGAGACATCTAAGGCAAGGTTCCATGAGATCAAAGCATGGCCTTAGAGAAGGGACACCAGAACTTGTGTATGTGCATGTGTGAGTACATGAATGTACCAGAGAAAGGCCCTGAGAGGACAGAGCATGAAGGCATCCACACGCAAGCAAGGAGAGTTCTCACTGGCACCAGGATTGTCTGTCTGCAAGCGTCTTCTTGGACTTTCAGCCTCCAGAATGGTGAGAAACACATTTCTGTTGCAAACATATTTCTGTGGAGTAAGAGCCCTGACTTATGCTATTTCATTAGGGCCTCATCAGGGCATGTAGGCCAAGGCTAAATTCAGGCCCAAGGGGGTAAAATTTCCCACCTTCCTGGAAGGGAGGGGACGTGAGATGATCTGGGTTAATGCAGACAGAGGCTGTGTGGCTGTGACTGTGTCAGTGAGTGGCTTGGGGCCACCAGTGCCTCATCTGTGAAAGTTTTTGTCTACCTAAATGGAATATTATGGAGATTAGAGGAAAATAGTAAAAACTTATGGAGGTGACACAGCTAGTGGTGGAGGGTTGTGCAATTTTTTACAGCAATACCAAAACTACGGCACTAGTGTAGCCGTATTACCTAGACTATGGTAACAAGAGTAAAGAGAAAATGGTTACATGTTCAAAGGCCCTAGCACAGTCCCCGGCACACAGGAGACAATAAAGCATGGCTATCACTTATTACTCATCTAACAATTAATAGTTTTATTTATATATTTATAACTAACCAGGGGCAGCAATACTGTGAAAAATGACGGGTAACAAACAAAGGCTGTGCTTGCTCAGATATTACAACAGATGGAAGGAAAACCCAAAGGAAGGGACCCAGGAAACACTCCTAGGAGACAGGAAGATGATAATGTGACCTGCTTTCTCCACTTCTCCACTGCCCTCTGTTTCCCAGTCTGTAAAGGGTCTCTCCATGCCTTGCCACAGGAGGTGTCTACGTGAGCTAATAAGGAAAATGGGGAGTGGACTTTGAGATGCAGAGAGAAAGAGAGGGAGGGAGGGAGGGTGTGTGTGTGTGTGTGAGAGAGAGAGAGAGAGACAGACAGACAGACAGACAGACAGGCACAGAGAGAGAGAGGGAAAGAGGGAGAGAAAGAGAGAATGTACAGGGGTTAAGGCACTTGCCTTGCATGTGGCTGACCAAGTTGGACCCCTGACACCACATGGTCCCCTGCACTGCTGGGAACACCCACACTGCCAGATATGCCCCAACCACTCTCTCAAAGAGAAACACCAGCATCATGGGGGGTTTCATTATTTCACACAGAAGGGTAAAATAACCAAAGAACATCAGTGCCCAGGGGCACTGTTCTGCAAAGCACAGAGCACTGAGGCAAACGAAGAGCCACGGCAGAAGGGAATGTGTTCCAGGAAGAACATGTGAGTGCAGGAGCCCCCATCTCAGCACTGCCTCGTGTGCCGGTGGGTCAGCCCCACTTCATCCCCGTCACCCACATCCTTTGCTTTCCCTCCAATGACTCAAAATGAGATGGTCAGCCTCAAAATCAGAGATTCTTCAAGCTGGATGGACGACCCTGCTGGGCACATTCCTCACCAGGTACAGAAAGAGCCGGGAATATTGAAAGAGGGCATGGTGTGTCTCCAGTTCCCATACTGGTTCCACTGACTCTGAGCTTTTGGCAGAGATTTGAACATCTCTGTGTCCCGGTGGCAAGGATAAACTGAGCTTTAGTACTCTCTTCTGAGGGGTTTGAGGAATTAAGCAAGTTAGTAAGTATAAAGCACATAAAAAGACTCACAAACAAGAAAGTCTGTGATTGTTATTTAAGGTCACAGAGTTTTAATAGAGTTGGGAGTACATCTTTGGATTCAATCTAGTGCTCTTCACACTAAACCCCACACTGAAATTTCAGATTCAAATCAATATCCCATGTGTACTGAAAGCAGAGAAATGGACCAAACTGGTTTTGGAACGAAGGCCAAATTCCTGCAGTCTGTGCACTCCATACCTGAATCTGGCTCAGACCACTAAATTCTGAGAGAAACATCACCGCAATGATGCTCATGGACAACTTTCCTACCTCCTCATGTGGTAGCATCCAGTCAGGCAGCAAAGTTGTTCTCATTTCCCCCGCTTTGTTTTGGGGCCACACCCAGCTGTGCTCAAGGCTTACTCTTAGCTCTGCATGCAGGGATCATTCCTGTTTGTGCTTGGGGGACCATATATAGTGCTGGCGATAAAACTGGGTTGGCTGTATGTGAGACAAGCACCTCAACACTGTACAAGCTTTCCAAGCCCAGTTTTTAAATTTTAAAAAATAATTTAACATGGAAAAAGAACAGAAGACACATGTCAAATATTACAGATTGGAGCAATCTGTCAAGATTCATGGTCAGGACTATGGTGCTTCTAGAATCTTCCTGAAGCTCTTTTCCATTTCCAAAGCTGTTTGATTCAGCCTTCATCTCTGCCTCGTGACAGTTGATGATGAAGAATGTGGGTTCTGGAGGGAGGTTCTTGTTCGGATCCTGCCACTCCTTGGAGGGGTGGTTAGGGGGCACAGACTGAATAGCTCAGATTCCTGACCAATGAGAATATGACAATGCTGACTTTGATGGCTGGTGGAAGATCTGACATAACACAGCCAAAGCCAGAGCCTGGTCATTATGATTTCTCATCTGGGGAATTTTGGTTATGTCCCTACCATGTGCCATAGCTCAGGGATCCACCTGTCACACCACAAGATCCCTCCCTCCTCAAGACTTGAGCATCACAGGGAAAGTGGATCCTTCAACACAAACATGCACATCATGATGAGGTAGTAGCACTATGTGCTGAGGAGGAAGCAAAGTAAGAGGATGAAGAATTATGGGGGTGCTTCCTTCCCTGGGATGCTAGGGTGGTCAGGGAAGGCCTCTTGCAAGCAGAACCTGAATGAATCGATGGTAGGAACCACAGTATGGCTGAGGAAAGAAGTGTCTAGATTGAGAGGTCAGCCAGCGTAAAGTTGTGTGTGTATGTGTGTGTGTGTGTGTGATGTTGTGTTCACAGTGGAGCTCTAAGGTCAGTTGGTTGGGGGATGTGGGTTGTTTGGGTCTTGTGGGCTACCCTAGGATTCTGCCATTTGTGCAGAGGGAGCTAGAGGAAGGCTGGTGGTCGGGAGAGATGGACTCGGGCCCATGGCTGTGAGGAGAAGCAGCTGCGTGGGGAGTCGGCAGTCTTGGGGGGCCCTGCATGAGGTGGGAGCAAGAGCAGACAGAGCACATGGGAGTCGATGGGAGGTGACAGCGCTGTCAGCCACCCACTTGAGCAGGGGCCAGTGGCTGAGCGTGGGGTCAATCGGGAACCTGTTCTGCAACTCCAGAGGGGCTGTGCCTCCCACACAGCAGGAAGGGTGCCCCCTGCCAGGGTGGGGCATGTGGAAACAGGGGCCACCTGCGGAGCTATCCTGAATGACAGGAACTACAAAGGCATATACAAGTGTGAGAGAGAGAGAGGAGACAAGAATGACGGTGAGTCCATGGTTTTCAACAGCTAGTCTGCAGGTCAGTGCTATAGAAATTTCCTGCTGCTTGCAGAAGAGCCGTTGCCACTTAGCCCACAATAGTCTTTCTTGTTTGTCTGGCTGTCTTCACTGGGACCCTAGGAGGGGACGGGTTGAGTTTCCCTCAAAGCCCCGGCAGCTGAAAACCTCCGGAACTCAGCCACAGCCATGTTCAAGGCCCCTCTCCACAGGTTCGAACAAGCCTCAAGCATGAAGGAACAGGCAGAGGAACCCAGGTGTGCGGAACCCAAGGCTGAGATCTCCAAACCTGCTCGGCTTGGGACTGGGCCTCCTCCACCCAGATCCGCCATTTTCTAATAGCTAGGCAGTCACACCCACATCCACTCCCCCCACACCTGCTGTGAAATCCCATCAATGGCCAAGATCCAGAGACTATAAAACAAAGCCCTCGGAAGTGTGCAGCCATGAATGTTTATTGTCTAGTTGTCCCTCTTGGAGAAACTGGCAAGCTACTGAGAGGATCCTGCCCACACGGCAGAGCCTGGCATGCTCCCCATGGTATATTCAATATGCCCAAAACAGTAATAATGATGGGTCTCATTTCCCTGACCCTGAAAGAGCCTCCAATGTGGCACCATTGGAAAGACGAGTAAAGAGAGGCTGCTAAAATCTCAAGGCTAGGACGAATGGAGATGTTACTGGCACCAGCTTGAGCAAATCGATGATCAACGGGATGACAGTGATATAGTGATACAGCTTTTTGGGTCACACTCGGCGATGCTTGAGGGTTACTTCTGGCTTTGCATTCAGGAATCACTCCTGGCGGTGCTCAGGGGGACTATACAGGATGCTGGGAATCGAACACTGGTTGGCTGCATGCTAGGCAAACACCCTACCCGCTGTGCTACCTCTCCAGCCCCGCCCACGGTTGTCTTGATCATGTTATGGGTTTACTGTAAATAGTGATGTGTAAATAGTCTTAGAGTAAATGAAAAAAAATCTGTCTTGGTAGTCCACAACAAATTTCTATTTTCACCACTCTGCAGGTATGAAAAGGTGGGAAAATAACTGATTTCTTTCTTTTTTTCTTTCCTCCCTCCCTTCCTCTCTCCCTCCATTCCCTCCTCCCTCCTTCTCTCCCTCCCTTTCTTTCTTCCTTGCCACACCCAGCTGTGCTGAGAGCTTACTCCTGGCCTTTTTTGCTCAGGGACCAGTCCTGGTGGCATCCAGGGGACCATATGAAGTGCCTGGGATTGAACTGGGATTGGCTGCAAGGCAAGGCAAGAAACTGAACCTGTGACTCTCTCTCTGGTCTCCCAAACCAACCAATTTCAAGGATAAACAGAGTTAGCCCTTTCCTGAGATGCTGAAGACCGAGAGGTAAGAGTTACTTTTAGAAGTGCTAAGTTTGGGACGCTTCTCTGCAAACCTTCACCGAGGCAGTGATGGTGATAAGGATTACGGAATGAGCCCGTCCCAAGTGCCTGCTGTGTGCTTGGCACAGGGGCACGATCATTAGGCACAGCACTCAGGTCCTTTCCAAAGGGAGCAGGCACCACGGTCACCTCCATTTCAGAGATGAGAGTCCCCACCCCCAAGCCACATGCATGTCCACGTCCCCTTCCCACAGGTGACCAGACAAGATTTGGCCAGTCTTTGGGGTTGGAATTAAGTGAAGCATCTCAAGACGAGGTCATCCCGGATTACCTGGCCAGGCCCTAAACCCAACGGCAAGTGTCCTCAGGAGAGAGGCTCAGGGGAGAAACACAGGAGAGACGAGACAGGAGCAGAGGCACAAAGTGGAATGATGCCACCTTGAAGAGTGCCCGTGGCTCCCAGGAGCTGGAGGAGACAGACAGATAGAGCCTGAGCCGGCTGGCCCTGGCAGTAGGAGTCCTCATCTCCAGGACTTTGACTAACACGTCTCTGCTGTGTGAAGCCAACACGGTCGTGGGTCATTCGTCCCAAGAAATCACCTCAACAAGGAAAGGCAGGCACAGAGAGGTGAAACGTTTTGTGCTGAGGCCATATGGCAAGTGAAGTAGTATGTCCTGAGCCATCTCACAAAGCAGACAGGCGGGGCCGGAGTGATGCTGCCATGGAGTGACAGGGCACCCGCCTTGCACACAGCCGGGCAGAGTTTGATCCCCCCCTGTAAGGTCCCCTGCTTTTCCAGGAGTGATCCCTGTGCACAGAGCCAGGAGTAAGCCCTGAGCACTGCTGAGTGTGGCCCCCACAACAGCAGCGGTGGCAGAACTGACCCAGAGAGCAGAGCTGCAGGGCTGCCCCCATCCCTTGCTCAATGTCCTTCCTGAAGGTGGGCCCCACCTCTCCACTTGGAAATCCCTAGAAAAGCCTTTGTCCAACCCCTCCACGGCATCTCAGCAGACACCTCCTGGACCCAGGGCTCTGCTGGGAATCCCGTCCAGTCTGTCCAGGGCAGCTCCCGGAGTCTGGGCCCACATGCCAATAGCCACCAAGAATCTCCCGTGCAGCGGCCAGCGACCTCAGGATCCCGAACATTCACGCAGAAACCGCCTCTGGTGTCTGCCTTTAAAAACCATCACCCTTTGCCATGAGACCGCCCTGAACATCTCTTGGCTGCTCACCAGGTGTTAGGGTGGGTGGTTGGGTTGCCAGGATCAGGGGGCACCAGCTGCTCCTGAACCACTCCACTCGAGACGCCCAAAATTGGCCCCCGAAGACACAGAGATGGTCCATTTCCTCTCCCTCAGATGTCCAGGAGAATGTTTGGGGAATGCATGGTTCATCTCCCCTCCCCCGCCTCGTCAAATCCTTGCGCTAACACAGCCTGACGGGGAAGCGAGGGCACGCAGGCCGGGGATGGAGGCCCCTAATGAGGGACAGGGGGGAGTGTTCTGTTTGTGAAGAGTAAAATAATGAAATTCAGGTCAGCGCAAGGGGTCACTGGGCTGAAACAAAACTGAGGGCCCGTGAAGGAAGGCAAGAAGCGAAGGCAGGAGGATCGTGGAGGCTTCAAAACTGCAGACTCGCTATGCCCGAACACGGCCCCCTCCCCCCCCATAAGCACAGACAGGCCCAAATGAGGCGACACAGTTTGTCTCTGAGAAACACACTCTGGCCTCCAGGTAGTGAGGGTTCACTCATACACTTGCTTGCTTGTTCATTCTCATAATATATTTTAGGGGCAAGTTTTCTTCTTTCTTTCTTTCTTTCTTTCTTTCTTTCTTTCTTTCTTTCTTTCTTTCTTTCTTTCTTTCTTTCTTTCTTTCTTTCTTTCTTTCTTTCTTTCTTTCTTTCTTTCTTTCTTTCTTTCTTTCTTTCTCTTCCCTCCCTCCCACCCCTCCCTCCCTCCCTCCCTCCCACCCCTCCCTCCCTCCCTCCCTCCCTCCCTCCCTCCCTCCTTCCCTCCTTCCTTCCTTCCTTCCTTCCTTCCTTCCTTCCTTCCTTCCTTCCTTCCTTCCTTCCTTCCTTCCTTCCTTCCTTCCTTCCTTCCTTCCTTCCTTCCTTCCTCTGTCTTTCCTCTGGGGAGGGCGCCCTGCACTGTGCTCCAAGCTTCCTCCTGGCTCTGTGCTCAGGACCACTCCTGCTAGGACTCAAGGGGACTGTGCACGGTGCTGGTACTCAAACCCAGGTTAGCCATGTGCAAGGCAAGTGTCTTACCCTTGTACTATCTCTCTGGTCCTCTTTTAATTATTTTCCAGAAGTCAGTTTATGGTGGGGTGGCACCTGCCCTGGCTGGGCCTGGCACCAAACCATGATGGGTAGACTGTGACGAAATACCAGGCCAGGTCTCCGTCCACTCCTCAGGAAGAGTGACCGGGACACCCAAGTCCAGGTGCCGTGCATGGGCTCTGCATGGATCCAGTTAGAAACCCATCAAGAAACGGCCCCCTGCTGCGGGAAATCCTGGCAGGACGTGGTGGCAGAACGTAGTGCGGATGAGGTCTGACCCTATTTTATAGCATGGGGAGCACTGGGCGCAGATGGGCAGACAAGAGGATCCCTGGGGCAGGAAGCAGGGAGCAGAGCACAGGCTTAAAGCTGTTCTGAGAGGGGGCTCAGCCCCACGGGGGGACGGGAGAGCTGTTGGGGCAGGGAGAGCCAGGGGCCACAGGAGGGTGAAAAGACATGTTCATGGGGCCCAGGTGCCCGCCAGGACAATCAGGTATCACTTTGGGACACAGAATCCTTTTGCAGGTGGCACCCAAGAATCCTGTAGCACATACAGAACTTGGAACTGATTCCACTCTTTTTTTTGGGAATGCTCAGGGGTGCTGGGGATTGAACCAGGTCAGCCACGTTCAAGGAAAGAACCTTCCACATCTTCCTATTATGGCTCTGGCCCCTACTCCTGGGAGTAGATCCTACTGTCTCCTGGTGCCTCACTTTTTCTCGAAATGAATCCCAAAGAGAACCTTTGTTGTGTTCATTCTTGCCAGCCCTGCGCCAAGAACCTGAACCCCTTTGGGCCACGCCTGGCAGAGCAGGGACTGCTCTGTGCTCAGGATCACTGGGACAGGGCACAGGGGTGGAACCAGGTTTGGCTTTATACAGGGCAGGAGCTTTGTTTATTCTCTGGCCATCTCTCTGGTCCTGAATACTTAATTATGTTTTTTTTTTTTAAATTATGTTTTTACTGTCCTCATTTCACCAAGTTTGGCTACTTCATTCCTTGGCCTCTCAAACAGAGCCACGAAACACACCACTTAATCTCACCTCGGGGATCCCCTGGAGGCTAAGAAATCAAATCATGTCTATACCAAAGAGGTCTTGAGGTGAAATGACTCCAACAACAACAACAACAAAAAGCTTAACCATTGCCGTGGATGATATTCTAGCTTTACTCCCTTCATCTATTCAAAGTCATCCGAGGGCGAAGGTGACTGAAGGCCCGGGTACAACATGAAAAGTAAATAATAAAAGACTCACTTTTCAAGCATTTGCAGAGGAAAAGATAAGGTGCGGATGACTGGCAACAGAAGCCTGAAACGTGAGAAAGCAGGGCGTGGGGTTTTTGTTGGGCTCTTGACCCAGGCCCAGCTCGGTCCCCTGGCATCACGAGCCATTCAGCCCTGCCAACAGCAGCATGGTTTCCACAGGGCTGCCTGGGGACAAGCCGAGGCCCCCTCCCAGCCTCTGGGGGGCTGTTCCTCCCTGTTCTTCCCTCTAAGTCTGTTCTGTCCAGATTTAATCTCTGTCAGGATCGTGAGAGCCATCCCCTTCCCACCCATATCCAAGTCACAGTCGGAGTGATGACCGCTGGGTCTCCAAGCCCACCCCCACCCGCTCCTCACCTGGGGGAGCTTGCAAGGCCCCTTCCATGTGGCCCCCTGACAATCTCCTAAGGGATCACCTGAAGCTGTAGGGAAGATGGTCCCGTTCCCAGTGGGGAGGGCTCCAGCTCTCTGTCTGAGTCCTATGGCCTCGGTGCTATGTCCCCAGCTGACTGCCCTGCCACCTGGCTGAGAATCTTTTCTCACCAGGGCAACAAGCAGACGAATACCTACATTCCGGGAAGGGAGATGAATAGACACATTTATTTCCTTCGGTGCTACTCCTAGCTGGGCTGCGAGTGGTGGTGGTCGAGCCGTTTTTGGCGAGGTCTAAAGGGTTATGTGGTTGTGGGGATGGAACTCACCAATCCACATGTTCCATATGTGTTCTACCACTTGCGCTAACTCCCGAGCACCAAGAATATTAAGCAAATTCAAAACAAAAACATGAAAACCAAAGCAAACAAGAGAATGTGAATGGCACTTCCGTGTGGTGCTGGGAAGCCAACCCAGGACCTCAGAGCTTATATTCCACTGCGGAGCTGATACTCCAGCCCAGGAGGAGATATTGGGACAGTCTTCTTTGTAAACTGGTCCATGCAGCCTAAGGAAGTCCATTCATAATGGGCATTTGTGTTTTGGTCTCTGGATTCCAAAGTTTTCGGTTTCATTCACTGGATTCATTGCTGGGACCTTTTATTGTTTTCCATTATATCCTTTCAGATACAAAGGTATTTATCAGCATAAGGTGCTGCTGACAACTGCCTTGATAGTATCTCAGTATTCCATAGATACCAGCCTTGCTCTGGTATGGTTCAAACACAGATAATATTAGCTTTTCCCTGGGTAGAGTTTTAACTAGACAGCCAGATTGCTAGAGGCCTAGTGAGATCTCATTTAAATGATAAACCAGTCAATTCCCTTATGAAAATGATACCACCAACACGTGATCCTCAGTGCTCTCCAGCATTCTTAATAGCGGGCGGATAAGCAGCGTTCATTAAGCCCGGACTTTCTGCCAGCTTCATACTAAGTACTTTTCCTGATTTCCTTTCATCAACTCTTGGTGTATTAGGAGATAGAATTGCCCCGATGAGGAAGAATGTCCAGCCAAGCCTGAGAGTGGCACAGTAACTTATTCATGGTCACACTGGTGATGAAAAAGAGGATTCTAGTTTTTGTTTTTATTAAAAAAAAAAAAAGATTTGTGGGAGGGGGATTTGGGCCTGGCAGTGCTCAGACTTACTCTTGGATCTGCAATAAAAGATCACTCCTGGCAGGGCTTGGGAGACCATATGGGGTTCTGGGGATTGGAGCCGGGTCAGTGCAAAGAGTTTTTTGGGTCCATCTTCAGTGTGTCTGAGGGTAGGGGGACCAAGAATGTGTTTGTTTGTGGAAGGGGGGAAGGATAATGAAGAACAGGAAATTAGATAAGTATTAGGCCACCTTAGGCCACCAAGCCCTACAATGAGAGGGAATTTGGATAGAAGGTCATTATTGTTATTATTATTATTTTTAATTGGAGCAGGAAGAGGAAGAGAGGTCATATATGCTACTCAGAATCCACTCCTGGCTCGGTACTCAGGGGTCACTCCTGCAGAGTTCAAAGGTAATGTGTGCAGGGAGCTACATGTTCTGAGAATTGAACCCTGCCTCCCACATGCAAAGCACTCAGCACTGAGGCATCTCTCGATGCCTTCATACAGCCCCCTCTAAAGCATCACTCCTTCACGTATTTTTTCAATTTGCAAAATTAAACAATATACCGAAGATTTTTCTTATAACCAGTGAAAATGAATGAATTACCTTTTATAAGGGGGAGGGGAGAGAGAGAGGAGAGAAGGAGATAGAAGAGAGAGGAGAGAGAGGAGAGAAAAGAGGAAAGAGAGAGGAGAGAGAGGAGAAGAGGAGAGAAGAGAGAAGAAAGGAGAGAGAGAAGAGAGAGGAGAGAGAGGAGAGAGGAGAGAGAGAGGAGAGAGAGGAGAGAGAGAGAGGAGAGAGAGAGAGAGGAGAGAGAGAGGTATTAATTTAGAAGCTCACCCACCATTCCAGAGCAATCACAGGAAAGGAAAGCTCAGCCTTGAAGACACTCTATTGTGACTTCCTGTTCTGCTCCTTGGTCCAGAATTTGCTCTGCGAATTACCTCATCTGTTTTCTGGCCCCCTGCTTTCTGGTCAGTAAAGTAAATGATCCAGAATCCCAGAAGCCTCCAAGCTCTCAGACTGGAGGGGTGGCTTTTCCTGATTTTTCAGCCTCTCTGAGAGGTGGGCAGGGCAGACCGGTCACATGACATGTCTAGAATCATCATGCTCCCATGGCAGACCTTGGACTGCTGCCTTCCATCCCCCATCCACAGTCACTGACTCTGTCATGATGCTTTAAGAGGTGTAAACAGAGCTTGTGCTGGACCTACACACAGGTATCATCTCAGAACAAAGAGCAGCAGGCTCTGAAGCTGCTGGCCACAGGCCCCGGGGCACCTCAATACCTGGGGCTCTAGGCAGTGGGATGAGCACAGGTAGAAGAAATAGAAGAAGCTCCAGGAAATGCATGTCTGGCTCAGACAACTTCTTGAGGTTCCTGAGAGATAGAAAAATAACTGGAAAATAACCATACCAGTATATGTGTGTACGTATGTGTGTGTATGCTGGTGGGTAAATGATCAGAATAAGGAGGTCAGCGTAGGAAAAGACAACCCCACCTATGTTTTTTCTCTCTAATAACCTCGTGTTGTATAGTTTTTACAAATCAATGAACCCCCTCAGGATGGGCCACCTCCCCCATCTCCCTGTACTTCTAGAAGTCATGGCAGTTACACCATTAAGCACCTCTGGCACTGTGTAAGCTTGTTTACTGGCCAGGATCCAGAGACTAATAAATAAATCTTGAAAGA
This sequence comes from Sorex araneus, assembly GCF_027595985.1. Taxonomy (NCBI): domain Eukaryota; kingdom Metazoa; phylum Chordata; class Mammalia; order Eulipotyphla; family Soricidae; genus Sorex; species Sorex araneus. Next base: position 105,303,754 of record NC_073303.1, read on the forward strand.
GATCAACAAGTTGCAGAAGACTCTTCTGAACACCACTGTGCATGGCTGAGTCGTCCAACGGACCCCGGATGGGGGCAGTGAGCCCAGTGCCTGCCCAAACTGAGTCCCAGCAGCTGAAAGCTCCCACAATTCTGCTATGCTCCCAGCCAGACACCCCTGCTCAGGACAAGCCTCACTCATCCAGAAGTTAATCTACTGAAAAAACTCAGGTATGAGGGTTTTGTGACTGAAATCTCCATCTAGGCTTTCATGGAGTCGGGATGGGCTAGCTCCACCCATCTCCCTGTACTGGCAGTCAGGAAGCCCTGGCAGTCACGTCCACACCCCAAAGCTGCCACCCAGTTAAAAATTTAACTCCAGTCTTATCACTGTCACTGTTACTGTCATTGTCATCCCGTTGCTCATCTATTTGTTCGAGCAGGCACTAATAATGTCTCTCATTGAGAGACTTATTTTTACTGTTTTTGGTATATCCAATATGCACGGGTAGCTTGCCAGGCTCTGCCGCCCAGGCCAGTCTTATCACCCTATTAAAAATTTTGGACATCCTGGAGCGACATCTCAAACTCCACAACACTGATTAACTAGTAGTGGCATACCAGATTGGACGGGATATAACATGGAAGGCAATCAATCTTCATTAACAGAATACAAATACAGAAGGCTTAACCTGTCACAACATTTTAGTAATCTCTTACACAAGGATTTAATGACTTCAAGGTGAGATACAACAATCTATACTTTCTTGTAAGAAAACATTTTTGATGGTTCTTTTAGCAAATTATTGATAACAAGCACTATTAAATAAATTACTGAGAGCCTGCTACCGGGGCAGGCTTAGGGGTTGGGAAAACTGGAGACAATGGTGGAGGAAAGATGTAATTGCGATGTGATTGGTGTTGGATTGAATGCCTGTGACAAACCATCATGAACTTTGTAAATCACAGTGTTTATATAAAGTGTACGGGTAACTGGAAAAAATAATTAATTAAAAAAACCAACAAATTAATGAACTCCCTATAAAACAAGGTCTTCACAAGTCCTCATTACGATGAGCCATCTAGGATAGTGTAAGCCATGACTTCCTCCAGTCACTCCACTTGTGTCTGGTGGATGTTCCTGGGGCCCAGCACCAACAATTATTTCTCATGGCCCTGACAGGCAAACAAAGTTTCAGACAGTTCTATCCTAGACAGGCTGAGGGGTCATGGGTCCTCTGAGGTCAGGCAGCGGGCCACTGTTTTTACTGTTGCAATAGGAACTCAATCCAGAGATACAATAATCTCATTTACAGGAAGGGCCTAGAAGTGGATTAGCCCAGAAGACGAGCAGCAAGAAATGTTGTCTCTCCGGCGTGGGCCAAGTACTACCACCACCACCAGGGTACAATTTGTGGGGCACTAATCAAAGGCTCCTCTAACCGAGACTGACCATCCCCGAACCTGTGCTGTGATCCTATTCTGAACCTGTCCTGTCATTCCCATAATGTGATCATTCGCTGCTAATACAGACTTGTGGGAGAAAGAAAATAGTTGGAACTTTCTAGACTGGTTGTACCTGTAGGAGGTGCAATCTTAGATGATGGGTTTTTCTGATAACTCTTCAACTTTTAGAGTCTGAAAACCCTAGAAAGCAGAGGGAAGCACTGACCGCAGACATCTTGGACAGAGCCTGGCATGTGGAATGTGTCAGAGTGGCCAGGAGTTGCTGTGCCCATGAGCTTAGGTGCCCAGGGCTTCTTCCCCCCAAGCATCACCCATGGGGAAAGATCCCCTTGCTGATTGGCTCATGGGCTCTCAGGACAGTGAGTCTCAAGATGTGAACTTGCAGCACTTGAGAAATTCCTTGGAATGCAAAATTTTCCCCCGTCCCAGCCCTGAAATGGTTAAGAAGTTCTGGGGTGGGTCCCAGTTATTATGCAACCCCCGTCAAGTGATTCAGAGACCCGACGGCAAGTTGGGGCTTGAACCCAGGCTCTGAGATTCCAAACCTGCCTATTTCCCATTGGTCCCTACAGAACCTGCAAGCTGTGTACCCCATTAGGCAAAATAGTAGGATCTAGAATGGCAATCCTTTAAACAGAATCACTTCCTTATTTTTATGATGATTTTAAAAATTTGGGGTCCATGTCCAACAGTGCTCAGTCCTGACTCTGAGTTCAGGGATCACTCCAGGTGGGGCTGGGAGACCCTATGTGGTGCTGGGGGGTTGAACCAGGGTTGTCCATACGTCAGACAAAAGCCTTAGCCTTCGTACTGTCTTTCTAGTCCCATAAACATGATTTTTTGTTTTTTAGACCAAGGCTTCAGTCTGGAAAGAAAGACCCACCGTTGGGTTTGCATGAGTCCAGTACTAGAAGCACGTCTCAGGAGCCTGGTTGAAGCAGGGAGGTCAACTGGGTACCCTGGCACAGCCCCAGCCTCAGGGCTGGGCCACCTGGATTGATTACAGTGTCCCCACAGGACCTGCATCCTCAGTTGGGGTCACACAGCCACTCGGGATTCCATTTTCTTATTGTCTCATCCTTTAGTTGTGCTGGGATCTTCCTGCCTTCTCGTGATCCCGATTAACTGGCTCGCATCAAATCTACCTTCTCCGTATCCTGCCTTTCTTCAGGGTGGAGGTGAACCATACACAGAGGTGCAGAGCTTACCCCTGGCTTTGTGCTCAGGAAACGTTCCTGGCAGGGCTTTGGGGACCATATACAACATTGGGGATCAGACTGTAGTCAGCTTTGTGTCAGGCGTGTTATTGCCCTGGCCCCTCCAGACCTCACCTTTGAAGAGATTCTGCATCCAGGCAGGCATTAATTTCTCAATTAACAAAATAGCAAAGTATTTGTATAACTGTGGGATTGCTGATGAAAACAAGGGAGCCATTGTTATCCATTTCCAGTCCAGAGTAAAAACAAAATGAGCAGGGCTTCCCACACCCCCAGGATATTTTTAGGCAGCCTAGGCCTTTCGTATCCATATCCTGGGCACTACACAATTTCCACGGGGTTCTGGAAAACGCCTGCTGCCATTCTGTGTACTTTTAGGGACACGCTGGCCTAAACAATTTCTAAGGTCTCTTCCAACACCAAGTTCAACAATTCCACCCAGTCATCGGTATACGGGGAAGTGGATTTGCTCTTCTTACTCTGCTGGCTCCGGGCTGGAAATGCAAAACCTGGGAGGACCCCTCGAGCCTGGATGGAGGTCATCTGAGGACACCTGCGGAGCGGGCCTTGCCATTTCACTCGGAGGGTGGAAAACACATGGAACTCGTTGGGCCCCAGCGGCTGTACTGGCTAAAAATACAAACAAGTTCAAGGGTTCACTGCCGGTGGAGTGAGAGCTGGGTAAAGGCAAACTGCAGATGGGCAGCGTGTCCTCTCTCCTCGGCTTCCTCTGCTTTGGTTAGCAACGGGAGGCTTGGCTGGGCAGAACACATGAGCGATTCTATCAGTGAATGTTCTCATGCGAGGAGAATGGCACAGAGTGAAAGGAAGAAACGGGGCCAGAGAGGCGGGGCAGGGGGACGGAGCTCATCTTGCATGTGGCCATTCCCAGTTTGAATCCTGGCACTGCCAGTGATCATTCCTGAGCACAGAGCCAGGAATAGCCCCTGAGTACCACTGGGTGTGGTCCATGCCCCATCCCCTAAAAAACAGAAAGGAAAACAGACCCAAAAGGAGGATACAGGAGAGCTTCTTGCTTGCTGTATAAATACAATAATAATTTTTAAAAATTCTTGATCATTTGAAATACAAGCAGCGTAATCATCATCATCAGATGATTATGGCGAAGTTGAGCTTTCAGCATTCTGAGGCATAAACAAAACCATAAGCACAGTGGGATCCTGTCGCTTCACTGAGCATCTCTACATGTATTTGGGAGGGGACTTGGGTTGCACCCAGGGGTGTTCAGGGATTTCTCCTGGAAGGTGCCTGGAGGGTGTGACCCTGGGGATAGAATTGGGGTCTGCTCAATGCAAGGTAAGTGCTTTGACCCCTGCCCTATCTCCTAGGCCCTTTATATACAGGACTGAAACGACTTAAGAGATTGTATCACCTAATTAATTTTATCATCCATTCATTTAATTGTTAAATTATCTTATGGCTCACCTCTACCTAGTTTTTCCAATTTTCTGCCCTGTGAATGATGCTGGAAGACACAGGCTTAGAGTCCAATACCCCCTCCCCCCACCGCTTTTGATAAATAATAATACAAAATCTCAGGATCTCAGAGTGTAACAGTGAATCAGTGTTCCTTATCAACCAAGGACATGAAGAGATGGCCACATAGGAACATTCACCAGGGGCTCTGAAGCGGTTGCAATACTATTTCAAAGGCTCTCACCAGACAGCACCCCACCAGCCTGGGCTTTCTCTCGTCCCCACCCCTATTACTCATGCTGAAGGCTTGGTCCCTGCAACTGCTCTCAGAGCGAAAGAGGAAAGAGCCGCTGGGCCTCTGTGCACCCAGGACAAGGCTCCGATTAGAAATGCAAATCTCTCAGCTGACAAACGCAGAGCTGTCAGCGCACCCTCTCCTCCTCCCAGGCTCGCCTCTGACTTCCAAGCAACCTGAATGAGCTGAAAGGGAGTTGGCTGCGCCCCGATCAGTAAGATCTATAACTGGAGAAGGAAGGGAATATGGAATTTTCTCCCCGTGTTTCTATTTTCCCCACATAGACAAAACCAGTCCCTTTCTTTCCAGTCTGAACTCTACGAGGAGCCAATAAGCAATGCCAGAGACGACATTTATCTGTTGGCAAGTGTGAATGCTGCATTCTGTACCTCCAGCAGGGATGGAAATTAAGCTGTTTACTTGGTGGTCACCCTGAGGGGCTGAAATGAAGCACTAATGTAAAAGCATTTCTGAAATTCAGTTAGAAAACTCCCTGATTCCCCTCTATTCCCCACCTGAAAACCTATGTGGAATTTGCAAAGATTAGCTATAGCGCAGCGGGTAGGGCATTCACCTTGCATGTGGTTGACCCGGGTTCGATTCCTCCGCCCCTCTCGGAGAGCCCGGCAAGCCACTGAGAGTATCTCGCCTGCATGGCCAAGCCTGGCAGGCTACCCATGGTGTATTTGATATGCCAAAAACAGTAACAAGAAGTCTCATGATGGAGACGTTACTGGTGCCCGCTCGAGCAAATCGATGAGCAATGGGATGACAGTGACAGTGACAGCGACAATTTAGCTGAATTATACCCAAGTCAGCTCTGACCACCAAATTCAAATGGGGTAACCTGTAGGTGACCACACTAAGTTGGGTTTTATTTTGGAAGGGGGGGATGGGAGTCTGAAGGTACTTGGGTACTAGTCAGGCTAGCATATTAAGTAATTTTCAGTATGGGATAAAGATCAGAAATAGCTTGGGTGGGTTTCCTTTGGATAATAAAATTGAGTATGATCAAACGTGCAAGCACAATTAAAAAATTAAGTCTTTTAGTACTTGAAGGTGGAACCATGAAACCAAGTCTTGTGTTTGGACTCCGATATATGCAATGTATTGGGGAGTACCTGGCAGTGCTCAAGGCTTACTTATGGCTCTGTGGTCTGGGATTACTCATAGTGGTGCTCAGAGGACCATATGTGGTGCTAGGTGTTGGATGCAGTTGAGCCACATAAAAGGTAAGTACCCTACATGCTGTAGTAGGGCTCTCTCCCTGGGCTCCGTCTCTGGGCTCTGCTGTAAGCGGAATGGATATGTAGAATCCTAACACCCAGTGCTGTGGCATTAGGAACTTTGGGAGGTGATTAGGTCATGAGGGAAGGGACCTCGAAAGGGACTTGTGCCATTATAATTATCACCCTAAGCACTCCTTTACCTTTTCTCTGTGAAGAAAAAATACAGGGACAATCATCTATGAATCAGAATATGAGCCAACAGCAGATGTCAAATCTGCTGGCACCTGGATCTTAGATTTCTCTGCTAATAGAACTGAGACACATTGTCTGCTGTTTATAAGCCACCAGTTCATTGTATTTTTGAGATGGTACCCTCAAAGATGGGCTAACCCAGTCCCCAACTGTGCTCAGAGAGGAATTTTTCCTCCACATATAGAGTGAGACAGGGGAGTTTTCATGCTATTCTTATTTTTTCTTGAAATATGAATGTAGAGATGTGCACATTTTTATAAAGAAGCACATAGAACAAACTTTTTTTTTTTTTTTTTTTTTTGGATTTTGGGTCACACCCAGCAATGCACAGGGGTTACTCCTGACTCTTCACTCAGGAATTACCCCTGGCGGTGCTCAGGGGACCATATGGGATGCTGGGATTAGAACCCAGGTCGGCTACGTGCAAGGCAAACGCCCTACCCACTGTGCTATCGCTCCAGCCCCCAAACTTTGAAGTGTATAGAAATATCTACCATCACTCATTACCCAATTCTCAGTTCTTATTCACTGGCCACTAAGTTCTTTTTTTTTTTTTTAATTTATTTATTTTTAATTAGAGAATCACCGTGAGGGTACAGTTACAGATTTATACACTTTTGTGCTTATACTTCCCTCATACAAAGTTTGGGAACCCATCCCTTCACCAGTGCCCATTCCCCACCACCCGTAAACCCAGTGTCCCTCCCACCCTCCCCAATCCCATCTCCCCCCCACCCCACCCTGCCACTGTGGCAAGGCATTCCCTTCTGTTTTCTCTCTCTAATTAGCTGTTGTGGTTTATGGCCACTAAGTTCTTGAAGCATTTAAATGAGAATGAAAGGTAACAAGCCTTGTTTAAACGCAAATTCTGACCTTCTGACCGGTTAAGCAAATTGTTTTGAACTTGTTGATTTGGTGTTAAAATGTCTCAGCAGACAGCTTTGGAGGTGGAGTGAAGTGTGAGTGGGATTAAGGAGAGGCAGGTAGAGCACTTGTCTCGCATGTGGCTAACCCGGATTCAAAATCTGGCATCACATACGGTCTTCTGAGCACCACCATGAGTGATCCCTGAGCACAGAACCAGGAGTAAGCCCTGAGTACTGCCTGGTGGGGCCAAATATCCCCCCTTCCAACCCAAATATATACAATATATATGTCTCAGAGCCCTAACACAAAATACTTGCTTTGTGGTTCCACTTTCAAGTACCAAAAGACTTAATTTTAAAATTTTGTTTGCATGTTTAATCGCATTCAGTTTTTGTTATCAGCCTGGGTAGAATTGGGACTCAGCTACTTAGAGATGTTCAACTCTGGGCAAGTTATTTAAGCTTTCTGATTAGGGCTGCATTTGATTCCTTAAAAAAAAATGTTATCCTGCAGCTGGGAGGAGAGCACCAAAGGATGAAGAGATGCCTGCGATAGTTCTCTTGTCCCAGCACTGTTAGTTGTGGCCTTCGTGGCTCTCACATCTTTGTGCCAGAGCATTGAACCATCAGCCAGAACAAGCATCACTGGGAGTGCTCCTCTGAGCACTACTCAGGAGGCATCCCCTTAAAGTGTTATCCTATGACACACACTTTAAACACTTTATTTTTGCTAATGCCCCACGCAAGCATCTCCCTTATCACACTGTCCTCATCACCACCATGAAAATAGTTGCATAGTATTCTATTTAATTATTGTGTCAGAGTTACATACTTTCAAACCCTTTTTTTTTCTTCTGCTGAAATGCAGTGTTTTAGTGCCTTTCCCCTCCCCTTTTGAAATCAATGCCCTCCATTTGTAGGGGAAATAAATTATAACCTGCCATCTCCTGGATATTCTGTGTAAAATATAAAACCGGCCAACAAGACCATGGTAGAGCCCACTGTAATCGGTTTACATTCCCAATGAGAACAGCCTGTAACTAGCTTTCCTGCAGCCTTCTGAGAGTGCGGGGGAAGGTAGCGAAGCCCTCACTTCTTCAGGTTAGTTTACCTCAGCCCATGTCCATTGTTCATCACCACGGAGTGTCCACACCCTCATCCCTAATCTCACACCAGCAGGAGAGGCTCTCTGGGCAAACACAGGTGTGGGCCAGGATGGCATCTCACAAGAGCCACCTAGGTGGACACCTGTAGGAATGCTCAGTGACCATGGCTTTCTCTGACTTCCTGGGGTTCCGTTCCTCTGCAAACCACGTGGTCCTCACACATGGAGCCAGACTGAAGTGTTTTGAAGGTGCACTCACTCCGACAGTCACCAGCCCCTCCTGAAGGGTGTGTGTGTGTGTGTGTGTGTCTGTGTGTGTGTGTGTGTGTGTGTGTGGTGAGGGTGTGTGTATATGAGGGAGAGTGTATGTGGTTGTGTTGGTGTGGCAGGGTATACATATGTAGATGAGGGTTGTGAGAGTGTGTATATGAGGGTGTGTACGTGTACTGGTGCCTGTACTCAGCATATGTCCTCCGCCCCCCTCACTCTCTCTCTCTCCTCCTTTTACTCTTGGAAAGTTCTGGAAAAAAAATAGACTTTGAAGTTACGTTCTTCTTCTGAGTCCAGCACTTCTGCCAGTGGGTGAAAACTCCTCTCCACTCAGAGATAAGTGTCCAGTTCACCCTTTGATCCCCAACCTCTTCACCTCACTCTTCTCTAAATTTGCTGGAAACTTCTAGGTGCTATGACACTTCTGTGCTCCAGCACTTTTCTTTGTCACCTTGTCTGTTCTTAAGACTTTCAAGAGCCTGTTAGCCAGATCATACTTTCTAAAAGATTATTATTTATTTTTTGATTCTTTCCTATCTTCCCCTTAAACATTTGGACTTATGAGTGAAACAATTTTGGGTCAGTTACTGATCTTTTGTGCCTCAGTTTTCACTTCTGTAGTATAGTCATTAAATACACATAAGATATATTAATACTAATTTACTTCAAGGTGATTGTGAGGATTGAATGAGATTACACAGTACAGCACAATGCTTGGCACATAAAAAGCACAGAACTACTAGCCATGACCATATTTACCATTGTCATGAATGATAATAATAAAAAATGACCTCTTCTTATCCTCTGTTAACAAACTCTACAAAGTCTAGGTTTCTTTCGCAGTCTGTCACTCTCTAAATTCCTTCATCTCTGATTTCCTAATCCCCTCTAAGGGCCTGTATTCAACTCGATACCTTTATCTCCTATTTAATTTTTCTTTTCTATAAACTTGTAAAAATACAATTCTGGATTCAGTATCAGGGGACCTGATTCTACTCTCACAGACAAGTAAAATTATGACACTGGGAAAAGTAATAGTCTTTGAGGGCTCCCTCTCCTTAACCTGTAAAAACAAAGAAATGGGCCCAGAGTAGCATTTACTGAAGCAGGTTCTAGAAGCTTCCACCACTGAGACATTTCCCTGGCCCCCACCCCCATTGGCCGCAGCAGTGTCTCAAGTGCCCAGCCTGGCACCTGTTTCCACACCCCACCTCTGAGTTGGATGTCAAGATTGGAATCTCGTCTACACTGCCTGGCGCCTCAGCAGCCTCACATGGACTGACCTCGGCCCTCTCATAAAGGGAGGTTTTGAATTGGTGTAAATCTCAGCTCTGTCAGGGAGGAAAATGAACTGCCAGCTCTGCTGAAAAAGTAGGACAAGGCTCTCTTTAGCAAGTCTCCAGGTACTGTTCTGGCAATCACTGGGTATCAGGAGCCTTAAAATATGCCCCTGCCTGGTACAATGTCTCCTGATTAAGCTGGTCTCCAGGCCCAGGGCACGTCAGGCAGAACGGGTGAATTTTTAAGACCATACAAACTCCTAGTAGTTTGGAGTTTCAACCCTTTTGAAACACCATGCCAATCACTTGCTTCATTTTCTAAGTTCTTTTTTAATGCAAAATATGCTAATATGTTGTAGAGTGTCCCGGCAAGAAACCTGCTTAAAACAGGGGCCTCTCTCTGGCTTGGAGGTTAGGGAGGATTGGTGGGAAGGGGGGTGCCAAGAAGAATGGCCTATTTTCCTGCCAGTGAAGAAAAGCAGGCCTGAACCAGAAAATCAAGTGCTCCTTTGTCTCTGTATCAGCTATGGAAGGTGTGAATGCCCTGGTAGGCACAGAGGCCTAGGGTGTGAGCAGGAAGCCTCTTTGCCTGGCCTTCCTGATTCATGGAGGGTTGTACCTAGATGCTTCCGATGCAGCCTGTGCATGACACCTCTGCACATGACAGTCTGAATTTGGGTACCTGAGCACCTGTAGAGAGCCCTGAGCTAATAGTTGAAATGCAAACCTGGTGATAAACAAGGACGCTACATGATTCCACTGCACAGCTCTTTGGATGCTAAAAGAGTTGTTGATCCCTGTAGTCTATAGACCCACTGTTTCTATACTCAGTGTTCGATATTTTAATGTAGCAGGGAATGTGACATGAGGATGATGACTCTTTTGTGAAGCCGGGTCCCAAGCAGAGTTCAGGCACTGGGACTGGGGGTTGGGGCAGGGGAAGGGGGACGGGCCCTTCAGTTCATTGAAACAGAGTGGGGAGTGGGGCTGGGACCTGTTCTGTCTCATTCAAATGCAAGTAACACGGCCTGGCCTGTGTGCTAACAGAGTGCCAGGAAAGTGCTAACATCTGGGCACAGGGATCACCAGGCTCATTCCCTGAGGATGTCAAGGTCCAGCCAGGGAGCCAGGCACTGAGGAGCTATCAAGCTACAGAAGCCTCTGAGGAGTAGGAAGTTCTGGGAATCCTGAAGGGGAATGAGTGTTTGCCTGAGAGGCAGGGGGTGTTACAGGAGGCGTGGTAGATGGACTAATGTCTGCTGCAAAGATGTCCACATCCTAAACGTAATATTTGCAGCTAGGTGACCTTATATGGCAAAAGGTTTTTGTTTGTTTGTTTTTCTTTTGGAGGGCTGGAGTGATAGCACAGCAGGTAGGGTGTTTGCCTTGCACACAACTGACCGGGGTTCGATTCCTCCGTCCCTCTCAGAGAGCTCGGCAAGCTACTGAGAGTATCCCGCCCTCATGGCAGAGGCTGGCAAGCTACCCATGGCGTATTTGATATGCCCAAAGCAGTAACAAGTCTCACAATGGAGACATTACTGGTGCCCGCTCGAGCAAATTGATGAACAACAGGATGACAGTGCTACAGTGCAATGCACAGAAATTACTCCTGTCTGTGCTTAAGGGACAATATAGGATGCTGGGAATCGAACCTGGGTTGGCTGTGTGCAAGGCAAATGCCCTACCCACTGTACTATCATTCCAGCCCCTACATGGCAAAAGGGACTTGGGCAGGTGTGATTAAAATAGAACAAAATAAAACGTTGAGATGGAAGGATATTGTGGATTGTCTGGAAGCGCCGGTGTCATTAACATGGTTCTCAGTTGTAGAGAATCAGAGATAGATAGGTTGAATAAGGTGAAAGTGGTCATTGCTGGCTTTGAAGATGGTGGAAAGGACCATGGCCCAAGAAATACAAGAAACTTCTAGAGGCTTCTAGAAAGGCAAGGAAACAGATTTCCCCCTTGACCTTCCAGAGGAACACATCTTGGTATTAGAACCTTGATTTTAGCCCAGCAAGTCCCCTTTCACACTAGGATATCTAGAAATGTCAGATGACAAATCTGCAATTTTTTTTTTTTGCTTTTTGGGTCACACCCAGCGATGCTCAGGGTAGACTCCTGGCCCTGCACTCAGGAATCACTCCTGGCAGTGCTTGGGGGACCATATGGGATGCTAGGAATCGAACCCGGGTCGGCCGTGTGTAAGGCAAACACCCTACCCGCTCTACTATCGCTCCAGCCCCAAATCTGCAATTTTTTAAGTCACCAGGTGTGAGGAAGATTGTGCCACATCAATAGGAAACTCATACAGACAGTGACCTGAGAAGGCCTGGGAGACAGTGAGCCCGGGAAACCAGTCCCTAAACCAGCACCTAAGAGCTCTCTCCAAGTCACAAGTTTTCCTTTTGAAAAACCAGAGCACAATGGGATCCGGGAATCCTGATCCTATAGTTAAGACGCTGCCTCGCTTGTACCTGGGCTTGATCCCTGCCGCCACGTGTTTCCCCAAGCAGCTCTGGATACATCACCAGGGTGCCTCTGAGGTCCCCAGCAGGGCCCTAGGGACATCACATCTTTGGAACTTTGCATTGAACTGACATCCCAGCTGGCTGAGAATGGCAAGTGTGACCCCTAGGTCCCTGAGCACTGCCCGTGAACACCCCACAACTAAAACAACAAAACACAAGGACGTAAGAACACGGGGCTCCAGTGTCTCTGGTAACCTTCCCGGCACATAGTTTTTTTGAGGGAAGAAGAGAGTCCTTTTATGCAAGAGGAGAGAAGCCACGGTGCTACACCGGCTGGTAAGCCATTGTGAGGATTGGCAAGAACACAGTGTGTCCCTGAGCCCTGGACTGCATTTGGGTTCTCTGGGCTGTGGATGAGGGTCAGTTCCACAGGATCAGGTCAGAGGCCACTCATGCAACAAATCGTCCCGGATCTCTTCCCATGCACTGTCGAAGGCACTGGGTGAGGTGTTAGAGTGAGCAGGACAGAAAAGGTTCCCGGGGAACTCCGTCCAGGGAAGCGAGCCAACACGCAGAGGACTGTGAACATGCCAGCTTTGCTGACCACTGCACCTTAAAGGGAATGAGACTGGTAACCAGGAGGGCAGGACGGGGATGGCAGCTACTCTGAGTAGGGTGCTTGGGGCTGGCCCGAGAGGATCTATTAGTCCTGGGATACGCTTTCCATGGAAAATAAGTATGGAGGATCACCCAGCTCAGGGGGCCGGAGCAACAATACAGTGGGCAGGACACTTGCATCACACATGTCCTACCCGAGTTCACTCTCCAACACCCCGTATGGCCCCCTGAGTCTCACCAGGAGTGAGTACTGAGTACTGAGTACTGAATACAGAGCCAGGAATAAACCCGGAGCTCCACTTGGTGTGGCCCCCCAAACAAAAACAAAACACAAACAAAAAAGAAAGATTACTGAGTTCAAGAAACCGAGTGAAACAGAATTAACTGTCTGTGGAGGAGACTTGAAAGGTCTGGAAATGTGAGTTGGCTCCTGTCTCTCTCTGACATGTTATTTCACAGGAGCAGGTAATGTTGAGGCACGATGATGAAGATGAGGCTGAACAGAAGTAACCAGGTTGTGGTGGGCAGAGTCAATGTGGGGGAAAACAGACCACCCACAAGACATAAAGTCAGGCGCAGGAGAACTGGAGAACGAAGCAGGTAAGGGCGGCAGGTGGCAACACTCGTGAGAGATGAGCTTTCAGAACGGTTCCAGTCTGAGAGGAGGGCGAACGCGCCCCTCCCGCACACAGCACGTGCTCAGTCCCTATTCCTCACAACACGCTCTGAGAAATGCCGGGCAAAGCCCCAGGATGGGGTGGCAGGGCGGAGACTGGCATCTCCTGAATGCAAAGTGAGGTATTTCACATTGGAGTCCTCGCCCCAAAGGCCTAGCTGAAAATGGGAGCGACTAGGCAGCATTGTGCTGGACTTGGGTTAGTGCAGCCCACCGGCCCAGAATTCACTGTGGTTCTGCTGGGTTTGGGACGCTGGAGAATGCAGGAGATCAGTGATTGGATGGGGTGACTTCGGCCGGCTCTGAGCAGAGACTAGTTCTTGGTACGTGACACACTCAAGTTTGAGAACTCGAGTGTTCTAGAGTGCGTCCTTGGGGGCTGGAGCGATAGCACAGTGGGTAGGGCATGTGCCTTATGCAGCCGACCCAAGTTCCATTCCCAGTATCCCATATGGTGCCCTGAGCACTTCCAGGAGTAATTCCTGAGTGCATGAGCCCGGGGTAACCCCTGTACCTCACCGGGTGTGACCCAAAAAGCAAAAAAGGTGCATCTTTACTTTTCCAGAGTATCCGGGTGACAGTGATCAATGTCCACATTTCCAGATATTTTTCCCCAAGTCGTCCTTCAGGCTTGATAGAATATGTTCTACACCCCTCCCTGGATCAGAAATCAGCTCTGGGGCCCCAGCCAGGCTCACCCTATTTCTCGTGGAAAGGATCCACCCCGAGAGAGAGAGATGAATGCTCTCCGAGGAAACACAGCCATCTCCCTGAGCACAAAGCCGCTGTCCCTGCCATGTCCTCTCCAGTCCAGGGGAGGCTGCCTGGACTTGCTCCCAGTGCAGATCAGAGGAGGCCATTACGTATTCAGGTCCAGCTGCCCCGAGCCTTCCAGCCCAGCACTGCCCCTCCGGGCAGGCGCCGGGGAAGAAAACCCTCCCAGGAACGGGTTCCATTCGATGCTGGGTTTCTCGGGTCAGCAAGAGGCCCACTCGGGGATCCCGCAGAACCGGGCCTGACCCTGGCAGCTGGTGATGTCACGCACCTTGCAAACGCCCCTGGAGGTGAGAGCTGACGCAGAGGCAGATGGAAACAGACTCCCCACACCGGCTCTCGTGGTTTCCAAGCCTGTTTCCCAGGAACCGTGGGACAAGCCCAGCACACGTGGCTTCCTCTGCGGGGAGGCTCTCCTTGGCTCTTGTCAGCCTTTGTCTTTTTTTCCATCTCCGCTAAGTGTCGCTTGCTCCGAGACACCCTCTGGATCAACCTCTTCCCCCACCCCCGCCCTTTCCCATTCTAGTTCCTATAGCTCCTCAGACCGGATTCTGTGAGCACACGAGGTGACTTCCTGCCCTGCCACTGTCACCCACTGTTCTCTAAACAAATCCCATCACAAGTCTGGGCCACAATCACCTAAGAACCTCTCTATGGGCTCCGCCAAGCCCACACCTCAGCGATTTCCTTCCCCAAACAAAAGGGACCGTCACAGCTGCTGGCCAAGCAAAGGTCTCAGCAGTGGGGGTGCTCTCCGCAGCATGTGCCTGTTTCTGGTGGGCACGGAGCGCTAAGGTGACAGGCTAAATGACTGGCTTATGAATTCCAGCATAAAAATCCATTTAAAAAAATTCAGGGGCTGGAGCGATAGGACAATGGGCAGGGTGCTTGCCTTGTATGCAGCTGACCCAGGCTTGATCTCCACCAGCCCATCTGGTCCCCTGAGCACCCCTAGGAGTGATTACTGAGTGCAGAGCCAGGAGTAAGCCCTGAGCACTACTGGGTGGGAATCCATGAAAAAAAAAATCTCATCTCAACCTAAAACAAGAAGAAATTGAGATGCCGTGTTTGAAATAGAAGCGAGAGCCGACAGGAAAGATAGCACAGCAGTATAGGCGATTTCTTCCACGTGGCTGACCCTGGTCTGTCCCTGGCACCTTCACATGGTCCCCTGAGCCCTGCCAGGCATGAGCCCTCAGCACAGAGTAGGTCCTGAGCACTTCTGGGTGTGCCCCTTCCCTCCCCGCCAAACAAAACAAAGAAACAGTCATAAAACAATCAAATAGAAGGGAGAGCCTGAAGGTTCTTTTCTGTGTTGGCCTCCGAGCTCGTCCAAGGAGACCCCTGGCAGTCCCGCCCGAAAACCACTCCCTGGGATGGTCATTCCGAAGGAAACAGCAAGCCAAGCACGTTCCTTGGTCCACCCACTGCCCCCTCATGCCTATCCGCTGGCTGCCTTCCGTGGGCTCTAGCGACCTTCCTCTGACAAGTGTCCAAAAGACACAAAGGCTTTAACATTTTTAACATTCCCCGCCCCCCCCAAGCCCCCCATCCCCCGCCACATGCTTGATCTCAAAATGTTGGTTCCAAGGACAAAAAGAAATGAAAAATTTTAAAAGGAGAGAAGAGGAGACACCAAGGGACCCATTCCTTTCCCGAGCAGTGCTGTGGATGTACATGCCCACGGTGGCCTAGCCCGCCGTACCCACTCCCATGGGGGGCACCAGCAGCCTCTCCATACACCAGCACCGTGGGCACTGCCAGGTGCACCTGTGACCTCACGGGGGCACAGCTGAAGTCCTGTTCCTCTCACAGTCGGCTGGGCAGCAGTGGGGAGCCAGGCCTGTCGGTCCCAGGTGCGTGGAGCACCCTGACTGAGCACACGCGTTCAGCGACACCAGCAAGAACTGCAGCCGCCCACAGGGTCCATCTGCCCAGGATGAGTCGGCACCTTGCCTCCCGTCGCTGCTACCCAGGGACCGGCGCTGGAGGGCTTTCTAGCGGCGGGGTGGCAGGCTCCCTTATTTACTTTCTTGCGCCTTCTAAATTCACTGCCTGCGGGTAGAGTGAATCATGTGGGGGTGTGTGGAACTGGAGAAGACCCCCCGGTGCCCCCCACATCAGGGAGATCCTAAACATGCCCAGAAGGCCGCGGGGAGCATCTTGAGGGACAGGCCTTGATGGCATCCGACATCCGACCTTGGGTCCTGCTTAAGAAGCTAGAACGGCTGTGCTTTCAGAACTGCAGAAACCGTTTCGATTTGGAGGCAGCTGATTTTTAAAATTATTATTATTATTATTGTATTTTTGGGCTGGAGTGATAGTGGGTAGCGCGTTTGTCTTGCACGCGGCTGACCCAGGTTCGATTCCTCCGTCCCTCTCGAAGAGCCCGGCCGGCAAGCTACCGAGAGTATCCTGCTGACTCGGCAGAGACTGGCAAGCTCCCCGTGGCGTATTGGATATGCCAAAAACAGTAACAGTAAGTCTCACAATGGAGACATTACTGGTGCCCGCTAGAACAAATTGATGAGCAGCGGGATGACAGTTCTATGACAGTGCTACAGTGCTATTATTATTATTTTTAAAGCCTTTAAGAGCTCCTCTAAAATTATCTCTGTGAGCTAGAGCTTCCTTTGACTCCCTCCTCCACCCCCCCTCTCCCCACCCTGCCACTCCCTCAGGCTTAGCTGGTTTATGGACATGCATTAACAGGTCTTGGTGCTACGCCAGGCGGGTCCTACTCTCAGCGCCCCGGCCCGCTCACCATTCTCTCTAGCATTCCCAGGTCCGCAGCGGGACCTACAGCACAAATGACCTCCCTGCCCCCTTGTCCTGTTCTGGCCTCTGAACTGCAACTACCCGCCCTCCAGTGTCAGACACAGTGGGCAGGGGAGGGCGCTGGAGCTATTTATAACTCGGTGGCGCTCACCGTCAGCACACGGCCATTTTTTCCAGGCCCCACGTTCCCCAGGCTCCATATATGGGAGTGTCTCCTGCTGGCGTCTGAGGGGCTCCGGGCAGCCTGGTGAGTGGAGGAGGTAGGCCTGACCTGTTCTGGCAGGGTCTGCGAGGAGGCCCAAGCCACCCCCCACCCATCTGGTGGCGTGCGCCTGCTCCCCAGACCGGGGCGAAAGGACCAAGACACCCAGGGGTGCCAGCTCCGCCGAGCCTGGCGAGCTGCCGGCCTTCCCTCGGGGCCTGCCTTGGAGCAGAGAGGGAAAAATATCTTCTTGCTATAAAACATTAGGTCACCTGTTTTCCTTGCCAAGTGGCTTTCAATTGTTTCCACCGCGTGGTGATGGAGGTCTATGGGCGGTGGGGGGGGGGGGCCGCCAGCCCTCCAGGGCTCCCAGATTTATGGGCGCCTCTGGGTAGGCAGATGGGAGGGGAAGCAGAGAGGAGGACCAGCCAGGCCAGGAGGAAGGCGCGGGGCTTTGCCGGGCAGCTCTTTTGCAGGCTTTGATTCACACAGAGCAGGGATAGACAGTGATGGCTGGCCTCTGGGGGTGGTGGTGGTGGTGGTGATTTCGGAGGGCGGGGGGTGTCTGAGTGGAAACACCCCACTGCCTTCCGGAGACTGTGCCCAGAGGCAAGAAGCTGAGCTTGTACCACGTGGCGTGGTGACTCTAGGCTCTCCTCCCCTCTGCCCCATCGACGACGCCAAGGCCCTGGCACGAGACCTTCCTCTGATCGTTTGTGAGCAATTTCAACTTTAGTGTCTTGGCCAGAGTCTCCAACAGCCCCCAGCCCCCCCTCCTACCCCCCCAATGATCTGCAGTGGACACAGCTGTGTCCAATCAAGTTCAAGTCCTTCCTTGAAATAGCCTCTGTGGCCATCTGGCGAGCTCTTCTCAGGACGGACAGCATATGGTATGACCATAAATTATCATGATTAACAGCGTTCACTGTTGGGCTCCACTGAGTGCTGCCTGTCTGCCAACCACGGAACACATAGCATCTCATTTAATCCCCCTCCAATCCCTTAGCCTCCCCATCTTGGTCTCTCCAAAACGTGGCTCTGTCCTTCTGCAGGAGAGGAAAACGGACAGGTAAAGAGGTGAGGCCACGAGCCAGGGCTGTCCCGAGGGGAGCAGGAGACCCCAGGCCTGAGCTGTCCTCATCCCCCGCCTCTCCGCAGTAGATGCTGGGGTTGCTGACGTTGCCTGGGGTTGTGGCCTTGCAGGTGGAGGCCACATTTCAAACGTCTTAAACGCATCCACTTCGTCTCTCCATGAGCTCTGAGAAAACGCTGCCTCACGTGGAGGTTCTTTGGCCAAGGACCCCCTTCTCCCTCAGGGCGCCCCCACACCCACATGCCCCAGGGGAGGTTGTGGCCACCCCCAGGGTTGCTCCCGCGCCTGTGACAAATGTGAGACTGGCACTTCAGTGGGGGTGAGGGGGACAGCAGCAGGAGTTGATCAATTCCTAAGCAACCAAGATCCTGTTTTCCTGCAAATGTCTTCGGCATTAAAACAAAAACAAATTCCTCCCAGGGCGCGTCCTGGGTGCCAAGTCTCCTCACAAGACTTTTTTTTTTTTAAAGCTAGGTTTTGCGCCTGCGTGCAGGGCTGACTGGGAAGGGGCAGAGCCTGCCAAGAGCATCTCGAGATGCTCATTTAAACCTCCCCACTGGCCACAGCGGGAAAGACCCGCTGTGAGTTGACAGATAAGGGAACAGGCTGAGACACGATGGGATGTGGGCAATGGCTATCTGTGGACCAGGGAAGCCGGGAGGTGACCAGATCTGCTGGACACTTGTGTCTGACACAGACACAGGGATCAACAGTGACAGTGTCTGTCTTACAGAGACTGGAGGGGTGAGCAGTAACATCTCAGATGCCTCAAGACCAAAGCATTGAAAAAATAATAAGGTGTCTTTGTCCACCATCAAAATGAAAAGAAGAAATGGTGGTAAGGGTACTAATTCTCCGCCGATAAGAAACCTTGGACTGGGGTGGGATGAAAGGTGACCGTTAACTAGGTGCTGTTGAGCCTGTGATCCTGCAAAACGCTCAACTTGGCTTTACTACCACTCTGGCCAATAGAACACACAGAGAGATGCTAAAGGTGGAGCAGGACCTTTGTATAGAATGGTGGCTCAGCACCTCGGGTTCTGAAGAGGGCTGAAGATCACGGGGGGCTTCCTGGAGCAGGAGCTATTCCAATTCAACTCAGGCATCTCGTCAACAGACAGCTTTGGCCTGACTGTAGAGAAACTGGGTGTCCACCCATGCCGACACCACTGGAACATCACCCAGGTCCCTGGACGTGCCCAGCGGTTGCAGGACAGTGTCTCCAGAGTTTCAGGCCAGCTTGTCCTTGAGAATAGTGGGCACCCCAAAGCAAGGCACCTGGTTACAGGCAGGCCGCACAGCTCAGTACCGCTGACGAATGACCTGTAATACAGGCTTGCAGCATGCTTCCCCCTCACTGCTGACGCCTGGCATGGACGCGTGGACCCCTGAGACTCCAGCTCAGGCCTCTCTCCTTCCTCTCTGCCATGTCTCTGTGCAGCTCCCTCTTCTCACCAGGAGGGGGTTGCTCACTGAGATCACAGCACCGTCAGTTCTACTTTCCTTCTAGGTGAGCAGCAGGACTACATTTCCCAGCAGGCCCCTGCAGTGATCACGTGACTGCAGTCTGGTCAGGGGACTGTGAGCAGAAAGTGACTTAGGCCTCTTCGAGGCCTGGTCCCTAAAATCCTGCCCTTGGTGGTCTTTCTCATTAATTCCCCCTCTGCCAGCAGGGTGGAGAGGACTCGCAGGGCAAGAGGGACAGAGAGTGATAAGAAGAAAGGCACCTAGATCTCCAGTAACGGTCTGCCTGACAGATACAATGATTTGTTGTGAGAACAAGAAATAAGTTCCCAGGGTAGAATGTGGGGGCTGCACAGGGGTGCTGGAGGCACTTTGGTGGAGGAGGTGTTGTAAAGTTGTATACCACAGACTAAAACGAATAGTGTTCGCTTGAATGGTATGTTGACTCAACAACAATAATGTTTTGTTTTTAAAACAAACCCAAGCATGAACAAAATAGAATAAAATAAAATAAAATAAAATAGGGGGCTGCTGTAGTTGTTAGCCTGGCATGATTAATATAGCCTCTTTTGGCCATGGGACCTTGGACAAGTCTTTCAACTTCTTCAAATTTCCATTTCCCCTACCATTAATAGGAGGGCAAAGCATTGATGCTAAGGGTTGAAGCGATAGCACAGCAGGTAGGGCGTTTGCCTTGCATGCGGCTGACCTGGGTTTGATTCCCAGCATCCCATAGGTCCTCTGAGTGCTGCCAGGAGTAATTCCTGAGTGCATGAGCCAGGAGTAACCCATGAACATCGCTGGGTGTGACCCAAAAAGAAAAAATAAAAACACCAAAAAACCAAAAAACCATTGATGCTAAACTTACAACCAAATTTTCCCAGGTCTTGAGTGAATCTGAGCCACTTTTGCCTTTGTGGGTCTCTCCTTGCATTCAAAACCATAAACATAAGCCATAAAAAACTTAGGTAATAACATTGTACTGTCATCATGATGAATATAATTCAAGTTGGATTTATCACTTTTTTTGGTTTATTATTGATTTAATGTACATTGTTATTTGGTTTCTTTTTAATTCCAGCTTTCAGAGAAAAAAAAAACAAACATTTTATGAGACCTTAAAACTCATGGCTCCTAGGCACTGTGCCTATTTTACCTAATGAAGACGCCAACCTAGTGGATGACGGTGCCTTAGTGCATGGTGCATGCAGTAAATGGTAAGCATTACAAGGTGTTTTAGAAAATAATAATAGGGAGATGGAGGCAAGCAGTAACATCAAATGGTTATAAGCCCTCTCCAACCCACATAAAACATATCACATCATATATGAGATGGGAGTCATCTGTTATATCTTTTATAGGGGGCCTCTTAAACAGTGCCCAGGAAGTCTTCAGGCTCCATTGGTGAGCCTCAGTTCCAAAATGCTATACTGCTTGGGTCTTGCAGTGCTGGGTCAGCCCAGTGGTGCCAGGGATCTTCAGAGAAGCACCTGGCAATGTACAGGGAGAACCATTTAGTTAACCTTTCAATATTTCCTGGCCCTTCATCTATGATTTTAATGAAAAAAAATAAGGCTTGGACCAGAGAGATAGTACAAGGCTCAAGGCACTTGTCTCACAAATGACCAGTCCTTGTTCTATTCCTGGCACCTCATATAGTTCCCTGAGCACTTCCTGGAGTACTCCTTGATCAAAGAACTAAAGGTAAGGTCTAGACACTACTGGAATTGGTCTCCCACCCCTACTCCTCTGCAAAAAAAATTATAAAGAGCAAAGAAAATTTTAAAAATGAGGTTCAAGGCTAAGCATCATGCTCAATTAGGGCTGAAAGATGTTCCATTCAGTAATCTATACATGGTACCTATGCATGGCACCTCTTGTTGGTTGGCCACTATGCTGTACACCTGTCTTACTTTGTCACTTTTAATATTGATTAAAATATTTTTATCCCCCTCTGATGACTGAAAATAAAACATTGAGATTAAGGATAAGGGGCTGAGCTGAGAACTGAAAATTTTCCCAGTGTCAAATCTGATGCTTGCGCCACCACCTTGCTGTTCTATCTATCAATAGCTGTGTCATGAGAATTGATAAATGGCAGGATCTGTGGGGGGTGTCAGACTCCCCAACACCTCCTTCCACAGAGCAGAGAAGAAGCTGCTCAGGGCTGAAATCCAAACGCATCATGCCAGATTACACTTGTGCTTTCTCATTCTTCACCCAAATGTACTCCTCAGAAGGTCTAATTATAGTGACTTCTATTTTCTTGTAAATAATCACATCTGTCATAACTGATTTAACTGATCCAAGGCTCCAAGTTGGCAGTCTTGGCGGCCTGAGCCAATGTGTCAATTATGCCAAGTAGACTGTAAGCAAAAGTTGCACGGAATGGAAAAGAGAGAAAAAGTTATTCACAGGCATATAGATGGTGGGAACCAATATGCGCTTTTCCACAACAAGTAACACCAACACAAACTCCTAAGTGTGGCCAATGGGTGTCAATCCCTCGGCAACTCAGTTTAGTAAAACAGATCCAGCCCGCCAAGAGCCAGGCATTAAAAAAAATCTTTTTAGTAGAGAGACAATCCTCAATCCTAGAAACTGGCTCCTTTAATATCTTTTGAGTCTCAGTGGATGCCCCTAGGAATTTGTCATGGCTTATTTTGCTTGTTTTCAGGCAGAAAGATGGGATGAGAGACTCCCACAACTCAAGAAAATAGTCTTTCAGGCTAAGTTCCAAGTGCGGCTGTTCAGAGGGCCTTCAGCAGTATCTGGAACTTTGGATTTGAACTTGGGTACAAGTATTTCCCCACCCCGCTTATCAGTGATGTGACTAAACAGGTCATTCAACCTTTCTGAGTTCATTGCAGCTTCCTTCTCTAGAAAATGATGACAACCTAGAATTCTCCAAAAGATTGATACAATGACTGCAAGTTTCAGCCTGTTGGAAAATGCAATCATACCTAAAGGCACATCATTATATCATCATCATATGATGATTGTCACGAACAGATTGACATATCCTGGGTCCTGCTTCTAATCTAGGGAGATAGGGAGATGCCTTCTTTCTCTCCTCAAATAATGCTTTACATTAGAGATAGCAAGAGAAGGCATCTGCTGGGAGCTTTTCTTTTTTTCACCCCACAGGGAGGTGTCTGAAAGTTCTCTTGTCACAAATGCTATACAGGTTCATGTCTGATGGAAGCTGGGTAAGCGTTTGGGAGATGAGAGACTACTATCATTCGCTTTTCTGCTGTCCACAAGAAATGGAAATATGTGTTTAGTGACCCAAACCCTGTGCTTGGTACAAACCCTTCCTTGGGTCTCACTAACTGACCTGAGAAGAGGGGAAAAAGCAGCAGCAATGTGTAGGGCAAAGGGTGGGTTAAGATAGAGATGGAACCCTAATGACAATAATAGTTGGAAATGAAATGATCATGCTGGATAAAAACTGAGTGTTAAAAGTAGGTAAAGGGATATACACAATAACCATTAAGTATTTGTATTTCAAACCACAATGCCCAAAAGGGAGAGAGAGAGAGAGAGAGACAGAGACAGAGACAGAGACAGAGAGAACAGGAGAGAACAGGCAGGTTGGTAGGTTGGAGGGTTGAGGGGTGACAGGAGGAAACTAGAGACATTGGGAAATGTACACTGGTGGAGGGATGGGTGTTGGAACAGTGTATGACTGAAACCTAATCATGAACAGTTTTTAAGGGTCTATTGCACAGTGATACAATTAAAAATCTTTTTTTAAATTTTTTTTTAAAGAGCAGACACGGAAGTCTATGGTGAACTTTGAGTCTAACTTAGCTTTCCCCTTACTGTGTGACCTTCAGCCAAACATCTCACCTTCCTGTGCCTCAGCTTCTGCATCCACCAGGTGATAGTAGAGATAGTACCTATCCTGTATACAGTGAGAAATGAATGAATGAACTCATGTCCGAACTTACAACAGAGCCAGGCATACAAGATGTCACAGTGACTACACTTATGGCAGTGTTCCACTGCAAGTCAATCACCTGCCTTCTCTCATCCAGGATTTATTTATTGGTAGGCATGATTAAAGCAATAGCACAGCGGGTAGGGCAATTGCCTTGCACATGGCTGACCTGGGTTTGGTTCCTTTGTATCTCTCGGAGAGCCTGGCAAGCTACTGAGAGTATCCCGCCCACACGGCAGAGGATGGCAAGCTACCTGTGGCGTATTTGATATGCCAAAAATAGTAACAACAAGACTCACCATGGAGACATTACTGGTGCCCATTGAGCAAATAGATGAACAACGGGATTACAGTGCTACAGTGCATGATTAACATGTGAGCCATCTAGATTCTCTGCAGAGAACTCCTTACAAGAAAGGTTGCTTCCTGACTTCCTCAAAGCAGTGAGGTACAATGTATTGAGTGCTCCATGAACTCTGTGTAAATCCTCAGAAGAGACATAGACTCTCTCCCTTGTTCTCACCTGTGAAAGGGGTGTGGGAGGGAGAATTCTGCACTGAAAACCAGGGACACCAAGTCCAATGCCGTTTTCCTCACTCTGCGGCATAGGCAAGTCCCTCTCAGATGAATATTTTTCTCTTATAACATCAAGAGGAATTTGGGCTAGACATCAGTTTATTCCTCTGTAACACGGGAGGCTACAGAGAAGTATCACAGAGGTGCTACAAGGTGTGTACCAAGCAATGCTTCACACACTGAAAAGAAAGGTCCTGAGGTAGCCCTGAAGGGTGCACACCATCTGGTCTCTGGCCCCCTCTCTCCCCTCCCCTCTTGTGTACATTTGCTTTTACAATTCCCCGCCCCCACCCCACCTAGCACACTGCTGATGCCTCAAGGACTCCTTCCCACCCTGCACTGCCACCACTTTGTCCCACACTCTACTTTTTAAAATAAATATTTATTTTTACATTTATTTTATTTTACTTATTTGTTTTTGTTTTTAGGGGGAGGGCACACCTGGCAGTGCTCTAGGACTATTCCTGGCTCTGTGTGTACAAGAGTCCCTTGAGTCTCACTGTTTAGAACGCACTTCTCCCCTGCTATTTCATGGTTTGGATTATTTTTCCAAAGCAGTTCACATTCTCTAGAATACTTTATGACTTCCTTATGACTATTGCTGTCTGTCTCTTCCAAAACCAAGCAGGGGAATTCTGTTCTCATTCTGTTTTGTTCCCCACAAGTATTGAAGACCACTTGGCATATGATAGTTACTCAATAAATATGTGATGATCTCAGCTGATCTCTAAAGGCTCAGACAAGCCTTATCCATGAGTGAATCTGCTGAAAAACCCAGGTATGTGGGACTTGTGACTGAAATCCCCAGGCTTGCCCGGAGTCAGGAATGGGCTACCTTCCCCCATCTCCACCCACTTCTGGTAGGTGGCAGTCACATCCAGGAACTGCCTCTGGCACCACTAATGGCCATGATCAAGACACTCATAAATAAACCTTGGAAGAGGAAGAGAGTAACACCCTGCAGATATGCCTCTGGACCCCAAAGTCACAAACCAGTTAACAATTTAATTCTTGCTGTATCACTCTATTTAAAAATCTTAGAATTTCTGGAGTGACATCTCATACTCTATACAAGGGCTTAATGGCTCCAGGGTGATACAAAAATCTTCACACACTTCTCTGAGGAAACTTTTGGATCACATTTAGCGGATTACTCATAACAGACAATACAAAATGTTCTGCTTTGGTAGCAGGCTTTGGGGATTGTGTTGGAATAATTCGAAATATGGTGATGGGAAGATGTAATGGTGGTGAGATTGGAATATTGAATGTAATCAAGTATTGTGAACAACTTAATCAAAATAAAATAAATTTAAAAATACAGGATGATCCGTTAAATGAATGGGAGAAGGATGAATGATGAGTATTTGGTATACTAAGATGATACTTAGTGAATTGTTGGCAGCCTCTCCAAATGTGAAGGGGGGCTTTCACTCCAAACACATCTTCATTCCAGTAGGACAGATCTTTCCCTAGACACTCTGGACCCCTTTCCAGCCCTCTCACCATCTCAGTGAGGTTAATCTGAAACATCAATGGCTCCAGCTCTCTACCTGTTCTATCTCTTCTTTATGAGCGAGCATCCATGCCCTTGATGCCCCTTGGTCCCAATGTTTTGCTTTGCAGCCTCAAAGATTCCTTATTGGACTCTTCACCAGGAGGTCAGCATAGGATGTATTAGAAAGGCCCCCGAGCTATAGCAGTGAGCACTGTTCTTTAAGTCTGGTCAGGAGCAAAGTGCATATTGTTTGACCTACCGTCATCCTCACGCTCTTTTGGCTGATGCTTTTGTAGATGCCTCTCTTTACAAACAAAACTCCAGTGGGACACAAATCCATAACGAGGGTAGTGGCCTGGGGTGAGGGGCTGTGCTGGCTCACAGAGTGCTTGCTGGGCTATTGCTAGTGCAGAAAGAGGCCAGTACATCCTTTCTCCCACTGCCAATCCGTCCATGCTCCACTCCTGCAGTGACAGGGCCTGGTGCTGCCCTCCAAGTGGCTGGGTGCGGCTCATTCTTATCTGCAAAGATGCTGGAGACTGCCTCTACCATCTATATCATCCATCCGGTTCCTGGTTGTTCCCAACTCCTTGTCTCCCCGACCACAGTGAAGAGAGAGTGAGTGAGAGCTAGCTCAGTGCTCTCAAGGAGTGACCCCACAGTGTCCTTCTAGCACCCTCTGGACACAACGCCAATGAGGCAGGTGCTACTACCCTTATTTTGCTGAGGAGGGAACCAAGCCTTTTAGAGTTGAAGGGTCTTTAGTGCTGTTGGTGCTCATAACTGGCAGTGTGAGCTCCCAAGTCTGCACTGCGGGGTCATTTCTAGGGCCAATGGGTCTTCACTGAGGCCACAAATAGAAATGAAATCTAAAAGATAAAGAGCCCAGAGACCCCAGTCTAGCCCCAGGGAACTCAGGCCAGACAATCAATCACTTAGCTCCATCAGCATGCTTTGGGGGCGGCAATGTACCCTATGGATGTATCCAGAGGTATCTACCAACTGATGTTTTTCTGTCACAGTCCCAGAGAGCTCAAAAGCAGAGACACGTTATGTGTGGCTTTCGCCTCAGCTACTAGCTTGAAAGCCATTCAGGAAAAATGAAATTAATCTGGCTCAACCTGATCTTGGTGAGCCAGTGCTGAATTTTAATGACAAACACTCTTTGCTCTCTGCTCCCTGGCAAAACAGTCCAGGGGGCCAAAGGGCAGTTCAGAAGCATGCCTAAGGCGCTCAGGCCCCAGGCTCCACCCCAAGCCAGGCAGCGTCTTCCTTCTTCAGAAAGCTGGTGGCATGGAGGCACTGATGGTCTAGACAGGAAGCAAGAGGATTCACTGGGTGTCAGGCTACACTCCGCCGAAACAGCCAGACACACCCAGGAGGTGCAGACAGCAAGTTGTCCGAGGACACTGACATGAATGGAACAGCCTGCATTTATTAAGCTCTTACTGTTTGCCAACACTGGGCCGGATCAACAGCAATCTCTTAAAAAGGCTTGAAGACTATTTTTAGTCAGCACAGAAAAACACGTCCATGGTCAAGAAATAAAATACTACAGAGGACTGTAATGAAAATCACCAGCTAATAATAGAATATGGGCCCTGCTTCCCCCTTCCCTCCACTCCCCTCCCCACGGGCAACCTTTTCTAACTCTCCCCGTGTCTCCTGGGGCAGCTCACTGGGTACTTACGGAGCACTCAGCAAGGTGGGGTGGTGTGTATGGAAAGAGTGCTCCCCTTTAGGAGGGATGAAAGGGTGCACCTGTAGCTCAGGTTACACGGGGCAGAGCCAGGCCTCACACTCCCCGCAGAAGGCCCGGCTCTGAAAGCCAGGCTCCACAGCTCACTGCAGAAAGCTGCATGAAGGAGGTGGCAAGGCCACCGCGGGCCCCCAGCCCAGAGGGCTTCCAGGTCACGTGATGTCTAGAAGCTCCCCCAGTAGGCATGTCTAGATGGCATCACTGGGTTACCCAGAATGACCGCTGCTTGGGAAGGTCTGTTTTCTAGAGGCTTTTCCTAGTCTCTGGGCTCTGCCCCTTCTGTTACTATCTACCTGCCCTCAAGATTTTGGGGTGGAGTCTCTGGGGGCCTTCTGACTCCTCTCCCGGAATCTTTCTGCCTCCACTCTCTTGTCCTGGGAGATATGCAGAGATGTTTGAGCACCATTTCTGTGAAAATGCAGCTCAGAAAGACCAATTCCAGGCAGAGATATAGGACAGAGACTAAGGCATTTGCCCTGAAGGTAGCTGGCCCTGGTCCCATCACTGGCATCCTGTATGCTCAGTCGACAGAGTACCTTCAGGAGGGACTCCTGAGCAGAGTCAGGAGGAAGTGCTGGTATGGCCCACTTGTATATCACTTTGCAAAAAAAAAAAAATGGGCAAGTGTTTAAGTAGCATATATGTTTTCTTATGTCAAGTCAGGGAAGAGGAGAGAAAAAAAATATGTGTGTTTTTTGTATATGTATAGATGACTTCTGAAAGGGCACATAAACCCTTACACAGGCCAGGTGTGGCCCAAACCCCATTCTACTCCTGTGGCCACCCCTCCCCCCAAAAAATCCCCCAAAAATGGAAAAGAAAAGATCAACCCTGCCCAGATCCATGTTTGATAAGGAAATGCTTTTCCTTCCCTTGCCACTGGAGTTCTGCTTGCGGACACATGGTGCAGGGTGAAGTGTGGCCACACTCGGAGTCTTTGCTAGTAACAGAGGGAATGGTCAGGAGTTCCAGGGCAGACTAGCCAGGTGGAATCTGGGGACAGGCACTGCTGGCTCACTGGGCAAGTGGACTCCTCTCTGGGGTGGATTCCTCAGTGATTAGCCTCGAAAGGCTGACGGGGACAAAAGTCATTTTTTAAATTAAAAATTCTTCTGAAACCTATTTGCAGGAATGGCGATCCGCCCTCCTTCACAGATGAGTCAGTCCACTGAGGAAAAGGCCATGGATCTGCCTTGAGGGGACAGCGTGCTTCAGAGTCAGAAGCAGGTGCAAAGACCCACTTGCACTCTCCTGCTGATAAGGTTGGGTGACCGTGGACAAGCCAGTCCCCTGCTAGGAGTTTTGTTTGTAAACGAAAATGAATTTTTTCATTTGCACCACAGTTAAGAGAAGCCCAGAGTCTAAGCTTAAAATTATGTGGTCTTCCATCTGCCAGGTATTGACCTTGGGAAAAATTCATCTGTATAGAAATGGGGACTGATATCAGTAATCACCTCAGAGAGTGGTTATAGGTCCAGAAAGAGTTAATCAATGCTCACAGTTTATCAGCTATCATTATGGAGCCTGTTGTGGCCCCTGGGCACTCACTTGGCGGGATCTTAGCCCCTTTCCAGGTTGGGTGATCATAGGCGGTTGTGTTCAACTTTCAACCTCAAGTCTCAGGCGACGTCTAAGAGCCTAAACGTTTCAATCTGAATGGGAAACCCTATTTTTTCTTTCTCTGCCGATAACATTCACGAGAGTGTTTTTACTTTTCTTCACATGCGGTCTAGAAATCCTGAATAAATGTCAAAAGAATTCACTGAGTCAACAAATATGGAATAGTATTAAAACTCTTAGGAGTGAACCATTTCCTACATTACCAGACGCTTAAAGGGATAATATTTTCAATTACATTATTCAATAAATATGCTATTTAGGGCCCAAGCAATGCCGCTATAATTTGTAGTTATTAGGTCAGCGGTTCCTTCATTCAATTAGGGAACGTCTGAGGCTGCCTCGGATGCAGGCATTACGGGAGACGCGTGAGGTCCTCCAGCCCAGCAGGGGCACCACCGCGAGACACAGGAGCAGGAGCAGTCCCGCATCCCTGTGCCTCGCAGGCCGCTCTCTCCATCTAATCCATTTGGCTCTGTGACCCTGGTGGCCTGTCTTAGCTGTTTCCGCACACCCTCTTGTTGTGGTTAAGTTCGGCGGGGGGTGAGACTGGCATCACACCAGAAGGTCAAAAGGAGAGTGAGATCTGGGTACCCCGTTGTGGGACCCAGAGAAAATGAATCTTCCTGGGATCCAGTTTTCCCCGCCAAATGGGGAGATGGTAATCCTTACCCCCCTGCCTGTGGTTTCCGTGGTTAATGGGCTTGGAATCACGCCTGGCTCAAGGAGGAGGCACACAAGGAGAAAGGTGAATTCTTACTGCCACAGGGCGACCCCTCAGCTCTGGCCATACATCTTGAGTGTCAGCAGGCAGCTCTGCTGTGACCACTTTGGTCCCAGGAGAAGGAGGATTTTCAGCTGTTCCAAGCCTGGAGCTTTCCTGTTCTTGGCAGGTGCTAACCGCACCCATCCCCCCTCATGGAAGCCGTTCATGAACACTCCACACCAACCACGTTCCACGTGGCGTTGGCCTCTATCTGCTGTGTGACAGGCAGGTATCCTGAGTTTTCTAGGGAAAATTCTCCCTGAAAGGTCAGGTACTGTGACTGTTTCTATAGATAGGAAAACAGAGGCTTTGCTCAAGCACTAAAAAAGAGGCTGAGTGTTCAATTCAGGTCTAGCTTTTTATACCCAGGCAAGCTTTTGATGCTCAATGACAATGATTCCTGCATCCTTGACTTCCCCAAGGATGACAGACAAGAGGTGACGGAAGATCTTGTGTGATGATGATTCTGACGAAAATTAAAGGAGTTACATGGACAAAGGCCAAGAATCCCTGGGATGCAAGTGGTAATCAGGGATGCTTCCTGGAGGAGGCAATAATTATCTGATAAATCAAAGGTGGGCAGTTAGTTCTTGGAGCTAGAGAGGTAGTACAGAGGGCAGGGCTCTTGCCTTGCACATAGTTGACTCAGGTTTGATACCTGGCATCCATATGGTCCCCTGAGCACTGTCAGGAGTGATCTTTGAGTGCAGAGCCAAGAGTAACCCATGAACATTGCTGAATGTGGGCCCCAAAACCAAAAGGAATGGACAGTACATGGGCTGGGGTGACAACTCAAAGGCAGTGGGTTCACTCCCTGGCACTGCATGAACTCCTGAACATAAAACTAGCATAACCTCCACGCCCCGTCACCAGGTGTGGGCCCAAATCACTGGCCCTCCCCCCAAGAAAAAGACAAAGATGGGCCGTTATTCGGGAAACAAGGAAGAGGGCCTGGAATGTGGGAAAGTCCAGTAGGAGGAGAGAGAGAGAGAGAGAGAGAGAGAGAGAGAGAGAGAGAGAGAGAGAGAGAGAGAGAGAGAGAGAGAGAGAGAGAGAGAGAGAGAGGAGGAGGAGCTTTCTCAGGGACTGCAAGCAATTCAAAACTCCTGGAGCAGAGAGCTTGAAAAGGGGGCATGACAAGACGTCAGCTCTGACAGTGAAGAGATTCGAGGACAGAGCGGGGACTTGGCTTTTGGCTGTTGATCCTTGTGGAAATGACGCTTATACAGGGCAGTCCCAGTCAATGGTTTGGGACTGCCAGCTCTTTCAGAACAGATCACTGGACCTTCTATCTCCAAGGCTCAAACCTCGCGTATATCTCTGTACATTAGGTGCTCAATAAATAAGTAACAACTCAGGAAAGAGTTCCCGTTAAGAGGGGTTCCTCTGAGTCTAGGCACATACTGTTTTGTGCCTGGCCATTCTCCCTTGCCCCTGCCAGGGCTCACTTTTACCTGGGGAGGTCTGTTTTCTACAGTCCCTTTGTGCAGGGGAATGAGCCCATAGCCAGGCACAGATAGAGCTGGTGTAAGTCCTCTACCTCTCAGACCACAGGGGAGAGGCCCATGGCCTCCCCGGGAGGGGGAACTTGCTAAAAATGTTCCCCAAGTCCCGCCTTCCCTTTTTGGCCTCACTTCCTGGCTTCCCCCGGGAGAACCTCTTTACTTCTCATCCGAATTCTCTGCACGGTGAATCTTGGTCTTGGGGTTTGCCTCTGGGAGACCAAAGGAAGGCGGCTCATGTTTAGATCCCAAGCAAGAAAGAGCTCGAGTTGATCAGAGCTCAGAGCTGATCAGCGTTATTACTGAGTCTTTTGGGGGTGACCTCTCAGGGACAGGGAATACAGGTAGTCTACAGCTGGCTCATCAGAAGGCGTCACTGTAACCCCAACCCTGCAGGGCCAGGGCACCACAGTGCCTTACACAGTTACCGGGCTCCCAGTTTGCTGCATCACAGCTAGTATGATGCAGGTCAAGTGGGAAAGTGTGCAGCAAAACCCAGTGAGAGAAACTCAGTTCCTTTCCAGCGTTTGTAGGAACGACTTATTAGCAGCGGGTGCTCACTGCCTGTGGTTCTCCAGTTTGGCAATGGCATCACTGTAAGATTTCCTCCAATTTCCATAGGAGGAAACTCACACATGGGCATATTTGCTACCCAGGAGAGAGGAGGCACCCAGAAGAAGCAGGGGTTCGTGTGTGAGGGTCATGCACGCCTGTATTTGGCACCCAGCACATGGATGTTGCGTGAATGATAACGAAAAATCCCCTATTGACTACCTTTATCCAGGTGGATGAGCCCTGGAGCATTTTGCTGGCCCTCGGTGTGAGTCTTCCTGTGTACCGGGCACTATCCTCTCTCCTATCGGCCCACCTGTGCGCGTGCACCATGGCTTCCCTCAGGGGACGCTCACCCTCTGGGGACGGCAGGCCAGCTGGCCCAGCAGACTAGCCAGACTCCTGAGAGTCTAATTTAATTTCTGCTGTGGGGTGGCACCTTGGGAGTTTCAGCAAAGTGTCTCTGGTGAATATGGCGCACGGCTAGGGCAGAGGCCGTTGGGAGGAAGGAAAACAAACTTGCAGGTGGAGAGAAATCAGAAGAGTCTGATGTGACCTGCAGCTCCCATAGGAGGGTAGGTGGCATGGGACGATCTGCGCCCCAGCCCCAAGAGACACCGAAACATCTGGAGATACTTTTGACGGCCACATCTGGGGGGGTGATACTCGTGGCACCTATTGGAGTGGGGCCACCTGGGATGCTGCTCCTACCTTACCACAGAGTACACCTCCCACCACTAGGAACTAGGGCTGGAGAGAGACAACAGGGATTAACACAGTGACGCTGGTTCGCACCAGCGAGGGTGATACTTGAATGTGGTTTGAATGAGCACAGATCACTGCACGCTGGTCAACGTGTTAAGGCACCTGCCTTACATACGGCCAACGTTAGTTCAACCCTGGCACTGAATGGGCCCTCGTGGACCATTGGGAGACACCCCCTGAGCACAAAGTCGAGAGAAGTCCCCGAGCACTGCCAGGTGTAGCCCCCAGTGCTCCAATGCACCACTTTCCAAAATTGCCCCCAAATAGTTATTCTGGTCCAGGGGGTCAGGGAGAAGTCACCATGGCATGAAAGTGTCCCTTGCTGTGCCCCCCGCCCAGCTGCCCCTGTGCCCCTACGGAGGGTCTGCAGAGTGACTGTGTCTGCAGCATCCAGCTCTGCAGGAAGTATCCAGGATGTGGCAGGACGGGGCCAGCCAGCCTTGAGCAGATGCTGTGGATGGCTATGCGGCAAGCTTCTCGCCGCTCTCCCACCTGAGCCTGCAGCCTCGGCCCCACACACCCCTTGGGCTGCTACTGGGGCTGGGGGTAGGGACATCTGGAGGAACGTGCTGCACCTCTTGCTTTCACTTTTAAGTCCTCACATCCCAGAGTCACTGCACCGTGTCCAAACTCCAGATACAAGTGGGAAGGAAGGAGAGGGTGTCTCAATGCAGGCTGACCAGGACCCCAGCCCTGCCTGCGGGCTGACCACCTCCTCTCAAGCATCTCCCTGCTTTCCACTCTAACTTAGCAGGGAGGAGAGATTTCCTTGGGGACGTCCTGCCAACATCCTCAGGCCCTGGAAGAAGTGATTTCCCCCGAGAAGAGGGATCCACCAAGCGTGAATAAATAAACAGAGCATTCCAGGGGAAGGGGGGGTAGGTGGAGGGAGTTCTGGCTAGCTTTGTCCTCCTCACCCACTGCTCGTCAGCTTCCCAGCCAGGCAGGGGGTGGAGAACCTGCCCATCCCCATGGGTCCTGCTCTCTCTCTCTCTCTCTCTCTCTCTCTCTCTCTCTCTTTCTCTCTCTCTCTCTCTCCCTCTCTCCTCTGTCTTCTTCTCTCTAATCCGTTCTTTATTACAAAAGAAAGCATTTATACTAGAGATATTAGAAAGAGGTGATTTTCTCTCGCCATTCTAGATCAGACAAACCTCATAGTAGGAAATTCTTGTTTTCGGAACTTTGAGGGCTGGGGGGAAGAGAGAGAGGAAAATATTTAGGGCATTGTTTCCCAAAACTGGCTGCCTTCACCGACATTCCTGGAGAGGAAAGGGGTTACATGCTTTCTACAACGCTACATGAATTTTTATGTTTTTACTTTTGTGGATCAGTGAAATCAAACGAAAATGTACTTTTTCAGGATGGCTGGACGGTCATCTTATGTAACTGAGTGTGGCCATTGAGTTTCTCTCTTTCCCTTTCTTTTTCCGAAGCGTCACTGTGAATCAGTGGCAGATTCCTCCGCCCTGGAATCGCCTCGCTGGATCAGTGGGGGAGCTATGCAGAACTGGCTGCTTGCTCAGCACCCCACAAGCCTCTCGGGGGAAATCACAGCTCTGGGGGCAGTTTCAGGGGATGACTTGGGGGAAGGTTGTACCAGGCTTCAGGCAAGGTCTGAGTCAGGGGGCAGCTCAGAGCCAGCCAGGGAGCCAGCCAGCCTCCAACAGGCTCTACCTGCAGAACCCAGCTCCTGTGGACGAGGGAGCCTAGCCACGGGGGCCTGAGAGGAGTGACTTGAGTCTGGAGGGCCGCCTTCGCTTTACCAGTAGGGAAACTGAGGCCAGAGAGGGGATGAAAGCCCTGCTCTACTAAGTCAGCAGATGGGATTAGAGGTGGTGCTCTATAGGACCTTGTCCCTCTTGCTCTCCCCACCACCTCTGCCATTTCCCGCCCCCCTCCCCGCCTGTGTTTGGAATTTTTCTCTTGTGGTCACACACTTATTTTATTTTTACTTATTCTATTCCTCCATCCCTCTCGCAGACCCCGGCAAGCTACCAAGAGTATCCCACCCGCACGGCAGAGCTCCACAAGCTACCTGTGGCGTGGCGTTTCGATATGACAAACACAGTAACAAGTCTCACAATGGAGACGTTACTGGTGCCTGCTCGAGCAAATCAATGAACAATGGGATGACAGTGCTACAGTGCTTTTTATTTTATTTTTTTTTTGGTTTAGGGGCCACACCTAGCAGTGCTCAGGGCTTACTCCTGGCTTTGACTCAGAGGTCGGTCATTCCTGGTGGGGTTCAGAGGACCATATGGGATGCTGGGGAATGAAGTTGGGTTGGTAATGTGCAAGACAAACACTTTACCCCCTTTATGCTATGCTCCAGTGCCCACACACTTATTTTAGAGCAGTGGGAAAGGGCCCTACTGATTTGTTCAAGAAAAAAGATAGAAATGCTCTAAAACTAGACAGAAATGGTCTAAAACTGGCAGCTTTGGTCCATCAAATGTGAATGTGGGGGATGGGGCTGGGGGCATGGTGGGATCGCTACTAAATAAACCAGATTCCCCCGTATAAGTCCTTGGTTATTGTTCAATGAGACTAGCTGTTATGTCCTAACTTAAGAAATGCCCCATCACAAAGAAGGAGCATGATAGAAAGTGAGCAGGCTTAGGTTTAATAACTGTATTAGGGAACGGTCCCGTTTGGCAAGCCAAGGACCAGGACATTTGTCTTGAGTCCCTATTCTAAACTAACATCATGCAAATGTGGTGCTCCTCACCTTAGCAATCTCTCATACAAGGGCTTATGGTCTCTGTGGTAAGATAAAGCAATCTTCACTAACTTTCTTTTAAGGAAAATGTTTTTGATCATCCTTTTAGCAAATTATAACAAGCAATGTGAAATAAATGATTGAGGGCCTGCTATGGGGGCAGGCTCAAGGGGGGTTGGGAAAATTAGAAATAACGGTGGTGGGAAGGTGCAATGGTGGTGGGATTGGTGTTGGAATACTGAATGTCTATAACTAAACTAATGACTTAATAAAGTTATTCGAAACATGTAAGGCTCCTCATTCATCTGGAAACCTACATTCACAGAGCTGAGGAGCGCCAAGATCTCAGTGTGGGATTTGCCAGACAAAACCGGCATTTTCTGCTTTGAAAATTGTAACCAAATGCCTAGCTCTGGCCAACCAAAAGAGAAACGGCCCAGCTGTGCTGGGTTGAGCTCTGTGCCTGAGCACCTGTCTGTACAAGCCCCAACCCCCAGTCTCGGCTTTATGCTTGGTTTTTGTAAATGTTTCAGGCAGGCTCCCATGTGAGTTTTGAAGGGGGGTGGTGTTCTTTGTTCTTTAGCTCCTGGAGGTAAATGTGCCTCAGCCGAGGTCCCTCCATACCCCTGCATCCCTCCTCCCTTGGGAAAGACTTGGCTGGGAAATGATCCCCAGCTGTTCTCATGGCGAACCCAGCCCTGGAGCACGGGCTGCTCACCTGTGTCTGGGGTGCAGGGACGTTTCACCGGGTGCCAGCCTGAAACCTAGGTGCCCAATCTCCCTCCCACTGCCTGCAACCTGGAGAGAGGTCACCAGGGTCCTCATGGGGCTGCTGGCCTCAGAAATCCTGTAAATATTCATTGAGCATCTACTCTGCCCAGGAGGTGGCCGCTGCTGCTCTCCAAGTGGGGGCTTCACCATCCTGGTATACCCGGGACACACACTAACCACCCATTTGGGGATGGGGTTGAGCCACGCCTGGAAATGCTTGGAGGCCACTTCCAGCTTTGTGTTTTGGGGGTCATGGTGGTGGTGGGGCACTCCTGTGCAATGCTCAGGGAACCACAGTCAGCGCCAGGGATGGGACCTGGACCTGCACAATCCGAGCATGTCCTCCCGTCCTTGGGGCTCTCGCTCACCCTGACCAGTAGTTTTGCAGAAGGGGAGGCCTGTACTCACAAAGCCAGTTTCCTTTGTGGGCATCACGCAGAGCAGAAAAGCTTGGGGCTGTTACTGCCCTGGTTACAACCATTATGTGAACCCAGGACAGGGGAAAAGGCTGGCATGGGACGGGGGTGAAAGGGACACCGTGGGCTCACCTCCTGTCTCCAATTGTCAGTTGTTTGTATTATAGGCAGCTCCTCTAGTTGTACTAGATGAATTAAGGCAAACCCGAAGCATTATCTTTTCTCAAAAGTAAAAACAAGGGGCCAAAGAGGATACAGCAGGTAGGGTGCTTGCCTTAGGTGTGTCTTACCTGGGCTCGATCCTCAGCTTGGCTAGGAGGGATCCCTAAGCAAGGAGCTGGGAGTAAACCCTATGAACAACTGGGTATAACCCTCCCCCAAAGTAAAATCAAATACCTATTAGTTAGGCAATGCATAGACAGAGGGTAGGGGGTGGAGAAACTGGATTATTCCAGAATCTTGGAAAGAAGGAAGTTATTCATACTCTAAGATCATCACCCCAAGATCTTTCTCTAGGAAAATGTCTGAGCCCTTTGACTTCCTCGTGCTTCTGTCAAATAACTATGATGACTACAAGCAGGTCCTCTTCCCAAAGAGAAAAGCAAGTCACAGTGTTATTTAC
The DNA here is from genome assembly GCF_027595985.1 of Sorex araneus. Taxonomy (NCBI): domain Eukaryota; kingdom Metazoa; phylum Chordata; class Mammalia; order Eulipotyphla; family Soricidae; genus Sorex; species Sorex araneus. The sequence goes on from NC_073303.1 coordinate 105,340,735, forward strand.
TGGGTACCAAACTTTTGAAGTCATGAGCCTAGGAGTGGCATGCACACTATACAACTTAGTGGATATGCTTCTCTGGAAAGGTTTCTCCCCAGCCCCAGCCCTCAGGAATCTCAAATGAATCATTTTTGTCAGGGAGCTGGGCATGAAACTCTAAGACTAAAATCTCAACAAGAAAACACCACCAGCAGGGAGAAGCATAGGCATGCCTCTATACCCTGCCGTGGGCACTGAGCATGGTGACGAGTCACATTGTCAAAGGGGCACAAATATTGTACCACAGATGTTCAGGAAGGTGTCCCTAACACTTTTGAATGTGAGTGTTGGAGAGGGAGGAACACTTTTTTCTCTCATGAACATGGTTGACTGTTCAGGAGAGAGCTTGGATATCTAAACATTTGTAAGAAGCAGGGTGGGGAGAGAGCTCAAAGGGCCGGTGCGTTTGCTTTGTATGCGGGAGGCCCAGGTTCTTGACCTGGTCCCCATGGTCCCCCAAGCACCACTAGGAATGACTGCCAAACAATAAGCTGTAAGTAGTCCCTGAGCTCTTCCGGATGCAGCTCAACACCCTCCCCCACAACAACAACAACAACAACAACAACAGTAATAATAATAATAATAATAATAATAATAAAATTATAGCAGAGGAAACAGACTTTTCACAACTTGGGGAGCGCCTGGGTTTCCCCTCTAAGGTCTCAGAGTTTGGGCTAGGTGATCTCAAATGTTGTATCTCAATACTGTTTAGCTGCCTGTTGGACACAGGAACTATGCAGAGTTGTTCACAGCAAACAACCAGCTGGTTGATCATCAACTCCATTGACGAAAGAGGGGCCTTACTTCCTGGCAAGGCCTTCATACAATATTGCTGGAGCCAAGAAGAAAACTAATGACTATTCCTGGGCAGGATGCTGTGATCAAGCTTTCTTTTTTAAAAAAAAATTAAGAAAAAATTTATTTCATAAGATAGTTCACAATATTTGATTACATTTAATATTCAAACACAAATCCCATCACCATTACACCTTCCACCACCAAATACAGGATGTTTCCATCCCAAGCCCCAATCCCTGTCCCAAAACACAACCGAAAGAATGTATTTTGTATTGTTTGTTATGAAGAACTGCTGAATATGCTTACAAAAAAGTGTTCATATAGAAAATAGTGTGAAGATTTTTCTGCTTTGGTAGGAGCCATTATGACATTCTATAGGATATCACTAACATGTTGTTAAAGTTTGGGTGATGTGAGTTTTGGTATATATATCTGAACTATGCAGCACTGTAGCACTGTAGCACTGTCCTCCTGTTGTTCATCGATTTGCTCGAGCGGGCACCAGTAATGTTTTCATTGTGAGACTTCTTGTTACTGTTTTTGGCAAATCGAATACACCATGGGTAGCTTGCCAGGATATATTTTCCTCTATGATTTGTTGGCTGCTACCTGAACCCCATCAAATATGGTGTGGTAATTATGGAGAATGGGTAGGGAGTGTCTTATGGTGTGTCTACACGGTTCAGGAATATGTTCACTCATATGTGAGGCTCTGCCCGAAGTGTGTGGGGAGTGGCCTTGAGCGTGGTGGCGGTTGGGTTGTGGAGGTGTTCAGCTGCCAGAGCTGAGTCCCTTGGGGCGGGGAGGGCTCTCACCCGCCCCCTCTGGCGCGGAGTCCGGTGGCATGGCTATGGGGACCTCGTGTTATGCTCCCTTCTAGGAGAAGTAGCCGGGTGAACTGGACGGTGGCTGGTGACAAGATTATCTGACAAGCTTTTTAGGTTACCTTTCAAGGATATTAAAATTAAAATTCCAGGAAGTAGGCAGGCATTCTGGTGAGCAACGCGGCCCGGACAATGCTCCGGACCCGAATCGGGGCCAGCAACACCGGGGGGCCGGAGGGAGGAGGTGCCGCCTGCACACCTTCTCCGGATGGAACCCCGGCGACACTGAGCAGCAACTAACACGGCTCCAGGATTCGGGACTGGGACAGATCCGAGCCGCGGGGGCCACTGGAGTGGGGCGGCGCCAGCCCAAACTCTGAGCTAGCGGCCGCGCAACCTTTTCTCTCAGAGAGCCAGCCCTGTGTAACCTCAGAGAGCCAGCACCTGAGTAACCTCAGAGAGCCAGCACCTGTGCAACCTCCGAGAGCCAGCCCTGTGTAACCTCAGAGAGCCAGCCCTGCGCAACCTCAGAGAGCCAGCCCTGTGTAACCTCAGAGAGCCAGCACCGGCACAACCTCAGAGAGCCAGCACCTGCACAACCTCAGAGAGCCAGCACCTGAGTAACCTCAGAGAGCCAGCACCTGCATAACCTCAGAGAGCCAGCCCTGTGTAACCTCAGAGAGCCAGCCCTGTGTAACCTCAGAGAGCCAGCACCTGAGTAACCTCAGAGAGCCAGCACTGTGTAACCTCAGAGAGCCAGCCCTGTGTAACCTCCGAGAGCCAGCACCTGTGTAGCCTCAGAGAGCCAGCCCTGTGTAACCTCAGAGAGCCAGCCCTGTGTAACCTCCGAGAGCCAGCACCTGTGTAACCTCAGAGAGCCAGCACCTGTGTAACCTCAGAGAGCCAGCCCTGTGTAACCTCCGAGAGCCAGCACCTGTGTAACCTCAGAGAGCCAGCCCTGTATAACCTCCGAGAGCCAGCACCTGTGTAACCTCCGAGAGCCAGCCCTGCGTAACCTCAGAGAGCCAGCCCTGTGTAACCTCAGAGAGCCAGCCCTGTGTAACCTCAGAGAGCCAGCCCTGTGTAACCTCAGAGAGCCAGCACCTGAGTAACCTCAGAGAGCCAGCCCTGTGTAACCTCAGAGAGCCAGCCCTGTGTAACCTCAGAGAGCCAGCACCTGAGTAACCTCAGAGAGCCAGCACTGTGTAACCTCAGAGAGCCAGCCCTGTGTAACCTCCGAGAGCCAGCACCTGTGTAGCCTCAGAGAGCCAGCCCTGTGTAACCTCAGAGAGCCAGCCCTGTGTAACCTCCGAGAGCCAGCACCTGTGTAACCTCAGAGAGCCAGCACCTGTGTAACCTCAGAGAGCCAGCCCTGTGTAACCTCCGAGAGCCAGCACCTGTGTAACCTCAGAGAGCCAGCCCTGTATAACCTCCGAGAGCCAGCACCTGTGTAACCTCCGAGAGCCAGCCCTGCGTAACCTCAGAGAGCCAGCACCTGTGTAACCTCAGAGAGCCAACCCTGTGCAACCTCCGAGAGCCAGCACCTGTGTAACCTCAGAGAGCCAGCACCTGAGTAACCTCAGAGAGCCAGCACCTGAGTAACCTCAGAGAGCCAGCACCTGTGTAACCTCAGAGAGCCAGCATGCATGTGCCATCCCATACATCTAAGCAACAACCCCCATGACAAATGGAGTTATTAATATGAATAAATTTTTACTGCGTGTTGTAAAAAAAAATAAAATAAAATTCCAGGAAGTTTCACAAAGAACTAGTGTGAAGGCAGTATCTGTTTCTCCATTGTAGTAGCCCAAGTGTTGTCTGACACATAGTAGGCTCTGGGCTATCTCCCGCATGAATAAACAAAGCACTCAGACTCTAATACTTCAGACACCCACGAGAAAGTGCAGGCAGAGATGAATACACACAAGCATTTGACAACTTGTCTGAATAGCACTGGCATTTAATCCCTGGCCTTCTCTGCTTCGCCTCCCCACTTCCCGACCTTACACCCGGAGTACAGGACTTAGAACCAGCTACCCAGGAAGCAGTGCTCTGCCTCTTCTTGGCTCTTACTGCATCTCTCTGAGCCTCAGTTTCCCCAGTGATTACAGGCAGATAATCAGGCTGAAGCCCTCTTGAAGGAGTTGGGTTGGGTATGCAAATTTCCCCTCGAGAATGGAGACTCACTGGGCACACTGCGTGCGTCCAGGTAAGGGCCAGCCATCAGAGCTACTATCGTGCTCGGCATCCCGAGTGCTTGGCAGTAATTAGAGGCTCATTAGATGCTAATTTATTTTATGTCAGACTGGATGCTAGATGCAAAAACCAAGTGGTCATGGTGTTCTAGAAAATGTTAGAAAGGTAATGTGCTGCAAAAATGAAAAGAGAAGGTGTTATGTCTTTCAGATCATCGGGATTTTCCTCCCCTGGAGTAGGACAAGCCAAAGTGACTCTGCACTAAATGCCAGGAAGCCTCCATTAGGTCTGGGCTCTGCCCTGCCACCGGTACTTCTAACCCTCTGAAACTCAACAAGGCCATGGGAAGCAATGCCCATGTGAGTCCCAAACCAGCACCTCCAGCACCAGGCTCATGGGACAGAAACACACACTGTTTGCCAATCCTTCCTGTTCCCCCACAACCTTCGGTCCCCTGCAGAGATGACATGTGCGAAAGTGGCACCTTGAATGACTTGTGGGCTTGCCCTTTAATATTTATTTCCTCTGTTCCTGCAGCCTAATAGTCCATTGTCTGCACAACATTTCAGCAGCCTAGATGCCTGGTCACAGGTTGAAAGAAACCTTCCTGAGGAGCTGTGGTCCTTCAGTACTCTTGCTGAGAGGAAGAAATACATCTTGCTTGGTTCGGCCAGTAGGCAGCCGGGTCTATTTGTCATTGCATCTTAGCTTGGCTTAACCTGACCACTCAGGGGTCGGTCATATGCAGAATCTGTTCCAGGGTTCAAGCACATCTGTCATAGCTCATCTCATTACTGCCTAGAACTGTAACCCACACTCGAAATCTCAGCAAGAACATTTTTTCCTATCACACATGATGACTTGGTTATGATTATTAATTAAGATTTAGAAAATTTAGTTATCTCTCTCTAACAGCTATTTCTGCCCCCCACACCCCACCCCGAGGGAAATAACTAATGATAAAACTGACAGAGAACAAATATCTTGAGTGTGAGAGGTTGTGTGTTGGTGCCAAGAAGCACTTGGAGGGAAAGGAAAAAGATGCTGCTATTCTAGTCATGGAGTCTTTCACCAGGAAGATCAAGATCTGAAGCTCTGGAGGAGAATCCCACTTGTTAAAGCACTTAACAGACTTATTTTTTTCTTTTTGGACCACACCCAGTTGTGTTCAGTGCTTGGGAGTTCATGTGCAGTGCCGGGGGATTGAATCAAACTCAGCCTCATGCAAGGCAAATGCTTTAATCTTTATACTATCTTTTGCCAAACTTAACAGAATCTTAATACCTTGTACCTAATTTGCTCACTGGAAGGTGGCAAGAACCTTGGTTTTGCTTTCCCTCAGTACTGGCTTTACATTTCAGCTTGGCCTTTTACTATGAAATCAGGACATGTTGACTCCCTGAAGCCTCGATATCCTCCAGTGTCAAATGGAGATATGGAGAGGTGGACTTCTACCAAGAGGTATCGCTAGGGTCATTAAAGTTAAGTAAGGTAGGCCACATGCTTGGTTCACTGGCTGACACAGAGTGAGCATCCAATCAATTGGTCTCTTTCTTCTTGACTACCCTTATTAGCGTTTGGCCTCAAGCCCTAGATCTATGACTCAGGACCTGAGCCTCACCAGATTCCCATGGAAGGGGCTATCTATCACCCACTGGCCAGGAAGTGGCCTGAGGTGAAGAGAATCAGCACCAGGTTCTCTCTGACACAGAAGTCTGCCCTGGGAATTCAACTCAGTTTCAAAGTTTTGTGTAGGAAGCAGGAAACAGATCCTGTACCAACTCAGGTGATACTGTTTCAGGTACTATGTAAGGTGGAAACTGTGTGTCCCCCAGGAAACAAAGGGTAAAGTGAGTCAGGGGGATGATCCATACCAGGTAGCACCTTGTGATCAGATGCTCAAATGAGGCAAGGTGGCTGAGCCAGGGAGGCAGGCCAGTTAGCAGAGACAGACTCAGCCCCTGAACTTGGGTCAAAGATAGTTTGGACCGGAAGTTCTCCTGACTGCTTCCTGTGAAGAACTTGCCACCAGAGGCAGCAACGCACAGCAACTCTGATTTCGCTGCGCTCTGCTGACCAGAGCAGATTCCCCACACTGGCTCTGGGAAAGAGTTCTTGCCTTATTCATCAACCACCCAGTGGCTGAGACTTCATTTTGCATCTACTCAATGGGCCACCCCTGTGGATGTTGGGAACACAGAAACAGAGAGGAAACTCTCTTTGGGCTGGCTCACCATGTTTTAGGTACGAGCCGTGCCCACAGGTTCTGATTCATGTGCTAAGATTTCTAAGGGCTTGCTTCTGAGACACAGCAACCTCTTGGAGGAGAGAGCAAGTAATATTATTAGCAGGAATGAGGAGATTTTGCTATATTTGGTGCAAAGAGGATGAATCAGGTAAAAAAATCTATGTGTGGAAAGGAATGAAAGGAAAAGAGATGGCAAATTTGGGGGTCAGGAGTCAGGTTTATATGGCTAAGATGTGGGGGTGGAAAGATGGTGGAAGTGGGGTTACAGCGAAATAAGACTGATGAGGAGATAACAGCTTTCACAATGCCACCATCTTGAGGTCAGGAGCCTGGACTTGATCCTATGGATTTCTAGTGTCTAAGAGGCAGCCCTCCAGAGGGGCAGGAGAGCCCCTTTAAATATTTGAATTTGAGTGAATAGACCTTCAGACCTGTCATATTCTTTTAACTATGACACCCCAACACCCCCCCAACCCCTGCACTACTTCTTGATCCCATTTTTGTCACCTGCAAAGTCCCTGAAAGCATTTGGGCTTGAAATTCCCGGGCAACTAATGATCAGGGGAGATGCTTAGTAGGTAAGTGAAATGTGGTCAGAGTTGGGGATTTAGAATCACACCACAGTGGGGCTGACGCTGGCAGCTCAGTGACAGATGACATAACATGCATTCTTTCCAGTTAGACTGCCTCCTCCCCTCTTCCTGAAAATAACCAGATGCAAAAAAAAAAGTTCTGGACATTTCCATTCACTTTTGGGGCAGCTGGACAAACATAACTTCCATTCTATCCAGTTTCGATATGGAGAGATTCTCTGTTGGTTCTATTGACCAATCGAGCAACCTCTTATGGAGGACACCCCCAGGCAGAGATAGGTGTACAGAGAACAGTAGAGAACAGTGTGTGTGTGTGTGTGTGTGTGTGTGTGTGTGTGTGTGTGTGTGTGTGTGTGTGTGTGTGTGTGTGTAGGGTTGAGGGTGGGGACTGAAGTAGACAGTCCCAAGATCCAGGGAACACACACGCATGAGAGGGAAGTACATAGGGAGCAGGTATCTGAGATGAACAATGACCTGGCAGGCCGGGGTGTACTAGTAGGAAGGGACCAGACGTGGAGTTGCCAGGCCAATGAGGCTAAGAAATCTGAATACCTTTGGTCCCGTGGGTTGTCCAATAGTCAGTCTTTAGAGCTTCAGTTATTAAGAGTGGGGAATTCCTGTGCAGAATTTATATGGTCTTTGCCCAAACTAAGCAAGCCAGCTCTCATCATTTCCATCATGGCTGTTACTGGCATGTGTCTTCCACCCAAATCTCTTGACATTGATTCTCCCCAGATGTGACTAGGATCTATCAGTGCACCCCTCCCCAGTCCTGAAAGAACCAGCAGGCTAATCTACATACGGATCTGTCCCAGACAGGTCCTCCACTCCCCACATCACCCCAGCAAGGACTAATCAGAGGGTGATGGATTCAGCAGACAGGACTGCCAGTCATTATTTCCCTGGCTTCATATGACTTTCCTTATGTCATGCATCAAATATAGACTCACGTCTGGGGCATGGGAATTGCTCTCTGGTTTGGGCAATACTGGAGGCCCATGGGTGTGTTTGGGAGCCCCTAGGGAAATGTGAGTTTCATTCTCCTAGGCCTGGAGCTTCATTCACACACAGCCCTCTCTGAGGGATTCCACCTGGAAGCACAGCAAGGTGAGCTGCGTGGGGGATGCAAATGTGTAAATCCTCCAGTTAGACTGCAAGCATTTCCCAGGAAGTCATAGTGGCTTGGTCACCTGTGTATACTGCCCCCTCCACACTCAGCATGTGGGATCCATACATAAGGAAGGGGAGTGGCCAAATCGGGGCAGTGAGGTAAAGATGTAACATTTAAGGAAGGCCTCTCTTTCAGATGCCAAGCACACACTTGAAGAAGCTCAGAGTGAGCAACCTGAGAGAGAGAGAGAGAGAGAGAGAGAGAGAGAGAGAGAGAGAGAGAGTCTGAGGGGATTCCACATTTGCTCCATCCAGTCTAGGCTGGGTAAGAAAGTGCTCAAACCATCTCTTCCTCTGCTCTTTAGACTTGTGGCTGGCCTTCCCCATCCCCATTTCCTCTCCTGTAAATGGATTTATAAGAGTACCAAGAGTTGACATGGAGAAATCAGAACCCTCCGTGATTCCTGGGGTATAAAGCATAAAAAGGTTACAAGATAGCTGGTGGACCAACTACAATGAGTAATTTTTTAAAAAGTTTGCTAAGGATGTAGGGTGGAGGGAGGGCATCTTGGATCATTGGAGGAGGGACCCTGACACTGCAGTGGGTTTGACAATGGAACATCAAAAGTACATCAAGAGTCTCTGTTATTAATATATTCGCAGCTTTGTAAATCATGGAGCCTAAAAATATATACAGTTACCACCTGGGAGAATAGTTTGGTGGTGATTTCCCCAAGTATTAAACACAAAGAAACTACATAAGCTAGTAATTCCATCCCTAGGTTATCTACCCAAGAGAAATACAACATATGTCTATCTGAAGGCATCTGTAAAAAGGATCAAGGCAGCAGTATTCTAAAGGCTAAAATGTACTCACAACCTGCCGTCATTCCACAGGCGAATGACTGAAAAATGTGATAGAGAACATGGGCTAATGGGTGACCCTGCCCCAACCTCTTTCTAATTCAGATGCTGAAGCCTTCCTCCATCAGCATCTCGGATGTGAGTGTATTTGGAAACAGGGTGATGAAGAGGTGATCTGGTTAAAATGAGACATTATATCAAGCTTTCATCCAGTGGAATCGGTGTTCTCATAAAAAAAGGTAATTTGTGCCCGAGAAATAGAGCAGTGGATTGGTGTTTGCCTTGCATACAGCTGACCTGGGTTTGATTACTAAGCACCGAGCCAGGAGTAATTTCTGAGCATAGTTGGATGTACTCCCAAGCCCAAACCAAACCAAACCAAACCAGAATAGGCAATTTGGACAGACACAGACATCCTCAATTGGTGTCAACAGAGGAAAGGCTCCTGTGAGAGCTCAGTGCCTTGAGAAGTAAGCCAGCTGCTGACACCTTGATCTTGGACTTCCAGCCTCCTGGACTGGGAGAAAGTCAAGGTCTGAGTTTGAAGGACCCCCCCGCCCCCCCGCCCGCCAACAGGATGCTCTGTGGTGGCAGCCCAGACTAATCCAGCTGGAATACAACCGTACAATGGAATATAATTTCACTAAAAAAAACAAGTACGGATACCTGTTACCATATGCATAAGTCTCAAGAACATCATGTTAAGTGAAAGAAATCAGACATGAAACACCACATGTTATGCAATTCCTTCCATATAAAATGTCCAGTATAGGTAAATCTACAGAGACAGAAAGTAGATTGGGTTACCTCAGACCACAGGGAGAGGGGACTGGAGTAACTATGAATAAGCCCAGGGTCTCTTTTTTGGGGCAATGGAAATGTTCTGAAAGTTCCTTTGTGGCAGTGATGGCACCACTTAATATTAAAAATTAACACCAAAATTAACTTTACTTTTTAAAGGGTATATTTTAAGGCAGGTAAGTTATATCCAGACTTTTTTTTTTAAAAAAGGGTAATGCCAATACTACAAAGATTATATTCCTTATATTCCTACTGGCACACAGTAGGAATCTTAGACCGAAGTCTTGGTACTCCCTACTACACTACAAGTATCTGTGGCTCAACTCAAAGTTGCCAGAAGCGCCATAAAAATTCTTTTATTTTCAAGGCCACCGGGTAGTCAGCATAAGCCAGTGTCCCTAAGTGACCTCCCCACCAGCTGCTTTGGGCGGCAGCCTGCCTGACGGGGCAGAACCTGCTCAGGTCTTAGTTGCCCCGTGCGGGAGTTCCGGCAGCACCACGGGTCTGCAGGGTCTTTGTGCAAAAGACTCGGGCTACAGTGCCAGAGCATGCGCTCTGCATGCAGTTGGCGTCTCAAATAATTCCAGGGTAAACCCTGTGCATGAGAAAGCTCTCTGCCAAGCAGCGGTGCACACCCGTCCTTGCTGTCCTCCTCAGTGCTGGCAGCTGGCTGGCTGGGCCACAGGTTCTGATGGATGGAGGGGGAGCCACGGCCCTCTCCCTGGGAGACACACAGGCGCAAGGAGGGAGGAGAGGTTGTGTCCTGGGCAAAGGGATATTCCTCATACCTTTCAGTATCTGTATTGCAAACACAATGCTCAAAAGGGGGAGGGAGGGAGGGAGGGAGGGAGGGAGGGAGGGAGGGAAGGAGGGAGGGAGGGAGAGGGAGAGAGATAGAGAGAAAGAGAGAGAGACAGAGAGGGGGAGAGAGACAGAGACACACAGAGACACACAGACACAGAGAGAGAGAGAGAGAGAGAGAGAGAGAGAGAGAGAGAGAGAGAGCTTCCCATAGAGGCAGGCTGGCAGGGACGTGGGGGTTGATGGGAGGGAAACTGGGTTCACTGGTGCTGGAAAATGTACACTGGTGGAAGGATGGGTGTTGGAACACCGTATGATTAAAACCCAATCATGAATAGTGTAAGGGACTATTTGTATAAAAAATAAGTTTTTTTAAAAGCACCTACTTGGGGCTGGAAAGACAGTAAGGGTCAAAGCTATGTTGATCCTGGTGTCCTAGCCTTGAATCCTGTCTGGCTGACTAAGTGTCACAGGGAGTAGCTGTGACTAAGTGTCACTGGGGCCCCTGCGTACCACTTGGGAGCCCCCCAGCCCCTCACAAAAAGAATAAATAAATCAGTGAGAAAACACCCAGTGCTGGAAAGCTTCCTGAATTTCAGAAACCTTACACAGTGGGTTTCCCAAAACTGTTTCCTCACCTGTGAAAGGGGTTGGCAGAGTCTTTTGGGGGAGGACGGGGGGCAACAAGCAGTGGTGCTCCTTCTGGAGGGTCTGAGCCCGCAGGGCTGGCAGTTTAATGCAAGTGCCCGAGGCTGTGGCACTGCTCAGGCCCTGCTGTCCTGGAGATTCTCCAGGTCACCCCGAAGTGTGGCTTCCGGGCATCCAGGGCTGCACCCAGTGTGCTCACTGCTGAACTGTGTGGTGCTAGGTATGGAACAGGGGTCAGCTGCATGCAGGGCACCTGCCTGAGACCCTCTACTATCTCTCCAGCCCCCAACTGACCCCTTTGACACAACTTCCTGCGTCAGGGACTAACCCACAAAAGCACTCAGCGACATGAGTCTGACGCCAGGGAGGGCCAGCTGTGAGGATATCCCGGCATCAGGGGGACCTGCCATGCTGACCCTGAGGCCGGGAAGGGCTTGCTACGTCAGTGGCTGCAGTTGTGGCTGCAAAAAGTCCAGTGTCTGAGGGCAGGGAAATTGGTTTATTAGTGACCAGTTCACAGTGTTTGCTGATTTGACAGAGGATGAAGGTGGTGGAGGCGGGGGGGTACCTGTAGGAACAGGGTGCTCCAGGAAAACCTAAGGGAACAGGCAGAGAAGCTATGCCCCCAAGTGATTGTGTTGCCTTGTGCAAGTTCCTTTCCCTCCCTCTCTTTGGCCTTCTTCCTTGAGTGAACCCCCAAGTTTTTACTAGTCAGAACACTCCTTGATTCTACTCTGATTCTACTATGCTGCTACGAGACTCATTTCTCTCATATCCCCATCTGGGACCCTGTCACGGTCACTGTCATCCATTTGCTCATCAATTTGCTTGAGTGGGCACCAGTAATGTCTCTCATTGTGAGACTTATTGTTACTGTTTTTGGCGTATCGAATATACCACGGGGAGCTTGCCAGGCTCTGCTGGGTGGGCGCGATACTCTCGGTAGGTTGCCAGGCTCGCCGAGAGGGGTGGAGGAGTCAAACACGGGCTGGCTGCATGCAAGATGAACGCCCTACCACTGTGCTATCACTCCAGCCCCCATCTGGGACCCTAGAAGACAATAAATTTTGCACCAGGAGATCCATGAATCCCCTTTCTAAAAATGCTACAGTCCAGCCAACATCCTATTCTGTCCGGTCACACACTAGAATGCAGCCCAGGGTCTTTGGAATGTCTGCACCAGCCCACGGGAGTCTCCAGAGCATTTCCATGGAGGGGGGAGGGGGTGGGGGGCAGTGGGGAGGGATGAGGCTCCATGGGCCTGAGAATCCTTGTTTCTGGAAAGAACGTGAGGACTTCCGGATCTCCGGAACTGCATGGCTCCAGAGAAGTTCACAGCAGGCGCAGCATCAATTCTGTAACACCAAGTTCCCCGGAAGAAAGGAGCAGGCGGAGGAAACCTCTGGGCTCTTTGTTAGGAGAGGCTAGGGGAGATGCTGTGCTTCTCTCCCGAAATCTCTTGGCCCAGCCGGTCTCTTTGTCCAGCGGCTAGCGGGACTATCCCTGCATTCTCTCAGCGATCCTCTCTCCACCCCCTCTCCCAAAGCTAAGACACACCCTACCCCCTCTGGGCCACCACCCACAATAAACTTGGCCCCGGCACCCCCACTCTCAGCAGGCTCCGTGCAAATGTCTTAAAAGAGCCGTTTCCAAAAAGACCAGGAGGCAGAGCGAACGACAATCATTTCTGAACGTCCTCCTCTCTGGGGCAGGGAGATTCCACAGGGGCCCTGGGTCCACCCAGGGGCTGCGGGAGCCCAAGGCGGCTTTGTTGTTACCGCGATTCAGCCCAGTTTCAGATTTTAAGAACAGCGGGAAAGTAATATCAGCTGAAAGGAGTTTTCTGTGCGCTATTTAACTCAATGGCTCTGCAGCTGGAGAGAGCCATAGGCAGGCATGTTATGATTCAAGGGCTCCCAATTACAATGATCCTCTTTTATTATATAAAAACAGCAACACAGCCTTTCTCCACCCTCCCAATGCCTGCTGCTGCTGACCCCTTCCCCCTCTGACTGGCAAAGTTGCTCCGTATCCTGTGAGCGACACCCAGGTCCTTCCCAGGGTCCACCCTGGCAGCTTTCAGCACCCCAATTCCTGTTCTCCAGAGCCAAGGATGTGACTGAAAGGGCACAGAGACCCCACCCCCGCCCCCTCACCACTGCTCGCTGATATATTCTGCTAGAGACAAAGGTAGAGGTTTAAGCATTGTCTCCCTGGAGGGAGATTATTTGGGGAGACTGTGCTAACAGGCAAAGACGGGGGGCTCCCCATTACTTGACACACACAGACATACCTATGCAAGTCTATATGCATGTGCTCTCCCGTGCCCAGGCCACCACACACTGGAATCCAGGGTCACCCTCTCTTCTCCCCCCACCTACTACTGGACTGGGGTGGGACTGGTCCCCGGAAAAATCTGGTGGTGACTAAGAGCATCAGCTCTGAAAACAGGCTCATCTGAGTTCAAGTCTCGACACTGTGACCTCCTGGCTGTGACTCTGAGTAACCACGGAACATTTCTGAGGTCAGGGTGTGGAAACAGGTCTCGGGCCTGGAAAACGTGCCCAGGCTTCCTGTGTTTGGACACCCGCACCCTCGGACTGTCTGACACTGACGTGGCAAAGGAAAGGTGTTTCACTAGCAAATACCATGTGTGTTTGTGGGGTGCAGAGGGAGTGTTGTTTTTATTTTTGATTTTTGCAAGGGGGAGGAAGGTGCCCTGGAGGTACTCAGGGCTACATCTGGCTAAGGGCTCAGGGCACTGAGTGGCACTGGGGATGGAGCCCAGAGTTCCCGCTTGCAAACAGCAGTTGCTGATCCATCTCTCCTCACCCCTGCCTTTCTCTTTTCTTTTTTGTTGGAGCCTCATCTTCTTCCACTCTCATGAGCTAGAGTGGACAAGACTGAGGTCAGGGTTTCTCTGCAGTCCACCTGAACACAGGTCTCAACGGCCATACCTGCTGGGTCCTTGCTTGCTGCCTCCTCCTTAACCTACACTCTGCTCTATCCTCAGTTTCCCTGCAGATCTTCTGGACAGCAAAAGCTACAGCTGAAGCCTCTGTCGAAGCCAAGTGAAATCTGCAGCCAGGAATGCACTCCCTCACCTCTCCCCCCTACCCTTCTCCAGGCAGACTCCTTTCTCCTGCAGTCCACTGGGGCTGCCCACAGCGAGCATCCCACTAACTAACTCAATGGGGCTGCTCTCCGGGCCCTAGGGATGCACGCGTCCACTGCTCACACCCAATCTCACAGCAGACAGAGGCTAGGATTGTTGTTAGTTTCCTCTTGCCAGGTGAACCGGGTGTGGACCTTCCCCTTTGCCAGCCACAGAAAGCCTGGGCAAAAGCTGACACGCTGCTGTCGGGACTGATTTTCCTCCTTGAGTATGTTATCCAGGCGTGCGTGTGTGTGTGTGTGTGTGTGTGTGTGTGTGTGTGTACACACACACACACACACACACACACAGACTCACACCCCTGTCAATCAACCTCGCTTAACTGTACTACTACAAGTAGAAGAACAGGAAACAGATTGTGGGTGGCTGTTCTTAAAATTACAACCTGTTCAGTGTAGGGGTGGGGGCTCAGGAGAGGGTGGGGGAGGGGGACTGGAGGGGATTCCCCCCACCCTGGGTGATAAATGAAACCACTTTGTCCACATGAAACACCATGTCCAGCTTATGGTGGACGCATGTCTCTGTCGGGCGCATGTGCAGAGCCCAGCATCCTCCCAGACCTGCACTCTCTGGACTGGACATGACACAGCACGTTACTCCAACTGAACACGGCCTCAGGGCCTCCCTGGGAGAGTCCAGAAGAAGGTTCCAGCCCAGTGGCTGCTCTGGCTTGCCACAAATAAACACAGTTGTGTGAGGGGTGAGGGGAAGACTAGTGAGACGGGGACGCTTTGGCTCTTCGAATTGATGCTAAAATCCGTGCATGTTAATTAGTCGACCCCTTAATGGTACAACAAAATCCCATCTAGCTTTGCCCGCAGCGGTGGGGTTGGGGATGACAGGTAACCAAGCACAATCTGTGGCAGGCACTGTGCCAAACCCTTTCATAAATTTCTTCCTCAGCTTCCCAACCACCCTTCAGGCAGTTGCTAGAATGATCTCTATTTTAGAGGCAAGGAAAGGGAGGTTTGGGGAGGTGAAGTTATAGCCCAGAGTAATAAAAGTAATAAATTGAGCCAAGACAATCAGAGATGTCTGTCCTTGTTCTTCCGAGGAAGGGCGGACTTTCTGGACTCCAGAACCTGACCGACAGGAAGAGGAAGACAGAGTGGTGCTGGGGACAGGGGGGTGGTCAGTGGGGTGGGGGTGGAGGGCAGGGGAGGCAGGGCTAGTTCACAAAGCGGTTGTAAAGGAGAGCAGTCAGTTCTCGTAAGAGCTGGGATACACAGGGTTAACATCATCCCTCAGCTTCTTATTGCATGCTGTCTTCTTTTTTGTCCTAAGGCAAAATTGGTCCCCTGGTCTAAAACTTTCCAGAATTCATTTTATTTCAAATAAGAACCAAGTTGCTATCTCCACAAGGCCTACTGTCAGTCTTGCCTTTCGGAAACTCATAATATTCCCTCTTTAGAAGGCTGCCATAGCTCCCCAGTTCCTGAAAAGATGAAAACACCCACCTCTCCCATCATCTTTGAACAACCGTCCTTGCATCACACCCTCACCTGCATCCCCCCACACATCCTGAAACTCCCACAATACAAATGGCTCCCAGGACTTCGTTTTACCTTCCTCAGGAAAACCTCCCTACCTCTTCTTACTTGAGGCCACACATAACTCATCAGCCAACCAAAGAAACTGTTCCTCTATTTACCCCTTCGGCTTATAAGTTGAACCCAATTTGTTCAGGAGTACAAAATTCCTTTTTAAAAGTAAATGCTTTATGCAACCAACCTGGTTTCAATCCCCAACATCCCATAGGATTCCCCCAGACGCTGCCAGGAATGACTCATGTGTGCAGAGCCAGGAGTAACCCCTGAATATCACTGGGTGTGGCCCCCAAACCAAAAAAAATTTTTTTAAATGTAAAAAGTAAGTTCTTTACCATCCATAGCAGGTTTGGATGGCCACAAGGCACAGTTCCGTTCACCCGGGTAAGTACATCCTCAAGAGAGACGCTCTCCCCAAGCAGGGCAGTAAAGCCATAGAGATGTGAGGCACACGCTCTTTGACTCACTATGCATTTCTAGAAAGCAGGTGTGAGGCCTGGAGGCGCAGCAGCCACTTTGCTATCTATTGGGAGACGACAGGCAGGAGGCCAAAAGCCTGTGTGCTAAGAGCAGAAACACAGAGCCTGGGTCCCCAACAGCACAGCTGAGATATAGTCTCATTTATCCTCTTGTCTACAACAAATAAGGTCCATGTGTCTAAGCTATGGTGGTGGTGATTTTATTCCTAGCTGCCGAATTCACATGATGCTATCCGGTCCATCTCATTTACAGGTGGGTTTGGATGCTACCCTCTCTGGGGTGTTCTCTGTGACGTCCTCAGAGAACCCAAACTACATCCTTCCCTCTGCTTCCACAGAAGATAATTTTCTCTCTTAGTCCTCCTGGATTTGGCCCTCATGAGGTTTTTCCCGTGAGTCTACTCAAATGCCCAGAGGGTAAAGGGGGCTCCTCAACCCAACTTCAGCATCTCCACAATGCCCGGAGCCAGCTTGGCTCCGCTCCACTGAGGTGTTTATTGCGTCTCTCAGACCACATCTTCAAGATATCTGCAGCCCCTAATTCCTCACTTCATCACCTGCTGGTTCCTGAAAACGTCAACAGAAAAAAATGACACATACCTGAAGCAGATCTTCCGATAAAATCGTTTGGTTCAAAGTCAACCAGGACTATGTCTATTTTGCTTGCTTTGTCTCATCACTGTTATAACCAAAGACATGGAAGGAAAGGACCCACGGTAGAGTGAGGGGAAAGGGTGAGGGGTCCTGGTCTGGAGGCTGGCACTTGGCTAACTCTCTCTTTGGTCTCGGGCAAGTTAGAGGACCTCCAGGCCTCTGCTCCCTCGTCTGTAGCAAGGAGAGGATGAGAACACTTATCCAACACGGTTGTCACAAAGACAAAATAGTTTAATTGTAAGCACTTAGAATGGCTTCTGTGCTTAATGACTGCAGGCTCCTATTAGTGTAATGAATACCATAGTTGCTGATGAACAAATAAATCAACGTATAGTTGCTAAACAAATGAATGAAACAAAATGCAGGAAAATTCTGGAATTCACCCCGGAAGACACTGGGCCTGAACTGTTTGCACCTGACCCTTTACTTCGAATCTAATCCCCCACATTGCGGGACTGCTGTGGCCTGTTTAAAGTTATTTTGGAAAGCAGACTTTTGAACCGTGACTTAGCTTCTGCTGTGTAGCTTAGGGCCCACTCCTTCCTCTCTCCAGGCCGTCCTTCCTTCCCTAGCTGTAGACTGGGGATCCCAAGAATGCTTGTTCAAAGAATAAACAGCAGCATGCACTTCATCGGGTTATAGTGAGAATGAAAAGATAAATCCAACAGACAGCACTGTGCCTACATTCTGAAACAGTTAAGCATTAGCAACCGTTACCAAACACTGTGGTTACTAATTTTGTGGAAAGCGTGGCTTTCCCACCAAATCACATGTGGATGTCTATGGCTGACACAGTTGGGGAGAAGTCCCCTTTCCTTACCACCTATCCAGATGCACCCCATTTACATCAGGAGAATACCCTTTTCCAGTGTCAATGAAACAGTTGTGTCATTTTGAATTTTTCTCTTATGGGGAGTTACTTTCCCTGATTAGCTTGAGCTGGGCCCTAGACATCCCACAGGCCCAGAGAATGCCTGTGCAAGCGCGTGAAAACAGCCAAGGACCAAAGTGTTCATAAAGCACCGCTGCATGTGGCCCCAGATCAAAGGTCCGGTTAGCAGCTCAGCTTCATCACATTTTCACCTTGTAGATTCTCTACCCCCACCCCCTGACCTTAAAAGGCATGTACACAGCTTCGCATAACTTTCCCTTAAAACGTAAATCAAACCTTTATATTGGTCCCCTCTGAGCCCCGCGGCGACTCCATTCATCTATTTTTACTAAGAAATATGCCGTTTTAGAAGATATTTATTCCACTTGGTTGTCATCCAAGTGCCTTTCGACTGGACTGCCCTGGATCGGAACTGCTTCAACTCAGTGTCCTCCTAAGTAGGAAAACTACCCTTGGACTGAGACCTTGAAGGGCTCTGGACTCTCACCCCTTCATTTCAGCGAGCACCTGTGCATGTGTGCGTGCATTTCAGAGGATGAGTGTAAGAGGGATGAAGGGAGGAGGACTGCCTGCTCCATCGGGCCTGCCTCAGACCTGGCGGCTGCTAACCGCGGGCAGAGAAGGCCATCCTTAGCGGGCAGGTAGAGAGAGAGTCTCGGGAAAATGACTTAGTGATCTCTCAAGAGCAACTCTTTCAAACTGGAGTGGGTCCAGAGAAAGTCCTTGTCACCCCTCTCTCCCTTCCCCTTCCCCCTCTCCCCCTGCACCAACAGAAGGCCCAGACCCCATCTCCCGGCTCCCCTGCCAACCTGGCTGTGAAGCCCATCAGCCTGTGGGTGCCCTGAGCAAATCACAATTTGGTTTCCCCGGACAAGTTTTGCCTGCCCACTCACCCCCCTCTTCCTCCGTGTCCCCCCAGCACCCCGCAGCGAAAAGGCTATGGGGAGAGTTGGTGGCTGGAGGTAGTTATCCGGCGATGTCTCCCCCGCGTTTCCCAACTTCGCGCACCAGCGGCCGAGAATAAGGTCAAGTTTGCAGAAGCGAGTCCCGGGAATGCCACAAAGACGCGGACACCGCGGCCGCGAGGAACCTCTCGTGGGGCCGCCGAGAAGCGCCAACTGCCGGGCCCGGGGTGAACTTGGGCTGGAGCGGGCTGGGGAGGGGCGGGAGGGGGGAGGGTATGCGCTTCACTCCCCGCCCCCCCCCCCCCCCCCCCGCACACACAGACACACACCCCGGGGGACCCCTCCCCACAGGAGTTCCCCGGCACCTGAGCAGGGCGTCGGGGGTGCGGTGGGGGTCGAGGGGGCGGCGCTCGGGCCCTGCCCCCGCCAGGTAGCCGGGGCGCCCGCCGCCGCCTGCAGCCGCCAGGAGCGCGGCGAGCGGCGGCAGCCTCAGCCCACGGCGTCATGCTTCCTGCCACCACATTACGGCGAATCGTCACCGGCAGGAGAGGGGAGAAGCGGGGAGAGCGGGGGAGGGAGGGGAGCAGACACGAGCCCCCCGGCCTGCCCCAGCCGGCGGGCGCGCGCGGGGCCGCGTCCCGGGGCCGCCCCGCCCGCACCCCCGCGCGGCGGCGGGGCGCAGACGGGCGCGCGAGACGGCGGCGAAAGGCAGGAATAAAAGGCGAGTCGGGGCTACGTAACGCCCTGTCGAAAGCGGACGCCATATTTTTTTGTGGCTTATGTCGACATAGGGAAACGTAGACATGTTTGCTCTCCTCCTCCTCCTCCTCCTCCTCCTCCTCGCGCTCCCGCGCCCCGGGAGCCAAACTTGCAATCGAAACTCTTCCCCCCTCCCCCCCCAAATGATGCACCCCCTCCATCCTCTTATGTCCTCCCCCCCTCCCCAGCTCCCCCCCACCTCCACGTTCAGCCCGCCCCAGCCTGCACCCCCTCCTCCTCCCTCCTCCCGCACCCCCACCCCACCCCACTTCCAATCACAGTCGCGGCCAAGTCCCCGGAACCGCACGTTTTCGGGAGCCCGGGCGGCGGCGGCGGCGGCGGCGGCGGTGGGAAAGTTGGGCTGGAGTGAGTGGCCGGCGCCCGATGCGCGGGCGCGGGGGGCGGGGAGGGGGTGCTGGGCGCCGGGGCGAAGTTTCTTACCTGCGCCGGGGCGGCGAGCGCGGGGACACCCGGGCCGGGAGCGCGGAGACGCGGCACGGGCGTTCCAAAATGGAACTCTGCTGGCTTTCCCCCCACCCACTCCCCACTCCCCTCCGGGCGCCCGGCTCGGGCTCCGTGGGAAAGAGCCGCGAGCGCCCAGCCTGCCAGACACACAGACCGCGCAAGCCCCCGCAACGAGAGAGTGGCGAGCAAGGAAAAAAAAAAATTTTTTTTTAAAGAAAAAAAAAGAAGGGGGGGCAAAAAAAAAAGAGGGGGGGAAAATGTCTCGATCAGTGGGGAATCTACGCCAAAACCCACATGATCTGTAACGTCAGCATGCGTATTTGCATACGATACCACCAACCCGAGCTGCCACCCCGGGCTCGGGTTCCGCAGAAAGTTGCAAAGTGAAATCCAGCCCCCCTCCCGAGACGCCGGCGAAATGTCATTTTCAGACGGGAGCTGTTGGGGGGGGGGGTGTGGGGTGGGAGGGAGAAGCTGGACCTGGAGGCACTGGTGACTAGCCAAGGTTCGGGGCGTGGAGTGGGGCGGCCACGGCGGTGGTGGTTGCTGTTGCTGTAAATTAACTTCCAAAGTCTGAGCGCGGTAACGGACTCGGTGGCATTTCTGCGAGGGGAAACGAGAGCGACATCCTGGACTGTTCGGAGCCACCCGGAGCGGCGGCCCGAGTCTCCCCGCTGCAATACTCCTTTTCTTTATGAAAAGTTCAAGGTGTCACTGATGAGCTCAACTAACTGTTGATCCTGACCACGTGGAGCGGCCGACGCCGAGTTCGGGGTGGGGGAGGAGGCGGGGGGCGCGGCTGCTCGCGGGGACCCGGTGACACCCAGACCCTCGCCGGACTCCCACCCTGCGCCCGGAGGGCGACAGCGCACGGGGGTGGGGGACCCGGGTGGGGGCGCCTGGCGCCCGGGACTCTGCCTTGCACTTCCTCTGTCTTACGGCTTCCGCGAAATAATAACAACAGTGACATTTGTTTCTAAAATGTTACATTTATTCCCGAATCGCTCCAGAGAGGACTCCGCGGACCCGAGAGGGTTAGGAAGAGCCACCACCTCCCAACCCCGCCCCCAGCTTATATAATGACTTTTGGCTGCGGGAGGGGGGCAGCGGGGCGGAGGGGCGGGGTGGTGGTGGTGGGGTGGTGGTGGGGGCGGGGGTGTGTGTGGGGGGAGATTCCGAGGTTTCCGCTTGCGCCAGGTTTGAGCTGGGTTCAAAAGCCTCAAACTTTTCCCCTCCGGAATCAATAAACAAACAGACGCCCTGGGAGCCGAGCGAAACTCTCGTCGGCCGCGGTTCTCCCGCGACCGTCAGGCTCGGAGAAAGCGAGGAACTTTCTCTCCGCGCAAAATTGGGTTGGCTGGTCACGACGGGAGGGGATCCCCAAGGCCGCCGTCCCCAACCCCCGCCCACCTACCCGATTCCCTCCCTCACGCGTCTCGGTGCCAATGCGGGAGGAGCATCTCGCTGCCCTGTGCCTGCAGCCTCGGGAACCGTGCGTTTGCGTCTGGGGTCCCGCGCGCCTTGCAAACCATGCCGGTGTTCCGCGGAGGCGTGCTAAACCCGGATTGGGGAATCCAGCGCCCGTGTCGCAATCTCAAGGGCCACCTGTCGGCGCCCTGGCATTCCTGCGCCGCTGGATGGACCTGCGTTCCCTCCTCCGTGGGTATCTCGATGCGCTCGTATCTTCCCAAGGCGGTGAGCTGCCGCCCGAGCGCGCACGGGCCGAGCGGGGCGGAGAGGGACGCGGTCTGGTGGTCTGCGTGGGGGGACACCGAGAGCCTCGAGAAAACAAAGGGAGCCCGGGCTTGGGAGGCTCCGCCGAGTCTCCGCCCGCCCAGAGGAGGCGAGGGCCGCCGAGCGTCGCGGCTTCCCGGCCAGCCTCTGCTCCGGGGAATTAGAACGAACTCTAGCGGCGGCTTGCGACTCGGCTCTGGGCGCAGGGCGGCAACAGGTGGCCCGGTGCGAGCGCGGCGCAGTGGCTCGAGTCGAGAATAGCGACCGCGCGGGGAGGGCTGGCTTTGGTAGTTGCCCGCATGGCCAGCTCCTGGGGTGACCTTTGCACAGTTGTGCTTCCTGGGGCTGGGGAGAAGAAAGCAGCTTGACGATTGCCTTAAGGTCTCCCTCGAAGGCTCCAGTGTCTGTACCATAATTTTGGAGGCCCCAGACTCTTTTTTTTCTTTTTCTTTTGTAATAAAAATGGTTGCTATGCAAAATTCTCTTCCTGGCCTGCTTCTGTTTATTACTGATATAGTGTCGTAGTGTCCCCCCCACCCCCCACCCCTATCGGTGCATACCTAAAATGGGACCCGCCCTGGATGCTGCAGGATGGGCACCTGTAGGATGGGCACTTGCAGGATGCTGGCCCACCAGAGAGACCAACGGTTCCTTCATCTTAAAGGAATCTATTCAGAGAAGGGCTGTAGCCATAATAATATAGCGGGCAGGCTGCTTGTTGTGACGCAGCCTACCTGATCCTTGGCACCTATTAGGACCCCCCAGCGCGACCAGGAGTAATTCCTGAGCAGAGTCATGAGTGAGTCTTGAGAACCCTTTGGTGTGGCCCCCAAACAGAACAAAAAAGGGATTCTGTTAATAACTTCTTGAGGGTTGCAGAGATAATACGGGCGCTAAGGCATTTTTCGTTGCCTGCGGTTAGATCTTGGGACCCATATGGTCCCCAGAACACCGTCAGGAGTGGCTCCTGAACAGCCAGGTATAGCTCCTGAGCACAGCGGCGGTGATGAAATCACTCCGCCATCCTAAGAATGTTCTTGATGATTATGGTCCAGGTGGCCCAGCATCTCTCTCAAACTCATATCAAGCCTACAGCGATGATCCTTTCCATTAACACTAGAATTTAATTTAGGGACTCTATCTTTCCTTGTTTTCTTCCCTCAAGGGGGTAGCAGGAGAGTAAAAGTAAAAACAAACCCTACTCAGTCATTCTCAATGGACTTTTCAAGATCTTGTGTAAAGAAAAAAATTACATAAATTTGACATGTAATTCCATAAACTTGAGGCGGACTTGCATCACTTGATATGTTTGTAGTGATATTGATCACACTGCCTCCTTACCTACAATATTATTGACTTTATTCCTTATACAGCACATTAGCTCTCTATGACTTATTCTCTACTTGTTTGTAGTAAGCTTATTTGCTACAAGTTTGTATTTTTTTGCAGGGGCATGCCTACACATGTATTCCAGTAGCCCTTTGAGCTATTTCCCTGGCAAGTGTGTACCCTTAAACGCCTTTGAACTTATTCGCCTCACTTTAAGAGTCACCATTTTATTATCTCTTTCTCTTTGCTTCAACTTCTTTTCAGAGTTCACACATTGGTCGTTATCTAGTTCTTGTCTTTGACTTCTCTTGTTTAGTATAACATGCCTAAGAGTATGTTGCTGCCTATGACAATAGGGACTCTTTTCTTATGACTGATTAATAGTTCATGATTATAAACCATGAGCATTGCCTACTGTGGTCCAAACACACAAAAACATAAAACAAAGTATGGTTCCCAGTTTCTTTCCATGGAAACCATAGACATGCTAAGGAAGCTATTTACCTTTGATGCTGCAACTCTACTTCATTGTCAGTCACTCAGGGTTGCTATAAGCCAAGCTGCCTATGCCCTATCTCATTTCCAACTGCTTCGGACTGGGCCAGAGACTCATAGGTGGGAAGGATCAGGGATTCAGAGAAGCAGAGCAAACTCTCTGGTGTCTACCAGGCCCCCATATCTCCAAGACACTTGAGTTTCATGGATACTATGAGGATTTATGAGATGCAGTGACTTTGCACTGTTCAAAGTTTAGCATGGACTGATTGAATTTTCACTCCATAAAACATAGAGCAGGGAATCCAACCAGGACTATGATTTCAGTTTGCTTTATGTGTAGGCAATGTAGGCAGCCCCATGTCTCGTGTGATTTGGAAGCATTAAAGTCAATCATTATAATATGATATAAGTGAATGCTTATTGAGCACTCCGTTGGTATATGCCAACTGCTCCTTAATTTTTAAAAATCCTTTTCAGGTGGTGATTCTCAATATGTTCTGTCTCAGGTTGTCCTCTTTAGACTGTTAAAATTATTCATGATATCAACTAGCTTTTGTTTCGTGGGCTATTTATGTGTATACACATGTCCATACGTATGTATGTATCTGCTTATACTCCTTTCAGCTGATTGACTGTGGAGATGCTTCCTAACTTCTCTGAGCCATCGTGCTGTCATCCATAGAACAAAAAGAAGTGATATCAACAGGAGAGATGATGGTGAGGATTTGGCTGGATAATGCCTAGGAAGGACAAGCTCAGTGACTGGCACAGTGCCTGGCACAGAGTAGGATCTCAGGCACAGTTGGTGATACTCAAATAGTCCTGAGAAGCACTGGAGCTGTTCCCAGATCAGTATGGGGCATAGGTTAACAGAAAGTGGAATCATTCATTGTGACTGTGCAATAACTAAAGAACTCTGGTTCTAGGCACTCACAGACTTGATCAAAACCTTAATTTCCTCCATTTGCCATGGGCACATTGCTTTATCACTCAGAACCATGACTTTGTCATCTGTAAAATGGGCACAGTAGCGAAACTGGCCTTAGCTAGTGGTTCTCAAAATGTTGTCCTGAAAGTCCCCCTGGAATGTTACCCTGGAAGTCTCCCCCAAAAAAACCCTTTCAGCATTGGCAACATTGGGGATGAAGTGGGCACACTGGTGAGGTGTGGTGTTGGAATCATATAGATGAGAAACCACCATTAACAATATTGTAAACCACAGTATCTCAATAAATTTTTAAATGCTTATAAACAAGGCTGGACGGATATTAAAACACAAAAACAAAAATCAGGCAGTGATCAGGGTCACAGCTAGATTTCTAATAAGGCTACAATATTATACCTTTCATGCAAATTCTCTCACAAATATACCGTAGTCTTCTAGAATCTGGAAACAAGTAATGATATCACTGATCTTATGGATAAAATGATGTGTGTTATAAATTCCTATTTTAATTTTTTCCATTTTATCATAATAGGGGGTTAATTGCATTAATAGGTTTAATGATTTCTTAATGTTTCTAGAAATATATACAGTGATAGATGTATATAATAATGCGTATATGTGTATCCACAAAAAATGAAAGCTGTTTGGTATTCCTTATAATTTTAAGAGTGTAAAAGGGGACAACCTGAGACAGTCCTGAGAACATCACCTGAGAGGATGTGTACAGATTAAGGAGCAGCTGGCATATACCGACAAAGTACTCAATAAGCATTAGTTTATAATGATTGATTCCAATGCTAACAAATCACATCAGATAAAGGCTGACACACAAAGCAAATAGAAATAACACTAAAATTTGTCTAGTGGCTTGAAAACCAAGGAAGAACAGAAGTCTCTGTCAGGTTTTTGAGAAACCTGGGCAGAGTTAGGAGTCCTGGGGTGGGGTGGAGATGAAGAACAGGTTCTGCCTTGTAATTAGGTGAGAATTAAGTCGGTCTGGGAAATCGTGAAGTTTAGAAATAGCAGGAGAAGAAAAAAAAAGCCTAGCATTACCCTCGAGGAATTTTTTTTTTAAAGAAATATTTTATTGAACCACCGTGAAAACAAGAAAAAAATACAAAGCTTTCAGGTTCAAGTCACAGTCAAATACTGATTAAACCACCATCCCTTCACCAGTGCACCCGTTCCACCACCAAGAACCCCAATACACCCCCCTCCCACCCCACCCCCCATTTAAGTAGCTAATGATATTCCCATTATTCTCTATATATATTGAGTACATTTCATATTTCCATACAGAACTCACTATTATTGATTGGAAATTTTCCCCAACAATCAGGCCTGCCGAATAGGCATCATCTAATAATTTCTCTTCATTGGTAAGAGTGAAGACTTTGAGTCTGAGCGGCCGCAATAGTGGCCGCGCGGTTTTGGGTTTCTAATATTTTAGCTCAGTTCACAGTCAAAATGGATGGCTGCAAGCATCCGCTCTGATGCCAAAATGGGTTAGGAGACCTCAGGATCACAGTCAATAGGCGCGGAGGCTCTGCTTCTCGTGCCGCGGCTCTCGGTTCCTTGAGGAATTTTTAATCTAATGACAACAAATGCACATTTTTAATGCACCTCAAGGAAACCTGGTGGGAGCAGCAATGATTTGGAAATAGGTGATGTGGATTGGAAGTTTCTTCCTTCCAGATGTCAGATCTCTACTCACACATGCTCAATAAGAATTTCAATTTTTGTTAATTAGTATTATTACTGGTTTGAGAGCCACATCCAGGGTCTCAGGAACTACTCCTTTTTTTTTTTTTTTAAAAAAAGATATTCCCAACTTTGCAGTTAAGGATCACTCTCAGCAGTGCTGGGGGTGGCCCAGATGGTACCAGAGATTGAACCCCCCATCCTTCCCCCACAAGCAAAGTATGCACTCACCCTATTGAGATCTCTCTGGCCCATTGGATTAGTATTTAACTAAAGAAAAGCAAAAGAAGAAGAAGAAGGAGAAGGAGAAGGAGAGGGAGAAGGAGAAGGAGAAGAAGGAGAAAGACAAGAAGAAGGAGAAAGAAAATGCAAACTATCAAGAAGTTAGTGAAGAGTGAAATGATCAGAAGTTCAGCCAGGTACTGGTTATATTTGGTATCTATCTTTCCATATGTCACATTTATTTGATTTTTCCATTATAAGATTCTTAAGGAAAATGAAAATGATTAAGTATAAATTTGCCAACTGCAGCATGGATCTGTCACTACAGCGTATAATAAAGGGAGACAAAGTGTTATCTTTTGAAACATTCAGATTGCCTCACTGTGTACCTGCAAATGGGACTGAGTGAGGGAAAGATGAGGGACAAATGCTGTTTCCTTCTTATTTGCATCTCCTCACCTAATGATTTGTTATAAATTGCCTAGTAGCTTATGTTGAAATCCTATGGCATTGGCAGAACTTCTGCTATAACTGCAACCACATTTGCAAAATACAGAACTTATGGCTTATCTGATTTTATGATCTGGGTTGATCCTTACACCATTCCTATAGGGTAAACAGAGATTATACTAACTTGCCCTATTTTAAAGAGGTTACTGAAACTTTTAAAGGTGATATCAATTCACTTACAGACTAAATTCAGAACCATAACTTATAATCAAATCTTCTATGGGCGATGTCTGCATTGCTATCTGCACTTTCTTTATCACTTGTTTGTTTTATACCAAAAATGGGCTAAATATGCCTTCTAGAAGACATTCTCTCTCTTTTCTTGCCCATAATCCCAAATAATTATCACTTGACAAGGTTTTAAAAAATAATACAGTAATTTATTTGTACTTGTTCATGTGTTTGTCTCTCCACTAGGATGCAAGTTTCTCGCAGGCTATATTTAGTTCTATGCTGTATCCACATACTTAAGCCTGCCTGATGTAATGTGTAACTGCTGAAATAAATGACCTAAAAGGCGCTTTTTGTCAGGACTCCTCCAATCATAAGAAACCCATGCTACTTAAATGTATAGTCAGCCATTTACCTGGAATGATCTTAGCTAAGAGTTTAGTTTCCTGTGGTCAAGACTACCGTTTTCATGGTCTGGTGAGAAAGTGCATGGGCATTCAGTTCTTGTTTGGATTCTCAGCCTGATAAGTGAGTTCTGCATTGGCCTTTAGGGATCTGTTAGCTTAACTGGCTCATTTTGCAAGTGGGAAATCAGAGGCTCTCTGTTGGTGGTTGTGCCAGGACTAGACTTCTGGTTTATAAACCCAATTTCTGGTTTATATGAATTCCTCTGAAGATTTGCTTGTAAATAGCAAAGCCTGCCAGAGAAACACCAAGTTATAGCCTCTGTCAAAACACAGAGGAACTCGGAAAGATCCACATAGGCAAGTATGAGATGGTGAAAGATGTGGCAAAACATGAGGCTATAGAACCGTGACTTTGTCTTTATTTTTTATTTTTATTTATTTATTTATTTACTTATTTGCTTTTTGGGTCACACCTGGCAAAGCACGGGTTACTCCTGGCTCTTCACTCAGGAATTATGCCTGGCAGTGCTCAGGGGACCATATGGGATGTTGGGAATCGAACCTGGATCGGCCGCGTGCGAGGCAAATGCCCTATCCGCTGTACTATCGCTCCAGCCCCTTGACTTTGTATTTAATGTGGGGATAATACTCTAATTCTTACTGGCTTCCTTCATAAAAAAGAAGTATCCAATGTGAGAGCATACACAAATTTCCACACTATTTTCTTATTTCCTTGCTTACCTATTTATCGAGATGGACTTGACATATATAAGTATAGCATTATGATTAGATAGATATATACATTGCTTCTTTATTCTTTGTATGTATAAGTATATGTATGTATTGTAGATATAACCATTGATCTAGGGAGTTTTTGACAATAGAGCACCAAATTCCTGGGACTTGAATTACAGCTATAGCACTACTCCAATTCTTAGGACACTTATTTATAAATGCTAAATGAAAATGCCGACCTCCCAGGGATGTTGAAATAATTTATGTAAAGTATTTCACTTCAGTGCTTGACCCACTGTGAGAGCTCAGTAAATGCTACCTATTATTATCAGTTCTCAAATGAAGATAATACATTTTCATGTTTAAAATTTAGGAAGTTTACATAACTAAAGTATGCCAGCTGAAGGAATGCACAAACAAACAAAAATACTATGGAAAAGCCTTATGAACTTTATGCTATATGTTTGCCAACATTAAATTGGAAAAAATGGTCTGCATTGTATCACACACTTTTCTAGGTCATGAGATACAGAGTTTTATATGTGCTAAATTATAAATACATTTGATATCAGACAGTGATATGTTCTATGAACATAAATTAATCTGGTAAAAGGATGGGAAGAAATGACCTCTTTATTGATAATTGAATATCAACATTTTTCTTTTGGATATTTGTCATTTTTTTTAATGAAGAGAATCTGGTCAGAGGTACTATTTTTAAATGACCCTAGGCAGGGGCTGGAGCAATAGCATAGCAGGTAGGGCGTTTGCCTTGCACGCGGCCGACCCGGGTTCGATTCCCAGCATCCCATATGGTCCCCTGAGCACCGCCAGGGGTGATTCCTGAGTGCAGAGCCAGGAGTGACCCCTGTGCATTGCCAGGTGTGACCCAAAAAAAAGCAAAAAAAAATGACCCTAGGTATAATAAACTCTTTACAAGGAAAGAGGATAGTTGGATCATACCCAGCAGTGCCCAGGGTTTACTCCTGACTCTGTGCTCTGGGATTACTCCTGGCTTAGGGATCAGTGGTCAGGGATCACTCCTGGTAGTGCTCAGGGGACTTTATGTAGTACCAGGGTTGAGCTGCATGCAAATCAAGTACTCTGATACTGTCTCCTCAGCCCTGAAAGTGTTCTTAAATAATGGCAACTTCTATTGTCATTAAAATTTTACATGTATTTTATTACCATGACACTTTAAATTGTATCATAATAATGTTTATTGAAAAATTAAAGAACAGGGATGAGAACATTGTATCAATCAGGATTGATCAGTATATGCTGCAGTAGCAAATAGCTTTTAGAACTAAAAATCACTCATTTCTTGCTCTCTCTATGTGTCCTTGAAGGGACATCAAGGAGACCAATCATCAAAATCATGTAGGGGCTCGGGATGACAAAGATTTTGCCAAATACTGTGCGAAATGGAAAAGTTCTTGTAGAAATAATTAAATGTTCAGCCATAAAATAGTTTACAATTTTTTTGGTCAGAACTAGCACTATTTCACCACAGGGAGTCATGGAAATGTTGGTGCTTGAAAATGGGGAGTAAATGTGGTTCTTGAACAACACTGTATTCACTCTTACCTGAGAGCTAAAATGGAGAGATGGTGAAACATAGAGTTTAAGTACTGAAGTGCTAGGGCTAGAGAGATGCTACAGTGGGTAGGGCATTTGCCTTGCTTGGGGCTGACCCAAGATTGATCCCTGGAATCCTATATGGTTCTCTGAATACTGCCAGGAGTAATTCCTGAGTGCAGAGCCTGGAGTCACCCTTGGCTGGGATCCTTACTTCTCCACTTTGCAGTTGCACTGCTGAGAGCAAGTTAGCCATATGTCTCTTTGCTCTCATCTGTAAAATATAGATAATGATAGTAGTTACCATAGCATGTTGATTATGAGGAATAAATGAAATAGTTCAAATGAAAAACTTACCTCTGGGACTTAGTAGATGTCTAATTAGTTAGTAGAACCTGTAATAATATTACTGCCTATTAATAGACAATTCAAAGTTATCACATTGCCTTACCTTTCACAGTCTTATTCTACAACTAACTTTCTTTTTTTTCCTTTTTTAAATTTAAATTTATTTATTTTTAATTAGTGAATCACCGTGAGGGTACAGTTACAGATTTATACACTTTTGTGCTCATGCTTCCCTCATACAAAGTTCGGGAACCCATCCCTTCACCAGTGCCCATTCTCCACCACCAGTAAACCCAGCATCCCTCCCACCCTCCCCAATCCCATCTCCCCCCACCCCACCCTGCCACTGTGGCAGGGCATTCCCTTCTGTTCTCTCTCTCTAATTAGCTGACTACAACTAACTTTCTGACTTCCTCTCAATTCTCGTATATTTTCTAATATGAGCTAGTTATGGGGCAAGAGATATGGACTTAGCACTCCTTTGCTCCCCACTGTGAGTAGTCAGGGGAGGATGACTTCAGCCTCAGGAATACTTCGGATGACTGTTGTTTTCTATTTTTACATTTGCCCTGGGCTTGCCCAGAGAACGTCAGCATTGCCTATTTACAAAGCCATCAGCTTGTCAGTCACCAGAAGTCTGAAATCATCCTCTGATGTAACCATAAAACATCCCAGAATTTAGAAGTTTGAGGCTGATGTCAAAACCACAAAATCGTATTACATATATGGAGAGAAATAGTTGTGACCATATTTAATGTAGAAATTACTCGAAAAGTTCAACATTTGTATGTTATTCCTAGTTCTCCTAGTTAAATACTGCTTTAACATCTATCTCCCAGATTTGTCCACCCCCTTTTTTCAATTATTATCTATTTTTTTACAAAATTTACAAGAGCCTGCTAATCAGACTTATACCTTTGTACCTTTGTACTTTTATAATCTGTTCTTTAGAGAGTGGTTAGTAGAATTTTCCTGTAAACTGTCAGATGGTAATTATGTCAGGTTTTTCAGATTCTGGGTCCCAGCTCCAACAACTGAATTACGCTGTTACAGAGTTCACACATGCGTGTACAATCACCCCAACCAGTTGTAGAAGATCCACAAATGAATGATGATGGCACTGTCTCAATAAAATTTTATTTATGGGGATGAAATTTAAATTTCATAAAATTTTTATGAGTAATGAAATATTACTTTTATTAATCTTTTATTTTTGAAAACCAATTATAAAATGTTAAAACCATTACAGACACATATATAAAATATGGAATAGATAACCTAAGGGAAAGATTCACTTTAAACACAACCAAAAATCAACTATATTTCTGACACAGCTTGTGTCAGTTTATCACTGAAGGGTGTCTGATAAGTCCCAGCACCTGTAGTTTTGAAGACAGATGCTCAAATGCCTGTGGTGTTTTCAGAATAGGGAAAAGGATTTTGGTGATGAGGTAAATAGAGGATTGGCGCTGATGCCAGATGAATTATAGATACATCAGAAGGAAGGTGTGGGATCTGAGAGCACTTAGCTCTCCGGGAACACAATGAGGATCCCCAAAATAGAGAGAAACACCTACTTGGCTGCCTAAAGCTTGATGTGGAAACTAGAGTCTAATCTACCAAAAACCAAAAATAAACAAACCTTATTTATTTATTTATTTAGTTTTTGAATTGCTGTGAGATACAGGCACAGAGCTTTCATGTTTGAGTTTCAGTCATACAATGATTGAACACCCATCCCTCCACCAGTTCACATCTTCCACCAACAATGTCCCCAGTATCCCTCCCCCCATCTCATCCCTCCCCCTGCCTCTATGGCAGAAAATTTCCCATTTTCTCTCTACTTTTGGGCATTCTGGTTTGCAATACAGATGTTGAGAGGCCATCATGTTTGGTCCTTTTTCTATTTTCAGCACACATGACCCATCCCGAGTGATCCCTCCAACCATCATTGACTTGGTGATCCCTTCTCTATCCCAGATGCCTTCTCCCACAGCTCATGAGGCAGTTTTACAACCGTGGAGCAATCTTCCTGGCCTTATCTCGACTATCCTTGGTTGTTAGTCTCATATTATATTTTATATTCCACAATGAGTGCATTCATTCTATGTCTATCCCTCTCTTTCTGAATCATGTCACTTAGCATGACACTCACCATAATCATCCACTTATAAGCAAATTTCATGACTTCATCTTTCCTAACAGCTGCATAGTATTCCATTGCATAGATGTGCCATAGTTTCTTCAACCAGTCATCTGTTCTTGGGCACTAAGGTTGTTTCCAGATTCTGGCTTTTGGGAATAGTGCTGAAATGAGCAGAGAAATGCAGATGATATTTCTGCTGTGAGTTTTTGGCCCCACCAGGGCATATTTCAGAAGTGGTATTTCTGGGTCAAATGGGAGCTCAATTTCTAGTGTATTGAGGAATGTCCATATTGTTTTCTGTAAAGGCTGAACCAGTCAGCATTCTAACCAGCAATGAATGAGGGTCCCTATATCCCTGCATTCGTGCCAGCACTGGTTGTTCTTGTTCTTTTTGATGTGTGCCAGTCTCTGTGATGTGAGATGATATCTACTGTTGTTTTGATTAGCTTCTCCCTGATGATAGTGATGTAGAGCATTTTTAATGTGCCTTTTGGTCATTTGAATTTGAATTTGGACAAATTTGAATTAGTCCCATTTGTTTATGTTTTGTTTCCATGTGCTTTGTCAGCGGTATTTCATCCATAAAGATCCCTTTAGCGTCGATGTCATGGAGGGTTCTGCGTACATTTTCCTCCATGTACCTTATGGATTCAGGTCTGATATTGAGGTTTTTAATCCATTTTGATCTGACTTTTGCGCTTAGACAGAAGTCTATTTTATTTTTTACTGCAGGTAGCTGTCTAGTTTTTCCAGCACCACTTGTTGAAGAGGCTTTCCTTGTTCCACTTTATATTTCTTTCTCCTTTATCAAAGATTAAGTGATAATATACTTGAGAGTCTGTGACAGAATATTCAAGTCTGTAGGTCTGTTTCTATTCCAATACCATGCTGCTTTAATTACTACTGCTTTGTAGTACAGTTTGAAGTTGGGAACGGTAATGCCACCCATCTTCTTTTTCCCAAGGATGACTTTAGCTATTCATGGGGGGTTCATTGTTCCATATGAATTTCGGGAGTCTTCTATCTATTTCTTTGAAGAATGTCATGGGTATCCTTATAGGAACAGCATAAGGCCTGCATAATATTTTGGGGAGTATTGCCATTCTGACAATGTTAATCCTCCAGATCCATGAGCAAGGGATGTGTCTTCCATTTCCTAGTGTCCTCTTTTATTTCTTGAAGTAGTGCTTTGTAATTTTCTTTGCATATGTCATTCACCTCTTTAGTTAAGCTGATTCCGAGGTCCTTGATTTTCTGAGGCACTACTGTGAACACAATTGTTTTTTAAATATCTTTTCCTTCTCTTTCATTATTTGTATATAGGAAAGCCATGGACTCTTGGGTATTCAGTTTGTAACCTGCCACATTACTATACAAACCTATTGTTTCTAGGAGCTTTTCTGTAGAGTCTTTAGGATCTTCTAAGTATAGAATCTGCAAATAGTGATAGCTTGGCCTCTTTTGTTCCTATCTGGATTCCCCTGACATCTTTTTCTTGCCTAACTGGTATGGCAAAACTTTCAGTACTGTATTGAATAGTTGTGGTGAGAGCGGGTAACCTTGTCTTGTCCCTGATCTTAGAGGGAAGGCTTTTAGTGTCTCCTCATTGAGAATAATTCTTGCCATGGGCTTGTGGTAGATGGCTTTGACTAAACTGAGGAAAACTTCAATTCCTATTTTGTTGAGAGTTTTTATCATGAGCAGGTACTGGATCTTGGTGTCAAGTACTTTCTCTGCATCTATTGATATAATTTTGTGGTTTTTATCTTTTTCTTTTATTGATATGGTGTATTATGCTAATTGATTTGCGAGTGTTAACCCATCCTTGCATCCTCAGGACAAATCCTACTTGGTAATGGTGTATGATCTTTTTGATGAGTTGTTAAATTCTGTTTGCTAGATTTTTGTTGAGGATCTTTACATCTGTGTTCATCAGGGATACTGGCCTGTAATTCTCTTTGTGGTATCTTTGTCTGCTTTTGGTATAAGGGTGATACTTGCTTCATAGAAACTATTTGGAAGTGTTTCTGATTCTTTAATTTCCTGGAAAAGCTTGAAAAGGATTGGGAGTAAATCCTACCGAAAATTTTAGAGACCTTGTTTGTGGCAGTTGTAGCTATCTTCCTCTTGCACCATCAGAGCTAAGCTGCAGTGACTGCTGCCAGAATTCTGGCTACAGAAACCTTCCATCTAGCTTGAATGGAACAAAGAGAACTGGCATAATGCTGAAGACTGAGACTTTCTCCCCCATCTTTGGAAATGATGGCAGATGGTCTCCACAGTAACTGCTAACTGCAACAGATAACTCTGGCTGGACCTGGAGGAAGAATATAAAACCATAGATATTGAGCTCAATATAAAACTAGTCACTGAGTTCAGAGAATAGGTCTGGTCACTAGAAGGGAGGAGACAGTGAGGCTGGTCCTTTCCAGACAGGATTGAATGAACATACACATCTCCACCCTGACAGATTGGCCTTTAGTCTTCCATGACATCCTAGGTCCTGAAAAACAAAACATCTCCAAATCTATGGT
Organism: Sorex araneus; assembly: GCF_027595985.1. Taxonomy (NCBI): domain Eukaryota; kingdom Metazoa; phylum Chordata; class Mammalia; order Eulipotyphla; family Soricidae; genus Sorex; species Sorex araneus. The sequence continues at coordinate 105,375,386 of NC_073303.1, forward strand.
GACTCCTATTGGAAAAGAAAGCAAATGATACAAAAAAAGCCAGGAAAGTTAATTCTGATAATAAAATGAATGAAAAAGAAAATTTCTCAAAGAATTAATATGAACAACATGGAAATGGAGGAATCCCACAATAAATTAAAATTACTGTTATGAAGAAAAATGAGATACATCAAGTGTATGTTATCAAAGAGTGAAATATTAGTAAAATAAGAAAGGAAATGTAGAATCAGAGGAAGTTCTTCATCAGAGAGTGAAGCTACAAAATCATTTTCAACACAAATGCTGGATGTGAAAACACAATGAACGGAGTGAAAATTTCCATGAAAAGCATTATAAATACATTTTAATCTCAGTGCAAAGGATAAGTAAAATTGAAGATGAAATTCCAGTTTTATGCAAATAAAAGAAGATAAAAATAAAATTTAGAAAAAGTAAAGATACCCTTCAAGAGTTATCTGACTCCATTAGTAAATGTTCAAGGCAATAGAAGAAGGTGTACAGAGAGAAGTGAGCAAAATTCCCAGGATAAGAAATAATAGTGATAACTTCCCTAACCTAGGCATAGAAATAAATAACCATATAAATAAAACTGATAGAATGCCCAAATTTGTAAATACTGAAAGACATAGACTGAGACATATGAAGTATAAAAATTGATAGAATGCTCATATTTATAAATGGAAAGGGACATAGACTGGGCCATAGAATAGTTTGCTATCAAAAGTAAGCAATAAAGGAAAAGAAGACTGCTATAAGAAAATATTAACATACAAAGGTGTCTTAATCTGGGGCTGGAGTGATAGCATAGCGGGTAGGGCATTTGCCTTGCACGCGGCTGACCCGGGTTCGAATCCCAGCATCCCATATGGTCCCCTGAGCACCGCCAGGGGTAATTCCTGAGTGAAGAGCCAGGAGTAACCCCTGTGCATCGCTGGGTGTGACCCAAAAACCAAAAAAAAAAAAACCAAAAAAAAAACCCCAAAGCTGTCTTAATCTGGATACCCATAAAATTTCTCAGCAAAAGCTCAATAGACTAAGAAAGAGTGGGTGGGGTAAATACTCACAATTTTGAAATTAAAAGTAATTTTAGCCAGTAATGCTAGATGCTGCAAAATTATTGTACAAATATGATGGAGAAAAAAAGCTTTGCAAGCTACGGAATTTACCATCAATGGATCTACACTTTTTTTTTTTTTTTGCTTTTTTTGGTCACACTCAGTGATGTACAGGGGTTACTCCTGCACTCAGGAATTACTCCTGGCAGTGCTCAGGAGACCATATGGGATGCTGGGAATTGAACCCGGGTCAGCTGGTTGCAAGGCAAACGCCCTACCCACTGTGCTATCGCTCCAGCCCTCCAATGGATCTACACTTTAAGAAAACTTGAAGGCAGTTATTTTATAGAAAAATAAAAAAGACCATAAAACCTTGATTATAGAGATAAATAATAATACAGAATAAATTAAAAATGAACAAGAATACAATAAGACAACAACAAAATATCAAAATGGAGAAGACTAGGAAAAACAATCAGTTCAGTCCAAACTAGACAAGTTGATACAAGTACACACAAAAATACTCTCTTAGATACATCTAGACCAACTCAAACCTCATGATAATCACAGAAGAAAAATCTGAGGCTGAAACTGAGAAAAATTAAAAAATTTAAGAAAATCACCAGGGAAAACCAACGTAAAGCTGGATAGAAGTAGATGTAGAAATGCTAAGAATATATAACAACTAAAAAATAAAATAAAACAAAACATAGAAAGGCATTAATTAGGCCCTATATATTGGTAATCACCCCAAAGGAATGGTCACCAATATAAAAACACTGAGTGACTATATAGACACAAAAGGAAAATTCATCTATATTATGCAAATATGAATCTCAAATCAGATATGAAAGTATGTATTAGACAAACAGATTTATAGTGAAAGGATGCATTTAAAGTCAATAACACAGAGGAAAAAAAGTTGAAACTACTCAACTGGGTAAGTTGAGAAGTTTTCAAATGACCGTCAGCAGAAGGCTGAATAAAGAAGTGGTGGTGTAGACACTCAATAGAATACTCTTCAATGGTTAAGAAACCAAGTTGTGCCTTTTGAGACAACAGATGGAATTTGAGATGATTATGCCAAGCAAAATATATCAGGAAGTGAAAGACAATTACCCAATTTTCAGATGATTTCACTCATATGTGAAGCATAAATAGCCATAGGAACACACTGGAGAAATGCAATTAAAATAATTCGTAGACTATGAAAGACATGAGCTGGAGCGATAGCACAGCGGTAGGGCGTTTGCCTTGCACTCAGCCGACCCAGGTTCAATTCCTCCACCCTTCTCGGAGAGCCCAGCAAACTACCAAGAGTATCTTGTCCACACGTCAGAGCCTGGCAGGCTACCCATGGCATGTTCGATATGCCAAAAACAGTAACAACAAGTCTCACAATGGAGACAATACTGGTGCCAGCTCAGACAAATTGATGAGCAACGGGATGACAGTGGTGAAAGACATGATGGCTACCAGAGGGGAGGAAGAGGGTTGAGAGATCGGATAAGAGTGGGTCATGGCACTAGAACTCAGGGATGTTATGCTGGGAACCAGCCAGCGTGAACAGGTTTGAAGCAAGGACATCACGAGGATTAAGAAATGAGAAAGAAATGAGAGGGAAAAGCATGGAATTGGGGGTTCACAGCCTCATGACCTAGAGATGCTCAGGTGACCATCGTGTGCCTTATTTATTGCTTTAAACCAACAGTCATCAGAAGAACAAGGGCAAACATTTACACATTTGTCTCTATGTTAATTTAACCAGAACAAACTTTAACATATCAAAGGGGCTAGTGGCTGAAGGTGTCTCTCAAGTGGCTTTATCTCAAAGGACTCCAGCAGCAAAAGCAGCAGAGGTAGGGCCTGTACAATAGTACAATGGATAGGGCACTTGCTTTGCATGCGCTCAATCCAGGTTCGATCCTGGATATCCCATAAGGTCCCCTGAGCACTGCTAAGAATATATTCCTGCCTGCTGAGCCAGGAGTAACCTCTAAACAACATCCGGGCATGCCTCTTCCTGCCCTCAAACAAAACAAACAAAAGAGTGTTTCCTCCAAATGATGCCGGTTTTCTGGTGGGCAAAAAGGTATCCATCCAATCTCTCTTTCGGGCTTATCTAATTAATCTCTTAAACAAAGCGTATCTATTTTCCATATCCATATCTAAGTATGGTGGATTCAGTATGACGCTTGCTTCTGAAATTATAAAGTACTGTAAACTAATGAGACAGCAGTAAAATTGGATTTCCAAAAAAAAAAAAACCCAAAAACCAAAAAATAACATTAGCTCTGAGGACACAAAAGTGGGAGGTAAGGTTAGTTTTGTCTGGGGACCAACGTCTGTCACTCTTGCCTTTTTTTTTTTTTTTTTTTAAGAAACGTTATTCCAGTCACTATCAATGACTGCTACTGCAGAAAAGTCTTCTACTGAGTGCACAAGCACGCTCGGCATTAAGCTAAGAGCGATGCCTGGAGTGCACTAAAATCTAACAGGCCATAACAGAGGTGCTCTCTGCCTCCTAATTCAGAGGTTTAGGGCTGCCCTGGGACATCCAGCCAGGAAGAGGGAGAGTGAGAATGTAAGGCTGGTGGTGTGAGCCTGTTTTCTTATTTGTCACACACACGGACTCACGTAGATGATTCTCCAGTGGTTATCAGTGCACCTGCATGGTATCCCAGGGTCCCTGGAGACTAGAGATGTTTGCATTTCCACATGCCTCAGCTCTCACCCCAGTTTGATGCTTCCCAGCCATCATGATTACCTTCCAGGTGCTCGCACTCTCCCAGAGATTTGTGGCTTGGGATTTTCAACCTGCATAGTTCCTCCGCCCTTGCTTGACCCAGAGAATGCTTAAGTGCCACTGTCTCTGAAGGGCTTTCTATAGCCCACCTCCCCTGGTATTTTCTCTCACAGAGCTGACTCTCTCCTGCTGCAATTTTGATAGTAGCAGGCGAGTGCATAGCTATATATTGATTTTATGTCCATCTTCTCTACAAGCATGTAATCCTGTGATTCATGATGTGGGGAGCATGTCTGCTGGACACACCTTGTTCATATGTAGTATTTAGCCTGGGCTTGGTTTAGAGTAAGTGTCTGATGAATGTCTAGAGAACGAATTATTAAATACCTATTGCCTCTTGTTTCTTCCTACCTTCTTGGGAAGACATCATCACTCTTCTCCCCTGACTCATCCTTATTTGTCAATGAGGGAATCTGGGCTCTGAAACACCAGGTAGCTTTTCTAACATGTCTGACACAATAAATGAAAACTCAGATCTCAAATGCCATGTCCAGTGATGTATTTCATTAATGTATCATGAATATTCCCTGAGGTTATTTGCTCTAGATGCTCAGATTTGTAAGACACATAATGAGAGAGAGAGTAAAAAGTTCCTCTCTCATGCATGTTTTCTGGCCACTTTTCTCCCTTTTGAAAGTCATCTATTGATGACTTTTCCCCAGAAGTCATCTAGGCATGTACAATAAAACACATGCATTTATTCTTTTTTTCTATGAATTGACACAGAAATAGCATAATGTATATGCTATTCTTACTTTTTGTGGGAAAGGAGAGTTGGGTCACACCTAACAGTTCTCAGGACTTACTTCTGACTCTGTGCTCAGGAATCATTCCTGGAGATGCTTGGGGTGGGGTGGGGGTCCCATGCATTGCCAAAGATTGAACCTGGGTCAAATGCTTGTGGCAAGTGCCTTAACCCATGGACTATCTCTCTCTTTTTATATTAATTTTTAAAGATTTTCGTTGAATCACTGTGAAATAGAGCTTACAAAGCTGTTCTGGATTGGGTCTCAGTCACACAGTGTTCCAGCACCCATCCCTCCACCAGTGTAATTTCCCACACTGCTGTCCCAGTTTTTCTCCCACCCACCTTGAAGCCACCCCCCACCGTGATAAAACGTGCCACTTTGTTAGGCACTTCTCTTTTCTCTCTCTTTCTTTCTCTTTGTCTCTCTCATTTTAGGTATTAAGGTTTGTAATACAGATGCTGAAACGTTACCATGTATATCCCTTTACCTACTTTCAATACTCAGTTCTTGTCCAGAGTGATCATTTCCTACTAATGTTGTCATAATGGACCCTCCTTTATGTTAAGTATCCTCCACCCCCACACCCTTGTAATTTCCAATTCTCAACCATTCCTTGGCTCATTTTTCCTGGCCTTGGACATAAGTTTCATCTATTTTTTTTAATATCCCACAAATAAGTCATTCATTCTATCTTTGTCCCTCTCCTTATCATTCATTTCACTCAGCATGATAATCCCCATGACCATATATTTATAGCGAAGTTCATAACTTAAATTTTTCTAACACCTCTGTAGTATTCTATTGCATAGATGTACCATAATTTCTTTATCCAGTCATCTGTTCTTGGGCACTAAGGTTGTTTCCAGATTCTGATTATTGTGAATAATGTTGCAATGAGCATAGAAATGAATATGATATTTCTGCTGTGAGTTTTTGGACACTCCAGGGTATATTTCAGAAGTGGTATTTCTGGGTCAATAGGAACTCAATTTCTAGTGTTTTGAGGAATGTCCATATTGTTTTCTGAAAAGGCTGAACCAGTCAGCATTCTAACCAGTATAAATGAGGGTCCCTATATCCCTACATCCATGTCAGCACTGGTTGTTCTTGTTCTTTTTGATGTGTGCCAGTCTCTGTGGTGTGAAATGATATCTCCTTGTTGTTTTGATTAGCATCTCCCTGACGATAGTGATGTAGAGCATTTATTCATGTGCCTTTTGGCCATTTAAATTTATTTTTTGAGGAAGTTTCTGTTCATTTCTTCTCCACATTTTTTGATGGGGTTGGAGGTTTTTTTCTTGTAAAGTTCTACTAATGTCTTGGATATCCTGGATAGTAAGCCCTTATCTGATGGGTATTAGGTAAATAATTTTTCCCATTCTGTGGGCTCTCTATGTATTATGGTCACTGTTTCTTTTGAGGTGTAGAAGTCTCTTAGTTTAATATAGTCCATTGGTTTATGTTTTGTTTCCACATGCTTGGTCATTGGTAATTCATCCTTGAAGATGACTTTAGCTCAAATATTATTGAGAATTCTACCTACATTTTCCTCAATGTACCCTACGGATTCAGGTCTGATATTAAGGCCTTTAATTCATTTTGAACTGACTTTTCTCTGCACAATCTCTTGCTGCTCTTTTTAAACTTTAGAAAGCCCATGATGTTTTTACTTTTTTTTTTTTTTGGGTCACACCTGGCGATGCACAGGGGTTACTCCTGGCTTATGCACTCAGAAATCACTCCTGGTGGTGCTCAGGGGACCATATGGGATGCTGGGAATTGAACCTGGCTTGGCCGTGTGCAAGGCAAAGCTCTACCCGCTGTGCTATCGCTCCAGACCCCTGTTCTTATTTTTAATTTATTTTATTTTATTATTCTTATTTTTTGCTTTTTGGGTCACACCAGGCGATGCACAGGGGTCACTTCTGGCTCTGCACTCAGGAATTACCCCTGGCGGTGCTCAGGTGACCATATGGGATGCTGGTTATCGAACCCTCGTTGGTTGCGAGCAAGGCAAACGCCCTACCCACTGTGCTATTGCTCCAGTCCCTGTTCTTACTTTTTAAACTTAGCATTATGTTGTAGAATTTCATTTTATAAATACATGGAAGAATGCTGTTGATAAATCTTCCAGTGTATTTTATTTTTTAATGATGGTAGAGTACTTTATTATACGCATATTCCACACTCCAGCCATTCCCCCAATTACAGACACTTGGATTGCTTCCCAAATTTTGTCATTATAAACAATGAGTAACTTTGGAAATATGTCAATTCACACATATGCAAGTGTATCTAAAGGATTCTGGAAGCGGAACTGCTGGAGTAAAGGGCATGCTGCAACATTAAAATGTTCTATTTTTCAGAAATATGCTTAAGAAAGCATGACACATAATTTCTAAGATTCAGAGTGACCATGACAATTGAACCGTGTTAATGCTAGGTCACTGTCTAGAGAGAAGCTGTAGCAGACGGTTCCCTTTTGAGTGGGATCAGAGAACCAGCCAAATGCACTCTTCTCTGCACAGTTTCCCTCCCTGCAACCTCTATCCCTCCCCCACCCCTGCCCATTCAATATGCTAACCCTCTGGACTGGGTCTCTGAAAATATTGCTAATGATGGTTTCACGCACACATCATTCCAATGACAAGCATCATCACCACAGTACCCACTTCCCTTCACCAAGGTCCCATAGGCTGATGTGTCAAATAAGGTTCCTGCTCTGTGATTTAAAAGTTGTGTGGTCTCACCCTCAAGTATATGATCATCTACTCTTTGATAAGGGAGCAAGAAATGTGAAGTGGAGCAAGGAAAGCCTCTTTAACAAATAGTGCTGGCAAAACTGGACAGCTACATGCAAAAAAAAAAAAAGGGCTTAGACCTCTACCTAACACCATGCACAAAAGCCAGATCAAAATGGATTAAAGATCTCAACATCAGACCAGAATTCATAAGGTACATGGAAGACAAGCTCTGCAAAAGCTTCCTCGACATTGAAGCTAAAGGAATCTTCAGAAATGACTCACCACTGACCAGGCAAGTGGAAACAGAGATTAAAAAAATGGGACTTAAATTCTTAAAATAAGAAGCTCCTGTGTCTCTAAAGAAACGGTGACCAGAATACAAAGACTGTCTTCAAAATGGAAAGGATATTCACCCAATACTCATCTGATAAAGGGTTAATATCAAGGATATACAAGGCAATCGTTGAACTCCACAAGAAGAAAACATCCAACTCTATCAGAAAATGGAGCAATGAAATGAACAGAAACTTTCTCAAAGAAGAAATTCGAATGGCTAAAAGGCACATGAGAAAATGCTCTACATCACTAATCATCAGGGAGATGCAGATCAAAACAACGAGAAACCATCTCACACCACAGAGACTGGCCCACATCCAAAAGAACAAAAGCGACTCGTGCTGGCATGGATGCGAGGGGGGGAAAAAGGGACTCTCCTTCACTGCTGGTGGGAATGCTGACTGGTTCAGCACTTTTGGAAAACAGTATGGATGTTTCTCAAAAATTTAGAAATTGAACTCCCATTCGACCCAGCAATACCAGTTCTGGGAATATACCATGGAGATGCAAAAAAGTATAGCAGAAATGATATCTGCACTTGTGTGTTCATTGCAGCACTATTTACAATGGCCAGAATCTGGTAAAAGCCCCAGTGCCTGAGAACAGATGACTGGCTAAAAAAAATTTTGGTACATCTACATACACAATGGAATACTATGCAGCCCTTAGAAAAGATGAAGTCATGAAATTTGCATACAGGTGGATTAATATGGAGAGTATCATGCTAAGTGAAATGAGTCTCAGAGGGACAGACATAGGAAAACTGCACTCATTGGTGGAATATAAAGTAACAATATGGGAGACTAACACCAAAGAATAGTAGAGATAAGGACCAGGAGGATTGCATCACGGCTTGGAAGCCAGCCTCACATGCTGGGGGAAAAGGCAGCTCAGAAAGAGAAGGGAACACCAAGTAAAGGATGCTTAGAGGACCCGCTTGGGATGGGAGATGTGTACCAAAAGTAGACTATAGACTGAACATGATGGTCACTTAATACCTGCATTGTAGACCACAACACCCTAAAGGAGAGAGAGAGTAAAAGGGCATCTTCCTGCCACAGAGGCAGGGGGATGGGGTGGGATGGGGTGGGGTGGGGAGGGATACTGGGAACATTGGTGGTGAAGAAGGGCACGGGTGGAGGGATGGGTACTTGGTCATTGTTCAACTGAAACATAAGCATGGAAGTTTGTAAGTCTGTAACTGTATCTCATGGTGATTCATTAAAAAAAAGTTGTGTAGTCTAAAGAAAAGGGATAGAACTGGAATAATTTCTTTCATATTGGGATTCAAATATGTGCAACAATAGAGTAAACAAAAGCCAAAGGCAGCAAAATTTGAGTCTACAGAACTGGTGGAGGGTGGTTCAATGGGAGGAGCCTTGGTGGAGGGAAGTGGGAACCCTGGGAGCAGTGGGTTGGAATGATGTCAGCAGGAAACCATCCTTCACAGTACTGGCGAACAATGTGCCTCAATGAAGATGAAAAAACTAATAGAATAAAGGTGATGTGGTTTAGGAAACCTTTGTAAACCTCATTTTGCAAGTTTTTACTTGTAAAATGGGACTAATAATCCCATCCTACTCACAAGGTGATTATGAGAATTACATACACTGATCCATGGATCATAGTAAACACAAAATACATGTTAGTGCTATTAACTTTGAGGTCCTAGGACTCCGAATAGCAAGTGTTTTCTGGATATGTAAAGATAAAAGAAGTTGTTTGGGAGTGTTTTGTGGGCCTGGGAGGGGGAAGGAGATGAAGCAGGGCAATTGAGGTCATAGAAGACATAGGTCACTTTACGGCCGCGAGGTACCAGGGTAGAGATGAGAAGATGTTGTAATAATTTCAGAGATAACCTTTGCCTATTTCCCAGCTTAGTTAGGGCCAGCTTGGTTAATGGGTAAGTGACGGGTGCCTGCAATGCGGTAAGTTTGGGGTAGTCTTCCTGTGTACTTGAGACTAAATACCCCTTTGTAGTAAAAGCTTGTCAGGTTATTTCTGCTCAGGAATTGTGTAGTGTGACATCTGCTGAGCAACCAATTTTTACCATTGTCATGACTATTGCCTCCACTATTTGCCAACGTTGTCCTCCTACAGGGTAAAAAAATATGAGAGATAATAGTCCCATTATACGGATGATGAAATGGAGGCTCAGAGAAGTTCATTGCTTAAGATCACACAATGAGCACATGGTAAAGCTGAGATTTGAACCCAAGTCTCTGTACAGCTTCAAATCCCTTCAAATCTAAATGCAGTCTTTAACCACTGTACTCTAATATCTAGCCTTATCACTACTTTCACTTTTTTCTTTATAATTCTTACTATTCTTATTATCTGGGCTAGAGTGATAGCACAGTGGGTAGGGCGTTTGCCTTGCACGTGGCTGACCTGGGTTCAATTCCTCCATCTCTCCAGGAGACCCTGGCAAACTACCAACAGTATCCTGCCTGCAAGGCAGAGCTACCTGTGGCGTATTTGATATGCCAAAACAGTAACAACAAATCTCATAATGGAGACTTTATTGGTGCCCACCTGAGCAAATTGATGAACAATGGGATGACAGTGCTACAGTGCTACTATTTTTTAAAGTCAACTCTGCATACATTATTTCATTTAATATTCACAATAGGCATCATGCAGCATGGGTAACTTATCTTTATTCTGAATATGGATGAAATGATTTACTATGACCTTCTTAGCTGTATGACACTGGATAAGTTGCATAACCTATAAATCTCAATTTCTTCTTCAGCAAGATGGGGATAATAATGCCCACTTTAAAAGTTTGTGAAAGGATTGCAATGAAATGACACCTGGATAGTGTAGGTGAATTCTATTGAATAAATGGAAGTGACTGAGAGAAACAATGGTCTGGGATCATTTTAACTGGTAACATGAACAAGAACCCTCAGGGTGGAGAATGACCCAAGGTGAAATATGAAATAAGTTCCAACCAGTTTACCAACCCAGGTACTTACTTACAGACATGCTGTAATGTGGGTCTGGGAGCATCGATTAATTCTCTCCATTCTTGAAGACTGTAAACTCATAGCCAGGGGACACCATCTTTGATCTCTTTTGCTCCATTATTCAGCTGGTTCTGGGCCAGTCATGGATCCATTTCCACATATTCCATCTATCTCTGCTAATTCATGTGGAACACTTGCTTTCTTGTACAGAGCTAATGAAAGAGTCACAGAATCTCTTTGGCCTTCCTGTCTTATAATTCCCAGCTTCAAAGAACAGCCTGTCTGTAGTAGCAGCCATCTATGTTCCTATTAGCAATGGTACAGATCCAGGCAAATACCAGCCACTTGAACCTTAGCTCTGCAAAGTTCTAGTGCTAGAATACAAAAAAAAACCAAAACAAAACTTAAATTTTAAAATTGCTACAGAGGTACTGGAAAATGCAGAGATAATATGGATAGAACCCTATTTCCCCAGTAGTATACATAGTTTGCACACTGATAGGAAAATATCAAACTCAGGAAATGGACGTAACTACCATGCATGCGTATTATTCCATTATCTATTACAGTGTAGATTTGTGCAACCACTACCACAACCAAGTTATAAACAGTTCCATCACCCCAATGATCTTCTTGCGGCTGCTTTATAGTCTGCCTGTTTGCCCTCTGGCCCTCTGCATAACCCTAAATCTTCTCAACTACTGATCTGTTTTACAAACTGGAATATTTGGGAAAGAAAAAGGGTATGCAACCTATTGTTATACTGTGACAGTAGGCAAAAGCGGATGTTTGTTCTCCGAAAGAAATGTTTTCCTTCTTGGCAGTGACGGTGTGTGTCCATATGGGGGTGGAGAGAAATGAAACTTACAACAAAGGCTTTAGCTGTTCTAGTGCAGATTGTCACTTGTGTGCTGTGTGAGAGATCTTTGGCCTTTAGTATGATCTTTGGTCTTCATTACGTCCACCTTAGCATCTCCTCCCAGAAGCACAATAGAATACTCACTGTACCCTTTAGAGATATCCACAGGAGACAAGTTTATAGAAAATTCTGGGGTTTGCATCTACCTCAACACACTGACCTTTGTTTCACCATACTGCAAAACTGCAATTCTTATTGACTCTTCCTTGCTTCATCCTGCCTGCAGAGATTTCCTGAGTCCTGGCCCAGACTCATCTTTCGGCTTGCATATGCTTCCTGGGCTATCTCATGCTTAGCATGATGACCTTCATGTTAATTTCTCATATGTTGATTTTCCATGCTGACCTGGACCTAGAGGCAGGGTTTACTGTCCCCACACTCATAGTGGCATTTCTTTCATTCCATATACACCTTGGAATTGAGTTCAAATATGTTTGAATTTAATTTAATTTTTTGTATTTTTTAATAAAATCACTATGAGATACACAGTTACAAGGTTGATACCAATTGGGTTTCAATCATACAATGATTGGATGTTTAATGTTTCAATAATCATCCTTTTACTGTTGTACAGTTTCCATCACCATTGTTACTCTTTCTACCTTTCTCTCATCTTCCCAGCCTTAATCCAAGTTAATCAGATATGTAATCTATATTTTCTATACATAAGAAAGTTAATAGTCTCTGGATCTTGGCCGTTGATGGGATCCAGATCCAGAGACTATATAAAACAAAACTCTCGGAAGCACGGCCGCGGACCTCTTATAGTCTAGTCCACTGATGTGTCTAAAGCAGCACATGTGTTTGGTTTTAACATACTTGCTTGTATTCTCTGATATACATTCTCTGTCCCTCTCAGAGTGCCCGGCAAGCTACTGAGAGTATCCTGCCCGCACGGAAGAGCCTGGCAAGCTCCCCATGGTGTATTCGATATGCCAAATACAGTAACAATAACAGGTCTCATTCTCCAGACCCTGAAAGAGCCTTCAATCGCTGAGGAAAGATGAGTAAGGAGAGGCTGCTAAAATCTCAGGTCTGGGATGACTGGAAACATTACTGGTGCCCGCTCGAGCAAATGGATGAACAACAGGATGATGGTGATACAATGAAGGAAGTGAATGCACCAATAATCATGTGTTGAATAATCCCTCTGAATTGTTTTAACTTCTTAGCATGGTTTGAAAATCTCTGTGTTTTTAATGTGATATACACAGGTGCATTGTATTTTGTTTTGTTTTGCTTTGCTTTTCTAGAGAAGATATTCCCTATCATTTTCATGGTAACTGCTTTTCACTTCTGTTTCCTCAGCTTGTGCTTCTGCTCAGTTTCCTTTCTTGCCTCATTGCTGTTATTATTATTTTTTTTTAAATTTTTTTTATCAACTTGTATGTTAGTATAGTTTTCCTGGGGAGGTTCCCGAAGCATCAGGTGACATGACGGATTTTCCAGTGTGGCAACTCTGTGAGCTAGAAGCATCTATCATTTGGTGCCTAGCTCAGATGCCTTACTCTTCATGCATTCTCTTTTGGATCTCCCCTTCTTTTGCACTTCTTCCCCCCATCCTGAAATATGCCTCACTAGCCTTTACTCTCTCTGCCTTATGTGACAGAATGAATGCAGCTCCCTCTATTAGATTCTTAACTCTGAGTATGGGGAGCATGTTTTATTCATCTTAGAGCCACTTCAAGACATAGAACAATGTGCTGTATGTGATAAATGCTCAGGAAAGCCTTGTAACAGTTCATAGGCAAGTTATTTCCTCTCTCTCATCACCCTCAACTCCTTTACTATAAAATGAGAAGGTGCACAGTGTAGGAGACAAGAAAGATGCCTCAAAGCTCAAGAGCACTGAGGATAACAATCTTTGTTAGCTCTGCTGCTTCTGGACTTGTCACCTGGAATGAACCCATGTCTCCTCTAGCCCATTCCAGGAAAGCAAAGCACCAAGAGTCTCCTTTGCTTTAATACCACATGTTTATATGACTTTGTGAAAAATTAGATAAAATATTCCTTCCCTAAATGGCCACGCACAAAATAAATGGTTAGGAGGAAAGCACAGTTTCATGAACACTCACATGCATTAATATACACACACATACTGTACATGGACATCTCTCCATCATTGTTTGTCAAGAAGCATAGATAGGGCTTATTCAGGGAAAGCTGATGGGAAAGGAAATAGTAAAAAAAAAAAAAATCAAATCCACCAGTGAGCACGTGCACTCAACTGATTTAAATTCACATTTCAAATTCTACTCTAATCACGTGTGTTCCTTCCTTTCCTTAGTTATTATTTTCCTTATATGTTATTTATGATTAAAGAATAATTGTATTGTGCAGGCACAAAATACTTTCTATTTCAGTTTATATAGAATAAGATTAGCAAGACAAAGTCATTTGTACATTAGTTCCCCAAAGAAAGAAGCAACAAAAGGAAATAAAAAGAAAAATAAATGACATACCATCCCTTCTAGCAACATCCCACAGTTTTTCTAAAATAAACCCATCTTCTTAATTATTCCTGAATGGACATCTCGATCTGTTTTGTACAAATGTAAAAGTGTTGGTACTAATTAAAGGAAAAGAAAAGCACAAGTAATTAGTAAGATCATTAAAATTCTTCCCTGTATTTGCATAAGCCTTCACAGTGAAAGGAAACATGCTTTTCCAGGTTTTATTTCATTAATGACTAAAATAACTTAATGGGGGAAGTGGATGAAGTATTTCAACTCTCATTCGATAGAGGGCAAAACTGAAGTTCAGAGAAATGAACTTTGTGCACAAAGTTATGCACTTGGAAAATGAAGGACTCATTTTGACTTGAAATCTAATTGCTGAATTCCTAATTTCTTATAATGACAACAGTCAACATTGAGATTAACCCAAATTTGTTGGTTTTTTTTTTCCCCTGTCAGATACAGTTTCATTTTCCCGATGAAAAGCTTTAGCCATTACCTTCTCGTGTGTCAATAATGAGTTTAGATGAGCAATTTCTGAAAATCTGGGAGCTATTGATATGAATATCAAGGCCTACCAAGTCCTTACCCAGGATTGCTGGTTTCAGGGTGTCAGCCATGCTGCGCTGTACCCTATGCTTCATAGCCCTCTTTATTTATTACAGCTTCTGACACCATCTATAGGGAAAGGAAGCACTATTTAGTTACCAAAAGCATAGACTTAACATGATTGTGGAAAAAAAGAAAAGTGAGAAAGCAAGCAAGCAAGCTATTATTTAGAGGGGTTGATCTGCATTGAAAATGTGAAAGAAAATAGAATGGAATATGTTAGAACATAACGGAGATAGTAAAGGTAGTTTGATTATTCATTTATTTTGGAACACCATTAAATTATTTTGGAGTCTCTCCTGGGGTGTTCAGGAGACCTGGGACCCTTCCTGCTGATCTTCAACCTAGCAGGCCTGTGGTTCTATGTGAGCAGCTGGACTACCCCTATGATGGCAGGGGCCTCCACGATGCTTGCTGCACCTGGCTGTGCCCCTGGGACCAGTGGGGCCAGATAGGCACTCTAACCCCTGCACTATCTCTCCTTAAAAAAAAAAATGTTCTTTTAATCATTTTCACACTTCCCACTGTGGTGTCTGCTCTGGATCTAGAGCCATTTAGTGACAAGGCCACACTCCAGATCCGCACAGCCTCTACTGGCCTTGGGCTGAATCTTTATTTATTTTTTATTTTTTTATTTTATAAAGTAGTTCACAATATTTGATTAGTTTAATATTTGAACATCAATCCCACCACCATTACACCTTCCCACCACCATATTTCGGGTGTTTCCATCCCGAACCTCAAACCCTGCCCCAAAGCAGAACCAAAATAATACAATATTTCCTGCTAAGGTTGGTTGCCTCCTACTTTGAATCCCATCAAATGTGGTGCAGTATTCTTGGAGTATGTGTAGGGTGTGTCCTATTCTCGGCTATGTGGTCCAGGAAAAGTGGGTGAGGTTCGACCCAAGTGTGTGGAGAGCAGCAGTGAGCATGGCGGGGGTTGAGTTCTGGAGGTTTTTGGCTGCAGGGGCTGGGTCCCTTGGGGCGGGACAGGGTCTCACCGCCCCGCTCTGGGGTTGGGCTGAATCTTTAGAACATGTATCTCCTTGTGCAGAATCCAGGGGATAAAGACTCTGGGGACACTCCCAAGGGAAATGAAATGATTGGATGTGGATATGATGCACATCATCCCTGTTGATACTCATTGGTTAAAACAAGTCATGTGGTTGCCTTCAGGTCCAGGGGACTAAGAGTAGCATCTGGGCTTCTTTACTAGTGTCTACTATGTGCTTGGTCATTCTCGAACACTTGCTCATCCCTTAAGTCCTGAAGTAGTGCTACTTCAGAAAATCTATTCTGAACACAGTGTTTCTCGAAGCGTCACTCTCAGGGATTAGTTGGACTCTAAGAGTCTGTCTAATATCATTTCCTTAATTCCTCTTCCCTGTCTCGTATGCAAGGTGAAAGCAAAAACCAAGTTTGGATTGTAATCACGTAACTCCTGTTTGTGGGTGTACTGGAGAAGAGGAACAGGGTTATTGAGCCCAAGCAGAGCCCAGCTGGGACAGGATAACACAATTTCATTTGATATCATGAGTTATGATTTGGTGCCAGCAGGTAATTCAGGTGGGAAGTGGAATAACAAATATCTAAGACTGGGGATCAGCAGAAAGTATTCTGACTAAGGCACAGATGGTAGCTCGAAGGATATTAGTACAATGATTTCCCATGGCTCAGATAATAAGAGAAGTGAAACTATGAGAAGTTTAAGGGCCTGAGGTCCAAAGACCCTTACACTTCAAATGACAGAGGTCATCCAATTTATTGAATGACCTTGTAATGTAAGAATATTATTATTGTTGATGTTAGGTTTGGGGGCCAGTGTTTAGGAGTTTTTCCTGGCTCTGTGATAAGGAGTGACCTCTGGTGGTGCTCAGGGACCATGTATGGTGCTAGGGATTCAATCCAGCATTGCCAGGGTACAAGGCAAAATCTTTACCCCCTGCATGATCACTCTGACTCTTCATGTCTGGTGGCACTAAGCAATCTGAATTTCTTTTCATATACGGCGTACTAAGGAATTAGTCCTCACTCTGTACTCAGAGGTCACGTCCAGGAGACCATGTGGTGTCAAAGACTGAACCAGGATACAGTCAAGTGTCTTAACTCTTTTATTACCTTCCTGACTCTGAGGACATTGTTATCTCTAATCAACTGATAAGAAAACTAAGACAAGGGTTTTTATGATCTGTTCCATCTTATAAATCTTATAAGAGGTACTAGCAGGTTCTGGACCCCACGCCAGGCTGAGTCTCATACTTGGGGCACCTTGGAGGGAGGTGGATGAGTCCACCACCTTCCCAAAAAGATCCCTAGCAGCCCCAAACCTCCACACTCCCATTGTCACCATACTCATGGCCAGACCACAGGTTTGAATTAATCCAAGAATTAATCTGTTGAAAAACTCAGTCATGTGGATTTTGTGACAGAAATATCCAGGCCTACCTCCCCTCATCTCCATGTTCTTTCAGGAGCCTGGCAGTCACACCCATAAACTGCCTCTGGTACCATATAGACCTATTAACCAGCCATGATCCAGAGACTCATAAATAAGTCTCAAAAGAGATCAGCAAGTTGTAGAGTTTCTTCAGGACCTGAAAGTCACCATCTGTTAAAAATTTAATTCCAGCTGTATCACTCCATTCAAAATTTTAGAATTACTGGAGCACACCACATTCACGGCTGCACGGCATCTCAAACTCTGCACCACTGATATACCAGGAGTTGCACACCAGGTTGGATAGGATATAAAGTAGAAGGCAACCAATCTCAATTAAGAAAATATTAACACACACTGCTTAACTGTAAGACCACATTAGGAGTCTCTTAAACAAGGGCTTAATGGCTCCAGGGTAAGCTACAGCAATCTTCACACACTTTCTTCTAAGGAAATCTTTTTTGATCATTTTTAGCAAACTATTCATAACAAGCAATATAAAAAAATTATTTAGTACTGCTATTGGGTGGTAGTGGGGAAAATTGAAAATAATGGTGGTGGAAAGGTGCAATGGTGGTGGGATTGGTGTTGGGATGTTGAATGTAATAGATCATTGTGAACAACTTCATAAACATAAAAAATAAATAAGAAAAGCAAAAGAAGTACTAGCAGGATCCAAATTTATTTGACACTAAGAGTAGTGTCCTTTTCATAGAGAGAAAAGACTGAATACATGAAATGACCCATGTAAGTCACAGAGGCCGCATGTCCAGCTAGATAGCTACATGGCCCTTCACCTCCCCATCCCTGACATAGGAGAGCCCAGTTCCCCCAGTGCAAAGGCCCTGGACAATGGCATTAGGAGGTACAATAATGTCTTCTTGCATGTACCCCTGTGAAGCAACATGATAGACAAAGGTCACGGCTGCTGTGAGGGATTTCCCATCTGTTGATAGTCAAGTTCTTCAGCCGGCTTCTCCAAAATTGAAATGCATATTTAATAAGCCAACTCCGCAACAAAGCAATTTAACTCGCTGATAATTATGCAGACCCACCTCTTGCTTGCAGAATGCTGCTTCACTCACAGTGTTCTCGATTTGGCATAATGAAAATCCTTACATCTGCCATGGGCATTTAAATTCCCAAAGATGTGATCATTATTTTGGAAATGTCAGGAATTCGAATACTGCAAGAGGCCCACCTTTCCACCAGCATTGGCAGAGAAACCATGCAAGATGCCTAGTTCAATTTGAATTTCAGATAAGAAATAATGAATTTTTTAGCAAGTCCCAAATATCACTTGAGACATATTAAAATATTTTTGCTGAAGATCCAAAGATTGGGGGGCATTTTGTATTTTTATTTGCTAATGTTTGCAACTCTGTGTTCCACACTGAATCAAGATCTCTTAACTGCTCACAAAGTTTAGTTGGATCATAGTGCTAGGATGCACTGTCTGTAGCACTGTCATCCCGTTGCTCATCAATTTGCTCCAGCGAGCACCTGCAACGTCTCCATTATGAGACTTGTTACTGTTTTGGGTATATCGAATACGCCACGGATAGCTTGCCAGGCTCTGCCATGTGGCTCACTCTGCCACACACACACAAAAGTACAAAATCTCCATGAAAACAATTCACTTCACCTATATCCATGCCCATGTTTTTACAAGGCTTACAACAGAGTGGTAGGGGATACGTGGTAAGTAAAAATGTGTCTTTAAAAAATATATCCTTCCTTAGAATAAAAATTTCCCTTTCAGGATACTGGCTCGTGCTCCACCGAGATTCGACCCGGGTGGCCATGCTTTTGCATGGCTGCTTTGCTGCTGAACTACCAAGATCCAGAGCCAGCTACATTACTTCTGGTCCCAGCAAGTGCTTCCAGCCATGTCTCCAGACTGTGAACTAAGCCTTTGCCCCTTGCCGGCCGAGAAGGGGAAATATCCTTCTTCCTTGGTTTTTCTTCCCTCTGTGGGAAGAAGCGGGGGGGGGGGGGCGTATGCCATATTATGGGACTTTTAAACAGGTATGAATTTGGTGGCGCGGGAAGGAGGGAAAAAAAATGTGTTTTGAACTTGAAACAGCGGGACGCTTGGGCAGTCTCGGGCCGGGGCCGATACCGGCTCGCGCTCTGCTGAGATTCGACCTGGGTGGCCATGCTTTTGCGTGGCCGCTTTGCTGCTGAAAGAACAAGATCCAGAACCAGCTACACTACTTCTGGTCCCATCACGTGCTTGCAGCCATGTCTCCAGACTGTGAACTAAGCTTTTGCTCCATGATGCCCCAGGAAGGGAAATGATGCAATTTCCAACATAAATCTCCCTGGACTTAATTACTAAAATACAGAAATCCTAAACCTTTATATCTCTTAAATCCTAAAACTTTATATCTCTTCATTGTCATCAGTGGAAAACTAATTATCAAATGCTTCCTTGTCAGTAGGGCCGTATTTTGGGGGGATAAACTCCAACAGGAATAGTGAGTTCTGTGTTGAAAGTCCAACAACAATAGTGAGTTTTGTGTTGAAATATGGAATGTAATCAAGGTAAAGAGAAAATGAAGTAAAATTCACCAATTATGCAGGCAGGGGTGGGTGGGTGGGGGGTGGGTGGTGGGAGGTATACTGGGGTTTTTGGTGGTGCAATATGGGCACTGGTGAAAGGACGGGTGTTTGAGCATTGTATAACTGAGACATAAGCCTGAGAACTTTGTAACTTTCTACATGGTGAGTCAATAAAATAAATTAAAAAAAAAATTTCCCTTTCAGTTTCTATTCCCGAGTGTTGTTTTGCTCTCGTGCCATCAACTATCAAGTTTCTCCTAGCTAAATGATACGGGCCTACCGCACATGCCAAGCAGGGTAAAAGAGCTCTAAGAAAACTGTTCACGGGGTTCTCAATCACGGCTCACCTTCTGTGGATTCCACATATGCAGCAAATTAAGTTCCAAACCATTATTTTCAGTAGCAACTATACAGAGAACTCTAGAGTAACATCTCATAGAACTGCAGAGAAACCTCTCTCCACCAGTGCTAGGAAAGAAAGAACAAAGAATTTGGGAAATTTTGTAGCTTATACTACTTTTTTTTTTAATTAGATGTACAAAGAAGTCTTGTTCATCCAAGTAGTCCAGAATCTTGGGATGACTTGATTGTGAGCCAAATTGGGACAGAAATATTTTCCTGAGAACTGGGATTCAGAGAGGATCACCGAATCTTTGCAAGTGGTTGGAGCAGAGATGATGTTCCATGAGACAGCCCATATACTTCCCACAATTCTTCTACTTTTTAACTGAGTTAGGCAGTTACTTACAACCACAGAACAGTCACCTGAGAAAGGGTGCTAAGCCTAGAGAGTGTCTAGTAGAAAGAATATTTTGCCATAGAATATTTTGCTATGCCTTCTCTTTCCACTATCATTGTATGTTTGGAGTATAAAACAAAATAGGGGCTTATAAACAAAATAATAGACATTTATTTATGAAAGTTATTTCTCAGAATTCTCAGTTTCTTAAAATTAAAATAGATTTCTCACAATGTAGCATAAGTTGCAGTGAAAACCTGAAATCAGTGTGCCCTCATGGTTGGGAGGACCTTGCCTCAGGTTGCAGACTTCTCTGTGTTTTACATGGGGGGAAGGTCAGAGATTCATGACTGCTAACCCATGAATGAAGGACCTCACTCTCAAAGGTCCTATCTGCTACCATCACTTTGGGGGACTCAGATTACAAACATATGAATACTAAGGGACTACAAATATGAATATCATTGCACCCACCCACCCATTCTAACTTCATTCTTCAAATTCAGTTTAAAACCCATCTTCTCCCTCCAACTCTTGTTCATGTCTCTATACAATTTCTAGAAATCTCTGGGGGCTGGGGAGTGGTTCCATGGTAGAGTGAATGCCTTATATGTGTAAGAACCTGGGCTCCATATCTAGCACCATCATAACTATAACAACAACAACAAATGTCTTCTAAAAATAATTTCCTGCTTACCCAAGGCACTTTTTTAAACCTCAACTGAACTTTGAGCATATGGAATTCTATCAGAATATTAAGACGCTAGTTGAAGCTATAAAGAAGACATTTCTTTTCAAACATTCCATATTTCTCTTCCTAAAAGCTCCCCAGGCAACTAATATTTTCATACTTGATCCCCTTCTAGGCTGCACTATTTATGAGGGAGGGCGAAGAGCATTGAGTTAGAATGCAGGGTATTAGTTCCCAGGCTTGACGTCCACTTTTGCAGCACGCCAATGGGGAACTTTGGACAATGGACTCGGCTGCTGTCTTGCTGTATTTCACCTGATTTTGTTCTGCACTGCTTTTAAGTAAATGAAGTCTCCTAACTAATGCTGTATTATCAGATTTTTATCCCATGCAGTACAAAATTTAAAGTTATATTTGACAACACCAACAATCAAGGATATGTTAGCCTTAATTGATAAAGGGTTCACTCAAATTAATAATAATAATAAGACCCACTAGATCTCCTATGTCTATGCCTTTCCATTTCAGTAAAGTGCCAAGCACCCATGCTGCTAATTTTGGTTTGGGGCCACATCTGGCCATACTCAGGGCTTACTCCTGGCTCTGTGCTTGGGGATCACTCCTGATAGGGGTCAGGGAATCACAACATTGTGCTGTGGACAGAACTCAGGTCTATCGCATGCAAGGCAAGTGCCCTGTAGTATCTCTCTGGTCACAAATACTTCTTTTTCTTTGCACACTCTATTACCTCTTCCTGTAATGTTAGTTGTACTTTCCTCCTATTTAGTCCTCTTAAAAATATTTTTTTTGGGCTGTGCTCAGGGATCACATCTGGTGTGGCTCAGGTGACCATATAGGGTGCCAGGGCTTGGTCCTGTATTTGTAGTGTGCAAGACAAGTGCCTTCCCTGCTGTACTTTTTCCCGAGCCCCCCATATTTATCCTTAAAGATATAACATAAATATTGCTTCTTCTGCAGACGGAGGCTTTCCAGCTTCTTTATTAATCCTTAATCATAATGTTTTCCCCTTTCTCACTATTTCTCAGTACTCTTCACATTCTTTCAATTACTGTATTTTCTTTTATGCATAATATTTATTACATGGATTTGCTTACATATGTGACCCCTTATGGGCAACGAAGGCCCTTAAGGGTAAGATAGTGTTTTTCCTAGAGTTTAGCAAGTGAAACTACACTTGGCACAAACAAGAAGCTTTCAGGATGAGAGTAAATGCTCACCCCACTCATCCCTGCTACCCCATGGGTTCTTGGCCAAGTCTTCTAATTAAGAACAGTAGTCAGATGGTGAATGTAATATGAGCTTGTTTAATGATCTGCAAATACCTTGAATAAAAATTGAAACAGAAGAGACCTAATTTTGGAGAAAAGAATTCACCCTTCCCCACAATTTAGAATAGTTGAGCCTACACAGTGGTCTCAGTTAACATAGCCAACAACCTGCTGCATGGTTAAGGCCAGCCTGCTGAGGGGTGGGCAGAGGACCCACAAAGGGCCAGGTGGGTCTAGCAGACTCTGCCCTGTGACAGAAGAAAGAGCCGTGGTTGCAGGAGCAGGAAGTGAAGAAACATAGGCACCACACCTGCTGGGAAAGCACAGCCTTGAGATCATCCAGCTTCAAAGGAGTGACAGGAGTGTCCTCCTCTGGGGCCTGGCCAGGTGGGAGTGGAGGATGCTATTCAGGGAGGCAGTAGACAGAGACACTAGAAGTGTGGGTTTCAAGTTAGGGTCATCCAGCAAGTCAGGCTCCCAGTCAACATTAATTGTAAGGTCTTATGTATCAGAGAAAAATACAAGCCGATTTGGACAGGTGGTTTTCTTTCTTGTAGCACTTCTGTGTTGGCAGCTGAGTGCTGTCAGAGCAGCCCTGGAGTACACGAACACTGTAAAACATTCAGGAAAGATAAGAAAAATGAGAAAATCAGTATTGAAATGCAACTAAACCACTAAATTATTACTGCTGACATCATTTCAAGTTTTCTTCAGGTCCTGCATGCATGTATGTGTGTTACATTAAAGCTCTCTTTTTTTTTTTTTTTGCTTTTTAGGTCACACCCGGCAATGCACAGGGGTCACTCCTGGCTCTGCGCTCAGGAATTACCCCTGGTGGTGCTCAGGAGACCATATGGGATGCTGGAAATCGAAAACAGGTCGGCCGCGTGCAAGGCAAACGCCCTACCCACTGTATTATCGCTCCAGCCCTTAAAGCTCTTATTTGGTGAGAACATACATACTAGTGTAGTGTGTGCCTCTGCTTTCAAAATGACTGGGGAGTAGCACAGTCAGTTCTCAGTGACACCAAATGTTCTTGTACAAATCATTTTCAGTAGCAGCTGGATATTCTAATATGGGGATGTGGGAATGAGCCAGAGCTTAATTATCCACTCTTCTGGGTTTGGACATTTAGATTGTGTCTAGTTTTCCACTATGATAAACTATTCCGGAAAGAAATTGTGCCCATGTATGATTATTCATCTAGGATAACAAAAATTTGGGAGGTTGGAATTTCCAAGTTGTAAGCTTTTGAGGTTTTCTTGACAGATCCTTGACATTGGATTGTACAGATTGCCTTTAGCAGTGGCCTACTTTCTCTGAAAGCAGGTATTCCTTGGGTTACAATGGGTTTACCTCTTCTAATACTGCTATAAATTGAAAACATCATAAGTTAAAAGTACATTTACTACACCTAAACCATTAGCTTAGCCTCAGATACCTTAACTGTGCTCTTTTTGCCTCCATTAGCCTCCAGGTGGACAACATCATCTACAAACATCCTGTGTCCTAATAGAGTGATGACTGTCTCATGCAATTTGTTGATTATCATGTTGAAAGTGAAAGTTTTCAGAATATCTTGTGATGATGGCTGATTGACAATGCAGCTTCCCCTCTCTGCCCTGTATCAGAGAGTATTGAACTGAATATCATCAACAGCCTGAGTGAAAAATCAAAATTCAAAGTACAGTTTCTATTGAATGTTTAATACTTTTTCACTATCATAAAGGTGAAAAATTGTTAGAGCAAACCACCTTAAATTAGAGACTAATACCTGCATCCATGACTAGAGATATTGGGTATTCAACATATATTGTCTAATTGATTGATGAGGTATTTTATTTTTTGGCTTTTTGGATCACACCTGGTGATGCTAAGGGTTACTCCTGGCTCATGCACTCAGGAATTACTCCTGGTGGTGCTTGCGGAACCATATGAGGTGCTTGGAAACTATATGGGATGCTGGGAATTCAACCCAGGTCGGTCGCGTGTGAGACAAATGCCCTACCCGCTGTACAATTGCCCCAGCCCCAATGAGGAACTTTCTTAGGGTACCTAATGGGGATTCAGCTTCAGCTACTCACATATATTCTCTCATTAACATACACTTGTTGGACCCTCTCTTCTTGTCTTATTACTTGTCTCACTACTATCTTTCTGGGCTTACTACCAAATAGAAAGGAAGTTCCACTCAAGTTCCTGGTAGGAACTTACAAGTTTCAAATAGGATGCATGTTCTGTGCATCCAGCTTGGTGACCCATGCATCCAACTTCTTACTCAAGATGTTATTTTTGGAGGCACCAGACCCCACATTGACAAAACTCCAAGAAAAATATGGGAACACACCTGAAGTAGAACTCATCCTGCCTGACTGTCTTGGTCTGTTTGGGCTGATATAGTCTAATATAATATACAGTCCATCATATAAGGAACTGACATTTATTTCTTCTAGTTCTGGAGACCAGGAAGTCCAAGATCAAAGCTCTGGCAGATTTGAGTTCGGGTGAAATCTCCCTTCCTCAGAAATGGTCCTTTATAGCTGTGTCCCCACATGATAGAAGGGACTAAAGAATGCTCACACACCTTTTAAAAAATTATGGCACTAATCACTTTATGGGATTTCACCCTTAAATCCTAATCACTTTCCAAAGATCCTATCTCTGAACAAAATCACATGGGAATTAAGATTTAATGTATGAATTGGGGATGGGGTAGGAGTGGGCACAAACACCACACCTGGATATGAACTGGTAGTGGTAGTTAAAGTCATTATAATGATTATAATAAAATTAAAAGTATCACTGCTTATTATGTAGCAGCCAATGTGATAACATTATACCCATTGAGTTGCCATGGGGTGTCCTGTTCATTACTATCCCTCTTAATGGATGAGGAAACCAAAGCTTAGTTGGTAAGTAAAATTGCTCTAGATGAGCTGATTGGATGTGACTTGATTTGAAGTCTGACTTGAGGATCTGTGTCTTCAAATAAGGAGATAACTGAGCTGATCCTTTAAGGAGTTGGTGAAGTGGTGGGGTGTCTGCCAGGCAGATAGGAAGAAAGGGACATCTTAGACATTGGGGAGAATAAGAGCAAAGACAGGTAGGGGAAAGTGAGTTTTGCAGAGGTCTTTTGTAGGAAAAGTGGGATGTATTGGAATAGGTCTAGAATAGAGAGAAGAGCTAAAGCATTTGACTAGGGACAGATGTGTAAACTTTATTTCAATAAGAAGTTCACGTTTAACTTTATGGCATCTACCCCAATGGGCCACAAACTCTATTACAGAAAGGCATTTTCTCTTCTATGTTCATGTGGACTGGAGCTATAGCACAGAGGGTAGGGTGTTTGCCTTGCATGCAGCTGACCCAGGTTTGATTCCTCTGTCCCTCTCAGAGAGCCCAGCAAGCTACCGAGAGTATCCCACCCACACAGCAGAGCTTGGCAAGCTACCCGTGGCATATTCGATATGCTAAAGACAGTAACAACAATTCTCACAATGGAGACGTTACTGGTGCCCGCTTGAGCAAATCGATGAACAACAGGATGACAGTGCTACAGTACTACAGTTCATGCAGCACTATTTACAAATAGCCAAAATTTGAAAACAATCTGAGTGAATCTGACTGGACAAAGAAACTATGGTATGTATATAAATGGAATTCCACTGACTATAAGAAAAGGTTAAAATCATGCAATTTGCCTCAATGTGGATGGGTCTGGCAAGTATTAGGCTGAGTGAAATCAGAAAGAGAGGTACAGATACAGAATGATGTCTGTGTGGAAGAGAAAGAAACATAGTAAGGGTATAATAAATGGTCCAAAGCAACAGCATTGAGAACTGGTCTATAGGAAAACCATGAGCTTACCGTGGTGGCAGGACAAGGCTAGGGGTTAAGGTGGAGGGTGTGGTGTTGGAATGGTGTGTGCGTGAAACCCTATCATTAACTTTATTGTAAATAATGGTGACTAAAATGTAAAAAAAGTTTTTAAAAGGATACTCTGGCTTAGAAGGAAGAATGAGATGCATTTAAGTATAGACGTGACATGTGCAGGCTCATGCAGCGAAGTGGGCTAGCCGGGGAGAAGAGGCAGGGGACACAATCAGCAAACAATTACAATTGGGTTTGCTTTGTTCCTGCCATTTCTCTGACTACCTCGCTCACGTCTGGACTTGCTGGAAAATAAGCTGAGCTATTCCCCTGGGATTATTCTCTCAGCAACTGGCTGTTCTTCTCATACACGAGCCAGGTTGGCAACGCAGCCCAGAGCCTGCTCTGATCTATAAATAAGCTTATCTGGCTCCTTTCAACCCTCCTTCAATGCTCCAGGCAAAGCCTTTGCTAGAACTCAGACAACCAGACAGAACTCTGAAGCCTGGTTGTAGCAATGTATTTAGGCTGGATCGGTGGTGTAAAGTAAATCCCATGAGATAGGGGTAACAAGGCTGTATGATGAGCTCCTGAGACCCCGCACCTTTTCAGGTACATGAACCCCTGCCTTGCCCCTTTGTTTTAATGTTGTGTGGAATACTCACCTTTCCCCTTTCTCCCAGTCTTATTTTTAAATCTTACCTTTGCCCTGAGACCTGTAATAGCTGCCTATTTAATGTCAAGGCCTCCTCTCCTTCATTCCATTCTTTGCACTACTGTAACATCTATTATGTCAGCTCTGACAATTTGGGTCTCCTATTCTAGGACACCTTTTGATGGTAGACCCCAAGTTTGAAAGACCCTTAGTTTTAGAAATGATGACTTGAAAAATTGAAGACTCATTTTATGACCTATATCTTTTGATTGTAAATTATCAGTATGCATAATTCTTGGTTAAATTTTAATTTTTTTGGGGGGGGGGATTACCTTGAAGTCCTCAAGGCTTTCTCCTAGCTCTATGTTAAAGGACTATATGCAATGCTAAGGATTAAATTCCTAGCAGCCACTTGCAAGGCAAGCACCTTTACCCCTGTGGTGTCTTTCCAGCTGTAATTTCTTTCATAAGAGCCTTTGACACCTGGGGCTTCTCCCTGTTGATAATTTGGTACTTGGGCCTGTAGGTACTGGAGCCATATGATGCCAGGAATTGAATCCAGAGTTTTGTATGTGCTTCACTCTATACCTTTTTATAATCTCTGGCCTGAACAGTTCTGTCTTAAACCACCATGACAATTGGTTTTGGATTATCCTAAAAGTGAAAGCACTGGATTAAAAAATCCACATTGTATTCATCCCCTGAAGATTTACGGACCTTCAAGGTCTGTGGCCTCTTCCTGCTCTACCGTGTGAGTGTAGAAATGCTGTCTGTCCAGCAGGGCGCCTCATATGCAACTGGTGGGTCTTCTGTGGGCTTTCCTTGGACATTACTTTAAAAAGTTCATTTTCCAGGGTGACTTCAGGTGAGGTCTCTATGTTTAAGTTTGTTGTAGATCCTTGGCATGTGCTAAATTGTGTGTCTACCCAGGCCTCGCCAATTCATATGTTGAGGTTCCAATCCCCAGGACCACAGGATGTGATTTTACTTGGAGATAGGTTATTAATGGGGTGATGAAGTTAAAATGAGGTGGTTAGGGAGGCCCTTACCGAATACCTAATATGACTGCTTTCCTTACAAGAGGAAATTTGGACACAGACCCGTACAGAGGGATGATCACCTGAAGCCACAGAAGATGGGCAGCTGGCGGCCAGGGAGAGAGAAAGCCTGGCATAACCCTTCTCACAGCCCCTGGAGGAACTGTCCTTCAGACACTTTGATCTCTGATTTCTAGCTTCTAGAACTCTGAGGAAATGTGTGTCTATTGTTTAAGTCTCCCTAGACCTGGGTGTTCTGTGTGATAGACCCGGAAAACTAACAGTCTCTTAACTTCCGCTTATCACCCTCACCACTTGGATGCTAAACCTACCACTCCTCCTTGTTCCTAATCTGGTACCTGAAGACAATGTCTTGATGCTGACTTGGCTGTTTCCTGTGTCATTAACCAAAATTTTAAAAAATTTTCATTATTTTTTAATTTTATTCTATTATTAGTGAATCACCGTGAGGTACAGATACAGGCTTATACACTTTCATGCTTGCGTTTCAGTCATACAATGATCGAGTACCCATCCCTCCACCAGTCCCCATTTTCCACCACCACTGGTCCCAGCATCCCTCCCACCCCTCCACCCTGCCCTGTCTCTGTGGTGGGGCAATTAATCACAATTTTTAAATGAACTTCCAGCAAACTCCCTTTGCCAAGCCTGGGAAATTAAAAAAATTAGGACTAAGGCCTAGGTCAAAAGATTCTGCCTGTGGTGATCTGCAGAAATCTAAGTGGAATAATGCACTTTTTTCAATAACTAGAGAAAGTGGTTAAGAGTCCTGGTTTGGAGTCAGAAGCTCTTCATACTCTTTAGTATTTGGTACATCGTTTACTGTACAAACCCTCAGTTATCCCATGGAAATAACTTAGTACCTGGATCACAGAATGATGAGGATTAAAGGGCTATCATGTACAAAGACAGAATGACTGACTCATGAGATCCTGAGACATGCATCTTCTTAAGTGCCTTCATTGCACATATTCCCCCCCCCACACACAACCTTTTACTCTTTTTCTTACTTCAATATTGATCAATATTCAACCATAACTCAATGACTCTTAGATTAGAAAAATGGTTTGAAGTGACCATATCAACCTCTTCATTTTAGGAACAGATGGCTGAAATTAAGAGAGGAGAAGTGACTGTCTCAAGGTCACAAAGTGAGTCAATTTCCTTCTCTGTTAAGTGGGAAGACCACTCTGGCACTTTTCCTTGTAGCAAAATTTCCAGATCCAAATGGGATGGTAGATCAAATGTCTTGCAGAAAGGAAAAGGCTACAGCACTTTGATCGGAGGCATTTCTAAACATGCAATTTCCAAACGGGCTCTTTCTGAGCAGATCTGACCCTCCAGCTTCTCCACAGGGCAGACACACTGGGGCGTAAGAGACCTGCTGAACCTGTGGGTTGCCACCAGTGGCCAGCCACGTAGGCCTGTCTCTGCTGCCCGCTGGTGACTTTCTCTGCATCGAAAAGCCAATGGGAAAGAAGAAACCAAGCAAACAGGCGGAGCAGGGTCACCCCAATTTATATTGCTGTGAAAAGTCTTCGAGAAAGACTTTCCTCCCCGTCTCTTCCAGGCCCAGACTGCTCTGCTGGATCACGGGTTGTGTTCTCCCGTGTGCCTCGTACTGGGCCGAGTGCTTTGCCAGGTCACTTCTCAGAGTCTTTGCCATTTTCTATGGTTAGAGATTGAGGGGTTTGAATGAAAGGACAGGAGACTGCTCAGAGCCTTTTCCTCCTAGCACAGGGGCTGCCTCTCATGTTTCTGCCAGCTTCCACCTTCTTCTCCGTGGAAAGCAGTCAGGCTGGCGGCAGCTCACGGCCCCACACCTTCCACTCGTTTCCATTTTTCTCTTTCTTCCTAAACCCTCTTGTGTGGGAATCCTTCCTGAGGGACTGGGCCAGTCAGGCTCATTTTCCTGAAAATTGGCAAAAGCCAGGAGCACTCCCGGGACAGAATTCTTGGGGGCATTCCAGCAACCCCCATTTGGCACTTCGTTGACATATATTTTCTCCTTTTTTTCCCCTGTTCTTTGTGGAAATGTGACCATTTCGAGATGTCTGAGTAAAGTTAATAATAGCAGCAGCACCAATACTGTTAAAAATAATATCACTATATTTTCACATGTCGATGAAGCTACAAAAATGTTATTTTAGGAGCCAGTCATGTGACTCAAACAGTAGGAAACTTGCTTATGTGGGGCCTGGGCATTATGTGCCCTGGCCCTGGCTGCTCAGCACCTCCGCCAGGTGTGGCAGTAATGATGACAACTACAACAGCAAACTAGCTGCTAGTGTTTTATGTACATTCCTGAAGGTTGCTTGACTTCTACACAATGGGGAGAAAACAGCTTCTGGGGTTTTGTTTTTGCCAGTAGGTATTTACAAAATTATTTAATAGCTAGGCAGAGTCTCTTGTCCCCGTGCCAGGCTGTCTTCACTGGAGCCTCTTGGAGGGGGTGGGTTGAGTTTCCCTCCCCGCCCGGAGCAGAGCCCCAGCAGCCGAAAACCTCCAGAACCCATCCACAGCCATGCTCAAGGCCCCTCTCCACATGTTCAGACAAGCCTCACACATGAAAGAACTGGCAGAGGAACCCAGGTGTGCGGGACCAGGAGCCGAGATCTCCAAGCCTGCTCGGATTGGGATGGGGCCTCTTCCACCCAGATCCCCCATTTTCTATTATCTAGGCAGTCACACCTAGAAACTGCTCCCAGTGCCATGTAATCCCATCAACCAAGCTCCCAGAAACATCTTATAGCCTAGTTCTCCCTCTTGGAGAAACTGGCAAGCTACCGAGAGTTTCCTGCCTGCAAGGGAGAGCCTGGCAAGCTCCCTGTGGCGTATTCATATGCCAAAACCAGTAATAATGATGGGTCTCATTCCCCTGACCCTGAAAGAGCCTCCAGTGGGGCGTTGTTGGGAAGGACAAGCAAAGAGAGGCTACTAAAATCTCAGGGCTAGGACGAATGGAGATGTTACTGAGACCGCTTGAGAAAATTGACAATCAACAGGATGATGATGATGATGATGTTGATGATGATGATGATGATGATTTAAGAGCTAAACAGCCATCCCTTGTGTGACTCTCCCCGTTGCTGGAGGATTCGGATACTACTGTGTTTTTATTGTTACAAACCAAAGCTTCCATAAGCATTCTTGTTAGTTCTGTCCTTGTGCATGTTTCTTATTTCTTCAGTTTAAATTCTTGTTTTGAAACTGATGACCTAGATTGGTTACACGATGACTTTTTTTTGAGACCTAATCCCTGGTCCCTCAAAAGCCGTGGTCAGGGCTTACCCCTGGCTTTGTGCTCAGGGATCACTCTTGGTGAGGCTTGGGGGGCAATATGGTGTGCAGAGTATCAAACCAGGGTTGGACAGATGCAAGGCAAGCTGTACTATCTGTCTGACCCCTGATATTTTTCCTATTTCTCTCAAATAAGAAAAATACTTTTAAGTAAGAAAAAATGTAGATGCATAAAAATTATAAATTAAAAAATTTTAAATTATGAGAATTTATAGTTTAAAAATTATAAATTATTCTTTCTGTTTCTCCAAGCAATCTTAATCCCCAGAGGATCACTGGTACTTTTCTGCAGATCACTGACACTTTTCAACTTTTCTTCCAGAACAGTTTCTAAAATTCAACCATGCATCCTTGGATACAAATTCCCCACAGTCTACACACACATACACAAACACACACACACACACACACACACGGTTTAAGGTTTTTCATTTGCAGAGTCAATTTTTTTTCCCAAAGATTCTTTCTTCTTTTTAAATCTCCGTTGGTTTCAGTCACTGACTTGTCACTGGGAATCACTCCTGCTGGTTGCTATGGGACTTTTTCTCATGCAGCCTTTGGGAGCTCTGTGAGTCCAGGCAAAAAGGATTTGGGGGAGCTGCATTAGTGGGTTGTATAGGAAGTAAAGCTCAGTCTCAAATTGAATCTAGCATTTTACCCAGCTCAGCATTTCTCAAGAACACGGTTTTAGTGGCATTGTAGTTTCACTGAACAATGGAATGAAGCACCCAGAACTGTGGCAAAGCTTCCTGCTTCTTTCTCACCAAGTTCCCTTGGAAGAAAAGGAAAACAGTGGGTGTCCATGATATCATGCACCCTAGTCTGACACAGTGAGGGCTACTCTTTGGAGAGCTGCGCAGGCAAAGAAACTGAGATGACACACATATGTTCTTTACAAATGGGGTCTTCCTGAGAATATAAAGGAGAGAGGTAAGGATACTGATACTGGGCTAATGGGCATATACTGGAAGCTGGTCTCTCTTCCTAGGAGGATGCTGTCTGCATCCCCTGCAGTGGGGCAAGGGCAGTCACTAGGGATTTACATCAAAGCCCTCACTGCTTGGCTGGTGGGGCCAGCAGCAATTCTTTCTTCTAGGTACGTGGTGAGTTCTTGACCTCTCAAGGCTGTTGTGGAGAGTGAAGAAGAATATTGAGTTTTGCAAAGTCGAGCTTTGCTGTGAACATGCTCAGTGCTAGGACCTTCCCTTATGGGAGAATCAAGTTATGGCACACCAGGAAACTGGGCAGTACTACTGTCACTCATACTCCTCTCCTCTGCAGAGGGAGGACAGCTCACAGGAACCCAAAGCATGGGTAATTTGTTGCCATAGATTGGTAAGCGTCTCTTCAAATGCACACCTTTCTGGAACCTCAGAACATGATATTATTTGGAAATAAGGTACTGGAGGTGTAATTAAAATATGGGTAGAAATGAGATACTATTGGGCTGGGGGTGTCCCTAAATTCAATGTGAATGTCCTTACGAGAAGAGCAGATACCGGGGCCGGGAAGAGGCCCCCCTGAAGATAGAGACAAAGATTGTATGAGTATAAGTCAAGGGGTGCCTGGATACCCCAGCTGGAAAAGGCAGGTAGTACTCTCCATTAGGTTCTTTGGAGGGCGGATGGCTCTGATGAGGCCTTACTTGATTCTGAGTAATCTCCAGATTAGTGAGATAATATATTTCTAATGGTTTTAATGAATGATTTGATGACAATTTGTTATGGCAGTCTTAACAATATGGAAACTAATCAATGGGGTAGATAATGGCAAATATTAATTACATGACACTCAGGAAGAGCCCAGACATGTGCTGAACACAGCAATCCTGTGTTAGCCCAATTCATACACTACTATAAGGCAGTGGTGCTTTCACTATCTGCAATTTGCAGAAGACGAGACTCAGGGAGGTGAAATCATTTATCAAGGCCATATAGCTCATTGGTGGTACAATAGGATTTATATCTAGAAAGTTCTACACCAAAGTCCTTAACTGAACCACTGAATCCTCCAACTTCTGATTTAAAATGGGGTCTTCACAAGGCTCTGGATCCTGGAGATGATATTTCAGGAGAAATACTTTTTCTTTAAGATTCATTTGGTTCAACTTCAACTTATGTGTTTCTGGCATGAAGCTGTGATGTAATAAATTTGTAAAGTAAGGTGTAGGTGTGAAATCCATCTTTAGGCTATGAGTCATAAGACCTAGGGGTGTACGAGGTGGGACCGGAAGGAAGGAGATGCAGAGATTGGATTTGGAAGAACATCTAGCAGCTTTCTCATTCCCTATGACAAGCCATGAAAGTCCCTCCTACAGCAATGGAAAGGGCTGGGGATTTCAAAGATCTGATGACAGCTGCATGTCTGAGGAGAGGTCACTTACATTTCTTGGGGACTCCATTGGAGAATGGGATTCACTAATGTTCTGTTTACAACAGAGTGCTGTTGTGAGGTCAAGTGAAATTCTTCTCTTGGGAAATTGCCATATGGAAAGAATTTTATAAAAATAATACAAATGTTTGAGAAATTCTTTCAGCCTTGTAAGAAATAAGCAAAGAAGCACATCTAAACAGCTTTAAACAACACACAAAAGAACAGAAACGATCAAGTAAACCTGGAAATTATTGTATAATATTTGGGTGAAATAATGTAAGCATCATGCTGAAAAGTGTGTTGCTACATAGAAAAGGACCTGAGCATCACTATCTGGAAAGAAAGGAGTATAAAAACGTTTGTTGCTCTAAAGCATGTAAAATCATCTATAATTGCAAGGACAATAATAAAAAAGCAGAAATATATGGAGTTGATATGTTTAAAAGTTTTGAGACAATACTTTATTAATATCAAAATGTTCTGAAAGTTAATGTAAATCAGGAAACAAATGGAAGAAAAATATATGTAAAAGCTCATAATTTTATCTAGTAGCTTGAGATCCTCTCAGAATTCCTGAAGATACTCCATATTAGTTTTTATTTATAAGCAAATCAGAGAAGTTATGAGAGAATAATGAATAAGGGTTGTACAGGGGTTACAGTAAACTATTGGATTTTAGGTTTCTCTCTAGCACTAAGTACAGACCTTTGTCCTGAAGTGCCTGATGCCTGACAGCACGTTTGGGAGCCCCAGGACAGGAGTTTTTGCTTAGGATAAAGAGCAGGACCTTGAAGATAGAACCCAGGGAAACAGTGGGATCTTGGATACTTGTGTATTTGTGTATGCTGAAGGCTGACAGAAAGCCCGTGGCATTGTGCTGGCTTTGTTTCCTCTGTATAAGATTGTGGAAGCTGGGACCAGAGCAATAGTACAGCAGGTACGGCATTTACCTTGCATGTGGCCGACAGGGATTTGATCCCAAGCATCCTGTATGGTTTTCTGAGCACTACCAGGAGTGATTCCTGAATGAAGAGCCATGAGTAGCCCCTGGACACCAAAAGTGTGGCCCCCAAACAAGCAAAAATGAAATAAAAATATGGAAAGCTGCAGGCAGTAGTGCGGGCAAACTAGAGAGTGCAGTTAGCTAAGGGGTGTTGTTCTCTACTCTGACTCCCCCTCACTGTCCTCACGGCTTGGTCCGTAGGAGCCCTTGCTGGGGCATCAACTCCAACCTACCCTGCCAATGACATAGAGGCAAGGAACTGGGTGATAGTTTTAGTGCGGATGTGGATTTTCTTGTGCTACTGGGTTCTTCTTCTTTTTTTTTTTTTATTGAATCACCATGAGATACAGTTACAAACTTCATGACTAAGTTTCAGTCATAAAAGGATTGAGCACCCATCCCTCCACCAATGTTCCCAGTATCCCCACCCCCAGCCCCACCCCATGCCACCTTCTGCGTCTGCAGCAGGCTCCTTCCTTCTTACTTTCTCTACTTTGGGGCATTACGGTTTGCGATACAGATATTAAGAGGCCATCATGTTTGATCCTTGGTGTACTTTCAGCAAGCATCTCCCATCCCGAACAATCCCTCCAACCATCACTGACTTAGTGGTCCCTTCTCCATCCCAACTGCCTGTTCCCCCAGCACATGAGGCTGGCTTCCAAACTGTGCAGTAATCCTCCTGGCCCTTGTCTCTACTGTCCTTAGGTGTTAGTCTCATGTTATTCTATATTCCACAAATGAGAGCAGTCATTTGATGTCTGTCCCTCTGTTTCTGACTCATTTCACTTAGCATGATGCTCTCCATGTCCACCACATATGAGAAAAATATCATGACTTCATTTTTTTCCCAACAGCTGCATAGTATTTCATTGTGTAGATGTGCCAACGTTTCTTTAACCAGTTATCTGTTCTGGGGTGCTTGGTTCTTTTTTTCCAGATTGTGAACAGTGCTGCAATAAACACACAGGTGCAAGTGTCATTTCTACTGTGTTTTTTTGCATCCCTGGAATATATTCTCAGAAGTGGTGTTGCTGGGTCATATGGGAGCTCAATTTATAGTTTTTGGAGGAATGTCCATATTGTTTTCCAAAAAGGCCGGACTGGTCGACATTTCCACCAACAATGAAAGAGAGTCCCAGTACTGCTACATTTTTGAAAAAAAAAGATTGCAGGTCAGTGGACCTTGAGGTTGGGTTATTATCCTGGATGATCCCAGTGGGTCGAGTATAATCCCAAGTCCTTACAAGTGGAGGAGGGAAGGCAGGGGCAAGAGAACTAAAGGGAGGTGAGTCAGCACAAGAAAGATGTAGTCTAATACTGCTGGTTCTGAAGGAGCCATGAACCAAGGTGGACTCTAGTTAAAGAAAGCCAGAAGGAAGAGAAGGAAAGAAATTGGGCAGGGAGGTGGAGAAGATGAGAAAGGAAAGTAAGGGGGGAGCAAGGATCAAGGGTCTTGGTTATTATGGTGCTGTGGGAAAGTGTATACCTAGATACCAAAGCACAAACTACAAACTACAGTTTAAAGATCTATTAGGGGGTGAGTGGGAGGGAGCATGGAAACACTGGTGGTGGGATTGGTGTTGGGATATTGTATGCCTAAGTCTCACCTATCAAAAACTTTATGCCACAGTCCTTTAATTGAAAATAAATTATTTTTAAAAAAGAAAGTTGATTCTTCCCAAGAGCCTCTAGATAGAACACAGCTCTCCACCCCCTTGATTTTCATCTGGTAAGACCCATTTTTGGATTCTGATCTCTAGAACTGGATGATGATAAATTTGTGGGTTTTTTTTTGTTTGTGAACAAGATCGTTTTTAGTGAATGAAATTTACTTAGACATGAGGGGAGAGAAAGAGAGGAATGAATGTTCAAGAAAAACAATAGGCTTCTCCTGGGTGGAACAAAGCAGAAAGGAGACACATGTAAAATGGAGACATGGGCTTGAAAGATCAAGCAAAGAGGCTTAGAGAGATACTTGTTCAAGGGAGAACACAGGCTGGAAAGAACAATCCTAGTTTGTACTGTTTTAAGACCCTGACTTTGTGGTAATAAGTTACAGCTGCAATGAGAAACCCATACAATGGTTCTTCCTAATGGGTCTACGTGAGAAGTGGTTGTGGGTAAGTACTCAGTGAGGCAGGCAAAACCCACTGGTTGGCCATTAGCCATCACAGCTCAGTTTCATTGTTTGCTAATCCAGCTAACAACTCATCCCTTGGTGATGAGTTGATGAGATTGTTTTTAAGCCAAGAGTTCCTAGTTTTAAGTGTTTGGTAAAGTTTTAAATGTTTTAAATGTTTGGTAAAGTTCCAGGTAAAGTTCCTTAGGGGGAAGTCTTTGTAGATTTCAGGACAGAGCTCTTCAGTGGGGATGGTTCTGCCTCCATTTTATGGAAGAAGCAACGAGGCTCAAGAAGGCACTGTCCTAAGCCCCACCTGGAATAGTGAAACCAGGCTTTGAATCCAGGTCATCTGCCTGACCCGGCAGGCTCCTACACTGCATACTTTGGCTTGCATGGCTTCTCCTGAATGAGGGAAACGTGAATGCCAACTCCCTTGTGGAGACCGCCTCTCTGCTGCTCATTGGGCGGCTGGACTCCTGCTTTCCCTCGGGAGGTCTTACTTTCTGAGTGAGTCTAGCACACCTCATCCTGAACTGTTCAGGGCTGCAGCCTGTTTTAGGAGCTCATTAAATTCTGACTGGATAGCAGTACAGAATCTCCTAGGAGAAAAGGAGAAATGTTCTTCTCTCTTGAATCTTTTGAAATGCTCCATCTCCCTCAAGTCTTAAAGCCGCCTACGTTACTGGTCATCAGTCGGTATCAGCAAAGGTGTGTAAATTAGCCCAGAGAATAGGCTAGAATGAAGCTTAAAAAAACTTCACATCTCATTGTGTGACTACAACCCAAACATGAAAGCTTGTAACTATCTAACGGTGATTCAATGAAATTTAAAAAAAAAGAAAAAGAAAAACTTC
Source organism: Sorex araneus (assembly GCF_027595985.1). Lineage (NCBI taxonomy): Eukaryota > Metazoa > Chordata > Mammalia > Eulipotyphla > Soricidae > Sorex > Sorex araneus. Next base: position 105,412,993 of record NC_073303.1, read on the forward strand.
ACATCACATCAAAACCATGAGTCCACACTAATGTAAGCATGTGACGAGCCTATAAAGAAATTTTAAAAAATGAGATTGCTAAGGAAGCGGGGTGCAGAGACGGAGGGAACCTTGGATTGGTGGAAGTACACTGACACTGGTGGTGAGTTTGGATTTAAAACATTGAATGCCTGAAATTGTTGCCAACCATTTTTAAATCATGGTGTCTGAATTTAAAAAAAATCTGAAGTGATGAATGTTTATTTGTCTTAGATAAGACAAAGGGATAGAAGTATAGAATCTCCTAGGAGAAAAGGAGAAATGTTCTCCTCTCTTGAATCTTTTGGAATGTTCCATCTCCCTCAAATCTTAAAGTCATCTACGCTTCTGGCTATTAGTTGGTATCAGCAAAGGTGTGTACATTAGCCCAGAGAATAGTTTAGTAAGTCTAATATGGGATTCTGCGCCAGGCTGTTTCGCTTGGGCTGCCCCAGAGTGGGGTGGGTGAGAACCTTCTCTGCCCCAAGGGACCCAACCCCGGCAGCCGACCTCCACTACCCAACCACTGCCATGCTCCAGGCTGCTTTCTGGACAGTGCAGCCACTTTGCAGCCGCGCAACACATTATAAAGACACTTCCTACCATTTTCCATAATTACCACACCATATTTGATGGAGTTCAGACAATAGGCAACAAATCAGAGAGTAATATATATGTGTATGTATACACACACACACACACACATATATATATATGTATGTATATATATATATATATACATGGGTAGCTTGCCAGGCTCACCATGCAGGCGAGATACTCTTGGTAGCTTGACAGGCTCTCTGAGAGGTATGTGTGTGTATATATACATATATACACACACATGTATATATATACACACATGTGCACATATGTATATATATATATACACACACACACACATACCTCTCAGAGAGCCTGTCAAGCTACCGAGAGTATCTCGCCTGCATGGTGAGCCTGGCAAGCTACCCATGGCGTATTTGATATGCCAAGTCTCACAATGGTGACGTTACTGGTGCCAACTCGAGCAAATTGGTGAACAATGGGATGACAGTGCTACATTCTTATATACATGTTATATGTATGAGGAAAGTCAGCTGGACTTTTAGTATTGGATACATACATGTTTTATTTATACATACACATTTCATTCATTTTTAAATATTGTCTATTTTAATTTTCTAGAGTTCGGTGGGCAATGTTTCCTTTGTTCTTTTAAAATTTTTGTTTTTGGACCACACCTGGGAGTGCTCAGGGATTACTCCTGGCTTTGCATTCATGGATCATTCCTGGTGATCTGAGGGGACCATATGAGGCACTGGGGATTGAATCCAGGTGGATCCTGTGCAAGACAAATTCCCTACCCGCTGTATTATTGTTCAGGCTCTATGTCCTTTAAAACTTTAGCTCAGTAAATAATTTGGAATCTTGGTTTTCTTTTATTACAGAGTGTTTCAGAGGGACAGGAAGGTGTTGCCATTGGAAATACTTTGCTTCTGAAGCCAGAGAGACCAAGACTTCTTTAGGGTCACATACCTAACTCATGGTCATTGAACATGCATTCAGTTTTGATGAAAGTCAAGGATATAGGTCTCAAAATACTCTTCACTGACAAATTGTTGGGTCCCTGGAATGGCTTATACACCAAGTGCCTGTGGATCTGGGAGCTGAGGGCGTCAGGAGGGCGAGTGTCTGGGATATTTTAATATTCTGTATTGCCAAACTCAGCAGGCAGCAGGCTAAATCTGTCCACTGATGGGAAGGCATGAATTATGAAACCACTCATGTCAGTTTAGAGGTTGCCTGGAGCTGAGGAAGCCACCAGTGTCTACTGAAGCTGATTGGGGATGTTGCTCCCCAGTAAGGAAGGGAGGTCGGGTGTGCACAGCACACAGTGTGTGTGTGGCAATGGGGGGAAGGGTCGAGAGGGGTGTTTGGGTGGGTTGCACTCAAGAGGACCAACAGGAGCTTCTTAAACATTGGCCAGAAGACAAGGTGGGCAAGGACATCAAAAAACTGAAAAAGAACGTACTGGCAACCCCCTACTTTTTTTGTAGGGCTGGAGGGTAATGCTGCCTTGCAGTGGCTAAGGTGCATGGCGGGCTGATGTCCTAGTAGCCAAAGAAGAAAATGTCATCTCCTTTTTGCTTTGGGTTCTGATACCTTCAGCCCCCACAAGGACAGTGTAGAGGAAGGTGCCCCTAAGAAAGCCTAGAATCTAGGAACTGTGACCCAATAAGCAGAAGGTGTGTGTGTGTGTGTGTGTGTGTGTGTGTGTGTTTGTGTGTATGTGTGTGTGTTTGTGTGTGTGTATGGGTGGAAGAGTGGTGATTGTGGAAAATTGTGTTTAGGAGCCAAGAAGGAGAATGAAGGAGTTATTCTTCTGCATTAATATTTCACAACAATGCATCAATAATAACCACTTATTGATGTTTCTATGTCTGGCATGGCATAAAGCATGTTACACACATTTAACCAATTGTTCACAATAACCTTGTTACCCATCAGATATGATTATTCTCACATTTACAGAGGAAAGATGAAGGAATTGCTATCATCATTACCATTTCTATAGTTAACAGTTATAAAATACTATACCATTGGCCCTTTGCAAACAGTATCTCATTTTATCTTTATACTTTTTTAAGGAGGTAAATTTAGTTTCTAGATTTATTATCATTATGTCATTCAGGAAACTCAGAGAAGATGTTTATCAATTAGCTTTCATAAGATTTCCAACCACCCCAAATGCACTGGCTTGAAACAACAATAACTTTAGTTTTTAAAACAGTGAGTTGGAAAGTGGGACAGGCTTCAGCTGTATGCTTTCTGGTCTCAATTGGTCCAGATTACCCATCAAGCATCGATGCTGGTTAAGTAGTTCTGGTTTAGGGATTAGTTGATCATGGGTTGGAGCAATGGTGGAGACAGCTCCTATGTACCTCATTGTCCAGCATGGAGCCAGGTGAGTAGCTTGGAAGGGTCTGAGAGAGAAACTTGTTGGACTTCTAAGGTTTATGCACAAAACACCATCACTTCTACTGAATTCTGTTGGCTGAAGCAAATTCGTTCCTAGTCCAGATTAAAGCTCTCAAAGGAAAGGCTAAGAGTGAGTTTAAACATGGTGGGGGGGGGTGAAGAATATGGTCCTTTTTATAATATGTCACTGGGCGGATGTGAGAATAGTTTGTGGTGCAGTGAGTCTCCCAGGAAGAAAAAGAATGTACATAGCTCTCCTTGAGATTAGAAGGCATGCAGAAGTACACACACACACAGACACACACACAGACACACACATATATAACACACACACACACACACACACACACACACACATATATATATATATATTGCTCTTTGGGTCACACCTGGAGATGCACAGGGGTTGGTCCTGGCTTTGCACTCAGGAATTACTCCTGGCAGTGCTGTACTGTCACTCCAGCCCAGAAGCATACATTTTTGAAAAGTAGATTGGCATATCTGGAATACAGTAAAAGGAGAAAGTTGGAGAATTTAAGCTGTTTTTTGAAATTTTAACTAAAAAAATTGACTTTCTGTAACTTATAATACTGTTAATGACGGCTTCCTGTGCACATACTTCCAACACCACTCCCCTCACCTGTGTACACACCTTCCTACCTAGACTTGGGGTGCTTTTGGAGCACATGGCATAGCATTATGACCCTCACCACATTCCCAGGAGGTCATCACTACTGTTCTGTTTTTTCAAGAATAGCACTTTTTTTTTTTATTTGAAGCACCATGATTTACAAAGCTTTTAATGATAGGAGTTCATGCATACAATGTTCCACACCCTTCACTGGAGTGTCCCTTTTTCAAGTCCCACTCCTATGCCCCCACCATGGTGAATTTAGTTCAGTAGACCAGTTCACAGATTCTGTTGACTTTGACCAGTGGTTATTCCATACTAGGTTTCTTTATATCCCACATGTGAGAGAGATCATCATACAACCATCTCCCCTCTTCCTAGATGTGGAAATGGGAGATTGAACAGACGTGGCCCTAATCACCAACACAGAAAAACAGTGTATTTATGGACCTAAATTGCATTTATTTGTTGACTAAGTATTGTATACAATGTAAAATTCAAAACTTAATGTAAATTTAGTGAAATTTCCCTTGTACTTTGGTTTTCCAGGCATTCCCCTTCCCATGGACAACCCATAGTCCTTAGAAGTTTCATAGACATTTTGTGAGAATTTTAGGAAATATTTGTAAATATAGACTCTTCTCCTAAATCTTGCTGTTTCATATTTCCTCTAGCAATATTGCATAGATCTCATTCCATCTTAGCACAAAAATGTTCTCATATATTTTAACATTGCTCAGCGTTCCACTGTAAAAATCTAGTATGCTCTTTAAAACCAATTATCTTTTGACAGACATTTGTGCTACTGCAAAAATAATGCATGGTGAGAACGTCCTGACCCGGTGCCAGACTGTCTTCACTGGGGCAATTCGGAGGGACGTGGGTTGAGTTTCCCTTCCTGCCCTAGCAGAACCCTGGCAGCTGAAAATCTCCAGAACCCGACCACACAGCCATGCTCAAGGCTGCTCTTCACAGGCTGGAATGAACGTCACTATGAGGGAACCTGCAGAAAAACCCAGGTATACGGGACCTGTGACTGAGATCTCCAAGCTCGCTCAGAATGGGACTGGGCCTTCCCCCCACCAGCTCCCCAGTTTTCTAGTAGCGTGGCAGTCACACCCATAAACTGCCTCCCCTCCCCCCGCCCCATCATATAATCTCATCAATGGCCAAGATTCAGAGACTGTGAAATAAAGCTCCTTGAAGAGAGTGACAGAGAACATCCTGGAGCGCATGACCTCTGACCTCTTGAACCTAGCCCACTGATCTACCAAAAGTAGCACACATTTGTTTGGGTTTAACATATATGTTTGTAATCCCTTGTACAAGGTTTTTAAATGGATCCAGGATGAAATACAACAATCTTCACATACTTTCCTCTTACGGTGGTGGGAAGGTACATGGTGGTGGGATTGGTGTTTGAATATTATCTGTAATGAACTATTGCGAACAACTTTATAAAAATAAAATAAAATTTAAAAAAGCAGTGCATGCATTTGTTATGTTTGCTAGACTATCTAAGAGTAAGGAATGGTTATTTCTTATCAGATATGAAAAGGAACTAGTGTTCCTAAAACGTGACCTTCCTAATAAGTGCCTGATCATGCCAACTCATTAAGAAATTTTGTCTCTAAGCAGTAGAAATAGGTTCACTTTAGCTCAATTTTTAAAAAAGTTTTTCTGGGGTTGGAGCAAGGGTACAGCAGGTAGGGCACTTACTTCGGACACAATCAACCCAGGTTCAATCCCCAGCACCATATATAGTCCCCCAAACACTGCTAGAAATGCTCCCTGAGCACAGAGCCAGGAGTAAGCCCCCAAAGAGAAAAACAAACAAGCAAACAAAAAAGAGAAGGCTTTCTGAAGATAGCTTGGAAGAGATCAGAGACCAGGAGATACTCGGAAGGGCAAGGATTAGACAAACTCCTGGGACCTCAAAGACAGTAATTTGTGAACTTCTTAGTTTCTGCCAGTCACATGACACAGTTCTAAAGATTCCCTGACCAAACTCATATCAAGAATATTTGTGCTCTGAAAGTAGACTAGAGACTGAACACAATGGCCACTCAATACCCCTATTGCAAACCACAACACCCAATTGGAGAGAGAGAGATCAAAAGGGAGTACCCTGCCACAGAGGCAGGGTGGGGTGGGGGGGAGATAGGTTGGGGGGGAAGGATATTGGGTTTATTGGTAATGGAGAATGGGACTGGTGGAGGGATGTGTTTGTGAACATTGTATGAGGGAAAAACAAGTTCCAACATGTGTGAATCTGTATCTGTACCCTCATGGTGATTCACTAATTAAAGAATAAATTTTTTAAAAAAAAAGAATATTTGTTGCAGATACAAATTCTTAGCAAGTGCATTTGACTATGGTTTTGTTACATTTATTTACTAATTGCACCGAGTCCAGCAGTTTTCAATGATTAATAATGATCCAAAGCAGATAACATCTTCAAGCTTCGGTAATGTTGCCTTGCAAAGGTTCTTCTCCTAGAGTAATTTTTATTCTAACTTTCAAACTGATCAAGTTATAAAATATTTATCAGTGGTTCAAAGGCATTGCTGTTGTGAATTTAATGCCTTCTTGAGAATAGATATTAGGGCTGCAACTCTGTTTCACTGATTCCCAATGTAATGTTCACAGATGCCTCCCTCCCTGAATTTGTAAGGAGTGATGCTGGTTTCTGTGGATGACAAAATCCCTGTCTGTATTTTATGTGTGATTTGTCCAGCTGAAAAAGACCACTTACACGGAAGAGATAAAAAGAAATATGGGTCCATAATTCCCATATGGAAGCTTCTTATACATGACACAACTGGCTTCCATATGAATGTTTTATAATATTGAGCATCTGATTTTTTTCTTTTTCTTTCTTTCTTTTTTTTCCACACTCAGAAGGGCTTAAGGGCTTACTGCTAGCTCTGTGCTCAGGCATCACTCCTGGCAGCATACACAAGGCATATGTGGTGTGTGGTGCTGAGATTGCACTGGGGTAGGCCATGAGCAAGGCAACCAGCTTAACCTTTGTATTGTCTCTCGAGCCCCATCTTCTGTTTTTAAGGAACCAGCAGATGTCTTAAAATTCTCCCCCCCCCCCACCCCATGAACTTCTTGCATCTCATTTACCAGTATCAAAATATGGCATTTCCCAATCACAAAGAAGTCAAGGACAGTTATCTTTTATCTGAATACACTGGAGCCCAAATCAGGTATTTGTTGGTAAGAAATAATTATGAATGTGGGTAGAAATCTGACCAAGCCCTTTAAATTCCAAAGAGACAAGAGCATTTATTAATTCATATTTGATCTTCTACCAGGTGGCAATCATTGTCCTAAGCTATTTACAAGGAATCCTCTCAAGTTAATTCTTATAACAAATATTCATGGACTCTTCCATGTTTATTTAAATTATTATTTTTGTTTAGATAAATTGGTCACAATAGTGTTGGTTTTCAGGGTTTTGATAAACAAAGTTATTGCATGTTTACTATGATCAAAATGACCTAGACACTATTTTAGGAGTCTCAGGTGCCTTAGGTAAGTTGCTCACAGTTGCAGAGTGGAATAAATACAAAAATAATCTCTTACCACTATTGGGTTCCAGAAGGTGGAAGATTAGGCTCTGTTAACCTCTAGGGGAGGGACATAAATCAGTTTCTTCCCTTGTTCTTCTTTGTACCCTTGAAAGAGGGTGGTGTAGTGGGTTAAGGTGTTCCCACAGAGATATCTGGGGATCTGGAAATCTTGTAGAGAACTGTGCTAGCCCCTGTGTCATCAATGATACTTCTGAAACTTTCTGGACTAAGCTATGGCATCTCTCTTACACCCTTTAAAACATTGGTGATCACTTCCTCACTGCAGACTCGTGCAAGACACCTGCAGTGGCTTGAAAAGAAGCAAGGTTTGGATCGTATCTGTTATCATGGTGAGTGACATTGATGATATAATTCCAAAAAAAAAGAGGTTATGTTGTAAATAGACTATGCAAAGGCATTAGGAGCCAGAATGCTGCCCTTGAGGTTTTTGTTTGTTTTTGGTGGGGTGCGGCTGGGGGAGGCATGGATGGTTTGAGTCACATAGTCTAGTACTCAGGGCTTACCCCTAGCCCTGTGCTAGCTACTGGCAGGAGGTAGGGGACTATATGTGGTGCCAGGGATTGGTCTGTGCTCAACTGCATGCAAGGCAAGTGTCTAAACCTCTGTACTGGCCCCGAATTACTGTCCTTGAATCAAACTTTCCAACTTCTTTGTGACTTAAAAGTTTACTTGATTGTAATACATCTCAGTTTTCTCATCTTTAAAGTGGGTGATAATAATAGTGCCTCATCGTAGGACTGTTGTAAGAGTTTGTATGTGTGAAGCACCGAGGACACTGCCCCCCAAAACTAATATGTGTGAACACTTAAACAAACTCTTTGGGATGTACTGTTTTGAAGACAATTTTGGTACTTAATTTGCTCTGATAGATTCATTTATTTGAATCTTGAAAGCCAGTCCCCTGAGGTTGTTCTTATTGTTTGTTTTTTAAAAATGGTATAAATATTAATGGCCTGATTCCTGCTGTTAATGCAGAGCAAGAAAAAGTAATAGCTAATATTTGAGTTCTCTACCTTCCGGCCTTTCTAAACATAGATTAACAGTATAGTGTGAGTGGTGCCCTGGAACTGCGCAAAACTGTGATTGACTCAGATGAGTCAATTTGGGAGGGGTAGCTTGGCAAATAGAAACGACCACTTTGGGTTTTTTTTTTCCATAGTTGGCCTAAGCCTACACATGTAGAACCCATGATCTTCCTCGGTATGAATGCTACTTTCTATACACACATTTTAGTCATGTGCATTTATACTCATGTGTTGGAGAAATAAGTTTCTCAGCATTGACCATCCTGGGTCCAAAGGTGAGCCACCTTCAGCATATAGCTTTTCTTCCTTTACTTGCAGTTCCTGCTCGGTTGAACACTGGGTACAAGAGTGCAGAGCACTAGGACCTAGCTGCTTTGGACTTGACTGCAAGGCTGTCACTCCCCCACTTGGACCTTCAACTTCCCCTTCTAAGTGCTATCTAGGGATTCTTGTTCTACAGTTTCACAGAAAGAAGCATTCACAGAAAGAAGCTCTTAGACTTTGGAAGCATGGTGTGCTCGGGAAATTTTAGCTTTGGAGTGTTCCCTTGGAAGATTGCCTTAATTTATTAGGTATCTTATTGCTGAAAAATACTTCCAGGGAAGCAAATCTCCTTTTCCTTCCTCAAATTTGGTGCTTAAATAAAACTCAGTTTCACGCAGCAAACACAGAGGAATAGAAATAGAGTTTCTTCTGTCTTTGACCATCTCAGAGGGGGCTGGAAACAGCAGGATATCCCTTCTACCAGAAGGGCTGCTGCTGCTGAGCTCGGAGAGCTGAGCCATCCAGACAACAGAGAAATCAACTGCAGAAAGGAGGAAGGAAAAGTTGGTGGCTGTGATGTTGGTGGGTTCTCACAGCTAAATAGCATCAGTCTTGAGGCGTGGGGGGAAGATGGGGAAGATGAACCACGCTGGGTGGCTGTTAAAAAAGAAGTGGTGCACTGTCATATTCCAAGTCACCTTTCAAGGTTTGTTGTGAAAATGACCCAACTGAGCTGACTTTGGATGCAAGACAATGCAGTGGTAGCAGTGTAGCACTGTTGTCCCAGTGTTTATTGATTTGCTCTAGCGGGCACCAGTAGTGTCTCCATGGTGAGACTTGTTGTTACTGTTTTTGGCATATCGAATATGCCATGGATAGCTTGCCAGGCTCTGCCGTGCTGGGCGGGATGCTCTTGGTAGCTTGCCGGGCTCTCCAAGAGGGACGGAGGAATTGAACACGGGTCGGCCATGTGCAAGGCAAAAGCAGCGGTAGTCTCAATAAATGTGGGGGTGGAGTAGAACAGCATGTGCCTGATTCCCCTTTGGACACTTTGCTTGTTTTCTTAGAGCTACAAATACTCTAACATATCTTGCTGCCCCCAGAATTATCTCCATCACGCTTTACCAAGGCAAATCTTGATTGATCCAGTGACACCATTTTTCTATTTTTTTCCCCTCTTCCCCTTCTGGCCATTAATCTTACTGCATTCATTTTGGGATACAGAGTGGTGGGGTCAGAAGCATCATAACTCACTCTTGGATGGTATCCTTGACTCTTTTACCCATGATCATGGGAACTTGTGTGAGTTTTTTGATCTCCATGAGCCTCAGGTTCCAAGCTTTTGAGGTGGATATAATTATATTAAAGAGTTATATGAAATACCAATGTCACCTAAACAGGGACCTTACTTTCTCCCACCAAGTATTAAGTTTTCATTCCTGTCCCATCTTATACTTACTATTCATTAAAATTCGGGGAATTAGAGCCAGTTCCTGGGCTAAACCCTGCCCAGACTGGGATTCGGATTTCTTTATAAGCTCCTTCAATGTCTGTGTTTGGTTTGGGCAAAGGCTGATTAAACACTCGCATTTCTGAACTCAGATATAGTCTCTTTCCATCCTCTTGGACCACCTCCCAAAGTCAGTATGTCTTCCTTGCTTTCATATGACAGAGTAGGCGATTAATCAAAGTTGGGTGAATGGATCGCTCCCCAGTGTACAGATTTTTTTTTTTTTGGCACTTGATAGAGTAGGGCCATCTCCTCTCCTGCACAAAGGAAGAAAAAGGAATAAACATTTACTAAAATCTCAGGGCAGAGGTCCTCCTCTTGATGCTTAGAAGACATTCATAGCTGAATTGCTGAGACTCGGGGAGCTACGTAAGCATTGTTGAGCCGGTTGGGCTGACTTTTTTTCAGCAATGCAGAAGCAGGAAGTGAGACAGGATGAGCTTGAGGGTGTTGCTGGGTGGGGGGAGGGTGTACGGGGCATGAAGAAATCAAGGAGGAGGGAGCAGTAGCTATAACACGCAGGGTGCTGTTGTCCCCACAAGTTGGACCAGTCTGATGTCACCGGCGAAGTGCCCCGGGAGGGGAGAGCTGGTAGGTCTGCCGGAACTCGTACATGGCCTCAGCTCTGAGGTCCTGGTCCTGCCTCGGTTTCCCAAATGCACTCTCTGTTCCCACAGAAAAGAATTTCAGATGATAAATAAGGAAGGAAGGTAATTTTTTACTAAGATGGGTGGGGAGAAAGGGAAACATATTCAAGAGAGCATGTGGGTATCTCCAGAGAGGGGAAGAGTCCTGTGAAGTAAAAGAAGAGAACTACACCCCTAAGTTGGTAGATGGGGGACTCCAGAATTGGACTGTGCACCACTTGCTTTTGAGAATTTTTCTAAACTCCTCTTGATTTGGGTGCTGTCTATGTAAATAAGAATCTGTTGTTACTAAGAGAAAAGAACTGAACTTTTTGTGGTTTTCTCTGAGTTTTATATCAGGGTCTTTTGTTTCAGCTGAAGTTTCTCCTCTTTTGAAGTGGTCCAGCCTTCTTCTTGCTTTGGGCTGGCCTCATTCTGAGTCTCAGTTCCTATGGGATCATTTCCCATGGGGGGGTCTGACATTTTTGTTTTTCAGTTGGCAAAATAAAAAGGACAAAGTGTTTCTTTTTATTTATCTAATTTCTTATTATCATCGTGAAGAGTAGTTCTTTTTAGGTCATATTTTGGTTTTACTACTTTTTGTAGCTCATTGCCAAGGGATTCCCCCCACCTAACTACCAACTTCAAGGGAATCAGTTCTAGGATGCTTTGGACAGGTGTGCTGAACCATGAGGTGTCTGACCTAGGAAAGGAAACAGGTTTGTGTGTTCAAAGTGGCTTTCTGGGTTAGTTGTATCTTCCAGTTATATCTTGTAGGAGACCTTACGACTAGAGATTCTTATCCCACCCAGAGGTCATCTGCAGACAATTACTATACAATCAAAAGTTTCCTGAACCTAGGAGCCAGTCAGGATGGGAGATGCGTGCCGAAAGTAGATAATGGAACAAACATGATGACCTCTCATTGTCTGTGTTGCAAGCTATAATGCCCAAAAGTAGAGAGAGAGTATGGGGAATATTGTCTGCCATGGAGGCAGGGGGAGAGTGGGAAAGGGGGGATACACCCGGGATATTGGTGGTGGGGAATGTGCACTGTTGGAGGGATGGGTGTTTGATCACTGTGAGATTGTAACTCAAACATGAAAGCTTGTAACTATTTCAAGGTGTCTCAATAAAATAAAATAAAATAAAATAAAATAAAATAAAAAGCAAAAAACAAAACAAAAACAAAACCAAAAAAATTTCCTGAACCTTTCTACCCTGGAGTGTCATTCTTCAACCATGGAGACTGGGTGGCCAGTTGGTTGGGAACACAGGCCCATTGTCACACAGGGATGATGCCTGCTGGAAGATAAACTTCCAGGCATCTCTGCTTTTAGGGAATGGCAGACATGAAGCTTGCCATCACCTAAAAAAAACTACTCTGCACTATTCTTAGAGGGGCCCGAGATCCTCTGAGAATAATGTAATATAAAGACATAATGTTGTTACATATAACAACACCATTATATGAACATTTGACTGATTTTCTTCCCTCCCCTGTCCTTTCTGGGATCAACTGTAAATAAGGGACTTGGGCCTAAACACAGCCTTATATCTGGGTCTGCTGTTGTGGGGAGACATCTATATTTCATCAGCCTTTTCTTATTCACAAAGTTTTGTATGTCTTCACACATCTATTATGTGAGATGGATTGGTTAATATCCTCTCCAGCTACATTACATTTTTACACCTTCTTACCTGCATTTATTCCCTGCATCTCCTTGGAGGATGAGCAGAAAGAGATCGTTGTGCAGTGCAGTGTTTTCCAGAACCTTAAGTTCTGACCTATGAGGTAGTTACAAATCAGTTTTATTTTCTTAAATGAAAGGGGATAAATACAACATAGCTGGGCACTGTAAAGATACATATTGTTACATGAAAATTTTCTTTTTTATGAATATACTCATCCCTTGTTGATGAAACCAATTTCTCTCAATGTGGACCATAGTGAAAAATGTGAAATCCACCACTGCAGAGGACTTCTGTGATATTACACAACTTAAGACCCATTATTCCCAATTTTTATCATAACAGCACCTCAGTATTCCTTTCAACAAGGAAAAGAGACCATGCCTCTAATTGTTTTTATTTGTTTGGAGGCAGGGGCATGCCTGGCTGCCCTCAGGGGTTACTTCTGGCCTTGTGTGCAGGGATAACTCCTGGCGGTGGTCGAGACCCCTTGGATGAAGTTGTTTGCTTGCAGGACTGTTTTCCTTTGACTTTAAGTCTGTGTTTGCTCTGATTGTTCAGATGTGTTTCTTGGGAACATTGGTGGTGGAGAATGGGCACTAGTGGAGGGATGGGTACTCGGTCATTGTATGACTGAAATGTAAGCACGAAAGTTGTAAGTCTGTACCTGTACCTCAGGGTGATTCATTAAAATTTTTTTTTAAAAATTAAAAAAAAAAATGAGACCATTTGGAGTGGCAGGTAGGCCTCAGGTGAGGTAATCTCTTTACCCACTGAACTCTCTCCAGTCCTGTATCTCTAATTGACATAGTCCATTCTTCTTTGGTTAACAGATAGATAATTATATCATCCAGGATACATGGTTGCTCCAGGAATCTGAATCCCAAGATGTATATGGGGGCTAACAATAGTTGAAGATATTCATCCAATGGGTTCTCTGGAATTAATCTACTTTATCCCTTACTACTGGGATCCTTAATCTTTCTAAATCCCTCTCCACTATCTTCAAGATTTTGCCATTCAGTTGTCTTTGAGAAATACTTGCAGACTACTTAGTTCTTTGATTTCTACTCTTCAGATAGAGTTATTTTCTATTGCTTAAAATGGAAGAATTCTCTTAAATCTGAGGGTTGTCGATTCACCAACCCTAATTCTATGGATTCTAGCTGTGTGACCAAAAATCTACTTCACTTCCCTAAGTTTTAGGTTTTTCTCAGATAAATTGAGTAATAGTAATGCTTTAATGGAGGATATAGATGGTGTTTGTGAGATCACTGGCCCTAGATCTCAATTAATGGTTGCTATGGTTATGAAATAAATTTTAGTTTTTGTTTTGCTAATGATAGTTTTTAACTTATTAAATATCCATTTAATAAAAGTGATTGAATACACTTGCCAAATGTGGGTTTTCACAACAAAAAAACACAACTGAATTTCTGTAATCTTGGATGTTAAACATGTGATTTACTGTTTAAAAATTAAACAGAGCCTAGGGAACAGGAGGGAAACTGAGGATATTGGTGGAGGAAAGGGGACACTGGTGAAAGGATTGGTGCTTGATCACTATTTGCCTGAAATTCAATCATGAATAACTTTGCAAGTTGTTAATTTACAGTGACTCAGCAAATTAAAAAAAAACCTGCAAACTGATAAAATGTCCACTATCTGACATGAAACAAAAGAATTTTTATATTTGAGAATTATTGCACATGAACATAGCTCCTAGAAGAAAAATTGGTAAACTTGACATCACAAAATCTAAAATTTGCTCTTTGAAATACAATGTTAAGAGAATAGAAAGGTAATCTTGATGCCAAAGAGAATTTTTTTCTTTTTGGGTCATGCCTGGAGATGAACAGGGGTTACTCCTGGTTTTGCACTCAGGAATTACCCCTGGAGGTGGTCAGGGGACCATATGGGATGCTGGGAATAGAACCCGGGTTGGCTGCATGCAAGGCAAACGCCCTACCTGCTGTGCTATTGCTCCAGCCCCCAAGAAGTTTTTTGAAGTCACAAATCTAACAAAAAGTATTTGTATCTACAATATCTGAAACTTTTAATTCATGCAACCAACTTGAATATGGGCGAAAGGCTGAAGCAGATATAGCTCCAAAGACACATAGAGGTCAAATGAATGTGTTAAAATACGCCAACACCACTAGTCATTAGAAAAAAAAAACAAATCCATAATGAGATATAACTCAGAACTGTCAAAATAGATAAAATAAAAGTATCTTTAAAAACCAAATATCAAGTATTTTTAATATCAAACTCTAACAGACACAGGACAACTGGGACTTTCCCATATTTTTTATGGGAAGAAAGAATGGCTAACCACTCTGGAAGACAAAAATATTTTTGAAAGATAACTTACCGTGTGATCCAACAGTCTCACTCCTGAGAACTGAAAGAAAATTTGTGTTCACATAAAACCAAATATTTCCAAAAGCTCTAGGCATAACCATCCCGAAGTGAAAACAGCTCCGAGTCTTTCAGCAGTGAATGGAAAAATAAAATGTGAAACTTACACACGAGGTAATAAATCACAGTAAGAGAAAGGAACAAACTATTAATCTACACAACAGAGTTGGATGAATCTCAAAGGCATTAGCTGAAAGGAGCCGGTCTCAAAGAGTTGCCTGTAGTATGATTCTGTTAATCATACTTATGATTCTTTTTGGACAGAATCATACTATATGCAGTGGAGAGTGGAAGTTTGACTAAAAAGAAAATAATTCGGGAGTGATGGAATGGTTCGGAATTCTGATTATGCTGGTGACGATCTCTGTGTACATTAACATTGGTAGACTGTATATCAAAACATCAATTTTCTTGTATGGTTTTTAGAAACCATTTTGCCACATAGAATAATGTTGATATTTTTGTATTCTATAGACCTGCCTCATCTTTAGACCAGACAAAGCACATATGAATATAGTGAGTATATTCACTATTCATATGTGCTTTGTCTGGTCTAAAGTGTGGAGTTAAGTGTTAAGTGCATACTGGGTTTCGATGGCTTGTACAAAATTTAAAAAGAAAAAATATTTAATGTTTATTTTCATATTGATTATAATCAAACAAAACTTGGATAGATTGGTTTAAATAACACATACCATGGAAATCAATATTTTCACATTTTTGTGTTAAGGCACTGTGATATGCAAAGTTATTCAGAGTTGAGTTTTAGGTAGACAGTGTTCCAACACCCCCTTCCCAGTGTCCACTTTCTCCACCAGTGATCCCAGTTTCCCTCCTAGTTCTTAGCCTGCTTCCTTGACAGGCACATTTTTTTTTAATTGAATCACCATGAGTTACACTTACAAAGCTTTCATGTTTGAGTTTCAGTCTTACAATGATCGAACACCCATCCCTCAACCAGTGTATATTTTCCACTACCAATGTCCCCAGTATCTCTCCAACCCACCCCCCATATGGCAGACAGTTTCCTTCTTACTCTCTCTCTACTTACGGACATTATGGTTTGCAATTGCTATGGGACCCTCCTTTTCTTTTTTTATGTTTGGGGGCCATATCCAGCAGTGCTCAGGGCTCACTCCTGGCTCTGTTTTCAGGCTTTCTCCTAGCAGAGCTCAGGGGAATTTTATGGAGTGCTGGCAATTAAACTCATCAACAACAAGCAGAATGCAAAGCAAGCATTTTACCTACTGTACTATGTCTCTGGCCCTATTTCCTCTTTTACTCTAGCTATATAGTATTTCCAGAAGAGCCTGGCAAGCTCCTTGTGGTGTATTTGATATGCCAAATAAAGTAACAATAACATGTCTCATTCCCCTGACCCTGAAAGAGTCTCCAATCATTGGGAAAAATGAGTAAGGAGAGGCTGCTAAAATCTCAGGGCTGGGACAAATGGAGACATTACTGGTGCCCACTTGAGTAACTCAGTGAACAATGGGATGACAGTGGTACGGTGATACTGAAAGGCCATCATGTTTGGTCCATCCATTTTCAGCACACATCTCCCAACCAGAGTGATCCCTCCAAACATCATTGACTTAATAATCCCTTCTTTATCTCCTTCTTTATCCAGTTGCCTTCTCCCCCAGCTCATGAAGCAGGCTTCCAAACATGGAGCAATCCTCCTGCCCCTGTTTCTACTGTCCTTGGGTTTTAGTCTTGTATTATGATATTCCACAAATGAGTGCAGTCATTCTATGTCTGTCCCTCTCTTTCTGATTCATTTCACTTAGCATGATACTCTCCATGATCATCCAGTTATAAGAAAATTTAATGACTTCATCTTTTCTAACAGCTGCACAGTATTCCATTGTGTAGATCTACCAAAGTTTCTTTCTTTTTTTTTTTTTCTTTTTGGGTCACACCTGGCGATGCACAGGGGTTACTCCTGGCTCTGCACTCAGGAATTACCCCTGGCCGTGCTCAGGGGACCATATGGGATGCTGGGATTTGAACCCTGGTCGGCCGAGTGCAAGGCAAACGCCCTACCCGCTGTGCTATCTCTCCAGCCCCAATCTACCAAAGTTTCTTTAACCAGTTGTCTGTTCTCAGGCATTCGGGTTGTTTGCCGACTCTGGCTATTGTAAACAGTGCTGCAATAAACATACAGGTGCAGATGTCATTTCTGCTGTGCTTTTTTTGCACCCTTGGGATATATTCCCAGAAGTGGTACTGCAGGATCATATGGAAGCTCAATTTCTAGTATTTTGAGGAATGTCCTTATTGTTTTCCAAAAAGGATGCACCAGTCCGCATTCCCACCAACAATCAAAGAGAGTCCCTTTCTCTCCACATCTGTACCAGCACAGGTTGTTTTTGTTCTTTTTTTTTTTTTTTTTTTTTTGGTTTTTGGGTCACACCCGATGATGCACAGGGGTTACTCCTGGCTATTCACTCAGGAATTACCCCTGGCGGTGCTCAGGAGACCATATGGGATGCTGGGATTAGAACCCGGGTCGGCCGCGTGCAAGGCAAACGCCCTACCCGCTGTGCTATCGCTCCAGCCCCTGTTTTTGTTCTTTTTGATGTGTGCCAGTCTCTGTGGTGTAAGATGATACCTCATTGTTATTTTGATTTGCATTTTCCTGATGATTAGCAATGTAGAGCATTTTTTCATATGCCTTTTGGGACAGGCACATTTTTAAGTTGTTGCAATTTGGATCTCAAGCTATGGAAATTAATTTTCTTTACTTTTACTAGAAGAACTGGATTATACTAGAAAGTCATTAAAATACACGACTTGGCCTATAATTTTTTTGAGCAGTGCTGCTTCAGGTGATTCCTTCAATGAGGAAAAGGAGGTCTGGAATTTTCTTTTGGGATCTGGATTGGCAGGTGTAGGTTCGCCTCACTGCATGGATTTGCTCAACTTCCCGCCTCCTGCACTAAGAAGCCAATCGCTTCCAGTCTGAGAGGTGAATGCCACTCATCATCTGCTCCCTTTCCGATGTGATTGGCTAGTCTTACCATAGAGCAAAGAAAGTGCGGCCCAGGGGACTTTCGCTAGAGTCAAAAGGGTAAAACAAAGGATTGGATGTGAAAGAGAGTTTGACTTTTGTTGGACTTGAGCTTTGAATTTCATTTTCTTCATCATCATCATCATCATCATCATCATCATCATCATCATCATCATCACTGTCATCCCGTTGTTCATCGATTTGCTTGAGCGGGCACCAGTAACGTCTCCATCCATCCCTTTTGCATGCTAGCATAGTGTAGCTCAATGGCGTAATGGGGGCTCTTTCAGGGTCAGGGAAATGAGGACCGTCATTTGTTATTGTTTTGGGCATATAGAATACCCCACGGGGAGCTTGCCAGGCTCTGCCATGTGGGCGGGATACTCTCGGTAGCTTGCTGGGCTTGCTGAGAGGGACTAATTTCAGAATTCCATTTTAGTCACTATAATCTTTTAGAGTGATGCCTTCCCCCTTTCTCCCTGTGCCAGAAACAAATAATAAGTCTTCCCAGGGGTTTCCTTCCTTCCCAGAGCCATGGTGAGGGCACACAGCAAGTGTCATGGAAAGCACCCTGTAGGCCTTCGGGCCATGCCCCTTTTGCCCTTAGGCTTCCTCCTTTGTATGGCGTTTGCTCTCCCACCTCAATCCCCTAGTCGCCTCTCTCCCTCTGGAACCCCCAGGCGCCCTGCCCAACTTTCTCCCTGATTCAGCACTGAGAAATGCCGAGGCAAGCAGTCCCAGAAAGCCTCTTGTCAGCAAACACGCACTGCTGTCTCCAGTCTCCCCGTGTGCCACAGACAGGCCCGGACTCTGTGAGGGACCCAGGTCCTGTCAGCTCCCCCGATGACTCACTGTATTACTCAGATTCTGGGGCTCTGCCCCCCCACCTGGGACATCAGGGAAGGGAGTCTCCTTAACAACTCACTGATGGGGGTGGGAAGGGAGGTGGAGCAGGGAGCTGGAAGTAGGGAGGAAGAGAAAGGCCGCCTCCCTCCCTGCCCAATAGGACAGCGGCAAGTTTCTGGGCTCTGGGTTCAAAGGCACAAAAGCCTTGACTTCAAGCATTTAGCTGGTGTCCGCTCTGCCTTTTTACCTTCCCCTCCTTTGCCTTTGGCTTCAATAGAGCTTTTATTGCATTGTTCTTGCTGCTTGCCTCCTACTGCTCAGGCTGGGCATCAAATATTAGATCAGTACAGGGAAAAGAAAAACTTTCCAGCCTTATCAGAGACATAAGTTTTTCATCAAAGGTGCTTATTAAGACCCTGTCTGGGTTTGGCACTGTCTGGAGCTCTGTGGATGGGAAGTGAAAGAGACATAAGTGGTCTCTTGGGGCTGGCAGATAATATTGGTCACTGTTACTGCTTACCAGGGCTGTCTTGATCACTACCAGGACCTTGACAGTTACAAGGTCCTGTCAGATACCAAGTTCAGAGGTCAGGGTTTAAGGGCCTCAGAAGCAGGTTTGGGGTGGGGCCCCCCCTTCTTCAAAGGTAGTCTTATTCCACTAAAGTGTGACTGGCCTGTGCATTTTGGAATCTGGCCGCTCTTGGTTGGCAAATTGGTCTCTTTGACTAAGGAGTCTCTAGGGGGCAGAAGCTCACATTCGGGGGCCTCAGTTTTTCATCAGTGACCTGAGGGCACATTGTTTGCAAACAGTGTGATACTTGTCATTTATTCAACTGTTGCCTTTGCAAGGCACCATAGGGCTTTTCAAATGTAATTGTCACCACAGGCCCCATAGCAATTATTATTCTTGTATACATTATGAAGATGAGAAAATTTGAGGCGTTGAGGAGCCTCAAGAATATACCAAGTCTGTGAAGCTGGCAGGGGCCAGAACAATAGTACATCGGGTGGGGTGTTTGCCTTGCATGCAGCCAGTCGGGGTTCAATCCCCAGCATCCCATGTGGTCCCCCAACCACTGCTAGGAGTGAATCCTGAGCACAGAGCCAGGAGTAAGCCATGAACATCATCAGGAATGACACCCACCCCCCCACCACCTCCAAATGTGCAGTTGGCAAATGTGAGAGAAGGAATTAAGATGCTAGCAATTTGTTTTATTTATAATTTGGCCCTAAAATTCTCCTTTCTGCTTCTCAAGTGGAGACAGCAAAAGGTGGGTGTTGGTGCTTGGGGTGGCAGTATAAACAGCTGAAAGTCTTCCCCTGGGATTGAGTAGGTGTCATCAGGTGAGACTATATGAGCTTTGGGAGCTCAGAGTGGCCATTCACACCCCGCCCCCAACACACACACACACACACACACACACACACACACACACACGCACACAACCCACGCGCTGAGATCTTTCTGGTCACAGAGCTCCATGTGACTAGATGAGTCAAAGATTCCTGAAGTTGACATGATTTTATTTCATACCTCCATCTTCCCTCTGTGGTCATTGTGAGGCCTGGAAGTTGTTGTTGTGCACTATTGGTTGTGGTTGCTTGTGAAGGGTTGCACACTTTTTAAAGTTGTAGTGCTTGCACATTTCTCCCCACGGGTTGTACTCTTTCAGTTGTGGTTCTTACCAGGTCTGACTTTGGTCATTTATACACATGTTCACTAGGGGCTCCTGATCAAGGTGCTCACACACATTTATCTGAGGTGCTTGCTGGCAGTCATGGTGTCCTGCTGACTGCACACTCTTTTGTAAAGGGCAGGTGCTTGGGCCATGCTTGACAAATGTGGGTGGCACTGCGGATGCAACTCAAAACCTCATGCTTGCCAGGCAGGCACTTTTTGCTGCTGAGTCAGCCTCTGGGTCTCACTGACACTATTTTAGACGCTTTTTTTTTTGAGCATCAACTTTTCTAAACTGACAAACAGAGGCTGACTTTTTTGGGGCGCTTTAATTTTGTTTGTGTGGCTCTTGCTCAAAACTGAGCTTTTAAACTTGGGATTGAATTCTTGTTCATGGATTTGTGTTTTAAAACACCCAGTACCAGTTCAGCCCATGTGTCAGAGAAACAAGTCCTGGCAGTCTGCCTTACACAATCTCTGCTGTCTCGTCAGTGGTCACTGAGGATTCCTGAGCTCCCAGTGTTCCTCCCTACCCAAGAGTATTTAATCGACTTACCTCCCTTGGGAGATAGAATAGTGATGCTGCTGATGGTTCTATTCTAAGAGTTCCAGATACTTAAGTTTACAGTCTCCAAGGACCAAGGACTTGGGATTATTGATACAGCTCTCTGCTACTTTCTAGCTATTTGATTTTAGGTGCATGACTCAGTGTTAAAGATGGCAAACTCAAATGTAACATTCTTAATACAGACAGGGTCCCTAACTCCTATGACCCTTTGAGGATTGTAAGTGTCAGTGACATGGGAAGTGCTCAGAACGGTGTCTGTTAAATACTGACCACTCAGTAGATATTGATTTTTGCTATTATTCCCAAATTTAGGAGCAACAAAAGAACTCAGGAATTATGCTTGTGTGTGTTTGAATGTGTAATCGAATGGGAATAGTAGCAGGTGTAAGAAAAATAGATGAAGTGTGTAAAGCTATTTTTAGCAGTTTATCGCTGAATAAAATCTTTTGATCCAGATGTGTTCATTGGTGATTTTTTTTTAACAAGCTTAGCACTGTAGCACTGTCATCCCATTGTCCATTGATTTGCTAGAGTGGGCACCAGTAACTTCTCCATTGTGAGACTTGTTACTGTTTTTTGGCACATTGAATACACCATGGGTAGCTTGCCAGGCTCTGCTGTGCGGGCGGGATACTTTCGGTGGCTTGCTGGGCTCTCCAAGAGGGACGGAGGAATCGACCTCGGGTTGGCCGAATGCAAGGCAAACACTCTACTCGTTGTGCTACCGCCAACCTATGAGATGGTCAGACTTCTTCATCAAGACCCTGAACGAATGGTTTGAGGCTCTCTGTGTTCCTGGAACAAGCAAATGCCATTGGGCTACACTAGCATGCGACAGGGATGAATGGAGATGTTACTGGTGCCCACCCAAGCAAATCGATGAGCAACGGGATGACAGATACAAGTGATCGCTGAATAATACTAGAAGTATGTTCATAGTTTGATTCACAAAATACTTTATCAAATATTTGAACTTCACAATAGACCTACAGAGCAGAGACATATAAGAAATTTATTATACAATTTATTTTACAACTTGGAAAGTAAAGGCTCAGAGACCAATGACTGCTCATTTATTTAATAGACATTTGATGAACATTTGCTGCATATTCGATATGCCAAAAACAGTAACAAGTCTCACAATGGAGACGTTACTAGTGCCCGCTCGAGCAAATTGATGAGCAACAGGATGACAGTGATACAGTGATTGCTGTGTGCAAGCTACTATGTTAGGTTTGGGCATACAGTAAGAGCTTCCATTACCTTTTCTGAAGAAATTATTGTAGGTCAGGGTAGCTAGAGTTAATTTAGAGGAGGATGCTGAACTTAAGGTAATGTATTTGTCAGGAACAATCAGGAAAAGTCACAGGAAAAAATCACATTAGCAACAGTACAATTTTGGCAGCTTAAAAAAAAACCCTAATGATTTCTTTTTCATTCATGCGATTGTTCTATCATGGGTCAGTCAGGGGTTCTGTTCCACCTAATTTTCACTCTAAACCAGACAGATGGAGCAGGTGCAGGTTGGAACAATTGCTGGTTGCTGTGGCAGGAGGAGAAAGAAATCAGATTTGGTGGGTTTCACACCAACAATCCAATTTTCCACTCTTGGGCTAGACTTTTAATAGGGTGCACCCAGTCACAAGGTAAGGAAGGAAGTAAAAATCTACTATGTGCCTTAAAAACAGAGCTGAAATAACTTGGTACAGAGATGAACAGTTCCTCTAGCTGGACCAGCTCAAAAGGAAAGGGTGGAGCTGAAGTAGGGAGAGTGGAAGAGAGATGAGATAAGGTAGAGTCTTAAAGAGATGGGAGGTAGCCATTAGGAGAGACTGAAAGAGCCACTGGGAAGAAATGTGTAAAGGCTTTGGAAGGTAGTTGAATAGTGAATCTGGCTGGAAAATTTTGTATCAACAATTTAGCAAATACTGACGCTGTTCTTATATATTAAGCACGGAAGAGGCAAAGAAGGAAATAGTGTGGTACCTTTTTTTGAACATCTCACAGTTCTAGTACAAAAGCTAGTTTTTTCCTAGAGAACAAGGGGATTAAGATTTAAGAAAGAGGGACTGGAGTAATAGCATAGAGCGTAGAGTGTTTGCCTCGCATGCGGAGGACCTGGGTTCGATTTCCAGCATCCCATATGGTCCTCTGAGCACCGCCAGGAGTCATTCCTGAGCACATGAGCCAGGAGTAACCCCTGTGCACAGCTGGGTGTGAGCCTAAATAGCAAAAAAAAAAAAAAAATTAAGAGTCCCCATACCTTTGTTTGTCTGGTTTCTTCCATGACCTACATATCTCATGTAGTCATCTTTTAAGCTCTATGATAAAGGTTATCTCTTTATTTCTATTTTACATATAGCAAAATGAAGGCGTATAAGTGGCGTATAAAAGGGTGAGTTTCAAATCTGGGGACTTTGCGCCAATGTCTATGCTCTGAATCATAAGTTTCCTCTACTGCTTTTACCTTTTAACATGTGAGTTTGGTCTATGTCTATAACCCTAGATAAGATAGAAAGTCATTTTCCTCCTGAGATTCAATATGTTACATCCCTACTGGCTGCTTGGACCTCCATGTTGGGAAAATTTCCAGGACAAAGTTGGAACAGAGAGAGAAGAAAGCATTATGAGATTAATTAGTAAGGCCTTAAGTGGCCATGCAAGGCAGTTTTATCAACATTTGATAACCCTGGTCTATGCAGTGTCTAGAGCAAAATGGATTTAATCAATTTATTAACAAAGTCAAAATCGAAAAGCCAACTTGACTGTTCTTTGAGCTTTTTCCCCCTCTTAGTATGTGTGCGTGTGTGTGTGTATTTAAAAAAAATAGAATTTAAGACTTAATGGCAGTATAGGTTTTTCTTGTTTGAATAGCTAACTTGGCTTTTGAGAGATTAATGTTTAAAATATCAAAGCTACATCCCTTCAGGAGAACATACAATCTTAATTGTCAAAATAATGAAAACAAAAGCTTCCATGGCAAATGTTCAATCCATCATATCCCTGGTGCAATCTTTAGCTAGGATGGTATGGAAATGATAATAGTAAGTGAGGATTCAAATTGCTAATGCCATTGTCTGTATAAGAAAGAATTCATGAGCTAATGTGAAAAATTTGGATATAAGGAGAAAAAGGCTGTAGCATACATCAACAGTGGAATTTCTTGCCTGGAAATGTTGAGGAAGGTTCTAGGGATATTGCTTATCATTCTTGTTTGATCCCTCATAAACAATTTTATTTTCTTGACTTTTCTTTTCTGGGCACCATATTACTAAGGTCAGATTCTTTCATATTCTTTCATATTATTTCCTACAAATTCCCAGGAATTCAGTTGCATGAAAATGTAGATACTTACTAGGAATCTAGAGTGCATATGATAAATAGATACTTTCCCTTGGGTAAGCTCTGTTCAATTATTGTGGCTACCTACTGAAGTACTGAGTTGAGTGAGTTTTGCAATGGACTCAGCCTGAAAGCATATGGATCTTGACTAACGATGTCTGCCGTGGCTCTGGGTAGGAACAATTGTTTGCATCTTTCCCACTGGCGCAGCCTCTGTGGAAAGCCTGCTGTGGTTTTACTGAAAACACTTGAGGTTTGGCCCTAGGAGATGCAAGTTCAAGTCTTAGCTCTTTTCTTCCTGCCCGCATCTTGGATAAGTCACTTATCACTCTGGCTTAGTAGAACTTGAATAAACATGACCCTTATTTATTTATTTTTTTAATTTTTGAATAAGTGAGTCACATAAGGGTACAGTTACAAATTTACCCATCTTCGTCCCTGTGTTTCCCTCATACAATGTTTGAGAACCCATCCCTCCACCGGTGTCCATTCTTCACTACCAATGAACCCAGTATCCCTCCCATCCTCCACTCCTGTCCCCCACTCCCACCCCACCCTGCCTCTGTGGCAGGGCATTCCATTTTGTTCTCTCTCCTTTTGGGAAACATGAACCTTTTTATGGAGTGGTAGCATTACTATATCTGGGAGATGATACACAACCAATCATACACTCATTCATTGAACAAATGTTTGTTGAGGTCAGGGTGAGAGGCTGGAGATTCAATGTTGAACATCATATGGAAATGGTCCCTGCTTATGCAGTGCTCATAGTCTGGGGAAGATATTTATTAGGCTTTATTTGCTATGTAACATATTACTCTAGCTTCCTTACCTCCCTTGGGAGATTGAACAGTGATGTTTATGATAATTCTATTCTAGACTAAAACAAACAGTTTCTTAGTGTTTTATGTGTTTATTATTAATTGATAATATGTAATATAATGGCACTTGAAGGATTTAACTTCCATACCTCTGTGTATAGAATAACCCCTCTACCCATTCCCTCCATTCCCTTTCCCTGTTCACCTCTGAGAATCATCATAGTTTTTACTGTCTCTAGGAGTTCGTTTTGTTTTTTTAAAACAGCACAATTTAAAAAAAAATCTGTGTGTGTGGGGGAGGTGGGTGGGTCAGGGTATGGAACACAGTTCTATAAGATGGCTCTTTTACTAAGAATCTTATATCACTGTATCACTGTTATCCCGTTGTTCGTAGACTTACTCAAGCAAGCACCAGTAACGTCTCTATTCCTCCCAGCCCTGAGATTTTAGCAGCCTCTCCTTACTTGTCTTTCCCAATGATTGGATGCTCTTTCAGGGTCAGGGGAATGAGACCTATCATTACTGATTTTGGCTATTGAACACACCATTAGTAGCTTGCCATGTTCTTCCCATGTGGGCAGGATACTCTCGGTAGCTTGCCATCCTCTCAGAGAGGTATATATATATATATATATATATATACACACATATATATATGTGTGTGTATATACATACATATATATATTATTGATAATATGTAATATGATGGCACTTGAAGGGTTTGACTTCCATACCTCTGTGTATAGAATAACCCCTCTACCCATTACCTCCATTTCCTTCCCCCATTCACCTCTGAGAACCACAATAGTTTTTGCTGCCTCTAGTAGTTAGTTTTGTTTAAAAAAAACAACAATACAATTTTTAAAAAATCTGTGTGCGTGTGCATGAGGGTGTGGTAATATATATGTAATATATATATATAGCTTTATGATTTGTTGCCTACTGTCTAATCCATCAAATATTATGTGGTAATTATGGAAAATGGGTAGGAAATGTCTTATAATATGTTGCACAGCCGCTTTGTGGCATGTGGTCCAGAAAGCGGCCTGGAGCATGGTGGCGGTTGGGTAGTGGAGGTCGCTGTCTGGGCTGGGTCCCTTGGGGCGCGGAGGGTTCTCACCCGCCCCCCTCTGGGGCATCCCAAGTGAAAACAGCCTGGCACAGAGTCTGGTGGCATGGCTATGGGGGCCTCATTTTATACTCCTCTCTGGGAGGCGCCATTGAGATCTGGAAGGTGACCGATGAGGAGATTATCTGGTGCCAACAGGAGTGGCAGGGTGTGGCTTATGGGTGTGATCCCTGGGTCACGGGAGATTGAGGGATAATAGGCAGAGGATCTCTGCTTCCAGATTCTATGGTCACAAAGTTCCGCATTATCTGGGTTCCGTGGGACTTCATTCATGCATGAGGCTGGCTGGAGTCAGGAAAGCGGTCTGGAGCGTGGCAGCGTGTGGGTAGTGGAGGTCGGCTGCAGGGGCTGGGTCCCTTGGGTATGGAGGTTTCTCACCTGCCCCGAGTGAAACAGCCGGGCGTGGAGTCTTGTAAGTTTACCAAAAACTGTAGCCACTGAGTTTTTCTCTCATATGGGAGGATAATGGGGAGGAAGATTCATTTTCAAGCTTATTTATCTTTTTGGAAGAATTTACTTTCTCACCATGGTGGGACTGTAGGCCTCAGTTTTGTGTGGCTGCCTACTAGATTCCATTCTCAGGTCTTAGATACAACCTGGGACAGCAAGAGTATTCCTGGACTTCTGTGTAACCTGGACTTCTTTCCATGATCACTTACTTCATCAAGCCATCAGAGACCGTCTCTGTCTCCTGTCTTCTGAGGGGAAGTCTTACATGGCCTAAGATAACTGTGGGAGAGATGTCTCATCATCTTGCTCTATTCTATTGGTTATATCAAAACCTGGATAGTAGGACTTGGTGGGGGGTATGGTGTCACGTTAGGGTCTTTCTGTTGTAGAGACATACAAATAAGAGTTCATTTATAATAGAAAATGTATATAAGGGAGTCATACACCCACAACTAATAATAGTGTCATAATTGCTATGTTGAGGGAGATTCAGGGTATATAGAAAAGTATGCATCAGACTCTTGAACAATCTCAGGACTATTAAGGAGGATTTCATGGAGGAAGTGATTTTTGCCTTGAGATTTAAAGGCTAAGTACCATAATATCTCTTATAATGTAGATTGTATTCTATTTCACTGCATTCTAATATCTGTATTCATTTATTAATTTTTCATTACCACATTTTGAAACTGGAAGAATCTTTAGATAAGGCCCTTTCAACATCAGTATGTAGATGAGTGAGGCCCCAAAGTTTCTCTTCTAATAAAGTCTCCCCCAAATTAGATTGTGGCTCATATTTGGGCGATGGCAAGGAATAAGTACCAGGACAGGAGGGTAACAGTGGGTGAGGTATGGTATTTTAGGGGTGTGTTTGTGCAGCCAATGTTACTTCACACTGTTGTTCGTCTGGAAAGGAAGGGAATTGAGGGTGGCTTCAGGGCAGATTGGACAAAGCATCTATTCCAGATTGATCCTGAAATCTATGTCCTAACCAAAGCTTTTCCCCACTCCACATAGAAATGTTTAGAAATAGTTGTAACACAAAGTCATGTTCCAATTTATTAAGCCTTTCATAGGCATTGCTTGCTATTATAGTAACAATACACCATATTTGTTTTGTGACACACACTAACTAAACCATAAGTACCTGTGTTAGACTCTACCTCAAGAAGAAGCCAATTCCATGCTTACAAACGTTTGAAACTCTGATGAAAAGTTGGTCTTTATCTTTCCTTATTGCCTATTAAAACAACCTATTTGTGCCTTCTCAAGTCTCAGCTCTTCCCAGAATCTTCCATGACCAGATGAATGCTAATCATCTCTAATAATGGTTATCACTCCATTAACTTTTGTCACCATCCCTTGCTAATGAGAATTAACTATCATAAGCCTCCCACCTGTTTCAAGCTACACTGCTGCCTACCAAACTCTTGCTTACTCTGACTACCACAGGTGGTCTCTGCCTGTAATTCCTCCCTGTGTTTTATCCAGGGAGTATGGGAAGATTTGGTCTACTAGAGTTAATTTTTGACCGTGTTCCTTTATCACACAAAAACTTTCAGTACCTGATCTTTAATTCACTGATTTTACTTTCAGTAATTTATTTTCCAGGTGGAGCAATAGCACAGCGGGTAGGGCTTTTGCCTTGCAGGCAGTCGACCCAAGAGCGTCAAAGAAGTTGTTAAGAGGACGAAGAACCTCTGGCTGCGGGCACATCTTCTCAACTCCGCCGTTCTTCCTACACTAATATTCCTCTGTCCCTCTCGAAGAGCCCGGCAAGATACCAAGAGTATCTCGTCTGCACGGCAGAGCCTGGCAAGCTACCCACGACGTATGCAATATGTCAAAAACAGTAACAACAAGTCTCACAATGGAAATGTTACTGGTGCCCGCTCGAGCAAATCAATGAACAATGGGACAACAGTGCTACAGTGCTACTTTTCCATGGATGGAATTATGACTGTTTTACATTTGGCATACTTGGGAGTAGCAAAAATTGGAAACAACCTTCCTGTCCACTAGTAGGGAGTTGGGTAATAAAATCTGGTGCATCTATAGCTATTGTTTTTGAGGATGTATTTATTTATGTCCCCTGAGTGAGGCACGTTAAGATGATTGCAAATTCTCTGCCAGTCTTTCTATTGAGAAGTGCTTATACCTTTCTCTGAAATTGAGAATAGACCAATAGACCCTTCTTTTCTTAGACTTGTTTTATTTTTAATTAATTAATTATTTTATTTTTACAGACTTACTTTTGTGCTTACATTTAAGTCATACAATGTTCGAATACCCATCCCTCCACCAGTGCCCATTCTCCACCACCAATATTCCCAGTATCCCTCCTCCCACCCCACCCCCACCCATTCCCATCCTCTTCCTCTGTGGTAGGCACATTCTCTCTCTCTCTCTCTCTCTCTCTCTCTCTCTCTCTCGGGTCTTATGGTTTGCAATACAGGTACTAAGAAGCCATCATATTGGTCTATAGACTACTTTCAGTAAGCATCTCCCATCCCAATCAAGCCCTCCAACCATCATTTGCTTAGTTTAGAATAGACCCTTCTTTAAGGACTTGCTTGACCACTAGGATCAAAAAGATAGTCTGGAACCTCTCTGGGTTTCATGAACTTCATCTCTTGGGGGAGCCAACTGTGATGTGAAAGCAAAAGATATGTAGGGGTGTGTGTGTGTGTGTGTGTGTGTGTGTGTGTGTGTGTGTGTAGAGAGAGAGAGAGAGAGACTGAGAGAGAGAAAGGAAACCCATTTATGTTCAATTGTTCTAGAAACCAGACATGTGAGTGAAGAGTGATGAAACCATGAATATTCCAGTGTGTGCAAACATTTGCTATAGATATGAAGAATGATCAAGAATATAAGCTGATATTTGAGTGATGGCTCCAGATACATAGCTCCAAATAAGCCATGCCAGTCATCCTCTAGCTATCAAAAGACAAATGCGAGGTTTTTATGAGAAAGAGAATGGGGTGGGTAAATACACTGAACGGGCCAATTGTAAAATGAAGGATGGAATTAGGTTTTTTATTTTGGTGACTCAGTGAAGTATATAGAGACTCTGATTACATAATAATGCACACTTGACTCATGGATTATTGTAAACAACACTATTTCAGTTTTGGTTTTGGAGAGGTGCATATACTAGGTGGTATTCAGGTCTAACTACTGACTCTTTGCTCAGGGATCACTTCTGACAGGGCTCAAGGGGCCATATGGACTGCAGGGATCATGCCATGCAAGTCTGCTACTTGCAAGGAAAGTGACCTACCTGCTGGACTATCTCTCCAGTCCCAATAATAATTTTCTTAAAGAAAGGAATAAAGAAGCTCTCTTTGTTCTGCTTGGGATGATGTCCAAGTTATGTTTTTGAGGAAATAAAATAACCAGAACTGTTTTTTATACCGTTACCATGAGTGTAGGAAATAAATATTTATAGGCACACGTTATTTCTAGGATAATACATAAGAAAGTGGTAAATAACCACTGTTGGCTCCAGAGGGGGAAAATGAATGGCTTCGGAGCAGGGAAAATGTTTATTTTAATGCCCTCTGATAGTTTTCAATTTAAAATATGTGCATGTGCCAATTTAATAGTAAATAAATTATTCTTAAAGCTCACCTGAACAGTTGTAAATCTTTTTTTCTGATACATTTTTAGCCTTTTTTAAAAAATATTTATTATTTTATAGTGTCATTCCACACTAAAAATTGCTATAGAAAAGAGCTTTGCTCTTCACACACTACCTGTCTGAATGCAAGGTTCTGTCCCAATGAAAAACCAGCAGGACCGTTCTGTTGTACAAGAAGGGAGACATCCACAACATCGGCAACTATTGCCCAGTCTGCCTGTTGTCCGTTGTCTATAAGTTGTTCACTCGAGTCATCCTGAATAGAATAGGCAGAACGCTAGATAAAGGACAACCATGTGAGCAAGCCGGGTTCCAAAAAGGATTCAGCAAGATCGACTATATCCACATGGTGATAAAGCTCATTGAAATTTCGTGAGAGTTCAAGATGCCACTCTGTCTAACGTTTATCGATTTAAAGAAGGCCTTTGATTCTGTTGAAACTGAAGCGGTCATCGAAGCTCTAGCCAAACAGGGCGTTCAAACTCAATACATCAAGATCCTCTGAGAGCTGCATTATGGATTCACCACCAGGATCTCACCATTCTATAAGTGATCATCAACATAAAGAGAGGGGTTCAGCAGGGTGATACCATTTCACCAAAACTCTTCAGTGCTACCCTCAGCAAATTCATGAAAAACGAACTAGTCCCTGACATTCCATTTGCTCTCAACAGAATGAACATCTCCAAATGCAGCGGTTATGTGTAGCTGGGTCGAAAACTCAACATGAGGAATGACTTGGCGCCAGATCTGTGCAGGAGGAAGAGAGCAGCGTAGAATGCTTTCAAGAGCGTCAAAGAAGTTGTTAAGAGGACGAAGAACCTCTGGCTGCGGGCACATCTTCTCAACTCCGCCGTTCTTCCTACACTAATATACACCTCAGAGACCTGGGCCCCACGAAAACAGGATGTGAACGCTATTTGGGTCTCCCAAAGAGGAATCGAAAGAGCTATGCTTGGAGTATCACGTTTTACTCAAGTGAGAGAAGGAATCCAGAGTTCCAACCTCTGTTGATGATCAAGAATCAGGGACACTGTCTCATTTGCCAATGTGTCAAATATCAGATGGGCCGGACACGTAATGTGATTTAGAGACGTCCGATGGACTAGAGCTTCTACCGACTGGATTCAATGGGATATCAAAAGACTGCATGGCCGCCCACGTATGAGATGTCAGACTTCTTCGTCAAAACCCTGAATGAATGGTTTGAGGCTTTTAGTGTTCCTGGAGTGAGAGATACCACTGGACTACACTAGCATGCAACAGGGACGAATGGATACATTACTTGCACTTGTTAGAGCAAATCAAAGATAAATGGGATGACAAGTGATACAAGTGAGGAAGGGGCTATCAATTGAGAAAGCAGGGGGCATCCTTAAAGTTGTAAAGGCAAGGAAATGGGTTCTCCCTAATGCCTGTAGAAAGAGCACAGACCTGCTACACTTTGCTTTTAGCCCAGTCAGATTTATGACCTCCAGAACTGTAAATAATACATTTATAGTGTTTTAAACCATTGTGTTTATGGCAATTTGTTCAAGCAGCCATAGGAATTTAACAAAGTAATGTTTCTCCAGATGGTGTTCTAAGAAATAGCTTTCTTGGAGGAATGTTCATGAAAAGCACTTCAAAAGTTCTCCAAAGTCAAGTAAAGAAAAGTTATAATTATTAATTACCTTAAATAAGGTATAGTTTACACACAACAAAATGAGCATATTCTATGTGGACATTTGTGAAAATAGATATTTGTATATACATGTAATTCCTTATCCAATCAAGGTATAGAATATTTGTTTACCCCAGAATATTTTCTTGTGCTCCTTTGCAGGGATAGGTCCATTGAGATTTTCTTCCACACCATCTAGTCAACTGTTAAAACTGGGTAGCATTTTTTCAGCTTAGTTTTTGAGCCCTCAACTCTATGATGTTTATCTTTTGATATCTTTAATTGTAGGATTTCTCTGAATCTTCCCTGTGTACAGAGTATTCTTAGTTGCTAAAGGAACATGCTCTGTAGCAGATTTATTTGACCATGGGTGATATCCTTGGGTTTATTTGATCATGGGTCAGTCTGTCCTGGAACTCAGGAGGAGAAGCTATGTCCAAAGACAATAGAAATGAAGATCAGGAGAAGTGGATCCTAGTAGGAATCTTGCCAATGTGGGGTAGGGGAGGATAGGTCAGGGAAGGGATCATTACAACAGTGAAGACAGAA
This sequence comes from Sorex araneus, assembly GCF_027595985.1. NCBI lineage: Eukaryota > Metazoa > Chordata > Mammalia > Eulipotyphla > Soricidae > Sorex > Sorex araneus. Next base: position 105,445,457 of record NC_073303.1, read on the forward strand.
TGGCTATTAGCTCTCTTATTAGATAACTACCAGGAAAAACACAAATATTGAGCAGGGAGTAAGAGAAGGGAAGCTCCAAGGTAACTCTCAAACTTCTCTAGAATTGGGATCTTCATTAGCTACAAGATTTTGGGATTTTTGACTCAACATTCCATAGCTATGTGAGTTGTATGACTGGTAGTGAATGACTTCCTCTTCTTCTTGTCCACATATCCAGCCCAGCACATCCCTGAGTCTTGTGGATCTATGCATGGGTCATAGCTCTCTATCCCATACCCCTCCCAATGTCCTTGTTATGGCTTTTTATGTATGTGTGTGGAGGGGCAGCGGGAGTTCAGGGGAGAGGGCATGGTCACAATCCATTTTTTAAAGTTATTTTTTATTTATTTTGGATTTGGGGCTTACTCCTGGCACTGTGCTCAGAGATCACTCCCAATAGGCTCTGGACCATATGGGATGCAGGGGTTGAAACTCAGGTTGGCAGGTGCAAATGCCCTATCTGTCATATTATTGTTTCAGCCCTCTAAAATCAATTTTAATATGGAAACAAGAAATTTTTGAAGGGTGGTTTATAGATTGGTGGGTGCCAGGATGATCAGTAAATTCATGGATGGATCTCCCAAGGCACATTTCCGAAGAACTACAACCAAATATTTCTGATCAAGGCTTCATGTCTCTTACACTTTAGGACAAAACAAGAAGTTAATTCCCAATCATTCCTGACTAGATAGGCTTTATTTTTTTATTTTTTAAATTTTATTGAATCACCGTGAGATAGTTACAAGCTTTCATGTCTGAGTTACAATCTCACAATGATCAAACACCCATCCCTCCACCAGTGCACATTCCCCACCACCAATATCCCGGGTATACCCCCCCTTTCCCACCCTCTCCTTGCCTCCATGGCAGACAATATTCCCCATACTCTCTCTATACTTTTGGGCATTATAGCTTGCAACACAGACACTGAGAGGTCATTATGTTTGGTCCATTATCTACTTTTGGCATGCATCTCCCATCCCAACTGGTTCCTCCAGCCATCATTTTCTTAGTGGTCCCTTCTCTATTCCATCTGCCTTCTCCCCTTCGCTCATGAAGCAGTCTTCCAGCTATGGGGCAATCCCCCTGGCTCTTGTATCTACTGTCCTTGGGTGTCAGCCTCATGTGATGTTATTCTATACTCCACAAATGAGTGCACTCCTTCTATGTCTGTCCCTCTCTTTCTTACTCATTTCACTTAGCATGATACTCTCCATGTTTATCCATTTATAAGCTAATTTCATGACTTCATTCTCTCCTAACAGCTGCATAGTATTCCATTGTGTAGATGTACCAAAGTTTCTTTAACCAGTTATCTGTTTTAGGGCACTCGAGTTGTTTTCATATTTTGGCTATTGTGAACAAGGATGCAATAAATATATAGGTACAGATGTCATTTCTACTGTGCTCTTTTGCATCCTTGGGATATATTGCCAGAAATGGCATTGCGGGGTCATATGGAAGCTCAATTTCTAGTTTTTGAAGGACTGTCCATATTGTTTTCCAGAAAGACTGGACCAGTTGGCATTCCCACCAACAGTGAAGGAGCGTCCCTTTTTCCCCACATCCATGCCAGCACTGGTTGCTTTTGTTCTTTTGAATGTGTGCCAGTCTCTGTGGTGTGAGATGATATCTCATTGTTGTTTTGATTTGCATCTCCCTCATGACTAGCGATGTGGAGCATTTTTTTTCATGTGCCTTTTGGACATTTGTATTTTTTTTTTGAGGAAACTTCTGTTCATTTCTTCTCCCCATTTTTTGATGGGGTTGGAGGTTTTTTTTCTTATACAATTCTACAAGTATCTTGTGTATCTTGGATATTAATCCCTTATCAGATGGGTATTGGGTAAATATTCTTTCCCATTCTGTGGGCTCTTTCTGAATTCAACTCTTAAATTAACCACCTTTCCCCTTTACTTTTTCTTCTTTTTTTTAGTTTTGATTAGGAAAGATCCACTGAGACTTTATTCCACACCATCTAGCCAAGTTTGCAGTATTTTCCAGTTTAGGTTTTAAATTTCTCAACCCTATGCTTTTTTATGTCTTAAAATTCTGTTTATTATAGCTAAGGTAATGCGCTGACAATGGCATTTACGTTTATGGCTTAGGTGTCTTTCCCTTATTCTATCTCAACAGTCTCCAGTCTGCTCCTCTAATCTACTTTCCACTCTAATGCCAAGATCCTTCTTCTGCTATTCTGCCTAAAGAGTTAAATAAAATTGTCCATTGCTTGTAAGATCAAGTTGAAAGGGTTAGTGTAAGAAACACTGCCCCTCCCCACACGACATTTTTCCTGTCAATCTTTACTTCCTGTTAGGCTTTTTATATGCCCTCATTCAGTCTTTATGTGTGTGTGTGGGGGGGGGGGGGGCGCGGGAGTCACATGGTTTCAAGGACATGCTCTACTCTGCAAGGCCCCAGGCTATTCCTTCAGTTGAATACCTCTCTCCACTCAGCAAATTCCTAGTCATAGCTATTTCCAAACAGTGCCCCAGAAGCATCCTCATCTTCCCAAATCAAGATGATCCCTTTTCTCCAGTAGAAGCCATGTATATTTTCTTTGGAACAGCTCTTATTCAATTGCATTACAAGTATAATATGTTACTTTAAGATGCTGATTCTCTGGCTAGACTGATTCTTGTAAAACATAAGCATCACACTTTCTCTTTGCATATTTACTAAACACAGTTCCTGGCAAAGCATATTTGTGATTTGTGTGTGACTTATATATATACTCTTAGGCTTACTATGTGCTAGATACCACACTAGGTACTAGGTGCTTTCAAGGTTAGGTTGATTGTTATTTCTCAAAAATGCCTTTGAGAAACATTTTGCTGATGTCTCTATTTTGCATGAGACAAAACTGATGAGCCACAGGGGGCTAAGGAAATTTCTGATACATGACTAATAAGGGTTAGGCTTGTATTTGAATACTCATTATTTATTTATTTATTTATTTACTTGCTTTTTGGATCACACTCAGCAATGCACAGGGATTACTCCTAGCTCTGCACTCAGGAATTACTCCTGACGGTGCTGGGGGACCATATGGGATGCTGGGAATTGAACCTGGGTTGGCCGCATGCAAGGCAAAGGCCCTACCCACTGTGCTATCATTCCAGCCCCAAACACTCATTATTTAAGTGTGTTATATGAATACCAGGTTAGTATTAAACTGGTCAGCATTTCTTGTGTGAATAAAGTAATAAATGAATGAAAGCATGAACACAGTCAGTTAAAGGATGTATTTCAAGCAACAGACCATGAGCACTCCCTTGATTTTGAAAAGAAGTGGAGACTTCTAAGTAGTGGCAACTATATCTAAAGAGCCTGAATATAACTGGGTGGCGACTCCGGGCCGTCAAGAGACTTGCCCCAGGATACAAAGTTTGAAGTAACAGGGTCAGAACTGTTAGGTTGGTTTTCAGTGCAGAGACCCTGAAGTTTGGCTCCTGCTTCTGGAGGCCTCATTCCCCAGTGGCCTTCCAGTGCTAAGGCCATTCAAATTTAAGTGTAGAGTTAAGAGAGAATTTCATGCTTTCTTGGAAATAACATCCTTCCATCCATTATATCAGCAACTAAGAGCTGCCCAAGATCTGGGTCTTTGTTCTTTTCCCTCCGCTTGACCTTGAGAGGCTAGTCCTGAATTTTGTGTTCCTGGAAACAGCTCAGTTTTCCCTTCAGCACTCACAGTTCCAAGTGGCTCCAGCCTCAGAGTCATCTGGATCAATTTTTCTGTGCCTGTTCTCACCATTTCCATGAGTTCTCACTCAGAGCCCTACTCTCAGCACTTCATCTCTTACATCTTTGTTCCCCCACAAACCTCCATTTCCCCTCCACACAAGCACTGTTGTCTCCAAAACCTATCTCCTAAAACCCGGTTACTCTGGGACCTGTATCAGCCACCAACAAAATCTCTAGTATCTCCAATCATCTTTTTAAAAATGTCCTCACCTCTTCGTTTTACAGAAATTGGATTCCACTTGAGAACATTTTTAAATATCTGTGTAAATAATCCAGGACCCTCCAAAAATCTGTTCACTACTTACCTGAGCTATTAACTCACATGATCATATCTTAGAAGTGTTCTCCAACTGGATTTTCTTTGTTGATGGAGATGCTCTTTATTGGCACTGTCCCATAGAGTAGCCACTAACCATATGTAGTCACTGAGATTTGAAATGTAGCTAGTTTAACTGAAAAACTGGATTTTAAACTTCATTTTCTTTTGGTAGCTACATGTGGTTAATAGGTGCTGTATTTGGATGGCATACTATGGAGCATGAGATCACCTCTATTTATATCCCTGTCAGTCCAAGTCACTGTTGAATTTTAATTTAATATTTCTAGTTTTCTAATCTCAGGACTCGCTTAACTTTATTGGGACCTGCCATCCAGAGATCTTGTTACTTTTCTACTGTTCCTTATTGAGTCCTCAGACCCAGTTTTTAATGGAATAAACTATGCTGATTTACTATTGGTTTACAACACTCTAGTGTAAAAACTTCACCATATCCACCATCAAAGTTCTGTCATGCTTTCAAAACAACTCCCTTGTTTCATTTCTTTACACTCTATCTCTCTGGTAATGACATTTTTCAGAGACTAAATTATTTTTGTTGCATTTTGCTGGTTTATTAGCTTTGGCTATTTATGTTCCACATATGAATGAAACCATCCAGTGATTATCTTTTACTTCCTGGTTTATTTCACTTTGCATAATTAACTCAAGATCCATCCCATGAGCAAAGGGAACAGTTTTATGTTCTTCATAGTTGGTTAGTATTTTTTTGATTACATATACCTCAGTTTTTTTTTCAATTTTATTGATTCACTGTGAGATATAGTTACAAGATTTCATGTTTGAGTTAGAATCACACAATGATCAAACACCCATCCCTCCACCAGTGCACATTCCCCATCACCAATATTCCCAGTATACCCCCACCTTTCCCACCCTCCCACAGCCTCCATGGCAGACAATATTCCCCATACTCTCTCTCTACTTTTGGGCATTATGGTTTGCAATGCAGATACTGAGAGGTTATCATGTTTGGTCCTTTATCTACTTTTGGCACACATCTCCCATCCTGACCGATTCCTCCAACCATCAATTTCTAGTGATCCCTTCTCTATTCCAGCTGTCCTCTCCCTGCCTGCTCATGAGGCAGGCTTCCAACTATGGAACGATCTTCCTGACCCTTCTATCTACTGTCCTTGGGTGTCAGTCTTCTGTTATGTTATTTTATACTCCACAAGTGAGTGCAGCCCTTCTATGTCTGTCCCTCTCTTTCTGACTCATGTCACATAGCATGATATTCTCCATGTCTATCCACTTATAAGCAAATTTCATGACTTCATCTCTCCTAACAGCTGCATAGAATTCCACTGTGTAGATGTACCAAAGTTTCTTTAACCAGTCATCTGTTTTAGGGCACTCGGGTTGTTTTCCAGCTTTTGGCTATTGTGAACAGTGATGCAATGAACAGATAGGTACAGATGTCATTTTTACTGTGCTTTTTTGCAGCCTCAGGATATAATCCCAGAAGTGGTATTGTGGAGTCATATGGAAGCTCAATTTCTATATTTTGAAGGACTGTCCATATTGTTTTCAAAAAAGGCTGGACTAGTTGGCATTCTCACCAACAGTGAAAGAGGAAAGAGCGTCCCCTTTTCTCCACATCCGCACCAGCACTGGTTGCTTTTGTTCTTCTGAATGTGTGCCAGTCTCTGTGGTGTGAACCTCAGCTTCTTTATTCAGTCATCTATTGATGAACATCGAATGATTACACATCTTGGCTGCTGTGGATAATGCTAAGTACATAGGGTGAATATATCTTTTAGAAATTAGTGTATTCATATCATTGGTAAATGCCTGAGTTGTACTTCTGAATTATCCCTCATTAACCTTATTTTGGAGGTGGGGGCACACACCCAGAAGTGCTCAGGAGTTACTCCTGGCTCTGTGCTCAGGGATCACTCCTGATGGGCTCAGGGGAACATGTATGGTGCCAGAGATTGAATCTGTGTCAGCTGCATTCAGGGCAAACACCTTACCCACTCTACTATTGCTCTTGCCCCATCTCTCATTTACTTTTTGATGTAGTCTAAATTCCACTATCTTCACTGTAGTCATGCCCTTACATGTAGCCTAAACAGTCTTGTCCCAGTCTCACCTTATTGTAGCAGACCAACTAGACCTCAACTCTTAATAAACTCTTCTCTCTACATTTCCCTTGTCTCCAGAATTGAAGCTGAACTGCGATGGAGAAAAACTAAATGATTCTATTGTGCCCACAAGTGAGAACAACGCAGCTTAACAAGCACACTTTCCTCCTGTCTGTTCACCCTCTTTGACAGGGGTCCCAAATTTATTAGGCTTACTACTCTGCTTTCAGAAAATAAAAACCAAAAACATTTGACCTTCCATTCTGAAAATCTACCTTCTTTTGGGGTTATAGCAATAGTCCAGTAGATAATGCACTTGCCTTATATACAACCAACTGGAGTTCAATCCCTGGCATTGTTTCCTGAGCACTGCTAGGAGTAGCCCCTGGGCACTGGAAAGTATGACTCCACAAAACAAAACAAAACAAAATAAAAGTCTACCCTTTTTCAGTGCACAAACAGAAAACCAATTACAAAAACTCCTACCAATTACTCCCAAGGCCTCTACCGCTCCCCTGAACTGTTTCAATTTTTCTGCTCTTCCTGTATGTGGCTAATCCTTTCCTTCTCTTCTCTCTCAACTGGTAAATTTAAGTTCTGTTCTCAAACAACATAAGAAACTTCCAGGAATCCAGACATCTGTTTAAAACTGGATGTCTATCTGGAAGTCTAAAAATTCAATTTATTCACATCTGAATGCATCTGCTCCAACTACATTGATATCATTGTACTTCTGCTCTTTCATCTCTGGGGCTGGCCTCTGCTGAATATGATACTTCATCCTTTCCTGCCTATCAAGGCCATCACTACAATCCCCTCTCCCTCAAGCAACCACCAATGGATCTTTTCACTAGTGCTATAATTTCTACTCCTCGGGATTTTGCATTTTACCTACTATGCTGTTCTAGTAAGTCGCCACAGAATTATATCTCAAAGCTTAATAAAAAATTGGTATAGTGTAGCTCAGTGTTTCTCAACTTATTTTGACATATTTTCTTCCTGTGGCCTCTTTCGTCTCACTGGTTGGCTCCCAGATCACATGCTATGGTTTCCATTTATGTGATTTTCACCTGTGATCCCCTTGGAATATCCTGGAGACCCACGAGGCCATATGACCCATAGCGGAGGCCATCTGACCCATAGCTGAGAAATGCTGTTTTATATCACATATTTACATAGTATTAATATTTATGGTTTTAATAAACCTCTCTTCATTTCTTTTGGGTCTTTAAGTGTATTAGTTAGAATTGCACTCTCCACCCCCTGGCCCGTTTCATTAATTTTTTTTCACAGTACTTACCACCACCTTACAACACTATAGATGGTTCATATAATCCTCAAGGGCAACCACATGTCTTTTCTCTGTGACACTACCTTGGCCCTTGGAAGTGTCAGGTGCATAATGGGTTCTAATGAACGTTTTACAGAAAAAAATACTTCAATTGTTTCCCTTCTTTAGCATATTTACTGATTTGTAGTCATGATGTGATTTTTTTTTCCCCTTACAGTGTTACAGCAATTCACAATCATCTTACCCTGCTCTCACTCAGAAGAGATCCCAAGAGTGCATAAACTTCAGCATATATTTGAATCACCTGGGGATCTCACTAAAGCGAAGTTGTCTATTCAGTCAGTCTGGGGTGGGACCCAAGATTCTGCAGTTTCCACCAGCAACCAGGTCAAATAGATGCAATGGAGCCAGACTTCACATTGATCAAGCAGACTGCTTTGTTTTCTTAAATCTAACCTTTCTTAAGTACAGTGAACATAATATTTGCATAACACATCATTTACACACTAACAGGATAAAAATAAACCCAGGTTCAAGCAGTTTTGTGGTCTATGTCTTTGTAACTGCAGGTTACTACATATGTGCTGAAAGCTTCATCCATCACTATCTATGCCAGAGGAAGAAATACTGGCAAGTTCGGCTGTTAAGAATTGTTCATTGTTCTGGACAGAACTTTTTATATGTTTGCATATGTGTATGTGTACAAGAATAGTATTACGCATGCTAATTGTCATCAATAATGATGCTAAAACTGTCATCAATAATAATTCCAAGCTATTGTCAGAAGCAATTCTCTATGTTTTGGCATAAAATTTATGCAAAGTCAAGTCCTCCCTTTCTACTCAGTTTATTATTATTATTGCATCACTCTGCTTCTGTCTAGATAACAATGTGGAACATTTCTTATGATTAAAACCATCATTAATTAATTTTAAAATCATATCCAAGACAGTAGGCTTCCCTACACAGCAATTGATCCAGAGTGGACACTGAAAATCAGAGAGCACCACTTTACCGAACCAGGTGATCTTGTTGGGTTTCTATTTTTCTTTTCACTTAAAGTGGTACCTTTTGCCATTTGGGTAGAAGTGCCTGCTTTTGGCATAGAGCTAGAGGGCAGTGAGCACAGCTCTTTGACTTTGGGAGTGTGGAGAGTACTTGCTCTATTTATCAAGAGTATCACAACAACGTCAATTAGCATCAGCAACCCCATCAACATGTGTTGAGGCCACTAGACACTGGTCAATTGCTCATGTCTCATTTGTTCTCTCCAAGAGCCCCAAAGTTAAGTATTACCAGTATCTCCACTCTCATTTATAAATAAGCAAACTGAGACTTGAAGAGGTTAAGCAACTTGCTTTGGTCACAGAGCTAATAAGTTATGTAGAGTTTTCAAATATCTAAATTATGACCGAGGCAAATATTAAAATGATATGTCAAATTTTCTATTTAATTCATTAATTTGTGAGAGAGCCAATAAAAATGTTAAAAATTATCCAAAGATAATTACAGAATTTAGGTATATGCTTGATGCAGAATACTCTTCCCAACCCTGCCACTCTTTAGGTTATCCATGTCCCAATCCATGGAACTAGGAAATATGTTATCTTATACATTAGAAAAGGACCTTGCAGGACTGATTTAGTTAGAGATAGGGAGATTATTCTATATTTTCTATGTAGGTTCAATGTCATCACAAGCACGCTTATAGGAGGCAGGAGTGTCAGAGAAAATGGCAGAACAAAAGCAGAGATTGAAATTGATGTGTTTTGAATATGCCAAGGAGGTTAATAGACTCCAGAAGCTGGAAAATGAAACATTCTCTAGAGCTTGGAAGAGGCCAAATACATTGATACTTGATTATAACACACTGAAACTTATTTTAAACTTCTGACTTCTATCACTGCAAGCAAATACATGTTTTTTAAAGATCTAAAATGTGACAAGTTGTTATAGTGGTAATCGAAAATTACTATGGAAAGACTTGTGGGTTTGAGAGAAAACCAGTTAATACCCAACAGGGATATAAACCATAACCCTTGGAGCTTACTCTTACACCAGCGTTAAATTCTTTGAATCTTTACTAAACCAAAAAAATGTACAAGTTAACCTTTGCTCCTACAGAGATGAAAACTGCCAACTCAAGCCCAGCAGTACAGGAAAACAACTCCCACTAATGTCTCTGACTGTTCCAAAGCTTAGAATACTGCTTGGGATAGTTAGAAAGTAGAGGAGCAGGGCTATGAATTAAGTGCTTCCAAATTCAGAACTTGTGTTCTTAACTGTTAAGGGGCATACCTTCTTACTCACTTTTGGTTGGTGAGGCTAGCAAGGCCGCCTAAAACAAAGAATATCGTGAATATCATGCCTGAGATCTGGAAACATAGCCCAGACATTGTTTGAGTTAGTTCACCAAGCCTTTCATAGTTCACTCCTTAAAAGAAGAAGTGCAGTGTTTCTTTCTTAATAGGGACACTTGAAATTTTTACGTGTAGCTTTCTGAAAACATAGATCTAAGGTTTCTGGCTGATATAAATTGAAATGAGATGTTGAAATACTCCACTCCTGCCACCTTGCTATTTTAGTTCTTATCTCTAAAAATACATTACTTGGTTAAGAATCATAAAATATTGCCTTTATAAAGGCTAGAGCTGGGGCCAGAGAGATAGTATAGTGGGTAGGGCATTAGCCTTACATGTAGCAGACCCAAGATCGATCTCTGGCATCCCATATGGGTGCCCCAAGCATTTCCAGAAGTTATTCCTAAGTGCAGAGCCAAGAGTAACTCTTGAGCATCACTAGGTGTGCCCCCCCCATTTTTTTGGTAAAAATGGCTATAATTGCAGACTTTGGGGTTGGGGAATAGCCAACAGGAGCAAAGGAACAGCACCCAGACTTAAGAGATGGTGCAGTGAAGTTGCTGATTGTAGTTGCAAATGATAAAGGGGAAATGAAGTCTGTAGTTGGATGGAAAAAGTATGTCCAGAGCCTAGAATGAGGCCTTCCAAATGTGATTTTCCCTGGAAGGCAATCGTTCTTGACACTGACAGGATTACAAAGAAGCTAGAAAAGTTAAGAAGTAATGATGTACTGGACTATATTCGTTTTCTAAGTCTGCCATTATAAAGTATCAGAGACTGGATGACTTCAAAAAGATACTCATTTTCTTATAATACCGAAGGCTAAAAGTCCAATATGGGTGTGTCAATTGGCTCCTGGGACTTCTCTTTTTGACTTATAGATGACTTATACACAAGCTCTTACATCTGTAACTGTAAATTTCCTCCTCATGTAAGGACAGCAGTCATGCACCCTTATATTAGCTTCATAACCTCTTTAAAAGACGATCTTCAAGTATAGTCAGATTAACATTTGAGAGATTAGGACTTCAACATATGAATTTGAGGGGAGAGGCCCAATTCAACCGATAAAATACTCTTTTTTTTCTTTTTGTCACACCCCACCTTGCTCAGGGGTTACTCCTGGCTCTACACTCAGGAATCACTCCTGGCGGTGCTCAGGGGACCATATGGGATGCTGGGAATCAACCCCGGGTCAGCCGTGTGCAAGGCAAACACCCTACCCGCTGTGCTATGGCTCTAGCCCCAAAATATTTTAACCCGAGACTGATGCAAGGGACTTTGAAAAAGGTTGACACTTTGGTATGGAAAGCTCCATATTAATGCACATGCAGGAAACAGAATCAAGGCCATGGTGTCTGTAGTACAGGTAACTGTGGGGGTGGTGGAATTAGGATATGGGATCAATGAGAGTTTGAGATCAGGAGGAATGCATTGTCTACTGGCAAAAGCTTTTTACAGGTATCCCAGTACCGATGGCTTGGGAAAAGAGTCACTCACATATATTGAACTTCAATGATTTCATCTCCAAGGACAATAATACTCTATTGGCTTCACGTAGGAGGCTTGATTCGGTAGTTTCTTGAGGTTTCCTGGAGTTTTAAGATTTGTTCTGGAGTAAGTTGTAAGGCAAGATTTATGTGGTGCTGAGGGCTGGAGCACACAAAAGAGAGTCCCTTTATATGTGAGTTATTCTCCCACCTGTCAGTTATGTTTCTCCACATCACTGTCTCAGGGCCCACTACCATTCCAATCATCAGGGCCCTGACTCTATACCTATGCCTGCTGCCATCATACCATCCCCCTCGTTATCAGTAGAGGTAAGAACCATTGCATAACGATATAGATGTAGGCACATTTTCGGTTTACTGGGGGGGGGGGGGGGCGAGTGGGTTTGTGCCATACCCAATGAAACTCAGGGTTTACTCCTGGCTCTGCAGTCAGGAATTACTCCTGGTGGTGCTTGAGTGATCACATGGAATGCCTGAAGATTGAACCCAGGTCCACCTGTGCAAGGCAAACGCCTTACTCCCTGTACCATCTCTTTGGCCCCCGAAAATACATTTTGGAACTGGTTCACTTAAACAAAGTTTTTTTTTTTATGAACCAGAGATCCAAAGAGGCTAGCTGATTGATTCCAAACCACAGAACTATTAAATAGAAAAATTTAGTCCAAGATCCTATTTTTGTTTGTTTGTTTGTTTGTTTGTTTTTCTTAACCTCCCATTAAGTTCTTTTGTACTGATGTACAGGGTCTCATTACTGGCCACCAGGACTGAGCTGTGGAGACACTCCCACCCCCAGCGCCTCTCTCTGAGCTTGCTGTTCCTTCCAGTCAGGGACACACCAGAATGGAAGTCAGCGCCATGAAAATCCCCTGTGTCTGGGCTCTCTGTTTCCATTTCCAAGGAACTGAAATGCTCCCAGTTTAAACAGTGGAGCATGATCCCTCTTTTAACTTTCTCAGCTAGAACTTGGTCAGTAAACAAGGTCACAAAACTCGACCAAACATGAACTAAGCAAAACAGAATCCCACTGACTTATGTAAGTGAGAGGCCCGGGGGGAGGCTCTGCCTTCCACCCTGGCAAGCCCGAGGCTCTGGGGCGCGACTGCGCGGCTCTCCCTTCTGCTGGGCTTGCAGGCTGCATGCTCTTGGCTCAGCCAAGCAGGCTCCATGTGGCGGCAAGGTGGCCGCTCCAGATCCAGAATCCTCTCCAGTTTCTGGAACGGCGGGACACAGGAAGCCCACTTCTCGAGAACGCAAAGACACTGCTGTAGAATAACTAAAAACATACCTCCCCAGGGCCTACTGTGCACCTTTGTATGCTGGGATGCAGTGTAAAAAGTATCAGGCCTTCATGTTGTCATGGTTGGGGGGGGGGGCAGATCCTAGGAGTCGCCCTGGGCTCTGATTGGATTGTCTCTGGACACGTGCCATCTAGAAACCAATCCCGGGTTGCCTGGAGGAGGTGATGTGTTGATTGGCTTGGGCTGGGTCATGTGCCTCTTTTAAAGCCTGCTCTCTGCTGCTCCCGTGGTGTTGCGTGTGTGTCCTCAGGACTTGCTCACGAAAAATCTAGAAGTGACCACATACCAGGGAGCAAAGTAAATGAGCAGAAGGGCAAATGCCTGTCAGGCAAATATATAAAACCATTCCATAAAGCGGGTGAATCCAAACAAGTTAAACCATGAAATGATGACTATCTTTTACCAGTCAGTAAAGAGATATGATATACTCTGTAGATTGCAAAAAAAAAAAATTGCATATTTTATTATCAGGACAGGAAAATCCTGCTCATTATTCAATGGAGCATTATAAATAAAAACAAAGTAGAAGTCATATTTCCTTCCCAGTTAGACGTCTCTGGGAGTCAACAAACCAGAGCTTATTTGGAATCTTAAACTTCAAGGGGCACAAGAAAGAAAATCGGATATGGCTCACAGCTGGCAGCTAAAAATATGCTGATGTCATTGTGCAGATTTCTGCCACCTTCACCCTTCCCCTTTTACTGTTTAGCCTTCTAGGAGCTTAGGAAAACATTTCTCCCTACTGTCCTATGTACTTGGGCATAGTTTTAATCCCTTTGACAGGAAGCCACCATTGATGGTCGTTTGGTTATTCAATTGGTTAAAAAAAATGTGTAAGGCAAGAAAAAAGTCTAGGAGAAAAGTCCATACCTTCAAAACTTCTTGGTTTTGGACTGTCTTTCATTGATTCTAAAAGTTTGGTCCTACCTATTTTCTACAAAAGCTTGATGTGTCAGCACTAGAAGAAATGTGTGTAATTTTAATCATTGTGCTGCCCAAGAAAAGACATCAAAAGATTTATAGGAAAGGCAAATTGAATATTTAAGAGAAACCTACATTTGTGCATGAGCTCAAAGGATAAGGCTTCAAGTATAGAAAGTTATAAATAAATAAACAAATATTTTTAATTTAGAAGGAATTGACAAGCTATATGATCCCTATTAATAAATAGTGATCAAATTTCAATAGAACCAAATAAGAGAGGTACCCATGAAATTTTAAAAGACTGAAGAATGTGCAAATAATAAGTTGACAGATATCAAACAATGGTGGTAAATGCATAGAATTCATTATCTAATAGAAGTAGCACTGGTTGAGTAAGATATTTTTAAGATTAGATAACTTTGGGGATCACAGAGAAAGTCTCAGTCTTCAGAGACTATAGAATCTCTAGATACAGCAATAGCCATCCAGGACAATCACAATGTTCCTAGCAGAGATAGACCCTTACAAAGGTGTTTACGCTTGGATTTCAGTCACACAGTATCCCAATACCCATCCCTCCACTACTGTACATTTCCCAGCACCAGTGTCCCCAGCTTCCCTTCCATCACCCCCCACCCCACCACCAACCCCCAGCCTGCCTCTATGGCAGGGACCTTTCTTTTCTCTCTGTCTCTCTCCCTTTCACTCTCTTTCCTTTTGGGTATTGTAGTTTTCAATATTGACACTGAAAGGTTATCAAGAATATCCTTTACCTACTTTTCACACCAGATCTTGTCCAGCACTATCATTCCCAGCTATTATTATCATACTGGTCTAGCAGAGAGAGTTTTAGACTAAGAGTCAGGGCTGGAGACATAGGAAAGTTATAAGATGCTTGCCTTGCATATATCCAACCCCAGTTTGATCCTAGCACCATATTTTGTGCAGAGCACAGAGACAGAAACAGTGCCTGAACACTTCTGGATGTGTCCCCCAAACAAAAAGCCAACCCAGTCAACCAGCTAACTAAACAACCAAAAATCAAGGTGGATCAGAGGTAGGTTCAGGAGAGATCTTAGGAATACCATAAGAATAATCTACAATGGGACTGGAGTGATAATACTGCTGGCAGAACACTTGCCTTGCATACTGATGACCTGAGTTTAGTGCCTCCCCCACTATGAGTGATCCTTGAGCTCAAAGCCAGGAGTTAGTTCTGAGTACCTCCAGGTGTGGCCCACAAGCAAAATAATCTAGGAAATCTAACAAGGTCTGAGAACATTTTTGTTTCTGACAAGTGATTGTTAATAACATTAATGCTTTGAACAAATGATAAGATAAAGGAAAATTATGAGGGAAATTTTTTTCACCTCAAAACTTAAAAACAAAAACTCACAGGAAGTTATAAAAAGAGTGTGGTCACTTGTAGTCTTCCTATTCTCTAGAGGTGATACCTTATAATGAAATTATGATACCATATAAAAAATGGGAAGTTGACGTTGGTACATAGGTTATTATTAGACAATAGACTTTATTTTGTTTTAGCCATTTTGAAACTTGCATTAAGTTGTGTGTCTATGGAATTTTATTCCATGCATAGACTAGAATAACCACCCTAACAACCATGATAAGAAACTGTTCCTTTACCATTGAAAAACCTTCATGCAACAACCTCTGGTATTTATTCCCACTTGCCCATCCATCTCTTCTTCCTGACAATCCCTAATCTGTTTTCAATCTGTACTCTTACATCATTTGAATACATTATAGAAGCTGATTTCTATCTAGAAAGGTATGTCACCTTTGATGCGTTGATAGCTCATTTCTTTCATTATTATTGAACAGTACTGCAGATGTGCCAGAGTTCTATCTACCACCTATTAAAGAACACTTGGATTTATTTTAGTATCTTTATATTATGAATAAAGCTTCTATGAATATTCCTGTATGTGTTTTTGCATGAGCAGAAGTTTTTGTTTCTCTGGGATAAATGCCCAGGAGTGAGACTGCTGGGTTATATGCAAAGTGCAATTTTGTAAGAAACTGCCAAACTATTTCTCAGTTTATGTACCTTTTTTTACATCCCCCCAACAATTTGTGAGAAAACCAATTTCTTCTCTGTGTTCTAACCAGAATTACTATATTTTACTTTATATTCTATAATATGTGAAGGCATAATCACTGTAGTTTAATTTTTTTTGTGTTAATGACTTTGAATATTTCTTGGGCCATTTACTATCTGTATCTCCTCTTTAGTGAAATAACTGTTCATGTCTTTGGTTATTTTCTAAATGGATTGTTTTCTTTTTTTACTGTTGAATTGTCAGAGGTCTTTATATATTCTAGATGCAATGTTTTTGGCAGATGTGACTTGCAGATGTTTTCTCTTAGTATACGACTCATCTCTTCATCCTCTACATAGTATCCTGTACATAGTATCTTTCATAGCATAGAACAAACAAAGATTTTAAATTTACAATTAAAAAATTTCTGAGCTATACTTGAGTGTACTGGACTTGGCCACCCCATTGGTTATTCCTCATGAGGGAATATCATGGGTCTAATTCCCATTTGGGTATGTTCACTGAGCTTTAAAAAGTCCACCTCCAATGGGTTTGTCCCTGCTTGCTGGTCACAGACCAGTTTTGTTTTTCCAGGAAACCACAAAAAATGGTTGATTAAAAGTGGCCCATTTTACCAGGGCTGGTGCCAGCTCGAGATCCGCCGAGATTCGACCCGGGTGGCCATGCCTTTGCACAGCCACTTTGCTGCTGAAGGACCAGGATCCAGAGCCTGCTATATGACTTGGGGTCCCAGCGAGTTCTTGCAGCCATGTCTCTAGAATGTGAACTAAGCTTTTGCTCCATGCTGCTCCAGGAAGGGAAATGATTCAATTTCCAACTTAAATCTCCCCGGACTTAATTGCTAAAATACAGAAATCCTAAACTGTGTGGCCACTACCGTGGCCACGCGACTTTATATCTCTTCATTCCCTTCAGTGAAAAACTAATTATCAAATGTTTCCCTGTCAATAGGGCCGTATTCTTGGGGGATAAATTCCAACAAGAATAGTGAGTTCTGTGTTGAAACTCCAACAACAATAGTGAGTTTTGTGTTGAAATATGGAATGTAATCAAGGTAAAGAGAAAAGGAAGTGAAATTTAGCAGTTATGTGGGGGGTAGGGTTGGGGATGGGGGGTGGGAGGTATATTGGTTTTTTTTTTTTGGTGGTGGAATATGGGCACTGGTGAAAGGACGGGTGTTTGAGCATTGTATAACTGAGACATAAGCCTGAGAACTTTGTAACTTTCCACATGGTGATTCAATAAAATAAATTTTTAAAAAGTGGCCCATTTTAGAGACTCTGAAGAAGTCCTGACTGATGCAGGAAGTAAGTCAGTAGCAGTGTCCCCTTCCTGGAAAACGCACAATAACCAGCAGAGTAAAGGGCAGCAACCCCATTGCCAGGCTATTCCCTGCCTAAATCATAGCCTAACTGATGAATTCGTTGAGTGAATTTAGCCAATACACAGAGAGAGCCAAAACACACATGTCATTCAAAACCAGAAATAGTCTCAACTTCTGATCATCCAATGTGCTTATCTACATTGATTTCATTTACCAGATAAAAGTTAAATTCATTCCACGAGGCAAATGAAGCCATAATCTCAGGGTGAGGGTTGATACCATGGAGACCACAGAGAGACTTTTTGGCGTACTTCCAGCATGAAAGGAATGAATCACATCTCCATCTTACATAAATTTCCACAGAGGGGAAAGATTAAAAGGAAAATAATCATGCTCTAGTCATTTTCATTTAGGATAATAAGATCCTGAAATTCCTCTTTGGAAAAAAAGCAGCAGTTTTCCTATCATAAATGGTCAAAGAATTTGCTTGCCAGTTTTCAGGAACCTAATATGTATTTTTTAATTTGTTTGTTTTTTTAACCACACTCCATGTTACTCAGGGGCTACTCCTACTCTCTGCTTAGGGAACCACTCCAGTTGGTACTTGGGGATTGAATGAGGGTTGGCTTCATGCAAGGAAAGTGCCCAACTTCCTGGACTATCTCTCTGGCCCCAGAAAACCAAATTTTGTACTATGTTTTTAGACAAAATACAGCTTTTCTTTAAATATCTGACATAAGCCAGTTGGCCCTAGAATAAAGAATTACAAAGGGATTGTACCATCCTTGATTTCTGGAGTAGACAGAAATCTTAAATCCATCTTGCCTACTTATGTCTCAGTTGAGAAGACCCGGAGGAGGATGAGTTTTTTTGAGATACAGTTTTACAGGGTCTTTATTTTGTGTTTGTGGGACACCAGATGGTGCTCAGGGGCTACTGCCCTCTCTGTGCTCAGGGGCCACTCTTGGGGTTTCTAGGGGACCTTGTGGTGCCAGTGATTGAATCTTGGCCTCCTGCATAAAAAGTGTATGTTCAGCCTGTGGAGCTCTCTCTAGCCCTCTTGCCCCTTGAAGACCTTTTTACAAGACCTTAAGTGAATGTTTGGTATTTGTTCCTCCAGCTTACCTCTGACTATTGCTGTTAACTTTCTTACCCAAACTCTCACCCATGTACTTACTTTAATGAATGTGTACATCTTATTACACAATACTTTGACATATGTGCCATTGCTGCTACTACTATCATTATTACCTCCTTCTAATGGGGCAGTAGCTCCTCAGACAGTAGCTTCTGACAGTATCAATGCTGACACCAGATGGGAACCCCAGGTTTGGAACCCAAGTGATCTTCCTCTAGAGTCCATGTGCTCAAGTCTTCCCTCTTCTCTGGTTCTGTCAGGCTGATCTCTGTTGATTTCCACCTAGAGCCCAGAATCATGGCTACTGTTGGTTGTTATTCTCAGGCAAACAAGAGAAATGGGAAGGATTCTTAGGTGAACCAAGAGAAGTTAATATTATTTTGAGGAATGGGTTCCCAAAGAATTCTCAGGTTCGTGGGGTCAATTCTGGTGATTCTCAGCCAACCAAATTGTACAGCCCATTACAATTTGGGCGATAGTTTAAATATATGGTGCTATAGTTCAAATATATGGTGCTGCTCAGGCCCCATGTATCAGGGTGCTTGGGGGTAGCTACCCTTGGTTATGCTTGTAGGACCAGGGAGCGGGACAGAAGTTTGCAAGCTGTGAAATTTAGAATCATATGGGGAATCAAAATCCCAACCTCTAAGAATGCACTGAGTGATCTGATACAACTGCCTGAATCTAGAACAAGTTAGAACATAGATGAAGTACCTCAAAAGAGGGGTGAGCAGTCTCATATACACTACAAGAGCAAAAGCTTTCATCAGTTTTGTTAACTGCTGGTTAATAGCACCTAGACTGTATATGCCCACGTAGAGGTTTCATAATATTTGTTGAATGAACAAATGAGTGTAGCAGATTCTGGTAGGACTTTCCATTTCTTCATTGACCAAAAATTTGAAGGATATAAAAAATAGAGTTATTTAAATACTTCTTACAAATTTCCCACTTGTCACACACCTGACAAGAAACTCTGAATTATTATTTTATCTAATATGCAATCTTTCTATTTTGGATTCACATTTAGAGGTGCTCAGAAGACCATGTGGTGGTGTGTATTGAACCAAGTGCTTAAAAAATGCAAACTATGTGTTTTAGTCTTTTGAGGTAACTTCTTGGCTCTAATTCAGTCTTTCTTTTAAAAAGGAAGTCCCTATTTATTTTCAGATTCTTCTGCAAAGTTGTCTATTTAAATCCTAAATTGTTTTAGCTTAATCCTGTATCTTCCTCTATAAATTTTTAACTCTATTTCTATTCCTCCTTTTAGCCAAATTTCTTATGACATCTACTGTATTGTTTCATTTTTATTATTTTATACACTCTTCAGCCCATTGTCAACCATCCCTCCTCCATTACTATAATCCCACCAAAGTATTACCATTCATGTTCAACATTTTACCATTCTAATAAATACAATATAGTTCTTTATTTTAATGAGAGGTGCTTAAGTTACATTTGATTTTTTGTTTGTTTGGGGGTCAAACCTGTGGTGCTCAGAATTTGTTCTTGTCTCTGCACTCAGAGATCATTCCTGGCAGGCTTAGGGGACCATATGTGGTGGTGGGATTCAAACCAGGGTTGGCCGTGTGCAAAGCAAATGGCCTACCTGCTGTACTGTGGCTCTAGCTCCCTTTATGTTGCATTGAAAGGGCTGCTGACTCAATGTTAAAATTCTCCTTCTTGGTGTCTCTGTCTCTAATATTGTTTAATCCTAATTTTACTTCTTTTTTTCACTTCTATTTTCTATTGACATTTTCTTTTGACATTTTATCTTCTTTTATTCATCTTCTAAATGGATTTTAAAAAATTTTATAGTTACTCTTAGTCTTCATTCATTCTCCTTTTTTGAGCCTTATGTTTTGGTTCATGAGCAGTCACATGATCGAGCCAGGCCAATTAGAATATTCCCTGAGACTTTTGATAGAATTATTAGGGAGCCAGTTCACATTTCTTGGAGACAATTGGCATTTAAGGATTTTATTAGTTGTGTTGTTGGGAACTGTCTTTTTTAGAGTAGAAAGTGAAGAGCCTGTCTGAGAATAAAGTCAAATAAGAGAAAGCATAGTTTATCATCATATTGTCCCTGGTTTATGCTGTATCTGAGATTTAATTTACCCTAAACTTTAAAATTATATGAAGTAATATTTATTTATTCCTTTTCCATTATTTATTTTTCTAATTGAATCACAATAATATGCTATACATTTACAAAGTTGTTCATGATTGGATTTTAGTCATATAATGTTCCAACACCCGTCCCTTATGTAAGTAATATTGTTAAAGTATACTTTTCAATGCAATTTGGTTTTTTTGATAATTTTTAATCACTATTAATTAGTTACAAAGTTGCTCATTATTAAGTTTCAGGTATACAAGATTCCAACATCAATCCCTTCACTAGTGTCCATTTTCTTCCACCAATGCCCACAGTTTCTCTCCTGTTCCACAGTCTTCCTCTAGAGTGGGCACTTTTCACTTCCAATATTGTCCTAGTGTTCTCTTCCATAACTCTCCCCCACTCTCCCATCTGCCCGCTCCCCACCACTCTCACTCCACTGCCACATCCAGTCAGTGGCAAGCTTCCTACTGAGGAACAGTTCTCCTGCTCTTCATTTCTACTGTCTTTTGGAATTTGTTATTCCCTTATGATGTTTCTTCATATCCTACATATGAAAAAGATCATGCTGTGTCTATTCCTCTCTCTCTCAGCATAATACTCTGCAGATCCATCCCCATAGCAGCAAATTGCTTTTCTTACTCTTTTTTTTCCCTTTTACTTCTGAGTAGCATTCCATTATTTATATGTACCATAGTTTCTTTATCCAGTCATCAGTTCTTGAGCCCTTGGTTTGTTTCCAGATTTGGCTATTGTGAATAGTGCTGCAATGAACATAGGCGTACAGATGACTTTATTGTATTGTGCTTTTGGACCCAGGGGCAGGGGGGGAGTATATTTCGAGTCATGGGATTGCTAGATTCTATGGAAGTTCAGTTGTCGAGTTTTTTTTTTTTTTGAGTAATGATCCTATTGACTTCCAAAAGAGAAGAATAGATCAGTCAACATTACCAACAACAGTGAATTAGGGTCTCTTCCCCCTCCCCCGCCCTCACACACATCCCTGCTAACACTTGTTGAGGGGACTATATGATGCAAAGGATCAAACCTGGACCTGCCACATGCAAAACATGCACTTCAGCCAATTGTACTATCTCCTCAACCTTAAAGACATTTAAATTATGTAGGCAGGTTTGAGTTTATTGGTGATAGTTGCAAGTAATGGTGTTGAAAAATTTACTTTCTACTGTCTTCTTTCCTGCAGCCTAGTCCTAGGAGCTACAACTTCCCCACTGCAACCAGAAGGATTAAGAGATGAAGATGTTCAGCTGCCAGGGCCTGCTCAAGGGAGGCAAACTCAAAAGAATCGAGGAATCAGGCATATAATATACACTGAGGGAGAAGGTCAGGGGAAGACTTTTAAAAGAGGTTGAGCTACAGTCAGTGACTAATATTAAGCTGAAGAATAAGCCCTACTTCTAGTCACTACTACTTAGAAGGCAATCATTTTGTGCCTCTCAACAGAACACATCTGGAGGCTGGGCTTGGTTTCCAAGTTTGCCATCTCTGGCCTCTGTTACAAATTTAAACTTCTGCACACAGGCCAGGAGACCTTTGTGATGAAGTGTCTAACACTTCTTAAAACTTATTTCCTGTCATCAGAGACTCAGGTAAGAATCAACTGGTGTAAGCATCTTGCTGTTTCACAAGTCATGCTTTTGTTTACATTGTTTCATTACCTGGAACCTTGATGAACGTCAGCCAATTCTCATTTTTATCTTGCTAACATTTGTTTATCAATATTTATCACACATATTATCAGCTCAAGGTATCTTTCTCTTTATGGGACAGGTGGTTTTTTGGCATGTCCCTCCAACCATCTCATTGTGCTTGCTATATGTTTCAGATACTTTTTGATTTCTCAAGCACAGCATTACTTTTGTTTACTTGTTAGCCAAATATTCCTGTCTCCACAAAGACTGAAAAAACAACAAACACTTTCTTTCTCAACCCTCCTTGCAGGTAAGTTCTGGGATGTGATTCATTCCTGCTTAAAGAGCTCAGAAGGGAAATCAACTGAAGTTCTTCTGAAAGGTTCTACTCCAACACAACTAAGGAGTGAGACAAAAGTCACCCTTTCTTTTTGTTTCTGCTGTTCTGTGAGAAATGATGTTTGATGCTTGAAATGATGTTTTAAATGAGAAGAAAACAAAATCACAGAGAGGGAAGTAGATATCTCCTTTCTTTTATTCTCCATAATTTTGTAATATCTGAGATATAATAGAGTATCAACTAAAAAATAACTTTTAGTTATTTAAGTCACACTTTGGGGAATAATCTGTTACTTTCAGGCAAAATAAATGACCTTTAAGATGGTTTGATTTTTTTGCTTGCTTGATTTTTGGGGCCCACACACAGTGATGCTAAGGCTCTGTGGTTAATAATCACTCCTGGTGAGGCTTGGGGTACCGTATGGGGTACTTGGGATCAAGTGTATCCCTTATATGTGCAAGTGTCCTATCCACTATCCTATCTCCCCAACCAAGTTGTTTTGACTTTTTTCATGTTGTGTTTATAATTTTATCTTCTGTTATTCTGTAGCAAATAGGGAGAAATAATACTCATTTTTTTACACCTCTTGTTTAGCATGGAAAATGTAGAAACTCAGTAAATGTATTGAAGTATTTATTTTTACACTAAGTGTATAATAATTGTGTGTGACAGACAGTATCTGTCCTATTTGGGAGACAGTCTCTGAGTATTGTGGAGAATAATTAAGCCACACGTCAATGAATTTTGTATGGATAATCCTCTGGGGATTTATGTGATCAAAGGAATGCTGTATCTTCTCTGTAGCTTTGACTAATGCTGTCAAAATTCTTTTTTAAAAAAAAGCTGCCATGATTTACAAAGTTGTATATAATGCCGTTGTTTAAGGCATTCAATGTTCTAACACCAATCCCATCACCAGTGTGACCTTCCCTCCACCAATGTCTCCAGTTTCCCAGCCCCACCCCCCAAGCCTGCTCCCTCAGCAGGCACAAACAGATTTACTTCGTATCGCTTGTTACAGCAAAGTGGAAAATGGAAAAATAGATCACTAAAAGTCAATTTGTGATTACTGTTATATTTTACAATGATGTTACTTAAGTTGTTGCCTGAGTTAAGCCTTCTATGTTTCTTTTTTTGCTCATTGAGCTTGGTAGGCTTCTACGCAATGTTCTCATCCAATTTTATGTGTTCCTACTGGGCAGTTATTACAGGGTTCCTGCCGAACAATTTGTATTGGTTGTGAAATTTGGAGGAGGTGTCATGCGACCGCATATGCAGCCAGGTGCTACAATAGCTATGAATAGTGTGCTTCACTAGCCAGGCCTTCCTATGTGGTGGCTGCTGAGCCCATGGGGAAGGAAGGTAATCTGACACATCCATTCCAAGAATGCTGCAGAGTTTTTGCCTAGAGATCCATCTAAATCTGGGGTGATTTGGTGGCTTGTTTGTCAAAATCCTTTATTCAGATCTTGGGAAGGTTTCTTATGATGCTCAGCATTCTTATGATGCTCAGCATAAAACTCTGATGCTTGGGTTGAAAGAGAAAAGGGAAAGAGGAAAGTTCCTCCCTGCATGTTAAGTCTCTCTCATTTCTCCATGTAGTCCCCTAGCCACCTTCTCTGACTTTGTTCATTTCTCAGTTGATTGGACAGAATTGATAGTCGTTTTCATAATTCAAGTCTATAGGCTTTCATTTTTTAAGGTCCTTAGTTGATGACTTGGGAGCTGGAGCAATAGCATAGCAGCAGGGCGTTCGCCTTTCAAGTGGCTGACCCGTGTTTGATTCCTCCACCCCTCTTGGAGAGCCCGGCAAGCTACTGAGAGTATTGCGCCCATACGGCAGAGCCTGGCAAGCTACCCGTGGCTTATTGGATATGCCAAAAACAGTAACAATAAGTCTCACAATGAGAGACGTTACTGATGCCCGCTCAGACAAATCGATGAGCAACGGGATGACAGTGACAGTTGATGACTAAACTCTTGTAAAGTTGAGGTTGCCTTTAACTTTTGGGAGCTTTTTGAGATTTCATTTTTATTGAGATATTTAGAGCATTACTCTTTGGCTAAAACAGTGCGGCAAGTAAAAATTTTCTTACTTTGGAGAATCCATGTGGCCATCCCAGTTATATAAGTACATACATTTAATTTTATGGTTTGTTATACAAATTCAATTGAATTTGTCATATCAGAGGGAGCTGGTGTTTTTTGGAAACATTTGTAAACTCAGAGCAGACTTTCTTACTTGGGCTTCAGGCTATTTTGTTCTAATAAGGAAGAAAATCATTTTAGATTTTAATATTGACGCAGAGAGCAGTTTTCAAATTTCTGACTTAAACTCTGGAATTCTGAGATCTTGAGCCTGAATTTTAAATAGTGGGATCAGATATTTAGGTGATTTAGACTCTTTTATTTTGAACCTAGGGAGCCAGAAACAGTGAATTATTAATAATACTGTTATGGAGAGCTTATACATGATGTGAGTGGAAAATGGTATGGTGATAACATTAAGCCTAGGTTGGTGTTTTGCCATGTTTTTCAATCATGGCACCTTTCCAAACTTATTTCCTTCTATGAGTCCCCTGACCTACGGGTTGCAATACCCCCTTCTTACCCCTGCAAGTTGCATGACATAAATATATATATATATATATATACATATATATATATACACACACACGTGTGTGTGTGTGTGTGTGAGAGAGAGAGAGAGAGAGAGAGAGAGAGACCTCCTTGAAATATCCTGGGGGAACACAAGGGGCCATATGATCCCTGGTTGAGAAATGCTGGCTTAGTTCATGACCCATTCAGTGGAAACTGGTTTCTGTGTTTTTTTTCTATAGAGATGAAGTTATTTTAAGCTATTTTTCTCTTGACACCAGAGTGATAATAGAACAGGTAGGGTATTTACCTTGCATGAAGCTGACCCTGGTCAAATCTCTGGTATCTCATATGGTCCCACAAGCACTTCTAAGAGTGATTCCTGAGTGAAAAGCCAGAAGTAATCGCTGAGCACTGCTGGGTATGGCCCAAAAAACAAACACGCAAAAGAAAAACCCACAGTAAAACATACTTATTTCCTCATGATCACTAGTTTGTTTTAGAAAAGTAAATTTAAATCTCTAAGTCTAAGTGAATAGTAGCAACACAAGGCCAACAAACCACACAAGATTCTAAATTCCTGGTTTAATTTCCAGCTCTATGTCTTGTCTAAATTCTGAATTTTCTCAAGGGAAACAGCATTCTTAAAATTCTCAATTTCTGTCTCCCTTTTCCTCCATACTACACATAACCCAGAATAGAAAGAAACACTTAGCCTTTTATTGAATAAATACCACAGCTTTGAGATAGCTTCGAGATCTTTTTATACTGTTCCTTTGCAGCCCATGCCAGCCATCCAATTATCCATCCAACTATAAATCACCCATAAATACATCTATACATATACCTATTCACCTATCCATCCAATAAATGCTCATTGAACGCTTGCTGTCTACAGGAAATCGTTCTGGAAGCTGAGGATACTGTGGTAAACAAGTTAGGCATGTCTCTGTTACACAGTTTACATTTTAGCTGGGGGCAACAATAAATGAACACTAAACACGATCTTGGGCACTAAAAGTGAAATGAAGAAAAATGTTAGTGGCCTAGAAAAATGGAGGGGGGAGGTTAACACTGCAGAATTTAATACTGCAAGATTGCAGTTCTAGCAGCTGCATTCCAAAATCCATGGCCTTTTCTTGGGACAGTGTTTTTCCAGGGTTGCCCCCTACCAAGCAACTGAGAACGGCAGGGGCACAGAGCCAGGACTCATTGGTGGGAAACTCTGGTTTAGTACTTTCTGAAAACATTAATGAAATTTTCTTAGAAATGTATTATAGTTTAAGAACTTCTCCTTATTTCTCTTACTTGTCCCCTCCTTTCCTTCTTACCTCCCTTCATCCTCTGTCTACTTAATAGAGGGTCTGCCAGCAAATCTAGACCAGCCCAGCCCAGCTTCTGCCTTTGTCTTTCTCATCTTAACTGTAATAAAAATATGCATTTCTTTATTTTTTTATTTTTTTAATTGAATCACCATGTGGAAAGTTACAAAGCTTTCAGTCTTAAGTCTCAGTTACATAATGCTCAGACACCCATCCCTTCACCAGTCCACATATTCCACCACCAAGAACCACAGTAAACCTCTCCTCCCTCCGCCCCTCCCCAGCCCCCCACCCCGCCTGTGTAGCTGATAAATTTCACTTTACTTTCTCTTTACTTTGATTACATTCAAACAAAAAACTCATTGTTATTGTTTGGAGTCCCCCCCCCCCCCACCCCCGCCGCCCAGAGTTGGACCTGCTGGAAAGGAAGCATTTGATAAAAAAAAAAAAATATGCATTTCCTATCGCCCTTTTGGTATACAGGACCCGGGGTGCAGTGTGAGAGAAGAGAAATTCACTGGGAGCGGAACTTCTTTAGAGAATTGGCTTGGAAAGCTCTCTAGAGCGGTTACATGTTTCTGGATTTGGAGTAAGGGATGAAGAGACATTGGATAAAGGTACCCCTGGAACAGAAGAAAGGAGAAAAGATACATAAGAGTTAGGCTCTTGGAGTTTCTAAGGGATAGTCTTAAAATGCCCGGGAAGTGCGGGGGCTGGAGCAATAGCGCTGCAGGTAGAGCACTGCCTTGCACATGGCCAGCTGGGCTCAATCCCCAGAATCCCAAATGATCCCCTGAGCCTGTTAGGAATTATCCCTGAGCACCGCCAGGTGTGGCCTCCAAAACAAAAACAAATGTCTGAGAGGAGAAAGTGAGAGCAGGCTGGTCACTAGAGTCTCTCCAAACTTCTTCCGGTTTTTGAGTGGCTCAACCTTTACACGCTTTGCTTATTTGGTTCCCCTTGTATTTCAGAGGAAACAAGAGTTCTGGAGCAGAAGTGCTCTGAAAGCTATTTTACAGCTCAATCCATTGGCTATGGGGAGAATGGGCAGTGGAAGAAATTACTTCTGTTGGAAACCTAATTGTTCCACGGAGATAGGGGGTTAGTGAGAGGCAGGCATAGATAATGGGAATGAGAACAAGTGATTAAAGTCTGGGGTGCACGGGGTCTGCTGAGAGAGTGGGGGCGTAGTAATTAGAGCACCTTTCATGCTGCACTCTGAAGCCCTGTAGCTGATCAAGGAGGCAGAAGTGGACGAAGGATAACTGTAAATTCTGGATGGGGGATTGAGGCTGGGGGTGAAGGGGGTTTGGTCTAAAAGGTCATGATATTGAGAAGTGTCTATAGAGAGACTGTGGAGGACAATAGTTGTGCTCTAGAACTTCATCATGTAAAATATGAATAACACCCAGAAGAAAGGTGGCAGAACTCACTGGCTGTCACAGGGTTGTAACTGAATTCATAAAATTCTGGCACTTATGTAGTGGTGATTATTCCCCAACACTTCCTGAGTTCTCAGTGAAAGAGAGGCGCGCAGCAATCAAGTGAAGACTGAGCCGGTGTGACTCTTGTTCCCTTCACATACAGAAGCTTGGGATATTCTCTATTGTCACATTTTCTGTTTTCCTGTTCACTTGGGAGAAGCTACATAGATTGTGAGCAGTCTTTGCAGGACTGGTTTGGACAACTGGTCCTACTTAGTGAAAACAGGTTTCTATACTCGGTGCCTCATTGATACTAGAGATAACAAGCTATATAATTATTTAAATCCATGAATGAAGCAATTACACTCTTTGGAATTTATTCTTACAAAGGAAAATATGTGTACAAAGATTTATGAATAGGATATTTGATTTTAGCATGATATGCAAGAGCAAACATTGAATAGATATTGGATAAATAAATTACAGCATGGCCATATGGTAGAATGTTCAACTTGTAGATGAATATTTTCTTCCAAGAGAGAAAAAACTTTATTATATATTATTCATCGAGAGAGGAAAGACTTGAATAGCATTAAGAGTCTAATCCGATATTTTCAAATTGTGTTTATGTCACCAACATCTCGTACAAAAAGGGATTTGTAGTATCCTGGCGAAATGAGTTGCATTCTTGTTTCCCACTGCCTTACTAAGCTTATTTTGTACATGGCATCTCGCTCTGTGATAAAATTGAGCAAGATTCAAGACTTCTTTTTGGCACTGTTATCTAAGAAAAAGAAACACAGCTCACACTCCCATACCTTCACACCCGCAGAATCCTCACTTCAGTCTCCATCTAGCAATTAGTATGTCCATTGCGGTGTAAAGACTCCAATCTTACAATCTTTACTAGAAACGAAACTTGTTTTCTTCTCCTAGGTTGGTCCCTACAGTGAGAAGGAAGGGCTTAGGCCTCTTGTGGCTCTTCTTTACCTATGGCTCTTGTTTTTTCCCCCTTATCCTTGGGCATTTTGTCACTCCTCCAGGATTACAAAAGGAGAGAGAGAAGGACAGGGGTGAGAACAGACATCTAGACTGGTGTTTCTCTAGCTATTTGGGTCTGACAGTTGACTTATCTTCATAGTCCTTTGCACTGACTCTTCTGTTCCTAGCACCACCTTCAGGTGACTTGACTGGGAACTGTCCCTTTGGATTATTCTGGCATAATTCTCTCTGTCTCCAGCATTCAGTTCAGGTAAACAGGAAACTCCAACCATACCTTTTGTCCTGACAGCCGGAGGGAACCAGCTATCCTCAAACCAAACTTTCCTCACTCTGACCCCTATGTTGTGTCAGACATTAATCTGCGGAGACTCTCCATGCCCAGAAAATTTGCATGCAGCTTTCAGAGAGGTCCTACTGAAGCCCCTTCACCTTCCGGAGCTCTGAAACCAACCACTCTTTCGAAATACTGACCCCACCCCCTAGCTCTGCCTCAGTTTTTCTTTAAGATTCTGTAAGTATATAGGTTGGTGTCTTAAAACTTGACTCTTTTATCCTTAAGTCTCAGTGGCAGAAGCAGCTGTCTCTTGTTTTCTTGGAGCCTCTTTGGGTACAAAACAGAAAGAACCCATTAAAAAAATTTAAAAACAATTTTATTGAATCACCGTGAGACAGTTACAAGTTTTCATGTTTGGGTTACAATCTCACAATGATCAAACACCCATCCCTCCACCAGTACATATTCCTCACCACCGATATCCTGGGTATACCCCCCCTTCCCCACCCTCCCCCTGCCTCCATGGCAGACAATATTCCCTATACTCTCTACTTTTGGGCATTATAGCTTGCAGCACAGACACTAGGAGGTCATCATGTTTGGTCCATTATCTACTTTCGGCATGCATCTCCCATCCCAACTGGTTCCTCCAGGCCTCATTTTCTTAGTGGTCCCTTCCCTATTCCATCTGCCTTCTCCCCTCGACTCATAAAGCCATCTTCCAGCTATGGGGCAATCCCCCTGGCCCTTGTATCTACTGTCCTTGGGTGTCAGCCTCATGTGATGTTACTCTATACTCCACAAATGAGTGCAGTCCCTCTAGGTCTGTCCCTTTCTTTCTGACTCATTTCACTTAGCATGATAAAGAGCCCATTTTTAACATCCTGTTTTGCACAGACAGAATAAATGAGGCGGACATCATGCTCATCAGTCCTGTAGAGGCATGTTGGAAGAGAAGAGGAGGAAAGAGTCTGCATAGAATGATTTTCAGGGTTCCTTCCACTACCAAGATTGCTTTGCAGGCTGGCAGGGAATAAAGGCAAGTATGGAGAGTCTTCCCTGACTGATACTACACAGACAAACACCCATGAAGCGTGGCAGCAGAAGACTATGGCAAATGTTAAAGTCATAAATGCATTAGCAATAGCTGTGAATAATCAAATACTGGGTTGTTTGGAACGAGCTTGATATCATAGCACAGAGAAGAATCGGTTCATTGCTGCAGAAAATTTCCAAGAAGTTTAGTGCCCAGAAAGGGGAGCCGTGCTGCCTCCCTTTAAGCTTCTACTGTCTCTCATTCCAGACTCTGCAGGTACTTGTTTTTCCAAAAACTCCCATGCCAGGAGGTCATGCCTGATCTGATGCCTGTAGTGGGAGATAAATTCATCACCTCCTCTCCACTGCACTTCAGCTACACTCTGCTTTGCCCTGGCACACATATGTGCATATGTGATGATAATGACGATAATAACGGTGGTGATGTTTACCGAGGCCCTGAATTAGTCATTGGCTGAGTCAGGGGAAGAGCTGTGTATCTGAGTTTCATACAGAGAAATCTTCTCCCTCGGGCCTTCCAGGTCTCTCTCAGGCACCAGAAGCCTGGAAAGCACTTTGCTGGATCTCCCGATTCTGCTGGCATTTGTGATTGGGGACGTGTGCCCAGATCCATCTTGTGTGTTTCCAACTCTGAGCCTCCGGGAACAACTCAGAATGCTCCCCCGAAACAGGGAAATAACAGCTCAAGGAAGAGCGGCCACAGAAAAAAAAAATCCAATTCCCAGTGTTGGTCCTGCCAAGGAGGGCTGGCACTCCCCTTCCTGCTGCTCTCCCTTCTGTGGATCTTTAATGGGCATTTGGCCCGCGTCCCAAACAGAATCTGGGCTTGGGTGCCGGGCATGGGACTCATTCCTGACTTAGCTCTCTAGGAGAAAAGTAAAGGCCTGGCTCGAGGCCTGATTGGAGCGTCACATCTCTGCCAATGCGATGTCAAAGGCTGTTGTGTTGAGTTACTGCTTTTTTTTTTTTTTAAAAAAAAAAAGGCAAAATTTGTTCAAGCCTCTTATTTTACAGAATGGAAACAAAAGGTTGGCTCAGAGAACTGATGCCCAAGTTCATGCATCTGGTTCAGAAGGAGTCATACAGATGCTCCGTATGACTCACGGCTGGAAAGAGGTCTGAATCTTCTCCAACTTTACCCACCATCTCATCACACAGTTCCTGTGCCTCCTGGCTAAGGGAGATGTTCCTGAACCCATGGGGGTCACTTTCCTGACCTTTCCACCCTGGGAACACTCTATAGCAAGCTCCCTGTCCCTGGATGACCAGCATCGTGGATTGAGTATCTCTAGGTAAAAGGAGATACCTCCCTCAGGGCCTGCAGGGATTCCTTTGGAGGGTGGAGTGCTAGCATTAGGACTGGGGTTTCCACTGGGAGTCAGACCCACTCCTTCATACTAGCACTCCTTCTCCGCCCCCTCAATCATACTGAGCTCTAGAAGACGAGCAGTTCCTGCTGAGGATACCACCTTGTTAAAACTGGGAAAGCAGCCCTGCCCGGGAGTGGTCGGTCCAATCTCTGGTGAGTTTCCTCATACAAAGGAAAACTGGAGGAAGGCATGAAATAATACTGACTGAGAGAAAACCATATTTAGCCCAAGGTACCTAAGTAGCAATTTCCACATGCAATTGGTACAAGTAACGATTGGGAATTTTTCATTCACGATCTACACTTCAAATACATCTCAATCTGGATTTTACATTTTATTTTTATCAAAAATTACTTGCTGTGTTTTCAATTTTATAAAATTTATCACAGAAAAATACATTCAGGAAACAAGTATATCTGTATCTATGTATATGTAAAAATACATATATACGGTGGAATATGATGATGCAGCCGTTAAAAAAGGATGGGGAGATAGTACAGCAAGTAAAGCACTTGTCTTGCATGCAGCTGACCTGGGCCCAGTCTCTGACGCTGCACATGGTCCTCCAAGCCCTCCTAGGAGTGACCCCTGAGCATAAGCCAGGAGTGAGTCCTGAACTCTGCTAGATATGGTCCAAAACAAACACAACCTTTAAAACACTTATTCTTCCTTTCTTATGGGCCCAGAGATTTAACTCAGGACCTCACACATGTAGGACAAGTATTCTACCTCTGAGTTATAGCCCTGAGCTCCACCTTCCTTTTAAAAACTGTTCACTGATTAGAAAAATATAATTTCCATATACATATTCTTCTCCCTATAAAGCAAAAGATGATTGTTTACAAAGAAGTGTAAGAAACATCACCTGTGACCAATTGATCCAGTCTAGCCTTCTCTCTCTCTGCTATCCCCTCAAAGACTCCAGTAGGGACACAACATGGGCAAATACATGACTTTTTTTTCCTATTTGCTAATCTAAGACTTCCAAATAATTTCCGCTATTTTAACCTGCTCATACTTTTTTTTTGGGGGGGCAGTCAATAACAATCTTCTTGAAGGACTCTCCAAGCAGTGCTCAGAAGCCTGTGGGGTCAGGTAGCCTTGGAGGAGATCCTCTGCCTGTGGGGTTCAGTGTGAGGTTCAGAGCACGCAGAGCTACTGGAGTTGTGTGTGTATGGGTGCGGGGAGGGGATTACCTGGGTGACCTTAATGGGGCCAGGGCTTTCCAGGGCTACATCTTGAGATTCTGGGGCAAATGGGGTCCCCCATTTGGAAGTCATGCGCCTTTGTTGCTGTACTATCTCCACATGCTCAGTAGCAGTTGTAAGTTATTTACAATCCTCAGTAACAGAAGTTATTTAATGCAGATGCAACCAAATGTTTCACTGAGTTACAATTAGAGTCTTTGTAGGCAGAGAACTCTGAGGGGTGGGGCGTACATTGCTTGCAGAAAGGAGGGTGGGGCTGGAAAGCCAATGAGGGATCAGGGCTGGATGTGACAGGCGTGTCCCCAGAAAAGAGAGCTATGAGCTGGACTCTCTCCCTTAGCAGATAGCAAGTGACCTTGGGTGGATTCAGTGGCTCTGGGGATTCCGGGAGAGGAAGACAGGCTGTTTGCTGCTGGAGAATAACCCACTAGCAAAAGATGTGATACAGTGCCGGCAGATGCTAGCTACTGATCAATTATCTTGGGATGCAAAAGGGGCCAGGAGGTCTGAGTACTCTCTGAAGACCAAATCCACCCCACCACCTGTTACTCTGCATAAAATCTCTCTGGATCACCAAAGCGAGTTTCTTTGTTGTCCGCAGCTGCTTTCGCCCCCTAATGGCAGAGTTGAGTAGTTTCCAGAGCGAAGGTCCAGCCATCACAATATGGGCTCTAATTGCCATCTGGTCTGACCTGAGGGCTAAGGAAGAAAGGACTTTTTCCAATAGAGAAGGTTTGCTGCAATAGCTTTCACAGCTGTTGCTGCTTCTTTCCTTCTCCATCTCCTCCTCCTCCTCCTCCTCCTCCTCCTCCTCCTCCTCCTCCTCCTCCTCCTCCTCCTCCATCTCCTCCTCCATCTCCTCCTCCTCCTCCTCCTCCTCCTCCTCCTCCTCCTCCTCCTCCTCCTCCTCCTCCTCCTCCTCCTCCTCCTCCTTCTTCTTCTTCTTCTTCTTCTTCTTCTTCTTCTTCTTCTTCTTCTTCTTCTTCTTCTTCTTCTTCTTCTTCTTCTTCTTCTTCTTCTTCTTCTGCTTCCCTCCTCCTCCTCCTCTTTTTCTCTCTTTTTTGGCAGGGAACACACCTGGTGGTGCTCAGGGTTCACTCAAGGTGGGGCTCAGGGGACCATACGGGGCCCAGGGATCCAACCTCGTCTGCTGTGTGCAAGGCAAGCACTCTATCCGCTATCTGCTGTCCTATGTCTCTCCCACCTGCCATAGCTTCTTAGAATAAGGAGAGAGGAGAAAGGGGAGCACGTTCCTAGCACAGGTAACAGCTTGAGCATGTGCCTGTCAAGCTTGGAGACAAGAATTCAATTATTCTCATTTCTGAGCTTCAAATAATTGAGTTCATTTCACCTCCATTTGCTGTGGGGAAGGGAAAAAGAGGAGAGGAAAAGGGCGAGGAGGTAGGAGAGGAGGAGAGAGAAGGGAAGCCAATGAGCTGATGCTTTGGAAATCATAGGAAAGCAGCCGTTAGTCAGAAATATTTAATTTTATTGCTAAATGCATGCTAATTATCTTTCCCTTTCTTTTCTCTCCCTGTAGTGTTCAATATGTTCCTTCCTGTTGTTCCGCCATGAAAAACAAAACACAAGACCAGGAATTCCACCACAAACCACAAATGTGTTTGTTTCAAGAGTTGTATTTTCATTCTCTTTCAAGTGTGTTCCAGAGACCCAAAGAGGTTCAAGTAGATTGCACAAGGTCCACAGTTCAAAGATTTCAAGGGTGTACAAAGAAACCTCCCTTCCTTATCAATAGTTTCCCTGTTATTCATCCCCAAGGAAGCCGCAGGCTTCTAACTTGTTACGCCCAGGTAGCTAGCCTTCCTGAGATAGTCTAGGCAACTGCTAGCGTTCATTTACACTTGCTCGATCTTCCTTCCTTTCAATCATTTCAACAGAAATGATTCTATGCAGCACATACTGCCTTGCCCTTTTCTCTGTTTCCCTGGTTCTTCTGGAGCGTGTTTCTTGTCAATTCGTAACAGAGATTCCGCATTCTCTTTTATTGCTGGGTAGAGTCATGAACACATAGCATAAAACATAATGTGTTTAAAAATTTAAAAACTTTAAGTGGCATCGAGAGTAATTGCTCTCTTCTCTTTTCCACCAGCAATAGGGCCCCAATGGTTTTTCTGGGTCAGGAGAAAGCAGGTGAATGTATCTGTGCAGAAGCTCTGAGTGCTGGCGGCCTTATCAAAACAGTCTTCCCTTAGACTCTCCCGGGCAAAGGCAGGGGAGGAGAGAGTGAGAGTCCAGCTGTCCTGCGGGCAGAGCCCTTCTACCTGCCTTGCTTCCTTTAGGCTCAATTGTTTGTGCTCAGCCCTCTATGGGAGAAGCTCCTGTTCTAACTAGAAATTAAACTCCAGTTGGATCAGACCTTTGGCTGTGTTAGTCCTGACCTTCTCACTGAAAGTTACAAACACCGATCTCCAAGTCATGTAAACAGGAGAGAAGGATGTATGGGCTAGTAGGGGCAAGCAAGGAAATTGAGGGTTGTGACAGGCACTCCCCTATTGCCTATCCTGTGTGCATTTCCGCAGTCTTCTCGCTATGTGCGACTGAAACCACTCCGGATTCCTTTGCAGCTACAAGAGGCCAAGTAGTTATTCCCTGAAGATCAAGATGTCAGTGGAGAGGCCAGGGGAGGACTTCTGGGAATCAGGGATAAGGAGAACCACCGAACTGGGAGACGCTGTTTTTCCCTTGGATTGGGAATGTGGGTGTGGTGCCATCTGCGTGGATATGATGCCCTGGGAAGCAGCAAACTTCATCCTGGCAGGTGGGGAAACAAGTGGGTGAGAGGCATGAAAGAGCAGGTTAGTACCAGTCCGGGGCTTGGCTGTCTTCAAGGGCTTGTGTACTGGACCCCCTCTTCCGGCCTTTGAGTGCTTTGCTGCTAGAAATAAGTTACACTCTGGGGACACACGTAAGCACCGTCTAGCCAATCCTGAGGGGGAGCAACTGCCTTCTGCGGTTTGCATAGTGCTGGATTTCTATGTTTTTCCCTTCAGTTGTTTTTCTCAGAATCCTCCGTGGAGCAGAGGATGTAGTCACAGCAGTGCGGGAATCCACACTGACAGATTCCAGTCCCCGAGAGAGAACTGTTGTTTTGGCTCCAAATGGAAAGACAAAAAATTTTAAAAATTCGGTGGAAAACAGTTAGAGGGCTATTGCTTGAACCAGTTATTGTGGACAAGAGCTAAGGCAGCATTAATTGGTCTATGCCCGGCCTGGAAAGGGGGTGGGAACCAGTTTCTCAAGGAGGGTAGGTGGTGCTTAGAGAGGAGAGGGAAGGCAGGAGCGCACCTGAGAATACTGTGTGGTCCTCAAGCAGGCATGTGGGGCTGAGAAAGGCATATCAGCAGGCGTCACCACCTCCAGGAAGCCCTCTCCAACAGTTTGATTTAGCCATTTTCATGCCATCACCCACGGTAGTACATATTTGTTTCTTCCTCAAGGGGTGGGGGAGGCACTTTCTGTTCTGCTTTCTCTCTCCCATATGTGGATGAATGAGTGAAGAGACAGCAGGGACCAAAATATAGAGATGGGAATTTATCACATTGCCTTTCATTTGGTTGGACTCTTGACTGTGTGATTAAAAAACCAAACACAGGGGCTGGAGTGATAGCACAGCGGGTAGGGCGTTTGCCTTGCACGCGGCTGACCTGGGTTCAAATCCCAGCATCCCATATGGTCCCTGAGCACCGCCAGGGGTGATTCCTGAGTGTATGAGCCAGGAGTGACCCTTGTGCATTGCTGGGTGTGACCCAAAAAGCAAAAAAAATAAAAAACAAACACACAGGGTTGGAGAGATAGGACTGGGATGAAGGAGCATGCAGCTGACTCTATTTGACCCCTATAATTGCAAGGTCCCTAACACTGGTAGGTGTGGTCTCTGTAGCCCCTCACCCCCTGCCCCCCGAGGGCCCTCATAGTGCTGCATCCTAGAGACCTGGCCTTGAATCACCTGCCAGTATAAATATATATATATTTGTATCATGGTGAGATACACAGTTACAAAGCTGTTCACTGTCCGGTTTCAGTAATACAGTGCTCCAACACCCATCCCTTCACCAGTGTACATTTTCTGCCACCAATGTCCCAAGGTTCCCTCCTCAACCCCCTATCCAATCTCCACTACAGGCACTTTTCTTCTCTTTCTCTCTCTCTTTCTCTTCCCCCTCTCTTTCCTTTTGGGCATGATAGTTTGCAATACAGTGCTGAATGGTTATCATGTATATCCTCTTACGTACTTCCAGTGCGCAGTTCTTGTCCAGACTGATCATTCCCAACTATCATTGTCATAGTGGTCCCTTCTTTGTCCTAACTGCCCTCTCCCCATTAATTGTGCAAGGCCTCCGGCAGTGAACCAATCCTTCCAGACCTTGTTTCTGCTATCCTTGGGTATTAGTCTCACACTATGTTTTTTTTTTTTTTATGTATTCCACAAATGAATGTAGTCATTCTATCTGTCCCTTTCCTTTCGACTCATTTCACTGAGCATGGTACTCTCTATGTCCATCCATTTATAAGCAAATATCATGACGAAGTAAAATTTTTAAAGAAATTTACTTAGAAAAATGTGAGGAGTAGGGGTTGGGGAGAGAGAGAATGAGAGAGGAGACTTGTGTAAGAGAGAACATGGACTTCTTCAGAATGAAAAAGGCCTTACTCATTTTTAAAGTAAAAAAAAAATTATTAAAAGGGAGAGGGAAAAAAATGGCTCAAGAGAATGAGAGCTATTCCACAGAGGAGGGAATCCCAGCCCTAAGATTCTTAAGATGGCTAAAGACAATACTGTAGGGACCGGAGTGATAGTACAGCGGGTAAGGGCACTTGCTTTGCATGCAGCCTCCCTGAGTTCAATCCCGGGCATCCCATATGGTCCCCAGATCCGTGTAGTGATGATGTCTGAGTGCGGAGCCAGGAATAAGCCCTAAGCACAGTCAGGTGTTGGCCCCAAAGAAACAAAACTAAAAATGAAAAACGCAGAAAAGGCTTAGGGTCTTTGAACGTTAGCCTAAGGAATTGGGTTTGTGCTGTGGACACTGAATCCATTCTTTGAAAGATTTTGAGCGGGACCATGGCCTGGTAATTGATGCTGGGAGTCCTTTCTATCCTGCGACCCTCTAAGTCTGGCTCTTCATTGCTTCTCCCTTCCCCCACCTCCTTCAGCAGTCATTCTGGCGTAGATTTTGGCTTTCTCAGTGCAAGTAGAAGAGTGAATTCCCCTGTCTAGGACCGGCTGGGTGTTCTTTTTAGGAAGAGTCCACCTGAGTAGCTCTCTTCTGCCCTCTTCTGGGCACTGCTGGCGGCACAGTTCCTCTGGACTGGCTGTAACTGGTCACAACCTGCTCTAGGATGGGGGTCTTCTTGAGCGCTTGCCCGGTCCCCCATTACATCCTCTCTCCTTCCTTGATTCTGGAATGCAGTTCACTGGTAGAACAAAAACCTTGACCCTTGACACAACAAAGCAAAAAACCGTGCTAACTCCGCACAGTCCTTTGTTTTGGGGGCCACACTCAAGGGTGCGTAGGGCTTACTCCTGGCTCTGCACTCAGGAATCACTCCTGGCAATGCTCGGGGGACCGTATGGGATGCCAGTGATCGAACCCTGGTCGGCTTCGTGCATAGCAAATACCCTATTCACTGTACTATCTCTCTGCACTCCCTCCACCCTTCGTCCCAGTCCTTTAAACAAAAGAGCAAAGAGTTACTTGTTTTTCTCATTGGAATGACTACCATGTGTATAGGTCTGTTGATTACTGGGCATAGAAAATACTTCTATCTTTCCACTGATGTAGACATTTTATTTTTCATTGTGGGATTCAAGTGCTACATAAATGTCAGAGCATTAATTTTTGCTAATTTACACGTCTATCCTATTTGTCTGAGACGAGGTCACTTTGGTTTATTTCAGACATCGAAGAGGTAATGTGTTTGAACTTTATAAAAATGTAAGACTTCCATATTTATGTTTCCTGGGAGACTGATCTTCCCAGTAAATCATGCCCTGATGGTTTCATCAAAATACAGAAGTTTGTGAACATATTTTTATTATTCACAATTGTATCAAGGCAGCAAGGCAGTGGCCTAATTAATGATTTTGCCAAGTGTAATTGCTATTTACGAGTAGTTTGGGTGTTTGACATAGATCGATCAGAAACCATCCTGGAGTTTGTTCTTAATCTCATAAAATGATGGATACACATCTCAGCATATCACTTGATTGGATTTGTGTCTTCATACAGGGTGATGAATCATTGTTATTTTTCAGTGTGTTTTTCCTTTGCCTTTGAACTTTGATTAACAGATGCTGATTCGATTATTTTGGCTGTGGCCTCTGCAATTTCTTCATATTGCTAAGACCACATCTTGCTTTCCTGGATTCGTATTTTGAATCCTTTCTTTCCTCCATTTCCTTAAGTCTAGTCTGTTCCTGATAACCCAGTTCTAAACTCTTTATTTTGAGATGCTTTCTTTGCTTTTTGGGTCATACCCCGAGACGCACAGGGGTTACTCCTGGCTCATGCACTCAGGAGTTACTCCTGGCAGTGTTTGGGGGACCATATGGGATGCTGGAAATTGAACCCGGGTCGGCCGAGTGCAAGGCAAATGCCCTACCCGTTGTTTTATTGCTCCAGCCCCGAGATGCTTTCTTTGAATCATGATTTCTTCTAACCAACAATACTTCTATAATTTGTAGTATCTACACAGTAAAAGTTATGCCTGGTCTTCTGACATATTTTCACTTTTTTGGCTGAAAGATCATAATTTTTTACTGTCATTTAATTTTGCCAAAATTTATGTCCCAATTCTTTCCTTGAATGATGAAACATTAGTGCCAGAAACTCTTTCTCTCTTGCTTGTTTACCCCACAGAACACTGAATATTTCTTGCTATATATTCACTAGATGAGCAGCGAGCGCTTGTGATTGATGGGTTGTTGTATCATTTGCCTATCCTAGCTCTAATTAGTATACTTTGCTGAGAAACTATTTACAAAAGACAGATTGGCCTGGGCTATCATTAACACTTCACTGAAATATTTTCATGCATTTAGATGCTTTGCAAAATGCATTGCCCAAATGGTGCTATGTGTCTATGTGTGCACATATGAACGGAAGTCAAATTAAAACCATCCCCTTAGCTTATTGTTGAAGCACAATCATTTTAAAATTTCATTTTTATCGGAGTTGTGCTCTTACATTATTTGAGTGGTTGTCTCAGTCTTCTTGGGTTGCCATGACAAAATACCGAAGATGAATGGCTTAAGTGATTGATACTTATTTTTCACTATTCTGGCATCTCAGAAGCCCAAGATCAAGGTGTTTTCTATTGATGGATCATTTATGGCTTGCCTTATCCCTGTGTCCTTGAATACCAAAGAGAGTGGGGAATCTTAATCTCTTTATTTTTATAAGAACAATGATTTCATTAAGG
Organism: Sorex araneus; assembly: GCF_027595985.1. Classification (NCBI taxonomy): domain Eukaryota; kingdom Metazoa; phylum Chordata; class Mammalia; order Eulipotyphla; family Soricidae; genus Sorex; species Sorex araneus. The sequence continues at coordinate 105,485,402 of NC_073303.1, forward strand.
GGGCCCTGTTGTCATGACTGTGTCTATATCTGTTACCTTCCAAGGTAAACAGCTCCAAGTACCAGCTCCAAGTACCATGCTCCAAGCACCAGCTCCAAGTACCATGAAGCTTTAAGATAAGGCTTCAACACACATTTTTTGGGGGGTGGGGACTGGGATAGGGCTATGGTTAGTGTTAAAAAGGGTCAAGTAATTTCACAAATCACTTTAAAAACCAACAGCCCTTCCCCGTGCTCTATAATTTCCTACATTTTAGTACCAATGTCCAACTCTTTTAGCTGATTATTTTGATATAACCTTCTTAAGTCTATGATAAGGTGATTACCTTATTATAGAGATAATATGTAATTTTTCTTCTTTTATTCTCTTCCAATTTTAGACGTACTTAGGCTTTTAATATTTTAGCTTTTTACCAACCCACACTGCTCCATGATACCCAAATTCGATTCTGAACCTTACCCTCCCATTATATCATTATTTCATAATTTCTTACATTAATATAAAAGAACAGAGAAGATATTTGGCCATCTGAGTTGGTGGTTCAGTGCAAGGGTCTTCTGTGTAAGTGGTGTTTAGACTGTGCGATACTGGAGACCACCTGGGTCGTCCTGGAGGTGTTTGGGGACTCCAAGGCTGCATCCCGTGGAGCTCAGAGAATCATGTGGTTTCATGTGGATCATGTGGTTTCAAACATAAATCAGCCACATACAGATTTTTACTTATACTATTTCTTGTATACTTAAAGCATTTCTCTGGCCCTAGATGTATTCTTTTTTGTTTTTAATTTGATTTTAGGGACAGTAATTTACAATACTGTTAATGTTAATGTTAATGTTAGGGTTCTATGCACAAACTTTCTAGCACCACACTCTCCACCAGAGTCTGTTCCCTTTCACCATTGTCCCAGTGTCCCCCACCCCTGTTCTATTCACCTTCTTATTTTTATTTGCCAGATATTCTTTTAATGAGAATTATAAAAGACCAAAAACTTTTTTTTGAAAATTGCCTTTTTTTAAAAAAAAAAACAAACAAATGATTTGCTTTTAACTACAAACACTGTGTAAAAATGATGCTTTTTTTAAAAACATTTTATTGAATCACCATGTGGAAAGTTACAAAGTTCTCAGGTTTATGTCTCAGTTATACAATATTCAAACACCCATCCATTCACCAGTGCCCATATTCCACTACCAAAAACCCCAGTATACCCCCCGCCCCTGCCCCCTCATCCCCAACTGTATAACTGATGAATGTCACTTCATTTTCTCTTTACCTTGATTACGTTCCATATTTCAACACAAAACTCACTATTGTTGTTGGAGTTTCCCCCCAAGAAAGACAGCCCTACTACCAAGGAAGCATTTAATAATTAGTTTTCCATTAAAGATTGTATGTTTTCAGTTTTTAGAAATGATGCTAATGCGGCCACGCTGTTCAGATGTGTCCCAGTCCCGCATCCCGGAGCCCTGTTAGTTGCTGCTCAGTGTCGCCCGGGCTTCATCTGGAGAAGGTGTGGTGGCTGCACTTCCTCCATCTGGATCCCCGGTGTTGTTGGCCCGGTCTCTGGTCCGGAGCATTCTCCGGCTGCTTTGCTCACCAGAACACCCGGCTTCTTCTCTATTGAATGTGGCAAGATGGCGCCGAGGGTGGGTCAAGGGCCGATGCCTTTTTTTGAACCAATACAAGAACAAATTTGAAACCGGTGATTTACCAAAGATTCTGGGGGTTGGAACACCTGACTATTTTTTTAATAGTATTCCCTAAGTTTTCAAAGAGTAAGTTTGAAAGTGTATCTGAACTGGAGGGAAAAACCAGAAAGACAATCTTATTGTTGCTTTGAGTGTCTGGTAATTCTTTTCATGTTATCTTTCCTTTATGGAATGCGTATCTTCATAAAATGGCTGAATTTATAATATTCCTAATGAACTGATTAATGGGAAGAAGATATGTACAAAAATGTGTATGAATTTTGCCATGAACAATTATGCATATCAAAAAGACACTAACTTCAAAAAGGTACCAAAAATGTAGGGAAAAAACTGAATTACAGAAAATAAAGTTAACTTTATTTAATGAAAAACTAGAATTAATAAAAATTAGCAAAAACACACACACAAAAAGACACCCAGCAGCACTATGTATTGACTCACAAAGAGGAAAAGCAGTGATCCAAGACCACTCAACATGGCTTGTCAGTTAAAGGGAACTGTGTGCTCATGCACACACTCATACACACACTCACACCTGCACACACACACATACACACAAACACACACACGCACACACACACACGCACACACAAAAACCCATGGTAAGATTCCTACTGAAGACCAGATCTCAGCTTCTGTTGCCTTTGGGCATTTGTTATTTCCTTACTGTTTCCTTATATCCTATATATGAGGGAGATCATTCTGTACCTGTTCCTTCCCTTCTGACTAAATTCACTCAGTATGATACTTTCTAGATCCATCGTTGTAGTGGCAAATAGCATGATTTTGTCTTATAGTTTAGCAGTATTCTGTTATGTTTATGTTCCATAGTTTCTTTATCCAGTCATCTATTTTTGCACACTTGGGTTGTTGCTATATTTTGGCTATTGTGAACAGTGCTGCAATAAACATTGGAGTTCAAATATCTCTTCCAAATGGAGTCTTTGGGCTTTTGGGATAGATACTAAGAACTGGAATTGCTGAGCGTGAGTGTGTGACCTTAGAGAGCCAGCATATGCATGCCACTATGTCAGTAATTTTATCTTTTAGTGTATGTTATAACAAGCAATATAAAGTAAATTATTTTGTGTCTGCTAATGGGGCAGGATTTGGGAGTGATAGGAAACTGGGGACATTAATGGAGGGAAGGTCATACCGGTGGTGGGATTCATGTCAGAACACCGAATGCCTGAAGCAACTGTATTATGAAAAACTTTGTAAATCATAATGTTTAAATGAAATTTCAAAGGGAGAAAAAGAATTGGAATTTTGGGATCATATGAAAACTCAATTCCTAGTTTTTGGAGAAGTGTTTGTATTATTTTCTAAAAACCTTAGGCCAGTCGACAACCCTATCAGCAATGAATGAGAATTCCTTTTCTCCACTTTTTCATGAATGTTGGTTGTTTTTGTTCTCCATGGTATGTGCCAGTCTCACTAGTCTGAAATGGTACCTAATTGTTGTTTGCATTTGCATTTCCATGATGATTAGTGATACAGACAAGTTTTTTTCATATGCCTTTTGGCAACTTCTTTGAGGAAGTTTATGTTCACCTTTGCCCCCCGTTTTTGATGGTTGGTTGGTTGTTTTTTTTTCCTTATTAAGTTCTACCAGTGTTTTATATAACTTGGATATTAATCTCTTGTCAGATGAGTGGTGGGCAAATGTTTTCTTCCAGTCTATGGGTTATCCTTTTATTCTGGTCTTCACTTATTTTGCTATGCAGACTTTTTTTGACTCTTTTTTTAATTATTAGTGAATCACTGTGAGGTACAGTTACAGACTTACAAACTTTCATGCTTGCGTTTCAGCCATACAATGGTTGAGTGCTCATCCCTCCACCAGTTCCCATTTTCCACCACCAATGGCCCCAGCATCCCTCCCACCACCTTCATCCTGTCCTCCCCTCACCCCATCCCACCTCTATGGCAGGGCATTCCCTTTTGCTCTCTCTCTCCTTTTGGGTGTTGTGGTTTGCAGTAGAGGTCATCATGTTCGGTCTGTAGTCTACTTTCAGCCAGCATCTCCTATCCTGAACAGGCCCTCCTACCACCCTTTACTTGGTGGTCCTTTCTCTATTTGAGGTTATGCAGACTCTTCTAAGTTTGATGTAATCTCATTTGTTCATCTTCACTTCCATTTGCTTGATGAATGCATTAAATTATTACTATATACCCCTAGATTCAATGCCATAAATCTGTTCTACCTATGTTTTACTCAGTATAATTTATGCATTCAGGTCTGATGGAGAAATCTTTAATTTTGGCTTAACATTGATGCATGGTATTAGAGAACTGAGTTTTTATAAATAAAAAAATTTTTTGGATCACATCTAGTAATGCACAGGGGTTACTCCTCGTGCAAGGCAAACAGCCTATCCGCTGTGCTATTGCTCCAGCCCCCAGTTTTAATTTTTTTATTTTTTGCATGTGATAGACCAGTTTCTTCAACACCATTTGTTGAAGAGGTTTTTCTTGGTCCACTTAATAATTTTTTCTCCTTTGTTGAAGATATACCCTATATATTTGTCTACCCTGGGATCTGTCTCTAGACTTTCAATAATATTCCAGTGGTCTGATTGCCTGAGCTTGTTCCAGTACCATGCTGTTCTGATTGCTACAGCTTTAGAGTATAGTTTGAAGTTGAGAAGAAAGAAGACTCCCATCTTAGTTTTTCCTAGGATTTTTTTATTATTTGAAGAGGGCATTATTCCATATAAATTTTAACAGAACTTGATTTATGTCTTTTAAGCATGTTATGGTTCCCTCCCTCCCACCCTCCCTCCCTCCCTCCTTACCTCCCTCCCTCCCTCCCTCCCTACCTCCCTTCCTCCCTCCCTTCCTTCCTTCCTGATTTACAATACATTTATTGGTGGTTTCCCATGCACAGAATTTCAACGCTACACCCATCACCAGTGTACTCAGCTTTCTTCCTCAAGAACCTCAATATCCTGCTCTTTTAACCCTTACCCCAACCTACTCAATTGTGTAGATAAGTTAGACTGTTGTGCTGCCTTTGGTTCTTTGTTGTTATCTTAATGTATATCTTTAGGTTCAACATATGAGTAGGAGAGATCCTTATGTATCCATCCCTTTCTTTCTGACTGACTGCACTCAGCATGATAACCTCTAAGGGTTCCATACATATCATATGTATTTTCATAGGAACTGCATTGAATCTGTATAAAGCTTCGGGCAAGACTGCCACTGTGACAGTATTCACCTATCAGTCCATGAACAGGGAGTTGTGTTTCTATTTCCTCGTGTTCTCTTAAATTTCTTTAAAAGTGACTTGTAAATTTTTTTCTGTACAAGTCTCTTATTTTGTCTAAATGATTCTTAGGTACTTGATTTTCTAAGGCTGAATTGTGAATGGGATTGTTTTCTAATTTATCAAACTTCTATTTTATTGTTTTCATGTAGAAAAATCATGGATTGCCCATACTCCTTAAAAGTGGGCTGTGTCTGGCGACTTCCTTCAACATGTTGTAAAGAGTGGGGACAGGAAATAATTTCACACTGGTGAAAATTTAGGAACACTCAAGCCATGCGATCATGGTTGGCATCCACACTGAGAAGTCACATTGATGACAATCAGTCATCAGTTGGTGACAATTCCCCCTGCCCAACCCCAACCCCTTCCCTGAACAAGCCATGGATTTTCTGCACAAAGATTTTGTAACCTGAAACTTTACTGTACAAGTAAATTGTTTCTAGGAGCTTCTTTTCTTTGTACAGTCTTTAGATATTTATAGGTATTGTATCCTGTCATCTTCAAAGCATTTGACTTCTTTTCCATCAGTATGCTCTTACTATATATCTTACCGAATCAAGAACTTTAATACTATGTTAAATAATACTTGTGAGAATGTATCTTGTCATGTATCCTATCTTAGAAGGAAGGCTTTCAGTTTTTCACTATTAATATGATGTTTGCTGTGGATTTGTAGTAAGTGCAGTTTTTATTTTGAGGAAATTTCCTTCAAAACCCTTTTTATTGAGTATTTTTTTTTATCATGCAGCATGTTTATCATGTTATTGGATCTTGCCAACATACTTTCTCTGTGTCTGTTGGTATGATCATACAATTTATATATTTACTTGTATTGATGTTGTATATTATATTGATTAACTTGTGTATTTTAAACATCCTGGAATCCTTGGATAAATCGTACTTGGTCATTGATACATGATATTTTTTTGTGCATTGTTGGATTCAGTTTGCTAATATTTTGTTGAAGATCTTTACATTTATATTCACCAAGGACATTGTTGCAGAAATACCCACCAGAAGCCAGCAAAAACAAAAACAAAAACAACTTAGGAAGTGGGAAAATGCTGATATATTACACTAGTGGATCCAGTTGAGTTCAGGCACTAGAAGTGGGTCAGAACAAAAGCTAGAGTTCTGCACTTGCAGGCAGCTGAGAGGAGAGTACAGAAGCAGAGATTCTAAAACATTTTTTTTTGAAAACCACGCTCTGGACCACCTCAAGGAAATGAGCATTTGGTATACATGCCAGGTTGTCAAGGTTACAAAGCAAGACTGTGATAATCTTAAGGGAATCCCGAATGCACACATGGTTATATTATATCCACAAGATCAGCTGCCACTTGGAAGCTCCCACTCTCTGTGTGCCTGCTTGAGTGAGCCTGTTTGAAATGTGGGAAGGGATTTATTTTCCTCATAAATTTCTAATCCTATATATATAGCCAAATACCAATCCAATCCACATTGTAATAGAAACAGTTATCTAAACCAGACTAAAGCATACCTATATGAACAATCGCCCCATCATTAACTTTCATTATCAACTTTACGCATAATTGAACCTATATCTTAACACTTTAACCCCAATCCTAGTCCAACTGACATCCAATCTACATCCTTAGAGTAACAATGACTCAAGCCTCAGCCTAAAGTCACCTATTATCCTTAAATGAACCATTGTCCTATGTTTGATTTTTATTTTGAATGTGAAACAGAACCAATCCTATACAAAAAGCACTCTAACCCTAATCCTAACCCCAACCCAACCCTCATCTAATCAAATCCTCAAAGTTACTATGACAAATCCTTGGATTACAGTTGCTAATTAGTCTCAATTGAACCAACATGTTATATTTAAATTTTATTTTTAAACTTTAAACATAAAAAATCTATACACTAACTCTAACAGTACACTAATGCTAACTCTAGCCCAGCCCCAAGTGAATTCACATACATAGAGAAACCCTGAACCAAGCCTTGACCTAAAGTTACTTATTAGCCCTGATTGAGTCATCACTTTATATTTAACATTCATTTTCGTTGTGAAGCATAACCAAATCTACACCATAAATCTAATAGCACCCTAATCCTAACCCTAGCCTAATCCTAATACAATCCACATCCATAGATAACCCTGCCTAAAGGCAGCTACTAGCCACAATTAAGTCAGTGCTTTATATTAACTTTAATTTTCAGCTATAAAAATAACCAATATACACCCGAACTCATATATATGTATATATATATTAAACTCTTCAGTGCCATCCTTGAGAACGTCATGTGACGACTGGAATGGGGAGGAATGGGAGTGAAGATAAACGGTTGGCAACTACACCACCTCTGCTTCGCTGATGACATCATTCTCATAACACCAAACATTAGCCAAGCTGCACAAATGCTGGCCGACTTCGATTGTGAGTGTGGAAAGGTCGGAGTGCAGCTGAATCTCAGCAAAACAATGTTCATGAAAAATGAGCTAGTCCCTAACATTCCATTTGCTCTCAATGGAACGATCATCTCCGAATGCAGCAGCTATGTGTACCTGGGTCGAGAACTCAACATGAGGAATGACTTGGCGCCAGAACTGTGCAGGAGGAAGAGAGCAGCATGAAACGCCTTCAAGAACATCAGAAGTGGGATAAGAGGATGAGGAACCTCCGGTTCCGGGCACATCTCTTTGACTCCACTGTTCTTCCTGCACTAACTTACAATGCTGACTCATGCCTTTGCCCAAAGTTAACCATTAGCCTCAATCAAAAAATCACCCTATATTTAACTTTTATTTTTGATGTGAAACATAACAAAATCTATGCCCTCATTTTGAGTCCACTAACTCTATGCTAGCTCAACACTAAATAATCTACATCCTTAGCTATGACAGCCTCAGCCTAAAGTTACCTATTAGCTATAATTGAATAATCACCCTGTAGTTAGCTTTCATTTTAAAAGGAAATATAGTCAAATATCTTAACTTTACTAGCACCCTAAAACTAACCACAACTAAACTCCCACCTGATCCACATCCTTAGAGTGGCCCTGACACAAACTTCAGTCTAAAGTTAACTATTGGCCTCAATAAAGAATGGCCCTATATTGAACTTTCATTTTCAACATGAAACATAAGCAAAGCTCTGGATAGCCTAACTGTAAGAGCCCACTGACTCCAACCGCACAACCCTAATCTAATCCATATCCTTAAAGTAACCTGACCCCAGCATGTCCTCCTTCCCTGACCTTGCAGTGCAGTACATAGGCCACTCTAGAAGGGCTCAGGGTCTCCAGGGCCATACAAGGAAGTACTCAGGGATTGTTCACATGCAGAGTATGCTACTTAACCTTGCACGAGCTCTTTGGTCACCTTGAGGAAATTTTTTTAGACATCTCTTAGTAGATGTCAGCTTTTAGCAGACGCAGTTCTTGCCTAGGCTTCCCAGGATGTCTCCCACAGTTGTCCAGAGAATTCCCACCCCCATGGTGCATGCAGTGCATGGGAGACAACTAATTTCCATAGATTAGGTGTGGCACCAC